>NC_044383.1:131971382-133339882 GCF_006542625.1 Nomascus leucogenys
AATGTGTGAGAAAAACATTATTATAAACCAATGATTTTGATGTTATAAATGTATTCCCCAATTTATGACATATGAACTGATAGTACAAATAACTATATTCCTGCATAAAAATTTTTATCCTACTTTAAAAAGCAAGACTTTTAAAAAAAGAAATTGAATAAAAATGTCATTATAAATAAAACACTTCTTTCCTTCCTCTACCTATGTCACCTGTAAAGCAGTGCAATGGATAACTAATCCAAATAAAACAATAATTGAAAATTAATTGTGAAATCTCAAGTACAGAGTTATAATATGAAGGAATCATTAAAGTACAAATATGAAAGGGCATATTGGGCTTTATTCATTGGAATGGTTTCCAAACTTATAGGATGAGAAGTATTTACTATGTTCCCCAATCTTTAAGGTAGTTGATGCTTGCTTGTTATTCACAGAACAAAAACAAAACTCTCATTTCATATAATAGCAGTGGAAGATCAAGCTAATAATAGAATGAACACACTTTCACGGCTAAACAAAAAGTTTCATATAAGTTCCAGTTTAATAATGATTTTCTTTTAGTAATTTAATAAATGGAATGTCTTTGAGTATTATGGCATTTGCTATCCTTTATTACAACAGTTACATTTCAGGCAAAGAGAAATTATGCCACCTCAATCTCAAAAGAATATTTTAAAAAACTGGAGAGAGAAAAAAAGTAGCAGTTAAAATTGATGTAAAAAAGAAGAATTTTTAATTTTGGAAGGAAGTTTTAAAATACTATACCTTATATTCCTTCTTCCAGGCTTCAAAGAGATCCATTGAAGTGCTTCCTTCATCAACAAATTCAACATCAAACCTATGTGATTTTGCAAATGATAGTATTGCTTTCATAGATCGCTCTGTCTCACTTATTGCCCAGAGACCCCGGGTAGTGGTAGGTGCTCGATCATCCACCAGTCCTTCTTCATCTTCTATCATCTCCTCAAATATTGCAGTCTGGCCTTTGACTCTGAAAACATACCAGAAAAAAACAACAGTAACTGCTATCAGTTAGTGAAAAGCAACCTTCAATGTGAGTTCTAAAAGAACATGTTTGCAAGTCTTTGGAAAAACCAAAGCAACCCTGAAAAAGCTGAAAACATCATACATTTGGCCAGTTTCTTTTTTTTAATTCTATTATATCCACTATAATAAACAGAAAGACTACTGATTCATTTGCCACAACAACACAAAAATCTTGTTTTCTTCCTTGACGTGCAAAAGTGAACGTCTGGCAAGGAAATACTGGGGAAAATTTCTGTTTTAGAGAATTTATATCTGTTGGAGACGAATAAACAGAATTTGGATAGAAACAAGAAGAAATGTATTATTTACTTCAGTAATAACAGAAAAAGATTTGACCTAAAATAGAATAGTAACACATCTGGATGAAAGTGGACACATTTATTATTCTAACAAGCTTCCCTTTGAGAAGCCAGGTGTTTGTGACAATGTTTACTTATGGTTTTATTAAAGTAATAACATATTTGATTGTGTCATTCTTTATTCTTGAAGAAGTTATGCCGGACATTATGAGTTCTACCTTGAATAGTAGTAAAATGCTAGCAAAATCTGTATAATTCAAATCCATTGGACTCTAGAGTCAGGGATTTTACCACTCTGCAAAACTGCATCTCAATTAATTATATATTACTACACTATGAACATTTAGAGGGTAACTGCTGGATAGGTAAAACTGGGCATATTAAACAATCAAATACCAAAGGTGTACTAATCAAATTAATTAAAGAAACAATATAATAAAGATTACTGTGGGGGAAAATATAGTCATATCAAATACTGAGTCTTGCAAAATGTTTCATTTTCTTGACGGGTAATAATCAAATAGAGAACTTACGTGTTGGAAAATAGCTTTGATTCATACTCTGTGAACAATTCATCAGCTTTACAAAAGACACAGCTGAAAAAAAAGAGATTAACAGAAATATTCACAAACATAACCAGCAATCTGGTAATTTTAAGGAGAAGCTTAATATTTTGACTTCATTTTTCTTTCTACTAGATATGCCATTTTAGAAAAAAAAAATCACATGGTTTTTCATACCTTGTCCTTGAGACTTTTTCTTTAAATTAGATTAATACATCTCTTTCTACTTCTATCTCAATTAAAATAAAAAAACCTTTACTATATGAGTCAATTGTTTCTTCTCTAAGAAATCTAGCTTAAAGAAATGGTACCATTTCATTGTATGATTTCTTCTATTACCTACCAGTTGAGAGGAAGTCTGGCTGGTCGGAGGTGGCAGACTGTTGCAGACTCAATAACATTACGAGATGGAGGTCCCTCCAGGTTTTTTACAGCCTCTCTTACCAGCTTCTGGCATTTATTTAGCTCTTCCATTTGTGTTGTAAGTAAGAACTGAAGACCTCTGCAATCACGGAACCTGATTCCCACACCAGCACCACACACAATACAAAGAAAACAATAATAGGTCAATTTCCTCAAATTCAGAAAATGGTTGCCAAACAAAGTGTTAAAGAAACTGTTGGCTGTTTTTTTTTTTTCTTTTTTAACCAGGAACATCTGAGTGAGTTTTCCTTCAGAGTGTATTCAAAGTATAATATTGGGCTGTCTACTGTAAAAGATACCAAAAAAATTTGATAGTCCTGTGCTCAGGAACTGAAAAAGAGCATGAAAAATGTATGTCTGTCTCAGATATCTTTGAAAGTGTACAACTGCCACATTCTTCCGTTTTAAGCCTGATTACAGACAGCCCTCCTGACATCCTTGCTCTATATGAGGAGGTGCCTGCAGGATGAAACATAAAAGCAGAATATTGGGAAGAAAGAAGAAAAATGGCTAAGAGTTATATTCCTTGGTTGAATATATATATATATGTATATATACTTAATTAAATCTGTAATTATGCACTATATATGAGGAACTTTGCCAAGCACTTTTCCTGTATAATTTCAATAGCTACTAATGTGCTCACATTATGAAGGGTAAAATATTAAAGTAACTAAAGTAATAAAGGTATGTGGCAGTTAGGAGTTAAACCCAATTATAGTATCTATAACCATTTTGATAAAGTGTGAATAAAAAAGGCTGCAAAAAAGAAGTACGAATGTGTCTGTATAGGTTTATGAATGGAGAAAAAAGGCCGATAATAATGAGAAATTAGAAACTAGAAAATACAAGGATTTCTTTGCTTTTAAAGTTATAAGTAGATACTTTCTCTTCCTGTTTTCTTACTTCTCTGACATAGAAAGCTTGCCAGTTTGTTGCTTGTAGTTGCTGGTTATTTCATTTCGCACTCGCTGAACTAGCTCCTCGTCAATAGTAAATTCTATTGCTCTGTGGATCACATTTAGCCACCAAGGAGAATTAGAATGAATCTGTAAAAAAGGTAGCAGTTAATCAATTAATATATTTTTTTTAGTACTCACTAAGCTTCCATCACTGGGCAGGGTGATGCCAAAATTCAAAGAAAGTAATAAATGCTATTCTCAAAGGGACTATCACAGAGGGGAGACGAGTATACATATTCCATGTACAATGCTCACTTCCTCTTTTGAAAATACAATTAAAGAGAAACCCCTATTTCCTAACTACTCTGGATAAATGAGAATTTATTGAATGCATTTATATAACAAAGCTGTAACTAAAAAAACTGTTTACGCCAAATGAAAATTCAATACTCATTCTACATATGTGAAAAGGTCACAGGTCTCTTTATCAGCATAAGAAAGAAAGCATTCATTCTAATCTTTAACTAATTGAACTAGATTCTACTTAATGAATAATCCACGATAACTAACAAAATTATATCCCAGAATACTAAATAATGAATGAATTAGAAAGACAAAAATTTGCAACACCTGATTTAAAAACTGAAAATAAAAGTGTATTTGTGTAACCTCTTTAGATTTTGCTACTGATTTCATAAAACTGAAATTTTAGAAATGACAAGTGGTATATATTCTGCAGGAAAAATACTTGTGGTTCTAACGTATTAACATTTTAAAACATCTCAGAAACAAGATAAAAAGGAGGTTATAGAAGTCTTTACTTTCTTCAAAAGACAACTGTTATATACTCAAGGTAAGAGAAAACCCATGAGTTCAAAAGAAAGAGAACTCAAAATAGTTGACTTATTTATGCATCTGTTGTGGGTCAGGCAATGTGCTAGGTGCTAAGGATTCCAAAATGTATACGAAATTCAAGTTTCTCCCCACCAAAAAGCCAAAACTCAAAATGATATCTGGAGACAAATACAAGTAAGAAACACTGCATTTTGGCGTACCTTTCTTTGAAGCTCATGGATGGTCTGCTGCACAGGATATAAAGCTTGCTGGGCTTCAGCAACTTCTGTATTACACTTGCTCATATAGTGCTCTCGCAGCTGTTTGGCCTGTGTTGAAACAGAAAATATAAACTTTCACTCCCAATCTAGAATATAATTCAGTATGATGTTTCAAGAAGAATGGGTCATTTTATACATTTAAAGCTACTTAACTGCATTTAAACATAAAAGTACAAGTATACTGTAGAGAACATAAAAGTCACACTAAAAATTCCTTATATATGGAAGTTAACAAAATTTACCTGTCCAAGTAACAAAATTTAAGAAACACCAAAGATTTGTTTGCCAAATTTTTATTTAAATTTTTTTTTAGTTAGATAAGCAAAGAGGGGAAAAAAAGAACAGTAATATTTCAAATGATAGGCAAAGCAAAGGCACCTTTCTAAAATTTGGCTAATTTAGTTATTAAAATTTCTTAGTTACTGCAGTTTAAAAATAATCCTTGAGAATATACAGTAATATAGGTGCTAGGAACTGAATTTTGTTTCCCCAAAATTCATATGCTGAAGCCCTAAGAAAGTAGATTTTAAATGTTCTCACTACACACACACACACACACACAAATAAAAATAAAAAGAGAGGAAACAGGTAATCGATATGTTAGTTTGATTTAGCTATTCTAGTGTCTCCATATATCAAAACATCACTCTCTACTCATAAATATATAAAATTTTTGTTAATTAAAATAGTTTGCCAGGGCACCTCCGCACCCAAAACAACCAGTGCAAAAAGGCTGTGCGTATTTATATAATCTCATTTTTTATCCTGTTGACTCAAATAAAGGCTCCATTTACAGGTTCGATACATTTCAAACATACCTACTCTTTTGATTTTAGCTCTTTAATGTTTAACAACACAAAAATCCCTGGAAGAATCTGCATAATAAGCTATTAACAATTTATAGTAAAATAATTTATAATATCACTCTTTTCGATGTCATTCTTTTCAAAAACAGGCAACATTTTTTGTAGAGGAAACTTCTTTGAGAGAACTACCACGAAAAATCTGACTTTATTTACCCCCTTAAAAAATACACAGAAATGTGGAGAAAGTGCAAAAGTTTGTATATTTACTAAGCTACATCTTTTGTAGATCTGCCATGAGATCAAAGTTTCCTTTTTAAAACTCATTTATTTACATCCCGTTCTGTTGGCTACCAACAGCCACATCTATAACCAGCGTTTATCAGATAACTGCAGGTAGATCAGCAGAGAAGCCAAATAATACGTACTGCTGCCATTCTCTGCTACCCAAAATCACAACAAAATTTGAAACATCAAAGTAACAGGAAAACATGATTACATTTATTTATATGTTGTATGTCCTAGGATATATCAACTATATGGAGCATAAAGTTTGAAGAAAATATACTTTTATAGACAGAATGAAAAAAATAATAATTACTTCTTCCTCAAGTCGGCCATCACGCAAGGTAGGTGGTATCCCTGGGTGCCTGGCTATCAACAATTCCATCAAGTTATGGGTAGCATGAAGTCTCTACAAACATATCAAAGGCAATAATTATGATAGTCAATGCAGAAGACTCTGAAGAGAACCTAGTATTAATATGGCACACAGAACACTAACACCACATTAAGATCATATCACCAAATACTTTTCCTATAAAACAATCTGAGTACTACTACTTTGTTTTCTTTACTCAAGGGTGTTAAGCTCTAGGACCTGCCTTTTGTAACCCTTATCCATGCAGAATATAAGATTTATATTTAATTTTTCCTCTCCCTCCACTTTTCCATACATTCCTCTAAATATCCACTCTGATACCTGTGAACATGTTAGTCAGTCCCAAGGTCAATATTCTGAATGGTAATGACATCTTACCTGGGACTCAAACCTAAACTTGCCAAAATTAATAAACCCATCTCTACTTCCTATTTAGCTAGAGAGCCTTGTCTATATGAGTCAATGACAGATCCAAGAAGGGAAAGAGAAATAAGTGTTATAATTAAAATATCCAAATCTCCCTAAAGACCTCTAAAAATTATCATTAGATAGGTTTTATTGCTTAGTTCCTTTTCTTTTTAATGAAAACCATGTGAATAAACATGTTGATATTCATATGTAAAAGTGATAAAACTGACCTACTCTTGGAAGTACAAGTACTTTGAACTATTTTTAACTGTAGCTTATATAGACTTACCTTGTCAGGCTTGTGCCCAAAACTTCCCTGAATGGAATAGTAGTGATTCTCAAATGTTAGTGTACATACAAATCACCTAAAATACTTATTGAGAAGACTGAATCCCAAGTTTCACCCAGTGATTATGACTGTTTGTTACCATTTATCCTCTTAAACATTCAGAACAATTATTTTGTTTAAAAAACAAACAGAATACCTACGAAACTGTTTAGCCTTTACTTACTTGAAGTGAATCGGTTTTGAGTTTTCCTTTGTGTTCCTCCGAGGAGCGCAACACTTCTCTGTACAATTCTGCTGCCAAGGCATACTCACCTAAAGAATTAAAATGTATTTAAAGCATAAGAGAGTCACATATTTAGCTCCCAATGTCATCTAGTTGTCCATTATTTAAGAATACTGTAAAAATAAAACGTAATGATTATAACTATTTTTTTTAAGTAAAGAAATTTGACTTGGTATTAATATGATTGCCCAAGTTTTAAAAAAGGGTGAGTACGGTCCTTTTTTAATTCCATGGAATATAATGTTCTTATATTACATTTATAATGTTTTAAAATTATACTGAAATATGTTTATAATCAAGCCTGTTTGTAATGTTTTGAGATTATGCTATTGGATAAACTTTTAATTTAGACAAAAAAATTTCCTCTTGCTGAAGGGTGGCAATCAGTAGTCATTATGATGTCTGAAATTAAGGATAAACTTAAGGTAATTATAGATTATTTATAAAAAAAAATTTAAGACACTCTGACCAACCTACACATAATCATCAGAAAAATATACTATTCTTGGTCGCTATTACTGTTCTTGGTATTAGGCCAAATAATTTGCAATTAAAAACTTCATGTCAGAAACTCAGGGATCTCCCTCTTCTTCTGGTCACACAAACCATAGTTAGTCTGAGATGTATGCTGTTTTCTACTGTTCATAATTAGCACCTCATTCAAATAAAGCAATTCAAAAAGTATTGATTAAAGCACAGGCTGGCAAAGTATGGCCCATGGGTCATTTCTACCCTCTGCCTATCTGCTGGGCGCATCAGCTTAGAATGAATTTTACATTTTTAAATAGTTGAAAAAAAATCCAAAAAAAATATTTCGTGACATGTGAAAATTAAATTTCAGGGTCCATAGTTTTATTAGAACCTAGCTCTGCTCATTTGTTTTTATACTGCCTGTGGCTGCTGTTGTACTACAACAGCCAAGCTGATAGTTGCGCAGAGATCTTATGGCTTGCAATGCCTATGTATTATCTGCTTCTTTACACAGAAAGTTTGATGATACCTCAATAAAATAAGAGATGAACATTTTTAATGGCTTGAATAATAGACTCTATCTTAATTGCTGCTTGTAAAATTCAAGACAGGTAAATTATAAATACTATTAAAGTAAAAATCTAACACTGGCGAAACCATGCAATCCATACCAAAAAAAGGTACAGAGATGTTCTAGCTTTTATTTGCTGAGAAAGTTTTATTCCTAAGTATTACACATACTTGCTTTTAAAAAAAACTTCAAGCTGGTTTTATGAATATCATGTAATCAGGACCACGTTCATAGTTACAATGAGAGATATATATGCGCAAACCTTTGTAAATTTTGAAGTTGGTTCTTTTTTTAGCTCATATATAAGTTTACATACATATCTTAATTTTGGTAAAATATACATAAAATTTACCATCGCAGGCCTTTTTAAGTGTGTAGTTCAGTGGCACTATGTATATCCAGTGTTGTGCAAAACACCTAATTTAAAACAAATTTTTGGAACAACAGCTCTTATACCATTGCTTTATATCTAGTTCTATTAGTTAGCTAACACAAAGCTTTTTAAAACACACATTATCAAAGAAGTGTAGTCAGCCAATTTCTATTCCCTTTAAATAAGGGAGAAGATTATTTTCACAATAATAAAGTTACTTTATAACGTAGGCATTAACATTCAATTATCTTCACAGTGAGTTCTCTTTTTTTAGTTAAGAGTCTTGATTAAAGCTTTTCAAAGGACATTATGAATTCTATCAGTATTTATACTATCATTTATAGAGAATTCATTTAACAATTTTCTCTTCATAATTACCATACCTTTTACATAAAGTAAAGTGATTAAACTATAATGTAAAGCAGCTGAATTTGATCTATTCACTATAATTACCTGGTTTTTCATGTTTATTTTTAAAAAGACATGCTTTCTGAGGAAGATAAAAAAAACCCATATTCAATGTTATAAAGGTTTAAGTCAAATTTGGAAATCCCATTCTCAGCCACTTGATGGCGCTAATATTTCTAAGTAAACTGGTGGATTTGATATTGTCAAGCTAATTTTTGTCCAAAAATCATCTGCAGAAAACACAATGTTCAAAATTGGAATAATAAAATGTGTTTAATACCAGTCAAGGAGAATCTCAGAATATGTATTAATGCATCATACGTATTTATTTACATATAAGCAAATCTTTTAGAGTTTGAAATTAATTTTAGATTTCTTTTAAAAGTCAGACCTTCACTGTCTGATCTTCACATTAGAAGAATCTAATTTATGTAAGTTATATATGTAATGTTACTTTAAAAAATGAATATTGTTTAACATCACTATGAAGTTAATAAAAACTAAAAGCAGCAAATCTATTACAATTAAGTTGAAAATTACAATTAAATTCAGAAGGAACATGTCCTCTATTAATGGACTTTCTGGTGGGAGATTTCTCTTAATAATCAACAATACACTGCTAGATAAATTGAGGACTTTCTAGGGAATTCCCTAGAGGGAAGATTTGCACACAAAGTTACGTGTACTATATGTGAACAATTTAACAAGAAAATATAATAGGCCCTTTTCTATTAGATATTGATAACAGAATTTACATTGTGAGCAGGTTGAAAGTGGTAAGAATCTGAGGTAACCTTCATATTACCATAATCAATAACATCATTCTTCATCTCTGTTTTTATAAAGTTTTCAATGTGCTTCCACATTTTTTATTAAGAACAATAGTTGAGGTAAGTAAAGCACCTGTAATATTTTACTGACAAAGACACTGAAGATCAGAAATCTTGAACAATATATACCATTTCACAGGGTTCTAACTGCAGCATGTAAGAAGTCCCATCCTATTCAGTTCTTGTTTAGAGCTATTTCTACTCAGCTTCTGAGAATCCTTATAACTCTACCCAAGTATCTAGCACAGTAAGAGACACTTTCCATTTCTGGTTCTGTTATGCTAAAGAGCTAACAACTACAGACGGGCTACTCAAAGAGGCTTAATGTAAGAATATTTACTTATATTCTACAAAAAGCACACATTTCTTTGGGAAACTGATTTCTTTTACTTTTTCTTAAAATTTCTTAAGGTAGAAGCTGAAGTCTCCGATATGAAACTTTTTCTTTTCTAGTACATGTTTAATTCTATGAATTTCTTTTTAATAATTGATTTCCTGCATCCCACAAATTTTGATATTTCATTTTTATTCACTTCAAAGTATCTCCTACTTTCCCTTTTATTTTCTAACCCAAAGGTTTAGAAGTGTGTTAATTTCACAGCATTTGGGGACTTTCCAGTTTTCCTTCTGTTATTGGTATCTACCACTGTGGGCACAGAACACACTCTATAAGCATGATTCCTTTGAAATTTACTGCCTTGTTTTACAGCCCACAATATGCCCTATCTTCATATACATTTAATGTGTACTTAAAAACAATGTATATTCCTCTTTGGTTGGGTAGTCAATAAATACTGATTAATTGGTTGACAGCGGTGTTTGAACTATGTATGCCCTCACTTATTTTTTACTTATTCTATACATAACTGAGAGAGGGATGTAGAAATCTGACAATAATTATGCACTTGTTTATTTCTCATTATAATTCTATCAGTTTTTAGTATTTATTTTGAAACTCTTGTTTTAGGTACACTAATACTTAGAATTTTTTTCTCTAGTGATAAAGTAACACCCTTTATCCTTGGTAATATTCTTTGCTCTGAAATCTACTTTGGAAGCTCCAGTGGTACAATCAGTTAGCAGGCAGTATTAATAAGAAATCTACTTTACTTGATAGAAATATAGTGGCTTTATCTTTCTTTTGATTAGTGTTAACATATCTTTTTTCATCCTCTTACATTTGCATCTTTAAATATAAAGTAGGTTTCTTATAGAGAATATATTGATGGTTATTGTTTTTAATCCAGTCTGACAATCCAGGCCTCTTAATTGGGATATTTAGACCATTACAGTTTACGTGATCACTGATAAGCTTGTTTTTAAATCTACCATCTTGCTGTTTGTTTTCTAATCATCTCATTTGTTTTTTGCACCCTTTTTTCCTTTTTTTTTGAAGATTTTTTATTTATTATTTATTTATTATTATTTTTTTTTTTGAGATGGAGTCCCGCTCTGTAGCCCAGGCTGGGGTACAGTGGTGCAATCTCGGCTCACTGCAACCTCCGCCTCTGGGGTTCAAGTGGTTCAAGTGATTCTCCTGTCTCAGCCTCCCAAGTAGCTGGGTCTATAGGCGCATGCCACCACGCCCAGCTAATTTTTCTACTTTTAGTAGAGACGGGGTTTCACTATGTTGGCCAGGATGGTCTCGATCTCCTAACCTTGTGATCTGCCCACCTCGGCTTCCCAAAGTGCTGGGATTATAGGCATGAGCCACCGTGCCTGGCCTGATTTTTTATTTTTATCTATTCTTTTGGATTATTACCTCTAACTCCTTGTTGTATGTTAAAGTGGTGGCTGTAGGGTGTACATTCTTTGCTTGTCACAGTCTACCTTCATATAATATACCTCTTCATATATAGGATAATAATCTTACAATATTATACACCCATGTCTCCCCACACAGACTTTGTATTATTGCTTTTGCACATTGTACATTTACATGATATAAAACTCACTATATATATATATATATATATGTATTTTTTTCCTTTGGGGACTCCAACACATTTATATTAGGCCATGTGAAGTTGTCCACAACCTCACCGATGCTCTTTTCAAAATTTTCAGTCTTCTTCTTTTGTTTTTCATGTTGAAGAGTTTCTATCGCTATTCTATACTTTATTGATTTTTTTCTTAGGTGGTGTCTAATCTTCTATTTATTAAATGAATTTTCTATATTAGACATTGAAATTTTGATTTCCAGAAGTTTGACTGCATGTTTTCAATGTTTCCACTTAACACACTTCATCTTTACTCTTGAACCTAAGGAATACAGTTTTAATGTTTCTCATATTTATATGGAAAGATGTGTCTATATGGTGCTTATTAAAAGTGCCAGTTATATAACTTTGCTTCCAGCCAAGATAGAGTAACAGAGAATGGATTTACTCTTTCCTGTAAAAACTACAATAACAGGCAAAATATATGTAATGACAGTTTGTAAGATATTAGACCTAATGCAAAAAAAGTGATCCGTGAGAAATGGAGAAGCCACTAATACTCTTCCATGTAAATATAAGATGCTCTTTCTAAACTGCTTTAATTTTGTGCATAACATATAACACTGTAACTTTACACATATACATTCTGTGTGTGTGTGGGAGGGTGTGTGTGTACTTGTCACCCTCTGTAAGAATTTAAGGTCTGCAAGATCAGAGTTACTTTATTTACCATATCATCGTTACCTAGATTAGGTGTGGCACACAAATATTTGCTGAAAAAATGATCCTACAAACTATTATTTTTAAATCAATGAACAATAATTCCTTTAATGTGTCAAAATTTAACCATTTTTCTATTTCTAATCATTTGGACTGTTTACAGTTGTTTACTATTAAACTATTAAAGTCTAAGATTAACAACTTAAAGAGAAATCTGTGTATCCTCCTTTCCTTAAAAAAGAACTAAAAATGGAAATGTTTGGTTAAATCATATGTAAACTTTGAAGGTTTTCGAAACGTTCTATGAACTGCTCTCTATTAAGTTGAACCTATTTAAACTATATTCAGTAGTGTGTGAAAGTATCTTTTTGGGGGAAAAATCCCCCCCAAAAAATCAAAATCTATTTTTTCTATAATTAACCTTCCTCAGGAAGTGTTTGGAAGAATCAGAGATAACAAAGCAATCACCTTCTACCTTTAATAATATGAATGCCTGCTAAGCCATTGAGAGCACAAACTAGCTGTCGATGTGCTTCTTCACATTCAGTTCCACATTTCTTCTGCAAAGATGTCAGCAGCTCTTCCATTGTCATGGTGCTAAAAGAAAAGGTAGACTGTTCAAAACTAGAAAGAAAATCCCAAGTGTTACTTCAGTGGGAGTGTTATATCACACATGATCAAGAGTGTATGAGACTCGCAGTAGTTGTGGTATCTCTAGCATTTTTTTTCGCCTCAATTTTTACCATTATTTTTTCCCACATAAGTACCTTTATTTGATCACATCTTTTTTTAAGTTTTTCCCATTTCAGTAAAGGGAGAACAAAACTAGAAAAATCTTCTTCAAGTACAAAGTACAACATAATATATTTGAAATATTACAGGTATTAAAATGTAAGACTGACTCTGAATCCTAGCACTGCAACTTAATTAGAAAACCTCTTTGAGCCTGAATATTTTTTTAATCAGTAAAAAATGAAGATCCTCTAAGGTTAAATGCCATTCCTTCAAAAGGCTGTCTAACCTTAACCACTCATATATAAATTGTTTTCAGACTCTAACTGTACACAGCAATTTGTACGTATATCTTTTGAAATTTACCATGTTCACTTCATATTTTAGAAATCTGTAATTTTCATCATTTCCTTTATTTGTCTATAACCTGCTTAAAAGCAAAGACAAAACTGAATCCTTTTCTATCTTTTATAGCCAAAGGCTAGTTCCTGAGTTGCAGTCTGATTCACAAAAACTTTCTGGGACAATAGAGTATTATGAACACAAATTTCTTAATGTTCTCAGAATGAATAATCAGAGAGATAGAAAATATTTAATGGTAATCTAATTCCCTGATGTGGGAACTATGAAATAAAGTAAGAGCAAAAGCCTTTCATATCTGGAGTACAGCCAAAACCCTAAACAACAAAATAATAATTTTTAAAAAACCTCAACAATAATCCTAACTTTAAAAGAAGTGTTCAAGGCCAGGTGTGGTGGTTCATGCCTGTCATCCCAACAGTTTGAGAGGGTGAGACAGGAGGACTGCTTGGGGCCAGGTGTTCAGGATCAGCTCAGGCAACATATCGAGGCCCTGTCTCTACAAAAACATAAAATAGGCTGGGCGTGGTGGCTCACGCCTGTAATCCCAGCACGAGGCTGGGGCGGGGGGTGGATTACCTGAGGTCAGGAGTTCAAGACCAGCCTGACGAACATGATGAAACCCCGTCTCTACTAAAAATACAAAATTACCCAGGCGTGGTGGCACATGTCTGTAACCCCAGGTACTTGGAAGGGTGGGGCAGGAGAATTGCTGGAACCCAGGAGGCAGAGATTGCAGTGAGCTGAGATTGTGCCACTGCACTCTAGCCTGGGCAACAAGAGTGAAACTCCATCTCAAAAAATAAAATAAAATAAAAAATAAAAATAAAAATAAAAATAAAATAAAATAAAGTAAATAAAATAAAATAAAATAAAATAGTAGCTGGCTGTAGTAGTGTGCACTTGTAGTCTTAGCTACTTGAGAGGCTGAGGCAGGAGGATCACTTGAGCCCAGGAATTTGAGGCTGCCACTGTGAGCTATAATCACACCACTGCACTCCAGCTGGGAAACAGAG
This sequence comes from Nomascus leucogenys, assembly GCF_006542625.1. Classification (NCBI taxonomy): domain Eukaryota; kingdom Metazoa; phylum Chordata; class Mammalia; order Primates; family Hylobatidae; genus Nomascus; species Nomascus leucogenys. The sequence continues at coordinate 131,985,597 of NC_044383.1, forward strand.
TGAGACCCTGTCTCAAAGAAAAAAAAAAAACAAAAATAAAAAACAAAAAACCAAACCCACTGCAAAAGAGAAATGCTCAAAACCATGAAAATAATTTTGATAATTCTCCATTGCAAATGAGGTTCCATACCAAAGAAAACCCTCTACACCATTAAAAATAACTGACAACTCAGTTACATGTCTCTGAATGAAACTGTGGGCCAGAAATATTGTCTATTATGATATATCAACTGCAATTTTAAAAAGTTGATAATAAAACCTTTTTTGGAGTGGCAAGAACTCTCCACGAACAGCCTGTGGGTGACAGCAGGCCTGTCTGAGCCTCAGCAATGGATACAGGATAGAGGTGACAGTCCTTCTGTCCAGGCTGCTGAGCTTCAGAGCCCAGTCAGAAATCTTCCTGAGTTTTACCACCGCATCCTGGCAGCACACCTCATGCTGACGGTGATAGAAATGCCTTTCCACTGGAGAAAAGTGGAGCCAGTGTATTTCTTCGGTTTGTGGTGGTATCTGGATCTGTGAAAAGGAGCAGGAAAAAAAAAAAAAGATGTCATCTAAAAATTTAACTTTCCATCCCAATTGTTTCTTTTCTCTTATAGTATCTTTATCAATAAAAACTTATTGTACTGACTTGGTCAATCACATCTTTCTTTGCAGACCTCCACAGTATCTTGGCAATAAAGCTGTAGAGATGCTGAGGATTCTTTTTGCAGTAAGGCCGATAGAGAAGTCGAACCCACCAGTGTTTGACACAGTAAGGTTCAATACCAAGAAAGACCACTAGCCCAAAAAGATCTGAAAAGAAAAAAATAAAGTACATTGAGAATAACTCTATTACTTCATTACCAGTTTGCAGAAGCGTTTCTACAGACATTACACAGCACATAGAACTTTCCATGAATTGAAATACAGGCTGTATAGGCTCTTAAATCTGAAATTCAATTCCAATTCCATTTATATTTATTGAGCATCTATTCTGCCCTAGGTTTTGTGCTAGGTGCTAAAATAATGTTAGGTTTATGGAACCATTCATTATACAAAGCTTATACTTAATTCAAAAATCTGAAATTTCTATCAGAAGTTAAACCAAAAAACCACTCAACTGAATGTACTTGGTAAGACATATATAAGAAATACCATGCTCTGAAACCAATAGATGAAAGATTTGCTGGATTGGAAAAAAGAATTTCTAATCACACAGATGACATGAAGAATATTCTCTGATGCAATATTCCTCATACCCTTTATCTAATAATTCTCCTAGAAGCCTAAGAGAGTAATAAAAATATAGATAAGATTTACTTACACAGTGATATTCATAGCAACAATATGTAGAAAAATGACTCAAATAAATAAATTATGGTAATCCCACAAAATAGAACTATTTTTCTTTTCTGATTCAGCATGCCTTGTATTTGTTAGCTTTAGAGCCTGAGACTTGTTTATCTCTTTACTGGGCACACTCAATTTTATATTCTATTCCCTTCCACCTGCCCACTTAACATACCCTAAACTGTTTTCCATATATTTATTTGTGAGGACTTATGAAAAACTGCTTCGGATATGATGTTAAGTGGAAAAAAAAAAGGAATATAAAATTGTGCATGCAAAATAAGCTCAAATATATAAACATCTATATAGAAAAGATTAGATGTGGTTTTGTCTTCAAATGAAGACTATGAGTGTAATTTTGTAATTTTCTTTTTGTTTTTTTTGAGACAAGGTCTTGCTGTTGCCCAGGCTCGAGTGCAGTGGCACCATCTTAGCTCACTGCAGCCTCAACCTCCTGGGCTCAAGTGATCCTCCCAAGTAGCTGAGATCGTAGGTGTGTGCCACCATGCCTGGCTAATTTTTTTATTTTCTGTAGAGACAGGGCTTCCCTATGTTGCCCAGGCTGATCTCGAACTCCTGGGCTCAAGTGATCCTCCCACCTCAGCCTCCCAAAGTGCTGGGATTACAGGTGTGAGCCACCATGTCTGGCTTGTAATTTTCTTTATACTTTTATGTACAGTTCAAATTTTTCCAAAATGGGCATATATTCTCTTCAGAAGCCATAAAATAATAATAAAAATATCCTTCCCACACCTACAACACTTATTCTGAAGATACTCAACAAATATTTAGATTGAATTAAGTTACCTTGATGGTTGCTGGGAGTTAGCAACATCTGAAAGAACCAACGCATCACTGCTATGCAAAGGTCCACAGATTTATATTTTTAGCTCAAATCAATTCAATTGCTGTATGTTACCTCTTTTTTGAGGTCCCAAAGCCGTCTCAAACTTGACTTGCCGAAATCTCAAATTCATAATTTTTTTTCTTTTTGCACACACATGCTTCATCTTTCTTTTTTTTTGAGACAGAGTCTTGCTCTGTCGCCCAGGCTGGAGGGCAATGGCGCAATCTCAGCTCATTGCAACTTCCGCCTCCCAGGTTCAAGCGATTCTCCTGCCTCAGCCTCCCAACTAGCTGGGATTACAGGTGCCCGCCACCATGTCCAGCTAATTTTTGTATTTTTAGTAGAGACAAGGCTTCATCATGTTGGCCAGGCTGGTCTCAAACTCCTGACCTCAGATGATCCACCCGCCTCAGCCTCCCAAAGTGCTGGGATTACAAGTGTGAGCCACTGACCCATGCTTCTTTTCTGGTAGTATTCACTGGGGAAACCAGTCACCATTCATGGATTTATGCAAGTCAGAAATCTTGGTATCTCCTGATCTGTCACTGAGGCTTGTTAATTTTGCCTTATCCACTTTTTTCTGTATCTTTAGGACAAACCTAGTCCAAATCAAAAGTGCCAGCACCACTTGCCTAGATTACTTCTTATAGACAATCAATTAATATCCTAACATCCACTCTTACCCTCTTCTAAACCACTCTCCACACTGCAACAAGAGTGATCTTTTGAAATACAAATCTAACCACAAAATGACCCCCAACCACTGTGTTTAAATCGTTTCAATAGCTCCTACTACTCTTAGGAAAAAAAATAAAATTCTTTAACAAGGCGAGTAACATCCTCCATGGTCCCATCTCTACCTACCTAGTCTCTCCATCCACCATCATCTCCCTAGCTCTTTACATTCTAGCCACGCTATTTCTGCCACATGATCTATTTACATTAATATTTTCTGTTTCTTCTACAATAGAGGATTTTTCCTTTTCCTCTTTACCTAGCTCATGTTAATGTTTCAGATCACAGCTCAGTTGTCAGCATCCCAATTGTATGTTATAGAACAAATTTTTTTTTAATGAAACCTGTTGTAGTTAGAATTTTCCATTTTTTTCATTTGTGAAAGTTATCTCAATTGCAATTTAATATTTATCTAAGTATTTAAGAAATATTTTAAGAAATATTTGTTCTCCTCTAAGCTGTAAGCTCAATAGAAAAGGGATCGTATGTACTTTTGCTCATCATCTGCTATGGTTTGAATGTATCCTCCAAAAGTTCATGTGTTAGAAGCTTAAACTCAGTGAACAATATTAGGAGGTGGGGCCTAATTATATGTGACTCAGTCATGAGGGTGGAACCCTCATAAGTGGATTAATGTCATTATCGTGGGAGCAGGTTAGTTATCTCAAGGGTTCGTTGTTACAAAGTGAGTCCAGCCCCTGGTGCTTCTCTCTATCTCATGTACTCCCTTCCACCTTCCACCATGAGATGATCCTCACCAGTTGCCAGTGTCATGCTCTTAGATGTGCCAGCCTCTAGAATTGTGAGTTAAATAGACTTCCCTTCTTTGTAGTTATCCAGTCTGTGGTATCCTAACAGCAAAAATCTGACTGAGATTCTATCCTACCTCACAAAGAAATAAATCAAATACATAAATAATAATAAATGAAATAATAAATGCATCACAAAGTACTTGTTAAAGTCAACACTTTCGAAGACACTAAAATAAATAAATGACTACATAAATGGAAAATAAAAACAACAAAAGCAGAAGTAGAAGCAGCTATCATTCATTGAATATTTAATATTTGTTAGGTACTGTGCTAAATCTTTTGTATACTTCATCATAATTCATCTTTAAAACACCTTATTTTATAGATAAGAAAAATAAGGACTTAAATGTTTAAGGAATTTGTTTATGAACGTACAACTAATAAGTCAGGATGTAAACCCCAGTTTTTATATTCCCCAAAGCCAATGCTTTCTGTATTATACAAATGAATACATTATGTAGACATAGGGTGTGGCGAGTGGAAGGAGTTAGGAAGCGTTCTTCCATATTTGACATTCCAAGTAGATGACATCATTTCAGTCTGGCAATTTCTGAAGACATTTCTGGGTGTCAGAATTGTAAGAGTGCTACCAGCATCTAGTGGGTAGAAGCTAAACATCCTAAAACATACAGGACAATTCCCAAAGAATAAGAATTATCTGGCCCCAAATGTCAATATGGCCAATGTTGAGAAACCCTAGTTTAACACAGAAAGAAAACAAATGAGACTTCCATGTCCAAATACAACATAGTAAGTCATGGACAGGCTAACATTCCTAGCGTGACAACTAGAAAAAAACCATTTAATTGCAAGAATCATAAAGATACCAGAGAGATATGGAAGCGAGGGGGAAAGACAAAATTCTAGAAAGTCTGGAAAAGCTCTTTTGGAGCTGAATTGGAACATGACGAAACTTGCCTTATTGTGCAAATATATTCATGGCTACATATACATGTCAAAAATTTTCAAATGTGGTATTTTAAATATTTAGTTATATTATATGTCATTTATATCTCAATGAAGTTCAAATAGCTCAATAAAGTTGGTTTTTAAAAAATTAGGAATTTGTTGAATGGTGACAGGTGCTCAAAACACTTGCCAACATTTTATATCTCCAAAAAAAACCAGACCCAGGAACTAATAAATTATTGCTCATACTCTCTCAACATTAAAATGAGAAAAAGCAACTCTGATAGTCATGTACTCTTTTCTATACCCTCTCATCTAACTTCTGAGCTGGGTAAGATCTTAGACCTTATTAACGCCTAAACATTCACAATTTCGACAGTTTCCAAACATGAAAGGAGACCACTAAATGTGGTCCTTTATTGAACCTAATATTATTCTATAAATATGTATCTAAATGTAACATTTAAGTTATGCAAATATTTAAATATATACTAGAAAATATTGCTAGAAAACCTTTTCCTCCTAAAAATAATCACTGGAAAACACTGCTTTTAAAGGTCAAAGTAATGGATGCTGAGATTTTTGTTTTAGCAGAGTGAGTTATGCTGCTGAAAACAAATACACGAAAACTTGGATTTTCAGAAAGATAAGTTTTGAAGATGAATATTTACTACAGAACTCCAAGTATGTTTAAATTTTATAATTTAACTACACTTTAATAACAGCTTTTAGGGAAATACATAAAACAAGATTTAAACTTTTCATTTTAGACATTCACAACTTGAATAAAGGTTTTAGAAATGCAGTGTCCATTCTACTGTGATATTGTGATATTGAATAAGATTAAGGTAGAAGGATCATTTCAATGCGTGTGCGGAGAGGAGGAAAAAACTAGACACGATCTAAATGCTCAAGAAAAGGAACGGTACAAACAATAATGGTATATACATACAGTGTGACATTATAAGGCTACTAATAACTTATATAATTACTAAAATTATGGCCCTAGTATTCCTGGGTTCACACAATAAAAATTACAGTCTCCATTTTCATAGACACAGTTAATTGAAATTAATTCCCTTTCTCTTTTTCTGCCTCTCCCCCACCACCCACCCTTTGTTTCTTTTTGGGTTAGATTCTTTGTTTTCTACCTATGACTTTGGAACTCTAATTTTAATTCAGACCTATATCTATGCTGTTTAGGCAGGTGCAGTAATTGTTCAACTCAGGCAATGAGACCTCTTTATATCTGTCTTCATATACATAAACAGAAAAATCACCTGAGTCCCATTTAAAAAGATAAATGCTTGAAACTATTAGAAGTCAACTATGAAGACATGAATTATCACTTCAATAAGGATTGCAGCAACGGTTAAGCATAACAATACTTTTCTCTCTAAAAAATGAAGCTTTTCAAATGCATGCAATATGTGAGGAAACCACACATTACCCTCTAATCCTCTCTGTACTGGAGTGCCACTGATACACCACCGATTAATCCCACTCAAACGCTGGGCCATTTCTGCAGCCTGATGAGAGAGAAAAGTGAAATAAAAACGAAATCCAGAAAACCAGAGAAAGAACACAGAAGTCAGGCATACTCATGAAAAACAGCCCATTAAAAGCTACACTTCCGGTGAGATGTACCTGCTTTTATTTAACAGTTATCACACTCAATGTTGAATGTCATATTCAATGGACCATCTTCCAGTACAGTGGTTCTCATTAGTGGGAGGCTGCCACGCAGTCCCCTAAAACAGAGGGGTAGTTCAAATACGTACAGAATGAAAAAGCCCCCTGAATAACTGATCCATGCCCTACATCACTCTGTCCTCCAGATATACTAATAGGCATGATTCATACATTCAGTTCAGGTTACAGACTGGCCAAAGACAACAGAATAAAGACATATGACATTCAAAGGCTAAATCAAAATTCTGTCCTCTCAAGTAGTATTTTCTGTTACCATTTGGCCTCTGATTTAAAAGACTGTCAAAGTCAACTTTGGTTCAAAGCTATCAGAGGCTACATGATGAGCTCCCAGTTAGCAGAAATGCTTACAGAAGTTCCTAAACACAGTTTACTTTGATTTGCATTGTATATAAACGGACATCTTACTGAAAAATATATATTTCATATAGAGCAATGATTCACAGAGTACAAAACTAATTTCAAAGGGTTATGTATTTCAAAGCACAAGAGAAAAGTGCAAGTAGTGTTTATTAACAAACTTTTGACCAATATCAGTATTACAGGTTAACTATGCTTAAACTATTAAACTACTCAAGTTCCCCTAATTCCTTTTCCTCCTTCTTCCCCAGCCCTCAACAGATTTTGCAGAAACTCTCACTTTTACTGTGGGACATTCAACCATCTGAGCTTCATCAAGGCAGATCCTCCACCACTCCACAGCTACCAGGGGGCTCGGGATAGCCATATAGCGCTTCTGGTTCCGTAGGCGACGCCCATCCTCACTATTGCTATGTGGGATATCGACATAATTTAATTCTGAACGCAGTACATCATATGTGATGATAACTATATCCTGTTCTGCCAAAAAATGAGGTTGTAAAAAGCCATCTTTCTTCACTCCTTGATATACCTAGAAAATAATCAATACAGGCAGTTATTGCAAAAAGGCTCACTAAAGGCAATGAAATATTCACTCATTTATACCCTTTCTAAGTCCTCTCTATTTTCTTAGGAGCATTCATGCTCTGAGACAGATCACATACCTGTTTGGAGAAAGACAAGTTTTAGTGTGGAAGATGAATTACATAACTGATGTGCAACAAACTGTAATAAATGTAAACATGACAGCATCACAGTGGAAAGAAAAATTCTGTAGCGGAGACAGTGAAATCACAGAGGAGTTACAACCTGAGGTATACCTTAAAGGTTCTCATAGGTGGCAAAAAGAGAAAAGGGCTATATGTAGGTAGGAGGATGGAATCAATAGCATATGTGAAAGCACAATGGTATGAAAAAGTAGAACAATAAGAGCTATTATTTATGAAATGCCTTTTATGTTTCAGATACTGTGCTAAGCATTATCTCCAAACTTCAACAATAATTCTGTTGGTGGTTGTTAATATTCCTATTCCACACATAAGAAAAATAAAGTGACTTGCTCAAAACTGATGGAACTAAGACTCAAAGCTTTGCCTACCCACACAGAACAGAGCTTCTTAACAGCAAAAATTGTTTTACTTATTACAGTATTCTCCATGCCTATGTAGAGTGGATGAAATATAAAAACCTTCAGTAACATTTGCATGGAAAGAAGGAAGAATGAAATTAGTGAAGGGTATTAATATTAGGAAACAATAACATTACTATGTGCCCAGTACTTGACGAAATCATATCTTCACAAATGACTGGATACTATTTTTAAAATTCAGCACAGTTCCTGGCACATAATAAGTGTTCAATAAAGATTTGCTGTATAAGTAAATTCTTATTTTACAGCTGAGGTAACTGAAGCTTTAGAGGATGATTTTGGAGCTAAGAGATGGCAGATCAGATAAGTAGCTCCTATTACACAGTGCTGCCTTTGGATTGCATTTCTCTCTGAAGACTATAAATGCTTATACCAAGAATTTCTCATTTACATACTCGAGAATTTTTAAAAAGCTTTCACATCTTTATACTCAAAATGCTTTAACTGGTGAAATTCTGATGTTAGAAAAGAATAACATTGTACTGCTCTAGTTCTTAGTCTCAGTTTTTTTCTTTAAGCTTTGATTTAACATTACTATTAAATCATTCAGTTAGTTTTGAGGATAAACAACAAAGAAACAAAGATTAGGAAACTATCATGAAGAAGCAAAACTTTACATTTTCCTCTCCCTCTTTAGTCCAAGTGGCCTTACCAAGACTCGAAGAGATGACGACCTCACGTGCCTATTGATCTCATCCACCCACTGGTGACAGATGGAACTTGGAGAGATGATCAGAGTTGCTCTTGTTGACACTGGCTCCATTGCAACAAGGCAGTGGGGGCAGTAAAAAGGCTTGATCTTCAGATTTTTCTCATCGTAATTCACGCACTTTGCATGTTGCCACAGGTGACACTTCAGGCATTGAACACGAGGCTTACGATCCATCTGATCAAGTTCACCACATATGCACTCAAAGCGGTAATCAGAGGTGTTAAAGGGACTCATGGTATTAGAATGTGGTACATCACTATCAGCAGGATTTAGAGATTCGGCACAGTCCTCTGTTTCATGTTCTTGGTTGAATTCAGAGATACATGTACTTTTAGACATAGCAACATCAGTTATTCCAGAGTCGCTAGTAGCTGGACAGTGACCTTGTGAATTGGGATTGATAAACGGTTGACTTTTTCCTTTTTTTGTGGATGGAACAAGCTTTTTCCTCAATTTACTACGATTTCTCCTGGACTTATAATAATAATAGTAAGGATCATCATCATCATCAGAGGTGTTTGATGGCAAGTATTCAGAATCTGTGTCCTTGTTCCCTGATTTTCTAGTTTCTTTCTGAATTTTCCTTGGACTCCCTACTGCCTATGAAAAAAATATTTAATTAATTGATTTCAACATAGTTGCATTTCTGAAATTAAATTCCTGACTTTATGTAAGTACTTCATATAATTATGTAGCAGCCAGTCTTTGCTACCCTTTTCCCTGAGGAGAATCACTCCTGATAAGTGGCTTCCAATCTGCCCTCTGTAAGGACCCTCACTTTATCTCAAAACAAAAGGAAGTCTCTACAAGTGTAAGATTTGGAAAGATGAAAAATTAGAAAGATAAAGGAAGCTACTGATATTTTGTTATTAACCTACTATGATTTAGTCTGCCTAAATCAATACAAGACTAGTACTTTTCGAGTACATAAATATACAAATTAGGGCAACTACAAAAATACCAAGTACTAAAATATAGCATCCAAAGAAAGTAAAAGATAATCCACTGGTTACTGCAATTAGCAAATTGATTCCCTCTTTCCTTCCCTTTTCTACATATGTCCTCTCTTACAATTACTTATTAAATGCCAGTTCTGTGCCAGTAGTTGTGTTAGATGCTAGGGACACAAATATGAACAGTATTTGGCCCCTGGTCTCAAAGGGGTCTACTGGAAAAGTGAGAACAGTAAAAAGTAAAATGATGCTATGGGAATACCTAAGAGGGTTGTACAACATAGTGGGAGTATGATAGGCAGGTAGGTAATAGGGACAGCTTCCTCCAAGGGATATCAGGGCTGAGGTCGAACAGGGGAGTTAAGACACAACATGTAATCAACGGCATTAACTGAGGGAAATCTTCTAGTTTTGGTGGTAGCAGGATTACCAAAAGCACAGTTCACTGCTGTCTTCAATGCTACCCAAAGATAATAGACTCCCTACTCCAGGAAATAAACTTTTTGTCTTTTTCTTGGTGGCCAAGCTGGTAGCTCCACATTTTGACTTGTTGTCATTAGTCTTTATTTATGATTGCAAATATTATAACTATTTTCCTAAAAGCAAATTGAAATTACTGGCCCAACAGAAGCAGTTTTCTAACAAAATGCAGAAATTGTATAAGATAATAATATAAAGAAAATGAGAATTTAGAAGTTCCAGACCTGCCTGGGCAACATAGTGAGAACCCCATCTCTACAAAAAAACAAGAAAAATTAACCAGGCATGGTGACATGAGCCTGTACTCATAACTACTTGGGAAGCTAAGGCAAGATGACAGCTTGGCACAAGAGTTCAAGGCTGCAGCTAGCTATGACCACTGCATTCTAGCCAGGGCAATAGATGCCTTGTCTCTTAAAAAAATAATAAAAATAAATAATACAGAAGATACTTTATACTCTATAACATGCTTAGGCAACTAATTTTTTAATTCACTCAATAAATATCTGAGTATTTGTTATGTGCCAAGCATTATTCTCTGGGTTTAATGATAGCCAAAGTAAAGTTACTCTCATGGAGTTTATATCCACAAAGTAGAAAGTAGAAGTTAAAGATATAAGTACTTTTCCTATTTTGTTTTTTATCTTCAGATTGTAAGAGTTTCAGTGTCAAGGTGAGATCTGTCAATGTACTCGGTAAGGTATCACATACGTGTACTTAATATAGAGCTGAACTTAAGCTCTGTTACCTGCTTTTTTGTTTTATCACATATATCCTCTTCCTTGTACTTCTTTCCCAATGTAAAAGTCCCAGAAAAACCATGGCCTTTGATCTGTTTCACGAGACCTTCAAAAATTAAACATTTCAGCATCCTTTTCAAAAGACTCCTGTTCCGTTGAACATCGTATCTATATATAGAACTGACATACTTATAGATGGAAAGGATGGACACTCCTTTTTTTCCATTCATTTCTTTCACAGCTGTCAGGATCATCACACGTGTAGCTAAATGTAAAAGGATATGCTAACTCAGTCAAAATAATTAAAATGAAAAGAAAGTAAAACTTGGTTAATCTTAATCTGCATGAGGACTGAGTTAAAAAAATAAATCAAAGATTTATTACAGCAGAGTGCCATTTTGAAAAAATATGTAATAAAAATGTATCTCAGCATATTAAGAAACAAATTACTGTAATACAAATAATCGAAGGATTACTCATATTGAATTGTTAATATTATAAAACAACAATCATTCAAAATTATATAAGAAAACTCTCACAATTATTTAAGTATACGCTACCATTAGTATGCGAAACCTTCATTTCCTAAAAGGTAAATAAAGCCTGGTTTAAACTGTAAGCTAAAGAGATTTAAATATAACAGACTGAGCAAGAACTACCTGAGCCAAGTCAAACAAAAGAATACATCTTTACTTTTGTTAAGATATTATGACTTGTAATTGAATTCATTTATGAAAAGCATATATAACTGTAAAAAAAAATTATGACAATTACAAGATATCTCTAAGGATTGCAAGAACTTTAGCAAAGATCACTGTAAGAAGGTATTTCCTTTAAGAGATGTCATACTTACGAGGGCATTGAACTTTTTCTTTTGGTTCAAATTCGATATTCTGGATTTCTGTCTCTTTCAGTTTTCCTCCAAAATAATGTGACGGAATAAAATAATTCACCACTTTTCCCTGATACAAACAACAGTCAGTAGTTACACAGTGTTTTGCTTTTAGTATTCTGAATTGCTTATTGAAATTAACTTTCCTTCTTTATGGAAATGCAAAACAGTTGTAAAAAAATTGCAAGAGAAAGGGCCAAACAGCTGTAGATACATATACAGTTTTATTTCTGAGTTTACAGCTAGCTATCACTTAAAAAATTGTGCATATTATCTTAAATTACCTAAATGTTATGGTGGAACCTCTGAAATTAACTTTTAAAGGTATATTTAAATATAAAATCAACCCATTGAATTTATAATAATATGAAAATAACTTGGAATTAAAACAGTAATGAGAAGGAAATCTCAGAAAGAAGTTACTGATAGTTAAGTCAATATATTCCAAGTCATTTGTCTACAAAGAAAACTTTTTTTTTTAATTTTCTACTCAAATCTGAAAGGCTAATTCTGCAAACTTGACCCTACTGAAAGATAACATAATGCTAAAGCTGTGAGACTGGTGGGTCCTAGAGGTAATTAATTATAATTATACCTTTAACTACTGACTTCATTTCAGCAAGATTTAATGTAAAGGCTGATTTCAGATTTCATTACTAGAAAATATGAGCTATATACTATATTTGCCTTAGTGGACTTTGTTTCTGTAAACTCTAAAATTTATATTTTTAAACACAATTATGTATTTTGGGACAAGGACTTGAAGTTTGTTTCATTTAGCAATCTATTTACTAAGCTACTTGTTCTTTAACAAAGTTCTAATTATTTGGTTCTAAGATTTATATGTATGAGTTTTGTATAACATTTTTAAATAGCTCTTAAAAATATTTAGTAGTAATATGGAGACTTTATTAGTGACAAAACATTTGAGGAGTCAACAGTACTTTTGTAAAGGAGTTTCTCTGCCACCTAGAAGGAAGTTTAGTAAGTTATTGCAAATTCTCTTCCTAGTTGGCCATCATTACTTAAAAAATAAACCTTCTGGGTCACAAACACCCCATTCTCTCTGCCCACTTGAAGTTAACTAACCACTAATATAAATCGTTACCCACAGAGTGAACAGAAAGTGTTGACTTAAGTGCCAAGCAAATGTTCAACATATGATGCTTTTCGAGAACATATGTCCCCTGCTTTTGCAAGCCCTACTATACCCCTCCTACCTCAGGAAGAGTGAGAGCATCTTGCTTGACATCTTGTCGAGTATGTGTCAGAATCAGAGCCAAAACCTCCACTGTCTTTCCAAGACCCATCTCATCTGCTAAAATTCCACCAAGCAACTGCGGCCCAGAATTTGGGTACTCACGAATGATGCTAAGGAAAAAAATAAGATAAATCACATCATAGGAAAGTGAATACAAATTACAATGTTCCTAATTACTTTTCCTAAAGAGAACTAAAGCAATGCATAAAATCTAAGTTTACTGAAACTATATTTTAGGGTGAAACAATTCAAACCTTAGATTACGAACATAAGAATTGTGATAACCAAAAAAACTGCCTGAGCTGACAAGTAACTGCAGAAATGAGTGGTAGTTAAAAGAGAACATGTCTGCCTTCTTTCTATGACCTTTATGAATGTATGAATAATAAAAAAAATACAAAGGGCAATAACTACTGATTCATTCATGATGTTTAATGACTACTAAGAAAAAATAAAACTGGACCCATAATAAACAAGATAATATTTTTACTCTGAATAATAATCTCTTTAAATCTTGATAACCAAGCACCTTATGTCTATTATTCCATATTCATTTACTGAAAAATGACAAGCGCTATTATTTCTAAATCTATCCTATCCATAGATATGTCTAATAAGACTTCACCTTTGATTCCTTCATGAGGTAGAGTCAAAGTTACAGATATGCTAACAATCTCAGACAGTTTTTCATTATGTTTATTTTTTACATCAAGCATATAGGTAAAATTTTGCCTTACCAGCCTGTATGTGGATTATAGTAGAGTTTTGGACCCTCAGATGTAACAATCTCTCGCCATAAGAAGTGCAGGGCACTTTCTAAAGAAAAATATAATCGTAATAACAAATTTTTGTTTTCCCTTCAGTCAGATAATCACATTAAAAAAAGAATAGGTTAACAGTGAGTATACTCTGGCATAGTGATACCCATATTCTTGTGAAATCTCATTCTGGAAAAGCCACATACTTAACACATGAGTAAAAAGCTAAAGGTCCCTCTATTTCCTTTCTTCTGATATTACTCTTTAGCTCCCTTTGTTTTAGGCACAAATCCATATCAGCAAATAATAGGACAGATAAGCAAAGTGTAGCAGATTTCAGGGAATTAACAGAAAAACTAATACATATAACCAGCTCCTACCTGATAAATGAGTCTGTTTTTAATAAATCTTGCAATAAATTATATGAAGTCTTTGAATAACTCAATAGACATATGCTAGTTGGCTAAATACATTTACCCAAATCAGACCTGACCTCTTCTACGGGACTGAGAGTGGGAAGAAAGGCTTACTTAACTGGGAAAAAAATATCTAAAACCGTAACTCAGAAGTGCTGAGTTTGTTTCTACCAGAATCTTCCACTAGCCTTCCCCTTAATATTTTAACTTATTTAAACCAACTGCCAAATAAGTAGCATGTCTCTACCCACCAATGAAACAGCAAGTAATTTTTAGTTGGCTTCTTTAGAGATTAATAGATATTTTAAATTTTTATATTCTAGAATAAAATGGCCATTAAAAATTCAAAAAACTATAGATGTTGGCACGAAGGCAGTAAAAAGGGAATGCTTTTACACTACTGATGGGAATGCAAATTAGTACAATCTCTATGGAAAACAGTATGGAGATTTCTCAAAGAACTAAAAGTAGATCTACCATTCACTCCAGAACACTACTGGGTATCTACCCAAAGGGAAACAAGTCATTATATCAAAAAGTCACCCATGCTTACATATTTATTGCAGCACAAATTCACAATTGCAAAGATATGGAATCAACTTAAGTGCCCATCAATCAATGAGTGGATAAAGAAAATGTGTGTGGAGGGGGGCAAGTCTGTATACACACCATGGAAACCATGGAATACTATACAGCCATAAAAAGAATGAAATAATGTCTTTTGAAGCAACTTGGATGAAAATGGAGGCCATTATCCCAAGTGAAGTAACTCTGGAACAGAAAAACAAATACCACATGTTCTTACTTACAAGTGTGAGCTAAGCTATAAGTACACGGGGGCATACAGAATAGTATAATGGATACTGGAGACTCAGAAGGGAAGTGAGGGATGAAAAATTACATAGTGGGTACAATATACACTATTCAGGTGATGGGTACACTAAAAGCCCAGACTTCGCCACTATGCAATTCACCATGTAACCAAAACCACTTTTACCCCACAGAGTTATTGAAAAAAAGACAGCAATAAAGAAGTGGCATGAATGCCTCCTGTAAAACTACTACTTTCATAAAAATACTCGAGATGACATTTTATTATTGTAAAGAAAAAAATGCAAAATCTAGGAAAATTAGTTACACGTAAGTCTCCTACTTTTGTAAATTTGCTTTCTGTCACTAACATTCACCATTACATTGTGAGTTTCTTGCAGATGGTCAGTAAGATTCCTACTGGACCAGATTCTAAAGAGCAATTCTTTGCTTGAAAGGAATGTAAAAAAAATTCCTTGGTTTTTAAAAATTCCAATTGAGGCGGGCTTTGATTTCCTTTTGGCAAGAAAAACCAGTACAAACTTTTATGAATGAAGAAACTCACAAATTCATTTTTCTAGATTTCAGTTGTAAAGAATTTCTTAGAAAATAATTTTGTTTATGGCACCCATTCTATCTTACATTTTCAGGATGTTTATTTTAATGATCAATTTCATCCTGCCCTAATTGTCTCTGATGTAATCTCTCTAATCAATTGGACTTTCTTTAAACATCTTATTCTTACCAGTAGCAGGACTGCTTCTGAAACACTCTTGTTGTAGCATCCAATTGACAGCCTCTCTTTGGTAGGGTCTCAATACAGGGATCAATGCGGGATGCTGGACATCCACTTGGATGGACTGTGTTTCTTGCTGATGTGTTTGTTTCACAAAGTGATACAGCTCGTCAATGTCTTGTCCCTCTGGCTCACTCTCCGGATCATCTTCATCCTCTTCCAACACATCTGTACATCACACAACAAATGTACTCAAAAACTGATACACCTTTTCTAACTACAAGCAATTCTTATTCTAAGAGCATACAATGAACTTGCCCAACTCTGGGGCCTTGCTCAGTGTGTTTTGTCACTGAAAGGCCCTATCTTTAATTCTTCATTAATCAAAAATCTACTCATCCCTTCTTCAAGAAAGTTTAACTGCTATTTTTTCCATGGCATTTTCTTTTGTTTTCCCTGGCTGGAATTATGTTCTCCTCTGTGGATATAGTATTATTACATTGTAATCGATCTGGAACTGCAATCATTTATGTCCATTGGTCCTTTCCCCAGTGAGACAAAGGCAAAGTTTTTCATTTTTGTAGCCCCTCAGAGAAGCTGACACGTAGCTGACACGTGTATTGTCTATTGTGGATATTTTATAAACATTTGAGGAACTCAATGTGAATACTGTTTGAAGTTTATATAGGAACAACTTATTTTACTTTTGTAATTTTAACATACAAAATCCATATGGAGACATAACGGTTCTATGCCCAATAAGAAACGTGTTCTCATTTTATTTCTTACGCTAGAAGAGGATAGGCATTTGGTAGCAGTAGCAGCCAACTGCAAGACAAATGATTATGTTATTAATGCAAATTTGTAAAAACACTAATTTCACTTGGTGGGCACAATTGTTCTGTGGAAGAAGATTTATACTTACTTGAAACATGTAATAAGTAATACTTACATGAAACAAGTAATAAAAACCTTGAACATATTACAAACTCCTTTCAGCTAATGGTTCTTTATTAAGAACATAATTCTTTCAAGGTGAAAAAGTATATCATTTATTTCTGAATTGCTTTGAAAGAGGCCTATATACTTTTATAGGACATATCTCATAACTTCTAAAACTAAAAGATCACACCAAAAAATTCACAACTTATTTTTTTCCAATAAATATGCCATGTAAAATTTCCAAAACTTCAAAATTAATGTATAGCTGTATGCTTGGTTGTTTTAGACTTTTACTATAATTATATAATCTAAGATTAACAGCTAAATTTGAAGTTTTCCTTAGATACCAGGCTTTAAAATGTATAAATTGTAATATTTTTAAAAGGCCGTAACTTTAAAAATTCTAGATGTACTTAAATTCATTCCTTCTAATCCCGAAACCAGAGATTTCCTCATTTAAAGTATCTAACTTGCAAAATGATTTACTATTACTGATATTATAAAGCATTGCAAAGAATGTACTAGTGAAATAACAATCGAAGTTACAAACTGATTTTCAAATACTCCAGTATGACAATGTTCTATAATTTGCACCTGAAATAATGCTGACCCACCATGAGCAGAACTTGGAGAATTTGGGCTGTTTTTCCAGTAGTGTTGATGAGCTGCACCAAGCCATCCACACTCTCCCAAGGTGACCAATGGCAGGCAACTCTGAATCTGCAGTCCTGACCAAAGATGCAACGTCTTGCCAAGAAACAGAGCAAAGTTATCTGGTCTTTATGGGAACCAGGCTTTTGAAATTATTTGTCAGACTGCAAAGGAGAGGTGGGATAAATGCCAGCCAAGAATTTCTGGCCATGATAAAATAAAAGCACAGGAATAATACGAAAATCCCAACCAGTTCAGATCCCTTTAGACGCTGCCTTTTGACTTGCATATTGACTTTGCAAATATTTCTTTAATATTTAATATAAGGTAAGCACAGAGTTAACCAAAGAAGCAAATTATATTAGTAGGTGCTTTTCAAATAAGTATAATTTGCCATATAATCATTTAATTTTTATTATGGCTTTATTAGCTGTTTTTCTGATTGTTATTTCCAGGGGTTAGAGGAAAAAACTCGCAACTCCTAAGTAATAGCAATTTTTAAGTTTACTGTAAATATTACCTGGAATAATAGAATTGTGTAACTTTTCCATTACTTTCTTCATGAGCTGATTGAACTTTTTCATTCTTGAATTTGCATCACTCAAGAAGTCTAGTTTTGCTAGGCCAGCTTCCAAAAGATAAATTCCAACCTACAAATAATTAATCAAAATAAAACTAGTTTCATTTGAAAAATACCATTCTTTATGAGGACATAAGCAAGAAAAAATTAGCATCACTACTTTTAAAGGTATTCATAGCATTTGTGCCACAAACAATAAATACATACCTACCAAATTTCCCCCACGTGTTTCATTTTCACTAACAAATTACAAACGTAAGTGCCTACAACATACAATTCGAGTTGCTGGCAAAAAGTATTTCCCTAACTGAAATCGAACCTGGGTGAATGTGATAACAACACCTAGTTCTATCTACCAACACAATGATTCCCAAAACTGATGAATTAATCAGTCAAGTTTGTTAAAAATGCCGATTTCCCCAGATTATGACATACATGCTAGGAATCTTCTACACAGTTAGGTTTGGGCATCCTTATTACTGAATCAAACACTAAAACGTGTAAAAAAACAGACCTTGATTAATGTTAATATTTTGACCCTAGTGAAGCAATGTAGTATGAAGTTTTACAGTTGAAAGACTTGATTTTGAATACTGGCATTGATATTTAGAAGCTAAATGAATTTGAGAAAAATAACCTATTGATTTTGACCCAAGTGTTCTCATTTACAAAATGGAGAGAAGTCTAGCTTAAATAATGTAACTATAAAAGTTTCTAATGGTAGACACTCAATAAATGTTAGTTCCCTTTACCTCATGTTGACTATGTTGTACCTGAGTCCCTATATCACTGAGAATCTCTTATTCTTTCACTACAGAACAGGAATCCACCAGCCTTACACAGAAATGAATGACAAAGAGTGTATTTCATTACTGTTAGTATTCTGTCTTGGCTTGCTTGGCAATGTCTTACTACAGCAGCAATAAATGTTTAAATATTTGTAAAATTCAGGATCAGGAAAAACAGAAAAGATTAAGACTTGGTTTGTAGGGAACGTAGATAGAACACAGATATGTGAGTCATAAATTGTTACATACTTGTTATCACTGAGCCACAATTTTGGCAAAATCAGTAAAGAGAGGGAATGTTTGGTTACATAGTTTGACTGTACAGGGAAAAATTAATTGCAATTTAATAATTCTAAATGTTCCCCTTTCCTTCTGACAAATTCTAAAACTACAACTAAGGTTATTGATGCAAGAAATATATGAGACAGTTTTCAGTTAAACAACATGAAATTAACGTTTTAAATTTTCAAGTTTAGCATAAAAGCATATTAACTTCCTTCACAGTTTACAAAGTATACTTTCTTACATTATCCGGCCTGATTTTAAACACAATTCTATGCTGTAAGAAGAATGGGTATTATTTACATTTCATAAAGAAACTGAAATTAGAGCATTTAAATGATTCACATAAAGTTATTTGGCCAGTGAATGACAGAGACTGAAAGAAATTACAAATTTATTCATTCATCTACTGAAAATTTAGGTACCAGGTACTTTACTAGGCTGTAAAGATGAAAGGCTTCATAGTTTAGCAAAGGGGAATGATCTAAAATGTTAAGTATGTGACAAGCCGCCAAGGCCAAAAAAAAAAAAAAAAATCTACCAGAGATTCTGAGGAGAGGGTACATTATACTACCAATAGATTTAAGAAACGATCTCCCTGGGTGAATTAAATGCTATACTAAATATTAAAGAATAACCAGGCATTACCAGAGAAGGGGAAGGGAACAACTCAAGCATAAGGAACTATAAGAGCAAAAGCAAAGACGCAGAAAGTCAGTGTGGTATATGGAGGAAATAAATCAATTTGGAGTTTCTGGGACAAAATAAAAAGCAGAGTAATAAAGGGTAAGTCTCAAGGGCTTGTCAAGGGAGGAACTTGTGTGCCAGATTAGAAAGATTATACTTAATTCTGTAGGCAGTAATGGGTAGAATTTCATTTGCATTCATATCATACAATTCCAATGACAAAATCGAAGCATCTGAAAAGGCAAAATAGCAAACAGAGTAATGGTTACATGACTGCTGCAGTAAGAGGAACTGATGATGAGGACCAAAACAAGTCACTGAAAGTAGAGATGGAAGATCTTGAAAAAGTGTAGCCTGAAAATGGTTAGTTGTAACATACTTTGAATAGTTATTAAAAGCTTAAAGTGTACTTTGAAACTTAACAATGAAAGGCTTATTGCTGGCTTTTCAGACTTCTCTCACAAGTTAATTTAAAAGTGGACTGCCAATGCAGAAGAGCCTCAAAAAAGACACCACAAAAAACTGAGTACCTTGATAATGTGATTTCCTTCTGGTTTCTGATAGAGTTTTATTCTTCTCTTCTTTTGTAGCCACCCCAAATCTTCTAACATTTCACCACTGAAGGATGACTCCACTAGAATACCCTTGTCACAAATACTCATTGGTTCTTTTTTTGGTTTCTCTACATCTTCACCTTTTGAATGAACATAAATCAGGAACTGATTGCTTGACTCTGAACTCATCAATGTAATACTCCTTTCGGAAAAATTTTCAATTAAACTCTGTGCAGGAAGAAGCTGAAGAGTTAATTCTCCTAGAAATGCTTTCCAGGAATTATCAAAGTGATAGGGAGAAATCACAATATTCAACTTTACAGACAAAGGGGAAAAAATACCAACAGTCTCTTCTTTTTCAATTGGTTTTGAGAAGTTCACCACTTTTGAACACCTCTTCTTATCTCTGTGAGCCACTTCTTCCTTTAGACTATCACTTAGAATGATGCAATGAGCAGAAGAGGTATCTGAACCTGGGCAGGGCTGCTCGTCATCATCACTTATGATGATAGGTTCATTCCTTCTGTCCTCATGCATATTCCAATGAAGCTGCTGCCTCTTTTCCTCATCTACCCTCACTGGAGGAGCACGTTTCCGTCGGCTGCTCATTTTCAAGTTTTCTTGGCTGGTAACTGTGAACTCTAGAGGACAAATGAAACAACAGGAGGTATACCAAGAGATGATTTAGTATTTAAGGGTTACCAGATGAGAAATTCAGCATAAATTCATAGCCCATAAACATAATATGAAATCTTCAGTGAGATATAAGGCAATGAGTAATTTTTTACCAGGTCATTATGACTAAGGAATGAACATATTAACCATAATCTCATTTATCAAATAAATTCTAATGGTTTTGCTAGTCTTTAATAGATAAGTTTAGTAAACGCAATTTGTTGTATAAAATAAAATAAATTGTAGAAATACATTTAATAAGCAATATAATAGGCAGGTAAATCTCTCAATTAATCCCAAGTAATTTAACTGCCCCTCAGAACAAAGCCCAACAACACTTAAAAGAGTGAAACAAAATCTAACACAAATGTCTGGCATCAAATCTAAAATTATCAGGCATGCAAAAAAAATGAAAATAAAACAGAAAAATAAGACCCATTACAAGAAAAAAATCAAAAAGCCCCAGAAATGACACAGATGATATCATTAGCAGAAACAAACATTCAAATAGCTACTGTAAATATTCTCAGTATGTTCAAGAAGGTAGAGGAAAACATGAATATGACAAAGAAAAATGATAGATATACAAGTGACTCCTATAGAATTTATGCAGATGGAAACACAACATCTGAAACGAAAAACACATTGCATGAGATTACCAGCAGATTAGAAATGGCAAAGAAAAAAAGGAGCAGAATAAGTTTAAACAATGGAAACAACAGTAACAACAGAAACTGTGAAAAATGAAGTAGAGAGAAACAAAGACTGAAAAAACAATAAATAGAACATCAGAAACCTACTGGAAAATGTTAAGGAGTCAAACATGCATAAAACTGGAATCTCAGCAGCAAAGAATGGAAAGGATACAAAAAACTTTTTGAAAAAATCATGCATGAAAATTTTCCAAATTCTATAAAAACCATCAACCCAGAAAACCAAGAAGCTCAATGAAACCCAATCAGGGCAAACATAAAGAACAATCACAATAAGGTATGCCATAATTAAATTACTGAAAAGTGAGGACTTATTTCCAGATTTGCCCTATTTCTCTGGTTTAGACACTGCTCCCATCCTACAGCTCTAAACCCAGCAAAATATCTTTCAAAAATGAAGGTGAAAAAAAGATCAACAAAAGCCAAAAGGACTTATCACCTGTATACCTACAATCTAAGTAATGTAAGAAGCGCTTGGGTAGAAGAAATACGACATCAGATGGAAATCTGGATCCACACACAAGGAAATAAAAAGCAAAAACGAAAAATATGTGTATAAATATAGTAAACCTTTTACTTGATTTTTAAATTTCTCTAAAAGATAATTTACTATATTTTCATTCTGAAATTTTTCAAGCATACATAAAAATTTAGAAAATAGTATAACAGTATAATCACAGATCTATACAGTGTACTGTGTTCATGGACTAGAAGACTCAAAATGTTCAGATGTCAATTTCTTAGTATTGACCTCTAGAAAAGCAATCCCGTTCAAACTTCCAACAGGTTTCTTCTGTAGAAACTGACAACCTGATGTTAAAATTTATACTAAAGTGCCTACAATACAGGAAAGTCAATATAATTTTAGAAAAGAAAAATAAAGTTGAATGATTTACACTGATTCCAAGACATATGTCAAAAGAAATAAAAATGGCACAGTAGTGGTGTAAAGACTAACATATAGATCAAGGGAACACAATAAAATGTCCTGTAGTGGACCCACACATGGATGGTCAATTGATTTTTGAAAGAAGTTCAAAAGCAGTCAATGGGAAAGGTATCCTTTTAGTAAATGGATACCAACATGCAATAAAATGAAGCTTTACCTCATAAAATGTAAGAATTAACTAAAAATAGATAATAAACTATAAAAGCTAAAACTAAAACTTCTCAAAGAAAACAGAGGAGAAAACGTAAATGACATTGGATTAGCCTAAAAAAAGGCACAAAAATTTTTAAGCAGGAAACAAAAACCATAGACTATGTAAGAAAATAATAAACTAAGTTTCATCAAAATTAAATATTTTGGTTCTTCAAAAGATATTGTCATCAAAATATGACAGCAAGTCATAGATTGGAGAAAATATTAGCAAATCAAGTATCTGATGAAGGATATGTTTGCAGAATATATAAAGAACTCTCACAAATCAATAATAAGACAAACATTTAAAAAATAGTCAAAAATTTTGAACAGACATTTCACCAAAGATGACCTATAAGTGTAAAATAAGGATATGAAAATATTTTCACCAGCATCAGTCATTAAAGCAATGCAAATTCAACCCACAAATCACAATGAGATTCCACTATTCATACACTAAAATAGTCAAAAATTTAAAACACTGAGAGTATGGCTCAAACAGAACTGAACTCTCCAACATTTGAACACAGCACAGTCACTTTGGAAAAGTTTATCAGTTTCTAATAAAATTGAATATAACTTACTATGCAGCCTAGTAATCCCTCTCTTAGGTATTTATCCAAGAGAAATCAAAACATAAATCCACAAAAATTTAAACTTGAATGTTAACAGCTTTACTATTAAAAGCTCCAAACTGGAAGAAAACCCAAATGTCCATCAACTGGTGAATGGACAAATTGTGGCACATTCACACAATGGAATACTATTCTGTGATAAAAAGAGACTTCTGTAAAATAACCTGAATGAACTGTTAGAGCATTATGCTAAACTGAAGGAAGCCAGATGTGAAAGACTATATACTATATGATTCCATTTACATGAAATTCTAGAAATGGCAAAAACCTAATTGCAGAAAGCAGATGAGTGGTTACCAGGGGCAAGGAAATAGAAAGAGGTGACTGACAGCAAAGGAGCAGGAAGGCAGGCTTTGGGGTGACATAAATGTTCAACACATGATTGCAGAGTATACATCTGTGAAAACTCATCAAATTATATACTATAAATTGAATTTTCTTATATATAAATTATATCATAAAGTTGATTTAAAGAGCAAAAACAAAAAGATGCATGAGATTTAGAAATTTTAATATTAAGTATAACTTTATTCAATAAATACAAAAAATCTAGATAAAATGATAAATGATAAAGTGATAAAATTTTGCTAACAAAATACAAATGAACAAAACTGGCCCAAGAAGGAAAATATGAATAGACCAATAACCATAAAAGAAACTAAAGAGACATTATTTACCTGCCTAAGATCTATCCTCCTTCCCTGATGACTGAACCTTTATTTAGGAACAAGGTGGCCCTATGATTCAAAGGAAGTGGTTTCCTTGGCACCTCCAAGGAAGTAGTTTCTATCTACTATTGGCCAAAGCAAATTCAATAAGGTAGTTATTGGCTGCATGTGACTACTTAACTTTCAATACAGTTATGCATTGTATAACGACATTTTGGTCAATGAAGGACCAAATATTACAGTGGTTCCATAAGGGAGCTGAAAAATTCCTATGGACTAGTGACATCAGAGCCACTGTAACATCACAATGCATTTATTTATTTATTTATTTATTTACTTACTTATTTTTTGAGACAGAGTCTCACTCTGTTGCCCAGCTGGAGTGCAGTGGCGTGATCTCTGCTCACTGCAAGCTCTGCCTCCTGGGTTCATGCCATTCTCCTGCCTCAGCCTCCTGAGTAGCTGGGACTACAGGCGCCCGCTGCTATGCCCAGCTAATTTTTTTTTTTGTATTGTTAGTAGAGATGGGGTTTCACTGTGTTAGCCAGGATGGTCTCGATTTCCTGACCTCATGATCTGCCCGCCTCGGCCTCCCAAAGTGCTGGGACTACAGGTGTGAGCCACCATGCCCGGCCGCATTACTTTATTTTTTAATAAATTTTGTGTAGCATAAGTGTGCAGTGTTTACAAAGTCTACAGAAGAGTACAGTAATGTCCCAGGCCTTCACATTCACTCCCTGACTAACCCAGAGCAACCTTCAGTGTTATAAGCTGCATGCATGCTAAGTACCCCACAAAGGTGTACTATTTTTTCTCTTTTATACCATATCTTTATTGTACATTTTCTATATTTAAATATGTTTAAATATACAAATACTACTGTGTGACAACTGCCTACAGTATCCAGTACCAAATATACTGTACAGATTTGTAGCCTAGGAGCAGTAGGCTGTACCATAGAGCCTAGGTGTGTAGTAGGCCGGCAGTACCACCTAGGTTTGTGTAAGTATACTCTAAGATGTTTACACAACAAACTTGCCTGTGATGCATTCCTCAAAACATAGCCCCATCATTAAGTGATGTATGACTGTAAATAAAATTAAATGTTATAAACTCAGCTCTTCAGTCTCACTAGCCCCA
Organism: Nomascus leucogenys; assembly: GCF_006542625.1. Lineage (NCBI taxonomy): Eukaryota > Metazoa > Chordata > Mammalia > Primates > Hylobatidae > Nomascus > Nomascus leucogenys. The sequence goes on from NC_044383.1 coordinate 132,010,666, forward strand.
CTTCAAGTGCTCAATAGCCCTATATGACTAGTGGCTACTGTACTGGACAGCACAAATATAAAGCATTCACATAATGCAAAAAGTCTAGGTATCAGACAGTGCTTGTTTAAGTCAGTCATGGGAATTCTATTCCCTTAGCCAGTGCTTCACTTATGAATGTGCACGTGATGGATTAAAATCAATCCTTGGCTATGGTTAACTACTTGTAAAGCATCTTATCCTCTCTTATCTTGGTGGAATAATATAGAAAGCTCTTAAATTCCTTGGTGGAATAATATAGAAAGCTCTTATGTTTGTCCAGTTTTTCTCAAAGCATAAGCTGGAATGCTGAAAGTGGGTCACTCTGCAGGAACTTTAAAAAGTTATGCTATACTATCTTATCAGTTAACTACTGCCACAAACATGCTGTATAACACACTACCTCAAAGCTCAATACCTTGATACAGCAATCATTTATTCTCATAGATCTGCACATTAGCTGAAGGAGGCTAATCTAGGCTAGGTGTCTGGAAAAGCAGTTTGGCTCTGCTTAATGTAGTTCTTATCCCCTCTCCTTGGATCAGCAAAGTAACTCAGGAATGTTCTTTATGGCAATGGTTGAGGTGTATTACCGCAAATCCAATCACACAAGTAGTTTTCAAAGTGCTTAAAAACCACTAAGGTGCCACAGAACAAAGCAAGACATATCCATGGACCCAATGTCAAGTAGTGAAGAAATATACTACACTTCTTTACTAGGTGAAACTGCACATGGCAAAGAGCATGGATACAGGGGGTGGAAGGGTAGAGGGAGTGTAGGAAGGGAATTGGGTCAGTTACACAATGTATCACACTAACCATAATAATATTAATAACATGGTTATTGTAGAATCATTAACTCTGAAAACCCAAAAAGCAACTGTCTAGCAGAGTCTCACATTAGCAAAGCAATGTGGCTTAAAGGTGAGAATGCGATGCTTTGAAGTCTTATATTCATTCTAATTCCAGCTTTGGCATTTACTAACTGTGTGGCACTGGAGTAGTCATCCAGTCTTCTGTGCCAATTTTCTCATCTCTAAAATGGGGATGAGAGCAGGATTGTGGTTAGAAATAATTTAAGTACAACAGCACAGTACTAGAAATTTGGCCTGTATTCCATAAATGGTAGTTGCTATTTATCATCATCCTGAGAACACTCTAAACCAGCAGTTCCCAACCTTTTTGGTACCATAAACCGGTTTCATGGAAGACACTTTTTCCATGGACCGGAGGAGAGGGGTGGGGTGAGGAGGGGGTGGTATAAGGATGAAACTGTTGCACCTTAGATCATCAGGCATTAGATTTTAATAAGAAGTGCACAACCTAGATCCTGTGCATATGCAGTTCACAATAGGGTTTATGCTCTTATGATAATCTACTGACTGTTGATCTGACAGGAGGCACAGCTCAGGTGGTAATGCTCGCTTGCCCGCAACTCACCTCCTGCAGTGCAGCCCGGTTCTAACAAGTCACGGACTGGCACCGGTCCATGGCCTGAGAGGTGGGGACCCCTGCTCTAAACTACATTTCACAATAACCAAACTTTAATGTCGCAGGATGGGGGACCACAGATTAGTGCTTCTCAAACTTGACTGCACATTAGAATCACCAGGGGAACTTAAAAAAATCCTGATGCCTAGCCAACTAAGTCAGAATGTCTTGGAGAAGGGCCCAGGCACTACTCCCTTTATTTTTTAGAATCCCTAAAAAATTCCAGGGTGCAGCCAAGTTCAAAAAACCTTGTTATGGACAACCAGCTGCCTACTAAAATCCACTTATTTCCACTCAAAGTATAGAGTAGCTGAGAAATGGCTGCCCAGCTTGGTTTGGTCCTGTGGCCAGTCCTAGCCAACGGAATGTGAGAAGTAATATGTGCCATGTTTCCTACAATAATTTTGTAACAGACATATTATCAAGCCAGAAAACATTACTTCAACTATTTATTCTGTTCTCTGGTAAAACCTATTTAGTATCTTTTAAATTATGTAAACCATTATAATTTTCATTCCTTCAGATGTATTCTTTCAACCTGATTCTTCTAATATTAGTGCCTCAAGGTACTTATCAGTGACAATGATAAACTGCAGAAAAGTCAACACTAGAATTTCTAGCAATGCTCTCCCTTTGTCCAGTTCTTAACTGAGTAAACATTCGTGATCAAAAATCAACCAAACAAACAAAAACCTCCTGGTTTTGACTGAGTCGTTACTTAAGGAAATCTCTATTCAGGGTTAACTTCTTGAACCAAAGAAAATAGTATGTGGTCAAATATACTTATGACTAAAATGCAGTTTGGCAACTAATAAGTCAAGTACTGGTGAAATTCTGTATCTAACCACATCCCATATTCTTCTGGTTTTATTCATACCTTATCAGTCACAACTACTTCTTCCTCCTCCTTAATTAGCGGTGTTTGGGTAAAACGTAATTATGTGAAGTTTTCTATATGGACCGCACTTTTACTGTCTTGTATTTAAATATAAAAGCCTTTTGCTTGAATTGCTTTTGTGCCTGTCTCCATCCCAATCTTCCCTGGAAAGGCTTCCATGACTAGAGAAGCTGAGTTAAGGGCCTCTCTCTCCTCGATCTCAACTGCTAGAGTGTTCACTTTGAAAGATGGGCAGTAGTATCCCATTCAGTGTTGTACTCCCAATGCCAGGTCAGTGCTAGGAAGTAAAGACATACAAAAAGGGTGAAACAAAGATCTCTAATTCCGTGGATATATTCCCCCCTTTTGAGGACCTAACTGTACTTTACTCATATTTCTTTTTGGAGAAGTCTCTCTCATCCACATTCTAGAAGACTATAGGTAATAAGAAACTATTCTTTAGTATTTCTGAGAAAAATGAAATACGAATGAAATACTAGAACGAGGCAGGGAAAACTGCCTGAACTGTATCTTTAACAGAAAACAAGGATGGAATGCTAGAAAAATAAACATATAATGTTACATTACTAAGACAATCCAACAAATGAATAACACAACTTAAATTCACATTTTTTCCCTCCAAAATATTATTTCCTCTTTAAAAGATACATACAAATCCTGAATTACAACAAATCCATGGTAGATCTGGGTTTAGGCTATTAAGGGCAAAAAGGATTACACACTTGCCATATTCCTGTCCAAAATGTTGTCTTATGAAAACGAAGCCCATTTACTAAGTACTAGGAAGCTCTTAACGGCCCAGGGTTAACATAATCTTTTCCTTTTCTGTAGAAATAATTCCAGCAAAGTGAGAGTATTTTCATCTACTGAATGCTAAAATATGTTAGTTACATAAACTTGAAAAATGCCCTCATAAGAAGCTTTTTCACCAGCAAATTGTTTCCCCTAAATCTTACTAGCCTAAACTCTTAATAATAAAAGCTTTGTTTTAATAATTCTGTAAGTTCAGCTCCTTTCGGGTGGACAAAGAGGATATACAGGAGCATCTCTCAAAAGTAAACTATTTTATTCTCAATTGCCAGCTTACTGGTTAACTGGTCCTTCAAAGCTCTAGAAAGTGCAGGTTATCGAGCACAGACATAATCATTACAATACTGCTCAGGACTGCTCTGTCTCCAGCATGTTTACTAATCATAAACTAAATAGTCTTTTTGGTGACAGTAGAGATATCATGGATCGTTTCTATTCAAGAGTTTCATCATTCCTACTAATGCCCACTGGAATAATTTAAACTAACAGTAATAACTTTAAAATTATCTCATTTTGTTCAGAAAAAGCCCCAAGTTCCTTAAGTACAAGATGGAAGGCATCAAACATCTCGGATTTCTACCTCGTGCTCATGTCAAACCACTTGGAAAAAGGGTACAAGCTTCCTGGTCATTATTTAATAATACTATATTATACAGTGACCATTAATCATCAAATAACACCCTATCTTCGTTCATAAACCTAGCAACTACCAGTCAAACTGTACAATGTGAAAGAGTGGTTCTGAATTCGAATGTAATTAATCTGGCTCCAAAGGTAACGGAGAACTTTGAGTCGGACTGAGAAGCCTCTGCCTCCCCTTTTACTAACACAATGCCGCGCACAAAGAAGAGAGGCGGCGGCCCAGTTCCAGCCTCCGGGGGCAGATCTGCGGCGCACGGTGATACCCACTCAGTTATCTTCCGAAAGACCCACAAGCGGCTCCCGGAGTCTGAGCGGGGCTGTCAGCGCCGGATCGCTCCCAGCAGGCCGAGCAAACAAGCGACCGCGAGGCCGAGGAGCGTGACGACGGACTCCCGGATCCTAGGGTGTTGGACGCTCGAGACAAACACCGCAGGCCCCAATGCATGAGAAGCACAGCCTCCTTTCCCACGACCCCACTTTATCCCCGGAGTGACGTGGTGGTCCGGGGTTCGCTAGTCCGGTATCGGGAAGGGATGGGGAAGACTCGCGCAGCGGCTCCCTCTCAGCCCTTGAGCTTCCCGGGCTCCAAGACAACCAGCGTCCTCCCTCCCCGGTCCCGGAGGCCAGAGACCACCTCCCTCCCTCCCGACCTCTGACCCCTGACCTTCCATCACCCAAGCGCCTACCCAAGCTGGTTCTCCGGGCCTCTTGAGTCTCTTTGCACCAGGCCTGCGCTCCTCTACAGACCCAGCAGATCACGGGCACGCATTCGCCACCCACCGAACATCGACTCGAGTTGGGCACGAGCGCTTTTTGCGGGAACGTGTAGGGGTTCCCCGGGAGACCCAGAAACCACAGCGCCTAGTTGCCGGGCGCGCTCTGTAGCGTGGGGTCAAGGCGAACGCGCTCGTCAGAGCACCCCGCCCCCTTTCTCCTGCACTGGCTTCATGAGTCTCTTCTGCGCAAGTCCACACTGTTAAAAACTTGCTGAGGATACGGTGGAGTCTCGCGATAGCTCTGCCCCACGCCATTAGAGAACACAGGATGCCCGAAGTAGGGGGCGGGCCTCCCCTTGAAGCGAAAGGTGTGTGTGACTTGTAGCTTTAATAAAAAGGCAGGGGCCAGGAGCGCTGGCTCATGCCTGTAATCCCGCCACTTTGGGGGGCTGAGGCGGGCGGATTTCCTGAGGTGAGGAGTTCGAGAACAGCCTGGCCGAGATAGCGAAACCCCGTCTCTACTAAAAATACAAAAATTAGCTGGGCGTTGTGGTGCGCGCCTGTAGTCCCAACTGCTCGGGAGGCTGAAGCAGGAGAATCACTTGAACCCGCGAGGCAGAGATTGAGTAAGCCGAGATCCCTCCACTGGGTGATAGAATGAGACTCCGTCTCACACACAAAAAAGCAGAAAAGAATTCTGCAAAAGCATCTATTTTACTGCTATAAAGCAGCCACTAAGTAGGTACGAATAAAGCTTCTCTCCCTCAAAAACAGACTTTAAAGGGAAATGTGAATAGCTATTCAAAGATGAGAGAAACTATTAAATACATGTGTTGCGCTGAAGCTGGCCTTCCACTATTGGTCTTTTTTCCTCTCACCTCTTTCTCATAGAAGTGAGCTTAACGTTGGAATAACTCTGAGAGGCTTCAGGGTCAAGAGCCTGTGAAATAACCCTCAGGAAACACTGGGGACTCAGTACTTACTTAGTGAATACTTAATAGCAGCTTTTCTGCTGTGGAGGCTTTTTGGGTTGCGTTACCACAGAAGCACTTGAACTAAGTTCCTGCCCAAGTGAACATCGGTTGTAGTTGTATTAGACAGTCCAGGGTAGTCCATATTTTACTTAGCATATTCCTTTATCACAGAAACGAAGCTGTTTGCATAAGCAAATCCCTGCCTCCTTTTATTTTGCTTGCCTTTATTGTACTTTGCAGATAATATGTTTTTCTATAAATTGAAGTTTTTTGGCAACCTTGACTCAAGCAAGTCTGTCAGCATCATTTTTCAAGCAGCATGTGTTCACTTGCTGTTCATCTGTTATGGTGATCTATGATTAGTTATCTTTGATGTTACTATTGTAGTTTTTTTGGGAGCACCACAAACTCTGCTCATAGAAGATGCTAAACTTAATAAATATTGTGTGTGTTTTGACAGCTTCACCAGTGGCACCTGTCTCTCTTCCTCTCTTCAGGCCTCTCTATTCTTTGAAACAAAACAATATTGAAATTAGGCCAATTAATAACCCTACAATAGACTATTCAGTGTTCAAGTAAAAGGAAGGGTGGCATATGTCTCACTTTAAATTGAAAACTCGAAGGAATTTAGTGAGGAAGCTATGTCGAAAGCTGAGATAAGCCAAAAGCTAGGCCTCTTGTGCCAAAGTTGGCTAAGTTCTGAATGCAAAGGAAAAGTTATAGAAGGGAATTAAAAGTGCTACTCCAATGAAAACACAAATGATAAGAAAATGAAACAGCCTCATGCTGATATGGGAAAAGTTTTAGTGGCCTGAATAAAAGACAAAACCAGCCTCAACATTCCCTTAAGCCAAAGCCTAATCCAGAGCAAGGCCCTAACTCTTTTCAATTCTGTGAAGGCTGAGAGAGGTGATGAAGCTGTAGCAGAAAAATGTGAAGCAAGCAGAGGTTGGTTCATGAGATTTAAGAAAAGAAGCCATCTCCATAACATCAAAATACAAGGTGAAGGAGCAAGTGCTGATGTAGAGGCTGTGGCAAGTTTTTCAGAATATCTAGCTAAAATAATTGAAGCAGGTGGCCACACAAAACGACAGATTTTCCATGTAGATAAGACAGCTTTCTATAGAAAGAAAAGGCCATCTAGGACTTTCATAGCTTCAAAGCTTCACAGGACAGGTTAACTCTCTTGTTAGGGGCTAATGCATCTAGTGACTTGAATTTGAGGCCAATACTCATTTATCATTCTGAAACTCCTAGGGCCCTAAAGAGTTACGCTAAATCTATTTTGCCTGTACTCTATAAATGGAACAACTAAGTGTGGATGACAGCACATCTACTTACAGCATAGATGTACAGAATATTTTAAGCCCACTGTTCAGACCTACTGCTCAGGAAAAAAAAGATTCCTTTCAAAATATTACTGCTCATTTATAATGCACCTGGGCACCCAAGAGCTCTGATGGAGATGTACAAGGAGATTAATGTTGTTTTCATGCCTATTAACACAAAACCCATTCTGCAGCCCATGGATCAAGAGTAATTTTAACTTTGACATCTTATTATTTAAGAAGTAATAAGGCTATGGATGACATAGATAGGAATTCTGATGGATCTAGACAAAGTAAATTTAAAACTTCTGGAAAAGATCCACCATTCTGTATGTCATTAACAACATTTGATATTCATGGGAGAGGTCAAAATATCATTAATAGTTGTTTAGAAGAAGTTGATTCCAACACTCAGGGACTCAAAGTCTCAGCTTGAGGGGATCGAGACTTCAAAGGAGGAAGTAACTGCAGATGTAGTGGAAACAGCAAGAGAGCTAGAATTAGAAGTGGGGTCTAAAGATATGATTGAACTGCTGCAATCTCACAGTAAAACTTTAATGGATGAAGACTTACTTCTTATAGATAAGCCAAGAAACTGGTTTCCTGAGATGGAATATACTCCTGGGAAGATACTGTGAACATTGTTGAAGTGACAGCAAAGGTTTTAAAATATTTCATAAATTTAGTGGATAAAGCAGTCCAGAGTTTGAGGGGATTGACTTGAGTTTTGAAAGAAGTTCTACTGTGGGTAAAATGCTATCGAAGAACATTTCATATCATGGAGGAATATTTTGTGAAATAGTCAATTGCTGCAGCCAAATTTGTTGTGTTATTTTAATAAATTGCCACAGCCATCCCAACCTTCAGCAATCACTAGCCTGATCAGTCAGCAGCCATCAACACTGAGGCAAGACTCTTCACCAGGAAGAAGATTAAAACTCAGGCTTAGATGATTCTTAGCATTTTTTAGCAATAAAATATTTTTTAAGTTAAGGTATGTACTTTCTTTAGACATAATGCTATTGCACACTTAACACACTACATTGTAGTGTCAATGTCACTTTTATATGCACTGAGAAACAAAAAAATATCCTATGACTTGCTTTATTGCAATATTTGCTTTATTGTGGTAGCCTGGAACAAAACTTGTGATATCTCCAAGGTATGCCTATAGATGGAAATCAGTTACCTTATTCCAGGATTTATGAGGCAAGCTGGAAAAAGTAGTGCTAATGCTGGAACAATGGGCAAGTAGGATCCTCCCTCTTTGGCAAACCAATCATTTTATCAAATACAAGGTGATGTAACCTTGCTTCTGGAAGTGTAATTTGCAACTTGCTATTTAAACATATGTTGTGCTGAGTAAGGTTGTCTTTGATAGTTTTATGTCACTTCTCATCATTGGAGCAGAGAATTAGGCCCGAAGTTTGGCTCAGTCTATCCAACTAGTGCTAGGCAGAAATATTTAAAAATAAGCACAGCATCATTTCACCTTTGTTCACCTTGATTGGGGTAATTTATATATGTAATCATGGTAATGTCTATGCAAGATATTAAACTTCAGATCCAGTTGTCTGTTGTATGGAGATGCAATTTCAACTGTAGAGATGGAATTCTGTACACTACCATTCAGTGATTATAATGAAACAAAATTCTTTTAAATTTTCCAGTGTTCAGTCCTGTATTTACCAAATGCTCTACGTATTCTTTGAAAAATTTCTCTCTGGAATAATATTTTTCATCAGAGTTAATTTCAGAAAACATGGTTCATGATTGCGCCTTGGCTCTCTGGCAGCTCCCAGCTGTGAGACACCTCTTCACCTCCGAGTACACGGAGTTCATCCACTTATTAGATGCTAGTGATCTAATGACATTCCGCAAATCAGAATGAACTGATTGGACATCGTGCATCTTGACAGTGAATAACTCAGTGTTCATGGAGTTCATTTGCTCCTTCTTGAAACTATGAGATCAGACAGACCACTTTCTTCCTTGTATGGTCTCACTAACTTTAGCCGTAGGTTCATTTTCTTTTAGGGACAGTGGCTTTATTCTAGCCATACCCCTAACTGGGGCATCTATTTTACAAATGAATATTCTAAGTTGTTCTCAAGGATGAGGAATAGTTGAGAGGGAGTAGAGGAGTTAAGGCAAATTTAACTCCCTTTAGGGACAGAAACAAGATAAATGATGATTTATCAGTGAAGAACTTTATATTTTTCAAAGCCCTTTTATGTTTATTTTCCATTTGATTCCTAGACTAGTAATAGGCTTTTAAAATTTCAATTTTACAGGAGAGCAATCTGAGACTCAGAAATTTGGTAATTTGCCACAATTTAGCTGTAAGAGAATAAGAGGACCTAAAACTCTTTATTCCTCTGTCTAGGCTATTGTCTCTTATTATTAAATCATGTTGTCTATCAAATAAAAATATACAACTTAATCCTCAAACTTACTAAGTAAGCATGGGCAAACTGAAGGCAAGAGGTGTGTCATTACTTAATGACATAGGGCTTGTATATCAACAATAAGGATCATTCAGTACAAACACTGTGTTCTCCTGAATGGATCATTAACAAAATGACTAGAGAAATTTATTCCATATTCTACCTACCTTTGCTAGCTCTCTGGAAACAAAGTAGGTGGCCCACCCAGTATGACTGGGGATTCCCAAAGATGACTCCTTGTTGCCAATTCCTACTACCAACCTGTCTTGGGACTGCTTTCCCTTCTCCTGACAAGTTGAAAATATTAGGATCAAAGTCTCCACTATTCTGGAATGAATTACAGTGTCCAAAACCACTGGTAAAATGCATGTAGTACTAAAAAAAGAGTGGGAAGAAGAAACATGGTCTTGAAAAATTGGTGCTAGCAGGGGTCATCAGCTATGCTGAAAGGAGTGATATCAGATCAACCAAACATAAAATGGTAGCAAGGGTTGGCCATGCTTTCCAGGAGCATGAGCAGGATATATCAGGTACAGGAGGTGTGCGAACTGAACCCAAATCCTCATTTTTAGAACTTTACAGCTTTTCCCTAGACTAGACCTGGATAGATTTAATTGTTAAATTTCAGTTTCATTTTTCCTTGATGATTTACAAGTTGGATTGGTTTCAAGTCCAAAGTTTGTTCGGTCTCCCCTGCTGCAAGCTCAGCCTGAAAACTAAAAACTCAAGCTGTGTTCCTTCTGCCACTCATAACTTCTAAAGCAAAACTTGTAGTCTGTACACGAAATGCTACAATGGGCATGAACCTATGACAGGGTTTGTTTTAGGTGTGAATAAAGCAACGATTTAAATTAGGTAAAAGCAAGAAGGTTGAAGGTGAATCTGCTGGTAAGGAAAGATAGGAGATTATATTCAGTGTTTAACAATGAAGATAGTATAATCTGTATCATAGGCTCTCCTTCCCGCCATCCCAGACCGTCCCCACCCTCCATACCCAACTGTTACTTTTTCCCCTAAGGCATATTTTTTCAATTAATCTTGTCAGTATGGTGTTAGGCATTAAAGAATAGGAATATTGTCTACGATTCTGTCGATGCTTATGACTGTGAGTAATATTTATTATGCAGTTTTGAGATCTACAAGTAAAATATTCTCTGAGTATTTCAAGGGTCACAATCGTGTCATTTTGAAGTACAAAAAAGTGGATAGCACTTTCAGAATGAATCTAAGACCTCAAGAAATCTTTTTTTTTGATGTACATATGTATATATTTTTTATTATACTTTAAGTTTTAGGGTACATATGCACAATATGCAAGTTTGTTACATATGTATACATGTGCCATGTTGGTCTGCTGTACCCATTAACTCTTCATTTAACATTAGGTATATCTCCTAAGCTATCCCTCCCCCCTCCCCCCACTCCACAACAGGCCCCAGTGTGGGATGTTCCCCTTCCTGTGTCCATATGTTCTCATTGTTCAATTCCCACCTATGAGTGAGAACATGCGGTGTTTGGTTTTTTGTCCTTGCGATAGTTTGCTCAGAATGATGGTTTCCAGCTTCATCCATGTCCCTACAAAGGACATGAACTCATCATTTTTTATGGCTGCATAGTATTCCATGGTGTATATGTGCCACATGTTCTTAATCCAGTCTACCATTGTTGGACATTTAGGTTGGTTCCAAGTCTTTGCTATTGTGACTAGTGCTGCAATAAACATACATGTGCATGTGTCTTTATAGCAGCATGATTTATAATCCTTTGGGTATATACCCAGTAATGGGATGGCTGGGTCAAATGGTATTTCTAGTTCTAGATCCCTGAGGAATCATCATACTAACTTCCACAATGGTTGAACTAGTTTACAGTCCCACCAACAGTGTAAAAGTGTTCCTATTTCTCCACATCCTCTCCAGCACCAGTTGTTTCCTGAGTTTTTAATGATCGCCATTCTAACTGGTGTGAGATGGTATCTCATTGTGGTTTTTATTTGCATTTCTCTGATGGCCAGTGATGATGAGCATTTTTTCATGTGTCTGTTGGCTGCATAAATGTCTTCTTTTGAGAAGTGTCTGTTGATATCCTTTGCCCACTTGCTGATGGGGTTGTTTTTTTCTTGTAAATTTGTTTGAGTTCATTGTAGATTCTGGATATTAGACCTTTGTCAGATGAGTAGGTTGCAAAAATTTTCTCCCATTCTGTAGGTTGCCTGTTCACTCTGATGGTAGTTTCTTTTGCCGTGCAGAATCTCTTTAGTTTAATTAGATCCCATTTGTCAGTTTTGGCTTTTGTTGCCATTGCTTTTGGTGTTTTAGACATGAAGTCCTTGCCCATGCCTGTGTCCTGAATGGTATTGCCTAGGTTTTCTTCTAGGGTTTTTATGGTTTTAGGTCTAACATGTAAGTCTTTAATCCATCTTGAATTAATTTTTGTATAAGGTGTAAGGAAGGGATCCAGTTTCAGCTTTCTACATATGGCTAGCCAGTTTTGCCAGCACCATTTATTAAATAGGGAATCCTTTCCCCATTTCTTGTTTTTGTCAGGTTTATCAAATATCAGATAGTTGTAGATATGTGGCATTATTTCTGAGGCCTCAGTTCTGTTCCATTGGTCTATATCTCTGTTCTGGTACCAGTACCATGCTGTTTTGGTTACTGTAGCCTTGTAGTATAGTTTGAAGTCAGGTAGCGTGATGCCTCCAGCTTTGTTCTTTTGGCTTAGGATTGACTTGGCAATGTGGGCTCTTTTTTGGTTCTGTGTGAACTTTAAAGTAGTTTTTTCCAATTCTGTGAAGAAAGTCATTGGTAGCTTGAAGGGGATGGCATTGAATCTATAAATTACCTTGGGCATTATGGCCATTTTCACGATATTGGTTCTTCCTACCTATGAGCATGGAATGTTCTTCCATTTGTTTATATCCTCTTTTATTTCATTGAGCGGTGGTTTGTAGTTCTCCTTGAAGAGGTCCTTCACATCTCTTGTAAGTTGGATTCCTAGGTATTTTATTCTCTTTGAAGCAATTGTGAATGGGAGTTCACTCATGATTTGGCTCTCTGTTTGTCTGTTATTGGTGTATAAGAATGCTTGTGATTTTTGAACATTGATTTTGTATCCTGAGACTTTGCTGAAGTTGCCTATCAGTTTAAGGAGATTTTGGGCTGAGATGATGGGGTTTTCTAGATATACAATCATGTCATCTGCAAACAGGGACAATTTGACTTCCTCTTTTCCTAATTGAATACACTTTATTTCCTTCTCCTGCCTGATTGCCCTGGCCAGAACTTCCAACACTGTGTTGAATAGGAGTGGTGAGAGAGGGCATCCCTGTCTTGTGCCAGTTTTCAAAGGGAATGCTTCCAGTTTTTGCCCATTTGGTATGATACTGGCTGTGGATTTGTCATAGATAGCTCTTATTATTTTGAGATACGTCTCATCAATACCTAATTGTTTGAGCTTTTAGCGTGAAGTGTTGTTGAATTTTGTTAAAGGCCTTTTCTGTATCTATTGTGATAATCATGTGGTTTTTGTCATTGGTTCTGTTTATATGCTGGATTACGTTTATTGATTTGCGTGTGTTGAACCAGCCTTGCATCCCAGGGATGAAGCCCACTTGATCATGTTGGATAAGGTTCTTGATGTGCTGCTGCTGGATTCGGTTTGCCAGTATTTTATTGAGGATATTTGCATCGATGTTCATCAGGGATGTTCGTCTAAAATTCTCTTTTTTTGTTGTGTCTCTGCCAGGCTTTGGTATCAGGATGATGCTGGCCTCATAAAATGCGTTATGGAGGATTCCCTCTTTTTCTATTGATTGGAATAGTTTCAGAAGGAATGGTACCAGCTCCTCCTTGTACCTCTGGTAGAATTTGACTGTGAATCCATCTGGTCCTGGACTTTCTTTGGTTGGTAAGCTATTAATTATTGCCTCAATTTCAGAGCCTGTTGTTGGTCTATTCAGAGATTCAACTTCTTCCTGGTTTAGTCTTGGGAGGTTGTATGTGTCGAGGAATTTATCCATTTCCTCTAGATCTTCTAGTTTATTTGCATAGAGGTGTTTATAGTATTCTCTGATGGTAGTTTGCATTTCTGTGGGATCTGTGGTGATATCCCCTTTATCATTCTTTATTGCGTCTGTTTGATTCTTCTCTCTTTTCTTCTTTGTTAGTCTTGCTGGCATTCTATCAATTTTGTTGATCTTTTAAAAAAAACAGCTCCTGGCAGCATGATGGCGGGTACCTGTAATTCTAGCTACTGGGGAGGCTGAGGCAGGAGAATAGTGTGAACGCGGGAGGTGGAGCTTGCAGTGAGCCGAGGTCACGCCACTGCACTCCAGCCTGGGCTACACAGGCAGACTCCGTCTCAAAAAAAAAAAAAAAAAAAAACAGCTCCTGGATTCATTGATTTTTTGTGTCTCTATTTCCTTCAGTTCTGCTCTGATCTTAGTTATTTCTTGCCTTCTGCTAGCTTTTGAATGTGTTTGCTCTTGCTTCTCTAGTTCTTTTAGTTGTGATGTTAGGGTGTCAATTTTAGATCTTTCCTGCTTTCTCTTGTGGGCAGTTAGTGCTATAAATTTCCCTCTACACACTGCTTTGAATGTGTCCCAGAGATTCTGGTATGTTGTGTCTTTGTTCTCATTGGTTTCAAAGAACATCTTTATTTCTGCCTTCATTTTGTTATGTACCCAGTCGTTCAGGAGCAGGTTGTTCAGTTTCCATGTAGCTGAGTGGTTTTGAGTGAGTTTCTTGATCCTGAGTTCTAGTTTGATTGCACTGTGGTCTGAGACAGTTTGTTATAATTTCTGTTCTTTTACATTTGCTGAGGAGAGCTTTACTTCCAACTATGTGGTAAGTTTTGGAATAGGTGTGGTGTGGTGCTGAAAAGAATGTATATTCTGTTGATTTGGGGTGGAGAGTTCTGTAGATGTCCATTAGGTCCGCTTGGTGCAGAGCTGAGTGCAATTCCTGGATATCCTTGTTAACTTTCTGTCTCATTCATCTATCTAATGTTGACAGTGGTGTGTTAAATTCTCCCATTATTATTGTGTGGGAGTCTAAGTTTCTTTGTAGGTCTCTAAGGACTTGCTTTATGAATCTGGGTGCTCCTGTATTGGATGCATATGTATTTAGGATAGTTATCTCTTCTTGTTGAATTGATCCCTTTACCATTAGGTAATGGCCTTCTTTGTCTCTTTTGATCTTTGTTGGTTTAAAGTCTGTTTTATCAGAGACTTGGATTGCAACCCCTGCCTCTTTTTGTTTTCCATTTGCTTGGTAGATCTTCCTCCATCCCTTTATTTTGAGCCTATGTGTGTCTCTGCATGTGAGATGGGTTTCCTGAATATAGCACACTGATGGGTCTTGACTCTTTATCCAATTTGCCAGTCTGTGTCTTTTAATTGGAGCATTTAGCCCATTTACATTTAAGGTTAATATTGTTATGTGTGAATTTGATCCTGTCATTATGTTAGCTGGTTATTTTGCTCGTTAGTTGATGCAGTTTCTTCCTAGCCTTGATGGTCTTTACAATTTGGCATGTTTTTGCAGGGGCTGGTACTGGTTTTTCCTTTCCATGTTTAGTGCTTCCTTCAGGAGCTCTTTTAGGGCAGGCCTGGTGGTGGCAAAATCTCTCAGCATTTGCTTGTCTTTAAAGTATTTTATTTCTCCTTCACTACGAAGCTTAGTTTGGCTGGATATGAAGTTCTGGGTTGAAAATTCTTTTCTTTAAGAATGTTGAATATTGGCCCCCACTCTCTTCTGGCTTGTAGAGTTTCTGCCGAGAGATCAGCTGTTAGTCTGATGGGCTTCCCTTTTGGGTAATCCGATCTGTCTCTCTGGCTGCCCTTAACATTTTTTCCATCATTTCAACTTTGGTGAATCTGACAATTATGTGTCTTGGAGTTGCTCTTCTCTAGGAGTATCTTTGTGGTGTTCTCTGTATTTCCTGAATTTGAATGTTGGCCTTCCTTGCCAAATTGGGGAAGTTCTCCTGGATAATATCCTGCAGAGTGTTTTCCAACTTGGTTCCAATCTCCCTGTCACTTTCAGGTACACCAATCAGACATAGATTTGGTCTTTTCACATAGTCCCATATTTCTTGGAGGCTTTGTTCGTTTCTTTTTATTCTTTTTTCTCTAAACTTCTCTTCTCGCTTCATTTCATTCATTTGATCTTCCATCACTGATACCCTTTCTTCCAGTTGATCGAATTGGCTATTGAGGCTTGTGCATTCTTCATGTAGTTCTCGTGCCTTGGTTTTCAGCTCCATCAGGTCCTTTAAGGACTTCTCTGCATTGGTTATTTTAGTTAGCCATTTGTCTAATTTTTTTTCAAGGTTTTTAACTTCTTTGCCATGGCTTCGAACTTCCTTCTTTAGCTGGAGTAGTTTGATCATCTGAAGCCTTCTTCTCTCAACTCATCAAAGTCATTCTCCGTGCAGCTTTGTTCCATTGCTGGTGAGGAACTGTGTTCCTTTGGAGGAGGAGAGGCATTCTGATTTTTAGAGTTTCCAGTTTTTCTGCTCTGTTTTTTCCCCATCTTTGTGGTTTTATATACCTTTGGTCTTTGATGATGGTGACGTACAGATGGGGTTTTGGTGTGGATGTCCTTTCTGTTTGTTAGTTTTCCTTCTAACAGTCAGGACCCTTAGCTGCAGGTCTGTTGGAGTTTGCTGGAGGTCCACTCCAGACCCTGTTTGCCTGGGTATCAGCAGCGGAGGCTGCAGAATAGCGGATATTGGTGAATAGCAAATGTTGCTGCCTGATCGTTCCTCTGGAAGTTTTGTCTCAGAGGAGTACCCGGCCGTGTGAGGTGTCAGTCTGCCCCTACTGGGGTGTGCCTCCCAGTTAGGCTACTTGGGGGTCAGTGACCCACTTGAGGAGGCAGTCTGTCTGTTCTCAGATCTCCAGCTGCATGCTGGGAAAACCACCACTCTCTTCAAAGCTGTCAGACAGGGACATTTAAGTCTGCAGAGGATTCTGCTGCCTTTTTCTTTGGCTATGCCCTGCCCCCAGAGGTGGAGTCTACAGAGGCAGGCAGGCCTCCTTGAGCTGCAGTGGGCTTCACCCAGTTCGAGCTTCCTGGCCGCTTTGTTTACCTACTCAAGCCTCGGCAATGGCGGGCACCCCTCCCTAAGCCTCGCTGCTGCCTTGCAGTTTGATCTCAGACTGCTGTGCTAGCAATGAGCAAGGCTCTGTGGGGATAGGACCCTCTGAGCCAGGTGCGGGATGTAATCTCCTGGTATGCTGTTTGTTAAGACTGTTGGAAAAGCGCAGTATTAGGGTGGGAGTGACCCGATTTTCCAGGTGCCGTCTGTCACCCCTTTCTTTGACTAGGAAAGTGAATTCCCTGCCCCTTGCACTTCCCAGGTGAGGCGATGCCTCACCCTGCTTTGGCTCACACTTGGTGCGCTGCACCCACTGTCCTGCACCCACTTTCCGACACTCCCCAGTGAGATGAACCCAGTACCTCAGTTGGAAATGCAGAAATCACCTGTCTTCTGCGTCGCTCATTCTGGGAGCTGTAGACTGGAGCTGTTCCTATTTGGCCATCTTGGCTCCCCAGGCTGAAGTTTTAATAGGATGGTTTTATTTTATTTTAAATAGGATGGTTAGAAAAGGTTTTTCTGAGGAATTATCATTTTAGCTGAGTACTAAAGTATGAGAATAAGCCAGTTACTCTAGGCACTTTTAGGCAAAGGGAATTGTAAGAGTAAGGGTTCCAGGTGGAAGAAGTTATTGGCATATTCAAAGAACAGAGAGGATGTGTTTGTTGTGCAGTAGATACTTGAGGTAGTATCATGTGATAAGGAATGAGTAGGGAGAAGCCAGATCATGTGAGTCTTTGTAGATCATGGTAAGGCATTTGAATTTTATTCTATAGGCAATCTAAAGATGGTACAATTTTTAAGCAGCGAAATGATATTATTTGAATTTAAAAGTCATTTTGACTGTCATATGGATAATGGATCAGAGAGACATGAAAGGGGAAGAGAGGGACCAGTTAGAAAGCAGATTGGAAGAATGTAAAAGGAGCAGATACAGAGAAGTAGGTGGATTTAAAATATATTTGGGAGGCAAAATTGGCAGAATTTTGTAATAGAATGGATGGGGGAAATGAGAAAAGGAGGAGTCAAAGATGACATAGTTGTGAACTTGAGCAAGTTGAGTCAATGGTAGTGCCATTTGCTGAAATGGAGAAGATTTGGAAGATGAAGCTTTGTCTTCTTGTTGGACATATTAAGTGTGAAATGACTGTTAAAATATCCACAAAGGTATCTCAGGGAACAGATAATTGTACATAGGTAGAAGGAGTCATTATCCCAGCGGGTCTAATCACCTGGAGGGTTTGTTAAAACATCAGTTGCTGGGGGCCACCCTTAGAGTTTCCAGTTCAGAAGCTCTGAGGTGAGAGCTCTGGAAAACATGCTTTTTTAATAAGTTCCCAGGTAATACTGATGGTGTTGGTCCTGGAGCCACATTTGAGAACCACTACATTAATATGAAAGTGGATAAGATTACCTAAAAAGAGAATGTGGGTAAGGAAACAAAAAGGACATGGGATCAGGCCTGGGACCTTCAGAATTTAGATGCCAGGACAGAGAATTATCCAATTTTTAACATTATCCTCTTCCAAACCTCAAGCAAACTTATTTCTCTGGGTTCCTAACAGCTAGAAAAAAACAAGAAGTTCTTAACTTTAAAGTAATAATTGAGGAATTTTAACAGTTTGAATGATCCTCATCAAAAAATGATTCATTTGTAATAAAATTGATATATATTTCATTGCATTTCAATCCTTTCAAAAGAAATTATTTATGTAGGAAAACATTTTAGCCAAACGATATGAAAATGTCCAGAATTTTTTGCTTGCTCCAAATATTTTGAACAGAGAGGTTTTGAATTTTGATTTACAAGGGTGTGGGAGATAACGTTTTCCCTGTTTTACCAGAGACCAGTGAAGAAGTTCGTGTTGCTTTAATGCCTATTTTCTCCTGTGAAGAATATTTGTTCAATTTCTTTCCAGTTGGATGTGATGTATTAAAATCAACCTGAAAAGCATAGATTTGTCTCATTAAGGGGGATAATTCATAATGGATATGTTGGCAGAAATGAAATATTTAATCAGCTATTTAAAATAAATCCAAATCATCAGTGATTATTACACTGATTACAAAAGAAACATTATGTTATGTAGGACAGAATATTTATGAAAGCGTGCTTTCAGTTATTTTGAATACAGATATGCATTTGTAAAACATTTCAGATTGATTAAGGTTTCTCCACCCTAAAGGACCAGTTTTACTTATTAAATTTCTCATTATCCTCATCCCTTTGATGGTGCACATTTCAAGGAGATCTAATAGAGTATTTCTAAAGTGACTGCTGGCTATAAAAAGTTACTAGAAAATTTAAGATATTGAAATGAATAATGGGAAAAACCCTATATTTGCAGATGTAAATACACCTTGCTTTTAGGTTCTTGAACCATATTCTTTATTTTCTAATTAGAGATAAGTATAACTACATAAAATCACCAAAAATGTTCATTGCTATTGTCTCTATTTTATGAGTTATTTTGCTATTTCAGTTTTCTTTTGAAACCTGGTATATTAAAGTCATTTGTAGCAAGCATCAAAATACCAAACTAGACAGGTTTCCTAACTTAGTCTGAGCTTGTCCTTATAATTTGATATCCTTCAATTTCTTGAGAAATTTGGATGCTTTGCATTTATGGGATCAAGTCTCACAGGAAAGTGTTGATCATCCACGTTTTGAAGAAAAATGCTGTGGCTTGGTAGAGACCCTGCCTGAAAGTTATAGGAGGCTTTGTTAGTTTAAAATAATGCACAGAAGAAGTCAAAATATTCATGGCCAATTTCTCTACAGAGTTGAGTTCTCTGCTACTTTTTGCTAATGCAATGCCAAGGAAAATATATGAAGTCTATTTGACAGAAGCACCATAAACAGGTGCTGTAAGTATACCAGCAATATTAGAATAATTTAGAGAATACAGGAAATCCACACCCCTTCCTCTATCTCTAAATTATTCCCTTTTAGCCATCTTCTTGGTGTTTGAAACTATATTAGTATACAAATATTTATTTCTTTGAATGAAGATATCATATATGCAGAAATCCTTGACACATGATAAATACTGTTCAGTAAATGTTTTACAGAATTGTCTGTCAAACACTACAAATTGTTGGGAACATAAAGTTGAACGAGGTAGCATCTTTGTCAATGTTCTCACTGTCTAGTAAGGAAAGGCAAACCTGTTAAAAACTGTGTAATGAACTTTTGTATGTGATATGATAGAAGTGCAGAATATTGTGAGGGCACAAATGAGGGTATGATAAACTCTATTTGTTGGGATGTTTAGAAATTTCTTCATAGAGGAAATGATAATTGTGTGTTGAAGGATTAATAGGTATGTTCCAGGTAAACAGGGATCTAGGGTATCCTAGACAAGAAGAGCCTCTTAAATCTGGAAGGCCTGGAAATGGAAAGCAGACTGCATTATTTGAAGAGATTGCAAGCTGCTGGACACACGGGGAATGAAGAGTGAAAGTGAAGAGGTGGTGAGGCATGGACAAAAGATGAAGTAATATAGGAGAGTAGCTAAGGGTTTGAGTGTGGAAACATTTTATACCATGACAAGGCATTTGGAATTTATCGCATTATCCATATGGAGACATGGAATTATTTTAATCAGGGAAATGATATGATCAGTTTTGTGTCTTACATAATTCTAGTCATGTTATGGAAGATGGAACAGATGGGAAGACTGGAGACAGAGAGACCCTCAGAGCACCATTGCAGCTGGGGAGCTGAAGTATGAGAAGGAGTTGAACTAAGGCAGCAATGGAGAGGAGAGGAGCTATCGAGAGTTGGGCAGTGCTTTTCACAGAAATAAGGAGTACATTAGCAGGTCTGATTTGGAGAGAAAGATGATTTAATCTTTGGCTATGTTGAGGCTCAGGTATTGGTGGACACCCATTCACATAGGGGCACTTGATTTAGTTGAGTTGAATGACTGAATGAATGACTACATGAACATGGGGCTAGCAGAAATCCTGGGCTGGAGATAGAGATGTCATGAGCACATAGCTGGTAGTCGAAGTCAAGGGAAAGGCAAGGTAAATCAGTGACAACTTGAAAATCAGGAAGTGATGAGGACTAAGAATAGAACCCTAGGGAACACCACTAAATAAAGATCAAATATAGGAGCTAGAGCTTAAATGGAGATTGAGAAAATATGAGCTGAGTGATAGGATGGGAAACCCAGAAAGCATAAAGTCACAGAAACCAAGTGGGGAGAGAGTTTTAATGATGAGGGAACAGTCAGCAGTTAAATGCTGGGGAGAGGTCAAGTATACAGGAACTAAAAAGATCCTGTGGATCTTTTAGGAGGCCATTGATGACTTTTTTCTTGGAGAATTTAAGTAGTGGTAAAAGGAGAACTTGCTTGCAGTAGGGCTGAAGATTGTATAAGAGGTGAAGACAAGGGGTCGTCCAGTGTAGAGTCTTCTTTCTTGGAGGTGGTTGTGAGAGATACAGCAAGAGATGAAGAAGAATCTAGGATCAATGGAAGAATTTTTGTTTATGTCTTAAATTGTTTATTTTAATTGGGGAGAATCTGGAGAATGATTATAGGAAGAGGCTCGAGGGAAAGATGCATCAAAGAGAAAAGTTGAAAATAAAGAGAGACGTCCTAGAGCTGGTATGATGCAAAAGCACAAAAGGGAACAGCCTGAAATAGGATTTCTATATTATTCTTGCCGGAGTTTGAAGTCCATTTCTGCCTTCAGCACCATGGTCTTCCCAAATAGGGATCCATCCTGTGCTACTCATTCCATTCCCAGGCAAATCTACCTAAAACAAGCACTGAACTAGGAATGAGGAGACCTGGATTCTAATCTCACATCTTGTCCCAGTGAGTTTTATAATCCTGGGTAAGCCACTTAACTTCCATGGCTCTCAGGTTTCTTATTTTTTGAAACTGTACCAGTTGAGTAGGCTTTTTCCAGGTCTCTCTTTCTGTTTCTTTGACTGTTCTTGCATACTAAAATGTAAACATATCTGTTAACTGAAAACAGCTTAAAAGGCATCTGTCTTCAGGGTCATTTGTATCGTAATAGTATTCAAAACCTTTCAGAAAAGTTCTAACAATGTGGATTCCTGATACAAATAAGAAGTGGGAGATTTTGGAGGGAATTATAGCTTCCTGGTACCCTGGAAATCATACCATGTAGACAATTTTTCTCACGTACGTAGAATTGGCCCTGCTTGCTTGTGTTTAAGATGAGAAGCGAGCTAAAGAACAGTCATTACAGTTTGTCCCAGACCTTGGTAATAGGGTAACTTTTCAAGCCTACTGGTAGTAACAGCTAATGATAACTACATCTTTCCAAAAATTCCTTGTCAAGCCAAAAATGTTGGAGTCATCCGTGATTCTTAATTTCTTAAATTTCATCCCATGTTCAGAAAATGCTTTTGGCTCTACCCATAACATACATCCAGAGACTGATCATTTCTCACTATCTCTACTGCTACCAGCCTGGTCTAATTAAGGCACCATTATCTTTTGTCTGGATTATTGTAGTAGCCTCCTAACTAGTCTCACTGCTTCCACTCACACCTTTGATAAGTGTATTCTTATCAAAGCAGCCAGAATTATCTGATTAAATCATAAGTCAGATCTTTCCTCTGTTCACAATCTTTCAATGGCTCCCCATTTGAAAAACAACAACAACAACAACAACCAAACAACCAAACAAATCCTAATGACCTACAAGGCTCTACATGAACTGGTTTCCCATTTGCTTTCTGACCTCATTCTCTACTGCTCTTTCCCCCACTCTCTCTGTTCCAGACAAAATGACTTCCTGGCATGTCTTCAGTCACAGCGGGTACCCTCAAGCCCTAAGACCTGTCACCGGATGTTTCCTCTGCTTGGAATACTTTCACCGATGTATTCTCAAGGGTAACTCCCTCAACCCCTTAAAATCTTTGTTCAGATGTCACCTTCTCAATGAAACCTGAATACCCTTTAAAGTTACATCCCACTCTACAGTGTCTACCTTACATTTCTGTTTCCTAACCTACAGTTCTTACTTTCTCAAGGGTACTTGTAGCATATTATGTAATTTATTTATTACATTTAGTGTTTATCTTCTGTTTCTCCTTGGTAGAAAGAAGTCAGAGGTTTTTGTGTGGTTTGTTCATTGATGTATCCCAATCACTTAGAAAAATACCTGGCATATAATAGGTACTCAATAGATATTGATCATTGGTAAATTCATAATAATAAAAATAACAATGGTCACTTACATTTACATAACAATTCAGAGTTTTTAAAACACATTTACTTTATTTTTAGAATGTTTTAGTAAATATAGAAATATATTGGGAGAGGGTAACCCAATAAAACCAGGTAGAATGAGATTCACCAGGGAAAGCAGAGCCCCAAAGGACTGGGAGAAAGGGTATATACATTTGACAAGCAATGACCCTGCAAAGTCCAATATACCCAGATGCTTGTGTGAAAAGTAGCCAGTTGAATTAATGATTTGTTGGTTAGGGCTATAGAAAACAGGAAGATCATTCCAGAGGTGAGGTTAAGAAGGCATGAAAAATTACCATTGCCTAAATCACAATTTCATCTACATGTGCACCATTTTTGGACATTATAATCAGAGAATATTGGTGTTGGTTGGTAAAGACAGTGGTTAAGAAACAGGAAAATTGGTTTACTTTTAAGTCATGCCCAGATTCTTGTATATGTGGTTTATGCATTGAGCATACAAGAGGGAAAATACTATTTTGCAAGCAATTTGAGAATAACAACATAGGAGAATAGATACACTGGAAGACTGGGGCCTTTCTTTTTGAATGAGTACATTTTGTTTGTGATATATAGCCTAATGATTCTTTACTGGCCACAGAAAAAAAATCCCAAGCCAATTTTGTTTTTGAAATATTAGCAAATTTAACTTGAGAATAGCAGCATTGGAAACATCTGTCTTATATACCTGTGGGAAACAAAAATGGCTTCAACCTGCTTCAACAAACAAATATTTTATTTCTCCCTACAAAGATAAAATCTCCAGCCAGAGAATAACCATTTACTTTTAGCTGCAATAACTAGACTAGGCTATGAAGCAACTAGACAACTGGGATAGCTCCCTTGGTTAGAAAGACCTAATGCTGTATTTTATAAATTCTACCTGTGGTTATCTATCACACTTAATCAGTTTAATAAAATGAAAAAAACTGATTTTATAACTAGAACATGTGCTATGAATAAATTAAAAATAAAAGATAATTCAATATATGGTTATATGCCACTTTTTCTCCAAAGTAAATCTGAATGTATGTGTAGTTTGTAGAAAGATATTATTTAAACTTAAATATTCAGTTAGGATATAGAAAGTAACATCTAAAAATATATCATAAATGTATTGAATTAACCATTTTTCTTTTTGTATATATAATAGACTAAATTTAATTTTTAAAAAGCTTTTCCTTGAAAAAATGTACATGACATAAAACTGTTCTTGTAAGCTATTCTAAAATATTTTGTTGCCTTTACCTGCAAAGAAAATTTCTTTAAAGTAAGAATTAGAACCATGTAGTGGTTTCTCCCAAGTTTAATAATCTATACCTCTGCAAAGACAGACGTTCAAATTATTGAATTCTTTTTATATGATAATCTTAACTCCAAAGGTTAGTCTAACTCTAACTTTTCCAGTTGTAACACACCCTTTAGAACTTTATTTTATTTTTTCATTGAATCTGTATTCCCAACTCTAGGAACTAAATGTTAAATAACTTGAAAATAAAATATTTAGTTGTTTTTTTTTTTTTAAAAAAAAAAAACAGTTGTTCATTCCCAATCCCTTGAAGTCACAACTATTAAAGACAATAAGACCAATCAATAATTATTACAGAAAACAATATTTAGCCTCTCACAATGGTAGAGAGATTATCATCAAGACAGAGTGTATTTACATGTCCTGATATCTCGAAGGAAGTTATTCAGAGGTAAATATAATTTTTAAATAAAAAAATGCATGACTATTAATAATTTGTGAATTTTTTAAAGCATGAGTTATCTTGGTTAGGAAGGATTTTACATACAATTAACAGAATTCCTGATGAATTTTGGCTTACATAATAAAGGCAAGAAGTCTGGAAGAAAGTGGCTGCAGGTTTGCTATAGCAGCTGTTTCGTACATTTCACTTTGTTTGCACCTGCACATTTTCATTGACTTTCCCTTCATGGCCTCAAGATGGCTACAGCAGCTCTAGGCAGGAAAACCATACACTAGTATCTCAAGTAGAAAGAAAGGGGCAAGGGCACAAAACTTTCTTCTTGCAAGATCTTTGTATCTTGAAACAAAATTTTTCCCAAAAGTTTCCAAACAGACTTTTCTTTAGGTCTCATTGAATGTAGCTGTTGTCACATGGCTATCTCTAGCTCCAAGGAATATGGGAAGGAGAGTTTGTAATGAAGGAGAATAGGAACATGGGATTTCTGTAACTGGTTTATATTAATCATGGGTCATTTTCTAGGGCTAGCAAAAGGTTCTACCTTCCCTCACATCAAAGAATCTTAGCTACCTGAAAACAGCTGAGATTCTTTTAGCTAATACTTGGCAAGATATAAAGTAACATTCTTCCCTGTTGCCCCCAGTTAATGGCTATGACCAAAAGTTTAAAATAAAACTAAAATATATTCCTTCTGTTACATTCCAAGACCCACCAGCAGTTGGGGCCAGCTGTCGTTCTTTAGGGCTCACTGAGATGTGCCAGTTCCAAGAAGAGGCTCTGACACCACGCCCCTGCCCACTCATTCATAGTCATTATAAGCAAGAGGTAGTGGGATTTGGAGAAATGCTCTGATTGTGAACAAAGTGTGTTCTCTCCTCTGTCTCTCCTCAAGGTCACAGCAAGAAGAAGATTGGCATTTCATTTCCTGAGTGGTATCCACTCACATCTACCTCTTAGACTTCTTGAATCCTTTGGTAGCATAGACACAAGTGATCAAGTGAGCTCATAGAAACTACTAGTCACATTATCTAATTTTTCTCTTCTCTCTTGGAATATATGCTTATTATTTGGGATTATTTCATTGACTTGTGTGCCCAACAGTTCTGAATAATTTTGTGGGGCACAGTTGTTAGAGGTTAATGGTGATACAGTTGGGTGCTATTTGGAAGTGTTTCAGATTGGGACTTAGGAGTATCCAGATTATCTCTTTTGTCCTTCTCCCCTCCCTAAGGGTTTCTACACAAACCACGTATCTAAGAAACAATAGCATAATGGGGATCCAAGAACCATGTAAAC
This sequence comes from Nomascus leucogenys, assembly GCF_006542625.1. Classification (NCBI taxonomy): domain Eukaryota; kingdom Metazoa; phylum Chordata; class Mammalia; order Primates; family Hylobatidae; genus Nomascus; species Nomascus leucogenys. Next base: position 132,036,338 of record NC_044383.1, read on the forward strand.
AGTTACCGTGCATACTTCCAATAATCCTTTGGTAAAGTAGAATTGGGGTATGCAACTTAGACTCAAGCCCTAAGCAGTGATCATATTATATTTTCTTCCATTCCTCATATGGTTCGGGTATGCTCAATAATGGTGGAATCAGCACAGGGAAGAGGCAAAGAGAAGAAAAATATGTGTGAAAAATAAATATTTCTGCCAATAGAGCCAAAGCTCTAGCTTGGGTTAGGATAAGGTAAGAAAGTCTTTGAATCAAATGCAGAATTAAATTTTAAAATGAACAAAACAAAGTTTAAAAAATCGAAATCAGACTGTTTTAATAACTCAAAGCAGCTAAAAAGATACATAATCTAGATAGGATAGTGAGAGGATAGTTCCTCAGAAGGAAAAGGAAGTTCAACAAAAGAGATTAGGTATAGCTTTATTAAAAAAAACTTCATCTTTGTAACTCAATGAATTCTCCAATAACCCAGTTATATAGGTCTGTTTATTGTGTTGTTTTTATGTCAAGTACATGGTTGTCATATCTGTGTTGGAGTGTATGCTTTTATATAAGCATATATTGTAGGTACTTATGAATTAATTTATTGTTAGTTAGAAACTCAACATCTAAAATAGAAAACATATTAAAGGGCAGCACATTATTTAAATGGACACACAGCACAGGAACCCTGGTCCTGGCCCACGAAACCGTTTTTTCCTCCTAGGCCTTTGGGTCTGTGATGGGAAGGGCTGTTGTGAAGACCTCTGACATATCCTGGAGATATTTTCCCCATAGTCTGGGGGATTGACAATCAGCTCCTTGTTACTTATGCAAATTTCTGCAGCTGGCTTGAATTTCTCCTCAGAAAATGGGATTTTCTTTTCTATTGAACTTTCAGGCTACAAATTTTCCAAATTTTTATGCTCTGCTTCCCTTTTAAAACTGAATACCTTTAATAGCACCCAAGTTACCTCTTGAATGCTTTGCTGCTTGGAAATTTCTTCCACCAGATACCCTAAATCATCTTTCTCAAGTTCAAAGTTCCACAAACCTCTAGAGCAGGGGCAAAATGCTGCCAGTCTCTTTGCTAAACCATAACAAGAGTCACTTTTGCTCTGGTTCCCAACAAGTTTCTCATCTCCATCTGAGACCACATCAGCCTGAACCTTATTGTTCATAACACTATCAGCATTTTTGTCAAAGCCATTCAACAAGTCTCTAGGAAGTTCCAAACTTTCCCACATTTTCCTGTCTTCTTCTGAGCCTTCTAAACTGTTCCAACCTCTGCCTGTAATCCAGTTCCAAAGTCACTTCCACATTTTCAGGTATCTTTTCTGCAATGCCCCATGCTATTGTTACCAATTTTCTGTATTAGTCTGTTTTCATGCTGCTGATAAAGACATACCTGAGACTGGGCAATTTAGAAAGGAAAGAGGTTTAATTGGACTTACAGATCCATGTGGCTGGAGAAGCCTCACAATCATGGCACAAGGCAAGAAGGAGCAAGTCACATCTTACATAGATGGCATCAGGCAAAGAGAGAGAGCTTGTGCAGGGGAACTCCTTTTTTCAAAACCTTCAGATCTCATGGGACTTATTCACTACCATGAGAACAGCATGGGAAAGACCTGCCCCCATGATTCAATTACCTGCCACCAGGTCCCTCCCACAACATATGGAAATTCAAGATGAGATTTGGGTGGGAACACAGCCAAACCATTTTAATAGTCATTGATTATTGCAAAATGTCTATTATATAATATATATATTATATAAAAGTCAGTGTTTAAAAAATATTTCTTTAATGAATGAATGAATGAGGGGCATTTTGCTTTGAGTCATTCAATGGACTGACTCCTGGACTTCCTGGTATTATGTCTTATTATGTCTCAGACAAAATTTGAGCTCTTCCTGTTGAAACAGAGACACTTAGCAATAAGTTTTCAAAGCAATTTGAATGCTTTAAAAATAACATTCAAAAAAATAACATGTATGCAGGACAGATTTATGAGCACACAGCAACCTTTTTATTTTTAAGCTTCAAAGTGAAATCTATAATTACAATAAGGACCTGACCCCAAGTTAAGAACTGAAAATACTTAGCAACCAGTCAGAAGAACAACATATATCCAGAAGCTATTTTCCTTAGCAGACTGTTTCTATGTTGAAATCTGTAATTGGCAAAAACAGAATAGAACAAAACTACATACGGAGAGGAAAATAGCCAGTTGCAATTCCTGTGTATCTTATAGACTTCTACTCCCTTGTTTTATGCACCCTGGAGCAGACTATCAGAACTTGGTAAAATTTCTGACTTGGAAGTCCTAAAAACAAAGTAACTACAAGCAAAACAAGATCATGCTAATTTAGATATAAACTTTGTTGGAGACAGTAGTTGGTACAGATGACCTTCCCCAGTCACATCAACACTTGACTTTATCCCCAAATATAAGTCCTCCTTTCCTTCCAAGCTAATCTTGTTTCCCATTCCTGTAATGACTTTTAGCTCTCAAATATAATATGTCCTATCTGGAAAGCCATTCTCCCTGAAAAACGTGTATCTTTTGACTAACTCATGTTTCTTCCCCCGTTTTAAAACTAACTCAAAAATTGCCTCCCCTCTCAAGTAATCGCTGACTGATGCCCTTTGACCAGGATCCACTGCTAAGTGTCATTTTAGTTCCTATGTGTCTAAGAAAATTTTTGTCATTTATGGTGATATTGCTTTATGTTGTTCTTACACTATTCTGGCATTTTTATATTTGGAATTCTCATGTGATTTTGAATAGAATACCCCAAAAGTAATATTTGAGAAGAAAAAGTGATGTAGGTAATTTGGTTTTCTAGGATTATCTTATCACTTGGTTAGCATTAAAATGACTTGATTTTGCCAGGCATGCTTCTTAGAGTATATTAGAGTAGTGGTTCCTGATCAGGGATGCTGGGAGCATTAGAGTCTTCTTAAATATCATTTCATGGTCTATCAGAAAAATTTATATTTTAAAAGAAGTCTGGCTGGGCGTGGTGGCTCATGCATGTAATCCCAGCACTTTGGGAGGCCAAGGCAGGTGGATCACCTGAAGTCAGGAATTTGAGACCAGCCTGGCCAACATGGTGGAATCTCGTCTCTACTAAAAATACCAAAAATTGGCTGGACGTGGTGGCAGGTGCCTGTAATCCCAGCTACTTGGGAGGCTGAGGCAGGAGGATTGCTTGAACCTGGGAGGTGAAAGTTGCAGTGAGCCGAGATTGCACCATTGCACTCCAGCCTGGGTGACAAGAGTGAAATTCTGTCTCAAAAAAAAAAAAAAGAAAAGAAAAGAAAAGAAAAGAAAAGAAATCTAATGGAAGTTTTGTTTCCCGAAGGAAAGGCCACCACTTAGGCTAACTAAACCATTGGGTTTCTTTGCTTTTGTCTAGATGATGTTAATTTAACAGGATATTTTTGCATTGTTGTAAATGAAGTGCAATTCTTTGCATCCATGAAGGTACTGTAAAAGACATCTTGGTGGTGAAAGAATTGGTTACCATTCAAATAGACTCTCTTCAGGACTTTGTTATGGGTAGCACATATTCTGCAATTTAGATATCTTATATGTGATAATTTATATTTAAAAAGATGCTTCAACCCAATTTTTTTTCTGTAAATACAACACTTAGAATAGCAATGCGACTTTAGACTGCTTTCTCAAATAACAATGGTTACATATGTGGTGTCTTATGTGTGATAGGCAGTCTTTGGCACTGTTTATTCACAATCTCATGAATCTTCAAAACTATTTGATGAAGGCATTGTTTGTATTTTAATATTAAAGAGATGAAGGTTGAGAAGACATGAGTAACTTTTTCAAGGCTAACAGGTAAGCAGAAGGGCTAGGATTTGAAAGCAGATCTGTCTGAACCCACAGTGCTTACTCATTCAACTATTATATACTTACATACTTTCTTTCTTGGAAAAGTAATTAGATAAACTTTGATAGGATTTAGAAGAGATATAACATGCAGACAAGAGGGTTGTCCTGTTAGCTCTAAATTTTGTGTGTGTGTGTGTTTTTTTCCATGGGTGTTTGGTTGCTTTTCTATCAAGAAACTTGATTTGAATTCTATTTTTTGCATTCTCTCCTTCTCTAAAAGCATTTCTTTATCTCTATCTTTCCCTGGATTTTGAGCTGTTTAGTTCATGAGTGATAATTTTAGCCTCATGTTCTTTCTAACTAGTGATTCATTATATCTGAACCCTGTATATAGCATCCTATTTCTCAGTGACGTTTACGAACTGTTTTGTTCTCCTCTCAACGAAAACTGAAAGAATAGAAAGTTAAAAAAAAAAGTATATTTGGTCTCACTCAGTATTGGAGCAAGCTTTTGCTACTGTAATTATGTCCTCTAATAAGGTCATGGTTATTGGATGACTAACATACCCATGGAAGTATTTATTTACTACCCAAAACATTTGTTATACTATCATTTCTGATCTTCTCCTCACCAAGTCATTATTTCTAGGAAATGTGGCTCTATTTTAAAAATGAACATTTTCAGTGAATTTGGAGCTCAACTGTTCTTAATGTTTAACAATCTGCTTTCTTCTCCCTTCTTTCAGGTTAATTGAGTATTTTTTGTGATTCCATTTTATGCTCACTTTTGGCGTGTTAGTTATTCCACTTTTAAAATTTTTAAATGATTGTTTTAAAGTTTATAATAGACATCTTTAACAGCCTGCCTTCAAATAATATTGTAACACTTCACGGACTACAAGAACCTTGTAAGAATATACGTCAGCATATTTCCATTTTCTCCCTTCCATCTTTTGTACTGCTGCCATACATTTTCCTTCTACATTTGTTTTAAACCACCCAATACATCATTCTTATTTTTATTTCAGACAATTATCTTTTAAAGATGTTAAAATAAGGATAAAATTCCTTTTACATTTGTACTTATTTTTGCCATTTCTGGCATCTTTCCTTCCTTCATGTAGATCCAAATTTCTATCTAGTCTCATTTCTTCTACCTGAAGAATTTTCAACATTACTTGTAGTGCAGGTTTGCTGAGGTGAATTCTCTCAGCTTTTGTTTGTGTGAAAAAAGCCTTTATTTTGCTGTTATTTTAAAATGTATTTTCCCTTGGCGTAGAATTTTAAGTTGACAATGTTTTATTGTTTCATTTTGTGTTTCAAAGGTGATCTTCATTGTGTTTTGGCTCCCTATTTTTTTATGAGAACTATGCTGTCATTCTTTTATTTGTTTTTCTCTGTATAATGTTGCATTTTTCTCTACCTTTAATACTTTCTTCTTACCTTTGGTTTTAATCTGCACCAATATGTTTTTCTTTGTGTTTATCTTTCTTTGCGTTCCCTCAGCTTCTTGAAATTAAATTTGTTGACTTTCATTGATTTTTAGTTTTGGGCAAGTATTCCTTCAAATATATCTTCTTTTTCATTCTTTCCTTCTTCTTTAGCTTCACATGTGTATGTGCTTTTGATGCTGTTTAGGAGCCCATAGATACTATGTTATATTTTTTCCTTTACTTGTTTTTTTCTTTGCATTTCGGTTAGAACTCAACTGACCTATCTTCAAGTTCACTGTTGTTTTTCTAATTTTGTTTTGTCCAGTCTGATGATAAGCACATAAAGGAATTGTTTGTTTCTGAATATTTTTCTTTCTGGATTTTCCATTGCCTTTATATCTCCCATTTCTCTGCTGATAGTTATATTAATCTATTTGTATAATTGTTCCAGTATATAGGACATCACTGTGTTTCTGTTTACTGTTTTATCTCTAGACATTTGGTAGTAGTTTTTCCTGCTTTTCTTTTGTTTGTGTGTGTCTAGTAATTTTTAAATGAATACCTAACATTATATATAACAGTACAGACTGATATAAATAACATTTTTGCTCAGAAACAGGAACACTTACTTTTCTGTCAACAGAAGATTGAGTTGATGGAGTCAGGAACTGCACTGGATTTCGTTTTGTTGTTGCTCTACCTAGCTTTAATGCTGCACAGTTTTTATATTACTCAGTGGGGATTGCTTTATCTTGTGATTATTGTGAGGCCTGGAGTGGGAGAGCATCTTCCTTTCTATTCTTGCTGCATTCTCAGGTTTGAGCAGGCCTTTAACATCTGTGCCTTTGAGGAGGTCTCTCTCCATGCCCACTCCCTCAGCAGTAGACTACTGCTTCTTGTTACTTGATGAAAGAGATATTGTGGTAACTGTTTATTTCTTTTTTCAGTTCTCCTGAACCAGCCCGTAAAGCTGAGTGCCTGTACTTTAGAAGTGGGGCTTCTTCCACATACAACTCACTTTTAACAAAGTTGATTTCTTGACGAGGTCCCTTTTGAAGCTTTAAAAATTATAAAGGATCATATTGAATAATTATTGGCATGTACTTAATTGTTTTATCCTTGTCAATAATTAGAATCTAAATTTCAATCTCTATCATCCTGGGTGGTGTCAGGTACACAACTAAACCTATTTCTGCACCGGTTGTATTCTTTGTCTTTCTCCATCTGCCTTTCTCACCATTTGCCTTTTCAGCACCTTAACGTGGATTTTGACCAGTGATAGAGACAACATATGGATTGGTGCCACAAATTTTATAAATTCCACCCTGGATTGGATTATCATTATGCCTTTAAATTCCCCCTTTCAAGTGCCTATTTATCTCAGTGGTATTTCAGCCTTCCCCAACTCTTCCCAGACATTCTTTTAGGAATTAAGGATGTGATCAAACACAATCATTGACCTCATAGAATTTTCAAACTAGTGCTAGATATTAATTGATCAGATTAAGCAATAGCACCTTATATTTGCCATCCCTGACTTCTGAGTAGCATCTCCTGCTTTTCTTGTACCCAGCTGTTGTGGTGTACTAAGTGTTGCTTTAATTCAGAAATTTTCTTTAGCTGGAATTTTACACTCCTTCTCTTCATTAAATAAGAGCGGCTGGAGTTTATTCTGGATAGTGTGTGTGTGTATGTGTGTGTGTGTGTAACAACAGAGAGAGAAGGAGAGAGGAAGGGAGGGAGAGAGGAAGGGAGGGAGAGAGTGAGGGAGGGGGAAGAGAGTGAAAGAGGGAGAGAGAGTGAGAGAGAAAGAGACAGAGAAAGAGTAAGAGAAAGAGAAAGAGAGCAAGTGATAGAGAGAGAGAATGTGTTATAGATAAGAGGGACTTGAACCTGTTAATATGCTGAAGAGTGACGAGTAGAGATGGTATAATTCGTGCACTTGGGACTTTTGGGAGAAGAGAGGGAATGGAACCTAAAATATAGAGGAATAATTCACCTTAGGAGAAGAGTGGGACACTATACCTCTGAGAAAAAATTAAAAGGGAAAATAAGGATGGATTTGTAGATGGGTAAGAAACATTGAATAGAATCCTCTCTGATAGTTTTTATATGGTGGGGGGAAAAGTCAACTGAGATTGAAATAATGTTATGGAATAAGGATTCCAGAGATACTGATGAATTTTATTTATTAGTATTATAGGAGACTAACTGGGGCCAAACAAAAGATTGTTGATCAGTGATGAAGGACTGCTGAAGTTGGAGACCATGACTTTAGATAGCACTGATTCATTTCATATATGTTAACCAAATCCATATGTCTGTATGTCCAGCTATGACCTCACCTCCAAGCTGCAAACCCACATTTGCTACACACATGCACCCATCCCCTCACGCACCCCCTCAAACACACACACCTGGAATTTTCACAGGCTTAACATTTCCCAAATAATTCATTATTTCACTCTTCGAAAACTTCACGCTACTTTCTAAATTCCTAATGGTGATAAAGAGTGATTAAGATCTATCCAGTCTCCCAATTAAAAAAAAAATACTAATTCATCTGAATAAGTATTTATTGAGCAGTTGATTGCTCCAAGAATAATGAATTTATAGTAAAAAGAGAGGTTTGAATCCTGCCTTCAAAGAGCTTATGAAATGTATAACCAAGTCATAGACAATTACAATGTCATTCTTGTTTGTTATATTGTAGTGACCTCTGAAAACAGTAATCAGCAAACTGCAGCTCATGGGCCAAATCCAACCTACTGACTATTATTGCACGGATTGTGACCTAAAGGTTTTTTCTTCACTTTTTTTTATAAGAGTGAAATTCACATTACATAAAATTAACAGTTTTATACTGTACATTTCAATTTCGTTTAATACATTCACAGCTATTACCTACAGCAACTTCTAAAACATTTTCGTCATCTCAAAAGAAAATACCACATTCATTAAGCAGTCATTCCCCATTGTTTCCCGCCACCCCCTCTTCCCTGGTGTATTAGTCTGTTCTCGTGCTGCAAAAGGACATACCCGAGACTGGGTAATTTATAAAGGAAAGAGGTTTAATTGACTCACAGTTCTGCATGGCTGGGGAGGCCTCAGGAAACTTACAATCATGGCAGAAGGGGAAGCAATCATATCTTTCTTCACATGGCAGCAGGGGAGAGAAATGCAGAGCAAAGAAGGGAAAAGCCCTTTATAGAACTATCAGATCTCATGAAGATTCACTCACTATCATAAGAACAGCATGAGGGAAAAACCCCCATGATTTAATCACCTTCTGCAAGTTCCCTCCCCCAACATGTGGCGATTACAATTCAGATTACAATTCAAGATGAGACTTGGGTGGGGACACAGAGCCAGACCATGTTATTCTGCCTCTGGCTTTGGCCAAATCTCATCTTTCTCACATTCCAAAACACGATTATGCCTTCCCAACAGTTGCCCAAAGTCTTAATTCATTTCAGCATTAACCCAAAAGTACAACCCCATAGTCTCATCTGAGACAAGGCATGTCCCTTCTACCTATGAGCCTGTAAAATAAAAAGCAAGGTAGTTATTTCCTAGATAAAATGAATGGTGTACAGGCATTGGGTAAATACACCTATTCCAAATGGGATAAATTGGCCAAAACAAAGGGGCTACAGGCCCCGTGCAATTCCAAAATCATACGAGGAAGTAATTAAGTCTTAAAGCTCCAAAATAATTTCTTTTGTCTCCATGCCTCACATCCAGGTCATGCTGATGCAAGAGGTGGGCTCCCAGGGACTTGGGCAGCTCTGCCCCATGACTTTCCAGCGTACAGGCCCCCTCCTGGCTGCTTTCACAGGCTAGTGTTGAGTGTCTGCAGCTTTTCCAGGCACACAGTGCAAGCTGTTGGTAGATCTACCATTCTGGGGTCTGGAGGGCAGTGGCCCTCTTCTCACAGCTCCAGTGGGGACTCTGTGAGGGGGCTCTGACCCCACATTTTCAATCTGCACTGCCCTAGCAGAGGTTCTCCAAGATGGCTGCACCCCTGCAGCAAAATTCTGCATTGACATCCAAGTATTTCCACATTTTCAGGTGTGTTTATAGCAGCACCCCACAGTCTGTGGTACCAATTTACTGTATTAGTCCATTCTCATGCAGCTATGAAGAAATACCCAAGACTGGGTAATTTATAAAGAAAGAGATTTAATTGACTCACAGTTCTGTATGGCTGGGGAGGTCTCAGGAAACTTACAATCATGGCAGAAAGCACTTCTTCACAGGGCGGCAAGAGAGAGAATGAGTGCCAAGCAAAGAGGGAAAAGCCCCTTATAAAACCAACAGGTCTATTGAGAACTCACTCAGTATCCTGAGAACAACATAGGGAACTGCCTCCATGATCTAATCACCTCCCACGAGGTCCCTCCACCAACACGTGGGGATTACAATTCAGATTACAATTCAAGATGATATTTAAGTGAGGACACAGAGCCAGACCATATCACCTGGCAACCAGCATTATGTTTTCTGTTTGCATAGAATTACCTCTTCTGGATATTTCATATAAATCTTACAACAGATGACCTTTTGCATCTGACTTTTTTCATATAGCCTAATATTTTTGAGGTTCCACCACATTACAGCATGTATCTGTACTTCATTCCTTTTTATGACTAAATATTATTTCATTATATGTATAAATCACATATTATTTACCAATACATCCATTGATGAACATTTGAGTTGTTTTTAGTGTCTGGATGGAGTGTGTGTGGAGGGGATGGGGCAGGCAAGAAGGAAGAAGTTGACTGCTATGAATGGTACTGCTATGAATATTCATGTACCTGTATTTGTTTAAGTCTCTGTTTTTAATAATTTGGGGTATATACCTAGTGGGGGAATTGCTGGGTAATTTGGTAATACTATGTTTAATTTTTTGAGAAACTGCCAGACAGTATTCTACAGTGGCTGCAACATTTTACATTCCTGCCACCAATGCAGGAATGTTTCAATTTCTTCACATTCTCGCCAATACTTGTTATTTTCCATTTTTAAAACACCATCCTCCTGGGTGTGAAGTGGTATGTTATGGTTTATATTTTGCATTTCACTAATGGCTAATTGTGTTAAGCATCTTTCATGTACTTGCTGGCCATTTGTATACCTTCTTTGAAGAAACATATATTTAGGTCCTTTGTTTGCTTTCTAATTGGTTTTTTTTTTGTTATTGAGTTGTGAGTTATTTAGCTATAAGAGTTCTGAATAGTAAATGCTCATCAGGTATGTAATTTGCAAATATTTCCTATTATTCTATGGGTTGTTCAAATTCTTGATAATGTATATTGATGCACAAAAGTTTACAATTTTAATAAAGTTTGACTTATCCATTTTTTCTTTTGTTGTTGATGCCATTGGTGTCATATCTAAGAGCCCATTGCCAAATTCAAGGTTATGAAGATTTATCCCTATGTTTCCTTCTGTTTCATAGTTTTAGGCATTACATTTACGTCATTGATCCATTTTGAGTGAATTGTTGTATACACTATGAGGTAAAGATCCAACTTCATCTTTTGCATATGAATATTCAGTTGTCTCAGCACCATTTATAAAAAGACTATTGTTTCTTCATTGAATAGTATTTTATTCCATTTGCATTGCTATAATGTACTACCTGAGCCTGGGTGATTTACAAAGAATAGAAGTTTATTTGGGTCACAGTTTTGCAGGCTGTTCAAGAAGCAAGTTACTAGCATTTGCTTCTGGTGAGGGCTTTAGGGAATTTCCACTCATGCTGGGAAGCAACTGAGAGAAGAAGATAAAAAACAGGAGGGAGAGGTGGAGCAAGATGGCAGAATAGAGGGCTCCACCAATCCCCGCTTCCCTTGCACAAGGAAATTCTGCAGCTGAAAAATGCAACTGGTACACTGAAGAATGTACCAGAGCCTTTTAATTGTCGAATTGATCAAGTGGAAGAAAGAATTAGTAAGTTTGAAGACAGGCTATTTGAAAATACACAGTCAGAGGTGACAAAAGAAAAAAGAATAAAAAACAATAAAACATGCTTACAGAATGTAGAAAATAGCCTCAAAGGGGCAAATCTAAGATTTATTGGCCTTAAAGAGTACATATAGAAAGAGATATGGGTAGAAAGTTTATTCAAAGGGTTAATATCAGAGAACTTCTCAAACCAAGTGAAAGATATCAACATTCAAGTACAAGAAGGCTATAGAATACCAAGCAGATTTAATCCAAAGAAGACTACCTCAAGACATTTAATAATCAAACTCCCAAAAGTCAAGAATAAGGAAAGGATCCTAAAAGCAGCAAGAGAAAATAAAACAAATAGCATACTATGGAGCCCCAAAACACCTGGCAGCAGACTTTTCAGTGGAAACCTTACAGTAGAGGAGAGATTGACATGACATATATAAAGTGTGGAAGGGAAAAAAAAACTTTTACCCTAGAATAGTATATTCTATTAAAATACCCTTCAAACATGAAGGAGAAATAAAGACTTTCCCAGACAAACAAAAGCTAAGGGACTTCATCAATACTAGCCCTTTCCTACAAGAGATGCAAAAGGAAGTATATCAAACAGAAATAAAATTATGTTAATGAGTAATAAATAATCACCTGAAGGTACAAAACTTGCTGGTAGTAGTAAATACATAGAAAAACAAAGAATATTATAACATTGTAACTGTGATGTGTAAACTACTCATCCTAAGTAGAAAGATTAATGAACTAATCAAAAATGATAACTACAACTATTCAAGACATAGTCAGTACCTTAAAATATAAATAGAAACAACAAAAAGTTAAAAAGCTGTGGGACGAAGTTTAGGCTTAGAGTTTTTATTAGTTTTCTTTTCATGTGTTTGTTTATGTGAACAATTTTAAGTTGTTACTAGGTTAAATAATTTTTTAATTTTAATTTAATTTAATTTTATTTTGAGACAGAGTCTCACTCTGTCACCCAGGCTGCAGTGGCAGAGTCTTGGCTCACTGCAGCCTCTGCCTCCCAACTTAAAGGGATTCTCCTGCCTCAGCCTCCCTAGTAGCTGGGATTACAGGCATTCACCACCACGCCCAGCTGTTTTTTTAAAAATTATTTTTAATAGAGATGGGGTTTTGCCATGTTGGCCAGGCTGGCTTGGAACTCTTGACCTCAGGTGATCCACCCGTTTGTAAGCCTCATGGTAACCTCAGACCAAAAAGCATACAATAAAGACACAAAAAATAAAAATCAAGAAACTAAATCATATCACCAGAGAAAATCACTTTCACTAAAATAAGACAGCAAGGAAAGATAAATGAAGGAGAAGAACACAACACAACCAGAAAACAAATAACAAAATGGCAGGATTAAGTCCTCACTTATCAATAATAATGTTGAATGTAAGTGGAGAAAACACTCCAACCAAAAGACGTTGAGTAGCTGAAAGAACTTAAAAAATAAGACTCAGTGATCCATTGCTTCAAGAAATACACTTCATCTATAAAGACACACACAAACTAAAAAGAAAGACATGTAAAAAGATATTCCATGCAAATGGAAACCAAAAAAGAGCAGAAGTAGCTATACTTAAATCAGACAAAATAGATTTCAAGAAAAAAACTATAAGAAGAAACAAAGAAGGTCACTGTACGATGATAAAGGGGTCAATTCAGCAAGACGATTTTAAATGTATATGCACCCGACACTGAGGCACCAGATATATAAAGTAAATATTATTAGAGCTAATGAAAATGATAGGCCCAACACAATAATAGCTGGAGACTTCAACACCCCCACTTTCAGCATTGGACAGATCTTCCAGACAGAAAATCAGCAAAGAAACATTGGATTTAATCTGCACTATAGACCAAATGGATCTAATAGATATTTAGAGAACATTTCATCCAATGGCTACAGAATACACATTCTTTTCCTCAGCACATGGATCATTCTCAAGGATAGAGCATATATTAGGTCACAAAACAAGTCTTAAAAAATTCAAAAAAATTGAAATAATATCAAGAATCTTTTCTGACTACAATGGAATAAAACTAGAAATCAATAACAAGAGAAATTTTGGAAACTATGCGAATACATGGAAATTAAACTGTATGCTCCTGAAAGACCTGTACCTGAAAGACAATGAAGAAATTAAGAAGGAAATTGAAAAATTTCTTGAAACAAATGATAATGGAAACACAAGATACCAAAACCTATGGGAACAACAAAAGCACTGTAAAGAGGAAAGTTTATAGCTATAAGCCCCTATATCAAAAAAATAGAAACACTTCAAATAAACAACCTAAAGATGCACCTTAAACAACTAAAAAAGCAAGAGCAAACCAAACCCAAAATTAGTAGAAGAAAAGAAATAATAAAGATCAGAGCAGAAATAAATGAATTGGAAATATAGAAAACAATATGAAAGATAAATGAAAGAAAAAGGTAGTTTTTAAAAAGTTAAACAAAATTGACAAACTTTTAGCCAGACTAAGAAAAAAAGAGAGAAGACCCAAATAAATAAAATAAGAGATAAAAAAGGAGATATTACAACTAATACTGCAGAAATTCAAAGGATTATTAATGGTTACAATAAGCAACTATATGCCAATAAATTGGAAAATCTAGAAGAAATGGACAAATTTTAGACACGTACAACCTACCAAGATTGAATCAGGAAGAAATCCAAAACCCAAACAGACCAATAACAAATAACAAGATCAAAGCCATAATAACGTCTCCAAATAAAGAAAAGCCTGGGACCTAATGGCTTTACTGCTGAATTCTACCAAACATTTAAATAAGTTCTAATACCAATCCTACTCAAACTGTTCTGAAAAATAGGGAGGAAGGAATGCATTTAAATTCATTCTTTGAGGCCAGTTTTACCCTGATACAAAAAACCAAAGACACATCAAAAAAAGAAATCTACCAACAAATACCTCTGATAAATATGGATGCAGTATCTCCAACAAAAATTTAAACATTCTCAAAAAAATACTTGCAAACCAAATGCAACAATACATTAAAAAGATCATTCATCATGACCAAGTGGGATTTATCCCCGTGATTCAGATTGTTTAGCATATGCAAATCAATCAATGTGATACACTGCTCAACAGAATGAAGGACAAAAACCATATGATCATTTCAATTTATGCTGAAAAAGCATTTGATAAAATTCAACATCCTTTCATGATAAAAACCTTCAAGAAACTGGGTATAGAAGGAACATACTTTAACATAATAAAAGTAATATACTGCAGACTCACAGCTAGTATCATACTGAATGGGGTAAAACTGAAAATCTTTCTTTTAAGATCTGGAATACAACAAGGATGCCCACTTTTACCACTGTAATTCAACATAGTACTGAAAATTCTAGTAAAGCAATCAGAAGAGAAACAAGTAAAGGGCATCCAAATTGGAAAGAAAGAAGTCAAATTATCCTTTTTGGCAGATGATATGATCTTATATTTGGAAAAATGTAAGGATTCCACAGGAAAACTATTAGAACTGATAAATTCAGTAAAGTTGCAGGATGCAAAATTAACATACAAAAATCAGTAGCATTTCTATATGCCATCAATGAACCATCTGAAAAAGAAATCAATAAAGTAATCCCATTTACAATAGCCACAAATAAAATTAAATACTTAGTAATTAACTTAACCAAAGCAGTGAAGGATCTCTATAATGAAAATTATAAAACACTAGTGAAAGAAATTGAAGAGGACACATGTTCATGGATTGGAAAAATCCGTATTGCTAAAATGTCCATACTACCCAAATCAATCTACAGATTCAACACAATCCTTATAAAAATACCAATAGCATTCTTCATGGACATAGAAAAGACAAACCTAAAATTTATATGGAACCACAAAAGACCTAGAATAACCAAAGCTATTCTAAGCAAAAAGAGCAAAACTAGAGGAATCACATTAACTGACTTCAAATTATACTATAGAGCTATAGTAACCAAATAAGTATGGTGCTGGCATAAATACAGACACATAGACCAATGGAACAGAATAAAGAACCCAGAAACAAATCTACACACCTACAGTGAATTCATTTTCGACAAAAGTGCCAAGAACATGCACTGGGGAAAAGACAGTCTTCAATACATGCTGCTGGGAAAACTGGATATTCATATGCAGAAGAATGAAACTAGACCCTATCTCTTGCCATATACAAAAATTCAATCAAAATCGATTAAAGATTTAAATCTAAGACCTCAGGCTATGAAATGACTACAAGAAAACATTGGAGGAACTCTCCATGCAAGACATTGGCCTGGGCAAAAAATTTATTGAGTAATACCCCACAAGCATAGGCAACTAAAGCAAAAAAGGACAAATGGGCTCACATCAAGTAAAAAGCTTCTGCACAGTAAAGGATACAGTCAACAAAGGAAGGAGACAACCCACAAAATGGTAGAAAATATTTGCAAACTACTCATCTGACAAGATATTAATAACTAGAATATATGAGGAGCTCAAACAACTCTATAGGAAAAATATAATTATCCAGCCAAAAACTGGGAAAAATATCTGAATAGACATTTCTCAGACAAACAAATGGCAAACAGGCATTTGAAAAGGGGCTCAACATCATTGATCATCAGATAAATGCAAGTCAAAACTACAATGAGATATTATCTTACCCCAGCTAAAATGCCTTATATCCAAAAGACAGACAATAACAAATTCTGGAGAAAAGGGAACCCTCATACACTGTTAGTGGGAATGTAAATTAATATAACCACTATGGAAAATAGTTTGAAGATTCCTCAAAAACACTAAAAATATCACTACCATATGATCCAGCAATCTTCCTATTGCTGGGTATATACTCAAAAGAAAGGAAATCAGTATATTCAAAAAGATATCTGCACTCCCATGTTTGTTGCTGCACTGTCCACAATATCCAAGATTTGGAAGCAATCTAAGTGTTCATCAGCAGATGAATAGATAAATAAAATGTGGTACATATACACAATGGAGTACTATTCAGCCGTAAAAATAATGTGATCCTGTCATTTGCAACAGCATGGATGGAACTGGAGCTCATTATATTAAATGAAATAAGAAAGGAACAGGAAGAAACATCACGTATTCTCACTTATTTGTGGGATCTAAAAGTTAAAACAATCGAACTCATGGACACAGAGAGTAGAAGAATGATTATCAGAAACTGGGAAGGGTATTGGGGGTGGATAGGAGGTGGGACTTGTTAATGTGTACCAAAAAATAGCTAGTAAGAATAAGTAAGACCTATTTGATAGCACAACAGGGTGACTATAGTAAATAATAACTACACTTTAAAATAACGAAATGAGTACAATTGGGTTGTTTATTACAAAAAGGATAAATGGTTGAGGAGAAGGATACCCCATTGTCCATGATATGATTATTATGCATTGCATGCCTGTATTAAAACACTGCATGTACCCCATAAATATATGTACCTACTATATACCCACACTTGAAAATAAAAAAATTTTTAAAACGCAACTAATTTTTGTGTGTCGATCTTGTATCCTTCGACTTTGCTAAATTTGTTTATTACCTCTCGTAATTTTTTGTGTGGATTCTTTAGAATTTTTTTTATGTATGTATTTTGTAAATATCCATTTTTTCTATGCACAGTAATAGTTTTACTTCTTTTTTCCCAATTTGAATGATTTTATTTCTTTTTTCTTGTCTAGTAGTCTTTGGCTAAAATTTTCAGTGCATTATTGAATAGCATTGGTAAAAGTGAGCATCCATGTCTTGTCCCTGATTTTAGGGAAAAGTCTTTATGTTTTTCATAAATATTGAGTATAATATTAGCTTTTGTTTTTCTTTTTTAAATAAATGTGTTTTATCAGGTTGAGAAAGTTCTATTTTATCTCTGATTTTTAAATTAAATTATTTTAATTATTAAAGGGTGTTGGATTTTGCCAAATGCTTTTCCTGTATAAATTAAGGTGGTAAATTTTTTAAAATTTCATTAATGTGTTACATTACATTGAGTGATTAGTGTATATTGAATAACTTGCATTTCTGGGATGAATCATGCTTACGGCATATAATCCTTTTACTGGGCTGCTGTATTCAGTTTGCCAATATTTTTGAAAATTTTTGTATCTATATTAACATGGAATATTAATCTCTTAAACTAATAGAAATATATTATGAATTAACACCACCTTATCTTCAATAGTATACAAAAACTTTGCTCCCTAGAGCTCTACCACCCCCTTTGTGTTGTTTTCACAAAATACATTATGCAGTGTGTGTGCATTGACATGGATTTGTAATTATTGTTTTATACCTGTGGCATTAAATCATATAGGAAAAGAAAGAAGAGTTCCAAACCAAAAATACAATAATACTAATCTCTGAGTTTACCTATGTGGTTATCTTGACCAGTAACATTAATTCTTTGTATGGCTTCAAGTTACTGTCTAGAGTCGTTTCATTTCCATCTGAAGAATAGAACTCCTTTTTAGCATTTATTATAGGGCAGTGTTATTGGTAACAAACTCCCATAGCTTATGTTCATCAAATAATATCTTAATTTTGTCTTCATTTCTGAAAAACAGTTTTGTTGAATATACAATACTTAAATGACAGTATTTTCTTTCAGCATTTTAACTCTGTCATTCCTGTTTTCTGGCCTTTATAGTTTCTGCTGAGAAACTGACTGCTAATGTTGTTGAGGATTCCTTGTAACTGTGAATTTGCTTTTCTCATGCTGCTTTCAAGATTTTGTCTCTATCTTTTACTTCTGACAGTTTAATTACAATGTGTTTTGGTATGGAACTCTTTGTGTTATCCTTTTTTGAGTTTGTTCAGATTCTTGGATATCTGCATTTGTGTCTTTATCAACATTGGGAAGTTTGTGACCATTATTTCTTTAAATATTCTTTCTGTCTCTTTCTTTTCTCCTTCTGGAACTCCTATTATTTGTATTATTGTACACTTGATGTTGTCCCATAGCTGTTTGAGGCTCTATTTATTTCTTTTTTGTGCACTTTGGACTAAATCATTTCAATTGACCTATCCTCAAGTATGCTGATTCTTTCTTCTGCCTGTTCAAATCTGCTATGCAAACACTTGTGGATTTTTCATTTCAGTTATAATACTTTTGAGCTCCATTTTTCATACTTTTGGTACCTTTCTTTTATAATTTTTATCTCTTCATTAATATTCTCTACTTGCTGAGGCATTATTATTTTGGTTTCGTTACACTCCTTTTCAATGGTTTTCTTTAGCTCTTTATAAATATATTTAAGACAGCTGATTTAAAGTTTTTTTCTAGTAAGCCCAACATTTTTGCTTCACAGGATCAGTTTCTGTTAATTATTTCTGTGATTAGGGCATATTTCTTATTTTTTCATACTTTGTACTTTTTGTTGCAAACTGGACATTTTAAATATTACAATGTGGTACCCCTGGAAATCAGATTCTCCCCTTTGTCAGGGTTTGGTTTTGCAGTTTTTTGTGGGTTTTAGTTGGTTGCTTGTTTAGTCACTTTTCTAAGTCATTTTGCGACTTCTATATTCTTTGTTGTGTGTAGTCTCCAATCTGTTTCTTTAGCTTCTATTCAGCTAGTGTTTTGACAGAGTTTTCCTTAAATGCCTGGCTCCAAAAACAAAACGGAACAACAATAACAAAAAAGAAAACAAAAGAAGGAAAGAAGGAAGAAAATGTAAAAAAAGAAAATAAAGAAATCCTCCTATACTTTGCAGCTTTTGCTCCTTTGGGACACTCCAACTCAGCCAGGGTGTTTACAACTCTTCCTTAGGCTTCACTTTCTGCTTATGCTAAATCTAGACATGAGTCAGTGGTGAAAGCCTAGAGTGTTCTCAGATCTTTTCTAAGTGTGTATTCTGCCCTGGTCATGTGCATGGTTTTCTAAATTTTCCTGTTTACATGGGTGCTTTTCAATGCCCTTATTTCCCAAGAATACTCTCCTTTTCTTCTCATGCTTTTGGCATGTCTATTGTTTACCTCAATTGGAATCTCTTGCCTCAGGTGGTAGTAGGTTGCTCATTTGTCTTATGATGTTTTCAGAGAATTCCCTCAGCATGGCTCCTTTTCCACCTGAGAGCATTCCAAGTTAGCTTAAACAAAGGCAAGCACCTTGTATCAGTCCTTTGGTAGCCCCTGGAAAGTCCAAAACTGATAAACACAATTTTTTGAGAACGGGGTCTTCTCTACTTTCTCACAAACCAGAGGCCAGAGTCACACACTGGAAATGCCGGCTTCCTACCCTCTTCAATATCATCACCAAGCTTAAGAGGGAGTTGGGCAAAAGCAAGTATAAGTACCCTACCATTTTCCTACCATTTTAATGATGCTTTTTTTTCCTTGATTAAGTATTTGCTTGATTGATATAAATTGTTATCTGTTTTTCAGAGTTCTGACAAAGTTGATTTTGACAGTTTTACTTGATTTTTTGGTGTTTCTATACTGAAATAGGCCCTTGAAGCTAGCTATCCCACCATTTTGGCTAACATTACTCTATAAATGGTTTTATATTTTAAGACTTAAAAAAACCTTTTATTTCAGGTTTGGGGGTACATGTGAAGGTTTGTTACATAGGTAAACACATGTCATGGGGGCTTGTTGTACATATTACTTCATCACCCAGGTATTAGGCCCAGTACCCAATAGTTATCTTTTCTGCTCCTCTCCCTTGTGTCTCTCTCCCTGCATTGTCTGTTGTTTCCTTGTGTTCATAAATTCTTATCATTTAGCTCCCACTTATAAGTGACAACATGCGGTGTTTGGTTTTCTGTTCCTGTGTTAGTTTGCTGAGGATGATGGCTTCCAGCTTCGTCCATGTTCCTGCAAAAGACATGATCTCATTCATTTTTATGGCTGCACAGTATTCCATGGTGTATATGTCCCACATTTTCTTAATCCAATCTGTCATTGATGGGCATTTAGGTTGATTCCATGTTTTTGCTATTGTGAATAATGCTGCAATGAACATTGGCATGCATGTGTCTTTATGGTAGAATGATTTATATTCCTCTGGGTATAAACCCAGTAATAGGATTGCTGGTTCAAATGTTAGTTCTGCTTTTAGCTCTTTGAGGAATTGCCATACTGCTTTCCATAATGGTTGAACTAATTTACACTTCCACCAACAGCGTACAAGTGTTCCTTTTTCTCCACAACCTCACCAGCATCTGTTATTTTTTGACTTTTTTTTTTTTTGAGATGGAGTCTTGCTCTGTTGCCCAGGCTGGAGTGCAGTGGCGTGATCTTGGCTCACTGCAAGCTCTGCCTCCCGGGTTCATGCCATTCTGCTGCCTCAGCCTCCCCAGCAGCTGGGACTACAGGCACACATTGCCACGCCTGTCTAATTTTTTTTTGTATTTTTAGTAGAGGACGGGGTTTCACCGTGTTAGCCAGGATGGCCTCCATTTCCTGACCTCGTGATCCACCCGCCTCGGCCTCCCAAAGTGCTGGGATTACAGGCATGAGCCACTGCACCCGGCCTTTTTTGACTTTTTAGTAATAGCCATTCTGACTGGTGTGAGATCGTATCTCATTGTGGTTTTGGCTTGCATTTCTCTGATGATTGGTGTTACTGGGCTTTTTTTTTTCATATGTTTGCTGGTGGCAAGTATGTCTTCTTTTGAGAAGTGTCTGTTCATGTCCTTTGCCCACTTTTTAATGGGGTTGTTTGTTTTTCTCTTGTAAATTTGTTTAAGCTTTATATAGATGCTGGATATTAGACCACCATCAGATGCATAGTTTGCAGATATTTTCTCCCATTCTGTAGCTTGTCTGTTTACTCTGTTGATAGTTTCTTCTGCTGTGCAGAAGCTCTTAAGTTTAATTAGATCCCACTTGTTAATTTTTGCTTTTGATGCAATTGCTTTTGGTGTCTTTGTCATGAAATCTTTGCCTATTCCTATGCCAAGATGGTATATTCTGGGTTGTCTTCAGGAGTTTTTATAGTTTTGGGTTTTACAATTAAGTCTTATCTTGAGTTGATTTTTGTATAAGGTGCAAGAAAGGGGTCCAGCTTCAATCTTCTGTATATGGCTAGCCAGTTAACCCAACACCATTTATTGAATAGGGAGCCTTTACCCCATTGCTTGTTTTGTCAGCTTTGTCAAAGATCAGATGGTTGTAGATGTGTGACCTTTTTTTCCAAGCTCTCTATTCTGTTCCATTGGTCTATGTGCCTGTTTTTGTATCAGTACCATAGGTAACCAGGGAGGTGAAAGATTTCTATAATGAGAATTACAAAACATTGCTCAAAGAAATCAAAGAAGATACAAACAAATGGGAAAACATTCCATGCTCATAGATAGGAAGAATCAATATCATTAAAATGGCTATGCTGCCCAAACCAATTTACAGATTCAATGCTATTCCTATCAAACTACCAATGACACATTCTTCACAGAACTAGAAAAAAAAACATTTTAAAATTCATATGGAACAAAAAAGAGCCCAAATAGGCAAGGCAACACTAAGCAGAAAGAACAAAGCTGGACACATCTAGTTACCTGACTTAAAACTATATTACAAGGCTACAGTAAGACATTTTTTAAAAATCAAAAGAATACTATTTTATGGCCTGTGAAAATTATATGAAATTCCAAGTTTGGTGTCCATAAATATTTATCGGGACATGTCTACATTCATTCATTTACATATTATCTATGTCTGCTTCAGTGCTACAATAGCATAGTTGAGTAGTTTTGACAGAAATAATGTGGTCTGCAAGCCTAAAATATTTACAATCTGACCCTTTACAGAAAAAAATTGCCAGCCTGTTTTAAAACGTCTCAGCTTCCAATGTCCTCTCTACCTCTTCTAGCCTCCAAATTGTTGTTGTTGACATCTTCGTTCAAAATAATTTTAATTTGTCTCAAATCTTTTTAATTTGATCTACAATGTGCTTCTCAATTTGACCCAACCTGCTGCTTAAGCCTTATCTCCCATCCCTTCTCTAGGTTCACTCTAATTACATTACACTTCTTACTCTTTCCCTTAAATGGCATGTTTTTTTTCATAAATATTTATTCATTGGCATATGCTTTTATTTCTTGGGATACCCTTTTAGACTTTTTTAACCTGTGAAATCCTGATTGTTTCTCGAGTAGGTTGAATAGTGGCCCCACCACCCATCCCCAAGCCCCAAGAGAGAAGCCCACCTGGAACAAGTGAATGTGATCTTATTTGGAAAAAAGGTCTTAGTAGATGTAATTAAGGTAAAGACCTTGAGGTGAGATCATCCTGGCTAAGCCTCATATCCAATGACAAGTTTCCTTATAAGAGAAGAGAAGGGGAAAGGACATACAGAGGAAGAGGTGATACAAAGACAGAGGCAGAGATTGGAGTGATGTGCCTACAAGCCAGCAGCCATCCTGTGTTAGGAATGACACATGAAACGTGTTCTTCCTCAGAACCTTCAGAAGCAACCAAGTAAGCTAACATCTTAATTTCAGATATCTGTCCTCCGGAGCTATGAGAAAATAAATTCTGTTGTCTTCAGCCACTGTTTGTAGTGATTTGTTATAACAGCCCTGGAAAAATAATACATCCTCTAAAAAACCCAGCTCAAATGTCATTTTATGAAGGATTATCTGATTATGTGCTGATTCCTCTTTTGTATTACAGGATTTACCAAATTTTATTTCAATCTATTTCTTCAACTCTTTATCTTCTCTAAACATTCTGAACTTGTCCAGGCTAAGAATAAGCACTTAGTTTTATTTTATCCTTCACACTTAACATGGTATCTAGCATATAATGACTGCCCCATATTTACTGAATGAATGAATGAATAAATAAATTGTAATAGAATATCAGATGACATAGTAAGCCTTGCTTAGAGTCGGTTTATTGGTATTCTATGTTTGGTTCTGCTACTTAAAAGTTTGACCACATGATACTTTTATCCTCAACTTGCCCATCTGTGTACTATGAGAGTGGAACTAAGACTTTTCCCAGCTGTAAAATTTTAAGATGTCTCATTTCTTTTGAGTGATTTCTTTCATGTCAGTTTCTGTTTTTGTGATTGAATGTGAAGAAAAATATCTTTTAGATTCTTCAGGGAAAACTATCACACTTCTAACATGTTTATAAGATATATGCATATCTATAAATATAGTATGTTTTAAAAGATTTTAATGATTCCTCTCCCTTTCTTTTGTTTCTGGAGCAAACCCAGAAATAACATGATAAAAATATATGAAATAATTTCTGTTGTTACATCCACAGCAAACAAACTTTTTGGCTTTAAATGGTGAACTTGTATGTTTTTATAGTGAATCTAGTGTTGAAACTAAAATTTTTTCAGGATACACTTTGTAATACTTATTAACCATTTGAGATGTACGTATTACACAATAATACAAAAATAGATGCATATAAAATACATATAATTTATTAAAAGTACAAATTCAACGTAATGTGCCAAACTAATTTATTGTTTGTAATCAGCTCTGAAATTAGTTTTCTTTTTGTCTATAGCTCAAACTATTTATTTTTTAATGGTCTGTTTTCAATATTTCTGGTGTGGTAAAATGCTAATGCATTAGTCAATTGATGATATAAGCACTTGGGTGTCCACATGTGAGGAAAGCAAGTTAAAAGCCAACAAAGCATATTGTTTGGACATTATTTGCATCAGCGAAGATGCACCTTTATATAGGCCCTTCTTCAAAGTGCTATTAAAACTTTGACTCAGCAAATCACTTGCAAGATAATTACTCCCACAAAGAGATAAGAAAATAGAAATGTCAGTATAGTCATTGAATGAAGATTAAAAGTAAAATTACTAGATGAATTCGAGTCAGAAGTTGAGAACCCAGCTTTACAGTGTAGCCAAGTCTTGTTTTGAAAGAAATTAGGAATCCTCATAAAAGCTAATTAATTTGGAGACCACTTAAAAACCACCCTAGAACTTAAAAAAAAAAACACTACTTACCTAAAATGGAAGAAAACCTAGAAGTCCCTTGCATTTCAAGCTTGAATCTTTTCTCACATGCTGGTCACAGAATTCTCTTTCACCTTTTTAAATACAACTCATTTTTATTGAGACCCTATTGTGTGCATGGATCTGTACCATTGATTATAAGTATACAATTTGATCTGATTCTTAAAACCAACAGTTCTGTAGTCTTTCTTCTTGATTATGTGAGGCATGTACAATGCAGATATTTTCTTGGTGCTAATTAAAGTGGCACAGTTCAGAAGGGATTAGAAGAAGCAGCAATCAGTAAAAATCGATGTTTTCTGAAGGCCTCCAAGCAGAAGAGGGGGCTGGAGCTGGGCTTTCCAGGAGAGGAGAGACCAGCATGGCAGGGAGAAGACAAGCCTGAGATAAAGAGGTAGGAATAAGAGTAACGTTCATGGAGGGAGTGGAGGAATGCCTAGGTAAGTAAAGATCAACTGTGGAGTACAAGTTAGCTTGGAGAGATCCACATTTAAATCATCCTACAAATACTGTGTTGTGTTCTATAAAGTCTTATGGAAGAATAAATTCTTTATTAATTGAAAGGAACTCATGGGTCTTTGAAGTAGAAAATCCCTTTATGAAATCTAACCCCCCAATTTATAAAATATTGGGAACAAATTATTTGGTCTCTTTGGATTTGCACACGTACTGCATATATCACAAGTCTCCCTATAGAGGTATTAATATATCTCAGCAGCATTGGTACTGATAACTTCATTTTCGAAGTTGGAATGTACCTTAGTTCATGTAATCTCACTCTCGTACAATGTTTAAATTACTTAATTAATTTTGGCATTTATTTTTTATTTATCCTGCAGCTATACCAGCATTTGTATTTTCTTATCTCTTTATGGGAATATCAGTTGATAGGTTAATCTACTGATGGACTGATTGATTTTCTGCACTCTTTCCCAACACATTCTCCAATGGTAGTTGAAGACATTCTTGGGAGTTACAGGACTTGAGTTAGGAATCATGACCTATAAAACTTCTGTATTCCATTAATGTCTCTCTTACATTTGCTTTTTTTGCTTCCTGCATAAGAGAACAATTTTCATTTAAAGCTTGAATTGCCTCAGGAATGTGATAAGAGTTAATTTCATTTGCACTAATAGTCAGGGAAGAATGAGGGGAAACAGTTACAGATTTTTTTAAGGTCATTTTTAAATATAATCTCAATCAAAATTTAAAATGGGGATGTTCTTTGTAACCAATGCTTGCTGGAGTTGAATCAGTAGAAATAAAAATCTCTCAGAGAGCATTGGCCCTATTTCCTTAAGATGGTTGCTCCCCTATAAAGATGTTATAGTTGCTCACTTTTACTGTTGCAGATATACATACTGAATTTGACATCTACTAATCAGGAGACAAAGGAAGTCTGAATTTACCTTGTAATCCCTGGATCACAGAAGAATACTGTCAGGACTATTTTAAAGTCTTTCTCCAAGCTGTGTTGTGGACTAAATTTACTTTCCCTTCTATCCCTGGGGACATTGGTCATTCAAATCAGGACACTTTTGAGAGTGAAAGGGAGGGCTACAAAATAAAGCCATGAATGAATCTATAAGAGGTATACACTGAGTCTGTTTTGGGCAAACCAGAACACAATTCTGTCGAAAGTAGAAGGCTCTTCTGTTATTATCTCCCATATTATCTCTGACAGCTATTAATATGAGCTACACTGGCTCAAATTCCACTCTGATCCTCTCAAACTCTTCTAAAACACATTTTAGATTATAAATCCATGATCAACAAGCTTCCTTCACTCTGTTGTAGTGGTCTCTTCCACTAAAAAGCTGATCAGACACTTCAATGATCATTTGACATTCATCTGTGATACTTATTGCAGGGTATTTTGGCTTGGCTTTTCCCTTAAGGACCCTCAATACAAGCATAGTTTTGTCTTTCCTTTGGACCCATCAGATTTTCCAGAGAAGCATCTTCTAACCGCCTTCACAGAAGGTATTAATCTAGTTGCTAATTCTCAGAAAGATGAATAGGGGAAGAGGGCAGAGGAGTGGATGTAATCATTAGTATTTGAGTGTTCATATAATCTCCTTGTTTTCAGTATGACACCACCACACTCAGCTGTGCCCGATGTCCCCTGTGCAGGCACTCTTTGTTTTACCCTATCCAGAGAAGAGATTTATAGGTTTTCCTGGGAGTAGGAGAGTTACTTGGCTATGTGGAGTCAATGAGGCAATCTGAGGATCTATTTGTTTTTCAGACTTCCAACCAATTCTCTTATTTTTGCCTTCATCCTGACCTCTACTTTTAGAGGTAGCTGATGCTACCAATTTCTTTTATCTTTTTGAGATGGAGTCTCACTCTGTTGCCCAGGCTGGAGTGCAGTGGCACGATCTCGGCTCACTGCAACCTCTACCTCCTGGGTTCAAGTGATTCTCCTGCCTCAGCCTCCAGAGTAGCTGGGACTGCAGGCACTTGCCACCATGTCCAGCTAATTTTTGTATTTCTAGGAGAGACGGGGTTTCACCATATTGGCCAGGCTGGTCTTGGATTCCTGACTTGTGATCCACCTGCCTCAGCCTCCCAAAGTGCTGGGATTACAGGCGTGAGCCACCGTGCCCAGCGCTACAAATTTCTTAATGGGTTCTATGATATAATTGAAATTGCTTATGAATTTTCTCAATGCCAACCTAGAATTCACCTTGCTTGAATCTTCTCAAGCAGTCACCTTTTTATCATATGTGTTTTTGGCTTACTTTCCCCCTGTTTTCTGATTTCCTTTTCTCTTTCCCTTATGGATTCAAGCCTTAAAAACCACTTCATTATCATTTTAATGACAATACAATAAATCTATTAAGGGAACAAAAGTAAATGAATATGTTTTATTTTTCTTCTTTTTCCAGATTTAAACAGCATTTTAAAATTAGATTATGTTTTACTACTTATTAGTATCTAGGAATGCAGTCAGTTTGGTATATTGGATTTATATGTAGAACTTCTGCTGAACTCTCTTGTTACTTCTAAAAATTAGTCTGTAAAGTTTCTTGGGTTATTCTGTATCCAATTCAGTATTCAACCCACCCCAGTCAGTCTTCCACTCCCCACACTTGACCAAAATTGCTCTTGCTAGGGCTACCAATTTTCCCTATTTTGCTAAATCCAGGGGATTCTTTTCTGTTGTAATTTTAATTGGTGTGTTTCAGCAACATTCCATACAACTTACTCATTCCTTCTTCTTGAAGTTCCTTTTCTTCTTGGCTTCTTTAGCATCTTATTCTTCTAGTTTCTCTTCTGTTTCTTTGGATGCTTGGTCCCCTTTGATGGATTCTCTTCCTTTAGCCACTTGGAGTTCCTTATTTTGTTCCTTGGCTCTGTTCTGCTATCATTGTTGTCATCACTATCACCAACAGCAACTGTCATTGACATTATTACTAATATATAATTAGCTGTCACAACTGACACTATCCTTTCAGATTTCTAATCCTTTGAGCTTGAAAAACCAAGTCTACAAGTTTCCTAATTGTTCAAGCAATTGACAAATCTACAGGCATATCATGACTTGTAGGGTAGTAAAAACAAGGTTTAAGCCCAAATATGTTAATTACAATAAATGCAAAACATCTGATAAATTCTTATATTTTAATCATCAAGAATTATTCTAGTAATAAGCTTACTTCAAAGTTTCAGTCTGGGTTATAGGTGGCTAACTAAACTAGACAGTATGGTTTGGTTAGGTCAGACAGCAGAATCAAAATGGACGATTCACAACTATATTAATTATACAGCATCATGTATTGATTATTAAATACTTATATGGTGAACTGAGTTGGCTGGTTTGATTATTCTAAGGCAATCTAGTAGAAATCCAACATATCTGAATAGCTGAAAGGGTCTTATTCAAGTATGAAAAATAGCTTTATTATTAAGCCTGCAAAGCAATTCTTTCATTAAAATTTGAACCTTAGTGAACTTAGACCTCTTTCAACAAGACACTACTTTCTCTATCACTGAAGAGCATCACTGTCCTTATATAATAATAATAATTATGTCTGCCATTTATATTGAAAACGATCAGTCTACTAAGCACTTCCATTTAATTCTCGAAATAACTCGATCAGGATAAGCATGATTTTTCCATTTTATTGAGGAAAGTGGGATTTAGAGATGCTGTCACTTTCTCACTTGTTTTCAGTATGACACCACCACACTCAGCTATGCCTGATGTCCCCTCTAATAAGTTATGTCCATAATAAGTTATGGAGCTGGGATTCAAACATAGGTCTGATCTGACTGCAATCATAGATCTGGTCTGACTGCAAAGTTACTTGAAACTTTTAAGTAAGCTTATCACTATATATATATATATAATATATATGTATGTATATATATAATATATGTATGTATATGTATATATATATAGTGCATATTTGTTTTTGTGTGTATATATGTGTGTGTGTATGTGTGTGTGTGTGTGTGTGAGCGAGAGAGAGAGAAACTTTTTTCCACTTAATCTTTTATAGCTAAATTTTGTATTAGGGTTCCCATTTGCTTGTATTTTCCTTCTGAATTAATATCTGTCATTTGATCATAATGTTGTTTCTTGAAAATAACCTAAATTTCTTGGTAATCTTATGGGCACATGTCATAAATGATACTGACACAATTTTCTTCTTGGAATAAAATTTTTAATTTTGGGTATTTATAGAAGTATGATTCTAAATCTCAAACAATAATTATCATTTGTGTGAAGAATCCTGTGCATCCATGCAAGTGTGTATGTGTGTACGTATGTACCTGGTTGCAGTAATTCTTGTTATAGTACACATATTGGTAAATAAATATAAAGGCATTCAGATGTTTAAAAAACATTGTAAGATGCATTTGCTCTGTTTCCTAATTCTCGTGCCTTGTAATCTTGTTTCTGATGCTATTCTCCTCGTAAAACTGATTTGATAATATCGCACAGGCTACATTTTGATAAATTTAATGAACTATTTTTAGTCCTTTGTGTTCCTACCTCTTCCCTCAACTCTTACACCTTAGCCACTCCCTCCTTCTTGAAGTACTCTTTCTCATTGGTTTATTGACCTAACATTTGTTTGTTTTTATCTATTTCTGTTGCTTCCCAATGAACTTTGTGGGCTCCATTTTCTCTGCTTTTACCATATCTAGGATTTTTTTTTCTTACTCTGGATATTCCATGGGTCATCTTATCAATTTCTGTGATTTATTTTTTGCCAAGATTTCTCGCAGATATTTCATTGATACATATCTCATTTCTGACCCCTAAACGTGTACAAAATTACTTATGGGAG
Source organism: Nomascus leucogenys (assembly GCF_006542625.1). Taxonomy (NCBI): domain Eukaryota; kingdom Metazoa; phylum Chordata; class Mammalia; order Primates; family Hylobatidae; genus Nomascus; species Nomascus leucogenys. The sequence continues at coordinate 132,065,845 of NC_044383.1, forward strand.
CATTCCCTTTGCCATGTCTCAAAGGCACTTTACTGAGTCTCAAATGAAATTCATCATTTCCCATTACCTTGCAACTCTTCCTCTCCTATATTTTCTATATCAGTAAATGGTACCACTATCTGGTAACTTGTGCCAAATTCCAAACTGGGGGGTGATTTCTTATTGCTTTTTCATGCTCAATCTCTATAACATCTCATTTTTATTGCTATCCTTCTAATTTTTCATGTTTATATGTTGTCACTGCCAATGCCTTAGTTCAGTTCATCATGATCTCCGCCTACTTTGATTACTTGTAACTTATTTTAAAATTAATTTTATTGATGTGAAGTATACTTTCAGTAAAACAGATAAATTTTAGCATATAATTCCCATAGTTTCGAACTGTGTAATAACACTCCAATCAAAATCAGGAATATTTATATCACTCCAGAATATTTTTTCTAACTCCTTTCCAGTTGATCTTCCTAATCTCATGCAAAGGCAATCACTCTTTTGATTTCTATTTGTGTAGATGACTGTGATTGTCCTTGAACTTTATATAAATGGGATCAAAGAGTATGTTCTCTGGTGTCTTTTAGTCAGAATAATGCTTGTGAGATTAATCTATTTTGTTGCATTAATCTGTAATTTGTTTTTTTTTTTACTGAGGAGTAGTGATCCATTGTGTGATGATACGACATTTTGTTTATCTATTCTCTGGTTGATAAAAAGGATAAAGGATGTGTTTCAGGTAGGGCAATATTTTGATGGTGTGCTGACTGTATAACAACTATGTTGTAGATTTTCTGTTGCAGTGAAGTAGGAATACAACATATTTCTGTTTAAACAGGAATAATAATTTAATTGGTTGTGTAGGTGAAAGTGTAGTAGGAAAGTCTTTTTTACTGAAGGCTTTTATGGGATTTGAAAATTTAGATACTTTTTTTGCTTAATTGTTCAAAAGTTGGCTGTGAGACTGTGCAAGTAGGTTACTGCCTTTATTAGAACTGTTATAAAAGATGGCTATTTTAAGCAAATAGAACAATCACCTGTAATGTTTATGCCCTCAACAGATGAAACGCCCAAGGGAAAGGAATTCAAATTCATTTTCTTTATTACTTAAGCGTTTTCTCAGAAGAGCATCAGTTCAAAGCTTAAGGAAAAATGAAAATAAGCTGAGTTTATATGTTTTGTTTTTATGACACTCAATTTATGAATTTGGAATAAAGATAGTGTGATGTGGCACTGACAATAATTTATTATCTAAGCTCAGGTGTGAAAACATTCTTAGCGTCTCAATTTTTTCATCTATAGGATTCCATAACATGCCTATTTTGCTTATGTCATATGATGATTCTGAGAACATTTTCAAATAGTTACTTTCAAATTATATAGCCACAACATTAGGTAAAGGTTAGCTTACATTTAATTATCTTCTTTTTACTTTCATAAAATTTCATTTTCTATACACTAACATATGCAGCACAGTGGTGAAAATGGTTTTATCACATTGGGAACACATTTTAATACTTCAAATATAATGAAGTTTGTAGTGTAAATATGGTTCTAAAAGGTTTAATATTAATTAGGCTAGTTACTTGCACTTGAGAAATAGTTGCAAAATAATTACTCTTTCTACACTATATTAAAAATAAATGAGAAAACTGTAAACTGCTTGACTTTGATATTCTTAGAGAAAGGCATTGACACAAGATGATAATTTTAATGTTCAGAAAGAATGTATCCATTCATTTATTCAATGAATATTTGAGCACCTATAATGAACCTGACAGTAGGCACTGGGGATACTGCAGGGAATAAAACAGACAATAGTTTCAGCCTTCACTGTGCTTTTAGAATAATGTGTTTGTCTTATTCTCCTTAATTGTAATTTTAGATCAATTTTTAAATTTATTTTTTCTTTCTTTTTTGAAGTAAAAAAGTTTCTAAAATTGATACATAATAGATGCATGTATTTTGAGGTACATGTGATATTTTGATACATTCATATAAATGTAAAGATTAAATCAGTGTGATTGGGATAGCCATTACCTTAAGTATTTGTCTTTACTTTATGCTAGGAACATTCAATTTCTTATCTTCTAGCTGTTTTGAAATGTACAACATATTATTGTTAACTATAGGCACACTTCTGGTCTATCAAACACCGAATTATATTTAATACTATAAACATAGATGTTTGGACAGTTGTGGCAGAACAGTATGTGGCCAAATGTATGTGTCCCAGTCAATCTGAATGAGTCCACAGAGCCATTAATGATTTTTATTCACTTAGGGAAGTTGATGCTTTTGGTCCTATCTCTAAATATAGTCCTATGTATAGTAATAGCCTAATTAATCAGTCCAATACAACAATTGAACACATAGTAAATTTGGCTTTAGTCCTTATCTTTTTAAGCATTTTCTTTACTTTGTTAATCATCCAAGTTTTATAAAAATGTTTCCAGTTTCTTAAAGGAAGAGATTTTATTTTCCAGTTGATTTTGGTTCAGAGAACAAAGTCCAATAAAGATATGGCTGTTTCTCCCTTGATTCAAGCAATATAGATAGCCAAATTGGATAGATAAACTGAAAATTCTCAGTGGGGCTTGAATTGTCTTGCTGACACTATGAATTAAATATAAGAATGTAAGAAATGTTATACTCAATTAAATTAATTGTCCAGGGAGCATGATATTTTATGGAAAAGCATAATATTTACTCTCCACAACATTGATCTATCTTAAACATCCATTATATACCCTTAGTAATACACTACGTATCAATGCTCTACAAATCAATTTTCTACAAAGACTTTTTGATCTTATTTCTGTTTGCAGTCACTACTACCTTTTTAGCAATGAGTTTATTACCACTTGTGTATACTTCATTTGCATATGTAAGTAACTCCATAAATTTTACTTTTCAAAATACCCACTAGAGTATACTATAATTTGAAATACAGGCTTGATATGGTTTGGCTTTTTGTCCCCACCCAAATCTCATCTGAAATTGTAATCTCCAGGAGTTGAGGGAGGGACCTGGTGGGAGGTGATAGGATCATGGGGGCTGTTTCCCCCAAATTGTTTTCATGATATAGCATTCTCACAAGATCTTTTGGTATTATAAGTGGTATTTAATACACTAAATTGTGTATTAAATAAGTGGCAGTTTCCCCTGCTCTCTCTCTCTCCTGCTGCAAAGGGAAGACATCCCTTGTTTCCCCTTTGCCTTCTGCCATGATTATATTTCTTTATAGCAGTGTGAGAAGGGACTAAAATGGGAAATTGGTATCACAGATGCAGAGAGGGGGTGCTGCTATAAAGATAACCTGAAAATGTGGAAGCAACTTTTGAACTGGGTAAGAGGCAGAATCTGGAACAGTTTGGACGGCTTAGAAGAAGACATGGGAGGAAGGAAGATGTGGGAAAGTTTGAAATTTCCTAGAGTCTTGTTGAATGGTTTTGACCAAAATGCTGATAGTGGTATGGACAATGAAGTCCAGGCTGAGGTGGTCTCAGACGGAGATGAGGAACTTGTTGGGAAATGGAGCAAAAGTCACTCTTGATATGCTTTAGCAAAGAGCCTGGCAGCATTTTGCCCCTACCCTAGAGATCTGTGGAACTTTGAACTTGAGAGGGATGATTTAGGGTCTCTGGCAGAAGAAATTTCTAAGCAACAAAGCACTCAAGAGGTGACCTGCTTTTTTCTGAAAGTGTGGTTTTATGTGTTCCCAAATATGTGGTTTGAAACTGGAACTTATGTTTAAAACAGAAGCAGAGCATAGAAGTTTGGAAAATTTGTACCCTGACCATTTGGTAGAAAAGAAAACCCAATTTTCTGGGGAGAAGTTTAAGCCAGCTGCAGAAATTTGCATAAGTAATGAGGAGCTGAATGTTAGTCACCAAGGCAATGGGGAAATGTCTCCAGAGCATGTCAGAGATCTTCAAGGCAGATCCTGAAGGGGTGGCCTTCCCTTCCACACCTGTGGGTATTTCTAGTCGGGTGGGACGAGAGACTGAGAAAAGAGATAAGACACAGAGACAAAGTATAGAGAAACAACAGTGGGCCCAGGGGACTGTCACTCAGCATACCAAGGACCTGCACCAGCACCGGCCTCTGAGTTCCCTCAGTTTTTATTGATTATTATTTTCATTATTTCAGCAAAAAGGAATGTAGTAGGAGAGCAGGGTGATAATAATATCACCCTGGAGATAGGTGATAATAATATCACCCTGGAGATAGGTGATATAAGGAGAAGGTCAGCAAAAGCACGTGAGCAAAAGAATCTATGTCATAATGAAGTTCAAAGGAAGATACTATGCCTGGATGTGCACGTAGGGCAGATTTATGTTTCTCTCCACCCAAACATCTCAGCGGAGTAAAGAATAACAAGGCAGCATTACTGCAAACATGTCTTGCCTCCCACCATAGGGCGGTTTTTCTCCTATCTCAGAATTGAACAAATGTACAATTCGGTTTTATACTGAGACATTCAGTTCCCAGGGGCAAGCAGGAGACAGTGGCCTTCCTCTATCTCAGCTGCAAGAGGCTTTCCTCTTTTACTAATCCACCTCAGCACAGACCCTTTATGGGTGTCGGGCTGGGGGATGGTCAGATCTTTCTCATCCGACGAGGCCATATTTCAGACTATCACATGGGGAGAAACCTTGGACAATACCCCACATTCAAGGGCAGAGGTCCCTGCGGCTTTCCGCGTGCATTGTGCCCCTGGTTTATTGAGACTAGAGAATGGTAATGACTTTTACCAAGCATACTGCTTGTAAACATTTTGTTAACAAGGCACGTCCTGCACAGCCCTAGATCCCTTAAACCTTGATTCCATACAACACATGTTTTTGTGAGCTCCAGGTTGGGTCAAAGTGGCTGGGTCAAAGTGGCTGGGGCAAAGCTACAAATTAACAACATCTCAGCAAAGCAATTTTTTAAAGTACAGGTCTTTTTCAAAATGGAGTCTCTTATGTCTTCCCTTTCTATATAGACACAGTAACAGTCTGATCTCTCTCTTTTCCCTACAGATCCTCCTATCACAGGCCCAGAGGCCTAGGAGAGATAAATGGTTTCATGGGCCATGTCCAGGGCCCCATTGCTCTATGAAGCCCTGGGACTTGGTGCTCTGCATCCCATTTGCTCCAGCTCCAGCCGTGACTAAAAAGGGCCAAGGTACAGCTTGGGTCATTGCTTCAGAGGCTGCAAGCCCCAAGCCTTGGAAGCTTTCATGTGGTGTTGAGCCTATAGGTGCACAGAAGTCAAAAATTGAGGCTTGGGAACCTCCACCTAGATTTCAAAGGATGTTTGGAAATGCCTGGATGTCCAGGCAGAAGTCTGTTGCAGAGGCAGGGCCCTCATAGAGAACCTCTGCAAGGGCAATTCAGGAGGGAGATTTGGGGTTGGAGCCCCCACACAGAATCCCCACTGGGGCACTGCCTAGTGGAGCTGTGAGAAAAGGGCCACCAAGCTCCAGACTCCATAATGGTAGATCAACTGACAGCTTGCACTGTGTGTCTGGAAAAGCCATGGGCACTCAATGCGAGTCCACAAAGGAGCTGCCCAAGGCTATAGGAGTCCACCCCTTGCATCGGCACTCCCTGGATGTGAGACATGTGAGACATGGAGTTAAATGAGACTATTGTGGAGCTTTAAGACTTAATGACTGCCCTGTTGGCTTTCCGACTTGCATGAGGCCTATGGCCTCTTGTTTTGGGCAATTTCTTCCATTTGGAATGGGAACATTTACTTCATGCCTGTACCTCCATTGTATCTTGGATGTAACTAACTTGCTTTTGATTTTACTGGCTCATAGGTGGAAGGGACTTGCCTTGTCTCGGATGAGACTTTGGACTTGGATTTTTGGGTTAATGCTGGAATGAGTTAAGACTGTGGGGGATTGTTGGGAAGGCATGATTGGTTTTGAAAAGTGAATGGGACATGAAATTTGGGAGGGGCTAGCGGTGAAATGACATGGTTTGGCTTTGTGTCCCCATCCAAATCTCATCTCAAATTTTAATCCCTAGGTGTTGAAGAAGGGACCTGGTGGGAGATGATAGATCATGGGAGCAGTTTCCCCCATGCTGTTCTCATGATAAGTGAGTGAGTTCTCATGAGATCTGATGGTTTCATAAGTGGCAATTTCTCCTGCTCTTCTGCCACTGTGGGAAGATGTCCCTTGCTTCCCCGTCACCTTTTGCCGTGATTATATTTTTTATAGCAGTGTAAGAATGACCTAATACAAGGCTTAATTCATCTCTTTGTTTCTTTTGTCTTATTCTTGCTCACTTCTTATCTCTCCCATTTGAAGAGTTTAAATTTCTAGCAGATTATATGTGGAAAACTTTATATCCTTTTGCTCTTTTATAGCCTAGACTCATTCTTCTATGAAATACTTTATGTGGAAAGCAATGATAATTATGCATACATTCATAAGGAGGGTGACTACAGTTTTGTTGATGGTTATTATTTACCTTATTACCATATAAGTATGGTGAACATTCTGTTCTTATTGTTACAGCAGCACATTAACTCATTGTTTTGAGATAATAGTTCAGATATTGTTTTGATCTTGATCTTGATCTCCTCTAAATTGTGTATTAAATAGATTTCCCAAACCTAAATACTGATAACACTTTTTTATCCTGCTACAAATCACATACTAGATTAGATATTCTTTTGATTTTGATCTTGATCTCCACCACATTTGTGTATAGATTTCCCAAACCTAAATACTGATAACAGTTTTTTACCCTGCTACAGATCACATACTGATTGTAATGTGATTTCATACCAGTACTGAATATTCATACTAACAATATTTCTGGATTCATGAACCTTTAGCATTCTTTGAACTCTTACAGATTAGTGTATTTACTTGTATTTGCTAGTTTGTATGTAGCTCATTGTTGCAGTAATCCCCTTCAATCCTACTGGAAGAACCATCCCTTAGATGTCTGCACATGTATTATACCCTGGCTCCTATGTGAAGTCTTCGTTTATAGAAAGAGAAAGTATATTTGGGTGATCTTGTCTTCTTCTGTCTCAATGCCTTCTTCTTTTATTGTTTTTGTCCTGGTACCTTCTATAGTTAACTCTTAAACCATTATCAGTAAGTTTAATTGATTGTTTCAAATTAATACATTTGAAATTATTTTTTTCTTTAACACTTCTAATATGTAATTTTTGTATATGCATGCATCTGGCATGTTATAATCCTCAAATTTATCCTCTTTAAAATGATTAGTTTCAGCCAGCCTGAATGTGTAGTTTTTATTTGGACTATAAAATGAATTTGAGAACCAATAAATCTGAACATTTAATTATTACTTCAGTACAGCAATGTGATATATTAAAGATGTTCAGCTTTAGGAGCACATATTGAAACTAAATGTGGACTTCAGAGACATTACTTTCTCTAATGCTGAAAATCATAATTAAGAGGTATATATGCACAGAAATCTTTGCACATTCACTATATCTATGAAATATTCTAGGAAAATAACGTTTAGAGCTTATCACATTCTAATGGACTTATCTAAAATTGAACTTAACTGGCTACTAGAGGAAGTCAGATACTGTGGGACATTTGCATACCTGTGGCTTGCTGTTCTTAGAACAAACATATTCCTAGGGTAGAAGCAGAGAACCATTTAGTCCCATATATGATGATCAGAACTTACCTCTTCCCATTTTCCTTGTGTAAACATGTGGCTACTTCCCGAATTGAGATCATTTAGTCTAAAAAATGTGAACGTTGTTTAGTGCATTATTTGTGGAAAAAGAAAAAATATATTCTCTTTGGGCTGTCTAAAAAAAAATCCAGAAAACTCTGACACTTAGGGAAAAAAAGATCAGAACCAGAATGAGAAAGACATTTTGTTATTGACTAGAGGTATTATTTTCCTCCCTAAGTTTCGTGGAACACACTGAAGAGTATTTGAAACTGCCTCATGTGGTTTGTCCCCTCCAGTCTGACATGGCACCATTCCATAATATAATAATGACCTGAGCAAGGCGATTATAAGCTGACCCATAAGGGACCAACGTAAGCTGATCTCTCTGCTCTGCAGATGACACAAATAGAAAGCTTTGAACAAGAGCAGAAAGACACACTGTCACTTTTCTTTTCCTCTGAAAAAGCTGGGCCACATTCTGCTCAGCCAACATGTTCCCAGAGGAATGTGATTTAACTTCCACTTTTCACACAGTCAGAAGCAACACCATAGACCTGTAGGGAAGGTGATGGCCGCCTGGGAGGAATTTGGATAAGTGTTTGTCACTCCAGTGTTTTCATGTGACCTGACTCTCATTCTCAATTTAGTTACATTTTGACCTGAAAATGCAGCCACAATATGCCTCTCTTCATTTGGCATACCTTAATTCATAATGGGCATGCCTGTCCTTTCCCTTCTCCCACCCTATGCAGCCTCTTCCTGATTTCCCTCGCAATCTACTAATAGCCTTTCTTTAGATGTCTATACATGTATTTACACTCTGTTTCCCTCTGTAGGGACTTTACTTGCAGAGAGAAAATATATTTGAGTCCCTGAGATATATAAAAAAGATATCTACCCCAAAGCAGCCTAGGCAGTTGTCCACTTCTTTGGCCAGATTGTCTGACTATTCACATATCTGGCAGCTTCTATACGACCCTACATATAGTAAAGGAATTAATATTCCCCACTTCCTCCCAGTTTGTCTCCCCTCCTCCCTCTATCAAACGACTGATTTTTATGCATGAGATAATAGACAAGCCTTGGGTGACCTGTTTTCCCTCCCCCTCTTTTTCCCTTGCGGTAAAATAGTGCTGAAGAAAGAGGGCACTAGTGTACAGCCCAGATCGCATCCTTGCACCGTCTGGATTAGAGCTGAGGCGTCTGCAAGCCGAGCGTGGCCACGGTCTTCTGGCCCCGGGACCATAGCGCTGTCTACCCCGACTCAGGTACTCAGGTACGTCTCAAGTCCATGTCCTCCAAACAGACCCAGGTGAGCGGACACTTCCTCGGGTGAAACCCACCCACAACGGCAGACAAAGTCCCAGTCTATCAGATTTTCCTCCGGGTCCCAGGCGCATTCTCGCTTATGTATTTCTTTTCGTCCTGTATCCTCAGGAACAGTCGGGACCAATGGGTGCCTGGGTTGTCTTTCTCCTTTTTCTGCCTCACCTCCTGTGCTCTCCTCGCCCGCTCCCATAGCCCCCTTTTCGTCGACTCTCACCTTGAGAAAGGGAGCAGGGGAGGAACGGGAGAGGGAGCCAACTTCAGCCCCGCAGGCGGCTGAGATTTGGCGCCTCTGTCCCCAAGCCGATGGGTTTGGATATATACCTGCAGAAGCGGTGCAAGGTGACGAGAATTAGGGCGACTCGAGTGGAGTGGAGGGGAGTGTGTGTGTGTGTGTGTTGTTGTGTGTGTGTGTGTATGTGTGTGTATGGGTAAAGAACTCAGAGGAGGGAGGTTGAAAGAGCAAAGCGGGTCAGGGAATTGCAACTCACTGGTCAAAGCGTCCCTTGCAGGCCCTGCCAGGGAATGTCTGGTTGGACCGAGTACTGTCCAGGGTCCTGAAAGCGGCACGGCTCAGGCTGCCGCGGCGAGAGCAACCCGGAAGCTCCCCTCCGTTCCCTTTCTAGCAACTATGCAAACCCCAAAGGTCCCGATTTAGGCGAGCGCAGGACCCCCTCTAACCCGTCCACCCACCGCGGGAAACAAGTTAGCTTATCTGCACCCCTTCTTCTTGAACATACACAGCAAGCCTGACTTCTTAGAGGGGAAACATAACAAACTCCTCCATACGGAGACTTTACCAGGCGTTGCCTTAGTAACTAATATGGATTTTCTTCAAACTGGCAAATTTATATTTACAGCTGATTGTATGTCAGGGTTTCTTCAACCCCTCAGAATTAAAGTAAAAGGTGCATCCTTTGTTTACGTTTACTTTAAAGTCGCGCTTCCACCTTTACAATGAGTTTCCAAATTTTCTTCTGAAAAAAAGTTGATCTTTTCCAATCCGGAAAGTTCTCTTGGGTTGAAGGACCTAGCTCCTCCCCTCCGCTCTGCTCACCTTCCCCACTGCCCTCCAAGTTAGAAAGCATGATAGGTTTTAGGGGACCAGGAAAAGACTTAAGGCTGGAGGAGCGGGCGAGTTGGCGGGGCTCTGCACCGCCTGGACCCGTGAGGACAGAGGGGGCAGGACACCCCGCCTTCCTCAGTGACCACAGCTGCGTTCCAAGCTGTTCCTGCAGCCGATATCAGGATGTGCCGAAATGAAACGGACAAGGCAACTGTTAACATTACAGACCCCAGAGTTTTAACACAGGTCCTCTGATGACAAGGTTGTGATTTTTCTCTGTCTTTTGTCAGCAGCATCTAGCTCACCGCTGCCAACACGATTTCCATTGTACTCTTGATCAATTTACCTTGATGCACTACCGGTGAAGAACGGGGATTCGAATTCCCTTACAAACGCCTCCAGCTTGTAGAGGGGGTCGTGGAGGACCCAGAGGAGGAGACGAAGGGGAAGGAGGCGGTGGTGGAGGAGGCAAAGGCCTTGGACGACCATTGTTGGCGAGGGGCACCACTCCAGGAGAGGCGGCGCTGGGCGTCTTGGGGGTGCGCGCCGGGAGCCTGCAGCGGGACCAGCGTGGGAACGTGGCTGGCAGGCTGTGGACCTCGTCTTTACCACCATGGTCGGGCTCCTCTTGTTTTTTTTCCCAGCGATCTTTTTGGAGGTGTCCCTTCTCCCCAGAAGCCCCGGCAGGAAAGTGTTGCTGGCAGGAGCGTCGTCTCAGCGCTCGGTGGCCAGAATGGACGGAGATGTCATCATTGGAGCCCTCTTCTCAGTCCATCACCAGCCTCCGGCCGAGAAAGTGCCCGAGAGGAAGTGTGGGGAGATCAGGGAGCAGTATGGCATCCAGAGGGTGGAGGCCATGTTCCACACGTTGGATAAGATCAACGCGGACCCGGTCCTCCTGCCCAACATCACCCTGGGCAGTGAGATCCGGGACTCCTGCTGGCACTCTTCCGTGGCTCTGGAACAGAGCATTGAGTTCATTAGGGACTCTCTGATTTCTATTCGAGATGAGAAGGATGGGCTCAACCGGTGCCTGCCTGACGGCCAGTCCCTCCCCCCAGGCAGGACTAAGAAGCCCATTGCGGGAGTGATCGGTCCCGGCTCCAGCTCTGTAGCCATTCAAGTGCAGAACCTGCTCCAGCTCTTCGACATCCCCCAGATCGCTTATTCAGCCACAAGCATCGACCTGAGTGACAAAACTTTGTACAAATACTTCCTGAGGGTTGTCCCTTCTGACACTTTGCAGGCAAGGGCCATGCTTGACATAGTCAAACGTTACAATTGGACCTATGTCTCTGCAGTCCACACGGAAGGTAGGCATTATATTTGGGAAAGAAGGGTACTGAGAAAGCCGGGGCATTGCATGATGTGCTCCTGGGATCATAGTATTGTTCCTGTTTATTTCTAGCACTGTGGGGAACGGAGTTTACCCTTCTCAGTACTGCCCACCCAGGCATTGCCTTTTATCCTCATTTCCTTACAATTATAGTGTAGGAAAATTGTACCCCATAGAATATCTGAGGATAGTAGGAGCTGAAAGGGTATCAAACTTTCCATGCAAAGTGTCCAGCAGTAGATTTGAGTTGAATAGTTGTTTGACCTCATATTTTGAGTTTGTGTTTGGAAGGCTTATTTGTCCAAGGCGTTATACTGCCCTTCAGTGACTGGCTATGACTTTCCAGGTGTAATGAGTTAATTCAGTGTGAGTGATTGACAAAAAGAAGTTACTATTCCACAAATTGGACTTCAAAGCTTTATCTTTCTTGAACAGTTGAAGATGTTTCTTTGTCCTCTTGTACCCCTTCTTACACATCCAAAACTTTCCTGTGAATGTAGGATTAATGCAGTCATCTCCCTCAGTGTATCAGAAACTTATATTTTTACTTCTGGAATACCTTAGTTACAAAGAAAAAGCAAGTAATTTAAATCATGTATTTTCTTCTTACTTTATAGGCTAAAATCATCCAGATTCCCTCACTCCCCCAAGAATTATCTTGTTTTATGAGAAATAACACTGGTGACCACTTGGATTTGAGTTCTGGTTTCTAGTCTTTTTTCTTCTAACACAATGAACTTACATATTAGAATTAAAGTTAGATCAGTTATAAAATACTAATTAATGGATAGCAGATATTAGGTTTATAATGTCTTTCTAAAATGCAATAGATTAATCTAAGGTTAAAAGCTTTGATTTTTCCAGAGACTTATGGATGTGAATTTTCAAAAATTTTTATATATAAAGATTTTTCTATACTCTCTTCACCTTAGATTATATACATTTTTTAATAAAAGGGGATTTCTGAGTTCAGCTACTCTTAACTCCCCCAGTAGGTTTATGAAAAAGCTGAGGCCCTGATTATAAATTAACATCTAGGACAATTCACATGTATAAGCTGGCATAAGAAGACAATCTTGCTGGTATTTTTGTATTCATATTTCTTCAAGTCAAATGATTTTCAAGAAGCCATAGACATGGTTCCATGTTCTTTTAATATTTCCACAATATTCAGTTACTGGTGTGAGGTCTGATTATAGAAATTGACAGCATCCATAGTGAAGTGATTATATGGTCATCATTATTGAAAACATATACTTTATAAAGGGAACAGAATTTTCAGAACAAACATAAATGATATAAATTTACACATTATAATTTCAGATTTTGCTTTTGGAAAAAACTATCTGCTGTGATATTATAACTTTATAAAAACTGACTTATGCTTCTGAAGCTTGATTTTTAATCATGAACTGCATATCTCTTTTTGAACAAAAATTCATTACTTTTTAAAGACACAAACTTAAATTCAGATGTTAATTCCTTATATTTTAATATTTAACTTTATTACCTGTTAATGTTTAGCATAGTCTCTTTAGTGCTTGCTTAAATGAAACATCCTGAAAGAGCAAGTTAAAATGTGTTAAATATCATCATTGGATAGATCCAAAGATGATGGCAAAGAGAATGGCAAAATCTAGATTGAATGTGATTTATTTAAATATTTAATAATATTTTCCCCATTGAGCTAGATAATTGATTATTGATATTGGAAGTATAAATTCTTTCTTCAGGAAGAAGTAATACTTCATCATTTTTAAACAGTAGTTTTATTTTCCATATTTTATTATAAGATTGTTTTATTTGGTGAGAGGTGGCTAATAGTGGATTGCTTTCTGAGGAGTAGAATTATGTTTTTGGAAAATGAGTTGAACTTGTTTTCACTAATTTTGCTGAGAAAGGACTAATATTATAATTTTGCCCGTGTGTTAGTTTGGATTACTATGTTTCCTTTCTGCCTTCTGATTGGTGTTGTATGGCAAAGACAATGTCTCCGTACTATTATAGTAATTGATTCCAGACTACGTTGTGTTCACAGAACAGCATCATAGCAATATGTGGTGTTTATTCTATTACCAAGCAGTTACACCATTCACCTTGCCATTCGTATATAATACCTTGTTTCTTCTCAAAGGGAATTAGTTACTTCTCTTATTAAATGTAACATCTGTAAAAACTAAACTGCATTTATTTCCTTCGTTCTGGAAAGGAATTTTCTGTAAGCTCCCATTGAAGATTCATTTTTCCTGAGGTTTTGCCCTCCTGCTTTTCAGGGCCCCATAGTGTACTGGCCTACAGGCACTTTGTTGAATCATTTAGTAATTTTACTGCTTTCAGACTGATGGGGTCGCTTATTGGTGACAGTTCCCTGTCAAATAGCAGAGAAGACCACATATCAGGGTTGTCTCTGTCATCTGAGCACTATTCAGCAAGGAAGCCAGTTTGTCTGGATATTGGCAACTTAGGGCTTAGAAATTCTGGGGCCTCTTATGACCTTCACCTCTCCTTTCCAAATCAGCCATTTCCTAGTCAATTCATTATCATCGTTTCTTGTATTAGAAGTTAACCAAGTATAGTTAATACCAAAAGCACTAAGTGACTGGACTAGTGTACCTTCATTTCTATAGTTAATTGTGAGATTATCTTGAAATCATATTGTTTTTGAATGGTACAGTTGTTTTTATATTACTGTTTTTTTATATTGAAGCTAAACTTGCAGATATTTTCTGTTTTGTTTTGTATTTTAACCAGTTACGATTTAGTTTTTATATTCTTTTACATTCTTTTCAATCTTATATCATATTATTTGTATCACACTTGATACATGACAAATATCAATTTACATAAAATAAAAGAAAATCAGTACACATAAAGTTACCTGCAATGCAATAGACTCTCCAGAAATTGTTCATGATTGGCTCTGGAGGCAAATGTTAAGATGAGTCTGTCAAGGGGGAGGCAGGATATTGGAGTAATGGAGCCTTATCCGCAAATAAAGTTTGAATGCACTTTGGAGCAAGCTGCCCACCTGGAATGTGAGTCTCTAAATATGCTAAGTATATAGTAGAGAAATAGCCTACCGCTGATAAGAATATCTCAGCCAAGGACACTGTATTTTGTTCTTCTGATAAAATACAGATTCCCCATCAAAAAACAAATTTATCATTTCAAATGATTTTTGAAAACAGTACTTAAAAATAACTGTAGTTAATAAAACTCAAAGCATTGAACAAGTCCAATAAAAATGTTCTTTGAGTTTGTAGCTACAAGAATTTTTTTTGAGTGGATAAATTTTCATTCATTACATTTATTTATTTATTTATTTATTTATTTATTTATTTATTTATCTATCTTAAGCCTTTCTTCCAGTATTTTGTCTCAGATACTTAGATAAGTATTGATATAATAATGAATTTAGTGATGCTGCTTCCCTTATTGAAATATCCACTGTAAGGTAAACTTTTCTTTCCAGTTAGATTTTGATCTTGGTGTAACTTTTTTTTGACATTTGCTTACATTTTATATAAAATTGGCCTTTTTGAGCTTCTTTCCAAAATCTGATTTTTTCCTTTTTAAGTACTTTTTTATTTGATATAAAACAATTAAAAAGTGTAATGACATCAGAAAAAAGTCCTCCTAAGTAATAAATACATACTTTAGTTAATGCAATTACCTATAATAATTTTATATCTACTAAATATCATATTTCCTATGTATGTACCAGTAACTTTCTCTATATCTTTCTTGTCTTGATTGCAACCTACTCCAAAGGAAATTATCTTAATACATTGCTCATTTTATCATATAGTAAGAAATAGGAGTGTTTTGAAAGGTTATTCAGACCAACTAATAAAAGATGCTTAGAACATCACATTACATGCTTGCCCACACTCAAAGCTTTCTAATTGTGATTAGGGTTTCTAATTAGAGTAGGAGTATATCAGAATTAAACTGAGAGCAGAATTTCACCCGACTTTTAGTCAGTTCTTCTATATAATGACCTAAAATAGATTTCTTGAAGTTTCCACCAATCCTTCATTGAAGACTAGGAGTCATCCAAAACATTCAAGCTTCTTTTCCATGTGACATTTATCATCAATGAATAATCTCTCTTTTATAGTATACCTCTCCATTTTCTTCACTCATGCATTTCATTTTTTACTTCCCTTACCATCACAGCTGACTAGAGTAGATCTTACATCAGTTAACATCCCAAGGTCTTTTCAAAAGTGCTGCTGTTAAGCCATATCTCCTTCCTTTTATGCTTGAACAGTTATTAATTTTGTTACTGTTACCATTAGATTCAAGAGGAAGACTTGAATTTTTTCCCTTTAAATGTAAAATTATTAGCTTCAATCTGCCTTTCTAACATCAGTAAGTTCTGGGATTTTAATTGTCTAACTTATCTTAGTATTCCAGCTTTGTGTCTCCAGGATTTAACTGTATACGTTAAAACCTAAGTAAGATAAGGGTCAAAAGTAAAGTCTCAAACCCTTTCATGAGCAACCACCTGGCTAATTCTGGTGTTCACTCAGCCTATTATGAATTCCTTCTATACAGTGCTTTTCCTCCTTATACTATACTACCTTGTAAATGTATAAATGGCTATATGTAGTTTAAATAAAAAGTCATCATAACAGATGACTTTAAGTAAAGATTTACTGCATAAAAACTTTAAATAACAATTTTGAAGACTTAATTTCAGTTACTAAGTAGTTTTTACTTTAAGGGGAGTGCAGTTTAAATACATGTAAAGTAAGTAAAAGCAATCACAGTATAGACATTTATAAACATGAGTTTATTCAATTGTAGGGAACTGAAAGAATGTATTAGTGGTGCAATTATCTAGAGAAAACCTGGAGAAAAGGGAATTTTGGTTAGAGTTTTGTTTGGAAATATAGTATTTGTAAAAGAGGCAGTATTGAAAGTGCTGTCATGGTGTGGAAAAAAACAGATTTGCTTATCTGGAGGAAAGAGTCTGGGCTAAGAACTAATAATAAAAACAGAAGTAGGTCCTAATATTCTGTGATTACATCAGTCTTTATAGACATGAAGGACAAGTAATGGAGAATCTTGAAGCATGTGACAAAGAGTTTTGGTTTCAAGAAAGATACATCCAAGCACAGTTAGACATGTGAACTTTGGCCAAGAGAACATATATTATTGGCAAAAGTGGGTGAGTGGACAAAAGAAAAGCCAGATATTGTTACAAGATACTTTATTTGTAATTTTTTAAAAAGTGTTCATTTCCAAGTAAAACCTTGTTTATCCATAACCTTGATTCTCTAGCTGTCTACTTTATACTTGAGAGTTGGTCTCTTTAAACACCAACATTTACATTTAAAACATTTTATGAGGTGATCTTTGCAAACACTACTGTAAAGTCCCCTAACTTCTTTTAAAGACAGTGCTCAATTTAATGGACACTTCCCTTGAATATACCAAGTTATCGTGAACATAAATTGTTACCTTGTGCTGGGATATGGTGGTAATCTTGGAGCCTGTTAAAAAAATATAAGGCCATTTATTATTATTCAAAATGGCCACAAATTGCCATACTTAAAAATTTTTATCTTTTTTTTTCTTTTATATCTTGGCTGGATTTATTAAACCCATTTTTAAAGTCATTAATAAGTATTTAGCAAACAGCTATTGTGTGCATAGAATTAGAGTGAAATCCAAAGATGAAAAAAATGACACTTTCATTATTTTGAGTAAGCTTGAACTCTTTGTGATTCCTTTGCCACACAATCACCCTGTGACTACATTTATCTTGCTGCAAATTTTATAAGAAGCTGTCCTTCATAGGGTAGGTGGTTGTGGCAACTTCCATTTTATGTTTCTACCTTGTGGCTTGGCAGTAGCCATCCTTCTACATGCATTAAATTTTTTGCCCTTATGATATAGGGAGCCAATATACAATAACTGCTTTGTGGATTTGCAATAACTGGGCAGTGACTGGAGTGATGGGTTCATAAAGAGACTTATCAAAAGTCGTGTTTTCGGCATACACTTTTTTAAGAACACAGAGGGCTGGGGAACAACATCCAGAAAAGAATAGTTTGGTGAACACCTACAACCACTAAAAAAACTCATGGCACATGCTGTTCTGATATATGTTGGAAGCAGCATGTCAGTAGGAGAAGGTTGTCAATTTTCAGAGAAGCTGTAGTTGAAAACCAGAGTCAAGACAAGGCATAAAGCCTTGTCAAAATGTCACTGTCTTATGCAACAGAGAGTTATCATTAGATCTAAATTTATATAGAAATATTTGCTTCTTTTTCCTGTTTAATTGTTCTCTATGAATGTCTACAACATTTAAAATCTTAACTTACGTGAGAAATGATAATTTTAATTACCTTTGGTATTGCAGAAAGCTTTACTCTCTTAAACTTAAGACATTGTAGTACCAAATAGAACATTAATGTTTTTATGAAGAGAATTGCTTCTCAGAAATCTCCATTTATAAATTTTAGGATTATCTATTTTATTCATTTCATAGCCAACAAGTTGAAGATTCAAGGCAATTATCTAAATATCCAGGTAAAAGCCTTAAT
Source organism: Nomascus leucogenys (assembly GCF_006542625.1). NCBI lineage: Eukaryota > Metazoa > Chordata > Mammalia > Primates > Hylobatidae > Nomascus > Nomascus leucogenys. The sequence continues at coordinate 132,083,794 of NC_044383.1, forward strand.
TGGTAGTTGAAGCACAGGATTTTGAGAGGCAGAAATTCTTTAATTGCCTAGTAACTTATTTGCCTTCTAATAAAGACATTTATAAATAAACACATGTGACTATTATGCATCACATATTTTTCTTGGTGCTAGTAATGCATAAATTAAAGTAATAAAAATAATAATAACTATTATTACTACTATTATTAATATTATTTTCCTCAAGGGTCCCATATTTGTTGGAAGAGACATAGAAATATATAGACAGTTATAGGCTCATGGGTTATAAAGAAAATGTTTAATTACTGTTTTGAAAAATGCACAAAACATATGGGAAATACTGTATGCATGCACATCTCAGTCTCATTTGTAAAATGGGAATTATAATCACTACCATGTTATATTCCTTACAGCAGCGTTTCAAAGAACAAGAAGATGTTACCCATAAATACATTTCAGTTGTTTTTCTTAAACTGCCACCAAAGAGATGACTTCTTCTCAGCTGATGGGTATTAAGCAAGTCCAAGAAGTCAGTTAATTGGATAAAGATTTTCAACCCTAAACCTAGTAATATAAGACTAAAATGAAATTCGTGGTTAAGATAAAGGTGCAGCATCTACCACAGACTTTAGGAAACTTCCTTGTTACAAATGAGAAAACAAAAGCCCAGAAAAATAAAACAAAATCACTTGCTCAAGATCATAAAATTCATAAGTAGCAAAGCTAGGACTAATTTAGCTTTGTTTCAGATACTTTCTTAAACCAAAGTTTTCTTCCTTCCTTCCTTCCTTCCTTCCTTCCTTCCTTCCTTCCTTCCTTCCTTCCTTCCTTCCTTTGTTTCTTTCTTTCTTCTCTTTCTTTCCTTTCTTTCTTTCTTTCTTTCTTTCTTTCTTTCTTTCTTTCTTTCTTTTCTTTTCTTTTCTTTTCTTTTTAAACCTCATGCCCTCCTCTCATGTGAGGTCCATACCATTTAGCTCAACTGTGTCTTTCCAACTTTGCTGCTGTCATTTAGCAGGTTCTAGGAGACTCCTTTTCTGAAAACTCATTCTCTGTGCTGTTAGTCTTTCTCTTAATGTCAACTCTTGCCTTAGTTTTGGATGACTCCAACATTCATGTGTTTGTCCCATCAATACCTATGCTCACAGTTTATTGATCTCAGCTCTGTGTTCCTTGCCTTCTCTTTAGCAACCCACTCACCCTGACCACAATCTGGTACCCTGGCCTTGCCAATAACTATTTTATCTATAAATCTTTAAACATGAGAAAGTCACTGAAAAATAGAAGCCTCTTATTTTCTTCAACTTCTTTTGCTCCCACCTCACCTGCTCTCCACATTTCTCTGGAAGGTCTGAATAAAGCCATTTTCTCAGCTGATCTGGTTCCCCTTCTGCATCTGAGCAACTCTACCTCCATATTTGTGCTTGTTATCATCTTGTAATAAAGCTCCTTTCGCAGAGAAAATAAACTTTCAATGTAGAGTGACTACTCCACATGAAGCTCTATTTCAGGAGATTATAAATTAGCCATTTTTTTTCTCTTGCTCCTTAAAGGCAGAAATGTAAAATAAGACCAGGATGAAACATCTTGTCAAAATAAGGGAAGAAAGGATGCCTTCTCTATGAGGGCTGTGGTTAACAGTGGGAGATGACACATGGTCAGACATCTCTGTGACACCATCTCTACCACAAGTAACTAGAAGTGGTATGGAGTCGATAAGGATGAGAAAATTAGAGAAGGGTGGCTAGAGTTGAAATCCAGAGGTCTGGAATAGGATTGACCCAAGGGGTTCATAGAGCTAGGCATGCTTAGAGAGCTATCAGGGTGAAGTATACAGAAAACAGTCCCCTAAGTTTATTATACAGATAAGATGCGACAGTGCTCCATATAGGGCTAGGTAGATGTAATAGATGTAAGATGTCATTATTGTTGTCATGCTATTCTAACCCTAATTAGGAAGATGCCCTTAGCTTAGATGAGCCTGTGTGAAGTAAATACAGGGAAGTTCTGGGGTGGAGGTGTGAAAATAAAGAGGGAAAATGCTGATTTACTAACACTGAGTGGCGCATATTCAACTTCTCTCCCTTTATAACAATTGCACTCACAGCATGTGGCCCTCAATGCAAATCTTTTGATTGGACAGCATATTCCACAGTTATTGTTAAATAATCACGGGCAGTTTCCTCTGTTCTCTGTGGTGCTATAACACATTTTATAATTTGTTTGTTATAAAAGTTAGAACAAAAAAATCAATAAACAAATTGCTGATAGTATGTTCAAGAGAAAAAACCTTTATGAAAGATTTTAAAAGGTTATATGAGGATATTGAAATAGTGGAAACAGCTTATAATAAAGAAATTCAATATCTTTTTTTGGATAAATAAATATACTATTTGTTATTTTCAGGTTTTGGTTAACAGGTACTACTCTATTGGCAGAGAAGAAGTCATGTCCAGATTCCTATCTCAATTTTTATGTTTTGTGAGCACATTCTTTGGTTTGACCAATGCTATAGTCATTAAGGAGTAGAGATAGTGGAATTATAGTCTTCCTTTTAAGAAGTTCACCACATAGTGATTACTATTCAGTTTGCTAAGTGCAACCATAGGAGTAGGCATGAGGTAGAGAGACAACAGAGAGAACTGTGATTAGCTCCCTCTGGTCCAGGGAAGAAGTGAGGGAAAGCTCAAAGAAGCTCCCCAGAAAAGGTGACATTTGAAGTTCACTGTATCTGAGGAAACAAAGGAGTAAATATCAGTAAAAGCACTGACATAGAAAGCAAAGTATGCTCAGGGACCTCTAAGAATATCATTAACTCTAAAGTATATATCCTGGGAAAATGAGTGGGGAAGATCAAATTGAAAAGAGAGAAAGAGCCTAGGTCATGATGGGCCATACTTATCAAGCCAAGAAAATTAGACTCTTGGAAACATGGTGAGCCAGTGAAGAATTTTATGCAGGAAGAAACCAAGATCAGATTATATTTTGGAAAGGGCATCTGGAAAGCTTTGGAGAAGACAGATTAAGAAAAGGGGGTCAAACTGGAAATTAGGAGACAAATCTGAAGGCCATTGATGGTTGAGGGAAGTGGAGAAGGAAAGGCCAGTTCAATTAGTTAATTTAGTCAAGAAATGATTAGAGTTTTACTAAAAAAAGTGTCAATGGAAAAGGAGAGGAGAGAATGAATTTGACTTTCTATGTAGCAGGGAGGTTAATGTTTAGTGAATGATTGGTTATGAGAATCAAGGACAAAGAGAAGTCTAGAGTAAGCCCCAGGTTTCTATTTTGTAGGAATAAATAGGGAATAAAGAGAAATTGCAGAATGGGAAAAAATTAGTTTTAGACTGTTTGAGTTTGTGGTATCCATTGGAAAATAAAGTCAAGGGATCCCATAGGCCAACGATCTGGAAAGAGAGTTATATTTGAAATTTGTCAGAAAATATCTGGTTAAAACCATGAAAATTGATGGGATTGCCAAGGGGGTAAGATATAAAATACAAAAAGATGGTCAAGGGCAGTACTTTGAGGCATGTGAAAATGAGAAAGTGTCTACAGAAAAGGGAAAAAGAAGGACAGTTTAAAAAGTAGGAAAAGAAAGAGGAAGAACCTAATGTTATGAAAGCCAAGGGAGGAGACAGTTTCGATAATAGAACAGTGACAAAGAAAGCTGATGGATAAAAGAGGAAGAACTATAGAAACAGTGTTCTGTACTAGTAGTGATACGAGTACACAGTTATATGCCACAACAACAGTATTAGAGTGTTCTGAATTTTTATGCTTACTTTTACCCATGAATTTTATGCCTTCAGATGATGTTCTTATTGCATGTTAGTGTCCTTTTCTTTCAGATTGAATAACTCACTTTAGCATTTCTTCTAAGAAAGGTCTGGGGATGATGAATTCCCTCACTTTTTGTTTGGCTGGGAAAGTAGTTATCTCTTTTTTATGTTTGAAAGTTGGCTTTGCCGGGTACAGTATTATCAGTTCACAATTTATTCAGTGCTTTGTCATCCTGCTCTGTCCTGGCCTGTGGTTTCCACTAAGAAGTCTGTTGCCAGACAAATTGGAGCTCATATATGTTGTTTTCCTTTCTCTTGCTCCTTTTGGGATTATCAACTTTTGAAAGTTTCATTATTATATGCCTTGGGGTAGTCTTATTTGGGTGAAATCTTTGTGGTGTTCTCTACCCTTCTTGTACCTAGAGATTTATATTTTCTCTAGGGTTGGAAAGTTTTCTTGTATTATTTCTTCATGTGATTTTTCTACTGCTTGCCCTTTCTCAACCCCTCCTTGAAGGACAGTGACTCTTAGATTTGCCTTTTTGAGGCTGTTTTCTGGATTTCAGAGACATTCTTTATTCTTTATCTTTTTTTTTTCTTTTTTCTCCTCTGAATGTATTTTGAAATAACCTGTCTTCAAGCTCATGAATTCTTTCCTCTGCTTCATCAATTTTGCTGTTTTAACCCTCTGATGCATTTTTTTTTTGATTCAACTAAAGTATTTCTCAGTTCCAAAATTTCTGTTTAACTTTTTCAAAAATTATTTCCATCTCTTTGTTAAATTTCTCTGATAACCTTAAAAATTGCTTTTATGTGTTATCTTGGAGTTCACTGAGTTTCTTTAGAATTCTTATTTTGGATTATTGACCTGAGAGCTCACATATTGCCATCTCATTGAAGTCAGCCACTGGCTCCTTGCTTTACCCATTTGAGAAGGTTATGGCTCCCTGTTTGCTGGTGTTTTTTATGAATGTGTATCTGTCTCTTCTCATTGAAAGGTTAGTTATTTATCCCAGTCTTCATTGCCTGTGTTGGTGTGGTCTGTCTAGTGATGTGTGTTTACAGGTTCTATGCTGGTTGCCTGTTGAGTCCCCTTAGTCCTAGACAGCTGCCTTTATTTTGGCACTAGATGCTGCCCTAGGCCCAGGTTTCCCACAGCTCTCACACAAGAACTGCCCATTCTGGATTGGGGAGAGGGGTCTCAAAGAGAATTTCCCAGCTCTTTGGGAGGCTGACTAGGAGTTTATGCCCAGAAGACTCATGAATGTGCCTCCTACAATGTGGTGCTGCTGAACCTCCTCTCTGACTTGGTATCTCCTTTGTCTTCTGCTCACAATTTTTCACTTCTATGTGGCTTCAAGGATCTTCACAGCCTCAGCTTTGTATTCTGGGTTATTGGTGATGATAATCTTGGCACTAGATAGTTGTTTTTGATTTTCTCTGAGGAAGATTGAAGCCAGATTTCTTCTACTTCACCATTTTGGTGATGTCATACCCATAGACGGAGTAGCTTATAAATAATATACATTTATTCTCTCACAGTTCTGGAGAAACTGGCAAGTCCGAGATCAAGGCACTGAAAGTTTGGTGTCTGTTGAGGGCTGCTGTCTGCTTCCAAGATGGTGTCTTGTTACTGCATCCTCCAGAGAAATGAACTCTGTGTCCTCATGGTGGAAGGAACAAAAGGGCAAAGGGGGCTTAAGCTAGTTCTCTCCAGTTGTTTTAAAAGGCACTAATCCATTTTTGACTGCAGGGCCCTCAATGACTCAATCAAATTCAAAAGTTTCTATCTCTTAACACCACCACAATGGGGATTAAATTTCAACACATGGATTTTGGGGGACTTTCAGACCATAGCAAGTAGCCTCCACTTCCTCCTAGCTCTGTCTTTCCAGTAGTGTGTCAATTTGTAAATCAATTGGAAGGGCAGAAGCCAGGAGAAAGTGGAGGCTGCTAATACACATCCTTGTTCCTGAGAAAGGAAGATGAGAGATCCAATGATGGCTACAGAGAGATGTACTTCTAAGTAAAATAATTCTTTAGGAGGGGAAAAATTAAGCAGTTTTAAAGGCTGATGAAAAAGAGTGAGTAGAAAAGGAAAGTTTGAAGATAATTGATCAAGCAAGGTTGCTGAGGAGCCACGGCAAAGCTGTGGCAAGGCTAGCCTTGAACAGAAGCCTTTTGTCTGCGTGGTGATGTAGTGAAGTTTGGGAAAGAGGAGAAAAGAGTATTTGAAAACAACCTTTGGTAGCCTTTATTTTCTGAATTATTCAATCAGGGAAATGGAAAGAGAGAAGAAACAGGTCAAATACAAATAGAGCATATTTTTAGAGGAGCCAACTGAGATGAGAAACCACATATTCCTAGTAGTGTTAGTTCATACTATTTTAATATTCTCTTCACTATTGTACAGCCCCCAGTTACAAGCAAGAAGTCTCAGCTTTCATGGCAGTTAATTAACTTGGCCACCTACTGGCCCAATGTCCAAAACACCAGAATCTTTCTTTAATTTACTACAAAGTCTACTAGGTGCCCATCAGAGATCAGAGCCAAGAATTATCCTTTATCCAGATCCTGTCAAAGGGCCAGATAAGAGAACTGATATTTAACAGTGTCATCTGAGAGATCATTACCAACCTCTCTGTATGAAAGTAGGTTTCCAGGGGCCACCCACAGTGGCTCATGCATATAATAGCAGCACTTTGGGAAGCTAAGGTGGGAGGCTTGAGGCCAGGAATTTGAGGCCAGCCTGAGCAGTATAGCAAGACCCCATCCCTAAAAAAAAATTAAAAAATAACCGGGCATGGTGGCATGCACCTGTAGGAGGCACCTGTAGATGGAGGCTGAGGAAAGAGGGTTACTTACCTGAGCCCAAGAGTTTGAGGTTGTGGAAATGGGAGGTATCTTATGCTCATAGTTTAATACACTAAAGATGAGAAGATCTAGTGTGTACAGAAGAAGCCTTGAGTGTTGATCACATAACAGAGGAGAATCATGCTTTTTCAGATTATTTGAAAGTCCTTTCTTGGCTCAGATGCTCACCCATTCCTGCCATCTCCTTCTTAGTGCATTCTGGGACCCGCCATGAGGCTGTGTTTGGACGTTTTGTCCCTTTTTGACAGTGCATATGTGTGGCCGAAACATTCTCTCTTCCATGTTCAACCTCGATATGGGTACCTCTGTGGATTTATAACAGTCTCCTTTCCTGTTTCCCCCTTTTCTCATCTTTATAATAAAAATAAATAAAATCTGGGAAAGGCAAATCTGTTTGCAAAGTGACTGCTCAGTGAGAAATGGAGAGGAAGCTTGCTTTTACCCATCTTCTAACTTCTCCTGGTGTTCTCATGCACTTCCCTGGCCATAATTACTTGTAGTCTGGCAGCCAGTTTTGTTGAATGTTCTAGGTAGGCTCAGTACCTATGATGCTGTCTTCTACTTCATTCTCATTTGCCTTAAGGGCAACATGATTTAACTTGGGAAACCGAGCTTGATATAGGATGAGAAAACAGAAGATACCCTATGTCTCTTAAACCTGTTAATAAGATGGTGATTCAATCACAGAGAATGCGGGAGGTACTATGTGTTGATACATGTGAGGGATAAATTACTCTTTGGCTAGAAGCACCAAATTTGAAACCATGAAAAGGCAAATTCATTTTTTTGGTCTATGTCGGTACATGCTAAAGGAAAGTTTAGTATGAAATATCTTTGATGTGCCATTTTAAAAGTAAAATCTTACTTGAAAAGAAATTGCCTCTTAAAAATGAAAAAAATATCGAGTAAGTGATTAATTTTTTGAAGTGCTTATATTCTGCCTTTTACAAGGTTATTTTAGGCTCTCCTTGGTACAGAGGAATGCAGTCAAGGAGTCTTCTCAAACCTTATTGTTCATACAAATCACCTGGAGAGCTTCAATTACAGATTCTGACTTAGTAGATCTGGGGTGGGCCTGAGTGTCTGTCTCTATAGGCTGTCAGTTGGTATCGATGCTGCTGATTTCTGGACCGCAATATGGACAGAACCTCTGGAAGCCCCTTCTCATAATTTACTTCTGATGACAGTGCATTGTAGATGCTTTCCCATACATTTATGAATTATTTCCTGCACAATCATTTATATATGCTTAAGAGAAACATTGTATGATTCTCACATAGGCAGAAAATGGATTTTAAAATGTGCAAATTTAGAAAATTACAGAAAAGATATTTATCTATTCATTTCTTACATTTGATGATTTTAAAAATATGCATTAGCTAACCTGAATAATTACTGAATGTAGCATCATAGTTAATCAAATTTCTGGTTACATCAATACCTTCTCCCACTAGAATACTTTGCCCCCAAAAAGTGTCTGTCCTGGTGGAATATAAACTGCTGGAAAGTAAGATCTTAGTTTTGTTTCATTCACTGATATTTTTTCAGCAATTAAAGTAGGGATTCGGACACTGTAGACACTTGGTACATATTTGTTCAATTGAATTAAGTATGGAAGGCTTTTGTTTCAAATGCCTTTTCTGCCTTAGTAAGGGGTTTGATGATTTAAGAGCTTACAGGGCTTCACATCAATTCTTAGTGCCCAGTACTGTAAATGTAAATGTAAATGAAACAAGATGATGGATTATTTATTCAACTTCCAAGAACTAACAACATCAGAAGTTTTTGGTTTTTACTACATTTGTTGTAGGTTATTTTTCTTTTGATTTGCTCCTTTCTCATCAAAGTGGAATACAGCAAAAAAAAAATTCAAATTAATTGCATGTTTTATGGGTAGACTCTGCTTATTATCACTCTTCCCTTTTCCCCTTTTTAATCATTGAAGGAAAAATCATTACATTTACTGGCAATTAAAACTCACGGATGTTATACTTTTCTCAATCTCTCTCTTTATATGAATACTCGTATCTAGTACCCTCTCTTCCTTTTACACTTTAGCGCCCATGGGCAGCAAGAGGTGTACTGAGTAGGAGGACCCGAATTTGATCTCACGTCCTCTAAGAACAACCCCTATGACTCTGGACAAGCCAGGCAACTGCTTTAAGTCCACCTATCTTCTCATCTTTAAAGAGTCTGTCTTGCCTTTGCCTTTCTTACACGTTTCCTGTGAGACCCAAATAGCTGATGTGGAAGCATTTTGGAAACTGTTTACTTTTATATACATACAATTAGCTGCATTATTTTCTACTATAGCTTGTATTATTATTTTCTCATTTTTATTATTAATAATTCCTCCTAGCCTCTACATTTACCAGAAAGTTATAAGCAACCACTATTACTCAGCATTTATTTAAAATGATAGATTTTATGCTAAAAGAGAGTATCTAAGTCCTTGATTTGAAAAGAAAGCTTAGATGTGAGGTTACACACAGCTAGTTACTACAAGATGCATGATGCATGACTATCATTGTAGCCCAGCTTTTTCTCTCTATAGCCTCTGAAGAATCTCCTGATCATTGACATTCATTTCTTCACATGCTCTGCCTACTGTCTGATTTTCTTTCACCCTTACTCTTTGTAGGTTGGCTTAAAGGGTAACCCTCATATTCATATCAATAAGCCAATAAGTTAGTCAATTTATTTTATAAAAACTGTTCTACTAATTATTAGGCAGTGCACCAGGCATCAGATATTAAAAATGGATCCAGGTATGCAGAGGCCAATAAAATTTGGTAACACAAGCAAAAATCTGTAAAAAATTGTCTAGATATTATATTACAGTACAGTAAAATAATATTTTTTATGTTTCCAAATTTTTTGGGTACCCTGCAGTTCTTACCATTGTTTTTAGTCCAGATGGAGGGCTAGAGAAAGGATTATTGCCACATCATTGTGAGAGGGTGTGAGGTCCAAGGGAGGGACAGGTTACTTCCAGTGGGGATATTGGGTAGGTATTTGAAATAAGAGGCATTAAAACTGGGTCTTACGTGATAGCTAGTGTTGCAAATGCAGAGCTATATGGAAAAAAGAATCTCACATCAATAAAATCATGTAAATCAGGGATCTGAGTAAGGTGTTAACAGGTATGCAGAGAATGGTGAGTGGTTTAATTCATCTGGAGCAGAAGGTAGTTGTGGAGCTCGTTGGAAAAGTGGACCCAGATGTCAGAGTGCTGAGAATGTCAGAGTTTGAATTTGTCTTCCATCTGTTATGTTAGTCAAAATAGAGTAGACCCTCTTTTGCAAATTTCTACCAAAGACTGATAAATAGGGATTTATTTTTAACATTTCCTGCCCGCTCATTTTTCTGGTTCTTTTTTCCTCCTTGTAGCATTTGTGTTAGAAAGCGACCCCTTTGCACGGAAGCCACCTTCTTTGTTTGTCTAGAAAAATGTCATACAGTCCATTTACATTTCCAGAGCAACATAAATATTTGATTTTAAGAAGGATACAGGCAAACGTATTGCAATGTTTTGCAGCTAGAGTTGCAGCCTCTGTGGACATGTGGCCCGCCTCTCAGTGAAGCAAAAGGCATATCACAAGCTGGTTTCTCAGCTGTGAAATGCCGCTACTTAGGTCACATGCCTCAGGAAAAAAAAAAAAAAAAACCTGCCAGGAGCAACGCCTTCTTCTTGGTAGAGAGGCGTGCCACCTGTCACCCAAAGCTGCTGTCCCCTCTAGCATCATGCACAAATAACTTTGCTTCACTTCTGCATGTGGGGAAGTTGTGTTCTCTGCCTTTTGCAGTGTATTTCTCCATGGCATTTATCTAGTGGAGAATTTAGTTTGATACTTATTGAATTGGGGATTATTGCCCATACTTATTGGACAAATCTTAATCCAGAAGAATGGTTATAACCTAGAATGACACTGGGTGAAAATTTGAATTGTGTTTCACATGAAAGATGGCATATGACAGGCATATTTCCACCTGACACCTAGCTATGATGCCACCCTTGGTGACAGAGCAGTATCACACCTTATGTCACTCCTTAATAGCATGCATGGGTTCCTGGAAATCAGCCTTAGTGAACACATTCTGGATCCTTAGAACCATGCCTCATCAACTCTTAAGGCATAGAAAACAAGGAACATAATTCACATATTCACAAGCAGGTAAAGCACTCCATACAGCATGTACCATATTTTAGATTTCCTCCATATCTTTGTAAGGTCTGATATGGGGTTAAGCACAAAGTGCTTAATTAATATTTGTTGAATGAATAAGCAAATATTGTTTTTTTAAGAGGCAATCTAATAGACATTTGGGCTGGCCAGGGTATTGGAATTCCTTGGCTTCATGTTTCTCTAGGAAGGACCTATGTAAAACCTCACTGGGACTTACTTTTAGGAAGAGATGCATGTTCTTTCTGCCATAATAATGCCACCTTGGCACGAGTATAATACTTAAGAGTTAAAGCATTTTCCTTTGCATTTTTTAGTGATTCCAAAAAACCCGTATTGAAACATATGATTTTCCAAAACATTTCAAATGTAATTCTTATTTTTGCCCTCTGTTTTTGTTATGGGTTAATTGTGTCCCACTAACCCCCCCAAAAAAGTTGGAACCCTAATGCCTGGTATCTCATAATATGAGCTTATTTGAAGATACGGGCTTTACAAAGGTGATTTAAATGATAAAGTTAAAATGATATCATTAGGGTGGGCCCCAATCCAACATGATTAGTGACATTATAAAAAGGAGAAATTTGGATACAAAAAAACACGCACACAGGAAGAACACAATTTGAAGATGAAGATGGAGATTGGGGTGATGCATCTACAAGCCAGGGAATGCCAAAGATTGTCAGCAACCACCAAAACCTAGGAGAAGACATGGGACAGACTCTCCCTCACATTTGTCAGAAAGAACCAATTCTATCGACACCTTAATTTCAGATTTTTAGCCTCCAGAACTGTGAGAGAATAAATTTTTGTTGTTTAAGCCACCCAGTGTATGGTACTTTGTTACAGCAGCCCTAGAGAACTAATACAGTTCTTTTGAGGCTATTATATTGTAAAACCTGCTCTAGATTTTGGTACTTTCTGCATGTGCTAAAAAAAAAAACTGGTGTTCACGGTGAAACTGATGCTCTTCTGTTTATCGACTATTAATTGCTTAACTTTTCCCCTCCCCCTACCATGTGAACCACCACCTTCTACTCATAAATGGTAATATAACTCAGATGTATGTTGTTGTGATGGCTAATTTTAGGTGTCAGCTTGACTGGATTAAGGGATACCCAGAGAGCTGGTAAAGCATCATTTTTGAGTAGGTCTATGAGGGTGTTTCCCAAGAGATTCACATTTGAACCAATGGGTTGAGCAAGGAAGAGCTGCCCTCAATAATGAAATAAGCTAAGGGCCTAGATAGAACTGGAGATGGGACCCCCCCCTTTTCTCCTTTTCTTGCATGTCAGAACTCCAGGATTCAAGACTTTGAACTCCAGCACTTGCATCAGTAGCTGCCTATATTCTCAGGCCTTTGGCCCTGTACTGAGGGTTATGCTATCATCAGCTTCTCTGGTTCTCAGGCCTTTGGACTTAGACTGAGTCACATCACTGGCTTCCTTGGTTCTCCAGCTTGTAGACAAGTTACTGTGGAACTTCTCAACCTCTATAATTGCATGAGCCAATTCCCCTATGAAACCTCCTTTCATGTCTGTCTGTCTATCTATCTATCTATCTATCTATCTATCTATCTATCTATCTATCATCTCATGTTGGTTCTGTCCCTCTAGAGAATCTTGACTAACACAGTTATTATTATTAAAAAATAACAACGATGGTAGTACCATGGATTGAGTATTTATGGTGTGTCAGGCACTGTGCAATTGTTCAATGTTCATTGCTTCATTTGGTCCTCTCAATAACCCTAGAAGGTAGGTACTATTATTATTCTTGGAAGTTTAAAAATGATCATGTAAGTCATACAAGTAAAAAGTGGCAGACGCAGGGTTCAAACCCAGTCAGTCTCATTCCAAAGCCCTAGTGTCTGATCATTACATATCATCTCCTGTATAAGGAGACACTAAGATTCATAACAGGCTTATGACTTTTGAGCTAGATATTGTCAGCATTTTTAATGTCTAAGTGAGTAAGGAAAATGTAAACAACCAGTGCAAAGACTGTATTACCATGAGCGAGGGCAAAGTCTTTTTAAAAAATCAGGTCCTGGAGCTATATTGCATTCAACACACCTGTTCTTGTCAACCAGCAGGACATAGCCCAACTCATTAACAATTCAGAAAAGGATAAAATAAATGCATACTGGGTCTTCCTTTTCTGTTTTCTTCATGTTCCAAAATGTGTGTCTCTCTAGAAAAGGCAGTTCTACTCTAAAGCTTGCTCCTGTTTGGCTGCAAGTAATAGATAGAGGGAGGCATTGTCAGAGGGTAAGAGTAGCTACACACTGATTTGTTTTAAAGCACACTTGATCCTTGAAAAACCTTCAAACACAATAACTCCTGGAAATGATGATAAAAAGACATGCCTTCTTTCTTCTGTATTTAGAACAATTCTGTAATTAAAAGAAACAAACACATCCATATTTCTAAAAACGAGGGATATTTTTCAGTGGGGGAGGGGAAGAAAAGCTGTATCTTCTCTTTGGAAATTTCCAGGGCATTAGTAATGGGGAGTTTACTGCATTTTTAAATTTGACAATACTCTTAACTGCTCATTCTCCAAAGCAGAATCTACACACTGCCAATTGATTTTCCATTGTAGTGTTAGTTCATGCAGAAGCCAGCCTCTCTTATTTAGTCCCTAGTGTGATTATGGCATATGGCTATGAGATTCCTGTTTGTTTGTTCATTTGCTTTTGTGGAAGGAATTCTGGTATTAGGCTCATTTGGTTGGACCAAATAAAGCTGATGACCTGTGAACCTGTGATGCAGTGAGGAGGATACATAGAGTCTATGGTTTCGTAACAGAGCTTTGCAATCAACCCTTCCTGGGAAGGTCTACCAATGACTTTGGCTTACCAAAAGAGCTACTAGCCTTTTAAATTTTGGTTCCTCCATTTGTAGTTATAGTTCAAGCAGACACATAATAAAAAGTTGGGGTATGAAGGAGGGGGATTAGTGGTTAATAAGGAGACTTGGACTCAAACACATCTGCTTTCTTACCCTATCTTAGAGCCGTGTGACTTTAGGTGAGTCACTGAGACTCTCTAAACCTACTCCTCAAATCTGCAAACCAGAGATTATAATTGTACTTACTTCTCATGCAGTTAACAAGATAATGGCTAGCGTATAATAAGAACTCAATAAAATACATATACATACACATACAAGCTAATAAGGTGGTGGTCTGATATTGTGTATCCTACAGTGGCTAGCTTCTATTGGAAGTGACTTCCCCTCCATCTGTAAATATGATACAGTGCTCATCCTAAGTCTTTTTCAGAGACCTACACTGGAGCTAGCACATAATTTACTGGTAAAGGGGAAAAGAGGAGGTTTCATATAGAGAATAGCCTGAGAGCCTCTTAGGCATCTAACTGCTCCCATCCCTTGACTGCTTTGCATCTGGAAAATTTGGAGTGTTTAATATGCTCCTGTTAAAAGGTAATGCCTTTGGAAGATATAGCACTTAAAGCTATGATTAGTTATGACCTCAAGATTTTCAGATAAATGTTTAGGGGGTCATGGCAGAGTAGTGCCTACAGCGGGGAGCCAGTCCTTCACAGGCCAGTTGGAAGACATCAAAGGTTATTCCTATTTCATAATTGTTAGTTGATTTTAGCTATGAACATATGTATAGCATTTCCTGAAGGTTCCTGCGAATCATCTTTAATCATCATCACTATTGTTTCCCAAGCACCCTTATATAATCTTCTTGGTTTATATAAACTAATGGCTTCTACTCTGTACAAGGTTGCCATTTGAAAAGGCACTGGGACGAAAATACTAGTTGCAAAGGATGGTGCAGGCCCAAGTCATGTCAACAAGATCATAAGGCTGAAACCAGATATTTGTAATGCTGCTTGTAACTTTCTCGAGAGTAGGATATATCTTATATCTCTTCTGATTTATATAGCACCTATTACAACTCCTTGTACATAGACTGAAAATGTTAGTTTAAATAAATTGACCATTACAAAGTAGGATTTTTTTAAATTTTAAATCAGAATTGTGAGGCTATGAGGAAAACATATTCTTTATTTGTCTGAGGGAAGGAATTAGAGATTGGGGGCAATTTCTGTAACCAAACTTTCCTCAATATTATATTTACTTTATTACATTCCATTTTCTTAGTCATTTATGGGCCACAAATTCAGCCTCTCTTTGGTTTATAACTTAAGTTTTATTTTTAAATTTTTGTTTAGGGCACTGGTTGTCACTTCTGGCTGCTCATTAGATTTATCTAGGGAGCTTTAAAACCTATAGATGCCCAACCCCAGCCATGGAGGCTCTGCTAGAGCCTGGAAATCAGACTCATGTGTGTTCACAGCCCTTCCCATGGGGAGAAGGATGGGGAGCTAGAGAGAGAAAGGGGTAGAGAGTGGGTCTAGCATTGCAAATGTATAGGGTGAGTCTGCCTAGTATCATCTAGTATCACCTATCCCATCCCACTCAGCCATGGGTCTCCTTGCCATCCTTGAGCACATGAAGGATGCACCCTCATTAATGCCTGGTGTTGGCTGTTTCCTCCAGCTGAAATCCACTTTCTTCAGCTATTTTTGTGGCTGGCTGCTTCTTTTCATTTAGATCTTAATTCGAATATCATTTCCTCAGGAAGCTCTTCTCTCTATAAAGTATAACCCTTCCCCTTTCACTTTATATCCTGTTGGTTTGTTTTGTTTACTTCGTGCCATTTCCTACTATCGGAAATTATCTCATTTATGCAATTCTTTACATATTTGTTGTTATACTCACCTACTAACATGACAACATTGTATTTCCAGAACCTAGAACAATGCCTGATGCCCCCAAAGCTTGCAGTATACATTTTTGAAATAAAAAAAAAACACAGGGTTTTATGTTTATAACAGGAAAGACAAATATGTGACTAGACATTGCTAATTGACTTACGGTATCCTTTCTCCCAGATTCTGTAACATAGTTCTCAGCACCGTTCTCAGTTATCCATCATTAGCCTTCAGATGAAAACTTTTTTTATACCCCTGGTTTAAAAAGTAATTTTTTGTACCTAGCTTATTTCATTTAGGAAATTATGGGTCAAATAGGTTTAGCAAATTTTATTTTTTTATTCTTTCTTTTAATTCACTCACTTAACAATATTTATTGAGAATTTAGAATACAAGAAGCAATATTTTGTACAAGGTTTTGCCCAATGTGTCTCTAGAACTTTGATTTTGTGCTATGCTTCATCATAATATATTTTTCAATATATATTTGCAGAATTTAATTCAATAGAGAGCTTAAAACTGATAAATAAATTACTTTATGTAAGGCATATATGACAATATATGACAAATGTAGGTGGGGTGATTATAGTGTAAATTATAGGATTGACTTAGAGGCTGAAGGGATTTCAGATCATCTATTCCAGGAACCTCATTTTGCAGATGAGGAAGTTAAAAACCAGAGATATAATAGTTTGTTTTTCATGCATGCTTGAAGGATGAATAAAAGGACTGGTGGACTGAATCCTGCTCAACGTTATGTGAGTTTTTTGTGGCACAGCAGATCTCTGAACCCAGTTCTTGGTCCAGGGCTCTTTCATGGCCACCTGTGATCCCCAAATGCATGCAATTAGAAACATCTGGGGATACTGCAAAACATGGTGTTCTGGGACTCAGATTTTTATAATTCCCTTCCTCCTTAGGTAATTCGATTGCACAGCCAAATTTGGGACCACTATGTACGTGATATTATTAGTATATGAATGTGCCTCAGTTTTAACCAAAGAGATAAGGAGGTTCCATATAATGTATGGAGAATACCATTTGTAGGACTCTCAAAGAAATCCTCTACTTTTTGCTTAGCTACACAGTACCAGTCTGAGCTAAATCTCGATAAACTAAAGACTTACTTCTGACATTTAATTAAATCCAACAGTTATTGACTATGAGAGATAAAAAATGAATAAGATATACTTCTTAATATAGATTCTTTAAATCCTGCTTAAATAGAGGACAATAAATTACAGAACCTTGATATTCCCTTGAATTTTAGATAATCATGATTTGTTGGGCTGTCAGCAACATGTCTTATACCTTGCAAGGTGCACAGGGATGTTTAATTTGTTCTGATTTACTCTTACATGAAAGTGTCAGCTTTTTGACTTAAACTCTCATGGAATTATCTACCAGTACTCAAAGTACTCTTTCATTATTTACATTCTCTGGATGATTGGAAGAAGAAGTGGAAAACAAGCATCATATTTTGTCTCTACCATATTTTCAGATTGAGCAGTGATATATTTCACTATATAAAATATAATAATTATATAACAGATTTAATTTTTCTATGGAGGTAGCAAGCTGTTTCCATAGCAAGCTCTGCTTTTCCTGACCAGCTTTCCCTTTCTGTACCTTATATTTTATCTAAAAGTATCTGTCAGCAGTAAAATATTCTATCCATAGACAATTCTCTATATGCTCGTCACAGAATGTTGGGCCTAACATAGTTTATGTCGGGGGCATAGAAATTCATTTCTCACATTTATGGAGAAGAGAAAGAGAAAGAAACATTTTAGACAGCTGTTAGACTCCAAGAGCCATTGGGAGATCCAATGTACACTGGGTGCAATATATATTTTTATATTTGTTTTTTAATGCTCTACCAGAAATGTTTTACAGAAAGAATAGGACAAAGATTCAACTGACAGAACAACACACATGTGTATAATTTTTCCCCAGAAGAAAAAACTAGGGATTTTAAGGAGAGGGATGTCTGTGTCATTGTTAGGGTCACTGACAGTTGTCTCTCTTATCTGCTATGGCAGGGAAGATGCAGGGGTGGGTGTGGAGGGCAAGTGATGGGTGCTGGTAATAATTGGGGGTGGATGAGGGGAGCTGAGTGCTGGTTGAGTGGAGATAGGAATGGGGAGATTTGCCTTGGGTTCACGCTAAGCTTCCAATAAAAGTAGGAATATGCATTTCTTGTTCATGCTGTATTATGGGCAATTAATACAGTACCTGGCACATATGAGCTATTTTTTTTAAACATGTTGAATAAATGTATACTTGAATAAATGTATGTTGAATATCTGCTTACAGAATTATGCCGTACTTTTTGGGAAAAATTAAGGTTAATAAATAGGATGAGTGATATTTAGATGCGTGTATTGGTTCTAGCATACTATTATGGATATAACTGGCACATAAGGAAGTTCTGTAGCCCAACCTCTAGCATGGATGTTGAGTTAAGTCTTACATATTTTAATATTTTAAATACATTTGAAATAACCACACCTTTTTTTAATTTTTAGGAAAGCGTGCTCTTGTTTTCATTTTCCATTAAACAATTTTTCCTGAGAATGAGAAATTTCATCCAAAATCAAAGTTATTCCAAAATCATGACTTTCAATTCCTAACATGTTGTGTTAACTTTATTATTCTTTCTTTTGTAGATACCAACTCTTGGATTGAAATTTGAAATGCAAATTCAATGAGTCTTTTACTGAGTGGTCTGTGTTTGTGTTTGTGGGAACAGGATTGAAGGGCTGGGGAGGTGTGCTTCTTTTCTGACAGCATGTAGGCAGCATGTAGAGCAATAAATAATTTCCCTCAGCAGCTGTAAAGTTGGGTAATATGTGGTTTTACATTTATAAATCAAATGGAATATAAATGATTGCCAGCTAAAATGAAAACATAACTGTAATGAAATAACTTGAGGAAATGGAAGCTGGATTGCCAGTAGGGAAAGAAATGTGTATTTACTTTATTTAGTGAATTTTAATGAATTGTATTTATACACCTAAGCTTATTAAATAAAAAGTCAAAACAATTGAATTTACTCAATTACTAAATTGATTTGAAGGGAAGCAGTTAGAGACTAATCAGTGAGAAGAACCCTCCAACTGATTCATTAGTTAGTTAACATATTTACTGTTTATATTAATTCAGTCTCACTTAAAACCGTACAAAGAATGCTTTCAAAAATAGCCAGATTAGAACTCATATTTCTCATCTTGGTGGCATAATGGGAAAGTTGACATGTTTGGAATGTAGTATCTTTCTATGTAATTAGCTATTTTAAAAATTTTATTTTTCTAAAACCATCTTGCACAGGACAATCTGGACACAGAGACCACAAGTTCTGACATTTACAGGGACACACAGGTGAGGCTAAAAGCGTAACTGTGCAAGAACCTGAGTGAGTGGGAACCAGCACCCTCTCCAGCCAACTGTGATCATGGGAGAAGGTAGACCTGCTGTTGCCAGGTCTCTTATTTAAAGAAACAAATAGAAATCAGAAATTGTATGTGAAATGTCCCTGTCTTTACATTGCAGCAACTAATTAATTTTTTGAAACACCATATAGACCCAACAAAGCCTAACTGTGCCCAAGTGGCTAGTTTGAGATCACTGCCTTAGATAGTCAGGTGTAGTGGCAAGAATACAACCATTAGAACTGGACTTCCTGGGTTCTAACTAAGCAAGAATTTAATGTAGAGCCTTGGGCATGTCACGCTTTTGCTCAGGGCCTTCTCATTTTTAAAATTAGGGATTTGTGCCAAGTCATATGTAATTGAGTAGCTTTTAAACTTTTGCAACATCTATGCTTTCACAAGGAACAGTAACTGAGCTTCACAGTCATTAACATTTTCGTTTTCACTGTGAACTATGCGATTTCTCCAAATATTTGAAATCTGCCTACTATTGGCTTCTCTGAGAGTTGTTTATGAACATTTGTTGAAACTGACCAGAGAAAATACTGTCAACTTGTCTCTGAGTCTAAGCAAATTGTTAGCAGAGTTTCAGTACTTGGCTATCTCCTGCTGTAGTAAACATATTAATAAGCTCTCACCAGAAGAACTGTGAACAGATGCAGTTCTTGAAAACACAGTGTCCTTGTCACATTTACTTGTCTGTCTCTCCTAGTGAGCAAGGCTTGCTTGTGGTATCCTAGTAAATATTCTGTTTTTATGTCACAGCCAGATCATAGTTCAATTCAGTAGAAAAATCACTGTAACCAGTATCTTTGATACACAGAGCCTAAGTCATAAGGGAAGATACACATGCCATGTAATGAGAAGACTTTTTATCTTTTTCACCCTGTCACACAATTTCTTGTATTCTGTGACACAATTCCTTGGAGCCAGAAATGAGAATAGTACATTGCCTTTGTAGCCACTTTTCAATGTGGAACTTCAGATGCTTCAAATACAATAAATGCCTCTACACAACATCTTATATCATAAACTGGGAACTATCCCCAGTGTAGTGGAATAACCAAGGCATCACACTTAAGCACCTCTGTCTTCACTGATAACTAGCTGAGTAACCTTGAAAACGGCATACCTTTTTGAATTACCATTTTATCTTTTATAATGATGCTACATTAAAAAATGTGATAGGGTAGTTGAGAGGATCACAAGAAAGCAATTAGATATGAAAGTGCTTTGCAAAAACACAGAGCACTATATGTCAGTGAGATAACATACCAATCAATCTCTTAACTCATTCAAACATAAGGAATGGAAGTACAACTTGAATAAAGCAGCTTGCTGAATCCCAAAGAATTGCATAATTCTTTGGGATTTGGAATTGACCTCCTTGTTCTCTCCTACCATTCCTTCTTTCCTCATTTTAAACCTTGTCTTATTTCTCAACCATTTTATTAATTTGTGACACTGAGTATATGGAATCAAACTCAGAATGTCAGAGAAAAAGATTTGATATGTTCCCTGAAGAACTCTAAAGAATATTACTTTGGTTTGACTTTTTTATTTTTTTAAGAAATTTTTTATTTTAATTGGTTTTTGGTGAACAAGGGGTATTTGGTTACATGAGTAAGTTATTTAGTGGTGATTTGTGAGATTTTGGTGCACCCATCACCCAAGCAGTATACACTGAACCAAATTTATAGTCTTTTGGATTTAGTTTTTTAAAAGAGTTATATATTTAATATTCATTTTTTCCTTCTGTCTGGACTTCTTCCAGTTTTTCCACATTAGTGTTAAAATTGAGGACTTCGGGTGATTGTAACATCACATACAGAATTATATAGATAACGAGCTGTCATCTTGTTTTTGCGTATTCTTACATGATAAACAGTTTCCTAAGTTTCTACTTAGTATTCATGATTTAGAGTGGTGGCATGATATTCTGTAACTGGCTGTACAGGCATACATCAGAGATGTTTTGGATTCAGTCCTAGACCACTGCAATAAAGCAAATATTGCGATAAGTGAGTCACACCTATTTTTTGGTTTTCAGTGCATATTAAACTTATGTTTACACTATACTATAATTTTTAAAGTGTGAAATAGTATTATGCCTAAAAGTGCATACCTTAATTAAAAACAGTTTACTGCTAAAAATGCTAATGATCATCTGAGATTTCAGCAAAATTTAATCTTTTTTGGTGGCTGAGATCTTGCCTTGATGTTGATGGCTACTGACTAATCAGGGTGGTTGTTGCTGAAGGTTGGGGTGGCTGTGGCAATTTCTTAATATAAGACAACAATAAAGTTTGCCACATCAATTGAGTCTTATTTTCATTGAAGACTTCCCTGTAGCATACCATGCTGTTTGATAGCATTTTACCAATATTAGAACTTGTTTCAAAATTGGAGTCAATCCTCTCAACCCCTGCTGCTGCCTTGTCAACTAAGTTTATGTAATGGTCTCAATCATTTGCTGTCATTTCACAGCATCTTCACCAGGAGCAGATTTTGTCTTAAGATTCCATTTTCTTAGTTCATCCAGAAGAAGTAACTCTTCATCTGTTCAAGCTTTTTCATGAAATTATATTAATTCAATCACATCTTCAGCCTCCACTTCTAATTCTAGTTCTTTTATTGTTTCCAACACATCTGCCGTAACTTTTCTCCATTGAAGTCTTAAACCTCTCAAAGGCCTTCATAAAGGTTGGAATCAATTTCTTCCAAACTCTTAATAATGTTGATATTTTGAATTTTGATCTTCTTTAGTGAATCCCAAATGTTCTTAATGGCATCTGGAATGGTGAATCACTTTCATACGGTTTTCAATTTACCTTGCCCAGATCCATCAGAGGAATCACTATCTATGGCAGCTATAGCTTCATGAAATGCATTTCTTAAATAAGACTTGAAAGTCAAAATTACTCTTTGATCCATGGGCTGCAGAATGGATGTTGTGTTAGCAGCCATGAAAACAACATTAATCTTCCTGTACGTCTCCCTCAGAACTCTTGGGTGACCAGGTGCATTGTCAATGACCAGTAATATTTTGAAAGGAATCTTCTTTTTTCTGAGCAGTAGATCTCAGCAGTGGGCTTTAAATATTCAGTAAACCATGCTATAAACAGAAATGCTGTCATTCAGGCTATATTGCTCCATTTATAAAGCACAGGCAAAGTAGATTAAGCATAACTTTTAAAGGCCTCAGATTTTCAAAATGATAAATGAACATTGGTTTCAACTTAAAGTCAACAGTTGCATTAGCCCCTAACAAAGCAGTCAGCCTGTCCTTTGAAGCTTTGGAGCTAGCATCAACTTCTCCTTTCTAGCTTTAAAAGTCCAAAGCTTTATGTATTTTGTCTGCATTCAAAATCAGTTGTTTAAAAGTAGTCACTTTCATCAATTATCTTATGTAGATCTTGATAACTTTCTGCAACTTGTACATCAACACTTGCTTCTTCATCTTGCACTTTGATGTTATGGATATAGCTTCTTTCCTTAAAAATGGTTTCTTTCCTCAAGAACCAACCCCTTCTAGCTTCAAACTTTTCTGCAGAATCTTTCTTACCTCTCTAAGCCTTCCTAGAATTGAAGAGAGTTAGAGCTCTGCTCTGGATTAGGCTTGGCTTAAGGGAATGTTGTGAATGGTTTGATCCTTCCAGATCACTAAAACTGTCTCCTTAACAGCAATAAGGCTGTTTCACTTTCTTATCATTTGTGTATTCACTGTGGAGTAGCACTTTTAATTCCTTTCAAGGACTTTTTATTTGCATTCACAACTTGGCTAACTTTTTGGTGAAAGGGGTCTGGCTTTTCGCTTATCTTGGCTTTCGTCATGGCTTCTTCACCAAGCTTAATCATTTCTAACTTCTGATTTAAGTGAAAGATGTGCAACTCTTCCTTTCACTTGAACATTTAGAGGCCATTGTATAGGTTTCTGTGTTTGTTTTTAATTTTTATTTTAGGCTCAGGTGTACATGTGCAGGTTTACTGTATAGGTAAATTACGTGCTATGGGAATTTGGTGTAGAGATTATTTCATTGCCCAGGTAATAAGGATAGTACCCAACAGGTAGTCTTTTGATCCTCACCCTCCTCCCACTCTCCACCCTCAAGTAGGCCCTGGTGTCTGTTGTTCCTTTCTTTGTATACCTGTGTACTCAATGTCTAGCTGCCATTTATAAATGAGAACATGCGACATTTGGTTTTCTGTTTCTACATTAGCTCACTTAAGATAATGGCCTCCAACTCCATCTACGTTGCTGCAGAGGACATGATCTTGTTTATTTTTACGGCTGTATAGTATTCCATGATGTACCACATTTTCTTTATTCAGTCTATCACTGATGGACATATAGGTTGGTTCCATGTCTTTACTATTGTGAATAGAATGGTAATGAACATATGCATGTGGGTGTCTTTATGGTAGAATGATTTATATTCATCTGGGTGTATACCCAGTAACGGGACAGCTGGGTTGAATGGTAGCTCTGTTTTAGGTTCTTTAAGAAATCACTGTGCTGCTTTCCACAGTGTCTAAACTAATTTACATTCCCAGAAGTAGTGTATAAGTGCTCCCTTTTCACCACAACCTTGCCAGCATCTGTTATTTTTTGACTTTTTAATAATAGCCATTCTGACTGATGTGAGATGATATCTCATTGTGGTTTTGATTTTCATTTCTCTAATAATCAGTGATGTTGAGCAATTGGCCTAATTGTAATATTATTGTGTCTCAGTGAAAGGAAAGGCCTGTGGAGAGAGAGAGAGATGGGGGAATGCTGAGGCAGTGGAGCCATCAGAAAACACACAACATTTATTGATTAACTTTATTGTATTATATGGGCATGGTTCATGGTGTCCCAAAACAATTACAATAGTGACATTCAGGATCACTTATCATAGATCATCATAAGAGATATAATAATAATGAAAAAGTCTGAAATACTGCAAGAATTACCCAAATGTGACAGAGACACAAAGTGAGCACATACTGTTGGAAAAATGGCACTCATAGACTTGTTCTATGCAGGACTGCCACATACCTTCAGTTTGTAAAAATGCAATATCTGTGTTTGCACTTTGATTTATTGTGCATCACAGATATTGCATTTTGAATGTCTGTACTGAAATGCCCTTTATTAAGCCAAAATTGACAAATGGGACCTAATTAAACTAAACAGCTTCTGCACAGCAAAAGAAACTATCATAAGAGTAAACAGGTGACCTACAGAATGGGAGAAAATTTTTGCAATCTATCCATCTGAGAAAGGGCTAATATCGGAACCTACAAAGAACTTAAATAAATTTACAAGAGAAAACAACCCCATCAAAAACTGGCATGAAGGATATGGGTGAAGGATATGAACAAACACTTCTCAAAAAAAGACATTTATGTGGCCAACAAACGTGTGGAAAAAAGCTCATCATCACTATGATGATGAGTGATGAGAAATCACTATGATGATGAGCTTTTTTTAGAAATCGAAAACACAATGAGATACCATCTCATGCCAGTTAGAATGGCAATCATTAAAAAGTCAGGAAACAACAAATGCTGGAGAGGATGTGGAGAAATAGGAACACTTTTACGTTGTTGGTGGGAGTGTAAATTAGTTCAATCATTGTGGAAGATAGTGTGGTGATTCCTCAAGGAACTAGAACCAGAAATACCATTTGACCTAGCAATCCCATTACTAGGTATATACCCAAAGGATTATAAATCATTTTACTATAAAGACACATACACACATATGTTTATTGCAGCACTGTTCACAAGAGCAAAGAGTTGGAACCAACCCAAATGTCCATCAATGATAGACTGGATAAAGCAAATGTGGCACATATACACCAGGGAATACTATGCAGCCACAAAAAAGGATGAGTTTGTGTCCCTTGTGGGGACATGGATGAAGCTGGAAACCATAATTCTCAGCAAACTATCACAAGAACAGAAAACCAAACAATGCATGTTCTCACTCATAAGTGGGAGATGAACAACGAGAACACATGAACATAAGGAGGGGAACATCACACATCAGGGCCTGTTGGGGGGTTGGGGGCTAGGGGAGGGATAGCATTAGGAGAAATACCTAATGTAGATGATGGGTTGACAGGTGCAGCAAACCACCATGGCACATGTATACCTATGTAACAAACCTGCACATTCTGCACATGTATCTCAGAACTTAAAGTATAACAATAAAATAAAATAAAATAAAATAAAATAAAATAAAATGCCCTTTGTTTTAAGAATTCAGGATGTTTATAGTTTTTGGCTTGTTTTTGTTTTTCCTTCAGTTTATCCAGTAGTGTGCATATATCTTTTAAATTTTATTTCCTCATCCTTTTTAATCTATTTTTGTTCTGTATTCAGGTTTGTCCACTTCATCATCAATTTATTTTTCTGTAATGCCTATTTTGCTAGTTTTCTTCCTCCAGTGTGATTTGTTTTTGGTCGATTACTCTGTTTTTCATTTATCTACAATCTGCTCTTATTCTGGCCTGCCCTCAAATAATACGTGCTTGAAAACCTCATTTTTGAACATTTAGTAGATATTTTCTAAATTTATTTTATATTTCTTCAAAACACTATTTTTGAGGTTCTCCCTCACCCTTGCCATGCCTTTGCAGAGTTTTTCCTTTATTTTTGTGCTATAAGTGCTCTTTTATGGATCCTTGTAGGCTATTTTTTCTTTTTCCTTCGCATTCATCTTTGAGTGAGGGCAAGTCCAATCGGATGCGATAGTCCAAAGCAACCAACAGTCACCTTTGCTTAGACTTTTCTTAGAGCTACCATTGTCTGCTCCTCTAAGAACAACCGCCTCCGGCAGATTTGAGGTTGGAGAGCAGGCTGATTTCAGCGCACCCAGCATAGCCTCCAGTGCAAAGTACCACCAGAGCAGTGCCTCAACAAGCTTTAGTGTATCTTCCTGGCTGTGAATGAACTAATTAGAATTCAAGTTAATGGGAAAATTCTTTGAAATGGGTTAACAGAACTCTGATTGCTAGTTATGCTGTTTTTAATCGAGTCTCATCAATTTGGTAGTGTGTAGAAATGTTGATTAGATTCAGCATTGAAGATTATTGAATTGAATATTCAATTTAACATTGATATTGATGTTGAAGATTATTTTATTTGTGTTAATTGTTTTCAAGACTTACTAAGATTTTTTCTCAATTCAGACATTTTCTTGGACATCTTAATAGGCATTTGGGAAGGGACCTTTCTTACTTTTATTTTCTTGTTTCTATAACTTAGTTTCTACATAATAAAAAAATTACACAATTTCATTTGTTTGCTTTTCTATGTCACATTGTGATTTTTTTTTTCCTTATTCAATTCCACATGCACAGTGAAATCAGGTCGTTTCTTAAGGCTATAGTTTAGGCTTTTGAGCACTGAAGCCATTCACAGACTACATGATATTAATACTATGTATTAATATCAACATTATGAATCCATATTGTAGCTCTTATGTTGCATACTGAAGTCATGGGCAGTCACACATATCACATCAGAATCATTGCAAATCCTGTATTAATGGAATAGGAGTTCACAATATTTAAATATATTGCATATTCAAGTACAGCCAAATTATTATCTATGCTAATTAAGAGATGCAAAGTCACAGAAATACAACGAAATCTGGAAACTATGCATTATTTTGGATTCATTTGCATTATAACTTTTGACTTTCTTCATATTTAGATAACTACAATCTCACCTAAACTTACATGCAAATTAACTTGGATTTTCTGAAAATATACCAATTGCCTAAATTAGCATATTAGTTTGCAACAAAAAAATAGAAGTCCAGGATATATAATTTGAGGTAGATAATTCTTAAAATAGATAATCCACATATAGTTAAGAATTAGCAAGTCTTCTTTATGAATTTGTAAAAATTCCTGGCGTGATGTGCATGTGTATGCACATGTATATGTTTATGTGTATCAAAAGTATAATTAATGTGAGGATTGCAGCTGTATATTTTCCATAGTGTTAAGTTGAACAATAGAATTATTACCTGGTTTTCATCTTAATACTTTAAGTCTACTTTTATAGTTCCTTTAACCTAACTTAAAATTATTTCATGAATAAATACATTAACCAATATGAAATTTAATACTAAACCTGCAATTCTGTACCAATGTTTTAGCCATACTTTCTCCATTTTCAGAAAATATTAAAACATATGACAACATTTGTGTCCAAATCCATTTTGATTATTCTTTTTGCTAAAATATGATAATGCTTTTCCTGATTATCAGTATATAGTATCTGTTCTACTTCCTTGATCCACTAATTTTTAATTTCTCACAAAGAAATCAAAATAAAAAACAAGGGTTCAGATTTGTTCTTTTTTTTTTTTCCCCAGCTACTGGAGAGGTTGAGGCAGGAGAATCATCGCTTGAACCCGAGAGGCAGAGCTTGCAGTGAGCCAAGATTGCGCCACCGCACTCCAGCCTGGTTGACAGAGCGAGACTCAGTCTCAAAAAAAAAAAAAAAGATTTGTTCTTTTTATATCTTCTCTTTTTCTTAATGAATATTTGATAAGCCTAATAGTTACAGAATTTTTTTCAATATTGAGTCATACTTTACTTAACAAACCATCAATATCTAAGTAGTAGATGGCAATTTGCACACTGTTTTACCTTATTGATAATTGCCAAAGTTGCTAGATAATCTTCAAAGCCTTGAATTTTTATATTGACTTACACTTAAAGTTTTTCCTTATAAAACTGTTTTAATATTAAAAAAAATCACTCCCTAAGCCTGTGTCATCTTTCAGTTATGAACCCTTCCTTGATCTCTAAACAACTACTTTAAATGCAGGAGAAAGCCTTCTTAATGTGTACCCTGTAAAAAACATATTCAAAATTTTCTTTATTATTATGTTCTCTATGAATTCCTGGTGTTGATTTTGGAGGAAAATGTAATGGTCTTGTGCTGGTGTAGGTTCAGGCTATGTGTGAACCACATTCAGATCTAGCTGTACTCAGTGTCTCAAAACCACATTAATAGGTAGCCCTGCAAAGTGGTAAGGAGCAGTTTCTGAACACAGGTGGCCTTTGTTCCAGATCCTGACCCTGCCACTTACCAGACAAGTTCTTGAACTTCTCTGTGCTTCCGTTTCTGAATCTGTAAAATAGAGATAATTATCATACTTATCTTTTAGGGTAATTGACTGACAAGTACATGAGATAATACCTGGCACACAGTATATTGTTACAGAGTTTGCCACCATGATTACTACCCATTCAGTGCAAGTGAGGTACCCTATATAAACTACATAGCAAAACAGGACATCTGATGCTGGGCCTGAGCTGTTCAGCCCTGTAAACAAGGATAGAAGCAGGGTAGACCACTCCTGATCCACGTGGAACGAGATTCCCAAAGTAAAAGAAGGGAATTGTCCAGATAGGAGAAGGTGAAGGAATGTTGGGTAAGTACAAGCAACAGATGTCCACTCCATATGGGGAAATGTTGAAGGAATCATAAAGGGGAAAAAGACTGTATTGTCATTTTCATTAGCAGACGTAGTATTTTGCAAAAGAGATGTTAGTCGTGCTCCATGTGGTTGTGTAAGTTCAGAATAGGACATGCACATAAGACGGGCAAGAAGTCAGATTCCCATGACTCAGAGGAAAAAAAAAACCTGACTAGAATTCTGAAATTGAATGAACTGTATTGTAAGGCTGTGAGATGCATGTTGCTTGAGAAGGCTTTTATTTCTTATTTTTTCTTTTTCCCTTTTTCCAACTTTTATTTTGGAATCAGGGTGTACATGTGCAGGTTTCTTACAAAGGTACATGTGTGTGATGCTGAGGTTTGGAGCACAAATGAATCCATCACCTAGGTAAGAGAGTATATTACCCAACAGACAGTTTTTTCAACCCTTGTCCTCCTCCCTCCTTCCTCTCTCTTGTATTCCCCAGTGTCTATTATTCCCATTTTTGTGACTATGTATACTCAAATTTTAGCTCTCATTTATAAGTGAGAACACAGGGTATTTGGTTTTCTGTTTCTGCATTAGTTCATGTAGGATAATTCTTTCCAGCTACATCCATGTTGCTACAAAGGACAAGATTTTTTTAATGGTTGTATAGTACTCCGTGCAGTACATTTTCTTTATCCAATCCACCATTGATGGGTACCTGAGTTGATTCTATGTCTTTGTCACTGTGAATACTGCTGCAATGAACATATGGTTGCATGTGTCTTTTTGGTCGAACAGTTTATTTTCTTTGGGGTAGATACCAGTAGTGGGATTGCTGGGTTGAATGGTAGTTGAACTCTCAGTTCTTTGAGAAATCTCCAAATTGCTCTCTATGGTGAATGAACTAATTTGCATTCCACCAACAGTGTAAATGTGCTCCCTTTTGGAGAAGGTTTTTAAGCAGAGGTCTAAATCACTCCTTAGAGAACAGGCTTTACATAATAATAGAGAGAGAGACAGAGAAAGAGAGAGAGAGAGAGAGAACACAGTAAATGTATAGTAAATATGCCTAAATCTATGACTTTTACAAATGTGGGACATTTAGGGAAAGAGCTCAGATATTTGAGAACTTGCTCTGTTATTAATGGTTGTACGATACTCAATCTTCCAAACTTCTAGTAAAAATGTAAACATATTTATTCAGTTCTTGACTTTTCTAAGCTATAGTCTGGATGTAATTTTATTTTTGTCTTCACATTTAACCACATAAGTATAATCCATGCTTACTAGAGAGTTCAGTAACGTAGCTAATTCTCAAAACCCATTTTAGTTAATATTTCCAATTGAACTAGTGAGTTTCTGTATTACACCCCTCACTCTGGCATTAATGAATTTTGCTGAGAGAACAATTTGATTGATTAATTGATCTCATGTTAGCAAAATAACTAAATTTGCTCATCAGCAATAAGAATGGCTGTATTCCTTACAGAGAGTAGCACATGAATTAGAAACTTGGTTATTTGTCTATTGCTTATCTATGTTTCCAATATGATATATGCCTTAAATCTCCTGTGAAGGTAGGCAGTTTATAAATTAAATTTGTGTTTTATTTTAGACACATTCCAACCACTATTATTGTAAAGGGTCTTAGACATATATTTTGCTTCTGGGTAATTATTTGACAGTAATTTAGAGAGTCAATTACTAAACATATAAATATCCTTCTGAAATGTTTAAATTTTTTTGGAATGGAATAGGACAGTTAAAGAAATTAACTATTATGCTTATCTAAGTAGGAAAGAGTTAATAAATAAATAACCAAACATGATCCTTAGTAAAGTAATCTAAAGTAATCTTAAACTATTAAAATGGTTTCAAAATACCTGTCTATCACAAGTTCGTTGTCATACAAATAAAAGCCTAAGATAAGGACTGGGGTTAGATTTTTCTTATTTTTTAAAAAACGCTTCTTACATTCTTAAAAAACAAAACAAAACAACAAAAAAAGTTTCCAAAGATAAAGATTTTGAAAGAGAATTCCTCAAGTTATTATGCAAATAATTCTCAAAATGTTGTGAAAATAGTTTCCCAAAGCTTATCAGTTTATATTGTGACATGATAAAATGAAATATAACTTTTAGAATTCTCATAATAGCGAAAATAATCTGGTTTTATCTTTCTTTTCACTGATTTTATTTTGATCAGCTCTAATCATGTAATTTCAGGGTTTTAGGGGAAAAGTTGTAATGCTCTTTGCATTTTAAAAGGTCGCTTATAGCTTACCTACAAAACAACTCTGATATTTGGCAATAATTGTTAGAATTGATGGAATGTGTAGATTAAATATCATTGAACCTTCAAATACTTTTTTATTTTTTTTTTTTTTGAGACTGAGTCTCGCCCTGTCGCCCAGGCTGGAGTGCAGTGGCACAATCTCGGCTCACTCTGCAAGCTCCACCTCCCGGGTTCACACCATTCTCCTGCCTCAGCCTCTCGAGTAGCTGGGACTACAGGCACCCCCCACCTCGCCTGGCTAATTTTTTGTATTTTTAGTAGAGACGGGGTTTCACTGTGTTAGCCAGGATGGTCTTGATCTCCTGACCTGGTGATCCACCCGCCTCGGCCTCCCAAAGTGCTGGGATTACAGGCATAAGCCACCGCGCCCGGCCTCAAATAATTTTTTAAAAGACTTTGTCATTGTGTTAAACGATGTCATTGCATCCACAATTTTAACTTTATTCCCCCATTCTCCTGAGGGTAAAACTAAAATCTGTTCACAAGATAGGGAGAGAAGACCAAGGAATGTGGCAAGACATGAGGAGGGTCTGTTTAGAATTAAATTTCAGGCCATAGCTAATCTACAGAATGAATAATCAGATAATTGTTAAATGATTTGTCTTGGAAAATAATAATTGCTGCAAACCTATGGTACAGCCCATCCAGTTGAGTGTAATATCAGAAAAGCCTCATTTATTTCATGAATCAGAATAAATGCAAATAATTGGCTTGAACGTCTTGAGGACAATTAAAAAGTAGCTAAATGTTACTTTGTGATTTTAATTACTTACCTGAACAAAATAAAATTTTTACATAATAGCACCTCCTCATTTAAAAAGCTACCTATTTGATCCAACAATCCTTAAACATCAATTGATACATATTTAAAAAATCATACTTTGAAAATGTAAGCCACACTTTCTTTTAAATTTTTAATATGAAATTTATGTTTCAGGTTGGCTATGTGAATTTTTCTGCTTCTTGATCTATGTGTTTGTTATGAAGCTTCTAAATTCCTAAATCTCTGAACTGTTAAACTTATGATCTTCTGATGTCAGTGGTCCCCAAACATCAAATCACATTTTGACTTTTGAAATATAGAGATTATCAGACTTTGTGGACCTGTTGAAGGAGAATATCTAGAAGCTGAGTCCCAACATTCTATTGCTTTTTAT
The DNA here is from genome assembly GCF_006542625.1 of Nomascus leucogenys. NCBI lineage: Eukaryota > Metazoa > Chordata > Mammalia > Primates > Hylobatidae > Nomascus > Nomascus leucogenys. The sequence continues at coordinate 132,115,679 of NC_044383.1, forward strand.
GTTTCCTTGTGACTATGATCATTTATATTTGGGAGCCCTTGATCCTGTACAACACTGAGCATCTCTGAACTTACTGGTTATTTTGAACATTTTATTCAATATCTTTCATCATATTGTAAGCTTCTGAATGACAATGCTCATATTACGTTACATTACATTACATTACATTGCATTACATTACATTACATTACATTGCATTGCATTACATTACATTACATTACGGCTGAGTTTCAAAAAATCTTCTAAAGTAACTTTTATATGTTAAATATTTTAAAAACTTATGACCATCTCTAGATTGTGTTATGAGTAATAGGAATATGAAATCTTTTAAAAATATACAGATAAGGTTTTGATATGTTTGAAATGTCTTTTATTTTATTTGTAATTGTTAACATATTATTCTGACTCCCTGGAGGCCAGTTTTCAGCTGTAATTGGTACCTGATCCATAAAATTCTTTTCAAAAAGTCCGTGAGTTAAGTACTCTTGGCTGTGTTTAAATAACACTGTCAATTCCAAGTTGAATTTAAAATATGCCACAACATTTTCATATGATGAAAATCCTAACATTAGCTTAGGAAAGTTATGAAAGCCAAAGAAGCAATCTTCGTTGTGTTCAGAAATATGAAAGTTACTGGAAAGCCAACGAAGCAATCTATGTTGTGCCTTTTTTGTACTACCACCGCTATCATCACCACTATTTCTATGACCACTATTTTTTACTATATGCTAAATGCTATGCAAGTTGTTTTAAATATACAAATTCATTTTGTCTTCATAACGACTCCACTCACGAGGAAGAAATTGAGCATTAGATAGTTTCAGTAGCTTAGCCAAGGTCATTCAGCTATAAGATGGAGGAGATGGGATTTAAACGAAATCTCCAAAGCACACCTTTATCTCCCATAATAAATACCCCAAAAGTCTAATAAAAATGTTTATCTGTTATGTGCCAATTTCTGTGTTTGGCCTTGGAGAAACCAAAATAAATAGGACCTGGTTGCTGCCCTTGGGAAGCATAAATCTCAGAAAAGTTTCTGAAAACACTTCTTTAGCTTTCCTCCAGTGCTCTTAAAGTTATTTTTTTCTCTAACAAGTTTATTGCTCAGTGGTGGTCACCAGGTCCAATTTTTTAATGTTATTTAAAAATATCCAAGAAAGCTATCACACAGCTGAAAGCATGAAGAATATAAGTGAGAGAATTACATTAGGAAAAAAACTGGGCACATTTTGAGCACTCAATATGCATGATTTTATTGAATACTTATGACAATCTTATGGTATGTGCTTTATATAAGATTTATGAAGGGGAAAAATGAGACTCCTAGAGGTTAAGAGATATGACCAAGGCACCTGACTTGTAAGCAGAGATGCCAGGATTTCAGTCTTATCCAGTGATATCCAAGGCTTTTGCATTTCCAGTTGGATCACGGCATCTCCCACATAGTTTTGGTACCTGATTTCTAGTCTGGGAGAAGTTTCCCTACGGAACCTGAGGTTTATAGAGCAGCAAATTTTCCTACTATGCCAGGTAGATTAGTAGAATCTATGTTAAAATAGATTCACTGTACAAATATATAAAATTAAGAGGTATCAAAACTAGACTTAAATAAATTTGGTTAGAAATCCTTCCAGTAAGGAGTGTTTCTTAACCTATTTTGTCAATTATTGGCAGCAGAATCGTGACCTTACTAGTCATTCAGGAATCCACTTGAATTATCAGGAAAGACTTATTAGCTTGGGACTTTACAACAAAAATATTAGTTGAAAATGGCTAAACCCACACCCTGTAATAACCATTAACACTTTACTGAAACATAATAACTTGTAGTAATTAAAGTGCTACAAGGCAGTACCTATTAGCAGTATAAACTGCTCATTTTAATTCACTAAGAAACTATCGAAATAATTAGCCTATGGGGCTTGGGAATCACCTGCTTTTTGTGTGTCTGGATTTCTCTTCCAAATTTGCGAGTCATTCTGTTTGTTCATGCTGTTCTTGTCTCATCCTGGTCTGCTTCTTTGCATCAAGTTTATTATTACATTGACAGGAATTTCTCGGGTTTTGTCCACGTGATTATTATTCAAAGGTCACTTAAGTATAGTCTTTGTCTCTTCTCTTTAAAAGGAAACCTTCTAAGATACTTTATTAGACAGCTTCTGTCTGGTTCTTCTCTTTGCTATAGTGCACTGGCACTAGCACTGTGCTGGGTTGCTACCCATGGCCTGCATATTCTTTTCTGTGGTAGAAGGAAGAGATTTTACTCTGCTTATGTTCTGGTAGAAGAAGAAATTTCAAATAGAAATCTAAGCTAGAAATGGATCTCCTGTTATCAAGAACCATGGATGCATTATCAACTTCATGCTTAATATTGTTATATATCTTCACTTACTTAGGCAGTTTTACTCTTTAATCATATTTCTCCTAAAATCAAGTAGGCTTGAAAGGCAAGACTTTTTGGAAGAGCATGGTTTCTTTAGAAGGCATGAAGCATTACTAAAATCTGTTACTTTTTAGTTGTCTCATCTTGGGTCTCTGAGATGGAGATTAGCCTGCAGGAAACTTAATAGGAATGTCCTTGAGATCCACACATATTGGGGACGGGAAGGAAGGGAGACAGGATAAGATAGGAGACTGTGATACAGTCACGACAAAACCTTGACCAACCCAGTAGCAAGCTCTGAAGCTGAAATGCTGTACCCATCAGAGCTGTATTTGGTTAGGGCAAAGAGCTGGGCCTTTAAACCTGTGTGTTTACCAGTCATTCAATGGAGGCTGCTACTGAAGTTAGTATGACCTTGGCCGAGGCAACTTTTTCAATGGAGGGAATTCTGGAAACAAATTAACAGCTGAGAGCTGTCCCAGTAGCTGGGGAATAAATCCCTCAGTGCTAAAGACAGGATCTTGGCAGCACAATGCAGCATTCGTGACACTAGCGTTTCATGAAGAGGAAATAATGACATAGATTAGGCCAATCTGTCTCAACCATTTCAAACCATTCTTCTTTTTGATAAACATAAAACATTATTTTGATAGACCTCCCCGAGGAAGCAGTGGTGTTGCTCTGGTCGATAATCTGCATTCTTTGTATCTATCCACCGGGCAAGAATACACCCTGAGCCCTGGTATACATTAAAAGATACTTCTTTTCCTTTGCTTTCCTTCTCTCAACTGACCTTCCCAGATACTTCCATTAGGGCGTCTGAGCTGTAACATTTCCTAATACTTTTCTGCAAAATGACCAGGATAAAATCTGTACGGTGATGTTATGATATCCCTGCCTCCTTTCATGCATTATTCTATAATATCCTGCACTAAATGCTCACAGAAGATCAAGTGATTGATGTATAAAGAAGAACCAATGGATAAAATTTTTTACTTTCAAAGTTTTTAGCAAGATTCTGCATCAAAAGCAAAGTATATAAATAAACAAAACTTAAATGTTATTGTCCTGAATAGAGTACTAATTCTTTTTTTTTTACTGTATATATTTAAGGTGTATGACATAATTTGACCACATTTGTGAGGTCAAGTGGCATATATAGATAGCTATTAGATATATATTATATAGGAATATACATTGAAATATGGGGATTATTAATTTATGCCAGATAGAGGAAGGAAGAGATTGTGTGGGTGAAAGAATAAATTATAAAGCAAAAGACAATAAACTGCTAAGGTTTCAAAGGAAAAATTGGTGATAAAAGCAGAAACTGTCTATAAATTTCTGAAGATGCTTGATATATTCATCAGCAAACATTCATTAAGTTTTCTTGATGTGCTGTGCTATGTGCTAGGTGCCTGGGATATGAAGATTAATAAGAAATGGGACTTGCTGCCAACCAAATTACTATTTAGTGGTAATACACAGGGAAGATGTGCACAGGGGTCTCAGTGGCCACCTGAATATGTATACTCAGATGCTTACACTCTTAGGTAATGCTCTTCAAACTTTCCCAGCTTCTTCTCTATCTTTTTTTGGGGGGAGATGATGATGATTATAGGTAAGTTAATTATCTATAAAGGAAAATGAATATTATATAATAATTATAATGACATATCTCAGGGTGTGCTTATTGGGACAGGATATGTATTACTCTGATTGCAGAGACTAGGGAGAAATGATGGATCTCTAAGGAAGAAGATAAACTCATCAGCATTCCAAACCCTATGGTAGTTTGTTGTCTTTGTTGGCTAGAAGGGGGCTGAGGCTTAAGAAGTCAAAACATTTTCAATGTGGGTTAGAACGCACATAGTTAAAGCATCTTTTGTTGTAAAAGGAGAGGATTGGACTTTAAAGTAAGGCATGGTGTAGTAAAATGTGGATCTGAGATAAGAGTCAAAAGACTCTACCACTTGTTTGCTATGCAGATGGCCAAATTGTTAAACTTTACTTTTCATTTGTATTTTGGTACTAATATTTGGCCTATTTATATAAGAGGACCAAAGGACACAACCATATGCAAATATAATTTTAAAACTTTTAAGTATAGTGAAAATGCAATAAATTATAAAATTATAGATTATAACCCACCAAGTGTCATCAAAATCCAAGTGGTATTGTAGAGTGTTGTCTGCAAAACTGGTAATGATGGGGGAAATATGACAAAAAACTTTACAAGTATTATAAATGATAATTAAAATGGCCACAAGAATATTGGGCATTATTTGGAAAGGCACAGGGAAGAATAGCTACAACTGAACAAAATCTTGTGTATCTGTATCTGGAATGATGAAATTCTGGAATTGCACTGTGAGGAAAAAATAAACGTGTGGATCACAAAAGTAACTGGCCACGAATGTAATCAGGTAGACGTAGAGATGCCCATATGTGGAGAAGAAAGAGATATTGACACTATTTAGAAATATTGATCCTAAATAGTCTCAAAAAGTGGTAGTTAACATAATGTTTAATTTTAAATCTATAAAAATCACCAAGATTAAGGATCATGTGAATGTTTTATCAGTACAGGAGTACTGGATTTGGGGAACAGCTGTCCCTTGATGTCTGAAAGAGACACCGAGATTAAAAGACCTACTTAACCCAGGAGGTCATTATCCTGGGGGAAACAATGTACCAAATGTTGATGGATGAGAGATATCAAGACCAGATTGCCTCACATCTCTTCTCCTCCTCCCTAGAGTGGGGTTGGAGTGATGTGGGCAAGATTGTGCAGCCTTCATCTCAAGAAGGTTGCAGAGTGTACATTTCTGTGTTTTTGCCTGGTTGTTTCCTAGTCACCTGCTTTTCCGTAGGAGGAGTTTAAGAATGGTAATAAGGATGATGATGTGTGACTTCCGTGCTCTCTGGCCTCTCAGTCCTCAGGCATCCCCCATGCCTGAGAACTCACAGGGTTATTGGGATTCCCTCAAATTCAGAGTCATGAATCCGTGCCTACATTAGACTCCACCCAGAGACCTGGAAGTCCTTTCGTCTCAGAATGGATTTGTCAGTCATGGGATATTTTGTGAGCATTTCTCCTGTGCCCAGGATTGCAGTCACCTTTGGCTTGGGTAGCCACTTCCTGGCAGGTTTCTTTATTAATAAATTTTTGTTTGCTTATAGAAGTTAGTCTCAAATGAATATTGCCCAACAAGCCTTATTCTGAAATTTCTTTGGCCCCTTTTGCTTTTGGCTGGAATTACTTGGACTTTTCGTAACAACAATTTTTATTGAATAGTAGAGAGTCATAAATCCGACACGAATATCCCACAGGCAATGCTTATTTACTTTCACATAACAGTTTAATGACCTTAAATCATGGTTCTGTGACAAGTTAGAGAAGTCCAAAATACGTGTGCAAATTACATATAATCAAGGGCTGTGGCAGCTTAGTGAAATACAGTTACGCTGCCAAATAAGAGCATTTAATTCATAGAAATTACAATTTACTTTTCTATGTCTATTTTACATCTTTTTGCTTTTTATCATTTGAATGAGGATCAATTTTCCAGAGTTCATATGCTATGAAACAATGTAATCATATATCATAAACTGGGTTTCTTTGATCTCAGTGCTCTGTTGCTTCCTGATAGTGTTCCATCAAAAAGAATTAGATATTTGCCCTTTGCAAATAACAAGGAGATAGTTGATATACTCCATAAAAGAAGATATATTATTACCTTGATTAACAAAGCAAACTCACAGCACAATTATTGTTAGAAAGCCCAGTGTTACACTCTAAAATAATAAAAAGCACAACAACTGTTCCTTATTTAACAAATTATTAGTTGATCATCTACCATATGTCAGGCACTGTGCTAGCTCTGACAGTTCATCAGTGAACAAAATTGTCCTCAGAGAGCTGATATTCTCCTGGAAAAAGACAATAAAATAATAGATAAATAAATTATATGATATTTCAGACACTAAATGCTGTGAGACTACAGAGCAGGGTGAGGATGATGGGGAGAACTGGAGTGGATTACATTTTAAGTAAAATGGTGAAGATAGCTGCATTGAGGAGATAGAATCTGCATGAAGGATTGGAAGTGAGTGTATTAGTTTCCTAGGATTGCCATAACAAAGTACTACAAACGGAATAATTTAAAATAATAGAAATGGATCGTCTCACAGTTGTGTATGCTAAAAGTCTGAAATAAAAGTGTCAGCAGGGCCATGACTCCTCTGAAGCTTGTAGGAGAGAATCCTTCCTTTTTTCTTCCCAGTTTCTGGTGGCTCCTGGCACTGATTGACGTACCTTGGCTTGTAGCTGCATCACTCCAATCTCTGCTCCATCTCTTCACATGGGCCTCTATTTTGTGTATGTCTCTGAGTGTCCACTCCTCTTTTTGTAAGGACAGCAGTCATATTGGTCTACTCTAGTGACCATAATCTTAACTTGATTAAATCTACAGAGACCCTATGTCTAAATAAGGTCACATTCATAAGTACTGGGAATTAGGACTTCAACATATCTTTGTTGAAGATCAAACAATTGTGTCCCTGTGGGGGACAAAATTTAATCTATAACTATGAGATAATTAGCCATGCAGGTATTTGTGTTTGGGGTCCAGGGACCAGTACAAAGGAGCTGAGGAGGGTGCATGACTGGTGTGTTTGAAAAACTTCAAGGAGCTCATTTTTCTTGCGTAGAGTTAGTGATGAGTCAAATAGAAGGCATGAAGTCTGAGAAGAACCAGGAGACAGCCTGGCCAGGGACTTGTAGGCCACTAGTGATCTTGGCTTTTTAATGCAAGGTGGAATAGGGAGCTTTAGGGATTTGATTTATGTCTTAAATGCTTCACTCTGTCAGCTGTGTTGGGAATAAATTACAGAGGTGAAGGAAGATGCAGCGAATGTGATTAGAAGCAATCTGATTGCAATATTCCTGTGAAGGATGATGTGGGCTTGGATCAGGGTGGTGGCAGTAGAAGTGGTAAAAAGTTACTGGATGGATTCTGGGAAGATTTTGAAGATATAGCTCGAAGGTTTGCTGATTGTTTGGATGTAGGTATTAGAAGGGAGTCAAGGGTGAATCCAAGGATTCTGACATGAGTAACTGGAAGGATGGAGTTGCACTGAGTGATATGCAGAAGCCAGTGGGGCAAGTTTGGAGGCAGGATTAGAAGCTCCATTTAGGTCATGTAATGTACAAGATGCCTTTTTACCATTGGAATGGAGAGGTTGGATGGTCAGTTTTGCATAAACAGTTGAAGTTGAGGTGAGAGATCTGACAGAAGAGCTGCCTGTTGCCAGATAGTATTTGTGCAAATTATCACCGGGCAGTTCTTCAGGACCAGTGACTCTCTGGGTCAAATACATTAACCCAGCTTCTCCTTTGCCTGAAAGCCTTCAGGCTGTGTTATCCCTGCGTATACCCTTCATGGGAACTATATCCAACAGGTTGCTTCTTTCTTCCCTTCTTCACAGGAAGGCAGGTCCTGGCTTTTTATCCCTCTAGTCAGAATGACCTTGGACAAATCTAGAGAGGGTAGGTGTGTAAAGGCAGTGGATGGCAGAGACTGATAGTAGGTTATTTCATTATTTTGGAATTTAAATAAAAAATAATAATTAATTTACTTTTCTCATTTTCAATTAAATTTGTTATGGATTTTGTGATTGAAGCTACAGTATGGAGTAATGGATACATATTCAAAACAAAAATATTTGGGGCCTGATTTTCCAGTCATTAGACTTGAAGACCACTGTGAATTTTGGTTCAAATACAAACATGAGCTATGTGTGCCACCATTGCTAAGGCATACACAGACAGATGCATGCAACACCTCTATTCCTTCCAAATTTTATTTGGATGGGGCACTTCCTGGTGGTACAGGATGGTTAGCTCCACCTTGGTGGTTTCAGTCTATTGCTGCTTTGTTCCAGAGGCACCCTTCTGCACTCCTCTCCTTACACTGCTTTTTCTGAATTTCCCTTTCCCATCTTCAATTCAGCACTCAGGAGACAGACATTTTCCTCAACACAAAGACAAATTATGAAGCAGAGTGGTGCAGTAGAACAAGCACTAGCTGGACTGAGCATCACAGATGTCAATAGATTTCTGCTGAAGTTTGGAAAGGAAAAAAATAATAGCCAATTACTCACTGATTACAAATATTGGAAAATTAATTTTATATCTGGATAGTGAAGGGGGAAAAATCTTACTTAGCCTTTATTACCAGGCAATTCAGAATAAATTTCCTTATCTTTAAAGATTATTTCTAAATTATCTAGCTCATTCGTTTCCACAAGTATTTGCTAAATGCCCTCATACACCAGGCCCTGGTATGGGCATAGAGGTAATTCTCTATTTCACTTTGGTGGAAAGACTTGGTCTAAGAGGTCAAGACAGGGCAGAGGCAACTCAATGCTGGCTCTGCTGCTTCAGGTGAGCCAGGAGGGCAGCTAATGAAGATGGCAGAACCAGAGTAGATGTGAAGCTGAGAAGAGGAAGGAAATGTAGACAGCCTGATAAAGGTGCGCCATATTAAAATTAGATACTGAGTTTTGTTTCAACTCCTTTGACAAAGCAGATGTTAGCTTAGTTGACACATTCAACAGAATATAAGCAAATGAACACTATTAGAAAAAAAAGATTTCCTTTGTCGCTCTGTGTGATAAGAGGAGTAAGCATTGTCAGCAGAATTTTTACATGGGCTGGGAATGTTTCCTAGTGTTTAGTGTAACATCACATTGACAACATCTTCATTATTATTCAGGCTGAGATCTGCTGGTGTGATGGAAGATGAAAGACAGGATTTTTGTTGCTAAATTCTTTGCCTGTGCCGTGTCTGAACTGCCTTCCTTATGTGCTGTTTTTAATGGCAGTCTTAAAGACCTCAAGATGAATAACTCACTTGAAATAGCAGCTGTGGAAATACATTGTTAAGAAAGAAAGAGAAAAAGAAAAAGATTCTGGCTGTTCAGCACAAGTGCTAGCTAGAACTGGCATTTGGATATGTAGGGTCCACTGGACATGGTTGATAGTTAATATGCTGGGACAGAAATATTAAAGAAGATGAAGGAGATGCATGTGTTACCATTCCACTGGCACAAAATGTGGATATAGAGGTTAAGAAAGACTGGTTATCACTAGATAATTTATAAATATATTTGGATACATATACTTGGGTAAAATTGTTCTATTATTATTTACAGAATGTTATACAGTATTTAAAATGAATAATTTCAGCAGGAACTTAATAAAACAATGTGGTGGGATCACTTTAGTGATTCCAATCATGTAGTTTGTTCTTGTAATTTTACGATACTGTTAGTACATAGACAACAGTGTGTTCTCCTCTCCCTGTAAATAGGCTCTTTCTGCCATTCCCTTTTCCTTCCCCGCCATCCCCACTGTTGTAGGAAAAACCAGGTTCTTGTCACACCACCAGGAAAGATGAGGCTTGCAGACACTTTGAAGGGTGGGGGAGAATGGAGTTTATTGGGCAAAAAGGAAAAATCTCCACAAAGTGGGAGGGGTTCCTGTTAACAGGCCCCCATCTCACAAATTCAATCCCAGGTTAGCACACAGGAACTGGAGGGGCCAGGCTCCTCCTCCCTGCAAATCACATGAACTTCCTGAGGCATCACCCTATCTTCCCAGTGCACAGGCCAGCTGGAGATGATCAGGGGAGCCCTTTTTACTTGGCTGTCTCAATACCATAATCATTATCACTGTGGTTGCCCAGAAGCATTTGTTGCAATGCCTATGGGCTGGAAATTAGGTTGAGCAGCATGCAGTTTCAGAAGAGATTTTTAGTTTAAAGGCAACGTTACATTCAGCGCCTCGGATGTGTGATATGTGAGATCCAGCTTTGAGGGGATAGGTGGGGGTAAGAAGGCCATCTCCACTGAATGCAAGAGAGGAAAGGGTTAAAGTAAAAAGGGGGTACTCTGCCAAAGAAAGGACTCCAAATTTGTCTTTATTGGAGCAGATGGATGGAGAACAGCTTTTGTGTTTGTTTTTAAGTTGTTGAAACTTTATAAGAAACACCTCCATTAGTAAAACTTTATTGTCCTATCTCAATTGTTGAAAAGATGATACTTTTTTTTAACTCTATGAGAGAAAACTTTGGTACAGATGAGAGTGTGTCGAACCTCCCTCCTCCCATTTTGTATGGTACCTGGGCATGGAGGGCACATACTCCAAGGCATTGAAATGTCTGTTTCTTTCTAAGCAGACAATGAAAGAGCCTTGTCTTTTCGATCACGAGAATATAGAACATTAGTAGCTCATGAAATGTCAAAAATGAAAACCAGACTGATATTTTATAAAGCCAGGCGTTGTAGAGGAACTATCACTGGAATTTTCATTTCATTGCCTGTGCAGGCAAATCCACCATATCTCTTTACAACTATGGGTGGGTTAAGAGGTTGCTAAAGCTTTAAACAGATGCCTGGATTTCATTTTGTATTTTGCTCTCATTCTCTTCAGTGAAAATGGGGCTTGGGAGCCTTTCAGAATTTTTCACTGTAGGTTTGCCCCAGTGACAACCTATAATTTTAAAGTGAGCATGCACTGGCAGATTGTCACCAATAAAGTAGGTAAATGTGAGATTTTGGTGGCCCAAGGACTCAGAGCATCTTCAAGAAATTATTAGTCAGAGGCAGCTTTATAATTTTCATTGGGGATGGTGATTTGACTCTGTTACTGTGTAGAAGAGGCTGATGTGGAGGGCGATATAGCAATTAAGTTTACCTACCATGTTAGAATTGTGAATGTAAGAATTTTATGTACACTATCCTATGGGTTGCATAATAATACTTTGAAATATTACTTTCCTCTTCTGAATATGCTGTCTTCTGCCTTCACTGCCTCAATGAAGGGATGATACTACAAAACACAAAAACAGAGAAATCTGTTCTTACTTTTTGTGTTTCTAATGCCTAGGTCCTGGGGAGACAGGATGTAAAAATACACGTGACACAGGGAGAGCCAGTTCTTCATTCCTCATACTAGAAAAGGTCCTTAAGTGATGAGAGAAGGGAGGAAGTTACAAGGTAAGCAGAAGAGTAAAAGATGTTGAGGGTTCCTGAGCAAGGGGCCCCTACCCTAGTTCCCTAATCAGAGTCTGTGGTCCTCAGGTAATTCGGGGGAATCTGAGAGCAGAGAGGATCCAAGCCTTGTTGGTGTGGGATGGGGTTGGGTGGGAGGACAAGAGGAGTAAAGGGAGTAGAAAGGGGAGGAAATGCAGGTAGCAAGGCTAGTTCTTTTGTGTGTTCCCAACTATGAGTTGGAAGCAATAAAGTAGAAGTGGCTGCACGTGGTGTCTGGGCAGACACGGCTTAGATAATTTCATAATTCTCTGTATCCCCCAAAGGACGGGGACAGCACATGGCTGTGCATGTGCCCAAACATAGCCTTACACATTCCTACTGAATTTCCCACACCCACGGTGGAGTGGGAACAGCTAAATGTTTCCCAAGTGCCCAAGGGGGATGTGGGAATGGCTCAGAGATGGCAGGCCCTGGAGCAGCCTTGTTGCTGGCAGTGAAGCATGATGGAGTAACATCCATGAATAGATGACCCAAGTCCAGGAAGAATAAGGTCCGTCTCAGCAAAGCATCATTTAAAAGCTATGGAGTCTCCAAAGTACTTGGAAATAAAAGGGCATCTTGACTGCAACTTGCTCTAAGTATGAGAGGGTGTGGGTGGGAGAATGAAAAAGCAACTGTGATAAAATGTTAACATTTGGGAAATATGGGGAAGGGTATACAGAACTTTGTATTTTCTGTAAATCTGAAATTATTTCAAAATAACAAGTGAAGAAGCTACAGAGAGAGGCCAGAAAATAAAATAAAGCAATGTATTTAGAGCAGACTGGGTCATGTTTGAGATCTGCAGAATATCATTTATTCAAAAAGAGCAGCCCTGCAGTACTGAATTAGTAATAGCTGGGGGCCCACCTCTTCACATCTGAAAAGAGAAAAAGAGGAACAGCTCACAGAAGCTTGGGGACATGTCACGGCAAGAGTGGAAGCAGAGTGTTAATTGGTTTTAAGCTGAAGTTAATATAAAGTGAAGTGAATGGCTTGGAGCAGCTCGTAGTTTGCAGAAAGATGAGTTTTGGAAAATCTTGAGCTTTTGGTAAGTAAGTGGCAAAATGTCTGATTTTACCTGGAAGCACTTTTTCAAATTAAATTTAATGCCTTTCTTTGTTATTTAATTCATCGATGAATTGTACATTAAGCAGTATATGATAGGTGTTGTGCAAGCTAGGATGAGTAGAGCTAGGTTGTAGCTCTGAAGATTTTCCTTCAAGATGTCTTTGAGTCTCTGGAGTGGCAGACATATGAATCCAACCATGAAACAATAGAATTTAATAACTATCCAAAGTTTATAAGTAAAATACTGTGGCAACAAAATAAAAATTATTTTTATTGGAGGGACAAGAAAGGTTTTGTGGAGAGGTGACATTTTAGCCAGATTTCGAAGGTCAGCAGGATTTTAATGAGTAGAGACGGGGAAGTTAAAGTTAGTTCTTATGAAAGGAAGAACATATGCTGAAATGCAGGCATCAAGAAATGGGTAGATGGGGGCATTCTTCATAATGCTGCTTTGAGACTAGAAAATAGGTAGGTGGAGTGGATCTCAAATCTAGAGTCGTTAACTCCCTTAAGGAATTCTGTGATTTTTTGTTTGGTTGGTTTCTTTTTTTGAGACAGAGCCTTACACTGTCACCCAGGCTGGAGTGTGGTGGTACAACCTCGGCTCACTGCAACCTCTGCCTCCCAGGTTCAAGCAATTCTCCCATCTCAGCCTCCCATGTGGCTGGGATTACAGGCACCCACCACCATGCCGAGTTAATTTTTGTATTTTTAGTAGAGACAGGGTTTCACCATGTTGGTGAGGCTGGTCTTGAACTCCTGACCTCAGGTGATCCACCTGCCTCGGCCTCCCAAAGTGTTGGGATTACAGGCATGAGCCACAATGCCTGGCCTGTGGTTACATCATTTTAAACATTTACCTTCTTTCCTATCTGGGATTTATTTTGATATCTGTTTTGAAGTAAGGATCCCATGTCATTATCTTTAACCCCTTCCTTTCTCTACCTCTTCCCATATCCGATCAATCACCAAGTTCTATCAAATCCATCTCTAAATGTTTCTCAAATATTTTTATTTTCCCTATCCTCATCCTCACCTGTTCAAGTTGCAATCATTTTTTACTGAATTGCTCCAACAGCTAGAACTGGCACTCATATTTCATCCTCCTCTGATCCGTAATAAAAAGTAGTTTTTTTCTAATTCTGTGAAGAATGTCAATGGTAGTTTGATGGGAATAGCATTGAATCTATAAATTACTTTGGGCAGTATGGCCATTTTCACGATACTGATTATTCCTATCCATGAGGATGAAATGTTTTTCCATTTGTTTGTATCCTCTCTTATTTCATTGAGCAGAGGTTTGTAGTTCTCCTTGAAGAAGCCCTTCACATCCCTTGTTAGCTGTATTCCTAGGTCTTTTATTCTCTTTGTAGCAATTGTGAATGGGAGTCCACTCATGATTTGGCTCTCTGCTTGTGTATTGTTGGTGTATACAAATGCTTGTGGTTTTTGCACATTGATTTTGTATCCTGAGACTTTGCTGAAGTTGCTTATCACCTTAAAGAGTTTTTGGGCTGAGATGGTGGTGTTTTCTAAATATAGAATCATGTTGTCTGCAGAGACAATTTGACTTCCTCTCTTCCTATTTGAATACCCTTTATTTCTTTCTCTTACCTGATTGCCCTGGACAGAACTTATGTTGAATAGGAGTGGTGAGAGAGAGCATCCTTGTTTTGCACTGGTTTTCAAAGGGAATGCTTCCAGCTTTTGCCCATTCAATGTAATAGTGGCTGTGGGTTTGTCATAAATAGCTCTTATTATTTTGTGATATGTTCCATCAATGCCTAGTTTATTGAGAGTTTTTAACATGAAGGGATTTTGAATATTATTGAAGGCCTTGTCTGCATCTATTGAGATAATCATGTGGTTTTTGTCATTGGTTCTGTTTATGTGATAGATTGTATTTATTGATTTGTGCATGTTGAACCAGCCTTGCATCCTAGGGATGAAGCCGACTTGATCATGGTGGATAAGTTTTTTGATGTGCTGCTGGATTCAGTTTGCCAGTATTTTATTGAGGGTTTTTGCACTGATGCTCTTCAGGGATATTAGTCTGAAGATTTCCTTTTTTGTTGTGTCTCTGCCAGGTTTTGGTATCAGGATGATGCTGGCCTCATAAAATGAGTTAGGGAGGAGTCCCTCCTTTTAAACTGTTTGGAATAGTTTCAGAGGGAATGGTACCAGCTCCTCTTTGTATCTCTGGTGGAATTCAGCTGTGAATCTATCTGGTCCCAGGCTTTTCTTGGTTAGTAAGTTATTAATTACTGCCTCAATTTCAGAACTTGTTATTGGTCTATTCTGGGATTCAACTTCTTCTTGGTTTAGTCTTGGGAGGGTGTGTGTGTCCAGGAATTTATCCATTTCTTCTAGAGTTTCTAGTTTATTTGCATAGAGGTGTTTTTAGTATTATCTAATGGTAATTTGTATTTCTGTGGGGTCAGTGGTGATATCCCCTTTTTCATTTTTTATTGTGTCTATTTGATTCTTCTCTCTTTTCTTCTTTATTGGTCTAGCTAGCAGTCTATCTATTTTGTCAATTTTTTTTCAAAAAACCAGCTCCTGGATTCATTGATTTTTTTGGAGGGTTTTTCGTGTCTCTATATCCTTCAGTTTTGCTCTGATCTTAGTTATTTCTTGTCTTCTGCTGGCTTTTAGATTTGTTTGCTCTTGCCTCTCTAGCTCTTTTAATTCGGATGTTAGGGTGTCAATTTGAGATCTTTCTAGCTTTCTGATGCGGGCATTTAGTGCCGTAAATTTCTCTCTTAACACTGCTTTAGCTGTGTCCCAGAGATTCTGGTACGTTGTGTCTTCATTCTCATTGGTTTCAAAGAACTTCTTGATTTCTGCCTTAATTTAATTATTTACCCAGGAATCATTCAGGAGCAGGTTGTTAAATTTCTATGTAATTGTGTGGTTTTGAGTGAGTTTCTTAATCCTGAGTTCTAATTTGATTGCCCTGTGGTCTGAGGGATTGTTTGTTGTGATTTCAGTTCTTTTGCATTGGCTAAGGAGTGTTTTACTTTCAATTTTGTGGTCAATTTTAGAATAAGTCCCATATGGCACTGGGAAGAATGTATATTCTGTTGATTTGGGGTGGAGAGTTATGTAGATGTCTATTAGGTCCACTTGATCCAGAGCTGAATTCAAGACCTGAATGTCTTTGTTAATTTTCTGTCTCGTTGATCTGTCTAATATTGACAGTGCATTGTTAAGGTCTCCCACTATTATTGTGTGGGAGTCTAAGTCTCTCTGTAGGTCTCTGAGAACTTGCTTTATGAATTTTCCTATTTTTTTTCTAGATTAGCCCACAAATCCTCAGGATTATACAAAACTGTGCTTTGAAGAGAACTGACAAATAGTTACTTTTCTCTTACAGAAACATGTTAAGTGTCTCTATTTAGTCATGCCATTCTTTAAGTCTCAAAGGAATATTTGTAATTTTTGAAGCTATAAGAAAGTATAAGTGCATGTTTATTTAATCTCTGGGCAGAAAATGATTTTCTAAACATTAAAGCAATGGAAGAACCAACAACAGAAATGGCTGATTGATGTAACTACATAACCATAAAAATATCATAATATTTTTAAATGCAATAGTGCATGTTTAAATACATTATAAATAAAATTAAAAGAAAAGAGAGAAATTGGGAGAATAATTTAAGGGTGATGCTAAATGGCTTCTGCTTTGCCACATAAATAAATGACACAAAACAATAAAAGAAACACTAATGCCTCAAAGAAAAATGGAGAAAGAACTTGACCAGTTTTTGGAGAAGAAATTTAAGATGGCATGGACTATTCTTTCACATAATTCTGATTCAAACATGCCTCTGTATGACCAGCTGTTTTTAGATCACTCGTAAGGCTCTTTTCTTTAGGGGAATAATACCTACTAGGTTTTTAAGCTGACTAGACCCTTTGTTAAATACAAGTGACAAGCTTTAAAAGTTTTATTTCAATATCTTCTCAGTGGTTTTTAATTTAGATCTCTTGACAAAAAGAAACAGAGGAAAGTGGTATCTTCTGTATTTCATAAAAAGAGGAGAAAAACTTTGCTACTTAATCGACTGTAGACGTGTATAAACCACTGTTCTTTTCGATTATACATTAATCTCAACACCCAAAGAGTGTACTGGCATTTTTCTTTATTGTCATCAATCAGTGGGTTACACATTTAGTTGCTTTGAGGAATTAGGATTTAGTTGCTTTGAGGAATTAGGACTCAAGTTTTTTTGGATAACTCCTTTTTAAAGCTGAGAATTATACTCTGATATGACTGCTGAAAGTTCATGGAATTTGTGAGTTTATTTAATAGAATTTGAGAAAGTTATTGCTTTGTGCTGGCATAGTCTATGTGACGGGGATATAGAAATATAAGCTGTACCAGCTACCAAGACAATTCGGGGTATGTGAGTGGAATAGACTGCATTCTTATGTAGGTGATTTGATAGTGGAATAGTATGTATTATTATTAGATTTGAAAGGAGCCCACCCATAATAACTCTCTACCTCTTTCTAGTTTGGAAATGATTACCAAGGAATGAGGAGCCAGCAATTAAAGTATCATTTTCGAAAAGGCTAAATTAGTTATTGCACTTGATCTATGGTGATAGCTATACAAACTCTGATTTGCTTCTCTTGCCCAGGTCATTTCACTGAATCGCATATGTCTGTTTAAAACTTCAGCTTTCTCTCTGAAGGACAAAACCTGTCCTCATGTTTACAATATAAGCTACAACACAACTTTACAACAAATTAGTGGAAAAGTATGTGTCTCAAGGCCAGACTATGTAAGAGAAAGGGTGTTCATTTGCTCATTGCCAAAGCTGCTAATCAGGTAAGGCACTCCTCTTATTTTGGAGAGGAGTGAAAGAGGGGCTGGGTACTATTTACACCCAAGGACTGGCATTTTCTATCCTGGATAGGATATAAAAAGTAGGAGATAAATATATTGATTTTAATACCTAAGTTTCAGGTATCCGGGGGTGTGATGTCTCTCTCTCGGGGGAGGAGATCATTAATGCATCCTGCTCTTCCCTTCATGAACTCCTTTTCCCAGTACCCACAATTGACCCTTAGTCTGTCTTCTGGGACATCTGGTAGGCAGTGCAGATATGCAGTGGATCAGAACTGCACATTAGTTAAATCAATTCTTAGACCTTGCTGTTAGCCAGGGATAGTAGACATTCTCTATTCTAATTCTCATCCCAAGTATGTCTAGCCTCATGATCAATATAGCTCCAGGAATGTTATTCAGGGAGATAAATGGCAGCAAAAACATACTCCAGTAATCTGTTATGATGGCAATATATAAATGTCCCCAAGTGCAGATTTCCCCCCTTTAAAAAATTCCCATGTCAAAGAGACATGAAAATTATCATTTGTCTGAAATTTTAAGATCCAAAACTTTTATGTTAAGTTTAAAGAAATCAACTTTCAAAATTTATGTTAACCAGTTTTTCTTTCTGTCCAATCTCAGATAGTGGCATGTATTCCACAGTCTAGACAGAGTTCAGTTTTTTAATCAGCTTCAGTTTGAGCTGCCTTGTATTGGAATGAGTAAGGTGCTTTCAGTCCTAAGCCTCTCCTGTGTCTTAATTATTTTATCTTTTTATTTTGACCTAATTGTAGATTCACATGCAATTGCAAGAACTAGTATGAAGAGGTCCTATCTGCCTGCACCTAGTTTTCCCCAGTGATAAATACTATCTTACATAACCACAGTACCATGTCAAAACCAGGAAACTAACATTGGCATTGGCAAAATCCATAGACGTTATTCAGATTTCACTTGCTTTACATGCACTTGTGTGTGTGTGTGTGTGTCTGTGTACGCGCACATGTGTGTAGCTTTGTAAAATTTTGTCACATGTGTAGATTCATGTGGCCCTCACCACAATCAATGCAGACTGCTCCACCATCACAAAGATCCTTTGTGTTTGTCCTTGGTGGTCACACCCACACTCTCCACACTTACCTCATCTGTTTTCCATCTCTATAATTTTGTTATTTAAAGAATGTTATATAAATGAAATCATACAGTATGTGACCTTTTGAAACTGAAGTTTTTGAGTTGGCATCATGCTTCTGAAATCTATTCAATTTGTTACATGCCTCAAAAGTTCATTCCTTTTTTTGGTTGAGTGGTATTCCATCACATGGATTTACACAGTTTGTCTTAACCATTCCCTGTTGAAGGACATTTGAGTTGTTACCAGTTTTTGGATATTACATGTAAAGTTGTTATGGACATTTGTGTGCATGTTTTAGTGTGAACAAACTGTACATTTCTCTAGGATAAATACCCAGAAGTGCTATTGCTCATTTGCATGCTGAGTATATGTTTAGCTTTTTAAAGAAACTGCCAAACTATTTTCCAGAGTAGCTGTATCATTTTACATTCCCACTAGAAATATGAGTGATATGTTTTCTCTACATCCTACCAGCATTGGTTCTGTCGCTATTTTTTATTTTAGCTATTCTGATATGTGTACTAATAATTCATTGAGGTTTTGATTTGTGTTTCCCTAAAAGCTAGTGATAGTGAGCATCTTTCCCTGTGCTTATATTTTATGTGTGTATTCTTTCAGTGTAATGTCACAGTCTATTTTTTCTGATTTTCTAATTGGATTGTTTGATTTTTGTTATCTACTGTTGAGTTTTGAGAGTTTGTTATATATTCTAGAAATATGTTCTTTGACAGGTATGTGGTCATGTGCCTCATTTTTAAAGTTCAAAAATAATAGTGAAACACCTGATATTTCAAGACCAACTCCATAGCCATGAAATTTTAAGAGCCAAGCAAAAATTTGAGTGATTGGAGCTGTAATCCCAGGCAAAATAATTTTCCAGAACCCAGTGTTTAGTCTAGTGCAGATTCCTGTTATTGTTTCCAAAGATCCTAATGGAAATTCCTTGATATTTGAGGAAAGGAAAGTGGACAGAGGCAATCTTGTTTTAAGTCTTACCAGGATGCCAGTGGATGTCATTTGTCCAAACACCATGATCTAAAAATTTAAACTGTAAGAAATTACTAATCAAGATGCATTTACCATAAATGGGGAGAAAATCCACCTATCTATGAGCAGGTCTCCCACCACAGTAGCTGCCCCTGTGCCTCTGGCTATAAAAGAGGCCTATGAAATCTTCTTCCTAGGGGCAGTTTTCCCTTGTCCTCACATCTGTTAAATCAAGTGCTACATCCCTAATGTATTACTTTTAATACTTTATAGTAATCAATATAAATATAAACACATACCAATTTACCTAGCCTCTCTGAATCAATGAAATTTAACTTTAGTGGAGGTGCAGACCCACGATGGCCATTCTTGATGTCCCACCTTTGTGTAATTTCTTCTTCTTGAGTGTGGGCAGAGTCTGTGACTTGCTTCTAACCAACAGAATATGGCAAAGGTAAAGGGAGGTCACTTCTATTATTGTTCATTATGTAAGCTTCTGTCTGGCTGGCAGACTCACTCTGAGACTCTCCTTGCTGGCCTGATGGAATAAGTGGCCACATTGATGAAGCCCATCTAGCAAGGCACTGTGGACCTACTACAGGTAAACTTTGAGAGGTGAGGGCATTCTCTAGCCAAGAACCAGCAAGAAGCCAGAGAGCTCACTCAGTCCTTCAGTATCAAGGCAATGAATTCTGCCAGCAAACTGAGTGAGTCTGGGAGCATATTCTTTCCCAGTCAAACCATCAGATGAGAATGCAGCCTGGATGAGACCTCAACTGCAGCCTTATAAGGCCTTAAGCAGAGGCCTAAACTGTACCTCTCAAATCATGACCCACAGAAGCTAAGGGATAATGTGTGTATGTTGTTTCAAGTCACCACATTTGTGATAATTTGTTACCCAGCAATAGAAAATCAATACAACTTCACCCCTACCCTGATTTTATTTATTTTTGCCACTGGAAACAATACTTAAAATATTTTTATTCATATATCCTTATATATTGATGCCTTTATTTTATGAACAGATTTTCCAGGAGTGTGGTTACTGCATGTTCTTTTAAATTTTAATAGGTGATGCCAGGTTGCTTTCTAAAGAAACTCTAATGATTCACATGCTACCAGCAATGTGTAAGAGTATCCTTTTTCTTTTATTCTTACTAGCAATGGGCCCTAATAGAGGTTTATAAATCCTTTCAGTCTCAAAAGAATAAAGAGATATCACATTGTTACTTTAATTTAAATTTCACTGCCTACCAGTGAGTTTAAGCATTTTTTAATGTTTCTGGTTACACGGGTTATCTCTTCTGTAAATTGCTTTTTAAAACTCTGCCAATGTTTCTTCTCTATTTTTTATGTCTCTTTTATTGTAATATGTATTATAGATACTAAACTTCAGACCTGTATGTTGCAGATTTTTTATTCAAATCTACTTGTTTTCTGTTGACTTTGTTTATGAAAAAATTTTCATGGTAAAAATGAAAATTTTTGTTAATAGCATCCGTGTCCCTTCTGTGTGTGAAGCTATAGTAAATCTTTGAAATCCAAGCCATGTTTTTTGGTTATTCCAACAGCAAATTGTAGCCTCCTTGAGGCCATGGGTTTAGAGAGCAACTCTTAAAACCTTGCCAGCAGTCTTCATGATGCCAATAGGTTAATTTAACCTAAATTCTATTTTTAACTCTTGTTGTATTTCAAAACAAAATACAAGGAAATGCAATTTGGAGCAGCATATTTAGTACTATTTACCTATTCGTGGTATGAGACATACTTTAGTAGAACTCTATGGACTGTAACATAGCTGCTTCTGCATTTTAAGACCCAGCCTACAGATCTGAATAAGAAATACAATAAAATCAGCTAAGCTTGAGCTTCTCATAAGTGTCTACAAAGTTTTTACACTAAAAGGCTGCCTACATTAAGGTTAGCCTTTATTGGAGCAAAAGAAACTCTCTTAACTGTAATGTAATCCCTGCCCCATTGGGTGGCTTTAAGCCATAGCTGTGCTGGCATGAGTCAGGGCAAGTTCAGCCACAGAAAACCACACAGACTATGATTGCTAAGCCCCACACTCCCTCAACAATTAAAAATCAGCCACATAGTGACGATAAAAGTCACAGAAATCCAATGAAGCCCAAACCCAGGTGGCTTAAGGTTACCAAGTCGTTGAGAGCTTCTAGCCTCCTTCCTTTTCTTTCTAAGCGTGGCCCACATTCTGGTCCATGTTTTATCGCTGAGAATTTCCAATCCCTGAACCTTTAAGTTAGGGCTGAAGAGAACCAGTCAATGACATTCCTCTTCACCTCCTGAGTCTGGAAAAAAAACAAAAACAACATACAGGAGTCCAAACAGATGATGGGGAAAATAACTGCTACTTTATTGATGATAAATTAGAGAATGCCACTTGACCTATAGCCACACTCAGTCTTTCTATTCTGCTTCCCCAACCTGTGAATCAAACTTGTCTACTCACAATATCAGGCCTTAAAAAGACAGAGCTGCCCTGGTCAGGAATGGGAAGGAAAGATGTGTGTCCTGAAGACTTTGCTGTCTGAAAAAGAGAAAGAAGCTGAACTGTTTGTCTGAGTTCCTTCTTCCCATTGGCAGGATCAAAGAAGTCTTTCCTCCCTTGGGCTAGTGTAGGCAAGGAGGCAGAGTACCCTTTCAGGAAGTAGAGCTCTCTCTCCACTATGGGAAAGTGAGGAGGCCGGGGTGAGTGAGTGTCCCTCCTTATATTTTGATAGTGTATTCATAAAAGGCTCTTCATAGCTGATGGGGTCCTTAGCTCTAATAGGGATTTAGGTGGATGGTTGGGAACAGATGTGTGACATTGAAGCTGAGCTTTAACAGATGAGTACAAGTGTGCTAGATGTTTGGTAGCTAGAGTGGCATTTTAGACAGAAGAACAACATAAATAAAGAGAGAGCCATAAAATTGCCCAATGTGTTCAGGGAGCAGCCAGGGAATCCATTGTGGCAAGGACACTGGGAAAACTGTCTGGAGCCGAAGTTTTGAGTAAGGAAATCATTTTTACAGTATTTATATTTTTGAAGAATAATTAGTAGCTAGAGTGATGAAGGACAGCTTTTAAATGTGGATATGGAACTCAGCAGATAAGCTGAGTTTGTCATGAAGAATTGTGAAAAAGTCTATCTGAAGAATTGTGAAAAAATCTATCTCTGCAATCTTAATAGAATTCAGAAACAAAAATTCAGATTAATTGGGGGAGTTAAAATAGGTAATAGTGTCATATGTGATTGGAGTTGCTTTGCAAACTCAGAGAAAAGTCAAGCTCAAGAAACGCAAACATGGTGGCATCTTTGGACTGTTGAGATTCCATGCTGTCATCTTTCATTTAGCCAGTATCTCATCAGTCAACCAAGCTGTGAATTTTTCTTCGAAATAATTTCAAAGATATGCTTCACTTTCCCATTCCCCAAATGTCTTCATTGTTTTGGCTGCTATTACAAAAATACCATAGTTTGGGTGGCTTAAACAACAAACATTTATTTGTCAGTTTTAGAGGCTGGGAAGTCCAAGATCAAGGCTCCAGCAAGCCTGGTATCCAGTGAAGCCCTGCTTCCTGGCTTGTAGTAGACAGCTACCTTCCCCTTATACCCTTACATGACCAGAGAGTGAGCTCTAGTATATTTCTCTTATTATCAGGACACTAATTACATGAAAGGATTTGCCTCCTGACACTCCTACTTGGGACTAGGGTTTCAACACTATTTTTGGGAGAATACAAACATACGGTCCGTAACATCAACTATCTTCACCTTTTCCAGGTATTTACCTCACACCTTGTTCATTCTTGCCTGCACTAGTCATTTTAAAATATTAACATTTTTATGTGGTTTTGGTATTGTATTATCTTTAGAGATTAGACTCATGGTACAGTCTGTCCTTCCCTTCATAGAACTGGTTGAGAATTTACACATACACAGTCACATAGGCATGGAGTGTGGGTATTTGTTTTACTCAATGTGTGCCTGGATCAAGGACACTGGCAGGCTTTCTGACTCTTCCAGGACTGAATTTATCCATCTCGTCACAGGTCAGACAGAGGCTGTGATGCACATCTGAGAGGGCTTACTGCATGGAAGCTGGAAGCCTGACCCCTGCTGCATCTGAAGAAGCAGAACCAAGAGGAAGCAAGGGAAGAGCACAGAGCCTATTTCTAACTTTTGAGGCAATGTGACTCCCACTGGAAGCATTGTTCAATGAAAGTTAGGATCTTATTGATTTTGACAAATTGATTTGTTTTTCTCTCTCCAAGAGGAGGAACAATTTACAGAGTAGAAATAGAGTATGAAACATTGCTGGTAATGTCACTGGTTCTTTCTCTTTTAAGAGATCAGAATATAATTTTAAGTTTTGATTGGGGAAAGAACGTGGGGTGAGCAGGAATAGAATTTTCCACCACATTATTAATCTTAGGTATTGTTCTCTAAGTTTTAGGTATATGCCTATTATTTCTAATTTGGAATCTTCCTGAGACTAGAGCCCATGTATATTGCTTCAGGTTATTCCCATACCAATAAATATTCAGAAAAGAAACAGATTTAGCTGGAAATATGCAAAATGCCATGTCAGATGGGAAAGCCTTGCTGTCACTAAATATCTATGTAAGATTGGCTTGAATCCAATGCTTCCATGTCTTTGGAAGATTTCTGTCAGTTTCCCTCTTTCTTGTGATCTCCTCTGACTGCCAGACTCTTGTTTCCACCTTTGCTGTCTTGGCTGTGCATGCAGTTAATTCAGAGATGATTCTCAGAATATTGGTTGGTTGGTTTACACACACTCAGAGCATTTATGAGTACACTGGATTTTACTGTTGCTGGTTAAAGGGAGGAGTCCCTTGATGCATAGCTCAAAAACAGTTCATATTCTGGATTCCTCCTCTCTAACATCCTTTGTGGCTGGCCCTCACTGAAGTTTCCTGTCTTAGTTCTAGCCCCGTACATCACACTGTTTTATAACCTTTTGTGAACCCCTCTTTTTTTCTTTTCTTGTCTCCCGTACCCTCTTCTCATTTTTTCCTTGAAATTCAAAATACTTCAGTCTCAATTTTACTATGAAAGTGAGCTTTCTCCATTTCCTTTTCTCAAACATGCATATACAAATCCATCAAGGTGCTCAATAAAGGACTGCCAGGAACAAAAAGCCACTCTCCTTAGGTGCTTATACGCCCTATGAATATAATTAGCAGGTTTTTCTATTATAATTAGAATATTATCCTCGCATTTCTAGGTCGATTTTCTCCTACTTGAATAACAGGGGAATGAATATTAAAACTGTATTAAGAAGTCTCAGAGTTCATATTGTATCATGCCTCCTAAAATATGGGAAGAAAATGAATTTGATAATAAGTAAAATTTTGCAGAATTTTGTTTAGAGGCTCAGAATTTAAACATTCTCTTTTGTTGATAGTGCTTATAAAAACAACCCTTAAAACTTTGCTGATAATAATTGGCTACATTACTTTCTTAGATATAAATAAAACTAGGGACAATGAAGTCTTTAACAAAAAAGAAGAATTTGTTAACCTTATTAAATTAGGATTAAACACAATGAACACCAGGTCTCTACAAGCTAGAGAAAGTGCAAAGTATGAGAATGCAGCACAAAATTGTTGAGAAAGTGTGAGTGCTTGGAATGATAAATCTGTGGTGACTGTCCCTTTTCCTGGCTGGGGAGCCTGTCCCTCTAGGTTATAAGCAACCAGTAGTCCTGGTCAGGGGCATAGCTTTTCCTGGTCATTACTACATTAACATGGAACTGAGGCCTTACAATTCTCTCTCTATCATAATTGTAATTATTAGCATTTCTATGCCATACGTTCTGGAATCAATCACAAAATACTATCTTTGCATGACTGCTACAGGACGTATTACTCAATTTTCTTTACTATTTTAATTATACTATTTGGTAACACTAGCAAGTCTGAATTTTAAACAACTTCCTTAGGTTACCCTGTGTATGTATAATGAATCATTTCATTGTTAATGGTATGATGACAAATACTGAAAAAAAGTTACTGTAAATGGAGCATAGTTACTCTAAATGGTAAAGACTCAGAGACTCATTTTAGATTATAATTATAATCTTGCAGTGGAATAGGAGAATAATCAATACTCATTAGATATGTCATTGAGGATCTACTATAGATTTATGACTAAACTCTCAAATCCCAGAAAATGTGCTGAGAATCATGCACTAGTTTAAAGAGGGAGACCAAGGCAGTGGTTATATTTTCAAAAAGGCTGAAGTCATATATGAGCTGCCACAAGACAATTCCTCCAAAAATGCAAAGGTAAAGTTTCATAGATAATCAAAATAAAAGGCTATTAGTGAATTCAGATGTTCATAGAGTGGTATATTATTCAATAAATGATCAAGGGGATAAAATTGCACATATGATCAGCACTAATATCAATGTATATGTATCACTGAAATTGAAGTTTTAAGTCACTGTCCATAAAGTGAGTCTTAGATAACACTGTAATGTCTTTATAGAACTCAATCTTGCCATTAAAATTGCATGTGATGCCTTAAGTTTGCTGGCATCACCCATAGACAACCAACATGTGATTCTGATTCCACACCAGTGTGAACTCCTGTTCAGGCCCCAGTTCTTCTGATAGCAGGGTGTACCCCACTGGCTATTGCCTATTTAGTCCCTTATGGTCAAATGGTGAGAAGATTGATCACTTTAAGGCAGGGGGAGCCAACATATCTGTGCTCATTTTCATGGCATTCTCAGCTATTTAGTGAAACACATGGAAGCTCAGGAATGGCAGGGTTTTAGAAGCCATTTATTTTCCCTCTGCTCCCTTTGCTTTCCTTAAGGTGCGGATCCATCTTTCCTATCTTCCAAAAACTCTGCATGAGTGTTCCATCCTTGCTCTGTGAAGCTGGAAATAGTATCTCCTTTTCTCAGAAATATCTTATTTCTTCTGTGCTTCTTCTTTTATCACTTATCACGACCTGCCTGGTAGCTATCATGTTCCTCTCTCATCCCTCAGTATTACAGTGTATTCTCTGAATCATCTTTGTATGCCTGATAGGTCTTGCACAGTGTCTGGCCCAGGGTAGGTTTCAATAAATGTGTTGGATGAATGACGAGCTGCAATTCTGCCATGAGATTCATGAGGGTAACAGACACTGAATTATCGTACAGCAGCTTATGGTGGCATTTTATACCTTAAGGTTGGAGGGAGCTTGACTTAGAAGCTTCTTAGCATCTCTAAAACATCTCTGCCAAGTGATCTCCCAGCTTTTACTTGAACATCTCCAGCGATGGTTAACTTGACTCTTCTAGAGGCAGTCTCTTCCATTTCAGACATGTTCTAATGTGGCTCTCTTCTCCTCTTTCCTGACAATATTTTGACCTCAAGACTCAGATTTATTATCAACTCAGCTAAGGGTACTTTAACTTAATAAGGCTGAAAGTAGTCTCTTGTTTTAATCAGTCTCAAGCCTAGAGCTATCCAGATTCTTCCTGTCTTTGCTGAAATTTTCTTCAGATACTTTTGTTTTTGTAGTTTTGTTTTTTCAAACAGACTTATGGAAATATATCTGATTTTATAAACAAAAACCTGCACAAATTTAATGTATACAATTTGATGAGTTTGGAAGTATGCATACATTTGTGATACTATCACCATTCTTCTTAAACTGTTATTTCCCTTCATAGATTCAAAGGGTTGGAAGAGACCTGGAGATTAGCTAGTTCAACTTAATTTTCTGATGATCCAGTGGAGTCTAAGTAAGAGGAAGGGACTTGCTAAAGGTCACACACCCTGCCTTCAGCCATCAGCTATACAGGAAAGGAGGGTGCATTCCCAGCTGCTGGCCTGCTTAAAGGACCCAGTGGCTACTTATTCCACATATTTCTTATATGCAGTAATACTGTATGCTCCAACAGAAGCTTTTCACTTTTGAGCTACGATATTAATCTCATGAACTTAATCACAAGCATAACAAATGGTTTTTCCCTGTTAATCCCTTACTTGTTCACTTGCTGGTGTATCACCCATGACCAGGCAGACAACTGTCTTCTGTCAACTAATTAAGGAGTGATATTGGGTGGGTGCTAATTCTTAGGAAGATGAGAGAATCAGAAATTCATCATAGGAACATGCTTGAGTAATAAGTTTGATGATATCATTTTTAGCTGTGAGATAGTTTTGATTCTCATAAAAGAGAAAATTTGTTATAATTTTAAGTAGCATTTAATGTTATCTACTGAAATACATTTGGGTTTAGTACAGGAAACAGATGATATTTGGTCTGAAAACACTCTGTGAATTTACTTTTTTTTCACAGATTGTTGCTTACTTTAAAAAAAAATTTTATGTTCTACTATGCCAGGGAATGATAGTTATGTTAGATTATGTAACTGGCAATAGTAAATTGAGGAAAAAAAAGAATTGGGTTAAAAAGTGGTTCTGCTTATGAGGAACATACTCCAAAAAGTTGATATTGTACATACCTAAACTTTATTCAGGAACTAAAATACAGACAGTCTGTGGGATAATATGACAAATTAAATTTTAGGGAGATTTTGCTTAATGGGGGGTTTTCAAAGTAAATTATGATTTTACTCTTTTCCTCATCTTTCAGACATGCCACTTCAGAAAACTCTTTGTATCTGCATTTTAAAATATTGCTTTATTTTAAATTCATATTCTGGATAAATTAGTTGATTTTTGATGATTCTAAAAATTTTTAGTAGAAACCAGTTTTAATTTTGTGAATACAAAAATATGTATGAAGATGTGGGATAGGTGTTTGCTAGTACAGGGTAGGAAGTACCTAAAATAACAAGTAAGTGTCGGTGAGGAAAATTTGTTAAATAGAATTTCATAAATAATTCTGGAATGCATTTGCAAAACTACATGACGGGCCATATTTTTCTGCCTCATGTTATAGCCAGTTTAAGCCTCTTACTCTAGAAAAGCTAGAGCTATTTCTGTGTTCTCGAAGTTGGGTTCCAAATTACCTATCCAGTATCTTCTTCCTCTACATTTTCCACAAAATGAATGCTCCAGCTTCATCAATCTTCTTTAAGATCCTTTAGCATATCTAGAACTTCTGTCGTCTGCTCTCTCAGTTTCCTCACTGATGTGCCCAAGGAGCTTGTTCAAATTTGTGCACTGTCGAGGGCCAAATCTGGATCATCTGTCAGTCTCATTCAATGACAATCTGTCCTGATTTACAGAGTCAGAATTAAATATTCCTACAGCATATTACTAACACCTCTATTTATTGCTTATACCAGCTTTGCCTTGTGATTAGTTATTTCATATTGATCTACTGAACTTAAATTCTGTGATCTCCTGTTGGCCACAGATTATTCCTCTGTTTAGCACTTCTTATCCTTATCCCTGTTACAATTCTTATTATGGTGCACAAGCTCCATAAATATTTATAAAACTGATATTAATTGAATAAAATATTGTCTATAGGTCTCAGTCATTCTTCAACGAATAATGATTATTTTAGCTGATTTGACACCATTGTACCAAATTAATCTCCAAAATTGTATACTAAAGAACCAGGGAGGCAGTGAAATATCTAAGATAGAATCATTTTTAATATATTGGCATGCTAAACGTTAGAATGTATGATCAAACCACTTATTTCAATAGGATAATATTTAACCAAATGCCTTAGTAAGTTGCTTATCCATCTCAAAAGGATATTGATAATATTGTCCTATAGAGAATTTACATAAAAAGGCTATGATTACTGTTAACCACAAATAGTCCTGAGTAGTAAAAATATTGCCTGAAGTATTTCTGAGTTGAAATAAAACATCCAGATTTTAATAACATTTTTCTTTTTTTTTTAGATATAGTCTTTTAAAATAAATACTTTACTATTATAATTGTCATACATGTTGTTTTGTGTTAGATGTATAACTAAACATGTTGTATAGATTATGGTCAATAAGTTATTGGGTAAATTTTATTTTCCTACTATTACCTAAAGTTAATCTTACCACCTGATATGGTTTGGCTGTGTCCCCAACCAAGTCTCATCCTGAATTGTAGTTCTCATAATCTCCACATGTGGGAGGGACTCGGTGGGAGGTAATTTAACCATGGGGGTGGCTACCCTCATGCTGTTCTAGTGACAGTAAGTTCTCATGAGATCTGATGGTTTTATAAGAGGCTTTTCCCCCTTTTTCTTGGCACTTCTCCTTCCTGCCATCACGTGAAGAAGGGGTTGTTTGCGTCCCCTCCTGCCATGATTGTAAGTTTCCTGAGGTCTTCTCAGCCATGCCGAACTGTGAGTCAATGAAACCTTTTTCCTTTATAAATTACCCAGTTTCAGGCATTTTTTCATAGCAGTGTGAAAATGGACTAATACACCACCTATACTTTTTTCACACTTTTCACTGAGAAATGTAACTTTCACAAAAAAGTACATACAACCCATATTAACAGTTTTACAAATAACTATAAAGCAAATATCTGTGTCAGTTGGGTGTGGAGGCTCATGTCTGTAATCCCAGCACTTTGGGAGGCCAAGGTGGGTGGATCACTTTGAGCTCAGGAGTTTGAAACCAGCCTAGGCAACACAGCAAAACCCTGTCTCTAGAAAAAAATACAAAAATTAGCCAGGTGTGGTGGCGTGCACCTGTGGTCCCAGCTACTCAGGAGGCTGAGGCTGGAGAATCACTTGAACCCGGGAGACAGAGGTTGCAGTGAGCCAAGATCACTCCAGTGTGGACAACAGAGCAAGACCCCGTCTAAAAAAAAAGCAAATAATCTGTGTTAAAACTACCCAGACCAAATAGAACGTTTTATTTAAAAGATTTGGAATATCTACTGAGGGCAGAGGGAGAGGAAGCTAGCCAAGCACAAGCATCTCCCCGATTATCCCTGCCAGTTGCAGACTCATTCCTTTCCTCTACTGCTTATACTATCCTGGCTTTTATAGTGTTAATGTCTTCTCTTCTCTTTATAATTTCCCTAAGGAAAAAGATAATTTTTTCTGTTTTTGGACTTTATATAAGTGGGACCATTTATGTGTATTCTTTTGTGGCTTGTCTTTCTTAACCTTAGGTTGGTAAAATATATTCATGCTGTTGTATGTGACTTTAGTTTGTCCAATCATTTTTAATATTATACAGTGTCCTTTAAATGAATATACCACAGTTTATTTATCCATTCTACTTCTAAGGCAATTTGGATTGTTTGCAGTTTGGGGCTATTTGAATGTCTTGGTGCATGCATTTCTTTAAGGTATATACTTAGCAGTGGAATTGCTGGGTCAAAGTGTATGCGTGCCTCAACTAGGCTAGAAAACACCACACTGTTTCCAGAGTGCATGTATAAATTTATATTTCTACCAGCAGTGTATGACAATTCCTACTGCTCCAAATCCTGAACAACAACTGGTATTTACTTTTGCATTTTTTCCCAATCTTAAGAGTGTTTAGTGCTAACTCATTCTGTTTGATTTCCATTTACTCTATTACCAGTTAGGTTGAGTAACTTTTTAAAAAACAGAAGTTCATTGGTAATTTGAATTTTCACTTCTGCGAGGCTTCTGTTCAAGTTCAGTTCTTTGCCTACTCTTCTATTGAAGTATTTTTTATGTGTATTTCTCATTGAGTTTACTGTGTATTGAGTATTGTTATAAAGTCCTATGATAAGTCTGGGTGCGGTGGCTCACGCTTGTAATCCCAGCACTTTGGGAGGCCGAGGCGGGTGGATCACGAGGTCAGGAGATCCAGACCACGGTGAAACCCTGTCTCTACTAAAAATACAAAAAAATTAGCTGGGCGTGGTGGCGGGCGCCTGTAGTCTCAGCTACTTGGAGAGGCTGAGGCAGGAGAATGGCATGAACCTGGGAGGCGGAGCTTGCAGTGAGCTGAGATTGCGCCACTGCACTCCAGCCTGGGTGACAGAGCGAGACTCCATCTCAAAAAAAAATAAATAAATAAATAAAAAAATAAAGTCCTATGATAAGCAGATGTTCTTAATTTTAATGTAGTTAAAATTATCTCTTTTTCTTTATAATGACTACTTTTTCTGACTTATTAAAGACCCCCATCACAAAATTATGAAGATATTTACTTTTACTCTCTCCTCAAAGTTTAAAAATTTTGCCCTTTCCACTCTGGTTTTTAACTGATTTTATATATGGGTACCCATTATTACAGTTCCAATGATTAAAAAGTGGCCTTCCCCATTGCTCTGGAGTGCTAATTTATTATAAATCAAGTGTCCTTATGTGTGCAAAGTTGTTTCTGAACTTAAAATATATTTCTTTGGTCTAAATATCTATTCCTGCAATAAACATTCACTGCCTTGATTACTATAGCTTTATATAGGTCTTGATAGCCGGGCAAGTCCTTTCTACCTTATTTTTCTTGGCTAACTTTGGCCTTTTTAACATACATATACATTTGAAAATCTACTTGTGAACTTCCACATGCACACTAAAATAATCTGCTGGTAATATGAAATTCATTGAATCTATACATTCATTTCAGGAGAGAGTAGGTGCACACATATAATCCCAGCAGTTTTGGAAGCCAATGTGGGAAGATTACTTGAGGCCAGGAGTTCAAGACTAGCCTAGGCAACATAGTGAGACCCTGTTTCTGGGAAAAAAAATGTTTTTAAAAAGCTGGGCATGATGGCAGGCTGCCAAGTACACAGGGGGCTGAGGTGGGAGGATGGCTTCAGCTCAGGAGTTCGAGGCTGTAGTGAGCTGTGATTATGCCACTGCCTTCTAGCCTGAATGACAAAGTGAGAACCTATCTCATAAAAAAAATTCAGGAGAAATATTTACAGTCACAAGTTTTTCAATCTGTGAATTTGCTATATATTTCATTTTTCTGAAGTCTTCTTTAATGCAATTTAATACCATTTTATGATTTTTTCTGTAGTAGGCTTATACATCCTTGTTGGACTTTTTCTGAGCCACCTGGTATATTTTGATACTGCCATATAAACCCACCTTTGTTATTGATCATAGCTCATCAAAATCTTCCTAGACTTTGCTTATCATTTCTTTTCACTAACTTGTATTCTCACTGTTTTTTCTTCCACTGAGCTACTCTCTTTATTACATGAACATAACTTGAACCCATTATATACCCATTGTTAAAAGCCCTTCAGTAGCTCCCTATATACTCTATGTCTTTTTCCTTTCATGGCCAATGATTTAGGCATGATGGGCCACGCTTCTGTCTCTTCCTTCTTACCTTTCAGCCAGTTATTTTCCAACCTGCTGCAATTTGATTGCTTCCACCACCACACTGCAACTGCTCTGCCAGAGGATCCTCTCACAATTACAGCCAAGGACTATTTTTCAAGGTCCTTATGTTGATTTTTCTGCACTATAGAACGTTGCTATAATGCTAAAAGTATTAATAGTAGCCATAGTAATTATAACTGGTATATATCACTGGTAAATATCACTGGTATTGTTATGACTGTACTTACAGCTATAATTATAATTATAGTAATAGTAACACTATAATTATATATTATTACTGTAATATATAATTACTATAATATAATCATAGTAATACATAATTATATTAATAATAATATGAGTGATAAAATTAATACCAACTTACTGAGTATCTTTTGTGGGGCAGCACTTTAGAGCCACTACTTTTACAAACCAGATATTATTATCAAAGATGAGATGGCCTTTCCACTGTCCAAGGTAATGAAGAGTAAGTTCTACAGGGAAGTCAGCCTCATGCAAGAGTCTAATCTCTGCCCAATACTTGTCTCTGCCTTAAATCCACAGATCTCACTCGCCTCTCAGTCTCCTTTAGTCCATCCTGCCTCTTTTTCTTACTTTTTTCCTCTGGGTTCTCTTCCACTGCCCATATCCTCAATCTGGCTCCTCATCAGGGTCTTGCCATTGGTCCTTTTCTCACTCTTCCTATCCTTCCTTGTATGATATCCTCTCCCACAACATAAGCTTTCACTTAACATACCAACTTCTTTATATCTAAGACCTAGCATGGTGCCTGTGTTGTAACTATTGAATGGTAAACTATCTTATATCTTCATTGGTTGGAGTCTAGACATCCCAGCTCAATATTTACAAAACTGAGCTCATAAATCTTTTTCTCCTAAACCTCCTTCTCCTCCTGTGTATATTATCTTGGTTAAAAGTACCACCCTTTATCCATTTGCTCATTCCAGAAAACTGGTAATCATAGAATTGTTTTTATCATGCCAGCCTCAGAAATCTCATCTACCAATGCAGATTTCTTTGCATTCTGGTCTTTAGTGACCCATCTCCTGGTGCTGTCCCATTTGGAGCATGTATCAGCTTGATATGTTGATGATTTGATGAACTATTCTAGAAAGAATAAAATAACTGCAGATTTTACCCTTTTTGGGATACAGTAACTATTTTTTCATATATTGAAAAATAATTCTTTCAGTTTAGCAGCTTACATTTTGATATTGCCCAACAGAATATCATACAAGTACTCACTTACTGATTTTTTTCAACACTTTTAGGTGTCTAAAATTATGGAAGAGAAAACTTGTAAAGAAACTGTATTCAAATACTTTGGAACTTAGTTGAGATTTTCGCAATTTCTTTTTCAATGTTCACAAAAGTGTGGCTGAGAACATCAAACTGTGCACTTCATTAAAGTTAATGGGTGAACAACCAAATATTTGGGGATACCTCAGTCTTTTCAAATGGAGTCACATTAAATTCTTGCTGCAAGGGTTTCTCTGTGCAGTTTCTGTGATGGCTTTTAGGGGTCTCTTGGATGGCGTGGCTGTCCTTCTGCAGTGCCACAGGGAACAAAACCGAAGTTGTTAAGTTAGAACAGATACTTTTATACCAAACATGGTGAAATTGGCAATTGGCATTTTTGCATAATGATATAAGTATATTTGACAGCATTGGAAATCCTAACCAGCATTATATATAACTTAGGAGATTGGTTAATGAAAAATTTTTAACAGTGTTTTATATAGTGAGGGACACCATGATGTGTAGTTTGCTGTTGACAGTGTCACTCTTGGCTGTCAGAACCCTTCAGGGATTACCCAGGCCAAAGGGGTCATGCTTTGCTTTGAGACAGGTGAAGGGACACGAAGGCCCAGCTCTGTCACTCTCTCTTGGCACATTCTGTCCTCAGAATTCCCTATAGTGTCAGCTAAGGTTTCTGTTGAGACTGTCACAGCTTGACATCATCCTCTGCCCAATATTCCTTCTTTCTCTTTCTTTCCATTTCCTTCCACAGGCACTGATTCTGTAATAAACATCCTGTATGCTAATCTTCATCTTAGAGTCTGCTTCCAAGAGAACCTAACTTGCAACTCCCACCATGTGAAAGTTTGATGCAGCTTTGCCAGAGAAGCATAACATTAATGGGAATGCTGTGAGGCTTTTCCCTAGAACAGGAAGCTCACAAAGGTTACCAAGTAAACAGATTCATTCATCCTGGCAACATTTACACATCATTCTCAGGGATGCAGAGATGATTAAGACAAGATTCCTATTCTCTGGTGAGGGAGGTAGGCACAAACAAGTGTTCACAATACAACATCGTAAGTGCTATTGCGGAGGATTGCACAATGCGCTTAGGGAACACAGATGAGGGGGCAATTAAAATTGCCCAGGTATCCTGGAAGATGAGGAAACATTTGATCTAAAGTGAAGGACAAAAAAACATCTGATCTGAATTCTCTTTCCTAGGAAAAAAGAGAATGGTTTGGGAGTAGCTTGTTTTGCGCTGTGTAAGATGTCTGGGGAGAAGCAAAGAGCTAGGCTGGGATGAGGATGAACAATGGCAGGAAGTAATGAAAAATTGAGCTAGGAAATAGTCTGGGGCCAGAGCTAAAGAAGGAGTGGTTGCTGGCCAGGCGCGGTGGCTCACGCCTGTAATCCCAGCACTTTGGGAGGCCGAGGCGGGCGGATCACGAGGTCAGGAGATGGAGACCATCCTGGCTAACATGGTGAAACCCCGCCTCTACTAAAAATACAAAAAATTAGCCAGGCGTGGTGGTGGTCGCCTGTAGTCCCAGCTACTTGAGAGGCTGAGGCAGGAGAATGACATGAACCCGGGAGGTGGAGCTTGCAGTGAGCCGAGATTGCACCACTGCACTCCAGCCTGGGAGATAGAGCGAGACTCTGTCTCAAAAAAAAAAAAAAAAAAAAAAGAAGGAAGGAGTGGTTGCCTAGTGACAATGTGTAAAATGAGGAGATAACAAAAAATACCTAAAGAAGACCAATGTTTCATATGGGGAGCATTAAGGAAGAGCAGCTAGTGAACCACTGGAGAACCATCAAAGTGGAAGAAGGAAAACTGGAACATTGCTGGAGAGTAGAGAATTTCAGAAAGGCAAAGGTCAACACTGTTACATGCTCTAGAGATGTTCAGCAGGTTGAGAACTTCAAAATAAGAAGCGCTTGAGCTCTAGCCAAATGAACAAATAAGTGGGGATATATTCATAAATGCAATACCATACTGTAAAAAATGACTACAGTTTCATCTGAGAAAAAAGGATAAATTTTGCAACGTGATATTGAGTGAGAAAAGTTAGATCTTCTACAAAGATGGGTTTAGTTAAACCTGTAGTGCTTGGGGATACTTGTATAGGTGACACAAACATAAAAGAAAGCTAGAAAAATGGGCCCTTGTAAGGAGAGAGCAGGTAATGATCTGAAGTAGGCATGAGGGGATATGCTGGATTCTGGTAAAGTCCTCTTTCTTGACCTGAGTGATTTTTTATGGATATTTCCCTTGGGATAAATCTTTGGGCTGTATGTTTCTGTTTTGTAAAATTTTCTGTGATGCAATTCATATTTTCCAATAAGTAGTGTTTTAAAATAAGCAATTGGAATGATTAATTTCAGAATCATTGTGACTTTTGCTGAGAAGTTTGAGTAGAATGTTTGGTGGTAGAAGTCTGATTGTCTTGGGTTGAGAAACTGAAAGAACAAAATCCAGAAATGTGAATTATTTCTTTTGTATGTTGATGGGAAATAGAAAAAGATAATGTAGCCCTTTGGAGTAAGTAGCCTTTAAACTAGTAAACTTAGTACTCCTAAGGCAAATACCCTTAGTTAAAATCTATAACACATACAAGTAGATAGGAGTAAGTTATAAATAACCAAATGAAACATTAGTAGTAAGTGATGAAAATGCATGGTGGCAAGCAAATAACAATTTTTTAAAAATCAGATTTTTGAATAAACTTTGTTCATATTTGTTATTTTGTGAATATTATAAATGATTCCTAGAAACTTGGAGTTGTAACATGGAACTGCTTGAAAAAAAAGATAAACTATCTAAAAGGACAGGCAATTCAATATATGTCAATAATCATTTCAAGTCACTAAAATCTTTGCCATATTAGTGTTTTTATAGTTTTAGTATAGTATATGTTTTTGTAATATTTTGGATACAGCAAAATACAACACATTTAACTTCATTAAAAACAGAATTTTGAAGTCCACACTTCAAAATTTCTTTACAGTCAAGAAATTAAGAATAACAGGAGACCTTTAAGATAGTTCATTTAACTGGCTTATTTGACAGATTGGGACTCCACAGGCTTGGAGACTCAATATCAGTACCCAGGTCACACAGTTAGTGGAAAGCCTAACTAAAGCTTGGGTCTCTCACCTCTCAGTCTATTGATAATTCCACTCAGTACCTATGAGCAATATCCCATAAAGCAAATCTTCTTGTTACCTAAGATTCTAAACAGGGTCTAGGGCATTGTTATAATAGAATTTGGTCTGTACCAATATAAAATGTTCTGTATTTGGAAACTGTTTTCTTTCAAGTCATAATTCTAATAAGGTTTAATGCATTGTTAAGCATAATTTGTATTTTGTCATGGGGTGGGAACCTTTATTTAGGGGGAATTATCTCTTTTGTAGAATGTGATTAGAACACCACTTGATTAATGGAAATTCTCTTTAAATGCAACTCATAATACAGGCTTAAATCCTGAGATAGAAAGTCAACTGCATCATCTTGTCACTTTCTATTAATATTACAATATGAGAACTATTGTGTTGCTTCATTACAGACCCTTAAGATACCTTTGTGGATGGCAAGTGCTTCTGCTTTCATCATAGATAGGAGGAAATGAATTCTTGGCTATAAAGGTGGTGGGCCCAAGACAATACTCCCCATACAAACTGTGGCCTTCAGTGTTTATTTACAGTCTGCTCCTATGCTTATAGGAAAGTTATCCTCTTTGAACAGTAGTGTCCCACGTGGCACATCATAGAATGCAAGGCAAAACTTACCAATTCAGTTCACATCAGGATTTTTTTGTAACCATTGATTTTGTCATAAGGGGCTACATCTCTTAAAATGAGAAATGTGTATTCAGCAGCCTGAAGATCTTTATAGCCATTGACCTTCCCAGTGACTGCCAGCAAAATCCTTTAGTTTATCACTTCGCTGAGCCATGTCATCACTGAGAACGCTCAACTCATTTAAATTTAGTTGACCTCGTGGTGTCATTCCTTATGTATAAGAACTAACAAACACCTTTGCCACACTGTAGGTGCCTTGAAGGCAGGTGATGAGGCTGGGTAACTCAGCTATTTACCATGATAATATGCACAGAGTGAGCTCTCAATAATTATTAGCCAAACAATGATAAGTGCTTTTTACTTGTATCACTTTCTTGATTCTGTACTTCCAAGAGTAGCGAACTTACTCTTTGACCTCTGGGTAGCATTTGACAATAGGATTATAAGTGCTTTCTCCTTTGGCCTCAGTGGCCCTTTACTGTGCCTTTAGTCCAGCAGGTTGAATTTGCAATCTCTCCCTTGACATCATTCCTGCAATGTTGTGTGCCTCTTAGCAGGAAGATGGCCTTCTATGACTCCTTCTGTTCCCTGTCCTCTAAGATTAAAATGCATTTAGCACATTCTTGAATTTTTCTATGAATATTTATGTCAAATACTACTACTATTGTATCTGAGACAAAACAAAGAAATATAATAAAGGTACAATACATAAAATAAATAGAAACATCCAGGTGTAATGTAGTAGTATGCTCAATTAAATACATATTTTGTTGTTGTCTTTCCAGGTAGTTTTTTTTTTTATGGTTTTAACATTCCTTGACTTACTTACAATGCTTTCAGACACTGAAAAACAGCCACAGCACCTGGCTAGGCTGAGATCCCTCAGAGGCTTCCTGCAGGCAGTTGCAGCTTTGCCTATTACTGGCCTGAGGTGGCTGTTCTTACTGGAGCCTTCACCCCTTCAAGCCCAAAATGGAACTGCAGTCGTCCCCCAAATTCTGAGCTCTCCTGGGAACTCAAGAAATCCCTCTCAGTAGTTGTTGATTTCTGTTCCTTTTAATCATCTTTCATTTGCATTTATCTCATAAACCAGTAGATGTTTGCACATTTGACAGGTAAGTTTGGGGAAAATGCATACTTTAATGTATCCATGGAGTCCGTGAGGTACCTTCCTATTCCCCTTATCTGAGGGCCTCATTTTCCTAAAAAGACTTGGGATTATCTGGGAGGTCACTTCCCTAATATGAGGGAATGCTTTTTCCCTCCTTATAGTTCTCTCTTTTTGATTCTCTGATTATTGGGTCTTAATCATAAAAGTTTCTTATTATGAAATTATTTGCTTATATCCGCTGGCATTAATTGTTTTCTACTATCTAGCTCCAATTCATTTTCTCTACTGTATGCTGAAGATGTCTTTGGCTTTCAGAGAGATTTACATTTTTCAGAGTGCTTTCAAACATAAATGTATATAAATATATATGAGAATTTCTCATTAACCTTCACATTGACAGTGTGAAATAGGTAGAGCAAGTTTTACAAATGTGAAAATTGAGAGTCAGAGAAGTTATGCAACTGCTAAGTCGCCTAGCTGATGAATGGATATGTTCATGCTGAAATTTGAGTGTAAGGATTCAGAACACTGTGTTCTTCCATCATCTTCTACCAGCATGATCTCATCATTATATGGTCTTGCTGTGTCCCCATCCTAATCTGATCTTGGATTGTAACTCCCACAATTCCATGTGTCATGGGAGGAACCTGGTGGGAGGTGATTAAATGATGGGGGCGGGTCTTTCCCATGTTGTTCTCATGATAGTGAATAAGTCTTACAAGGTCTAATGGTTTTAAAAATGGGGCTTTCTCTCCACAAGCTCTCTTCTCTTGTCTGCTGCCATGTGAAATGTGCCTTTCACCTTCCACCATGATTGTGAGGCCTCCCCAGCCACAGGGAACTGTAAGGCCAATAAACCTCTTTCTTTCACAAATTGCCCAGTCTCAGGTATGTCTTTATCAACAGCATGAAAAATGGACTAATACAGTACTACTGGTACTAACTACTGGTACTAAATTGGTACCAGTAGACTGGGGTGCTGCCGAAAAGATACTGAAAAATGTGGAAGCAACTTTGGAACTGGGTAACAGGCAGAGGGTGGGACAGTTTGGAGTTCTCAGAAGAAGACAGGAAAATGTGGGAAAGTTTGGAACTCCCTAGAGACTTGTTGGATGGCTTTGACCAAAATGCTAATAATGATATGGACCATACAATCCAGGCTGAGGAGATGATGAACTTGTTGGGAACTGGAGTAAGGTGACTCTTGCTATGTTTTAGCAAAGAAACTGGTGGTATTTTGCCCTTGCCCAGAGATTTGTGGAACTTTGAATGTGAGAGAGATTTAGGGTATCTGGCAGAAGAAATTTTTAAGCAGAAAAGCATTCAAGAGGTGACTTGGGTGCTGTTAAAGGCATTCAGTTTTATAAGGGAAGCAGAGTGTAGCAGTTTGGAAAATTTGCAGCCTGACAATGCAATAGAAAAGAAAATCCCATTTTCTGAAGAGAAATTCCAGCCAGCTGCAGAAATTTGCATAAGTAATGAGGAGCCGAATGTTAACCCCCAAGACAATGGGGAAAATGTCTCCAGGGCATGTCAGAGGTTTTTATGGCAGCCCCCCCCAATCACAGTTCCAGATGCTTAGAAGAAAAAAGTGATTTTGTGGGCAGGGCTCGGGTTCCCCATGCTGGGTGCAGTCTAGGGACTTGATGCCCTGTGTCCCAGCCACTCCAGCCTGGGCTGAAAGGGGCCAAGGCACAGCTTGGGCTGTGGCTTCAGAGGGTGCAAGCCTCAAGCCTTGGCAGCTTCCACATGGTGTTTTGTTGAGCCTGCAAGTGCACGGAAGTCAAGAATTGAGGTTTAAGAACCTCTGCCTAGATTTCAGAAGATATATGGAAATGCCTGGATGAACAGGTAGAAGTTTGCTATAGGGACAGGGTCCTCATGGAGAACCTCTGCTAGGGCAATGCAGAAGGGAAATGTCGGATGGGAGCCCCCATGCAGAGTCGCTACTGTGGCACTGCCTAGTGGAGCTGTGAGAAGAGGGCCACTGTCCTCCAGACCCCAGAATGATAGATCCACTGACAGCTTGCACCGTGCACCTGGAAAATCCATAGATACTCAATTCCAGCCCATGAAAACAGCCAGGAGGGAGGCTGTACCCTGCAAAGCCACAGGAGTGGAGCTGCCCAAGACCATGGGAACCCCCGTCTTTCATCAGCGTGATCTGGATGAGAGACAGGGAGTCAAAGGAGATCATTTTGGAGCTTTAAGATTTGACTGCCCTGCTCGATTTCCGGCTTGCATGGGGCCTGTAGCCCCTTCATTTTGGCCAATTTCTCCTATTTGGAATGGCTGTATTTTCCCAGTGCCTGTATCCCCATTGTGTCTAGGAAGTAGCTATCTTGCTTTTGATTTTACAGGCTCATAGGCAGAAGAGACTTGCCTTGTCTCAGAGGAGACTTTGGACTGCGGATTTCTGAGTTAATGCTGAAATGAGTTAAGACTTCGGGCGACTACTGGGAGGGCACGATTGGTTTTGAAATGTGAGGACATGAGATTTGGGAGGGGCCAGGGGCAGAATGACATGGTTTTGCTGTGTCCCCACCCAAATCTCATCTTGAATTGTAGCTCCTGCTGTTCCCACGTGTCATGGGAGGAACCTGGTGGAAGGTAATTGAATCATGGGGGTGGGTCTTTCCTATGCTGTTCTCATACAGTGAATGAGTCTTATGGGATCTGATAGTTTTAAAAATGGGAGTTTCCCTGCACAAGCTCTCTTCTCTTGTGTGCCGCCATGTGAGATGTGACTTTCACCTTCCATCATGATTGTGAGGCCTCTCCAGCCACACAGAACTGTTAAGTCCAATAAACCTCCTTCTTTTTAACATTGCCCAGTCTCAGATATATCTTTATCAGCAGCACGAAAATGTACTAATACACCCTACTATCCCACAGATGGCATGTGGCTTCCCATCTGTTTGTGCTCACCTAGCTCCTTCTCTCAATGAATCAGAAGACCCACTTTCCAAGGCTCCATTCAAGTCTCCCTCCTTCCTAAAAGCTGTTCCTGACAAAACCAGT
This sequence comes from Nomascus leucogenys, assembly GCF_006542625.1. Taxonomy (NCBI): domain Eukaryota; kingdom Metazoa; phylum Chordata; class Mammalia; order Primates; family Hylobatidae; genus Nomascus; species Nomascus leucogenys. Next base: position 132,157,611 of record NC_044383.1, read on the forward strand.
CTAGAGTTATTTTCTGTAAATGCTTGTTATTTATGGCATTTATTTTGTATTTTCTCATAGGCTGTTTTGTATGGTTATTTAACTATGCCAAACTAGATATTTAGAGATAAGGAATCAAACTGAAATGAAACCAGGCAAGAAGCACCTAGTTACTGACCTTTATTAGGGGTCTTAGGAATTGCAATTTGGGAGACATAAACTCAATATGAAATTGAATTGTGTTCCTAAAGGAGGAAGGAGAGAGAAGGGTTTTAAAGAAGAAAGAAGGTAAAAGTTTAAAACATTACAAAAGTTGCTTTTCAAAAATCATGATTGGCTAGGGCACTGTAAAGTACATGAGTCCATACACAGCTGGCTGCAAGAGTGGTTGGCTAAATTCGGCAATGTTCCAGGGTGCTGTGGTCTTTGTGATTTGGACCAGTTCTAAAGTTCACAAGAAGTTCCAGGTACAGCTGTCTGTGAATGTGCAGAAGTTTCTCAACAAAATGGCTCCAGGCTCCATTTTAGATGTTCTCAATCATAGCATAGCCATTTTGGAGATAAGATTTTATGGGGAAAAAAAAGTAGGATTTGGAGCCATCTGGGTTTGGGTGCAAATCCTAACTGTTACCTACCAGCTTTCACGACCATGGGTCCCTGCTAACTGATTTGTAAAGTGAGGATTTATTCAGAAAAACATTTACTGAATGCATACTGTATCCCAGGTGTGCACACAAATGAACAAGACACACAAAGACTGTGAGAGAGATAGGCAAGTAAAACAGATTGTCAAGAGTTGCAAGCAATATTAAATGATTTTAAAAATAAAAACAGTTGATAACATAGCCACAGAAGAAAGAATCCACATTAGAGAAGGTGGTTGTAGAAGGCCTCTCTTTGAGGGAGATGATACTTTACCTGAGACCTGACTGACGTGTAAAGCCAGCCTTGCAAAGATGTGATGAGGAGTTGTTCATGCAGGACAACATAAGGCTTGAGATAGCCTGGTTTATTAGAGGAATAGAGAGAAGGCCAGTATGGGTGGTTGCTGAAGAAGGAGGCAGCATATCATGTGGGAATTTTAAGCAGTAATTAAGAGTTTGGGTTTTATTCTAGTTGCAATAAGAAGTCAATGAGAAGGGTAACAAGGCTCTCTTGCTGTTGGGGGTGATGAATGGATTAACACAGAAAAGCACGTGATACAATGCTTGATAGTCAACACTTTAACTGTTTTTTTTTCCTTTTTTTAAATTATTATACTTTAGGTTTTAGGGTACATGTACACAATGTGCAGGTTTGTTACATATGTATCCATGTGCCGTGTTGGTTTGCTGCACCCATTAACTCGTCATTTAGCATTAGGTATATCTCCTAATGCTGTCCCTCCCCCCTCCCCCCAACCCACAACAGTCCCTGGAGTGTGATGTTCCCCTTCCTGTGTCCATGAGTTCTCATTTTTCAATTCCCACCTATGAGTGAGAACATGCAGTGTTTGGTTTTTTATCCTTGCGATGGTTTACTGAGAATGATGGTTTCCGGTTTCATCCATGTCCCTAAAAAGGACATGAACTCATCATTTTTTATGGCTGCATAGTATTCCATGGTGTATATGTGCCACATTTTCTTAATCCAGTCTATCGTTGTTGGACATTTGGGTTGGTTGCAAGTCTTTGCTATTGTGAATAGTGCCGCAGCAAACATACGTGTGCATGTGTCTTCATAGCAGCGTGATTTATAGTCCTTTGGGTATATACCCAGTAATGGGATGGCTGGGTCAAATGGTATTTCTAGTTCTAGATCCCTGAGGAATTGCGACACTGTCTTCCACAATGGTTGAACTAGTTTACAGTCCCACCAACAGTGTAAAAGTGTTCCTATTTCTCCACATCCTCTCCAGCACCTGTTGTTTCCTGACTTTTTAATGATGGCCATTCTAACTGGTGTGAGATGGTATCTCATTGTGGTTTTGATTTGCATTTCTCTGATGGCCAGTGATGATGAGCATTTTTTCATGTGTCTGTTGGCTGCATAAATGTCTTCTTTTGAGAAGTGTCTGTTCATGTCCTTTGCCCACTTTTTGATGGGGTTGTTTGTTTTTTTCTTGTAAATTTGTTTGAGTTCATTGTAGATTCTGGATATTAGCCCTTTGTCAGATGAGTAGGTTGCAAAATTTTTCTCCCATTCTGTAGGTTGCCTGTTCACTCTGATGGTAGTTTCTTTTGCTGTGCAGAAGCTCTTTAGTTTAATTAGATCCCATTTGTCAATTTTGGCTTTTGTTGCCATTGCTTTTGGTGTTTGAGACATGAAGTCCTTGCCCATGCCTATGTCCTGAATGGTATTGCCTAGGCTTTCTTCTAGGGTTTTTATGGTTTTAGGTCTAACATGTAAGTCTTTAATCCATCTTGAATTAATTTTTGTATAAGGTGTAAGGAAGGGATCCAGTTTCAGCTTTCTATATATGACTAGCCAGTTTTCCCAGCACCATTTATTAAATAGGGAATCCTTTCCCCATTGCTTGTTTTTGTCAGGTTTGTCAAAGATCAGATAGTTGTAGATATGCGGCATTATTGCTGAGGGCTCTGTTCTGTTCCATTGATCTATGTCTCTGTTGTGGTACCGGTACCATGCTGTTTTGGTTACTGTAGCCTTGTAGTATAGTTTGAAGTCAGGTAGTGTGATGCCTCCAGCTTTGTTCTTTTGGCTTAGGATTGACTTGGCGATGCGGGCTCTTTTTTGGTTCCATATGAACTTTAAAGTAGTTTTTTCCAATTCTGTGAAGAAAGTCATTGGTAGCTTGATGGGGATGGCATTGAATCTATAAATTACCTTGGGCAGTATGGCCATTTTCACGATATTGATTCTTCCAACCCATGAGCATGGAATGTTCTTCCATTTGTTTATATCCTCTTTTATTTCATTGAGCAGTGGTTTGTAGTTCTCCTTGAAGAGCTGCTTCACATCCCTTGTAAGTTGGATTCCTGGGCCAGAACTTCCAGCACTATGTTGAATAGGAGTGGTGAGAGAGGGCATCCCTGTCTTGTGCCAGTTTTCAAAGGGAATGCTTCTAGTTTTTGCCCATTCAGTATGATATTGGCTGTGGGTTTGTCATAGATAGCTCTTATTATTTCGAGATATGTCCCATCAATACCTAATTTATTGAGAGTTTTTAGCATGAAGCGTTGTTGAATTTTGTCAAAGGCCTTTTCTGCATCTGTTGAGATAATCATGTGGTTTTTGTCTTTGGTTCTGTTTATATGCTGGATTACATTTATTGATTTGCATATGTTGAAGCAGCCTTGCATCCCAGGGATGAAGCCCACTTGATCATGGTGTATAAGCTTTTTGATGTGCTGCTGGATTCGGTTTGCCAGTATTTTATTGAGGATTTTTGCATCAGTGTTCATCAAGGATATTGGTCTGAAATTCTCTTTTTTGGTTATGTCTCTGCCAGGCTTTGGTATCAGGACGATGCTGGCCTCATAAAATGTGTTAGGGAGGATTCCCTCTTTTTCTATTGATTGGAATAGTTTCAGAAGGAATGGTACCAGTTCCTCCTTGTACCTCTGGTAGAATTCGGCTGTGAATCCATCAGGTCCTGGACTCTTTTTGGTTGGTAAGCTATTGATTATTGCCACAATTTCAGAGCCTGTTATTGGTCTATTCAGAGATTCAACTTCTTCCTGGTTTAGTCTTGGGAGGGTGTATTTGTCGCGGAATTTATCCATTTCTTCTAGATTTTCTAGTTTATTTGTGTAGAGGTATTTATAGTATTCTCTGATGGTAGATTATATTTCTGTGGGATCGGTGGTGATATCCCCTTTTTCATTTTTTGTTGCATCTATTTGATTCTTCTCTCTTTTCTTCTTTATTAGTCTTGCTAGTGGTCTATCAATTTTGTTGATCTTTTCAAAAAACCACCTCCTGGATTCATTAATTTTTTGAAGGGTTTTTTGTGTGTCTATTTCCTTCAGTTCTGCTCTGATTTTAGTTATTTCTAGCCTTCTGCTAGCTTTTGAATGTGTTTGCTCTTGCTTTTCTAGTTCTTTTAATTGTGATGTTAGGGTGTCAATTTTGGATCTTTCCTGCTTTCTCTTGTGGGCATTTAGTGCTATAAATTTCCCTCTACACACTACTTTGAATGTGTCCCAGAGATTCTGGTATGTTGTGTCTTTGTTCTCATTGGTTTCAAAGAACATCTTTATTTCTGCCTTCATTTCATTATGTACCCAGTAGTCATTCAGGAGCAGGTTGTTCAGTTTCCATGTAGTTGAGTGGTTATCAATGTACAAAAATCACAAGCATTCTTGTACACCAATCACAGACAAACAGAGAGCCAAATCATGAGTGAACTCCCATTCACAATTGCTTCAAAGAGAATAAAATACCTAGGAATCCAACTCACTTTAACTGTTTAACATATTTTTATTCTGCTTTCATAGTGTTTTATTATTAAAACTACACCATTAACTTCTCAAATATAGGGCCTATATATCATGCTATTGCATGCACAATGTGGTAGTCTATGACACACATAACTTGATCAGACTTGTTAGATGTGTTACCCCAGTGCGCCACTAGGCAACAGCTTTTTCCATGCAGATGACTTCCACTGTTCTGAGTAATTCAGCTAAGCTGCCTGATTCTGCCCATTTAACATCATCTCATACACATGAGGCTATCTGATGAGTCTGTAATAACAACTTGCACACAGTGGAGTGTGTAAGCATGCATAATTCTCAGCTTGATCTATATTTAATTACCATTCTGGAATAACATTCACTTTTGTATGATTATCTAAAAAAAAAAAAAAAAAAAAAGAACAACACAAGTATAAGGAATGAAGCATTTACTTAGCATTTTGGAAAGGGACTATCTTGAGAAAAGTTTTTTTTTTCTTTTTATTTGCCACACCATCTGCTTTTGAGATAAGCAGAACTGGTGAGTTCTTTATTGAGATACATACTGTTACTTAGACTTTGAAGGTTTATTTCTTCTTAGAAATGCCAAGTGTTTAGATTTTTCTGTGCTTTAGAGCATGTATTCTTTATCTCTCTGATAGAATAGAGATCAAGATAGAGACCCCTCTATCTGGGCTCCCTTGGTAAAGGTTTCTTCCTGAATGGAAGTTTCCCAAGAGGTATTTGTCACTGTTTCTATGCATAAGAAGTAGGAAGATTTTTATATTTTTCTTTTGTATGTTCACATGCAGATCACTCACTCAGGGACATGCACTGATTTTTAAATTGTCTGCTGTTTGGAATTAGAGATGCCTCTTGGGTTTTATGCAACTTCAAATCTGAGCCAATTCAGCTCCCCCTTGAATTGGTGGCCCTTTTTATTGTTTATTCTCATTTTCTTCATAGAAGGTCACCTTCAAATGATTAATAGGTGCACTAGCTTGAGCGTCAACACACATTTAAAAACATTTGTTTGATTTTCAGCCATCTAGCTCACTTTGGAAACAATCAATAGACAGGGTAAAACTTTAATAAGTTAAAGGCAACCCAGTATTTTATATTATTCTGTTTTCCTCCTCTTAAGTCTTCAAGCTCCATATTTCCTTTCAACAAAAACATCAAATAAAGTCCAATAGTAAGAGAGCAGCAAAGAGACTAAATTAAAAGTACTCTTATTCCTTTGATATACTCAGTCTTCAATTTAAGTGTGATTTAACTTAACTTTTGTCTTCTAACTGCAATGGAAAATTCCTGGGGGAACAGATCATGGCATGTCCTCGTGTTTCCTCTACACTGCCAAGAAACCCATCGTAGATTGAATAGACACTCAACAAACACATAGTAAATTCAGTAGAATATTTTGAGACACTAGATTTGCATTGTTATTTGATGACTCCCTGCTGCAACTTAAAGCTTCATGATATTCCACTTGTGACAGTAATTAAACTATATTTAACTTCTGAGTCCTTGAATTTGGCATGCTGCAAGGATAGAGCACTAACAAGGCCTTATCTTATGCTGAGTACACTGCTGCATTTATGCTGTATAATTCAGGACCTCCAGAAGAAAGTATATGTAATCCTTATTTTAAAGATTGAAGACTTCAAAAGTGAGAATGCAAATGAGGATAGCTTCATTTCGTTCCTCTTAAATCTGTGTAGTGCAGTAACGGCGTTTTTTGAAGCCTTTTACTGAAGGTCACTCAGTGTGAGGCTAGTGATGTTTTGATGTCTAGAGCACTGACAGTTTTTCTCTCCAAATTTTTGCAACAAAGCCTATAAGTGACAGTGAAACAAATTATACTTTTCAGAGAAAAGGTTTCATGAAAATAAAAATATGATTCATTTCTCTCAGATGTATTGTGATAGATTTTGACAAACCATTAGTCTGTATCTTTTTCTCAGAAGAATGGGTGAGTTCATGGCTGTTTGGGGAGAGGTTCTTTGGGCCACCAGTCCTCAATCCTTGCTTAATTCTTTGCACACTGAGAAACACTGTGTGGACATGATTGCTTGCCCTAAACTTTGAACTGAGCCATGTACTCCTCCCAAATCAGCTTCCCTTAATACAGTTTTGGATCTACATGCATGAACTCCTCCTACACAATTACTATATTTGTTGACAAATGCGTTGAAATTGAAAAGGGGGAGGTAGATGATGTGTATTTAACATTTTGACCTGTGGACTCTGATGTGTAATTTTTCTACATCGAGAATTTGGAAAAGATGATCTCATTTATTAAAAACAGTTATGCTGTTAGGAGGATTTTTTTAGATTTCAGAATAGAATAGTAATGGTTGTTTAGAATCTATTAAATAGGCAAAAAAACTTTAAATAATCAATACTCAAAGTTACAAAGAGTTTGAAGATGGTTTTCTTGTATGTTGATGATATTATTGCTTTTCTAATAATTGGAAATCAAACTGGGATATGTTCTAAAATTAAAAACGTGTATAATCTTTTCCCAGGAATTCCATTTTCTGAGGAAATAACTGAAATTATGGAGAAAACTATAAGCATGAACAAACTCTGTGAGGTGTTATGTGCAATTGCAAAACCAAACCAAATCAAAATCCAAATAAATAATAGTTGTAGAATGATCATGAAAATTAAGATGCTTTCACTTAGTTGTACATTATGAGGCCTTCAAAATCATGGTAAATTGGTATCATAAACATGGTAAAACTGTTTATTGTACAATAGTAAGTAAAAGCAGGCTGATTTTCAAATTGTATTATTCTAATATTATAAGCATCAGACTGGATAGAAAGGAATGTATTAAAATTATAATATTAGTTGTGTTTGGGTGATGGGGTTATTCATTTATGCATCCAACAAATAGACTATATAAACTACATATATTTTCATTTAATTCTTGTAAGAGCTCTGCAAATTTGCATTGCTATCCCCATTTTAAGGATTAAAAATACACAAATAATAAGAAATTTAGATTAGATGTTTAGTGTTCAAGTTTGTTGTTCAGTGATCATTCCAATACTGTGGATATAAGGTTTATCAATGGCTTACCTAAGGACTAAAGGACATGAAAATTCTTTCAAACAACCCAGAAAATCTACACTTTCAGATGCTAAGATTATAGTTCGGGTCAAAAATCTGATTGAGACAATGGCTATTTGAGAGAGAAAACTGAGTAACCTCCTTCAAACCTACAGACTTAAAAAGTAATTGCTGTTTGACTTTGGGTATGTTATTTTGTTTCTCTATAGTTCAATTTCCTCATCTTAAATTGCTGATAAGAATCACAGGGCCGTTTTGAGGATTAAATGCATACACACATACACACACACGCACACACATATATACACATATACTATACATGTACTATGTAGTACATATGTAATATTTGTAAATATAGACTTTATATATAAAATATTATATATGTATGGTCTCACACTAGAGCAGTGCTTGATACATAGTATGTTCTCAACATGTAGCAGCTAGTGTTGAAATTCTGTTGCTCTAGTTGTAGCTTTACTTTATAGTATGCTATGCACTACCATTCTTTATTCAATATTTCTTGATTAAATTATCCGCTTATTCCTCAAATTAACTTCAGTCCTAACTGCCACATTTCATTTTAAAAACTGAGAATTAAGCTATGGAGTTGTTAAAATACTGTTTTGACAACTCTATACCTTAATTACATAAATATATAATTTTTTAATACCGTCTTCCCATTCATATAGGTCTGGCATATTTTTGGTGTTTATTTCTAGGAGTTACAAATTTGCTACTCCAATTGTGAAGTGGAGATTCTTCATAGTATTTTACATTGATTTATTAGAAAAGCTATTGATTTTGATTGGATATTCTTGTATCTGGTCACCATTATGTGCTTTCATTTCAGTTCTAGTTGGTTTTTGAGATTATTTTCTTGTATTAATAAATAGACAAGTGGTCTGCAAAATGATATTGATTTTCCTTTGATATTTAATGATTGATCTCTCTTCCTGTCTTACTGTATTGGCTATGTACAATTCTTTGTAATTACATTCATAGTAGATATATTTGTTTCATTTAAAATATTTTCTGCCCGGGCTGGAGTGCAATGGTGCAATCTTGGCTCAGTGCAACCTCTGCCTCCTGGGCTCAAGTGATTCTCTTCCCTCAGCTTCCCAGGTAGCTGGGATTAAAAGCATATGCCATGATGCTTGGCTAATTTTTGTGTTTTTAATAATAGTAGAGACAGGGTTTAGCTATGTTGGCCAGGCTGGTCTTGAACTCCTGGCCTCAAGTGATCTGCCCACCTTGACCTCCCAAAGTGTTGGGATTACAGGCATGAACCATTGCACCTGGCCCCCATTCATCAATTTAAGAGAGATATTTATTTATTTTTTAATTCAGTGTAAAATTTAAAACTAAGGAATTAGCCTTGAATTTTATCAAAGACTTTTTCCTCACTTCCAAATGATCATATCAGTAAACAGTTACAACACTGAATCATATTAATACATTTTTAATGCTAAATGATCGTTATATTTCTAGAATAAACCCTATTTGGTAATTGAATAATATTCTCTCAATATCCTTCTATATTTGCTTTGCTCATATATTGTACTTAGGATTTTTACATGTGTTTTTCATAAGAGATAAAATCCACAGTGAATTGAGTGTGTATGTGTGTATATATTATATTTTTCCAGGTTTGTTATCAGTTTCACATGCTTTTATAGAATCAAAGAATGTATTAACTTTCATTTCTTACCATTGGTTGAAGATTGTAGCTTTGATAAAATTTACCAGTTAAGTCATCTGATTTCAGTACATTTTGTGGAGAGAGAAGTCTTTTACATTTTTCAATTTTTTTCTACCCATAGTGATCTGTGGTCACTAATCTATGAAAAATTTCCAACTTTTGTTTTGTCAATGTGAAAATTTACATTATTTTTTGTACCATATAGAATTTCTTATTTTGGCATAAAATTTTATCTAATTTTTAAGCACTTTACTATCTTTACCATAATATTTCTCACCACCCCCACTCCCATTTTTATTTCCAGTGTGGTTTACTTGCATTTGCTTTTTATTTCCTTGAGTAAATCTGGAAGAAGTTTGACAATATTTTTAATTTTTTAAAGTCTTCTATTAGTTTTATTTTTGGTGTGTTTATTTTAATATGTTTTTATTTTATTCTATGAATTTCTGTGTTTTTGTTTATAAATTTCTCTTTCAATTTTCCTTGGATTTATTTTGTTGTTGTTGTCTTTTTTTTAGTTTCTTGAGTTTTATGCTTATCTATTAATATTTTGATAATGCTGAATTTGGATCAAAAATTATATTTATTGTATTCTCTTCTATATTTCAATGAGGAATATAAAATATTTATCCTTCTATATAATTCTTTTTGCTCTAAACACACTTTGTTATTAATATATGGCTATTACTCCCTTTTTAAAATTGTTGTTGCTGGTATTCATCCAGTGGATACATCTAACTCTTCATTTCTTACCTTTCTGTAACATTTCATTTTTTATTGACCTATTTGTTTATTTATTTTATAACTTGCATATAGCTGGATGTTTGTTAAGCCAATGAAGAAGTTTCTGTTTAATAGGAACATCTAATTTATTTGTTTTTCTTGTGATCACTTCTATATTTTATTTTCTTTTTTGCACTTTCATTTTATGACTTCTTTTTTTTGTTTATTTTTACGTATTTTAAGGTCAAACTGATTATGTTTCACTTACTATCTACTACAAAATAGTTTAGGTATTCTTTTATTACAATTCTGCTAATGTATATGTTTGTATAAACATAGTTAGTTTTCCTATCAGTTTCAAAGCTCAATATCTATAGCCTCTATAAGACCCCCCTCATTTGCACATGTACAATAGAGCTTTAACATATTTATTTTCCTTTCCCTTTGCTCTCTTCAGGATTTTGTTAAAAATCAAGAATTTAAGTTCTTGATTGTCATTCTTTAACATTATAGATATTTTACTTTATGACTATTATTTTAACATGTAACTACTTATAAACAATTATTTATTCAGCTTTGTATACATATTACACAACTTGCTTACCACTATTACTTAATACTCTGCCCCCTTTTGTTTTGAATTCATTTTTGATTTTGCTGCAATGTAGCATAAAGAATTTTTTTCAAAAAAGATGCACGAGTAGCAAACTTTGTATGTCTTTATATATCTGACATACATTTATTTATTTATTTTTTATGCTTTTTTTCTTCTTTTCTTTTTTTTTTTTTTTTGAGATGGAGTCTCGCTCTGTTGCCCAGGCTGGAGTGCAGTGGTGCGATCTTGGCTCACTGCAAGCTCCCCCTCCTGGGTTCACATCATTCTCCTGTCTCAGCCTCCTGAGTGGCTGGGACTACAGGTGCCCACCATGATGCCCGGCTAATTTTTTGTATTTTTAGTAGAGACGGGGTTTCACCGTGTTAGCCAGGATGGTCTCGATCTCCTGACCTCCTGATCCACCCATCTCGGCCTCCCAAAGTGCTGGGATTACAGGCGTGAACCACCGCACCCAGCCTATTTATTTTTTATTATACTTTAAGTTCTAGGGTACATGTGCACAACGTGCAGGGTTGTTACATATGTATACATGTGCCATGTTGGTGTGCTGCACCCACCCATTAACTCGTCATTTACATTAGTGATATCTCCTAATGCTATCCCTCCCCCATCCCCCCACCCTGCAACAGGCCTCTGCATGTGATGTTCCCTTTCCTGTGTCCAGGTGTTCTCATTGTTCAATTCCCACCTATGAGTGAGAACATCAGGTGTTTGGTTTTTTGTCCCTGCAATAGTTTGCTGAGAATGATGCTTTTCGGCTTCATCCATGTCCCTACAAATGACATGAACTCATCCTTTTTTTATGGCTGCATAGTATTCCATGGTGTATATGTGCCACATTTTCTTAATCCAGTCTATCCTTGATGGACATTTGGGTTGGTTCCAAGTCTTTGCTATTGTGAATAGTGCCACAATAAACATACATGTGCATGTGTCTTTATAGCAGCGTGATTTATAATCCTTTGGGTATATACCCAGTAGTGGGATGGCTGGGTCAAATGGTATTTCTAGTTCTAGATCCTTGAGGAATTGCCACACTGTCTTCCACAATTGTTGAATTAGTTTACAGTCCCACCAACAGTGTAAAAGTGTTCCTATTTCTCCACATCCTCTCCAGCATCTGTTGTTTCCTGACCTTTTAATGATTGCCATTCTAACTGGTATGAGATGGTATCTCATTGTGGTTTTGATTTGCATTTCTCTGATGGCCAGTGATGATGAGCATTTTTTCATGTGTCTGTTGGCTGCATAAATATCTTCTTTTGAGAAGTGTCTGTTCATATCCTTTGCCCACTTTTTGATGGGGTTGTTTGTTTTTTTCTTGTAAATTTGTTTGAGTTCTTTGTAGATTCTGGATATTAGCCCTTTGTCAGATGGGTAGATTACAAAAATTTTCTCAAATTCTGCAGGTTGCCTGTTCACTCTGATGGTAGTTTATTTGGCTGTGCAGAAGCTCTTATTTTAATTAGATCCCATTGGTCAATTTTGGCTTTTGTTGCCATTGCTTTTTTGTTTTAGATATGAAGTCCTTGCCCATGCCTATGTCCTGAATGGTATTGCCTAGGTTTTGTTCTAGGGTTTTTATGGTTTTAGGTCTAACATGTAAGTCTTTAATCCATCTTGAATTAATTTTTGTATAAGGTGTAAGGAAGGGATCCAGTTTCAGCTTTCTACATATGGCTAGCCAGTTTTCCCAGCACCATTTATTAAATAGGGAATCCTTTCCCCATTTCTTGTTTTTGTCAGGTTTGTCAACAATCAGATGGTTGTAGATGTGTGGTATTATTTCTGAGGCCTCTGTTCTGTTCCATTGGTCTATATCTCTGTTCTGGTACCAGTACCATGCTGTTTTGGCTACTGTAGCTTTGTAGTATAGTTTGAAGTCAGGTAGCGTGATGCCTCCAGCTTTGTTCTTTTGGCTTAGGATTGACTTGGCAATGCGGGCTCTTTTTTGGTTCCATATGAACTTTAAAGTAGTTTTTTCCAATTCTGTGAAGAAAGTCATTGGTAGCATGAAGGGGGTGGCATTGAATCTATTAATTACCTTGGGCACTATGGCCATTTTCACAATATTGATTCTTCCTATCCATGAGCATGGAGTGTTCTTCGATTTGTTTGTGTCCTCTTTTTATTTCATTGAGCAGTGGTTTGTAGTTCTCCTTGAAGAGGTCCTTCATATCCCTTGTAATGTGGATTCTTAGGTATTTTATTCTCTTTGAAGCAATTGTGAATGAGAGTTCACTCATGATTTGGCTCTCTCTTTGTCTATTATTGGTGTATAAGAATGCTTGTGATTTTTGCACATTGATTTTGTATCCTGAGACTTTGCTGAAGTTGCTTATCAGCTTAAGGAGATTTTGGGCTGAGATGATGGGGTTTTCTAGATATACAATCATGTCATCGGCAAACAGGGACAATTTGACTTCCTCTTTTCTGAATTGAATACCCTTTATTTATTTCTCCTGCCTGATTGCCCTGGCCAGAACTTCCAACATTATGTTGAATAGGAGTAGTGAGAGAGGGCGTCCCTGTCTTGTGCCAGTTTTCAAAGGGAATGCTTCCAGTTTTTGCCCATTCAGTATGATATTGGCTGTGGGTTTGTCATAAATAGTTCTTATTATTTTGAGATACGTCCCATCAATACCTAATTTATTGAGAGTTTTTAGCATGAAGGGCTGTTGAATTTTGTCAAAGGCCTTTTCTGCATCTATTGAGATAATCATGTGGTTTTTGTCTTTGATTCTGTTTATATGCTGGATTACATTTATTGATTTATGTATGTTGAACCAGCCTTGCATCCCAGGCATGAATCCCACTTGATCATAGTGGATAAGCTTTTTGATGTGCTGCTGGATTCGGTTTGCCAGTATTTTACTGAGGATTTTTGCATCGATGTTCATCAGGGATATTGGTCTAAAATTCTCTTTCTTTGTTTTGTCTCTGCCAGGCTTTGGTATCAGTATGATACTGGCCTCATAAAATGAGTTAGGGAGGATTCCCTCTTTTTCTATTGATTGGAATAATTTCAGAAGGAATGGTACCAGCTCCTCCTTATACCTCTGGTAGAATTCGGCTGTGAATCCATCTGGTCCTGGACTTTTTTTGGTTGGTAAGCTATTAATTATTGCCACAATTTCAGAGCCTGTTATTGGTCTATTCAGAGGTTCAACTTCTTCCTGGGTTAGTCTTGGGAGGGTGTATGTGCCCAGGAATTTATCAGTTTCTTCTGTGTTTTCTAGTTTATTTGCGTAGAGGTGTTTATAGTATTCTCTGATGGTAGTTTTTATTTCTGGGGGATCAGTGGTGATATCCACTTTATCATTTTTTATTGCGTCTATTTGATTCTTCTCTCTTTTCTTCTTTATTAGTCTTGCTAGTGGTCTATCAATTTTGTTGATCCTTTCAAAAAGCAGCTTCTGGATTCATTGATTTTTTGAAGGGTTTTTTGTGTCTCTGTCTCCTTCAGTTCTGCTTTGATCTCAGTTATTTCTTGCCTTCCGCAAGGTTTTGAATGTGTTTGCTCTTGCTTCTCTAGTTCTTTTAATTGTGATGTTAGGGTGTCAATTTTAGATCTTTGCCGCTTTCTCTTGTGGGCATTTAGTGCTATAAATTTCCCTCTACACACTGCTTTAAATGTGTCCCAGAGATTCTGGTATGTTGTGTCTTTGTTCTCATTGGTTTCAAAGAACATCTTTATTTCTGTCTTCATTTCGTTATGTACCCAGTAGACATTCAGGAGCAGGTTGTTCAGTTTCCATGTAGTTGAGCGGTTTCGAGTGAGTTTCTTAATCCTGAATTCTAGTTTGATTGCACTGTGGTCTGAGAGACAGTTTGTTATAATTTCTGTTCTTTTACATTTGCTGAGGAGTGCTTTACTTCCAACTATGTGGTCAATTTTGGAATAAGTGTGATGTGGTGCTGAGAAGAATGTATATTCTGTTGATTTGGGGTGAAGAGTTCTGTAGATGTCTATTAGGTCTACTTAGTGCAGAGTTGAGTTCAATTCCTGGATATCTTTGTTAACTTTCTGTCTCGTTGATCTGTCTAATGTTGACAGTGGGGTGTTAAATTCTCCCAGTATTATTGTGTGGGAGTCTAAGTCTCTTTGTAGGTCTCTAAGGACTTGGTTCCCACATCAAAAGAGACAAAGAAGGCCATAACGGTAAAGGGATACATTTATTTTTTAACTTAAATAATTTTTGTTTAGATAAAAATCTTTTTCCACCAGAATTTTGTAGTTGGTCTTTGCCCCCTTCTAGGCTCTTATTTTGGAGATTATACAATAATTCTGTTGCTAGTTTGATTTCAGTTCTTTTGTAGTATTTTTTTCTTCCTTGGCAAGATAATGTATGTTTCTCCTTATCTTTGGAGTTTTCAAATTTTATTAGGTGGTATCTAGATTGCATTCCACAAATTTGCCCCACCCCCGCTGCAACATTCCTATAAAAATTTTAGGAAGTGCTCACTCTCTGGAGATGTTAGTATTTCATTATTTCCAGTAAATTTTCTTTTATTAATTTCTTCATCATTTTCTACTTCTTACTTTTCTCTTGATAGGTGTTAGTTCCTTTGGTTCTCTCCTCTGTGACTGCTTTTCTCTTATTATTTAATGTTTTCATTCTGTTGCATTGAACACTGGAGAATATCTCAGCACAAACTTTCATTTCACAAATTAGCTTTAAGCCTGTATCATTCTGATATTTGGTATTCATTTTAATTTTATGTTTAAATTGTCTTATTTTTAATTGCTTCTTTTTAAGAGTAACCTCAATCATTTTTGTGGGTGTAATTCTTTTCAAACCTCTAAGAATTCTATTTAGTTTAAAGTTTTCTGTGATTTCTTTTTTTCTTTTCTTTCTTTTCTTTTTTCTTTTTTTTTTTTTTTTTTTTTTTTTTTTGATGGAGTCTTGCTCTGTCTCCCAGGCTAGAGTGCAGTGGGGCAATTTCGGCTCACTGCAACCTTCACCTCCTGGGTTCAAGCTGTTCTCCTGCCTCAGGCTCCTGGGTAGCTGGGATTACAGGTGCACACCACCACATCCAGCTGATTTTTGTATTTTTAGTAGAGATGGGGTTTCACCATGTTGGCCAAGCTGGTCTCCAACCCCTGACCTCGTGGTCTGCCCACCTCGGCCTCTCAAAGTGCTGGGATTACAGGTGTGAGCCACCGTGCCTGGCCTGTGATTTCTTTTATTAATTTTGTTTCCTCAGATATTAGTTCCTTGGTTTGGTCTAACACCAGTTTTCACATTGTTAAATTTTCTGAAACATGCTTGTATTTCTAATTGGAGGCTGAGATTGGTAAGCAGTGATGGTTAGAGATGATCTTCCTGGCGAAAGTGATTACAATTCTTTCAAAGAGTGAATTTATATTCTAATTTTAGAGCAGCTTTGTAGGAAGAGAGAATGCATGTTTGGACCAGGCAAACCTTCTTCTAGGTTACCCAGAGAGTTTGCTTGATGGATGCAGGGGCTGCCTCTTCACAAAGGGACCAGAAGTTATCTGGAGCATCACTGGAGTGCTCTCGCTCTTTTGCCCCAATAACATTTGTAAATTTTCTATGGTAGAGTCTCCATTTTATTTACAGAACTCTAAGCTAGAGGCTCATGATACAATCAGCAGTACAGCAATTCTGCAGCTCACCATCCAATACCCAACTGTGCCTCCAGTCCCTGCTGTCTTTGATCTTGGTGTTCTTCATGAATTCTGAGAGGAACATTCACTTTGTTAGTAGCCTCCCCTCATGTCTTTTCAATGCTACAGGTTCAGCGCTATTCGATTTTTACCATCAATCTGATCCCATCTGCCTCAGATCTTCTAGAAATTCTCCCACTGTTCTGGTCTCTGGCTGGCATCCTTCCCAGGTTTCTAGTGCTACCATGGATTCATCCTTATTTTTAAATCTCTGCTGTTATTTGAGTGGCATCATGGAAGCAGGCAAGATTTGCTCAGATATCCATCATGAAGCAGAAAAACTCTGTTTCGAGTTTTAGTAATAAAACTTGATTTCTTCTAAGGGATCAGCATAGTTGAGTTTACAAAACTCATAATTTTTCTTTTGATTTCAGCTTTGAATAACAGTTTCAGAAATATTAAGTGTTTTGTCACATGTTTGCACACGTATTTCTATATCTTCATAACTATGCAAATTCAATATTTTTCCATTTTACAGATGAAAAAATAAATACTTGGAAAGTTTTAATTAGTAAGTGATTTGAACAATGTAATGCTTTCCAAAATCTTACTTTTCCAAAGGATAAATTGATTCAAATATAAAACACTGAAGACTTCATAGCATAACTTAAACTACTAAGTTTTATGGTTTTGTAATTTCAATCAAGATTAGTTCTATATAATAATTTAGTAATAATTTCTTCATTGCTGATTTCGAAGAGGACATTAAATGTTTGCACTGATTTTGGCAGAGATTGTCTCTAAATTCATTAAATATTTAGTTTTTCCAGACACATTATTCTATTGACCATTTTTCTTATCCTTTTCGAGACAATGATCACTACAATACATTAATAAATGTGTATATGCTTACAACATTTATATCTGTATCACAGATATAAGATGATATATTGGCAACAATAACAATTATCTTCATGATCTTAGTATCAACTATACCTATTTCTGTGGCGTAAGAATTGGTTATACTACAATATGGTACAACTATATAGCTATATACTACAAAATTGGTATATATTACAATAAACATTTCTGAAAAACTAAACAAAACAGTTAAATGATAATATTCATCAATAGAAATAAAACAGAGCATTTTTATAACTTTAAATTTATGCTTATCTTTTTAACAACTCATCTGTGGTTATCTAAAACTTCAAGAATCCAGTGCAATGCACTTCTGCAGGTTGACATTAATAACCACAGAGCTCTGGGAGAGAAATATTGCTTAGGTTTCTTGAAATATGAACATTTTTAAAATTCCAGTTCCTCATTTAAACTAGAGAAAACTGTTAGTGATGTGACTAAAAATTGTGTTAATTATGAAATGCTAATGACATCATGTGAGTTAAAAGGATTCTTTTAACAAGCTTTACCATTGGTGTTACTTGTTGTCACTCCAAATAGGTTTGAGATCAAGAATGACCCAGGCTAGTTTTTATATTTCTTTGGTAACTGCCATTTGCCAAATCATGGAATCTGGAATTAGGCTTGAAACTATTTGCACATTCTCTAAGAAAAAAAAAATGGAGTAGATGAAAGTATCTTTATCACTCCCAACACCCAAATAGTTAAATTTTTATTTTCAATTGATATTTCAACTGGAACAATTAAACATACACAGGAAACATATCTTAATTTAGTTATTAAATGTGCTATATGTTTTCTCTGCTTTCTTGTCATGTTCAGCCATTTTCAAAGCCCTTTGTGTGGGTATAGCTGGTATTTAGAACATAGGGATATTTTTTCCTCCTCCCTTCCTCCATTCCTTCCTTCACTCCTCTCTCTTTTCTTTCTTTCTCTGCCCGCCCCCCCCAACTTTCTCTCACCTTTTCCACCCTCGTGTACTTTCTCTCCCTCTACTTTCCTCCCATTATTTTTTATTTCTGGCTGTCATCATTTGATTCTTAGACTTAAGGTATAAATTATAAATTAAGAGTGTAGGTCTATATGCTAAGTATATTTGAGGCTAAGGTAATCATTTTGTGTTTATCACCTTTAGTAGCACTTCAAGCATCTAAACTCTTTTATTCTTCCCCCCTCCTTTTCTCCATTCTGAGTTGCTATTTATGTGAGTGCTTATGCTTGCATGTGTTTTTTTTCTGATTCACTTACTCAGAATCCTTAGTAGTGGTCAATTATTTCTTCATTTTATCACCTGGTTCTTGAAGGAAGCAGCCTATTCTGAAAATGTTTAAACGAAATGAAAATCAAAACATAACCTGAAAGTGAATTCATGATATAATTTGGCTGATCAGAGTACTATTTGTCTTATTTTCTTAAAGTTCAGATTGTTTTCTAATTACATTTTTGTTTTTAATCTGTTTTTTAAAATTCTGACGAAGTGATATATTTCTATTCATTTCTAGTTATAGCCAGAAACTAGAGAAAAATGATGTTCAGAGTCAAAAATTTCTGCTTTATATTTTTGTGGAGACCTTTAGGGAGGCATCTTATATCAACAAGGATCAAACGTTGACCAAAATTGTGGAACAAATGGAATTAATCTTAATGAAGACTGAACTAAACACAAATATTCGAACCACCACTTGAAAAAATACATTCTTGACAATGAATGTTTATCTTTTGTTTGTGATTATGAACATAGTTCATATTGATGACATAGTATTTCAAAAATAGAGAAAAATATAAAAGAAACAAAGAGCAACCATAACCTCATCCCCAAGAGATATTTACTACAACAATTGGATATATTGCTTTTCTATATATTTTTGGTGCACATATGTTTGTGTACAAGTATACACATATTTTAAAACTTGCTGTGTATATAGCCAAGCCTTTAAAAATTATTGATATAAATAGTTCAACTGGAAGCAGGCTAGTTTTCTAAAATCAGTAAACCAGACAGTCAAAATATTCTTTGAACTAAACAATTATTTCATTTTAAATCGATCTATTACAGATACATTTTTCAAATTCTTAAGTATTCTTCTAAATAGAAGCTCTTTTTAAAAAAATTGTTATGAAATCTACTGTTGAAGAAAGTTTTAAATTTGCTCTGAAGAAACTATTTTAAATTTGCTGCTGCCAAACTGCTCTAAGATCTCAAACTAATGCAATAACCCCTCTTATGGAAATAGAACTTAATAGCTGTAGTGTGTGATCCATTTCAGCTTAGCCTCTCAGGAGCAGGTGTGGATTCAAGGTTGTTAGGTATGATTTGGAGAGCCTTTTAAAATAAAAATATATAAAATTATATTACACTAGGTGAAGGTAATAAAAAAATATTTCCACAAGTACGTTGCTAGGGCCCCTCTCAGTGTCTTGAAAAGAGCCCATGTAAGTGAGCAGCCCTGAAGCTTGGAGCTTTCTTCATATTAGATTTGCCTTGACTCAGGAGTTAACATTAGTTTTCATTTCAAAAGCATAGTTACATTTTACAAATTACATTACTGAAAATGGATTTATAGTTTCCGTGGAAAGAAATGGTGAAGGCATGGCGGGGAGAGCCAGGGGCTACACTGAACATCCTGCAGCCAAGAGTAAGAGAGGGGTTATGTACCTGAAGTTTCAGGTGATGGCCTCATCAGTGACATATTAATAGAGAAGGATTGGCAAATGTTCAGAAATCAGAAAAGGCAGTATAAGCTGGTAGTCAAATGAGGGGGAAAATCTGAAGCAGAACTAGAAATGCCCATCTCAGGATTTCAGAAAGTAATCAGAAAGGCCTTTCCCAGGGAAATGCAGGTGATATTGTTCATGGCTGGTGCTCACTCCTGAGGTTTGATGGGTGGGAGGTCCACTTGGGCTCAAAGGATCAGAGATGGGGTGCAATAGACCTACAATGTAACAATGAACCAGAAATATTCTCAATTTAGCTGGGCATTCTTGAGTGAGACAACTTTCCAAATTCCAAATTGCTGAAGAAGCAAAATTTGAAGTCAGAAAATCTGGGTCTTGGATCTCCTGCTAACTCTTAGGAGCTGTGTAATCTTCAGCAAGATTTCAATCTCCCCAAGGTTCAGTTTCCTTATTTGTAAAATAATGATATTAAGTATTTTTCTGGTTGTCTACTGATATGTAACAAATCACTCCCAAATTTAGTGGTTTAAATGATAACATGCATTTTTGTCAGGATTGTGTAATGTGGGCAGGGCTCAGTGGCATAGCTTGTCTCTGTGCTACTGAGAGTCAGCTGGGGTGGCTCAAAGGCTGGGGGTTGGAATCCTCATCATTTGCTGAGTTTGCTCACAAGCCTCTCTGGCAGTTGACACTGGCCGTCTGCTGGAACCTCAGAATGTGGCTGGAAGGCCTACACATGGCCTCTCTACGTGGCTGCTTGGCTTCCTCCTAGCATGGTGGCTAGTTTCCAAGGGCAAGTATCCCTAGGCATATAAGAAAAACCTGTAGCACCTTCATGACTTAGCTTCAGAAGTCATCCAGGTCACAGTCACAGACCCACTATAATTTAAAGGGAAGGAGCAGAGTCTATGTCTCAATAGGGGAGTAATTCACATTGTAGGAAGAACATGTGGAAGGGGATATATCCCTGGGGCCATCTTTAGAAAATACAATCCTACTGCTAAGATAATAATAGGATACGTTTATCAAGAGCATTTAATATGTATCAAGTGCTAAGAGATTTACATACATACATCACCTCGTTTAATTTATCACCAAACACTCTGAGGTAGGTACTGCAAGTATCATCTCTATTTTCCAGATGAGAAAAATGCAGCATAGGGAGTCTTATTTCACCAATAATATATTTAAGGGGTGGAGTTGAGATTTGAACCCATGTCTCTAGAGTTTGTACTTTTAATCCTTTGCAGCAGTTATTTTCAGGATCAAACAAGAACATATACATAAAAATGCTTTGTGAATTCTAAATTTGCTATCCAAATTTAAGTCTTTTTAAAGGAAAAACTTAGGGAAACTTTTTCAGAAATATTAATATTTTAGATTTCAGACACACAATGAATGTGTGTCTGGTTGGCTACAAAATTAATATAACAAATAATATTATAATATTATTGGTGTTTCTGAGGTAAAACTTCTGAGAATCTTTCCTTTAAAAGAATTGTCTATGATCATTCCACTCTCTTGTCCCAGCATCGTTGGCCATTTCCCTAAAAGTACAGACTACCTCTTGCATTTTCATTATGAAATCTGAGAATGTTAGTTAAAGCTGTAAAAACCCCAAGATTTTACATGGCCCAACTCGCTTTTGTATTCCTAGAGTCTTTAGATGTGGTTTCCAGAAGCTTAAATGACTTTTGAGAATAAATAATTATTTCAATCACTTTTTCTCCCTGATATTTTCCAGTAAATGTAAAATTTCTAGCAGTTTAACTTTACAGCCCTAAAGAATGACTGACTTGGGGTGAAAATTTTCTTTTTAATTTCTTTTGGTGGTTAAATATTTGAACATTTTATTGGAATTTTTATTTTTTCATCTATTAATATTTAACCAAATAGCAATATGTGTGTAGTACAGGAAGGAGAAGAGAAGATAACATTCCCATGTTCCTACACCTTGCGTTATATAGAAGCAGCCTCCAGAAGCAGTGACTGGTTTCAGAGTAGCAGGCACTTATTATCTAGGATATATGGCCTTCTTCTTGAAGTGTAGTGTTTCATTAAACAAGACAAAGAATTCCCATGTGTGTATGTGTGTATGTTTGTGGCAGGGAAATCAATTCCAATTATACCACACAACACCACATTCTTGTCCTACGTGAAGCCTTCTATAGCGTTGTGGGCAGGAAAAAGCCAGAACCTCCATGGCAGGTGTTATTGCAGTTCACTGAGAGGCTGCACAGAGCAACTTGGGAAGATGACAAGGATTTGTGGCCTTTGATTCATCTTGAGCTGAACCTCAGGCTGAGTTCTTAGTGAAGCTAGGCCACTCTAAGGCTGTTTGAGATAGAAGGCTGTGATTTGATGGCAACTGCACCTTGTTAAAGGTCCCAAACTCTAGCATGGGTCTGTTTTGCATGGTCATTATTAGGATCTCCCTATGGCAGACACTTCTGCAACAGAAAGGGTCCAACTTGATTTCTGAATGTTGTGCCAGTCGGGGCTTCTCTGACTCCCCAGGGAATTCAGGTTATCATCTCGGTATCATGGTGTGTCCTGAGCCTGGACTCCTAAGGCTAGAGTCACAGATGTTCAGATTTTTTTGTTTTTCTATCCAGAACAAAAATATCACTCAGAGCACCATTTTGCAAACTAGACATTCTTGGTGGTGAGACTATAAAATTTCAGATGTATTGGCTTTAGAAAGGCAATTGTAGGAAAAAAATGCCAGTCATCAATACTCAACCCAATGCTTCATTGTATAATTAAGATGATTAGTGTAATTGGAAGTCATGGGGAATTCTACCACCATATAGTTTTAACTCACACTGCAAGGGCTGAAGATCCTGATACTTCACTAAAATTTTATTTTTATTCCCACTGTTGTTTTCTGAGACTCTAGGTTTAGTGTTTTCTTTCTTTCCCTCCCTCCCTCCCTTCCTTCCTTCTTTCTTTCATAAGAAAAAGACAAATAATTTTGTGAAGAATTTTATCAGTCAGTACACTTATGAGTTTTAACAATTGTGTATTTCCTGAAAGTAAATAATGAAAATAAATTTCTTAAGAAAAATAGGTGGAGGATGTTAGTTAAGAGAAAGTGAATATTGAACAGTTGAGAATTAGATAACTAGTTTAATTTTATATTTTTTAAGTTTTAATATTTTTATTTAAAGTGCCATGGAAGGTAAAGCTCAATACTGTGCTAAGATTTAAAGAAAACTTTATGATACGCTTTTCATTCACCTCAGTGAACTCACCGTTTACTATATTTTATTACTAATAAATTTATTCAGTATTTCCAGAAGGTAAAACTCCAGAGAATCTTATTATTTTTGTACTAAAATTTCACTAGTTTCACCAAGAAAAGTCTGAGAAAGGAGACACCTAATTTTTGAGAAATGCAATATTAGGAAGCAAAAGGTTTTATCTCAGTTCAGGCTGTGACATTGTAGTGCAAGAGTGATGCAACTGTAAGGCTAGCCCCCCTCTCAAGTTCCTTCTAATTTCTGGAAGATAAATATAAGGACGAAAATTTACCTACCATCATGGGTCTTCAAACTTCTTTGTTAAGTAATTCTTCTTAAAGTAGAATTAGCACCATCAGCACTACTGATGATCACAGATGGAAGTTCTTGCCACTTTTTAAGCCTAACAATAGTAAACTGGGAGATCCAGGTATGTTCTCTTTCCCCCAAGGCCTACCTTTTCTCCCTGGAGCAAAGTTACTCCATAATAACTATTAAAATATTACATAACGTTTCAGGAGTTAGAATAATTAAACAATGTCTACTTCTCTAGGTGCTGATTTACTCAGTTAAGACCCAGGCACTAAGAAGACAGCACACATTTAATTGATTATGTCATTGAGCAGTGGCTGATGATGAATTTGTCTGTACTGTCCTAGAATGTTGTAATTCTCAAGTAGACTTTTAGACTTTTTTTCATTTGCTTTATTTCCCTTTTTGTATAAAATTCTGAATGATAACCTAGAATTTTTTGTGTGGCAATGTGGTAGAAAAGGTGTTATCCCCAAAATTAGGAGCCCTGGGTTTCAATGTGATCTTGGGCAGGTTTATTTTTCTGCACCTCAGCTGTAATGTGAAGATTGTGGATAAAATAATCTCTAAGTCTCTTCACGTTTTAATATTATATATGATCTGGTATATATATATAGATATAATTTTAATAAAATGCAGAAAATACACACATACACACTGCCACTTGCAGAGGCTCTAGAAGGGCAGTGATACCTCTACTCGGACAAAGAGTTTGTCAGGCAGACTAATCATGTATTTGCTGACTGAATTGGTCAACAATTGCACGAGAGTGAATTTATTCGTCCAACAGAAGTTATTTTATGGAAACATTGTTTAGGCACTGTTCTGGACAAAGGTGATACAGACATGACCCCTACCTTCAGAAAGTGCACACACCAGCGTGGTGTGCAGGCATCAAGCAAACAACCACACATACATGGTTATATATTTATCTATATCCAACCATAAGTGCTGTAAAGAGAATAAACAGAGTGTGGTGAAGAAGCCAAGATAGGGGACACTTTATATAGGATGATCAAGGAGGACCTCTATGAGGAAGAGACAGAGCTGAAACCTGGATGACGAACAGCAGTAAGCCTAGCAAAGCCAAAGGAAACAAATGAGTGAAGTCTCCCAGCAAAGAAAGAACTTGTCACATTTGATAATGAAAAGAAGTCCAATGTGGCTGTAAAAGTGAACTCACAGAGTGGAAAGAAGTAAGGCTGGAAAACAGGGATACTGGAGGTCACATGGAACATTTTAAGCCATAAAGGAGTTTTGGACTTTATTCTGTCAGGGGAAACCACTAAAGAGATCTGAGCCCGTAAATAAATTGATCAAATTATGTTTAAGATAGCTATGATTTCTAGGTTGAGAATGGATCAGAGAGGAAAAACAGTGGATGTGGGCGGTGGGGAGGACCACATTGAAGGATATGGCAATAGTCAAGGAGAGAGCCAATGGAGACTTACATTAAGGTAAGATAGTACAGATAGATTCAACATATCATTAAGAAGTTGATAGATTATAGGTGAGCAAGTGTAAGGAAATAAAATGATTTCATCATGAATGGGCATATGAAATATATCTAAGTTAACTTCCATTAAAGACAACTTTTTCACTTATCACATGCACAGGTGTGCGTGTGTGTGTGGGTGTGGGTGTATTTGGAATTGTCCCACATTTAATTGTGTATTCCTCTCCTCTTGTTTTGTTAACTGAAAAGATCTGTAATTTACTCCTATTTTAGAATGGGCCAGGAAACAGACATATGATGAAGGTATAGTTTTGATGACCTTATTTCCTAATCCTTCAGAATCAAGACCTACTTTAAAACCTAGTATAGATTTTTTTCCCTGGGGAAGTCTGTCTTATTCTTAACTGGGTATAGATATTCTCTCCTCTGGTCTGCACTTCAGCACCCTGTACACAGCTACAATCATTCCTTTGCAGGTCTCACTCTTCCAGAAACCTATGAGTTTATCTAGTGCATGGAATTTCTTCCATTTGTTTGTCTCCAAAGGCCTAGTTCTACCTGGCATGTACATGCTGGAAAACATTGAACAGCAAAGAAATCATACTGATTCGTAGGATGTAATAGTTGTCTTTCTATGTCCTCTGGTGATAGTGTGAAAACTGAAGACTAGAGAGTGGCTTACCTGAGTTTTTTCATTTCTGCTATCATCTCTCTGAAATGAATAAGAGACATTGGAGGCTATCATATGGCAGGCAGTCGTAGAGCTTGGCAAACTGTCCTTGGAAGAGCTAAATCAACAATACCTATGTGGTTCATTAACTTAAAGCTTTTGGAATTGGAAGGAGCCTCAGAGGAGATCTAGTCCTACAACTGACTCACTCTGTACTGCAACATTACAGCCAAATTTGTCTAAAATGCTGGATTCCTAATTTGGGGCTTCTCAGAAATAATGTCTCTTTTCCTAGTTTTTATTGGTGAAAACTAATGATGACTTAATAGCAAAAAGGAAAATTAGACACTAACACATTCTCATTTTTTGGCTACTAATTAATTAAATTGCATTTGTACATAAGGATAGGGGAAAAGATATGGCATATAGATGAGGCGAGATGACAGAGGATGATTTCCATTCTGGTTCTTTGTGAACTATTCCTTTATATTTTATTTATGTATATCTTTAACCCTCATACTCTTATGAAAAGTACCTGTCTTCCTTGCCCATCTTGTTCCCTCTCAGGAGTCCTCTTGTCAAAATGTGCTGTGAAGATTTTAAATAATGGACATTAGAACTTACCATCAGAGAGTGTTTGATAATGATCTAAGGGTGATCAAAGCACCTGGGACCCAGCTGTATGTGGAATTGACAAAATCAACCTTTTGCGCAATCCTGTGCTTTGCAGCCCTCACCTCTTTGGCAACATGACGCCTCAGCTGCCTGCTGCCTTCAGAAGGATCTGCGGAACCAAAGCACGTTAGGATGTTAGGGCTTTAATGGGTTACCTCTCCTAGGATCATTTTTCTTTTCAGGAGCAAGAGAAAGGTAATATCTTGCTAATGGTAGAATTTCTTAGGTTAGAAGGGCCTCTGCCATCATTTTCAATAGCATCATATGTAAGTCTTATCCTCAAAATCCTGGCCTGTGGAGCAGATAAGATGCCCAGTGACATTTACTGGCTTGTATTCTTGGCACTTCGTTAACTTGGGCTTGCCCAGTGTTCCACACAGGCATAGTGTGTCACCCCTCCCTGTGGTCTACCCCCTATGGATGCCTACTCATATGTCTCATTCTCCTGCAGCATATTGAATACCACTGTGGGCTCTGGAGTCTCACTGCTTGGGCTGTGTTCTCCTCTCTCCCATTTACTGTATGTGGGAACATAAGGAACCTTTCTGAGCCTCAGTTTTATTGTATGCAAAATGGCATGTTGTGGATTTCTGAAGACAAAAGGAGATAATGAATGTAAAGGGCTTAATTTGGTACCTAACACATAGAGCTCATTAAATGTTACCAAAATAAATAATTACAAACTCTCATATGGTGTTGTATTAGTCAGTTCTCATGCTGCTAATAAAGACATACACAAGACTAGGTAATTTACAAAGGAAAGAGTTTTAATTCACTCACAGTTTGGGGTGGCTTAGGAGGCCTTAGGAAACTTACAATCATGGCAGAAGAGGAAGCAAACATGTCCTTCTTCACATGGCGGCAGGAGAGAGTAGTGCAGAGCAAAGCGGAGAAAAGCCCCTTATAAAACTCTCAGATCTCTTGAGAACTCACTATTAAAAGAACAGCATGGACCGGGCACGGTGGCTCACATCTGTAATCCTAGCACTTTGGGAGGCCAAGGCGGGCGGATCATGAGGTCAGAATATTGAGACCATCCTGACTACCACAGTGAAACCCCGTCTCTACTAAAAATACAAAAATTTTGGCTGGGTGTGGTGGCAGGCACCTGTAGTCCCAGCTATGTGGGACACTGAGGCAGGAGAATGGCGTGAACCTGGGAGGCGGAGCTTGCAGTGAGCCAAGATGGCACCACTGCACTCCAGCCTGGACGACAGAGCGAGACTCCATCTCAAACACAAAACAAAACAAAACAAAAAGAACAGCATGGGGGGACCACCCCCATAATCTAATCACCTCCCACGAGGTCCCTCCCTCAACAGATGATGATTACAATTCAGATTGCAACTTAAGATGAGATTTGGGTGGGGACACAGAGCCAGACCATATCAGATACTTACTATATGATAATATTTGCATATATAAAAATTGTTTAATTCTTAATGATAACCCTAAGAGGTGGTTAATATTATGCCCATTTTATAGGTGAGGGAGCCAAAGCACAAGGAGATTAGCTGACTTACCCAAAGCCTCATAGCTAGTAAATAGTAGGGAGTTAGAATTTGAGCCCAGGACTCTCTGCTGCCAGAGCGCCTGCTTATCACCATTCTGCAGTGCTATCTCTCCTATAGATGGATGATATCACCCCAAAAGTATTTGCAAAGCCATTGGAAAACTCCTCTGCACAATCTGAATCCAAGTGAAATGCGGGTCTGACTAAGGCTCTGTGATGCGAAGTGGTGTGGAATGAGCCTTTCCTACCATGATGCAGAAAACCTGGGCTAGACTTACAGACACATAGTAAGAGATGTCAGAGATTACTCAGTGTAACTCCTTCACTTTACATGTAAGAACACTGTAACCCAGGGCAGTGCAGGAACTTGCACACAGTCGTAGTTACATTGAGGCAGAACCAACCACTAGTTGTTTCCAAGGGCTTTTATTTTTAATTTTTGTGGGTGCATAGTAAGGGTATATATTTATGGAGTACATAAGATATTTCGAAAGAGGCATATAATGCACAGTAATCACATCAGGGTAAATGGGGTATCCATCACCTTAAGCATTTATCCTTCATGTTACAAACAATCTAATTCTACTCTTTAAGTTATTTTAAAATGTGCAATTAAATTATTGTTAACTGTAATCACCTTGTTATCAAATACTGGATCTCATTCATTCTTTCTATTTTTTGTACCCATTAACTATCCCCACTTTCCCCTCACCCCCCAATTACCCTTCCCAGCCTCTGGGAACCATCCTTCTACTCACTATCTCTAAGAGTTCAATTGTTTGAATTTTAGCTTTCACAAATAAGTGACAACATGCAAAACTTGTCTTTCTGTGCCTGGCTTATTTCACTTAAGATAATGACCTCCAGTTCCACTCATGTTGTTGGAAATGAGAATATCTCATTCTTGTTACGGCTGAACAGTACTTCATTGTGTATATATACCACATTTTCTCTATCCATTTGTCTGTTGATAGACACTGGGATTGCTTGCAAATCTTAGTTATGGTGAATAGTACTGAAATAAACATGATAGTGCAGATATGTCTTCAATATACCGTTTTCTTTTCTTTTGGGTCTATACCTAGAAGTAGGATTGCTAGAATATATGGTAGCTCAGTTTTTAGTTTTTTTGAGGAGCCTCCAAACTGCTCTCCATAGTGATTGTACTAATTTACATCCCTACCAATAGTGTATGAGGGTTCCCTTTCCTTCACATCCTCACCAGCATTTGTTATTGCCTGTCTTTTGGAAAAAGCCATTTTAACTGGGGTGAGATCTCATTGTAGTTTTGAGAAATGTAGTTATTTGCATTTCTCTGATACCCAGTGATGTTGAACACCTTTTCATATACCTGTTTACTATTTGTATGTCTTCTTTTGAGAACTGTCTATTTTGATCTTTTGCTAATTTTTAAAAGGACTATTAGATTTTTTTCCTGTAGAGTTGTATAAGCTCCATATATATTATGGTGATTAATCCCTTGTCAGATGGGTAGTTTGCAAACAGAACTGATAAAGAAATTCAGTAAAGTTGCAGGATACAAAATCAATATTTAAAAAATTAGTACTATTTATATATGCCAACAGCAAATAATCTGTCATTGTGTGGGTTGTCTCTTCACTTTGTTGATTGTTTTCTTTGTTGTACAGAAGCT
This sequence comes from Nomascus leucogenys, assembly GCF_006542625.1. NCBI lineage: Eukaryota > Metazoa > Chordata > Mammalia > Primates > Hylobatidae > Nomascus > Nomascus leucogenys. The sequence goes on from NC_044383.1 coordinate 132,186,854, forward strand.
TTTTTTTTTTTTTTTTTTTTTTTTTTTTTTTTTTGAGACAGAGCCTTGCTCTGTCACCCAGGCTGAAGTGCAGTGGCGCAATCTCAGCTCACTGCAATTTCTGCCCCCCTGGGTTCAAGTGATTCTCCTGCCTCAGCCTCCCAAGTAGCTGGTATTACAGGTGTGCACCACGCCTGGCTAATGTTTGCATTTTTAGTAGAGACAGGGTTTCACCATGTTGTCCAGGCTGATTTTGAACTCCTGACCTCAGGTAATCCACCCGCCTTGGCCTCCCAATGTGCTGAGATTACAGGTGTGAGCTACCACACCCAGCCGCAGAAGCTTTTTAAGCTGATGTATCTCATTAGTTCATTTTTGCTTCGGTTGCCTATTCTTGTGGAGTATACTGAAGCAATCTTTGCCCACTCCATGTCCTGGAGAGTTTCCTCGATGTTTTATTTTAGTAGCTTTATAATTTGAGGTTTAGATTTAACTCTTTAGTCTATTTTGGTTCGATTATTGTATATGGCACACTGGGGTCTAGTTTCATTCTTCTGCATATGGATATCTAGTTTTCCTAATGCCATTTATTGAAGAGACTGTCCGTTCCCCCATTGTATGGTCTTGGCATCTTTGTTAAAAATAAGTTTATTGTAGATATATGGATTTGTTTCTGGATTCTCTATTCTGTTACATTGGTCTATGTGTCTGTTTTTATGCCAGTACCATGCTGTTTTGATTACTATATTTTGTAGTGTATTTTGAAGTTAGGTAATGTGATTCCTCAATTTTTTTTTCCTCAGGATAGCTTTGGCTATTCTGGGTCTTATCTGATTCCATAAACGTTGTAGGATTGTGTTTTCCATTTTTGTGAAGTACATTGTTGGTATTTTGATAGGGCTCACATTGAATTTATAGATTGCTTTGGGTATATGAACATTTTAGCAACATTAATTCTTCCAATTCATAAACATAAAATATTTTTCCATTTTTTGTGTCCTGCTCAATTTATTTCATCAGTGTTTTATAATTGTCATTGGATAGATCTTTCACTTCTTCGGTTTAGTTAATGCCTAGGTATTTAATTTCATTTGTGGCTACCATAAATGGGATTACTTTTTGATTTCTTTTTCAGATTATTTACTGTTGGCATATATAAATGGTACTAATTTTTTAAATATTGATTTTGTATGCTGCAACTTTACTGAATTTCTTTATCAGTTCTAATAGTTTTTTTGATGAAGCCTTTAGATTTTTTCAAATATAGGATTGCATCATCTGCAAACGAGGATAATTTGACTTCTTCCTTTTCAATTTGGATGTCTTTTATATCTTTCTCTTGTCTGATTGCTCTAGTTAGGACTTTCAGTACTACGTTAAATAACAGTGGTACAAGTGGGCATCCGTGTTGTGTTCTAGATCTTAGGGGAAAAGCTTTCAGTTTTTCCCCATCAGTATGATACTAGATGTGCATCAGTTGCATATCGGTTTTATTATGTAGATGTATCATCCTTCCATACTCAGTTTTTGAGATTTTTTTTTTATTATGAAGGGATGTTGAATTTCATCAAATGCTTTTTCAGCATCAAGTAAGTGTTCCCTGTTCCTCTATTTTTTTAAATAGTTTGAGTAGGATGGGTATTAGTTATTTAAATGTTTGGTAAAATTCAGCAGCAAAGCCATCAGCTCCCAGGCTTTAGTTTTCCGGGAAACATTTTATTACAATTTTGACCTTCTTACTTGTTATTGGCCTGTTCAGGTTTGGGATTTCTTCCTGGTTCAATCTTGTTAGGTTGTATGTGTCTAGGAATTTATTCATTTCTTCTAGGTTGTCCAATTATTGGCATATAGTTGCTTATAGTACATTCTAATGATCCTTTTTAATCTCTGATTTTATTTGTTTCTTATCTGCTTTTTTTTAGTGTGTCTAAAGGTTTGTCTATCTTTTCAAAACACTAACTTTTTATTTTATTGATCCTTTGTGTTGTTTGTTTTAATTTCATTTATTCTGCTCTGATCTTTATTATTTCTTTTCTACTAATTTGTGGTTTGGTTTGCTCTTGTTTTCTAGTTCTTTAAGATGCATACTTAGGTTGTTTATTTGAAGTGTTTCTTTTTTTATTTATTTTAATTTTTTTAATTTTATTATTATTATACTTTAAGTTTTAGGGTACATGTGCACAACGTGCAGGTTTGTTACATATGTATACATGTGCCATGTTGGTGTGCTGCACCCATTAACTCGTCATTTAGCATTAGGTATATCTCCTAATGCTATCCCTCCCCCATCCCCCCACCCCACAACAGTCCCCAGTGTGTGATGTTCCCCTTCCTGTGTCCATGTGTTCTCATTGTTCAATTCCCATGAGTGAGAACATGCAGTGTTTGGTTTATTGTCCTTGTGATAGTTTGCTGAGAATGATGGTTTCCAGTTTCATCCATGTCCCTACAAAGGACATGAACTCATCATTTTTTATGGCTGCAGAGTATTCCATGGTGTATATCTGCCACATTTTCTTAATCCAGTCTATCGTTGTTGGACATTTAGGTTGGTCACTTACAGCGCTAAAGTTTCCTCTTAATACTGCTTTTGTTGTATCCCATAGGTTTTGGTATGTTGTGTTTCCACTATCATTTGTTTTGAGAAATTTTTAAATTTTCTTCTTAATTTCTTTATTGACCCACTGGTCATTCAGGAGCATACTGTTTAGTTTCCATTTTATATAGTTTTCAAAATTCCTCTTGAGTTCTAGTTTTATTTCATTATTGTCAAAGAAGATACTTGATACAATTACAATTTTTTTGAATTATTTAAGATTTGTTTTTTGGCCTAACATATGGTCTACCCTTGAGAATTATCCATATGCTGAGAAGAATATGTATTCTGGAGCCATTGGATAAAATGTTCTGTAAATATCTATTATGTCTATTTGATCTATAGTGCAGATTAAGTCCGACGTTTCTGTGTTGATTTTCTGTATGGATGATCTGTCCAATGCTGAAAGTACAGGGTTGAAGTCTCTAGTTATTATTGTACTGGAATCAATCTCTCTCTTTAGCTCTAATAACATTTGCTTTATATATCTGGGTGCTCCAGTGTTGGGTTCATATATATTTACACTTGTTATATCCAATTGGTGAATTGACCATTTTATTACTATATAATGATCCTTGTCTCTTTTTATAGTTTTTGTCTTGAAATCTATTTTGCCTGATATATCTATTTTTGCTCTTTTATGTCTTCCACTTGCATGGAATATAGTTTTTCATTCCTGTATTTTTAGTCTGTGTGTGTCTTTATGGGTGAAGTGTATTTCTTATAGGCAATAGATCTTTGGGTCTTATTTATTTTAATCCAATCAATCATTCCATATCTTTTGATTGGAGTGTTTAGTCGACTTAACATTCAATGTTGTTACTGATAACTAAAAACCTACTCCTGCCATTTTGTTATTTGTTTTCTGGTTGCTTTGTTCCCTTCCCTTCCCTCCTCTTCCCTCCCCTCCCCTCACTTCCCCTCCTCTCCCCTTCTCTTCCCTTCCCTTCTTTCCTCTCTTCTCCTCTCCTCTTTTTTCCTCCTTTCTTTCTTTATTCTTTCTTTTCTCTTTCTTTCTTTCTTTCTTTCTTTCTTTCTTTCTTTCTTTCTTTCCTTCCTTCCTTCCTTCCTTCTTTCTCCTTCCTTCCTTCTTTCTTTCCTGTCTACATTTTGAAGGTGATTTTTCTCTGGTGGTATATTTTAATTTCTTGCTTTTCATTTTTTGTAACTGTATTATTATTATGATTATTATTATTTTTTGAGACAGAGTCTCACATTGTTGCCCAGGCTGGAGTGCAGTGCATGATCTCAGCTCACTGAAACCTCTGCCACCTGGGCTCAAGTGATTCTTGTGCCTTAGCCACCCAAGTAACTGGAATTACAGGCATGCACCACCATACCCGGCTAATTTTTGTATTTTTACTAGAGATGCGGTTTCCCCATGATTGCCAGGCTGGTATTGAATTCATGGCTTCACGTGATCCACCCACCTCAGCCTCCCAAAATGCTGGGATTGTAGGCATGAGCCACCACACCCAGCCTGTTATATGTTTTTTGGTTTGAGGTTACTATGAGGCTTCCAAATAATATCTTATAACCCATTATTTTAAACTGATGAAAACTTAACACTGATTGCAAAAACAAATTAACAAACAAGCAAAGAGAAAACTAATAAAACCTCTACGCTTCAACTTTTATCTGCATTTTAACTTTGTTGAAAAAGTTTTTAAACTTTTTTTAACAGAAGTTTAAAACCTTTTTGACTTTTTGTTGTTTCTATTTATATCTCATTGTATCATTTATGTTTTGAAAAGTTGTAGTTATTAATTTTGATTGGTTCGTCTTTTAGTCTTTCTACCTAAGATGTGAGTAGTTTACACACCACCATTACAGTGCTACAATATTCTATGTTTTTCTGTGTACCTAATGTTACCAGTGAGCTTTGCACCTTCAGATCATTTTATATTGCTCATTAATTTCGTTTTCTTTCAGATTGAAGAACTCCCTTTAGCATTTCTTGTAGGACATGTCTAGTGTTGATGAAATCTCTCAACTTATGTTTGTCTGAGGAAGTTTTAATTTTTTCTTCATGGGCGAAAGATATGTTCACTGAATATATTATTATTCCAGAGTAAAAGATTTTTTTTGTGCTGCATTTTAAATATGTCATGACACTCTTTCCTGGTTTGTAATGTTTCCACTGAAAAGTCTGCTGCCAGACATATTGGAACTCCATTGTATGTTATTAGTATTTTTTTTTCTCTTGCTGCTTTTAAGATTTTTTTTTTGTCCTTGACCTTTGGGAATTTGATTATTAAATATCTTGAAGTAATCTTTTTTGGGTGAAATCTGCTTGGTGTTCTATAACTTTCTTGTACTTGAATGTTAATATCTTTCTCTATGTTTGGGAAGTTCTCTGATATTATCCCTGTGAATAAACTTTCTACACATATCTCTTTCTCCATCTCCTCTTTAAGGCCAAAAACTCTTAGATTTGTCTTTTTGAGACTATTTTCTAGATCTTTTAGGCATGCTTCATTGTTTTTTATTTGTTTGTCTCCTCTGACCATGTGTTTTCAAATAATCCGTCTTCGAGCTAATAAATTCTTTCCTCTGCTTGATCAATTCTGCTATTAAGAGACTCTGATGCATTCTTTGGCATGTCAATTGTGTTTTTCAACTTCGATTTCTGCTTGATTCTTTTTAATTATTTCAATCAGTTTGTTAAATTTGTCTGATAGGATTTTGAATTTCTACTCTATGTTACCCTGAATTTCATTAAGTTTCCTCAAAACAGCTATTTGGGATTCTCTGTCCAAAAGGTCACATATTTCTGTCTCTCCAGGATTGGTTCCTGATGCCTTACTTAGTTTATTTGGTGAGGTTATGTTTTCCTGGATAGTCTTAACGCTTGTGGAATTTTGTTGGTGGCTGGATATTGAAGAGTTAGATATTATAGTCTTCAAGGTCTTGGCTTATTTGTCCCTGTCTTTCTTAGGAAGGCTTTCCAGGTATTCAAAAGGACTTGGGTGTTGTTATCTAAGTTTTTGGTCATTGCAGCCATGTCTGCATTAGAGGGCACCTCATGCCCAGTAACACTGTGGCTCTCGTATAAGTACCACCTCATAGAGGTACCACCTTGGTCGTCTTGGATAAGATCTGGAAGAATTCTCTGATTACCAGTAAGAAACTCTTTTTATCTTCCCTTACTTTCTCCCAAACAAATAGAGTCTCTCTTTCTGTGCTGAGCTGCCTGGAGCTGTGGGAGAGGTGACACAAGCACTCCTGTGGCCACCACCACTGCAACTATGCTGGGTCAGACCTGAAGCCAGCACAGCAGTGTGGAATTCACACAAGACCCACTGTAACTACTACTTGGCTACTGCCTATGTTTTCTGGGCTCACAATCGGTACGTGACAAAGCAAGTCAGGCTTGTGTCCTTCCCTTCAGGGTGATGAGTTCCCCCAGGCCTGGGTGGGTCCAGAGATGCCATCTAGGAGGCAGGACCTGGAGTCAGAAACTTTAGGAATTTACCTTGTTCTGTAGTCTACACCAGCTGCGCTGGCATCCAAGCCACAAGACAAAGTCTTTCCCACCCTACCCTCCTTTTCCACAAGCAGAGGCGTTTCTCCCCATGGACCACCACCACAAGCCTGCAGGCAGTACTGCCAGGCTACTGCCTATGTTCACTCAAGCCCTACAGCTCTTCAGTCAGCTTGTGGTGAATGCTGTCAGGCCCGAGACTTACCCTTTCAGGGCAGTGGGCTCTCTTCTCACCCAGAGAAGGTTGAGAAATGCCACCCAAGAACCAAGGCCTGGAATCGGTAACCCCACGAGCCTGCTTGGTACTCTAACCCTCTGTGGCCAAGCTCGTACTTAGGCTGCAACACAATGTCCTCTTCACTTTTCTCTCTGCTCTTCTCAAGGAAAGCAGTCTCCTATCATAGCTACCACAGCTGGGAATGTGCTGGGTCACACCCGAAGCCAGCACATCTGTCTTACCCAAGGCCCATGATGTGCATTACCTTGCTAGCACTACTGATTATTCAGGGCCTAAGGGCTCTTTAGTCAGCAGATAATGAATCCTCCAGGACTGGGTCCTTCCCTTCAAGGCAATGGGCTCTCCAAGGGCTTTTAAATTCACTACATTTACTTCAAGAGGTCTTCATGTTCTTTGAATTAAAGGAAACTTTTCTTCCACACCCTACTTTCCTTTTGACCCTGGGTAAAATCTATTTTGACTTAGCTAAATGTTATTTTCTACTGATGATGTAAAAGATATATAAAATGTGGGGTTAAATAGGAGGAAACTGAGAGCTTAGTAATAGGGTTGAATTGATTCCACCGAGCATAAGGTGGCTAAAAGTAGCTACTTGGAGGGATAGGAGAACAGCTGGATCCTGATGAATGTCAGTCCGATGATGCTGGGCAGTATGTCTTTCTGTTAGTTCAGGTTCACCTGATGAGCTTGTTCTGGAAGTGGTCTCTTTTTGTCATGTGTTGGCTGTTTCTGCAGGTCAGTATCTTGTTCCCTATTTTTCAGTGACTGCATACCTAAAAATGAATATTGGCAAAAATGAATCTGCAGGCAAGATACATTTTAAGTGGTTGCACAACAAATGCTTTCTCCTCCCCTACAGTAATACACTTGTAAAAGAAATCAGATTGAGAAAGAAAAAAGCTGTTGAAAAAAATCTGCTAAGCAGGTGCTTACTTTGAATACTGAGAATATGAAAAATGTTTTGACATGAGGCTACAGATTATGAAAGAGTGCTGATTCATATTGCTCTAGAATCACCAAACGCTTATGCTATAAGAAAACTTAGAGATTTCCTAGTACAAACCCTGTATTTTCAACATGAATAAAGAAGACAGAATGATGCCCAGCTCAAGGTCATAGCTAGTTAGAGGCAATCAAGACTCCTGGCTCTCATTCTGAAAATTTTATTGGGAAATTTCATATTGTATTAGCCTACTTGGGCTACCATAACAAAATTATTACAGACTAGGAGGCTTAAACCATAGAAATTTATTTTCTTACTGTTATGGAGCCTGGGGAGTTGAAGATCAAGTTTCCAGCAAATTTGGTGTCTGGTGAGGGCTCTCTTCCTGGCTTGCAGATGGGTACCACTTGCTGTGCCCTCACAGGTTCTCACATACTTGGTTTCTGCTCATAAAGAGTGTCAGCACTTTGGTGTCTCTTCTTAGAAGGCTTCTAATCTTATTGGATCAGGGCCCCACCCTTATGACATTATTTAACCTTAATTACCTCCTTTTAGGCCCAATCTCTAAATACAACTACATTGGGTTTTAAAACTTCAACATATATATTTTCTTTGGGTTATGATGGGAGTGGAACTCGTGGCTTTATAAAAAGAAGAGAGACTTGAGCTACCACACTCAACCTCTTCACCATGTGATGCCCTGTGCTGCCTCAGGACTCTGCAGTGTCCCCACTAGCAACAAGGCTCTTACCAGATGATGCTTCTCAACCTTGAACTTCTCAGTATCCATCATTATGAGAAATAAATTACATTTCTTTATTAATTACTCAGTTTTAGATGTTTTGTTATAAGCAATAAAAAACAGACTACAACAGAAAATTGGCACCAGGAGTGGGGTTGTTGCCAGTAATGAATACCTGAAAATGTGGAAGTGGCTTTAGAACTGGGTAAGAGACTGGAAGAGTTTAGAGGAGAAGGCTAGAAAGGTCTGTGTTTTTATGGACAGATCATTAAGAGTGACTCTGATGAGGGCTTAGAAGACAAGAAGATGGGGAAAATCTGATACTCCTTAGAGGTTGGTTTAGTGATTATGACCAGAATGGTAATAGAAACATAGATCGTAAAGGCCATTGTGTTAAAATTTACAGTGAAACTGAAGAAAAAGGTATAGGAAACTGGAGTAAAGGCTATCCTTTTTATTGATTGGCAAAGAATGTGGTAGAACTGTGTTCATGCCCAAGGGCTTTGTAGAAAGTCCAACTTAAGAGTAATGATCTAGAATATCTGTCAGAATAAATTTCTAAGCAAAACAGAAGAAGCTGCATGGTTGCTTTTGGCTGCTAATCCCGAAATTCAGGAAAAAAGGAATGATTTAAAAACAAAATACATAATTAAAAGGGAAGCAGAATGAAAAGATTTGGAAAACTCTCACCTTGGCACATAAAGAGTGAAAAAGTATGTTCAGATGAAGAAACCAAGGTTGTAGCTCAGCAACCATATGGTGAAGATATTAGCACAGATAGAAGGAAGCTGAGTGCTACTCCTCAGGACAATGGAAGAAAGACCCCAAAGGTATTTCAGGTGTCTTTTAGGCTGTCCCCCCATCACAGGCCCAGAAGCCTAGGAGAGCAGAATATTCCCAGGGGACAGACTTAGGACTATCTCTATGAGCTAGCTGCCCACGGCCACTTCAGAACTCTACTCCCTGTCCCCAAGCACACTGCTCAACTGCTCAGCTATGGCTCAAGTGGCCCCAGGTACAGCTTGCACTGCAGCTCTGGTAAATATAAGTTGTAAACTTTGGTGGCGTCCACATGGTGCTAATTCTGCAGGCTTGTAGAAAGCAAGAGCTGTGGTGGCTTGGCATCCTCCACCTAGATTCTACAGGATGTCATGGAAAGCCAGGAGTTAAGGCAGATACTTGTCACAGGGATAGAGGCACTGCAGAGATATCCCACTAGAATAATAATGAACAGAAATGTTGGGTTGGAGCTTCTGCAGAGTACTCACTAGGGCAATGCCCAGTGGAGCCATGAGAGTGGGACTGCCACTGAGATTTCAGAACTATAGAACTACCAGTGTGCAGTGCCAGCCTGGGACAGCTAGGTGTACTGAGCCCAGTCAAACCATAGGGGCAGGGCTGTCCTAGGCCTTGGGGGCCCAACTCCCCTCACTAGTGTGCAAAAGACATTGGACATATAGTTAAAGGAGATTCTTCTGAAGTCTTAAGATTTAACGTCTGCTCTCTTGGGTTTCAGACTTTCCTGAGGCCTCTTAACACTTTCTTTTGGCTTATTTCTTTTTGGAATGCAAATATTTGCCCTGTGCCTATGTACTACCATTGTATCTTTTTTTTTTTTGAGACGTGACACCATCTCGGTTCACTGCAAGCTCCGCCTCCAGAATGGTTCACGCTATTCTCTTGCCTCAGCCTCTCTAGTAGCTGGGACTACAGGCACCCACCACCACTCCCTGCTAATTTTTGCATTTTTAGTAGAGATGGGATTTCACCGTGTTAGCCAAGATGGTGTCAATCTCCTGACCTCGTGATCCGCCTGCCTCTGCCTCCCAAAGTGCTGGGATTACAGGCCTGAGCCACCGCACCCGGCCTACCATTGTATCTTGAAATTAGATAACCTACTTTTATTTCGCATGTTCCCAGATGAAATTCTAGACTTTGGACTTTTGAGTTGGTGTCGGAATGAATTAAGACTTTGGGGTGATGGGATTGTAATGAAGGTATTTGTGAAGGACATGAATTTTGGGGACCGTGGTGGAATGTTATTGTTTGAACATCCCCTCTGAAACTATGTTGAAACTTAATCCCCAATGTAGTAGTATTGAGAAGTAGAGCATTTAAGAGGTGATTAGATTAAGAGGGTCTGTCTTCATGAATAGATTAAGCCTGAGCTAGCATGTTAACACATGAGCACACACAAATTACTCACCATGTGATACCCTGTGCCAACTTTGGGACACTGAAGTGAGTCTCCACCAGTAAGCAGACTCTCACAAGATGCTCACCATAGACTTTGGACTTCTCAGACTCCATACTTTAAGAAATAAGTTCCTTTTCTTTATAAATTACCCAGTTTCTGGTATTATTTTATAAGCAACAGAAAACAAAGTAATACAGTCTTCATATTTGACCCTTCGTTGTTACCACATGGCTGCTACACCTCCAGGCTCAAGTCCATTTACTGGCTAAAAAAAGAAGAGACAAAAGGCTTAAGAAGCAGACCATCTGCCATCTGACTTTTTCAAAAATTTCCCAGAAGCTTCGCTTGACAACTTCTGCTTAAATCTCATTGCCTGGAACTGGGTCACTTTGCTTCTTTGTCTACAAGGGCATCTGGGCAGGTAGGTGTTTTTGGCTATGCCCGGTCACTCCAAACAAAAGTGAGTATTTTTTGTTAAAGAAGAACAGAGGAATAGATAATGTATAGAAAACTACCAGAGTCTGAAACATAAAACATGTTGTAGGTAAGTAAGAGCCATAGGCTTTAGAGTCAGGCACATCTGAATTCAAATCCCAGCTCTGACAGTATTTGGGCAAGTTACTTAAGTTTTCTAGTTGTCAGTTTCCTCTGTAAATGGAGAGAAGTATGACAAATAAGGCGACGAAGTTGTGGTAAAGATGAAAGATGATAATTAAGACATAAGGTCTCCATAAATGCTAGTGTTCACATTATACCACCGTTTTAGGATCACAAGGCATTTGTGTTTCTTTTCCTCCCTGGACAAAGTCATACTTTAATTTCTTTTAACTTTAGTGAGACAGAATGTTCAGAATACCAAGACACAGAAGCTGGTGAAACAGGTTTTATTCAGCATTATTTCCTATTAAAAATAATTATTCTCTCTGCGTCAAGCCCTTTGCCTAAAGGGAAGTCCTCTATGAGCCAGCCATCCTGTCCTCAAGCTGAAGTGCTTCCTTACATTGGAGAAGAGGTGACTAGGCCTGAAGCCTAGCCCTTGTAGGAAATTTACAACAAACAGAGAGGGTGTCCTGAGTCCTGTGTATTTTTTCTTAAGGCAGAGGCTCACAGATCAGTAAATCTACATCTCCCGAACTCAGTCTCATTGAGTCTTTAACTTAAGAAAAGAAAGAAAGAAAAAGAAAAAAAGAAGACAAATTGCTTCTTTAGTAAATTAGGGCTCTCACATCAGATTTCAGGATTTCTATCAAGAAATCTGTATGTATTACACATGGTCTTTTAATCTAAGTATGTAGATATCACAGAAAGTGGCACATAGCCTATGGCCAACTTTACTTAAAGGCAGTCACTACAACATTAGTATTTCTTGTTTCCTTTGGGAAGAAAAATTGTTATGTAGGCATTATGAGCGGTTCAATTCTCTTCTGGAAAAATTTCCCAAATACCCTGTAATAGCTGTGCTTGGCATGGCATTCAGTTTTCATCCCTATGTATTTTTATTTCAAACTTATTTATATTAACAAATTAGTACCTGATTATTGTAGATAACTTAGAAACAAAAAATATTAAAAATATAAAACACAATTACATATAATTCTATCATCTAAATAAAACTATTGTTAACATTTTTATACTTGTTCTTTAAACTTTATGTATGTAAATGTATTGATACATATTTTTAAAAATTGGATTTATATTTTGCATTCTATTTTAAACCACACTGGCACTTAAAAATATGACGTAAATATTTTCCCTGACATTGAGTACAATTTTATATCATCCTTGAAAATGTTTGCATGCATTATTTTTATAAATACATACCAACCTCCTATTGTTGGACACAAATTGTTTTCTGTTTTTATTATTTCTAATATATGCTGTGATAATTTTTGTGGCTGAAACTTCGTGGAAAATGAAATTATTTTCTGAGTCAAAGGATATGAACATAATTTAACATACTTCATCATATTGATATTAATATTACAAATTTTTTACCAAAAAGATGAGAAAAATTTATTACACCATTAGCATGAACTCTTGCCAACAGTGGATATTATCATTAACAAGTATATATAGTTTTGTGTGAGCATGTGTGTGTGTGTGTGTGTGTGTGTAATTTGGAGGTAATTTTTCTGAACTTGTTGTTGCTATATACGAACTTCCTGTTTTTGATTATATACCAATACCACATAGGTAAGGATAGTGGACAGGTGAGATAGAATTGCTCCTGTGAACCTGTTTCTTGCACGTGGAAACCACAGTGGGAAATGCTGGTGTTTTTCCAAGAATGATGATCTTCTTTTGTATTTTTATACCACTTAGATTTTGCCTTCTCTTAACTTCTTTCTCCATTTCATAAATAGCTAACTGAAGTTAGAGAATCAATGAAGTGGGTCATTGTATGAAGCTCTAAAATGGATACAGTGAGGCATGAGTATTTGTAACTTAAAGAAGACCCAATGACAGAGGCTGGACATAGATAAATGTAGACTTTCAATACATCTTTAAACCTAAATACTAAAAACCCCAAAATAAAAAAAGAGAAGGACTTTCTTTGTGCAAGTGTGGCAGAAAAAAAATATAGGGACAACCTGGACACAAGGTGACTATGAGTGGACAGTGATGCACTGCAGTAAAGAAACAATCATGAGCTTGGGTTTTATAAATAGGAACATGGGCATAAAGCTAAAGCTATTGGGTTAGTGCTAAAGCCTTATGTCCACTTTCAGATTCTGCAGCTGTAGAAAGACGTGGAGAATATTCCCTGCACTTTTCTTTGTTCTGGGAAATTTAAAGTCATTATCACATATAATTTAATAATCATGATGAGTTTTTCGGATGTGCATTATGACCTCCATTTTACACAAAAGGGACCAAAACTTAGCAAAGAAAATACTCTAGGGTTATCCAGCTCTTTACTGAGGATGCAGGATTCAAACCAGGCTGATTTGCCTTTAAGTCTCATCTTCTCAATCATTTAGCTGTAAGGCATGGTGGGAACACGATGCTGAGAACACAGTGAAGCAAGAGGACAAAGATTACTTGGCCTCTATGCTATTACCTAAAGAAAACACCCAATTTGTAGTAAATCTCCTTCTTCTACTTGGGTGCTATACTTGTGCCTGCCAAAGCTGGAACAGAGGTAAGGCTGGAAAATTGCTTGTAAGATTCTCTTGTTCTCTTTGATTGCCCTGTGTGAGGCAGTTCCTTCACTGACCTTGAATATAAATTTCCTTACATGCCACCACCTGGGAACACCGGGACAGGTGATGACTCACTCACCTCTGACTGACCAGACCCATCACGCTGACTGTGTTAGGGGACTCTGCAGATGCTTGGATGGAGGCAGGAAACCCACAACATTTTCTAGGTATTTAGTGGCAGAGCAGAACCAAACAAATTAAAAGGTTGCCAGGAAAAGTGAAAGTAATAGGGGTTGTTTCTCTGCTGGGGAAGAGAAATCTGAATTATGACTTCCAGAAGGACCACCTGCCCTCTCCCCAAAGAAGAATGTAAACCAGCTGATATCTGTCTGCACTGAGAATAAAGAGGAAACAAACAAATTTAGGTTTTATCATAAGAAATTTAGGTAAAAAAGAATTTCCTGATAGTTATAGATATTATTACAATTGTTTTCCAGAAGGTGCTGTGAAATCAATTTTATTCACAGAAATTCTTATTTTTTATTTACCTTTTATTACTCATTAAAAAAATTATTTTTATTTTTGGATATATAATAGTTGCTCATATTTATGGGGTACATGTGATATTTTGACACAGTCATACAATGTGCAATGCTCAAATCTGGGTGCTTGGGATATTCATCACTTCAACCATTGATCATTTCTTTGTTAGGAAGCTTCCAATTTTGCTCTTCTAGTTATTTTAAAATATACAATAATTTTTGTTAACTATAGTCACCCTATGGTGCTACTAAATAGTAGATATTCATTTTATCTAGCTGTATTTTTGTATTCATTAACCAACCCCTCTTTATCTTCTCTCCCCACTACCACTCCCAGCCTCTTGTCACCATCCTTCTACTCTGTCTCCATGAGATTTAACTTTTAGCTCCCACAAATGAGTGAGAATATGCAATACTTGTTTTTGTATGCCTGGCTTATTTCAGTTAATATAATGTCCTTCAGTTCAATCCATGTTGTTGCAAATGACAGGTTTCACTTTTTATTGGCTGAATAATATTCCTGTATAAACACTCACACACAAACACACACACACACACACACACACACACTACATTTTCTCTATCCATTCATCCCAGTGAAATTATACTTCAAATGTGAAGGAGAAATAAAGACTTTCCCAGAAATATTTTTTAAATGGGACATTCTCTTGTTTGTCCAAGATGTCATATGTCATAGGAGGCAAAGTAGTTGGTTGACAGGGAGTGATCTGTGACCCAAGGGACCAGACCAGGAATGGATTCATTATCACAGGAGAATGATAGAGACTACATGAAATAACCCAGGAATTAAGAGTGTCTAGAGTATAAGATAGCAGATTCTCCAAAGGGAAACCATTTATTTTTTAGTGAAAGTGTACAAACAAATATCTACATATTTTCTCTGTATGAATGTTTCTCCTGGTATAACTGATGTGTAAATATGCAGGAATGAGCAATGTTGAATACAGTTGTTTGACCAAGAAAGTATTTGAAGATGCACTGACAGGATTTGAACTAAGTGCTACATGATGGCTAAAATGTTACTTGAGCCACCAAATGGAGCTCAGATTATTTCTTAAATATATCCTCAATATTTTATGAGTGGAAAAAAAATCAGTGTAAGGCCTACTTTTCAGTGCCTACTTTTTTGCCATGATGGCAGTTCATACAGGTGATTATGAAATGCAACACAATCTATTTCATGGCTCAATGAAACTTAGCCACTAAGTCACTATAAATCAATTTTTCTGAATACATTTCCATTTTTCCAGTTGGATAATTATGTCTGACTTTTCAAAATCATACATAGTTTAGAGAACTCAGAGTTGCAGCCATTATTTTCTCTCTTGAGATCCCATTTTACCCCCATTTTCAGTGCCTATCTTAACTTTACCCTGGTATAAACAATCAGGTCCACTTCTATTATTTTAAAATACTTTTATGATTATTCAAATAATAAGATTTCTTTGTAAGCTCCATGTTTCTCCTTCATAAATATCCCATCAGTTCTGTTTAGAAGTTAGTTTTAGAGCATGTCTTGATGTAACCTACCCTCTGTAAATATTGTTGTCACATAACTAAGATAAAAATTAAGATTTTTCAACATAATAAATTGTATATGTTATGGACTTGGTCAGACGCTGTGCTTCCCTTTCTCTCGTACTCTCTAGGTTTTAGGCAGGATCTTAACAGTGATAAAGTCTGTTATAAAATCTTCTACAATGCAGCAACATATAGCACATTACCACGTTGCAATCTTGTAGAGGTATGCAGAGGCCTCACTAAAGATCTTTAAACAGAGTGTCATTCTGTATATTGTGAACCTTCTGCTCCAGTGGGTCTTCTCTACTCACTGCCTCTAAAAATACCTCTTATGGATTCACATTCACTCCCATTCACCCTGAATGCCAATGCCTTGCTTAGCATCAGGCCCATTTTCCTTCTTACTTTTCTGAAGAGATGTTCTCTGATTATCTCTGCTCTCCCATCCTTAAATCTAGGATGACGGTAGTTTTTATTTTTCATGTAGCATGTATGGCTCAGCACTGCTGCTGTATTTTGTGTGCTTGTGTCATGCCTTCACAACTATACTGTAAGTCCATGGAGGAAGCAGTACAAAATGGTGTTTATGAGCAAGAACTTCCAAGTTAAGATCCTAGATCCACCACTGTGTCCCTTTGGGCGAGTTACTTAACTTTTTTGAGCTTCCACATCCTCACTTGTAAAAGAGGGGTTATAACTTCTATATGGAGTTATTATGATGAATAAATGAAATGCTTAGGTGTTTATCCCAGTGCCAGACACATAGTAAGTTTTCATCAAATTGAAGGGAGAGTCAATGTCTTAACATTTCTTGGCAACTCTTAAAGGGCAGAGCACAGGGAATTTTTCAGGTTAAGAGTTTAATAAAATATTTGCTAATCCAAAGAAAATATGCAGCTCTCTACCAGCCCTGAGTGTTTATAGTTACATAGCCTTTTTATTTCTTAAGTGTTTTATTTTAGGTCACTTTCTTATATATTCACAACTTTCTTTCAAAGCTATAGATACTAGACACAGAGAATTATCTGGATAAATTCTTCAAGCCAGCAAAGGCAGGAAGAAGCCTGAGTGGCAGAATGGGGTTGGGGGAAGGCAGAAGGTGGGCTCGTGGCTGAGTCTTCAGCCTGACATTGCTTGCTCATGACCTGGTAGATAGCCAAAGAGCACATGTCCCCTAGTTTCTTTCTCTTTATGGAGAATCTGCTTATATTTTAAGACTCAGAACAAGTTATGCTTTCTTTAGACAGTTTTCCTGATTCTTAACCCATAGCACCTCTATTAGATACTTGCAGTTGTCCTTGTCATGTCATTAGTTCTGTTTTTAGTAAACGAAAGTAATAGAATGTTAAGCTCAATGGGAGGTGGTTTCCTTTTCAGTTTGTATGCTCTTTGCATCTAACACTGTTAGCAATATGATGCATATAACAGGGTTGTTTTGAGAATCAACTAAGATAATGTGTACAAATACAATTTTTAAAGTAAAGGTTGATAAAAGGACAAGTTCTTTCTACATCAGTGTTGCACTCATGGGAATTTATATGTAAGTTTGGAGTCTTTTAGGTATCATGAGAGAAATGGGGAGTTTAAACATAGTCAAATGCATAATACTCAGCTCTCTATCAATATGTGTAGTTAAGAATTGCTGTTCAGATGAGAACACATGGACATATGCTGGGGAACAACACACACTAGGGCCTGTCATGGGAAGCGGTGCGGGGAGGGAGAGCATCTGGAAGAACAGATAATGGATGCTGGGCTTACAAGGTGATGGGTTGATCTGTGCAGCAAACCACCAAGGAAGGTGTTTACCTATGTAACAAACCTGCATATTCTGCACATGCACCCCTGAACTTAAAAGTTGAACAACAACAACAAAAAGAATTGTTGTTCAAACAAGAACATATAAATAATGAAATTGGGACAAACATTTCATGAAACCAGTTAACTCATCCAGACATTTTAGATTATGAAACATACATGTTTAATTGCGTTTTGCTACTAACAGAAATAAGAAGTAACCTAAGAATCAGGACAGAGCTGTTCCAGTTCTCATATCAATCAGCTTTGTGCCCATTGGTGAGATATTTCACCTCTCTGTGCCTCAGTTTCCTTGTCTGTAAGCTGATCTGTTTTTCTGAGTATGCCCAAGGGTCTTTATTAGGTTTAAAACACAAGGATTTTCTTATTCTAATGCAAAGAGCATTCTTGTTCGTTTAACCTGCATGTGTTTTCAAAAAGGAGCAAAATCGTTTTTTTATTGAAGTCCAAGGGTGGGCACCCTGCAGTAAACTCATTCTCCTTGTAACACAATCTTCTGACAGGCTGACAGTGACTTGTGCTGAGAGGGTCTGCTAGTGATGTCTATTTACCTTGCGGATTCCTGAACCTGCATTTATTGTGAGAAAGTGGCATCTGACTTCCTTCCTCGTGCCCTCTTCTGCAGATGAATAAGGCATTCGCTGGCCAGCTGTGTGTGGTTTTCTCCCTTGTAATCAGTCAATGCCTGTCTTTTGAGTCGTGACATGTTTCCACAGTCTTTGGAGCGGAGGATTTTGTGATGTGTTAATGCTTCTTTTGGGCTTCATTGGACTGAATTAGGTTACTGAAGTTGGTTGAATTAAGAGAAAAATGCATTAATTTGATCATTTAATGTTATAAAAAAGGAAATAAGAAAGCTTCTTTTAAAAAATACAGGAATATCTTATTAGATTTAATTACAATGCTCATGAAACTTTTACAGATGTTGACATTTAAGTCCCAAGTCCTTTCTGAATACTGTCATATTTTTACAATTATTTTCTTAAATAATTGCTGCATTTACCTGATATTTATCTTAAAAATTTTTGAAAACTACTGCCAAATTGTGCACCAAAAGTTAGAACTGCTTTCACAAACAGTGTATATACTTACACCTTGCCAACACTGAATATTATTAATCTTTGAACTTCTAGCATTCTATTAGGTGAAAAAATAATGTTTCATTTTAAAGGTACTCTGTTGATAACAAATACTGTTCAGTGATTTGTTTCATATGCCTGTTACCCACTTTTACTTATTTTGTTTAAATTGCTTTTGTTTATAACTTTTGCCCATTTTTCTATTGGGCTGATACAACAAATGCACCTTTGCTGTGCATTTAAGTATCTAGAACTATCAAGAGTACATCATTGAAAAAGCCATAAGAATATTTTCTCTTGGAGATTACATTCTAGGGGAAAAAGAAAAATAAACAAAAAAATCAGTAATATGTACAGTCATGCACCAATAATGACATTTTGGGAAACAATGGGCCACCCATATATGATTGTGGTCCCATAAGATGATAATATGGTACTTTTACTGTACTTTCTCTATGTTTATATACACAAATACTTACCATTGTGTTACAGTTGCCTACAGTATTCAGTACAGTATCATGCTGTTAGGTTTGTAGCCTAGGAGCAATAGGCTATTCGATATACCATAGGTGTATAGTAGGTTATGCCATCTATGTTTGTGGAAACACACTATAATGTTTGTACAATGACAAAATCGCCTAACAACACATTTCTCAGAACATATCCCTGTGGTAAAGTGTCATATGATAATATTGAGATAAAAGCATGGGGAATGACCGGGATTTACTTAGAGGTTGCTTTAAGCTAACTGATCAGGAAAGGTTTTTCAAAGGAGGTGATATTTCTTTCATGATATGACTGATAAGATCACCCAGTAGCAGAACATCTTTTCAGGTGATGGAAATAGCATGCATGAGTTTGGGGTATTCCCCCAACAGAAAAAGAGAAAAGACTCCTGGGATGAACCTTCCAATTTCTGTAACCTCATCTCTTCCCACCTTCCCTCCCTCACCTTCTCCAGCCTTATGGAGAAGCCCATGCACAGCCTGGTAGTCCAGGGAAAGGAGTTTCCATTTTATTCCAAGCATGTTGGAATGCAAGTGGAGCTTTCTGTAAAGGAGTGACAAAATCGGTTTTACACTTTAACAGATTACTCTGGTTGCTAGCTGTGAAATCAATCACTGAGAACAAGAATGGATGCAGGGAGGCCAGTCAGGAGCCTACAGCACTTGTCTAGGTAAGAGCTGATATTTACTTGGTGTAGAGGACACTATACTTGGCCCACCCAGATTTCCTTTACCTGCTGTGTGTTCCAGTCTCCTAGCTACCACGAAAGTAGGCTTCTATCGGCCAGGCACGGTGACTCATGCCTGTAATGCCAGCACTTTGGGAGGCTGAGGCGGGTTGATCATCTGAGGTGAGGAGTTTGAAACCAGCCTGGCCAATGTGGTGAAACCCCTTTTCTACTAAAAATACAAAAATTAGCCAGTCGTGGTGGCACATGCCTGTAGTCCCAGCTGCTCAGGAGGCTGAGACAGGAGAATTATTTGAACCCAGGAGGCGGAGGTTGCAGTGAGCCAAGATTGTGCCACTGCACTCCAGCCTGAACGACCAAGAGTGAGACTGGCTCAAAAAACAAACAAACAAACAAACAAACAAACAAACAACAAACAAAAAACCAAAAACAGAAAATAGGCTTATAGGCTTCTATCAGTCCCAGTTACCTGCTTCCTGGGAGGCGGTATCTGGTCTTCCTTCTTGTGGACCTTAGCCAGTGATTGACTGACAAGGGGATCCCTTGCCTGGAGGTGGGGTTAACTCTCTAGTATAATCTGCTCTGGCACTTTATTGTGTTGTCAGCCTGAAGCTATTCTTTAGCTTAAATGATGTTTCTGCTTAGCTCTTTCCTACTGTTCTTCCCTGCTTCTCTTTGTCTTCTCTTCCTCAATAAATTACTTGAACAATAATCTTCATATTAGGTTCTGTTTTTAAATAATCTGACCTAAGACACAGTTTAGAGTGGCAGAGGCTGAAATAGAGGAAAGAAAAAGGATTAAGAATGTTCTAGAGATAAGGGCTACAGGAATGGTTCTGGAATGTGAGAAAAAGACAGAAATAAAAGTAGTTCTTAAATTTTGTTATTGCACAACTTGGTGGGTAATGGCATCGTGTACTAATAGATGTCTGGAAGAAGTAGATTTGCAAGGTAGAGAAGGAAATAATTTTATTTCGAATATGTTAAAGTGTCTATAAATGGATACCATCAGGTAGGCAACTAAATAAACCAATCTTTTTATCCAAGGGGCAGTTCAGTCTGAAGATCTATATTTGGGATTCAACAGTGGCATTCAAATATCATTTGAATGCATGTGACAGAGTGGGAGTATCTACGGTGAGAGTATAGATGAAAAAGACAAAATTTCTCAGGATTGAGTCCTGGTATGACAATTAGAGCAGAGAAAGAAAATCCAACAAACATACTGAGGAGTGACCAGTGAAGTGAGGAAAACAGGAGAAGGTTGTATCACAGAAATAAACAGAATAAAATGTTTCCAGGAGGGTATGGCCAACTGTTTAATGCAACTGGGTGGCTGACGAAGACAACTGATCACAAGATATGGAAACAGGGAGATTATTGCTGATCTTGACAAGAGAAGATTTTGATAAGAGAAGATTCTGAAGTGATGGGTATGCCTATGTCCAAACTCATCAAGATGTATACATTAAATGTGTACGGTTTTTGTATATCAATTAGATGTCAACTAAGACAAAGAGAAAAAAATGCTAAAAAGGAAAGAATAGAAGAAGCAAACACATTGACCTAGGCAACTATTGTTGCTATAAACAGGAGCAATGAATCAGTAACTCAAGAAGGACAATGCGGTCAGGGGTATTTTTCTTTTTGATTGACACTGATAGGGAGGAGAGATTGATTATCCAAGAGAGGGAACAACTGTAGGAGAAACTCCTTGAATAGACAAAAAGTGATGGGATCTAGTGTCTGTGAGCAGGAGTTGGCTCTAACCTAAAGTAGATACACTTCAAATTTACAACAGAAAGATTGATAGATAATATAAACGCCAGTGAAAAAATGTTTATAAATGTTGTAGTGGGAGGCAAAGCTAGTTTTTGATCAACTGTTTCTATGTTCTTATTGAAATATGAAATGATGACCAAGCCAAAATGGGGAGTGGGAATGGTGTTGGTAGTTTGGAAATTTGAAGACAGAAGAGTAAGGATGAAATAATTAATGAAATATTTAATATTTAATAATTAATGAAATAATTTCTTACTTCTGTAAGAAAATTTACTTACAGGGTTGATGTAGTATAATTTCCTTGCACTGTTGAGTATCCCTTTTGGTATGTGTGCTGATGAATTTTAAATAAAACCATTCAGCAAGGTTGTGTCTTTTTTAGCCATATTTAGGTGCTCAGGTGTAGACATGGAATAGGCAGATGGTTGGGTTTAACTAGCATTAATGTCAGGAAAACATAAGAGAGTTAAGGAATTTGCAAGAAGCAATTAAGAGGTAGACTATGAAATCTAAGCTGGGCTAAGAAGGAAACAAGAGGGAAGATGGAAGGAAAAAATAGGAAGGTTAATGGATTTGAAATTTCGATGAGGTTGAAGAAGGGCTGCGGTAGAGGTAGTAGAATATATGAGTTTGTATGATAAGATGAGGTAGCAGAGACGGATGTTTGACATCCACATTTAGAGGTATTAGAAACATCTGTGATAACAAGGTCAGAAGTGTGACCCTGGACATGTG
Source organism: Nomascus leucogenys (assembly GCF_006542625.1). NCBI lineage: Eukaryota > Metazoa > Chordata > Mammalia > Primates > Hylobatidae > Nomascus > Nomascus leucogenys. The sequence goes on from NC_044383.1 coordinate 132,208,869, forward strand.
TGGGTTACAGGAAACATTAGTGGAAGGGGAGAGTTTGAGAAATCGTGAGGGCATGGTATCAGATGTATCATCCACATACAAGTGAAAATCCTCAAACTTCGGGAGAGGTATAGAGACACAGAGGCTCATAAAATGGGGGCTAAAATCATCAGTGGAATAGAGAGACAGGGAACTTGTAAAGTTTGATATTTATCTCATTGATTTATATGATTTTTCAGTTTTTTGAAGTGTATTTTATTACAAGAATGCTATAAAACAAAAATCAAAATATAAGACACAAACCTCTCATAATCCCATCACTTTGTCAGAGGATGGTGAATTTTGACAAAGCCCTATAGCTGTTTCTGGTCTGCTGATCTCTGGCCTGGCCAGGTGTTCCATTTATTTTGCTTACTCATTCTTCATGGAAATGTTGCAGGGCTTTATGTCACCAAGAGTGTCTGCCCCTTAACCTGGCAGCCAGCTGAAGCAAGTCCTCAAATAAACAGAGCTTCTCTTTGTGCTCCTTTGACCTCCCTAGTCCAATGCACTGATCTCTCCTACGTGGTTAAAATCTGGGACAAGAACTATTAATAATGGTTGTAATATAGGGCAGCAATCCTTCATTTTATAAAACATGTCTCATTATAGGTTCCCTAGCTCAGATCGTCTCTCATTATTTCCACAGAGTTGATTGTCTGGTTACATTTGATTGCTCTCTTTAATCCATCCAGATCTTCCTTCAGTCTCAGTCATATTTACAAAGTATTTGGCAAGTCCGTTCTCTCCATTCCTGTGACTAACAAGTTGTTATTCCATTGTGTAAGTAGTGTTATTGCCACAGTTGTCTTGAACATCTGCTGATTGTTTCTGGACAGGGAATTATGGGGAGAGCGGAATGGACGCTTTCAAAGAGCTGGCTGCCCAGGAAGGCCTCTGCATCGCCCATTCTGACAAAATCTACAGCAACGCTGGGGAGAAGAGCTTTGACCGACTCTTGCGCAAACTCCGAGAGAGGCTTCCCAAGGCCAGAGTGGTGGTCTGCTTCTGCGAAGGCATGACAGTGCGAGGTCTCCTGAGCGCCATGCGGCGCCTTGGCGTCGTGGGCGAGTTCTCACTCATTGGAAGGTAAGTTTCTCTCTCTCTCTCACACACACACACACATGCACACACGCACTTTGAAACACATATGCTCGCTTTCACAAAACTAGACTTGCTAACTCCAAAGTGGGAGAGATGTGCAGTGCTGAGCTGAACATTAGTTCTGGATCTCACTGATAATGTGAATATTGGCATCTTCCTGCTAAACAGCAGCAGAACAAGGCTCAGGAGGGAGGGCTGGTTAAGCCCAGGAGTTTGAGGTTACAGTGAGCTATGATTGGTGCCACTGCATTCTAGCCTTGGTGACAGAGTGAGACCTTAACTATAAAAAAAAAAAATGGAAAGAAAGGAAAACAAGAGCAGAGCAGCATATAACAAGATATTGATACTTTTTCAGAAGAAAAAAAGATGGAAAGCTGTTTGGCAGAATATGTCTTGATCTGGAGAATTATTCGTTTCACTTGCTTTCTCCACACCTAAGCTGATGCTTATGTCTTCCTACCTCCTAAACATGAGCATCTTATTGAGATATCAGTGGATAAAGGACAGCAGTGAAAATGGAAAATATGTTTTAATATTTGAAATTTACAGAGTTGGCTAAAGACAAGTGAAGATATGCAACGGAACTGTGGAATTTTATAATATATCGTCTTGTCACATTTATGAGATAGCTAATTTTGATGCTTTCTGCATGTGATTTCTGGAGTTGCTGGTGGTGGCTCCCAAAATTTCTGTTCTCTTTCTAAATCATGCGTACTTGTTTGGCAATAGATGGTCATCATCACTGGATTTTTCACAGGGCTTTTGACCTAACAGATATCTTGTTTAATTTGCCAGCTTCTAATATTGCTTAAATAACCTGCTGAATTTTCCCCAGGAACCTACTGAGTTTACCTGATCTTTACTGATCTTCAACCCTATCACACTCATCTTCCGAATCTCTTTGTCTCTTCCCATCTCTTCTTCTGGGCACACTACAATCATATCACACCCATTAAAGAGCCTCAACCACTGATTTTCTGCTCTTGGAAGCTGGGTAGTACTGGTGTGGACATGCTCACTGGACCTTTCCCTTTTGTCCTTGTGTTTATAATAATGACTGCAATTCTAGTAACACTAACTTTGCCATCACCTGGAATTAGAGGTATAAGACACTTCAGGGACTTTTTAAAAGAAAATAGGATAGAAATACAAATAAATGAATAAAGAAACATAGATACTCTCCAAGCATGAGGAGGTGTGGAGTCAAGGTCAAATTGTAATTCATGATTAAGATAATTATTAAATGTGGGCAAAATTGGCATACTGGCACACAGAGTCAACTTGGCGTCTTCAACATGGTGCAGTTTTTGGAAGCCATTAAAATGTTCATAAGAAAGCAGGTCTTCTAAGGAGTGTTTAAATAAGAAATGTTATTTCTTTTAGGAGTGAAAAGAAGGTAAGCAGTATTGTTGAAATGTTACATGGAGTAATATATGCACCAGGACAGAGGGTGTCCAGACATTCAGTCCTTTCCATTGCTTCTGTAACATCACTGCTTTTAGGAAGGTTGCTTGTTTTTAAAAAATTCTCATATTTATAATTTACAAAACAATAATAGTCTGTTTTGCAGAATTTATTCTTTTTATAATATCCTCAAAAAAGGCTATCTATCTGGGTTCTGGAGATATTGAAAAGATGTGGGAAACCTGTGAGCTTCGGGGCATATAGACTACCTAATTATGAAACATAATTACACAAAATTGTGTGGTGTGTAATTGGAATGTGAAAAATGTATCCTGTCACCATTATGAGCTGGACAAAAATGATAATGGCAACTTAAGTCTTTCTAGCTCTTTTATTTTACCTCCTAATAATGCAATTGAACTCATACAAGTATTTCTGAGAGTCTCACATGTGTTTGTTTATATGCTTGTCTATGAAGAGGTCAGCTACATGTGATGTCTACCTCTTTTATTCCTCTTATCTGCCCCACCTCTGCTGGATTCCACTGACATATCCAAGGGAACTATTGTCGCAATGAACACCTGAGCTTCTGAGGACACTGCTTCCTGTGCTAATAGTTACGGTCACTGATGCATGGAATCATTGAGATGACAAAGCTATACCATACTCTTTGCCAAGTGAAGGAAAGTGTCTCTCTATTCTTCTGGGCTACTTTCCACGAGTGTCTATCAAAATGGTGTTGGCTTTTAATCTCGAGTCTTAGAGAATTTTAATGAAAGCAGCCTTTAAAGTTTTTTTGTTCACAATTTTCTCTTCCTTCCCTGACATCCAGGTATGAGTTTATAAGGAGCTGAGCTAGGGACAGAGCCAAATAGTGAGACGATGCCATCCTTATAATTAGCCTTCCCTTCAGGTGGCTGATTCCCTCTCTTTATTGGGGATGGATTCTGTCCTAAATGCTGCTCTGTCACTCATGTCAATGGACATGTGGTGGGCTTGGTTCCCTCATTTCAGCAGACATGTCCAGAATGGCTACAGTTTAACCTCAAGCTGCAACTTCTAGATACATTAGTAATGCTGTCAAATATATCTCCCTCCCTTTCTAAGGGATTTTATCTACCAAATGTTGAAGTTTTTTGAGATCAGAAGCCATTGTTTGGTTTCTTTCATAACACATGGTATGATTCTGGCTACTGCCAGATTCACAAGAGGGCATTGTGTAGGTGGTCATGAAGTTCTTTTCATATAGTAAATCATGCTGTAGATAGCAGCAGGAGAGATTTGGTTAAAAAAATTAGGACTTTTTAATTGAAGACCTACATGCCCTCATCTCCATGTCTGTTACTTTCTCTCACACTTCACATGCAATGTGTCTGGAACACTTCTTGGCACTACCATCAAAACATATTCAGATGTGGACAACTTGTCACCACTTCCTCTACTATCATCCTGGTCCAAGCCACGATCATTTTCTCTTGGCTTATTGTGATAACCTCAGAATTGGACCTCTTGGCCATCTAGTCTTAACATAGAAGGCAAAATGATCTAAAAAATTAAGTCAAGTAATGTCACTCATCACCTTACATGCCTAATGCCTTAAAATGACCCCCTATTTCTTTCATAACAAAGTCATTACAAAGGCCTTCAAAGCTCCATATTTCACCGCTTGGAATGAGTTGCTTAGAATGGAATAATGAACTATACTGATAGAAAAATAGACTTTTAAAAAAGGAAGTTCTCATAGAAAATAAAAATATTATATATTGAAAAAATGTGGCAATGAAAAAACAAAACAAAACAAAACATGGACTAAGAGTTCTAGCTGTGCCATGAAGCAATTGTGTGATCTTATTTACTTGGTAGCTTTTTGTCTTGGAGCCTATTTTTTTCTATAAAAATAAAATATTTGGCTCCATGTCATCTTTAAACATTTTTCCAGTCCTAGAATTTATAATATACTAAGACAATATGACTAATCTAAGATCAATAGGGATGTATTTATAGATTTATCTAATATTATTCATGAATTTGGGCTGATCAATTTTCTCACCAGCCACTTTGTTAAAACCAGAATTCATAGAATAAGCTGGTCAGTATTAGGATAAATCTGTTGTTATGGAATATAGCCAGCAGACCCAGGGGAGAATCAAACCTTTGACTTTGAATAAATTGGCATAGTATTCTCACCAGCAAATTAACTAATCACAATCAAGTTAATCATTGTGCAAAAGAATAATTTCTTCTTGTCTCCATGAAAGCTTTATTTGAGATGCTTCTCAGAATTATGCTCACTATAATAATAATTGTAATAATGATTGTGATGCTGATGATGCACCTGCGTCTGATAATACCTGTTTAGGACTTACTATATATAAGCACTGTTCTAAGAACTTTGCACATAACTCATTTAATTGTCACAACAATGTGACAAGATAGGTACTAATATTATTCCCCTTTCAATGTATAGAGTACAGTAACTTGTCAAAAAGTGCTGCAGTGCCAGTGCTGGGATTTGAACTTAGGGACTGCAACATCAGAATCTGTGCTATTAATTAGTAAGTTTGTGGGGTAATGGAAAAACAAAACAAAACATGAGATAAGAGTTCTAGCTTTGCCATGATTGTTTTGTTTAAGAGATATTGGCATTAATCTTAGTTTGCTTTTAACTTGCTCTCTCTTTCAGAGATTTATTTCACTGTTTAGAGTCACCTTCTTTGGGAAAATCAGCTAAAGTATCTCCCATGAGAAAATTATTTTACATTTCTAGTTATTCTTTATTTCTTTGCGTTCTTTTATTTCATGCTTAGTTTTAAATATTTCCTATGATAATTCATTAAAGGATAACTCATTTAACCTCCTTTCCAGCTCATTTCTTTATGAAATGAGACTTTACAATATCATTCTCTTTGCACACCAGGCTTTATCTTTAGAACTATATTTATGTAGAAGTCAGCTTGGAATGAGTGCTATTTCTCTAAAATTCTAAGTTATGATTATTAAAAGTCTGATAGTAAACTGATGGATCTGTTCTAATTCTTAATTTTTTTTATCTGAAGAAAGTAAAACTGAGAATAATTTATGTGTATGAGCACAAAAAATAGCTACCATTTATTGAGGGTTTGTTAGGTACTAGGCTATTAATATATGTTGTCTCTAGTTCCAACAACAACCCTGAAAGGTTGACTTGAAAAGCAGAGAAGTTCAATAATCACTCCAAATTCCTAAGTTTAATAAGTGGTGGAGTCAATATTCAAACTTACTACTGAACCATATTATCATATACATATATAGGTATTGAATTGTAACCTCCTCAACTGTAGGAACCAAGTTTTATACAGTTGTTTATTTTCCTTCATGCTTAGTATAGTGTTTTGGTATGATAACTTTTTAATAACTACATCAAAAAGCTTGGTAGCTAGTAGAGAGAGCATGTAGCCTCATTATGTGACCCCTGATTTCCCTTTGATAGTCTAGAATCAGTAAATTTTACCTGGTTTGGTAAGGGTTGATGCTCTTCAATCAGCCTGTATCTCCACAATTCATCTGTAAAATTGGAACAACAACCCATTTGGGTTGTCTTATTTGTCTAATCACAAAATGCCTGCTTGCCTGGTGAGTCATCACTGGGTCTCACTAGTAGGTCCCTTGAGGGTACCTTAGCTCCCCTAAAGACACACTGTTCTTTCGGGGTGAGTGAGAGCCTCCTGACTTTAGTCCTTTGCCTAGTGTTGGCATTATCCTGAGCCTCCACCCTGGTTTCCTCATCTTGGGAAGCCTTTACTGTAAGTTCACATTCTGCCTTGTTAGGAGTCTTTGACTAGACATGCTAGGTGTACCATATTTATTTATATATTTGCTAGCCCTTTTTACTGGATTATGACTACATCTTATTTTTTTTTACAGTTCTTGCATTTCAATTGCTTGTCCCTTACTAGTGTGTGCTGTTTTATCTATTGTTTCTCGCAACTCTGTGATCTTCTCACTCATTAGGCCAACTTTCTATCACTCCTCACTGCAGAGAAACACCACCCCCAGCCCTTTAGCTAAAACTTGATCCAAGAAAATTTTAATCTCATGCTTTTTTGGTTGAAACACAACAAACACATCAAACACACATGTAAAAAATGGTTGAAATGGAGCAATTGCTTTATTTGGAAAGAAGACTACAGTTTCATTTAAAAGCAAATAAAATACTTGGTTTTTACTGTGTAACTTTTGGGGTCTTTTTCTTTCAGAACACACATTTGGTAAAGTGACCTCTATATCCTTGAAATATAAGATTATATACCATGGTGTTATGTTTCATATACTTTTTAAAAATAAAAGTTATTTTAGCTTTCATGTTTCCACTATGGAAAAAAAAATGGGGAAAAATCTAAAGTTTGCAGCATTCAGGAAAAATTGCAAAAATTTTATCTTAAAAAGAACGTGGACTTTCACTGAAGTGTGACATCTCCAAAAATGGATTATAATCAGAAGGCCAGCAAGGCAGATAAGCATTTTCTGATGCATAATGGTCATGACTTACAGATACATGACTTGGCCTTTTCTCAGCTCCCAAGGGCAGGAAATGATTACAAACCTGCAGACAGGCTATACCTTTCTTAAAACACTCCTGCTCTACAGGCAGATTAATGAGAACTTTGTGGAAAATTACACTGCTAGAAAAAGACTGAGAAATATTGCTTGGGAAGGAGAAGGAATTTTGTTTAGAATACTCTGGAGAATAAATATAATTTGTAAAATATCAACAGGTATCATGAGTATAGATCTCTGACACAGAATTGCTCAGGATTTCCGTAACAACTGAGGTGGTTGATTTACCTTAAAGTTGGTAATTTTAAACCCTTCCTATATTCTAAGACCTATAGTCTCATGTTTCAGATACCGGACATCTGAAATATGAAAGATTCCACTTTCATGGTCTTTACCTGCCTTTAGGGTATTAACACGTTGAGGAAAAGGATTTCTGGTGCTGTCTGCATCTGTATGGCACTACCCAATTTGAATAGATGGAGAAGGATATCATTATGATTCAGCTCATTTTGTCTTTGATGCTGATCAGAGACAATATGGAATTTATCTTAATATGTTCTTGTAGCACTTGTGGCAGTTCCTACCTGGGTTTAAATCAGAATCAGCAGACACACTTAAAAATAGATTCTCTGATCTCACCTTAGACCATCAATACAATTTCTTGGTCAGGACTTTGGATCTTATTTCTTTTTTTATTTTCCCCCTCTGATGAATTAGCTTTCAGAATCACTACCTTATGATGCCTAGATCAGGGATTTGCACTCATGTGACATTCATTATGAATGAACTGCTTATAGGGCATATTTGAAAGGGAAGACAAAGTGAAAGTTTAACTCTATTGTCCATTATTCTACCATTTCAGCTCTGTTTTTTTCTTTCGTGAAATTTACTTGCTTTCAAGATTTTTGTCTTAAACTACAGATACGTTTGAGATTAGTAAATAGTAGTAGGAGTAGTAAAAAATAATTTGCAGTTCTCTTTATTTCCTGTGTTGGTGTCTTCTCCTGCTGCCCAAATTGGCCTACTGACCTGCCCTCTGAAAACATAGTCATGTTCCAGTTTTCTGACTAATCAAATTGCAAAGTACGAGCATTTAAACATAACTCAAGGTTATGAGTCTAGAGTTGCCTGGGGCCTACCAATGAACTATCTCTTGCTAATTACCAGAATGGGGTCTGATGACTGAACTGTTCCTCAAGTTAGACCCTCTCCATAACCACTTATCTGTCTACATCATAAAACTGGGGAGGTTTTAAAACCTTTAGCTTTTGGGCTCCACCTTCTTCAGATTCCAGTTTAATATGCTGGGGAAGGGACTTAGGAATTTATATGTGCTCTTCAAATTAGCATTATTAAATTTACCAATTTTATGTGTTTATTTGATGCATTTTGATAACTATACAGTGACATAAGCACCAAAGCAATCATGATGTGGAACACTTGCACAATGTTTCTTAGTACTGCTTTGCAGTCTCTCCTCCGCAACCCCTGGAAACAGGCAACCACGGTATTACACTTTGGCTTTTTCTAGAATTTCATATAGAAGGAATCATACAGAATGTAGTCTCTTGTGTCTGATTTCTTTCAATTGACAAAATACTTTTGAGATTCCTTCATGCTGTTGGGCATATTACTAATTTCCTCTTTATTGTTGAGTAGTATTCCATGGCATAGATATATCTCAACTTGCTTATCCATTTACCTATTGATGGACATTTGGATTGTTTCTAGTTTGTAACTATTTTGAATAATCCTGCTGTGAACATTCTTGTACAAGTCTTTGTGTGGACATGTATTTTCAATTCTCTTTAGGAACTATCTAGAGGTGAGATTATGGGTCATAAGTGTATGTTTAACCTTGTCAATTACTGTATAAGAAATTGACTATTTTCCAAAGTGGCTGTATAATTTTGCAGTTCCACCAGCAGTGTATGAGAGTTCTAATTCCTCCACATCTTCACCAAAATAGTATTGTCAGTCTTTTTACTTTTAGCTATTCCAGTGGGTGTATCGTGGCATCTCTTTGTGGTTTTAATTTGCATTTTCCTAATGACTAATAATGTTGAGCATTTCAATGTACTTATCTAACATTTTAATATCTTTTTTGGTGAAATATCCTACACATCTATGTCCATTTGGATTTTCAGGTTGTTTATCTTCTCATTATTTATAACTTCTGGACACAAGTGATTTATCATATATGTGTATAATAAATATTTTCTCTCTATATATATCTGAAATTTTTATTCTGCTGAGTGTCTTTGGAAGATGAAACATTTTGAATTTTAACAGTGCAGTTATCAATTTCTTCTTTTATGGTTTATACTCTTTGTGTTCTATCAAAAATATTTTACCTCCTCCAAGGTCACAAACATTTTTCTAAAAGTTTTGTACTTTTTTCTCTCATATTAGATATATGACTCATTTGGACCTAATTTTTGTATATGTTGTGACATAAGGTGAATGTTCTTTTTATATAAGAATATCCCAGTCGTTTGAGAATATTTTACTGAAAGAAATATTATTTCTTCACTAAATTAACTTGTCATTTTGTTAAAAATAATGTAATATATGTGTGTGTATATTCTTATTTTAGATTAATTGAATTTTTAGCATTCCATTTTATCTCTATTTTTGGCTTACTAGCTATGACAATTATTTTATGAATAGTTGATCTAGGGTTTAAAATATACTTCTTTACTTTGTTATTGCCCATGTCCCAAGAATATTATACTGCATGACATATGATATAAGAAGTTTATGGTAGTAAATTTCTATTTCTCCCTGACTTTTGATTCTATTGTTAACATATATTTTATTTCTATATCTATTCTTAAACCCAAAATACATTGTTATTTTTGCTTAGTGACTTATCTTTCAAGAAATAAAAAATAAGAAAAATTAGCTTCTATATTAACCAATATAAAAACTATTTATGACCTTCTTCATTCCTTTGTATTAATCCATATTTTCATCTGGATTATTTTTTTTCTGCCTAAAGAATTTCGTTTAACATCACTTGTGGGGTTTATCTACTGAGACAAATTTTCTTCTACTTTTTGTTTTGCCTGCAAATGTTTTAATTTTGTCTTAATGAAAAAAAAAATCCATAGTATAGAATTCTAGGTTGATAGTTGACTTTTACTCTCAATACTCTAGAGATACTACTTAATTATACTTTGACTTGCATAGCTTCTGATGAGAAATCTGCTGTACTTATTTTTACCTTTGTTTCTCTAATATGTATTATCACTGAATGCTCTTAAGCATGTTTCCTTATCACTAGTATTGAGTCATTTTATTATGATAAGCCTTGATGTAGTTTTTAAATATTTATGGGACTTGGGGCTTATTGAACGTTTTAGATAAGAGTGATCAAATTTGGAAAAATGGTCATTATTTCTTCAAATATTATTTCTGGTTTGCTGTTATATTCTTTCTAGCTGAGATTCCATTTATATGTATTTGACTTCTAGACATTTTTGCATAGAAAATTTATCTATTTATTTATTTTCCACTTTTTTCTCTTTTTCATTTTCAACAGTTTCTATTGCTATAACTTTGAGTACACTGATCTTTTGTTTTGCAACATCTAATCTGCTGTTAATCCCATCATGTAACTTTAAAATTTCAGATATTGTATTTTTCATCTTTAGAAGTTATACCTGAGTATTTTGTTTACTTTCTGCTTCTTTTCTTAACATGGTCATTCTTCTGGGATATATAAAAACATATTTAGAGTAGTTGTTTTAATGTCCTTCTCTGTCTTGCCAGGCAGGCTTTCCACTGCAGTTTATGGGGTATGTGTAGTTCTCAGTGTTGTGTAAGTTCCAGGATTTGTTTGTTCTATGTTTTCCAGTAAGTCTTTCTCCCGCCTTAGATATTTTCTTCTCAGATATGTGTACATCAGAACTTAGCTAAAGACTGGAGGGAATCCCTCCAAAGATTTGTTTTTCAACCCACTTTTCTCCTTTTCAGTACTCTGTCCCAGTAAGTCTGCCTGCTTCAACCTTCCCAAACTCTGATTCCTGTTTTCTTATTTTTTGCTGAATTTCCCCCTCCCTGTTCTGCAGCTTAGAGACTACCACCAGACAGTAACATGGGCAATTTGGTTCATCTCTTTGATTTTAATTTTCTGGAGAATTATAGTCCTATATTGACATTTTTACAATGTCTGATAACAGTTGGTTCATATATTTTATTTCGTGTTCTAGTTGTTGAAGGCAGGAGGCTACCATTTCACATTCCTACTAGCAATGTGTGAAGCTTCCACATACTAACCAAGGCTTGTTATCATTATTGTCCTTTTTATATAGCTGTCTTAGTGAGCATAAAATGATATCTCATGTGGTTTTGATTTGTCTTTCTCTAATGTTTGTTTATCTGAGGATATCTTTATTTCACCTTTAATTATGAAAAATATTTTTGCTGGATATAAGATTCTTGGCTAGCAAATTTTTTTTCCCTCCAGCATGTTGAATATGTCATTCAACTGTCTTTTGGCCTCTTTTGTTTTTCATAAGGGATTACTTCTGTATATTATTGTGGTTTTCTTTTTATATGATCAGTGGTTTTCCACTTGCTGTTTTCAAGATTTTTTCTTTATTCCAATATAAGCATTTTTACTATGCTGAGCCTTAATCTTCTTGTGTTTATATTACTTAGAGTTCATTCTTGCATGTGTAGATAAAGATTTTTCAGCAAATTTGGAAAGTTTTCAACCATTATTGCTTTAAATATTTTTTCTTCTCCTTTATCTTTCTCCACTTTTTCTGGTACTCTTTTTATATGTACGTTGGTACACTCACTTAAAGGTATCTCACATTTCTCTGAGGCTCCGTTCATTTTTGTTTTTATTGTTGTTCTATTTTCTGTCTGTTCTTTGGGTTTTGTAAACGTTATTGATTCACTTAGCATTTCTTCTGCCAGTTCAAACCTACAGTTGAGCCCTTCTAGTAAACTGTTCATTTTGTTTATCTTTTCAACTCCAGAATTAATTTTGGTTCTTGTTTTTTTAATAACTTCTGCCTTTTAATTGATAGTCTCTGTTTAATTAGACACTGTCATTATATCCTTTTTTTACTTCTTTAAGAATAGTTTTCTTAGTTCTTTGAATATATTTATAATAGATACTTTTAAGACTTTGTTATAGCTGACATCTGGTCCATCTCACAGGCAGTTTTTTGTTGCCTGCTTTTTTTTTTTTTTTGCATGTATGTGAGTCACACTTTTTTTTTTAAATATCTCATTTTTTTTTTGGTTAAAAACTGGAAATTTTGTTAATATGTTGTAACAATTCCAGATACTAATTTTATTCCTCTTCTCTGGGGCTTGATTTTGTTATTGTTTATATTTTTTATCTTGGGTAGATTATTTTATTGAAGTCTGTTTTTTGCAGTGTGAAATCACTTGAAATAATCTTTTTTGAATTTGTGCTATGTACTAGGGGCATTTTATATATGAGAAAACCATGGCTCACAGAGGTTTGATGACCTATCCAGAGCCACTTACCTAGTCACTACAGCAAAGATATTCAAATAAAAATTTGTCTAGCTTAAGAGTACTCTCCTGTGTAAATAGGGTACCATGATGAAGGTTGCAGAGGAAGTGTGCATTCATTTTCTATTTTCTACTATAATAAATTACAAGGTTAATGACTTAAAAATACAAAATTTTAATATTGAGTTCTGGGCCCTCGCCTGCCAAAAGCCACCTGGCGTGGCAACTGCACACGACTCTGCATCCTACAGTGTAGATCCTCTGCATGTGTCTTTGGGAGATGAGCTCACTGAAATGGCCATGTCTAGTCAAGGACACTTTGAGGGAAAACTTTGCAGAATTTGCTCAAAATCAGCCATGGGGGAATAAGCTGTTTGGACAGGAATCTGGATCTCTGGCTAAAAAGTGTCCCGTGGCAACCCAGCTGTTAATTGGAAGCTTCACTGGATGGTGCATGGGTTTCATATTCCAAAAGGTTGAAAATTGGCTACAACAGCAGTGGGTGGTGAATTTTTTCTTCTCTGGCTTGCAAGTCGTACTGAGTACATCAAAGATGACTGGCAACAACTAGAGGAGGACATGAAAAAAGCCAAAGAACAGCTGAAGATCCATAAGAGCAATCAGATACCTACTGATGTCAACAGCAAAGCTGAGGAGGTGGTGTCATTTGTGTAGAAGAATGTTCTAATGACTGGGGGAATTTTCAGAGGTCTTCTGCTTGGCATGACATCATAAAGAGAATGACCTTATTTCTATTGTTCTTGTTTTTTTTCCAGCCACCAGCCTCTATACTCCATCATAGGGCATAGAGCCCTGCCTCTTCTTTTCCCATGCCTTACTCCCTGCTGTGGCAAACCCAAATGGCTTCTAGAAGCATCTGTTGGTATAAGTTAATATGGTCCTACCATGAGCTTGATGGTGGCAGAAGAGACCATAGATATTACTTCTCCTTCCAGTCACTATTAAAGATATGCTTTGCTCAGAAAAAAAAAAAAAGCTCTGGATGCCAGAAGTTTGCAATGAGTGTTACTGGGCTAAAATTAAGATATTGGCATGCCTTTTCTGCATTCCTTGGATTGTAGAAATATGCTACATTCCTTGGATCACAGCCTTCCTCCTCTATTTTCAAGCCAGTAGCATTGGGCTGAGTCTTCCTCACACTGTCATCTCCCTTGTTCTCTCTTCTGTTTTCCTCTGCTACTGTTAATAATCATTGTGTTTACATTGGGCACGCCTGGGTAACTCAGGACATTCTTCCTAATTTCAGACCAGGTGAATAGAAGCCTTTATTTTATCTACCACCTTAATTTCTCTTTGCCTAATGTATTCACTGGTTCCAGAGATTTAGGCATGGACATCTTTGACTGGCTATTATTTTGAGTGGAAGGTCAAAGAGAGGATAGGTGTTATATTCTGTGGAAAAAGCAGTATCTAGGAAATATTTGGTAAAGGAGTGAGGGAGCCTTAAGAGATTGGTAGATTGAGGGAAGAACTTAATAGACAGTAAGAATCTTAAAGCTATATGAGGTAAGGGATAGCCAAGAAAGGTCTTAGCACAGTGATATTCAATGTGGGGTTGGGATGAGGGCACTATATTTCCACAAGGCAACATATGAGTCTTGGAGGGTAGGTTAGTGGTTTGAAATTAAAACAGTATTTTTTTATAGTCCTAGAATTTGTTTTTGTCATATTTAATGTTATTTAAATTAAAAAAATTGAAAAATATATAACGCTTTATACTTTTCACAGAAAGAGGTTTTGGAAGAGTAGAGAAACACTAACTGATAAGTTGATCAGGGAGATAGGATCATAAATAAATACATTAGGCTGGATTTTGAAAAGAGAGGTGATGTTTCTTCCTCTGACCCAGGAGAGTGAGCGAATGAATGGCTGGGTAAAAGTTTGGATGGACTTTGGTAATAAATGGATTCAGAAGCAGGTGTGCTGCAGTATGCAAGTTCTTTGACTAGAAAACTCTTGATTTCGGCCTGACGCAGTGACTCATGCCTGTAATCCCAGCACTTTGGGAGGCCAAGTGGGCGAATCACCTGAGGTCAGGAGTTCAAGACCAGCCTGACCAACATGGAGAAACCCCATCTCTACTAAAAATAAAAAAATTAGCTGGGCATAGTGGTGCATGACTGTAATCCTAGCTACTCAGGAGGCTGAGGCAGGAGAATCGCTTGAACCTGAGAGGCAGAGGTTGCAGTGAGCCGAGATTGTGCCATTCCACTCAGCCTGGGCAATAAGAGTGAAACTGTCTCAAAAAAAAAAAAAAAAAAAAAAAAAAAGAAAAAGAAAGAAAGAAAGAAAAGAAAAAAAGAAACTCTTGATTCTTCCAGTCCTATCATATGCCATCCCTTTTTGTGAATAAACTAATTTTGATGAATAGTAAAATGATTAAGAGCCACTGCCTTAATCATTCTAGACAGTAAAAATAAACAACTTCTGTCATGGATGGATGATTCCGGAGTTTTATCTAAATGCTGTGGAATGGTTGAAAATTGCACAGAATATTTTTTTTTTCCTGAGGTTTTTTTTTTTTTTAGACAGAGTCTCGCCCTGTTGCCCAGGCTGGAGTGCAATGGCGCGATCTTGGCTGACTGCAATCTCCACCTCCTGGGTTCAACTGATTCTCCTGCCTCAGCCTGCCAAGTAGCTGGGATTACAGGCACCCACCACTACGCCTGGCTAATTTTTTGTATATTTAGCAGAGATGGGGTTTCACTATGTTGGCCAGACTGGTCTCAAACTCCTGACCTTGTGATCCACCCGCCTCTGCTTCCCAAAGTGCTGGGATTACAGGTGTGAGCCACCACACCTGGCTCTTCCCTGAGGTTCTTACTCAGAGTTGTAGTTTCAGTTATGTCTATGTCAGGTGTGTTCACATATTTGGAAGAAGATGAATCCTTACTTGTTATCTGATGCCTTATCTCTTAGAGATAAGATGTTTCTACACATTTTAAGACAATACTGAAAGTTGAAAAAAATCATGTCCTGAAAATTCAGTTTGAGAAGTTTTTATTCTTTTTTCCTAGTGTTAAATTTTCCCTACACAGGTATATTCCCTAGAAATTGCCATAGTATTTTTTTTTAAAGGTAGACACAGCTTCAGGGATGTGTGGAAACACTACACAATAACTACTGGATATGACTTTATGGGCTTCTGGATTTAGCATTCCTTTCTAATAGAAAAATATGAATATTATCTTTTTCTCCCTTCTCATCAAATATAGCACATCATATAGTTCTTAAATTTTACTCTGGTCCATGCCTGTGGGGATTGCAAACCTAGATAAGTGTGAAGGAGCTGGAATTGCAAAAATTGTGTCAGTAAAGAGGTATACTATGTGTAGTTTGCTGGCATGTTTTGCCAAAGTAGAATATTGAAAATTATTATATCAATGTATTGAGTTTGGTCACTACATACTACTGGAAAATTTTATATTGTTATACAATCACTTAATTAAGCTTATAATTTCCAAAAGATAAACAAGAGCTTATTAATTATGTTTTGAGTTATTAGATTAGGAATGTTTATACTTGTATCCCCAAGGCTTTGTGCCTTGAATTTTCTTTAAAGAGAGGAAAGTCTTGGCTGAGGCTGACTTTCTGTAGAGAAAGACTTGTGAAATGCAAATGGTTTTCATCTATCCAAAATTTCATTATCTCAAGGCTCAATTTGGGGAAAACTTGCTTCCAAACTCATTCACTTTGCTATTGCCATGGCTCAGATTCTTGCTGGCTGTTTGTTGGAGCTATCAGTTTCTTGCCATGTGGACTCTGTGTGGGGCCAGCTCAGGTGAGATCTGGCTTCCCTGAGGTCGGGGGTGGATAGAGAGAGAGATCAAGAGAGAGAGGGGAGGAAGTCATAGTCTTTTGGTAACTAATTGTGGAAGTGACATCCTGTTACTTTTGCCACATTCTATTCATTAGAAGTAAGTCACTAGGTCCAGCAATTCAAGGGGAGGGGATTGCACAAGAACACAAGGAGGCAGGATCATCTTAGAGGCTGCCTATTATGGTGGTGGAAACAGACCCATAGTATTTGCATTTGGAAATCACTTTTTCTGATTAAATATGCTTAACTGTTAGTCATTTTATAGTCTTGCTTTTAAAGCTATTATGCTAATGAGGTTAAAGCAGAAATCAGAATGAAAATTTTTCAATGACACCATTGGAGGACATACGTCCCCTGTGCTAGCGTTCTCACTTGAGTTTTCGAGACTTGTAATAGATACGTGTTACAACCTCTACTTTCCTTAAATGTCATCTATTTTAAAAGCTTCAGGTAAAGCCTCTCACCAGTTGTCTGGACATGTCTATATAGATGATGTTTCTTTGCTGGGTTTATTGTATTTTCCATGTGACTTTGAGGAGCAGTATATGAAAAACAGGAGCATTTTACTTTGTAGAAGTTGGTTTGACTTTCTCATTTTTCCTTCAAAATGGTAAATAGTAAAAATAAAACAATACAATACAATACACATAAATACAAATGCAGAATCCATCTCATAAATCCAAAATATCGTCTTCTGGGTCATTGGAAGTTTTTCTTTTTAAAGTCACAAACTGGAGTTTTCAAGTCTTCATGCACAATTCATATGGTAAGGAAAAAAAAAGATGTATATGCTATACCTTACTAGCCAGTTGAGAAAGGCCCACCATCTTCCCTATAGATGATAGGGTATGGGATACATTAGGTTATAAAAATATATTGGTTGTATTTCACAGAGCTTACAATAATACTTCGGTTGTCTAAACCTGTATGTTATAATAGGCATTGTGGTTTTGGGGAAACCTCTAATCCTCTTTCCTCACTTTAAAAGAGAGACAAAAATTCACTAAATATAGTAACTATCTCCTAAGTTATTCTGAAGATTAAATAATAAAATATCATGATAAGGGCATGGTTTTGTTTAGCTAGCTTTTGAAACTCTAATGCCCTTTCAACAGTGCTTTAGGCTTCATAGGTATTCAATTAATTCTTAATATCAAATAATGTGTCCAGTTCAGTACCTGATACACAATGAATTCTCAGTAAATGTTGACAATTGTGATTATTCAACAATAAAATAGATTTCTCTAGGTGTCAGCAAGGATCCTTTAACTGGCAATAGTCAAGCAGAAGTTTTGAAACACCTATTAGGAACTGGAAGGGATTAATAAATTAGGAAATTTATTGATGTGCTTGACTTTAACTCATGATGTGTTATAATTGCTGTTTTAGAATTGTTAATAGTCTTACCTTTTTTTGAGGATTAAAGTGAATAGCTATAATTTGAATGTCTCCCCATGAGCTTCTCTGGTCAATTGAGGTAAGGAAATCAGTAATAAAGACTCAGAGATCTTAATACACTAAAATTTTGGTTTAGTTCACTTGGCTCTGTTTCCTGTAGAATCAACAGCTCAAAAATATTTGAAAGGAAAAAAGAAGTCTGTAAGTTTTCCTTCAAGATATATTAAATATTGTATATTTTCTAAGCAACAATGAGGTTGTACTATTCTATACCAAAATAATTAGTTGATTCAATAAGTTCTTAGAAGAGGAGTAAATCTTTTAACGAGGTTACTTATCTAAATAAGCAATAAATTACATCAGATAGTTACTCATAGAATAATTTTTAACTAGCTTCCATAATAGAAATACCTGCATTCTAACTCCAGATCCCCATTCATTACTAAGAGAACTTGAGTAAGTTACTCAACCTTTCTATAAAGTGATACCAGTATTAACATCTGTCATATTAGGGCTATTGCGACCTTTATGAAGAAAGTGGAATTTAAATGTTTAACAGAATTCCCCTGCATGCCATTAGACCAATATATATTAGCTACACATTTTAGCCTTGTATTACTAAATGGACTCATGGACTCAGCCTGAACTTTCCTTTTTTCTTTAAGCCTTAAGTATTTGGCTTCAAGTTTGTATCTTATTTTCCTAACAGAGGACCAGGAAAGGAAGCAGCAAAGTAAAGTTAAGTGAGCCCTCTATGTCTGACCTTTATAAAGTCCATTGTTTCATATATGATCTCCTAATCTCAACCCAGGGGAATAACTAGAACTGACATGTATTCCCAAAGTGACTTCCTCTGACAACTCACAGCAGGCTAGAATAGAATAGAATAAGCTGAGTTAAAAATTTTAGATTATTTTCATTCTCTTTCTGCTAGATGTGTTCTGAAAATAGTTTGTACAAGTTAAGTTTCACTTCTTTCCTCTAGGATATTATTAAAGGTGTGTTTCTTTTAATTTGGCTCTCTTTGATTTTTTGATAGCTTAATATATGTATTTTTTGTACTCTTAATGTTCTTAAATTCCTGGCATTCAGTTTCAGAGCTTTTATATCACACTAAAATCTGATATTCACATGTTTGCAACTTTTTGAAGCTGGATAACTTATGAGTACTGTTTTGAAAAAAAATGAATTGCATTCCTTTCTCAGTTATCATTATTTAAATGGCATCTCTGCCTTCACTGAATTTTTTTCTTTTGCTGTTGCTCTCATTAAATGCATTTTTCCAATTTGAGTTTGACCATTTCTTGTCTCTGCCTTGAAAAATGCATTTTAAAATTGTAGACAAGAAAAATGCCTGTGAAAGATCACAATCTCATAATCATATAAGCACTTGCTCATCATAGGTCTGCAGAGATTATTTTTTATAACAGGCCTACAGAACTCTTTATTCTGTGTATTAATTTGATAAATTTTACTTTTTAGATGAGTTTTACTATTCTTAAATTTACAGAAAAACTGCTAAGATATGTCAAGAAAGTTCCCCTATACTCAGCACTCAATTTCCCTTAGTAAGCTTTAGTAACATATTTTATTAGTAGAGTACATTTGTTACAGTTAATGAATCAATATTGATTCTGCATTATAACAAAAGTCTATGTTTTCCGCAGATCATAGTTCTTACTTACTGTCCATTTTCTGTTTCAGAATACCACATTCTCTTTAGTTGTCATGTCTCCTTAGACTCTTTTTGGGTATGACAGTTTCTCAGACTTTCCTTGCTTTGATGACCTCAATAGTTTTGAGGAGTACTGGTCTGGTAGTTTGTAGAATGTCTCTCATCTAGCACTTGTCTAATGTTTTTTCTCATTAGTAGACTGATGTTATGGATTTGGGGGATTAAGACCACAGAGGTAAAGTGCCATTTTCATCATATCATATAGGTTGAGTATCCCTTAGCTGAAATGCTTTGGGATTTTGGATGTCTTTTTGATTTGGGAATGTTTTTTCTAAACACAATGAAATATCTTGGGGATGGGACCCAAGTCTAAACATGGCAATTAATTTATGTTTCATATACACCTTATACACATAGCATGAAGGTAATTTCATACAATATTTTAAATAATTTTGTGCATGAAACAAAGTTTGTGTACATTGAACTACCAGAAAGCAAACGTGTCACTATCTCATGTCTTCTGTGCTCAATAAGTTTTAGGTTTTGGGACATTTTGGATTTTGGATTAGGGATGCTCAACTTCTATCAACATGACTTAT
Organism: Nomascus leucogenys; assembly: GCF_006542625.1. Classification (NCBI taxonomy): domain Eukaryota; kingdom Metazoa; phylum Chordata; class Mammalia; order Primates; family Hylobatidae; genus Nomascus; species Nomascus leucogenys. Next base: position 132,228,943 of record NC_044383.1, read on the forward strand.
CCCTGCTGATGTTGATGTTGAGCATCTAATTTTTATGTATTTTTAAAAATTTCTCATTTAGAAGCCATTCTTGTTTGGATACCAAATGTCTATGCTTGTATATTCATGTTTGGGACTATCTGCCCTAGACCAACTTGTGTACTGTTCATTATGTACATCACCCACTGGCCGGCACTGCTAAGGTGAAGCTGTGTTAGGAACATCCCTGTGATTTAATTCAAAAATGTTAATCTACCCACAACAAGGCCTCTAATCTGGGCTGGTGGTATAAGAATGGGAATTGATTTTAATGCCTTGGAAGAGAGTCCTGTGAGAAATAGACAGTGGTCAGAATCCAGACATATGGACTTTTTCTCCTGGAAGTAATCCATTTTCAGATAGGAAATACAGAGTACCAGACAATAAACCACTGGAGAATCTCAAATATACAAATCGGGAGAAAAGGGTTTATTGAAGAAAACAAATCAACACTGTTACATGCACATGTGTTCTCAGGACTAACACTGATTAGTGCAATCCAGACCTAAACAGCAAGATTCCTTTCAGATCCCACTGCCTAAAATGCCATGCCCCTGCTGGAAAAGATGAAGTTTTACTTCATCTTGACTTTATCTTGACTTTGAGCTTGCAGAGAGATGACCTTATGACCCCAGCCAGCTAAGCCTTTGGAGAAGGAATGGGTGGGTATCAGTGTGGGGTCAATTGATTGAACTTTCTGCTCATTCATTTATATGAGGACAGGGTGCCTGTTGTTTAAATTGTAGAGTCAGTAGCATGCCCAGAATTAGAACTCAGAACTTTTTTTTTTTTTTTTTTTTTCTGAGATGGAGTTTCGCTTTGTTGCCCAGGCTGGAGTGCAGTGGCACGATCTTGGCTCACTGCAAGCTCCGTCTCCCACATTCACGCCATTCTCCTGCCTCAGCCTCCCAAGTAGCTGGGACTACAGGCGCCCGCCACCATGCCCGGCTAATTTTTTTTTTGTATTTTTAGTAGAGACGGGGTTTCACTGTGTTAGCCAGGATGGTCTCGATCTCCTGACCTCTTGATCCACCCACCTCGGCCTCCCAAAGTGCTAGGATTACAGGTGTGAGCCACCCCGCCCAGCCCAGAACTCAGAAACTTTAATTTATTTTTGTTCTTTATTCCTTCATCTTTTAAGAGTTTGAAAAACTCTTCTTATCCCAGCACCTTGGGAGGCCGAGGCAGGAGGATTGCTTGAGTCCAGGAGTTCAAGACCAGCCTGGGCAACACAGGGAAACTTCATCTCCCCAAAAAAAGTAAGAAAAAAATTAGCTGGAGTATGGTGGTGTGCACCTGTGGCCCCAGCTACTAGGGAGGCTGAGGTGGGAGATTTGCTTGAGCCCAGGAGGTCAAGACTGAAGTGAGCCGTGATCACCTGGGTGACAGAGCAAAACCCCAACTCATCAAAAAACAAACCAAAAAACCAACCAACCAACCAACAAACAAAAAACTTGTCTTAAAAGATTATCTGTATTTTTCTATCATTTCTTAACTTTAAGTTTATTTTATGCAGATATTAACTTCTTTTAATATTATAGACCAAATCATATAAGAGATTTGCTAGATTTTGTTGCTGCTAGTGTTAGGTACCATATTTTCCAATTAAGGATAGTTTATTTTCACTGACAATATGAAGTAAAACTAAGATATGGTTTATTTCTATTGATTATGCAAGATGAAAAGTTATCTTAATTGATTTTTATATAATGAGGTTATACTTAGATGATTATCTCTTTTAAAAGCAGAGGAACTTTTTTTTTCATCTTAACATACAAAGCAAGTTAGAGCTCTTGGAGGAATAAGTGTGAAATATATACTGTGTGGAGTGATCGTTGATGAAATTCCTTCCTGATTATTCTATTTAAGAAAGTACTAAATCTTTTCTTCTCTTTGTCATATAGGTTTTGCAAACTTGATCATTTTTCTTTTTTCTTTTTTTTTTTCTAAATCCAAAGGGATTGTAACAACCAAATGTCATGAACTTAAACTTTATTAAAATTGGTTTTCTTCATAGGACTTTCATTAGCTTCTCATGGTTTACTCTTTCCAACCCACAGCCTGGTTTTACTTTTAACACACTGCACTTTAGGTTTAAAATGATCTCATAAAGTAGTGCTTCTCTAATATGTGACTTTAAGCAAAGTTGACTCTTGAATAATAACTCACTTACAGGGAATATTTTTAAAAGTGGACCTTTCTGGTTAGCTGTAGGTATAATGGCAGGAGATATAATCTTAGTATAACTAGAAATAACCTCAACACATTTAAAATCCGTAGGATAATGAAACATATAATTATAAGAGAAATTCTGCTGAGGAGTATTTGTGCCAAAGAAGAGATGACACTATTTTCACTGCCTATCAACTGAGGATAATTGACAATAATACACCTCAGGTACATAAATAGATTTGCAGTGCCCATGGATAACATGCATTTCAGCAAGAGATTGCTGTGAATACAAAATGAACTTAGAAAAAGGCTAGGAAACTTGAAATGTTCACACATAACTTGCCACCTTTAAAAACAAAAACAAAAACAAAAAAACCACAACAAAAATCCACAAATTCTCCAAAGAGTAATGGTGAGAAATGAAGTGTTTGAGGCACCAAATAATGAAGTCTTTGTGATAACTTCAGTTCACTAAATAAAATATATCTTATGCCACCATCCTAGGATATGAACATATTCAAGATTAGGAAGAAAACTCAAAATAACTTTCAATCTTCAAGTGAGAAAAGAACATTTCAAAAAGAAGATCAAGGTCCTTAACTCCTTATTGTATTGAATATATGTTCACTCTGCCATGATTACTGTTGTATTTTGAATATACCTACAGCAGTTGATATATAATAGTCAGTTAATATATTTTGTTGAATGACTTCAGAAGGAAAATATTTATAGAGAACTGAATTATGGCACAGTGTTAGAAATTCATAGGTTGATTCAAAATATTATTACAGCTCAAGCTGTCAATTTCTCCTTTCTTTCAAATAACTAGCAAGCAGGGTACTTTTGTCTCCTTGTCATTTGTCAATGTACTAAGGACTAAGTGCCTGAGTCTATTACCAGGTAAGAAAGAGAGGTGAATAAATATGGGATCAGAATGATTAACAATGAAAATCAATTAGTAATCATTTTTCAATAAGATTTATTAATTATAAGCGGGATAAAACCAATATAGTTAATAAGAGCATACGAAAGATTATTCTTGGAACACACAGCAGTGGAATTTTAGGGATATAAAATAAGAGATCATTAAAAAGGAAAAGCAATTGAGAAAGGGTAGTTATTTTATTAATAAAAAAGTTGTGAAAGGTTATGTCAAACATTTCCATAGCTTACCTAAGACGTTCTTATTTTACTGAAAGTAAAGGAAATGGATTGGACATAACATGAAAATTATTGGCCTATTTTGTTAACCTTTTCATCCACATCTCATGTACATAGAATATAGCTTAAAAATTATTTAGTGGTGAACTGTAAGCTTTTACAACACAGGGTCTGCAAACAGATTTATTTCATTAATAAGAAGGAAAGACAAGAAGCTTGATTAGTAGATTGTTTTTTCCTCTAGCAAATTGTTTCTCTTTGAAATACATTGTCTAGAGTTATTTTTAGTAGAATTTCTAAACGACAGGTGGATGAAACTTTTTCTTTTTGAATTTGTCTTGATTGCAAGAAATTATCTAATTTCATCCCTCAGTTCCCCCCAAGTCAGTTATAGCTGTACATGCAGTGTTATCTGAATTGGAAATATACTTCAAAACTCATTCATTTGCTTGTTTATTAGGAGAACAGGCAAAATTCCAATGACAACAATTACGTGCCCTTTCCTGATGCTCTTTAAATAAAGTACTTTGCAAACCATACATAAATTTGCCTTAAAATGTTATGTTACCCATACATAGTACATGCTCAGAAAGACTTCTTAGGTTGGATAAATGGAGTGCTACCTCCATCATTGCAGATTTGAATACAAGTTATTGTTTTTTTTTTTTCTGGAGTGGAATGAGATGCAGTAGTTTACAACATGAAACAAGACATACATACTGGGATTAAGTCAATAAAACATTCCACTCATGTTTTCTTTGAATAGAGACACTAACCAAAGATCAAATATCCTAGACAAACTGGGTATTAATATTTTCTCATAAAATTAGTAACATAAATACCTGCTTTGTCAGGTATTTGTTGAATTTGTTCAATTTGTCAGGTATTCTATGAATTTGTTCTGAATTCATAGAATTAGGGTATGAATTTAGTTACTACAGTAGAAATGAAACTAAAGTAACAATCTGGAGGCAGGCAGTTAAGGGCTGGTAGGACAGCTCTACCCCATGAGGTCTTCTAAAGATTCAGTCTCCTTCATATTTGTCATTCCATCATCCTCTCTGGAGTTGTTCTCATCTGCAGGATTCAAGATGGCTTACCATATCATCTATGGTCTAGTCACTGGAAAGAGAAAAGGAGACAAGTGGAGACCCCCTTCCTTTAAAAGAAGGACATGAAAGTTCTACATATTTGTCAGTTCTCTTCACATCCCATTGACAAGAACTTTGTTATAACATGCCACATTTAGCTCCATGAGAGATTGAAGAGTTTATTCTTTCTTTTGATTGTCCATGTGCCCAACTAGGAACTCTCATTATTTAAGAATAGGAAAATGAATTTTGGGAGACAACTATCATTTTCTGTTCCACTTCCCAGCTCTTAGGATTGTGGTGAGGGTCAAATAAAGTGATGGAAGAAGAGGAGGTATATTAACTGATAACACAGTAAAATAAAAATGGTAGTTACTAGTCCTGAAATCAGCTACTAGGACCTGGGTGGGAACACAGCTCTGAATTTTAGTTTCTATCTATAAAAAGACGGCCTGAATAGATGATCTCTATGTTCCTTTTCCATGCCTTGTATTATGATCTTAAAGTTCTTTGTGTCTTTCTTAAGTAACTCTGCGATTCTCCTCTAGAACATTCATGTATAGGCTGATTGCTTGGTTTTATCTTGCCTAATTCAGGTACGTTTCTCTCCTTCATCAGTTTCTGCTTCTTAGTCTGACTCCTAATGTTGGTGGTTCCAATATCTACCCTGACTTCTATCTCTTGCATATGGCATTAATCCCCATATTTTTCTAAGTTCTTTGTGCAGTTTCTGTAAAGATAGGAACACAGCTGAAAACAGGAAGATGTATCTCAGGAACTACGGCAATAAGCAGGCCACTTAGTCTGTAAATCACACTTGGAGTGGGCAATTAACTAGGTCTCCTCCCCACTGAGAACCCTGAAGCACTGTAAAATGTAGGACCTGGAACACTGCTGGATTTAGCCAGGAATTCAATATTTAAATGGGTCACCTCGGACATATAATAGCATTTGCCAGATGATAAAAAAAGGTTTAACAGTATGATCATAAATCTTGGGTCCAGCCTGGGCACTTGGTTTTTCCCTAACTTGTTTTAAATCAGTTTGAAAAAGACAGAGGGGGAGATAATTATGATCACAGAATCTTTGAATCAGAAGAAAATATAAAGGTCATTTCACTTAATTTCTCTCCGGAAGAAGCACTCTCTCTCCAACTTCCCAAACATGTTTATTCTATTTTTGCTTGATTGGAAACTCACTGCCTTCTGAGACAATCTATTGTTCTATTGTTTATAATACTGAGAAATTCTCTAATTGTGGCTGATATGTTTTTTCTGTTTTTTTTTTTTAATTAACTGTGGATTATCTGAATGGGCCTCATGGACTGCTGTGATAATATACTAAATTTTATTCTCCTTGAATCAGAGTTTTGTTACTTAACGCTAAAATGCTGGCATGAATTCAATACCATTAACTAAATTTTTATTGAGTCCTGTGGTAAGCAAAGTACAGATTTTCTATACCTCTCTGTCTTGTATTAGTCTGATAGGCTATGCTATGCTGCATTAAAAAACAATCTTAACATTCTAGAAACTTAAATCGATAAATATTTATTTATTTTTCATGTTATATATCATCTCAGGTGTGTGGGGCTCTGCTTCGTCTCATCCTCATGCAGGGATGTAGCCTGATGAAGCCTTCATGATCAACAAGATTGCTCTTTAACGTAGAGACAGGAAAGGAATGTGTCAGAGTATTTCCCTTAAAAATTTTTACCTTGAAAAGACTACATAGCTTCCACTCACATTTCCCTGGATAAACTTTATTTTATGGAAAGGAAATGAAATAGTACCATGTGTGCTGAAAGGTGGAGAACCAGAAATATTCATTCTCCAGTAAAATGTTAGTAAAAAACATGTAATATCTGGTCAACAAAAGGTCAGCTTATTTTTATTTCCATGTGCACAATACATTAACCTCTTTAAAAAGGAGGTAACCCAAAAGTACCACTCAGTGACAGCACAAATCTTCTAAATCATGACATCTGGATAATATGCAGTAGCCTTAATATCAGGTCTGAATATAACCCTTTTTGATCTGAACACATATGAATTAAAAATGTACATTAACTTCCTCTCACAGTCCAATATACACTGACCAAAGTAGAATAGGATAATTTGAATAAATATTCCACTTTGGAAAAAGAATAATAAAAGAACATGGGGCTAGTCTGGCCTAGAGCAATTGTGCTGTGCCATACAGCCAAGATTGCGAAAGCTGCCTACCTTGAAGTTGAGAAATATTCCTTGCACAGGCCCTGATTTGGCTACCTGGGAGTAGCTCACTTGTTCCCTGCTCTCTGTGACCCTCTGAAAGATTCCTTCCTTTCTGTTACCCTTCGTAGGCATCTCTGAAAAACTGGTATTGGAAAATATGCCTTCTTTCAGGCCTGGGCAGCTTTCCACATCCACTTTCTGCTTACAGATGACTGACAGCTCAAGGATTAATTTAAACCCAGATCAGTGGCATTCTCTTTCAGTCCAGATTGGTGATTTGTGGTGATTTGCGAGTAAAATTCTCTGAAAACTTTGTGGGTGTCCTACCTATTTGATTCCAATCAGTGTTTGATGCTAGCAATCCCACCTACAGTTCTTCTTAAAATACATTTCTTAGGACAGCTATATTCTGTAATTTTCTTATCCACATATCTCTAACTATTGTCCATTGCAGATACTTTGAGCCACTTTGGCTTAGAGAGAGTAATACCATTAAGCTCATTTTCTGGGACGCATACCTTTAGTTAGATCTCACGCTGAGATACCTTATCCACTTAATGCTATAGACATACTTTTTTTTCTTTTTTTTTAAATTTTGAGACAGAGTCTTGCCCTGTCACCCAGGCTGAAGTGCAGTGGTGCGAACCCGGCTCACTACAACCTACACTTCCCAGGTTCAAGTGATTCTCCTGCATCAGCCTCCCAAGTAGCTGGGATTAAAGCTGTTTTTTTTGTATTTATTTTCATTTTTATTTATTTATTATTATTATTATGTTTTTTAGTAGCAACGGGGTTTCACCATGTTGGCCAGGCTGGTCTCAAACTCCTGACCTCAAGTGATCCACCCACCTTGGCCTCCCAAAGTGTTGGGATTCCAGGCGTGAGCCACCACACCTGGCCTATAGATATACTCTTAATATGACAATTGCCTCTAAGACTGATTTTACTTTGCCTTTTTTGTTCAAAGACTATGAATTTTACATTTTTGCTGTTTGGGCTAGAAATCAGTTGTCTCTGTATTCCTGAATTCAAGGACACAGATTTCTTTTTCATTCTTGATTCTAAACCATTTTGTTTTCTGACCAAATTTCTTATAATCCCTTGCCAAATGCAGCCAATAGCTACCTACACAACACAGATACTGTTTCTTAGCCTCTTTTCTAAGAGTCCTGAGTTTACTGGGTACATGATCTGTTTACCAACTTACTAAAGGTTAATAGTTTTACTAGATGTTTTCCTACTGCTTAACTGATAACAGTTTCTTCCCTACCTACTGCTTAATTGCAAAGCCACAGATCATAGTTTTTTTTTGTTGTTGCTACAGCTGCCTCCTTTTCTTGTACAAATGTCTATGTCAATCAAAATGTACTAAATTAGTTTCTGGTAACAAACACCCACAACATTTTAGTGATTTAAACCCACAAAGGTTTATTTACTGTTGGCACTATATGTACATTGGGCTATAGGGGTTATATTGTACGTTGTCCTAACTCAACTATCTAAGAAGGGAGTCTTCCTATTTGGAGTGCAACTAGGAATTATGGCAGATGGAAGGGAACTTTAAAGGTCTCTGCCTAGAAATAACAAACGTCAGTTATATTTACCTTTTATTGGTCAAAGACAGTCAGATGACCACATGTGATTTAAAGGGAAGAAGAAATGCAATATTACTTTGTATTTAAAAGAAGGAAAACTAGAAACATCGTTTATCAGCCTTAATGACTACTCTGCTTCTTTTAATTTTGGTAAAAGATTGGTTGATTGTGCTTAAAGTCTAGAAGATCTGAAGCTCTGAAATGCTAGTGTTTGCACAGGTAACCAAGTGTGATTTCATTATTCAAATGTCTGTAGAGCTAGAATATATTAATCAACTAACTATAATAAAATATTTATATAATATCTGCTAAATTTCAGAAGAAAAAGATGAACCCATTATAAAATAAATGAATACTGCATCAAGAATATTTACTTGCTAATACAGACAGAAGGTGTTTTGTTTTCCAAATGAGGACATTCATAACTCATACCATATCACAAAGTTTTTGATCAACTAGAATTTGCTTCTTACTTTCTGCTAATCCCCTTACTTGTATGAGAGGTATGCATTAGGGCACATTTATAAAGATGTCATTTAAGTGTCTTAGAACTTTTAAAATTTGTCCATGGCAAAAAATCATATTCTTTTAAATGATCTATGGTACCCATCAATGCACCCAGTAGAGGGGAGGCAAAGACATATTTCATGGGCAACAACAAAAATGGATGTTCTTTTATTACTGGGTTAATTTAATTGAAATGTAATTTATATTTGCTAACAAACAAGAAGACAAATATCTACAACAACTAGGTACAAAACATATATGTATATATATGTATATATATGTATATATATATATATATATAATTAGCTATTTTGCTTTTTTATAAAACAACACAAACAACCAAAAAGTAAAACAATACAAAAGAAGCCAAATGAATAGATGAGGTTTTGGAAATAATTTTCTATAATCGGTAAGAACAACCAGGCAAATGCAGCATCTTATGAGGTCTAGTAGAATAGTTGTTTATTTATTATTATTTATGTTCTTATTTACTATTAAAAACTGAATATCCAGTTGGTAAAATAGCAAGCCTTTGTCCTGTGCAGACAGCGCCTTCTTTTTAAAACTAAGGTTCATTATGTTTATCTCTGCACATAATTATCACAGTCATTTAAAGTGTTTTAAAAAAGGATTAAGTTTTCTCTTACAGCTACCATACATTATAGAATTAATGGAAATCTCAAAAACCCCTGTGGTCACTGTACCACTGAGATGACTGAAATAGCCTTTTCTCTGATTTTCTTTCTTCCAGACATCTTTTCTTTCAAATCCATCCTTTGTCCCCCTGATAAATCATTCTGTCTACACATCTTTTTTTGTAAAAATCCTTTTTTGTCAATATGAGTTCAAGACACAAACAATTTTGATGCCCTATTTTTTGTAGCATACAGTCTATACCTCTTGTAGTAGCACTCAGGATCCTTCACAGACGTTACAACCATTGCTTTTCTATTCCAAGAGAATGGCAATTCTCTATTGCTTCCTCAATTGCCACAGGCATCCCCATTTCTGGACTGAAATATTGTACCTTCCCTTGCAATTTGTACTAAAACTCAAAATCCAAGAAGACTCTCATGAATATTATCCTACTTTTAAATTTTAATGTCAGAATGTTTAATTCTCCCCATACCCCAATAACTTAAACATGCCCAATTATTAGGTAATGAGATGATTTCATAAGCCAAAGAATGCATTTTTAAATTTCTTCACAGGACCAAGCTTAAGTGAATGCTGACGAAACGTTTGCTAGTTTTTTGACCACGTAGCATTGGCTTATTTTCCATCTCCCAGCAAATTCATAAATTAGCCACAAAATTAGACTACCCATTTTAGTTTCTCATTCTCTAGAATCAGAAACTCTTTTAAATCTAGAACTTGCTGCCTCACTTCCAAACAACAGTAGTAGTTACACATTCTTCTTTTCTCTGGCTTTCTGCCCTCACTTTATATTTTATCAGTTTTCTTATTTGTTAATTTACAATCCAATTGTTGAAAACATAGTCTATGCTAGGCTACTCTGCTAAAAGCTGGGAATGGAGAAACTATCTCTGCCCTTAAAGAGTCCATAATGTGGTAGTGAGAGAGAAGCTAAACCAATATGCACAATAATGTTATGAGTGTTTAGACTAAAATACAATTGAGTATAATGGGAAACATTTGAAAGTCAGCAAAAGAATTCCAAAGCTCCTACTTCTTAATTGTTGATTTTTTTCCCTAAGTATTATTTTCTCATTGTTTCACTTCATTAAAGAAACTTTTTCATGCCTCTTAAGCCTTAAGATCCTTGATCTGGTTCCTACGCAATGGACTATTTTTCCTGTTTTCCTCAGTGACCTGGCCTGCTTTTTGCTTTCTGTGGCATTCCCACCAGCTTTTTGATCCTCGCTCAGCTCTGGGTTAAGCCACTATGACATCCTGCTGCTTTTTCCATCTGTCTATAAATTCTGTAGCAATTCCTATTCTGATTCTAAATATGAGCCTAATGCAATGAGTGAGTTGACTTCTTCGACTCTCTTGCCTCTGAACTCTTTTTTCATGTAGTGCTTTCTATGAGCATTCTGGTGTTGACCTGAAATATTGACACTTCCACTTTCACTCAGACTCTCAAGTAAAAGAAAAAATGTTTTCATATCGTTATCATTATGCTTCACATGTTAGAGTTCTTTATATATCCCAAAGTCATTTACATTCTCCTCATTAATAAAAACCTTCAGTACAAGTGAAGATAGGCACTTGGTTGCAGCGTTGTAATTAGTAGGAGAGTTAGGATTTAAATCCAGGTGTTCTCATTTTAAGCTCCATGAGTCTACCACATTCTCTGCAGAAGCAGCATCATGGCTCTTTCCACTACGGTTCTATCTGTTGTGAAAACCTTCTCTAGACATTGGCCTTCCACTGAGGTAGCATAAATCTTTCTTCTGCTAATAACACATAGAATTCATGGATATATTTTAACTAATCAAAATCCTCACTGTTAAATAAAGGAAGGGAAATCCCATGGTGCCAAAGTCAAAGGGAAATTTAAAACCAGAATTCTATGTTAGAGTGTTTTGCTTTGGCAACTCAAATATGGGAGGGCAGGAATGTTAGATTACGTTTGGGTATAGGGCCTTGGAGTTGTTGACCGGAGTTCAGTATCCATTGGGGAACAGAATCTGTGACCTTGGATTCAATTGAAGAAATGGGAATGAATAACCATGCTAAAGTTGGACCTTTACAAGAAATGGAGTAAAAGAGGAAGAGGGGAGAATTTTCACATCTGCCTGAGAAGCAAGAAAGAACTTGACTCTACCAAAATTCTAGGTGGGAAATAAAATTGTCCAGTGAAAAGCTGAAATCTTAGGCCAGAGACACAAATAAGCATGAAGTCTGAAGTTAGTTTATAAATGTTTTGTTAGACTCCTCAAGCCAAGCTATTAAAACATTTTGAACTAGTAAACATCCTGGGAATGTTAAGAAAACAAAGATGAAACAATTATATAATAACCAAACTGGGGTACATGAGATTCTTAAGGGAAAAAAGTTTCACTAAAAATGAGCTCGTGAGAAAAAGTAGAAAGCACACGAGGTGATAACACACCTTGAGGGAGTCGGCCAACACAAACTCAGGAGGAGCAGCTATCTCAAAACTGGAGATTATGGAACAACCATAAAGAGGCTAGGTAATATTTACTGCATGGATGAAGTAATTTAAAAAGTAAAAAGAGGAATAGAATCACAAATAGTAAGAAAAGACAATTTTTGTTCACCACGTTTTTACCTCTTCAATGGTTTTTTGGCTCTGTCTCCTCATCTCCATCCCTATTGCCACTACTTCAGTTTAGGCCTTTATCATTTCTCATTTGGATTACTGCCACAACCTCCTAATTGACTTTCTTGGCTCAGCATTGCAATTTTCTCTCTCCCCAATCTTGTTTTCATTCCCACTTGTTCTTCACATTGCTATATCAAAACACATCATCCCTCTGATTTATGTATTATAGGCTGATTTTAGTCTTTGGGACATAGGTCAAGCTCCTTGGCATTGTATTCATAGCTCCTTAAGATTGGACCCTAGACCACCTCTTCAATATCATCACACAGCTGCCTCATCCTCCATGCACTTGCCATTCTCTCTCTCTCAGCTCTGTGCCTTTGCATGCTCTACCTCTGCTGTTTGGAAAGGTCTCCAAGTCCCCTTTGCCTAAGTCAGTTCCCCTTTCAGGAAGCTTCGTTGATTCATCTTCTCCACAGCCTCTTCCTTAGTCTGGATTAGGCTTCTTGCCATCGTGCCCCCATTCCTTTCAATGTCTTCTCTGTCATGGCATTACCATGGGTGTCATGATGGTCTGTGGACCAGGGTGATCCCTACTGGATTGTGGGTTCTTTGAGGACAAGGACCAGGTCTTGCTTGTATTTGTTTCCCACACATTTGGCATAGTGTCTGGCACAGGTGATGAAGCCTGTGCTATTAGGGAGTGAGGTGGTTTACTGGATGGTTTCCTCTTTGGTGATTCCTCTCTGTTTAACCCTATTACTGATTTGATTACCAACTTAAGCTGAAGCCTTTCTCAGCTATCTTTCTTAAGTATTAAAAGTGGATTTGATTTGCTTCTAAGAATCCTCCGTCCCTGGTTTCAGGGTCACATCACTGTCCCTTTATGCTCCTCTGCAAGTGGTCTCACTTGACAGTTTTACCTAAATAATTACATAAAGGGAGAAAATATTGAATCCTTTCTGTTTTCTATCTTGTTTCTTTAATTAATCTTTTAGTTTTGTGTGATCTCTTTTGCTTTTCCCAATTTCTCTTCTTTTTTTCAGATATTTTCTTCATTCCCGTATGCATCTTTGGTTGGATCTTTTCTGTTTCCTTTCTTTCATGCTGACACTAAAAGCAATCTGTCACCTTTTGTTCTTTCCTGTCAGTCAATCTCTGGTCCGTGACAGATTAACGTTGACAAGCTTTTGTGCTGAATATAAATGGTTTCTCTCTGTGTTTAAAAGGGAACACACAGCACACAAACAAGCTGGGGAAAGGACTATTTATGACATAAGAAGTTGGAAAAATTGGGATAAACATATTGATCTATTGCAATCTTTTGTTTGTGCTAAGACCAAGTAAGTAATTATTCAGACTACTTACTAACCTCTTCACAATTTAAGATTGCTTAACTTTCAGTGTAAACAAATTTTATTGTGGTCTAAGACGATTTCCAAATGCTAGCATTCATTTATTTAAAAGGGGAAAGTCTGTGGAATAATAATGTTCTGCCATCCTCCTTTTAATGAGAATGGTTATGGTAACTTTTTGAAATAAATATGTCATAACAACTATATGACAGTATGTTGAAATAGGAGAAATGGGGTTATTATCTGGGTTTACAATTAGCATAACCAAACTGTAGAATAATAATGGGGCATACATGGAGGAAAATGTTATCCTGGTTAAAGAAGCTGGGCACTAAAATCTACAGAACTATGTTAGAATTCTGGTTCTGTAATTTATTAGGCACTTGGCCTTGTACGAAACCTCAGGTTCCTCATATGTCAATTAGGCTAAGGATTAAAAGGAACAATGTATTATTTAGCATGAATTCCTGGCATATAAAATACCCTATATATGTAAGTATAAAATTAAAATAATGATTGTCATTAGCTTATCTCTCTCATCCTCCTGTTCCCTTCATCATTGTCATCCAACTTAAATGTCTACTTTCAAAATTCTCACTATTCTTATTCTTTCTAAACCAGTAACCAGTACGTTTAAACTGTGTTGTGACCCATTAGTGGGTTATGAAGTCAATTTACTGATCTATATTTTAAAATGTAATACGATAGAAAATATTAGAGTGAATTGTATGTACTAGCAGAAAGTATTTTTGTGAAACATTTTAGTTATACAAATGATCTGACTGACATTTTAAACAGGCTCTTCTGCCTGCTCTATGGACTGTGGACTCTAGATGGGCACAGCTGGAAGAAGGAGCTTTTGCTATCATCCAAGTGAGTGGTAGTGAGGAAGATGACCGGCATGGAAGGAATAGTTGTGGGTGAAAAGTGGCCAGATTATGGATAGAGTTCATGGTAGAGGCAACAGGTTTTGTTAACTACTGGATGTAAGGTAAAAATTTTTTGTTGGACCAAGCAAATGGAAAAATGGATTTGCCATTTTCTGAGATGAGGATGCCCCTAAGTGGGGTAGGTTTGTGGACTAGAACAGAGAAAGATAAATTTTGAGTATATTAAATTTAAGATGCCTATTATTATGGATGTGAAGATGTTAAATAGATAGTTGGATATACAAGTCTAAATTCAAAGGCGAGTTCTGGACTGAAGATGCACATTTGGGAGTCATTAGGGTATATATACTATTTGAAATCATGTGTCTGGATGAGATCACCAAGGATGTGAGTGGAATTTAAAGAAGGGATGTGGTCCAAGGACTGAACCCTGGGGTACTGTGACATCTAGACCATGAGAAATTAACTACAGGCAAGTAAAGAGACTGAGACACTGCAGCCAATGAGAGGGAGATTAACACCTAGGAGAGAGTGGTGTCCTGAAGCCGAGTGAAAAAAGTACAACTGGAGTGAGTGGTCACCTGTGTCAAGGGCTGTCAGTGGATCACAAGGTGGAGATGATGTATTTTGTGTGTGTCAGGTTTTACAACATGTAATTGTTATAATGCAATACATTTTTTGTTCTTACCTTTTTTTTTAACATCATGTTTTTAAAGTGCATTCTAGGTCATACGTCTAGGTTGTTGCTTTTTACTTGCATATTCTACTGTATTTTTAACTCCATTTCTCTGATGATGGAGACCTATGTAGTTTCTAAGTCACAGTCCTAGTGAACTTTCCTGTCCCCTTTTAGTCCTGTGCTAGTATTTCTCTGGGGTACATACCTAGGACTGTAACTACTAGGTCTTAGGACATGGACATTCTTCATTTTTATGAAATACTGCCAGATTTTTTTTTTTAGTATTAGTAGCTGAACTTATTTACCTTCTTTTCAACAGCATATGGAAGTTCAATATCTTCATAGCTTTTTTTTTACACTTGGATCTAACCCCTTTTTCTTGATATTTTTGTTATTCTAATGGGAATTCTGTGGCTTCTCAATGTTTTAATTTGCATATCTCTCATTACTAATAGTTTAACAACATTTTCATACTGATATTGGCAATTTGGGCTTCTTCTTTTATGCACTTGCCTACTCATATCTTCTTTGTCCAGTTTCATGCTATCTCCATTGAACAAGCTTTCTCCTTTTTAGAGTCTTCATTATCCACTAATGACATCTTCTTTGTTGTTTTTTTTGCCAGTTCCCATGACACAAGCTGCCTTTCTTTATGATTCCAGAGTCTGTGTTACAGTTCTCTTCAGTTACCTTAAGCCTTCAAATCAATGATTTAATATCCAGCTAACACTGTAATGTTATATTTCCTTAACTTTCTCGACTTCATTGGCCAAGTCTCTAAATGAGCCAACATCAAGGCAACTTTTGCAACGTTCCATTTTTAATCTTTCAAAATAAGAGTTTCTTTTTTTATAACAAATTTTTTGCAGTAATGTCTGGAAGCAGCACTCCCACTATTTGACTCCCTGCTGAGCTTCCCAACACATGCACCAACATTCCTTAGTCCCCATTTGACACCCAGTTGCAGTCACAATTCTTTCCAGAAAGAACGTAAGGAAACAAGCCAAATGTTTTCCTCTCCAAGAAGCCACACATACCTACACTGAACTTACATGGCACTAAGTAGATATTGTCCCACAGGTCACTCTTTGCTTCGGTTCAACTGTCCTATAAGGTTATCAATTGTTGGAGGGTGGGCATGTTAGCATAAACCAATATAACATGGGTGTAAAAAACTCAGATCTTAGGCCTGGTAGTCTTGGTTCAAATTCTGACTCTGCCACTTAACAACTTAGTTTCAGAGATGTTACCTAACCTCTCTGTGACTTGGCTTATTACATCATTGTTGTAAAGAATTAAGTGAGTTACTACATGTAAAACACTTAGAAGAATGTCCAGAAGATTGTAATCACTCCATAAATGTTACCCATTACTCTAAATATTGATATCCACTCTACTTCCATTCCAGTGATATGTTGTACATATTAATAGTACATGTTTTTAAAATGATTTGAATATGAAAGCAATATATTACAGATAGTGGGTGAAATGAGAACTGGAAGTAAAAACAGGAACAGGAAGCTAAGAAAGCTTAAGAAATATAAGGTTAAAGTGGTAGTTTAATTTTAAATTATTGATTTGAAGGCTCAAGAGAAAAAGCACGAAGATGTAATTGCAACCATTTTCTATTATTCGTTTTCTATTTTAGCCTTGGCCCATACAAATGAGAACTTCACAGATAATAGGAGAAAACTTTTCACCTATCTCTTCACCTCTGCAGACCCGCTGTTCAAGAGGAAGGCTCTACTGATGGGTGAGATTGAGAGGATTACTAAGTATGCCTGCTTGAGCCCTGTTTTTGCTCTTTCTTTTCACCCAGCTTTCCTGCGGGCAAAGTCTCTTCTCTTCTCCTCCAACAGTAAGTGCACAGGGGCAGGCCTTGACACTGTGTGGGGAGATACCCATGCCAGGGGAAGTAGGAAAGCCTGTGTTTGCCCCAGATGCAAACTAAATTCTCTAATACAAATTTACTAGCAGTGAGGCTGATGTTTTGATTCTTTTCTGACTTCTGTGTTTTATCACTTAGTTTGCCCCTTGAGAAGTCCCAATAAAAGGGAAGATGCACAGCAAGATAAAGGAAGGCGATAGAGAGGGAATAAACATGGAGAGACAAATAGAAAGGAGCTGGACAGTGGTAAATGAAAGGATGGAGACCTCTTCATTTGTTTCATACAGTAGGAACATTCATAGAATTGCAGTGCTGGTGACTGATGAAGAACAGATTCAACAGCAGGAGGTACTGAGAGAGGGATAGCTACAAATAGGGACCACAAGTCCTAATTTGGCTGGGACAGTCCAGGTGTGTGTCTACCGTCTTAGCATTTTGTTCAGTTTAGTATTTTCCTGAACAAAGGTATCCCAGTTTGGATAGTTAATTATATAGTCACCACAGGTGTGGTGGAAAGAACAAGGCTGTTGTTGGTGCATGATAATGGAGAAAACCATAAATGAGCAGTTTCATGAGGAACGTGATTTTTAAGTGATGGGTAATTATATGCCTTTAGTTTTAAATGCCATCTGAAAATTGGATGTCATAAGCATTCTTTGAGGAAATGTTATCATTAACACAAAAATGGTCAGAGACTATTTCCATTTATATAGTTCAGTTTTTTTGTTTTTTTTTTTGACAGAGTCTTGCTCTGTCACCCAGGCTGGAGTGCAGTGGCACTATCTTGGCTCACTGCAAGCCCCACCTCCCAGGTTCACATCATTCTCCTGCCTCAGCCTCCCAAGTAGTTGGGACTACAGGCACCCACTACCATGCCCGGCTAATTTTTTGTATTTTTTTTTTTTTTAGTAGAGACGGGGTTTCACCATGTTAGCCAGGATGGTCTCGATCTCCTGACCTTGTGATCCTCCCACCTCGGCCTTCCAAAGTGCTGGGATTACAGGCATGAGCCACCGTGCGCAGCCGTTCAGTTGTTTTTAAAGTGTGATCCCTTTAAGGGGACCCATATAAATGCCACCTATGAACTTGTTAGAACTAAGGACTCTCAGGACCCATCCAAACATACTGAATCAGAATCTTTGAGATTGGGGCTCAGCCATCTATGTTTTAATAAACTCTCCAGGTGAATCTGATGCACAAGAATGTTTAAGAGCCAGTGGTTTCATTTATATGTAATAATTGTGAAGGCAGAAATATGATAGTGCTATAATCTGTCAATCAATCATCTGTTAAGAATCTATACAAAGCCGTGTATTGGGTGCTTTATTCTGTGAAAGATACAAAAGAACACAAAGATAGTAAAATAAGCATTCTCTACCCTTGAGAAGATTGCAATTGGGTTGGGGAAATTGCACCTACACCCATAAGAAGTTGTCTAATAATAGAAAATGATAAATAAGTAGGCAAGCTAAAATGTCTATTGGAGTTCAGGAGAGAATGCCCAATGGGAGAGCACAGACAGGAGATACTTTGTGGAGGACATAGAACTCAGAAACAAGAACAGGTAGGAAATAGCAGGAACCAGGAGAGTCTAACTGGGGAGATAAGATCAATTTTCAGCAAACAATGAGTAGCAACTGAAGAGAACAGTGTTAATGCCAATATGGCTCTGTATTGGTCTTATTGAAAAAAGGTTCCAAGGTGAAATGTTTTCAAAACTTGAGATTAGACAAAATTTAACAAGTTTCTTTTACTGCATATACTTCTCGGAGTCTTTAAAATACTAAAGAGCAATGTGGTGCTCCAAGAAGGATTGTGGCATTTACCAGTTGACTTATGGTCCTTGGAGCAGCAGATGCCAAAATGGGATAAGATCCCTGAAAACACCTCTGAAGTGGAAAGCTCTTGAATCATCTCAGCTCTCATGGGGTTTACCAATGCATCCAGCATGCTGGCTACCTCTTGCTTATCCTGTTCAACCCAATTATGTCATTGATCAAATGGATCAAAATGATGTTCTGTGGGATGTCCAGACAACCCAGATCTTTTTAGACTTTATTATAAGAGATGATAGGAGAAAAGTCTAGCCTTGAGGCACAACTGTAAATGAATAGTATTGTTCATCCTCTGTGAATGACAACTGTTTGTGATTTTCTTTTCTATTTGTAATGAAAAACAGCACATTTACCAAAAGAGCGTCAACATATGACTTTTAAGGAGGTATCTGTAATAGTCAAACTCATAGAAGCAGAGAATACAGGAATGGGGCATTGTCACTAAATGAGTATAAATTTCTTGTTAGAATAAATGAATAAGTTCTAGAGATCTGCTGTAAAATATAGTGCCTATAGTTAGCAATACAGCATTGTACACTTCAAAATTGTTAAGATGGTAGATCTCATGTTAAGTGTTCTTACCACAATTAAAACAAAACACACAAAAAAAGGGATACAAGGACACTTGGGGAGGTGTTGCATATTTCTATTACCTTGATTGTAGTGATGATATCACGGATGTTTGCACATATTCAAACTCATCAAATTGTACACGTTAAATACATGCAGTTCTTTGTATATCAATTATACCTCAATAAATCTGTTTAAAAATCAGCAAAGCCTTTCTAATCTGCTTTAGCAATGCCACACCCAGCATAGCAGCTGAGATGCGGGCTATGACCTGGTGGAGTCTGTGATAGTCTATAGTCATTGTCCAGGTTCCATCTGGTTTCTGCAAGAGCTAGTTCAGGGAGTGAAGTGGAGAAGTGATACAGCATTGACCCTATCTCCTTTAAGAATGTAGTGATGGCAATCAGGTCTAACAGTCTCCCACCCCTAGGATAAAAAATATTTTTAATTTACTAAATTTTGGCTAGAGGTGGGGGAGAGTCTCAGTGGTTGCTACTTGGTCTTTTCCAAGACCAGATATCTAATATACAGGTGACTTCAACTGCCAAGTATGTCAGTAATAATTGTACACTCGGACTGAAAAAATCACCATTGGGTAGGTCCATAGACCTAGTGGACTCACCTTAAAATGGACCTGAAATGAGACTTTATTTATTACTTGGCCATCACAAGCCCCTACTTACACAGAGAGGCTATAATAATGCTTTGGGTTTCTGAGTATCAACTTCAATTCAGACCTTATGTTTAATTATCCTTGAGATGTATGGGCATTCCTTGTCCCCAGTGTACCATTATATATATGGCAGAAGGACCAGGGAAATGCTAAGTCCTTCCTCCCAGGGACCCAGCCAATTCCTCAGTAAGATGTTTCCAGATCTGAAAATTGGCTCAAGTCTGTGAACTGAGCAAAGAATGGTGACTTTCTATTGAGGTAATTCCCTTCAGCCATCCAATTCTCCATTCTTACTTTCCATGTTTGTTACTGTAATTTCAGCTTCCTGGCTTAAGAGGAAAACCACTCTTCCATGGCCTCTATTATTCGGGGCCCTATTATCCTCATGGATATTAACAAGCCCTTCTCTGTGACTCCTCTCCTAGACCAGGTCAGCAGAGCAGAGTCACCATTGAACAATTTTTGTGATGCTAGTGTCCCTCTCACTAGTGTATTCCTGATAGTGGCTGGTGTGTCCACCAGGCTTCTCATTGAGCTCAGTTCTCTGAGGGGTTGTGTAACTGCACATAATATATCCATCATAGCATGCCCACTTTGCTCTTCTCTTTATTCCTTTCTCTATCACTTGCCAAGGCAACTCAAGCAACTCAAGCACATTCGGCATTGGTCATTGCTTTCTCTAGGCTTCTAAGAGCTACCCTAAAGTCAGTATCCCCTGTCCCCCAGTGTCCTTGCTGGGATAGTAAATTCTGTGGACCCAAGTCAATGAATTCTTACTTATTCAGCCTTAAATTATTACCCTCTGAATTAAGTTACCTCAAAATTCAACTACCCAGAGGTAATTCCCAGGCTCCTGCCAGTATCGGCTAGCTAATTCTTTCAGCTTTTTAGTATATCATCTCTTCCCTTGCTTATCAGACTCACCGTATTCCTAGCAGAGTTTTACTGGGATGTAGCCTATTATCTGTCTGACTGCCAGTAGAGGAGGTATGGGGCAGCCCCTGAAGTGGGTATGACTGCATTGTTGGTGGGGAGGCCTCTGCTGCAATTTTAAGCATAAGAGAAGTGCTAACTCTCACCAGGCATGGTGGCTCATGCCTGTAACCCCAGCACTTTGGGAGGCCAAGGAAGGCGAATCACCTGAGATCAGGAGCTTGAGACCATCCTGACCAACATGGAGAAACCCCGTCTCTACTAAAAATACAAAATTAGCTGGGCGTGGTGGCACACGTCTGTAATCCCAGCTACTCAGGAGGCTGAGGCAGGAGAATCACTTGAACCTGAGAGGTGAAGGTTCAGTGAGCCAAAATCTTTAACTGTTTCTAGGGAAGAGTGTACTACATCAGCAAACTTTGAGGTTTCAGAGGGTCTGCAGAGCTCATGTCCTCAGAGGCATCCATCCAAATGTCTTTATCTATGTTTCAGGGTTCCAGATTTTCCTGGAACTAAACTAAAATTTTCCTGGGACTTGAACTAAACATAGATTTGCCTTGGCTGAGCATTAAAACATTTCTAGAGCTCTGCAACTCTAACAGTTAAGTCTTTAGCCTGCTGCTCATCTGTTTGTGCCGTTCACTGCAGGAGGTACTAGTCTCTTGGCAAGCTCAGTAAAGCTCCCTTGCTCTCATCTTTTAGTCTTAAACTGCTTGTCATGGTTTTCAGTTCGTCATTATCCTTCTGCAGGGCATCAATCCAACTTAGCAATAACCAGACAATGCCTTATTCTCTAGAGATTGTTCCCATGATCTCTCTCAAATGCCTTTGTGCTCACACCAGGCATATTCCCCCATACATTTTTCCTAGATCATCATTAATAGTCTTTAGTTATTGGGTCACTGCCTCCTTCCAGGAACTCTGCATTGGCCATATATCATGCAGGAGCATGCATATATTCTTTGTCTTTTTGGCAGTAAGTGAGCCAGCATCCAAACTCTATTTTTCCATCTGTGTTCTCCTATTACTCCTGGGACCCCCTGTGACAGTTCAGCTGCTCCAAGAAGTACATGCCAAGATGGGATTAAGTATGCAAAATAATTTTTTTGGGGGGAGGATGGTGAAAGCATATGAAGGATAAGGGGAAGGGAGCATAAGGTGGAGAGAGCCTTCAGGCCACAGTGCAAATCTGAAATCTGTAAAGGAGAGAGAAAGAGGAGAACTGGGTAGAAAAAGAATCAGATTGCTATGCAGTTCAAAGAAAGTTTTGGTCAGGTGCATTTGGAGCCGTGAGTCAAAATTGTCCATTAGAAGCGTCCTGTGTCTTGTATTAGTTCTTCTGCTCTGCTCATTTCTTGGCTGTTAGAAACTCATAGGGAAACGTGAGATTCCCCATGTCTCAGTGCAGACATGGTGGTGGATCTGTGTCCCCACCAGAGATCTGAGTGGCGCATTTCATGGCTGCGAAAGATCTTGCATTTTCAAACTTCTTTGATCATGGACTTTACCTGTAAAACATCTTTAAGGGATGTTCAGTGAAATATACTTTTTAAAACTCTGGGCTTTATATTTGTGTTAAAATTTGAGTTGCTGATATATTAGGAGTGCACATGATACCTTTTCTAATGTCCCTGGTTTTCACGGCTTTTCTTTGGTCAAGAGAATGCTCTGTATTTTTACTGTATTTTAAAACAAAGGTCTATATAATAGATTACTATGTACAAGAAAATGTTCAAGGATTTTGTCTCAGTCAGCTCAAGCTGCTATAGCAACATGATAAACTTGGTGGGTTAAACAACAGGTATTTTATTCCTCACAATGGAGTCTGAGAAGTCCAGGATTAAATTGCCTGCCAATCTGGTGTCTGGTGAGGACCCTCTTCTGGGATTGCAGAGGGTCATCTTGCTATATCCTCACATAGCAGAGACAGAGATCATCTCTCTCATATCTCTTTTAGGGACACTAATTCCATTCAGAAGGGTTCCACATTTATGACCTAATTACTTCCCAAAGGCCACACCTCGAAATTCCATCACATTGGGGACTATGGCTTTAGCATAAGAATTTTGGAGAGACACAAACATTCAGTCCATATCAATTGTTCTATATGTTAACTTGTAACAGTACATTTGAGACAGGCACTCTTATTATCACCACTTTATAAGTGAAGAGCCTAAGCCTTCAAGAAGTTACATGACTTGCCTAAAAATCACATAGCTAGTAAGTGATTGTGCCACTTGTAAGTTGTGCAACTTGTAAGTTGAACCCACAATGTCTGGCTCCAGAGTCAGTGCTCTCAACCACTGTGCAATGCTGCCATGTGGGCATTCCTGTGTTGTCTGTGGCTCTGCAGAAGAGTTTTGGAAGCTAATGCTGAATGTGACTTAGCAGGTTATTGTTAATGAAGGACCCTGAGTGGCTGGTGCAACATAACTTGGATGACTCAGGTAAGTGGGATTCTGATAGCCAGAGAGTGCATCTCCCAATGAACACATGTAGAAATATGCACTCCATAAGTATATATTATTTCCACCGTGGATAAATACATATATGAACCTGCATGCACATGCTTCATACACATCAATATATCATGTAGCTATCCCATGCCTTATAATATGTCCATTTTAAGTATACACAGTCAGAACATTTT
This sequence comes from Nomascus leucogenys, assembly GCF_006542625.1. Taxonomy (NCBI): domain Eukaryota; kingdom Metazoa; phylum Chordata; class Mammalia; order Primates; family Hylobatidae; genus Nomascus; species Nomascus leucogenys. Next base: position 132,252,429 of record NC_044383.1, read on the forward strand.
TAGTATTCCCATAAATGTATTAGTAGCTGGTTAGTATGGGATCTGTCCGGTTTGAAGCCATACAGACTTTTACTCTAATTAGCAGTGGGATCTTCAGCAGGTATTTTTACATCTTTGAGCTTCAGTTGTCTCATCAATAAAAGCAGCTATCATCATACCTGTCTCACAGGGTTGCTCTGAAGATCACATGAGTGAAGAGAAGTAAAACTGCCTAACACAGCTCCATTACTCAGGAGAGCAGTGAACATTGTGTTAAATTGAATTAAATATCATTTACAATTCTTAACACGATGGAGGTTTCTAATGATTATTAATAAAATGAACGTGGATTATGTTAACCTGAGCTGGTTTCAAAATATGTACCCTGCAGCTTCTACTGTGAAGTCCAGCCTTCTCGTTTTTCTCTAGACTAAAATCATCAGGGGTCCTGAATTATCTTCTTAGCACTCTCACTGGTCAGCTGTGTGGTTCTAGACAAGCAACTTTCCACTATTGTTTCTGAGTTGAGATTCTCAGATTCAGCACCACGGAGAAGTGCTGGGTTGGCTGCAGGAACTTCAGCAGAAAACTTTTTAAAAATGTAGTCGAAGGCTCTACCTCAGTGATTCTGTCTGATAGCATTTTATTCCTTAGGATAATGCTAGCTACTGTAAGAAATAAATCCCTGAATTGGCCAGGCGCGGTGGCTCACGTTTGTAATCCCAGCACTTCGGGAGGCCAAGGCGGGCGGATCACGAGGTCAGTAGATCGAGACAATCCTGGCTAACACGGTGAAACCCCGTCTTACTAAAAATACAAAAAATTAGCCGGGCGTGGTGCCGGGTGCCTGTAGTCCCAGCTACTCGGGAGGCTGAGGCAGGAGAATGGCGTGAACCCGGGAGGCGGAGCTTGCAGTGAGCCAAGATAGCGCCACATCACTCCAGCCTGGGGGACAGAGAGAGACTCAGTCTCAAAATAAATAAACAAACAAATAAATAAATCCCTGAATTTTAGTGGTTTAATACAGAGGAGTTTATTTCCTGGTCATGTGACAGTCTGGTGAAGCGGTTATTGCCATTTGTGCCGCTATTCCCTCTATGGGGGTTTCATCTTCTTTCATGTTGTTGCTCTGTCCTCCACCAGGGCATTAGAATCCTCTGCTTCCAGCTAGCAGACATAGAAAAGTGAATGTAGGAGTGCATGCAAAGTGAGGCACATCTCTTTCTCTTAGATTCATCGACTAGAACTTAACCTAATTGTGCACCTAGGCTCAAGGGGCTGTGGGAGATGTAGCCTCTGACTACATAGTCCTATTCCAGGGACAGCTTTATGCTGAAAGGAGAACTCATTTCTTCTGTGAACCACCAGCTTTCTCTACCATGGCCAGGCTTGTGACTCAGTGAACTTGATGGCACCCAAGATTATCAGACTATATGCCTAAAGCACAGTATGTATAGAGGAATCTTATTTAACTGTTGTTTAACAAGGGTTGTAAAACTTTTGGAAACTCTGAAACTTGAATTTGTATCCTAAATTTGAATTCCACAGCAAAGAGAAAACCAGAAAATATCATGAAAAACTTTCTCTCATGTAAATTCCCACAATGTTGGATGTTGGAGGATTAATTGCTGTCACCCTTTGCTAATTCCCTTATCCTTTGGGTATGTGGATAGCAAAAATCTTTCCAACTAAAAAGAAGTATTTTTTTTAATCACTGTACCAACGTTTTATAAGAATAAATTCCCTTGTTCTTCAACACATGTAGATTGTGTTATTTTTGAATATAATGTTCTTATTGAGTGTTAATTGCATGCACCTACAGCTTTCAAAGAAGTGATAACTAGATACTGTCAAATTGAAAACAGCCAGTCTTCTCTCTAGCTTTATGCATGTGTTAATTTATAAGGTGGATTAGCAGGAACTTCACAAGCCCTTATTTTTGGTCTGCTTGGTGATGAGAGTGATGAAAGAAAAAAATGCAGATATATTGCTTCTGTTTAAAATTTTGTAATAAGACAATGGGCGGAAGTGCTCTGGCACAGAGGTTTCTGTTGATGAAAGCATTTGCCAATTTACTCTAATTTCCTGAACTTTTACGGTTAGCAAAGAAAGTACACATAAGCACAGAAAAATCTCTTTTTATTTTTCTATAATTTTCTTAATTTACACCCTTTAATTTGGAAAAGACCCATTTAACTGTGCTTAAAATTATTTGCAGGGCACGGTCTATTGTTAACATTTTCATGTAACTTCATGGGGTCCAATGAAATGGGTGCAGAAGGTGTAGCCCAGGTATCACATTTATAGATGGGCCTGGCATTAAAATATGCCATGTCCATGTTCAGAACTTCATTTTTTAAATAAATTTCTTGAATTTTGGTGATGATTCAGAAGTAATTCAGATTTAATTTAAATGTTTCTTGTAAGGTTTGCTAAATAAAACACGGCCAAAAATGTTGGAAGAGAATATTGAACTTTAAAGCAATTTAGAAGCCTTGGTTGTGTGCTTTTGGGGTGCTCAGGTTCATGGGAAAACACAGCAGGGGCACTTTTGTGCATGCAGAGTTCTGAAAGAGGGCTAAGGGAACAGACACAATGTGTAAAGCAGGGGCCTTATTTTCAGCCACTCTACGGCTGCCCTTGAAATTCACGTAATGCTTTAAGATACATCTTCACATTCTATGAGGACATGGGCTTTGTTTCATAGGGTTCTTGAATTTCAGTGGAGTTGGCCCCTTTAGAGTGTTATGTAATATTTTGTTATTGAATGAATATATGAAAATGCGTCCATTAAAAATGTCCAATGACTTCATTTATATTCTGCATTTAATCTATTTCTAATTAGTGAACTTTTAAGTAATGTGAAAAGTGGCTTCAAGATAGTTTGGGGTTCAATCGAGGACATGTTTTAGAGTAAAAAATGTCTATAATACTCAAAGATTTTGTTAGAAAATGACAAAGGAGGTCATTGAGTTATGGTCCGTTTTTCCACAAAGCTAATTTCTTTCTTTACTGTGAACTACTGTTTAGTATTCTTTCATCGCATACAAAATTTATTTTAAAAGGTAGTGTTCATTTTATGGAAAACTTTATGGTGTTCTGGCTTTTTCTATTTATTTTCCTCATTCCTTTTTGAGGACTGATTTAGCTCAGCATGTATGTTTCAGGTGAGTGAATATTTAGGAAGCAAATTCTTAATAGCTAGATGATCTGACAGTGAATATTCGAAAGGGTAAAGCAACAGAAATAACATGGTGAACATTTCAGGAGCCTGGTGAATTATTATGCGGAAAGTTTTTGAAACTTTATTTTTCGTTAGGTTAGTCTGAACCTGAACTGTTATCATAACAATGCAGCATATTCTTCTGTCTAAGGAGGTAAGTGAAATCAGATTTAAAAACTCAATAACTATAATTAGAAATGGCACATTTAAACTTAATTTTATTTTTTCCCTTTTAAGCAAGACTCAGCCCTTTGTCTACTTTCAGTCCTATTCTGGGGCACACACTTTTTTTGAAGGCAAGCTGAGAGAACTTTGCATTGTAAGCAAACTGAGGTTCAGCCTTACCCTGCCCCTGCCCTGATTAATATTTGGACATTTACCTGGTTCTCCTTTTCCCACATGCTCCAAGCAAAAACTTGCAGGCATGTGCAGAGTCACAGGCAGGCTCTCCCAGGGAGGCAGGAGCAGAGGTCCATTAGCAGGCAGCATCATCATGTTCTCTTGATCTCTATAGGTTCTGAGACTTTTAAACCTAGGTGGAAGGTGATTAAAGAAAGGAACAGATTGACGGATGTCGTAGCAGAGAAAGAGAACTGGGGACATCTGCCAAGCATGGTCAGCATGGTTTCCTATATCCTAGGAAAGCTCATCAGGACTGTTTCTGTAGGACCTGTATCATTTGAAATTTTTTCTGCTTTTGAGTATAAGGTAGAAAGATGTAGTCAAGAGCAACAGATAGAGAAGCAGAAGGTAAGCCCAGTGGCGTGTGGGGGAAGAGAATGTTTACAGTGTACACTTGATAGGGAAGGCAATTTTATTCCTGTCTTCCCAGATCATCCCCACTTCTAGTTCCTTACTTTGTTGCTAGATGTTCCCATGAGAGGAAGGAGGAGTTGCTATCCCAGGCCTGGGATCTTGATACTATCAGTTGCCAGGGTTATCATTCCTTAATAATTACAAAGTTATGCCTATTTATTATTATCTTCCTGGTTTTATGCAGCAGAGTGGGAAAGTGGTCTTAGGGTCTCAGGGAGCTTGATTAAGAAGCAGCCTCATTCTTGTATTCTCTGCCTCTCCCTCTCTGTCTCTTTCTCCCCCTAAAATCTACTTGATCTTAGATACAGGCTTGGACGTTTGTTAGTTTCTTCAAATAGCGTTTCTTTTTTTTCTTTTTAAGTTTTATTTTAGATTTGGTGGTACATATGAAGGTTTGTTACATAAACATGTGTCATGGGGGTTTGTTGTACAGATTATTTCATCACCCAGGTATTAACCCCAGTACCCAATCTTTTGGGTACTTTTGGGTACCCAGTTATCTTTTCTGCTCCTCTCTCTTCTGTCACCCTCTCCACTAGAGTAGACCCCAGAGTCTGTTGTTTCTTTCTTTGTGTTCATTAGTTCTTATCATTTAGCTCCCACTTATAAATAAGAACATGTGGTATTTGGTTTTCTGTTCCTGCATTAGTTTGCTAAGGATAATAGCCTCCAGCCCCATCCATGTTCCCACAAAAGACATGATCTCATTCTTTCTAATGACTGCATAGTATTCCATGGAGTATATGTACCACATTTTCTTTATCTGATTTGTCATTGATGGGCATTTAGGTTGATTCCATGTCTTTGCTATTGTGAATAGTGCTGCAATAAACATTCATGTGCATGTGTCTTTATGGCAGAATGATTTATGATTTATATTCCCGTGGGTATATACCCAGTAATGGGGTTGCTGGGTCAAATGGTAGTACACTTTAAGCTCTTTGAGGAATTCACCTTACTGCTTTCTACAACAGTTGAATTAATTTACACTCCTACCAACAGTGTATAAGTGTTTGTAATAACAACTCATTGTGGTTTTGATTTGCACTTCTCTAATGGTCAGTAATATAGAGCTTTTTTTGTTTGTTTGTTTGTTGGCCACATGTATGTCTTCTTTTGAGAAGTGTCTGTTCATGTCCTTTGCCCACTTTTTAATGGGGTTGTTTATTTTTTTCTCTTGTAAATTTGTTTAAGTTTCTTATAGATGCTGGATATTAGACCATTGTCAGATGAATAGTTTGGAAATATTTTCTCCATCAGAGCTCTATATTAGGTACTTGCATAGTTACTAGTTAAGTAGTACTTCAATTCCTATTTTTCTGCAGAGAGAAGGAGTAATGGGCAGGAAAAGCTGGAGACACTCCCAGATATTTGGCCATAATACTATCACACACCACCCAAACCCCATCTTTTAAAATAGGCCACTAAAAGTATAGAAAGACAATTTGTTTTGATGAGAGGGGGAAAAAGATATTTGGGGTCAAACAGACATGTGTTTGAATCCTTGCCTAAACTTAGTGACTAGTTATTTATTACATTTTAAGTTGTTGGTCTGAGCCTATTTTCTTATCCCTAAAATGGGGTTTGTAATATTTTTCCTAAAGGGTTGTTGCAAAAGTCGCAGATAATACATTTCATTCTTTGATATATAATAGACATGAATTTATAGGCATTTTTATCTAATCAGCTTCTGAGATTTTTCCCTCCTTTCCCCTCTCCCAAAAGACCTTTCTCTCTTTCATACACAACAACCCTCAGGCTGCCTGTCATCCTTCTCTGACTTCTCTTTTTTTCTTAAAGGTTGCCCTGATTCACTGTCATCAGACTTCATTTGTATATACCTAGAGGCAGTTGAGGGTTGAGTAAAATAGAAGGACATAAATCTTGTGGGTTTACAGTAACTTAGATAATACAGGCATATGACATAGGTCACCTCTCTATGAGGCAACTTCATGATCCTTGTTGGTAACCCAAGAAGGCTAATGGCATAACATGCTTTCAAACTGATAATTCTTACATATCTTTTCAACTTTTATTTAGAGTGAACAGGTGAAGTTTCTATTGAAAAAATGTATATTTTTTCTGTGTATAGTGTAGTTTGTTGTATGTAATGAAGCAGTAAAAATTGTTTTAGAATTATCTTTCATTTCACAATTTTAAGTCATTCTTAAGTAACATTGGTTATTCATACAGACAAAGTGTTAAATATGTTCCCATTTCCACCTCTTTATCTGGCTATTAAAAATATCATCTAAATAGATACTTAACCTTATTTCTGGACTCTGCCAATCTTTCTTCATTCTACTCATGTCGGGGTCTTGATCATTTATTGTCATTATGCATTTTGAAGTTGTTAGGAATTTTACCTTTGAATTTCACATATATATGTATTTATACATAGATGTATGAAATGCACACACACATAAACAGACACACACAAATAGTTCTCCCTAGAAGAAAGATAAATTGCTGGCAGTATTTTGTCAATAATAGTAATTCATTTCGTGTTGCAATTTTGAATAGTCTCCAGCTCTCAGTTTAATTTTTCCTCTTACATTTTTATAAATGCCAGTGATTATAAACAGCATAGTTTATTTCTTTAAAAACCCAAGATGACCTGACTAAATAAATGAAATTTTGAAAGTCTGTAAAAATGATATAAAAATGTCATCTATGAGTAAAAATATTAATGATATATACTAACCTTAATATATTACTTTATAATTTCTTTATAGTTACAAAACAATATCATATTTATTACTCTATTCCTGACAGCAAACCTATAAATCAGTTATTATTAATATTTTAGACGAGAAATAGAGACCTAAGTCATTTCATTTATTTAAGAGTGTGAAGCTAGAGGTTGGCATGACCAGGACTGAAATCTAAATCCTTTAGATCCAAATCCTATGCTCTTTCCTGTGACCATGTTGCAGGTAACAGATATTTTTAGAAAATTGAGCAAATGCTCCAAATCTTAGGTTAAGAGTCAGAGAGGCAAGAATAGAAAATCGTCCACCTGGGATGATTTGTCCTAGAGAGTGCAATTAACTTGCTCCCAAAGTGCTTAAAAGATCTGGGACATTTTTGATTAAGTAGGTGAAGGTTGGTAAAATTTGCCAACTTTTTCCATTCTGACTTCATTCACTTCTTTGTACTTTAAATGTGATTTTATAGAACCAAGAAGTAATGAACCATCACATAAAAGGCTGACAGTCCATAGCTTCAGGCACATGAGATACCTTTGATTCTACTATATAGGGTTTCAGAAAAAAAAAAGTATGTATAGATTTGAAAGATTCATGGAAAATGGTTTGGAGGCAAGTTACACAAAACAGAATGATGGTTAGGGATGGAAGGGTATATTTCATTCATGGAAGGGAGATGTCTGAGACGTTATCATTGAGATGTAATATCAATTAACTAGGATTTTGTACATTTACATTACAAATCAAATTGGTATCGTTATTTTGGATTCAGTGATTCAGTGAACCTTAGTGTTATGGATGAGTAGTAGATACTTTACTCTCAAAACACTTTCAGATTGTTAGGCAGCAGTGGGGAAGATTGTAAGGAAAGCAGAGGTTGAAATAAGCCTTCCAGGTTTAAGGGTCTTGGTGCTCTTAAAAAATGTAGTGGTACTACAATAAGATATTTTAATAGAAAGGAATCTCTAGGAGTAAGGCATTTCTACTTTGCACATGGGATTTTATACAAAGAACAACCATACTATATTTCCTGAAGGTAATGTTATTTTTGAATGCAGGATGGGGTCGAATTATTAGCAATTACATTTTCAGATGCAGTATCATAGGAGTCTCTTGGCTTTTATACTCTTAGAATTTTTCAGTGACTCAGCAGATTGAGTTGCAATGTCAAAAGGAAGGAGTTGAGAAGCATGGCCTTGAGGGACAAAAGAAAGAAAACCAAGTCACGGAAGCTTTGCAATTTGTCCAAAATTTTCAGCTTCTAAATCTATGTTTTTGAACTGTATATCCTCAGAGTTCTATGAAATCGGGATAATAATAACCCGAATCCATAATATTACTAGTAGTGTCAAATATTCTAGTAGTATCAAACTAGAAAATAAGTGATAAGTGCTTAACACAGTATGAAGCAGACACACTGCAAGATGCTGTAAGGTTGCAACGAAACTAATTATACTTATTAAACATCCTATCCCTTCCTTACCATACCACACAGTAGTAACACAGACAATTTAGTACTGGGACCAGAGTTGGCAGAAAAGCTGCTGCTCCTTTGTTCTTGTAATGTCAGGGAGTGCTGGATTTGGGGTAGGTGTTGCAGGAACAGGGATAGGAGTTTGAGGTAGGTGGAAGAGGGAGGAAATAGAACAAGACCCAGGAGCCTGCCCATGACACTGTTGTGAGAGTTAACATCCTTTTACCAAACACCCTGAGTCCGCCTACTACCCCAATGTTAGGAAACATATTTGAAAAAGGGCTCATTCATTTACAAATTCTTTATTCTGAATTGATAGTTCTCCAAAATAAGGGAGACTGATTTCACGGCAGTCCCCCAAATGCAGGGGTTGCTTGCATGGCATTGAGAACCATGCTTCTTGCTCCAGTGGCACATGGGCAGGCTTGTGTATGCTAAAGAATGGAGATTCATAGCAGGAATGGGGAGAGGCCTTTAAAGCTCACAGTAAGTTAAGCATATGGGTAAAATAGACTGCCTGTTACGCACACCACCCTCTTATGTGACCCTTTCGGAAAAAAACTTCTCAATATAAAGAAATTATGACCTACTCAAAGCAATCATCTCCCTGCCTTCAGCTCCATTGAGTTATTCAACTTCTGTCAGTGTAACTTTCTATTTGAGTTATATAGGGAAGAAAAAAAATCATTTGGCTTGACTTGGTATAGCATTTTTCAAAATTCAAGCATCCCTAGAGTTCTTAGAAAGTAATGAGCATTGAGTTTGTCTTTGGCCCAGAGAGTTTTTATCCACTGTCTTGGAAGAAGTTGACAGTTCTGACACTTGATCATTCATACTTGGTGACTTGTGTGTCTCCAGTGAAACTCGAAGAGACAACCCAGTCTCTAATGATAGAAAAAAAAAAAGAGGAAAGCAAAGAAAATGTGTTTTCTTAACCACCATTATAGGAGATGGACAGTTCATATTTTAAGGTAAAAAATGAAATTTTTCTTGGGTCTCTTAAATGAGAGAAGTTTGATAGTTAATCAGGTTAAAACTATTATCAAATAAGGTCATTTTGATTATCAGGAGACTTTTTGTTATATGACATCCATTAGGGCTTCAGTTTAATCGCTAAGTAATGTGTTGGTGGCTAGAACATATTTTATTAAGATCTTATTTGAAAAAGCATCCGTAAATTTTCATCAAACATCTCAAATTACATCTTTCAAAAATCCATGACTATACTTAAATTTCTATGAGCTAATTGCTCAGACAATAAACAACAATAAGTAATGAACAACAGTTTCTAATCTTTTTTCTAAATGTTAATTACACAGTTCTTTTTTGTTTTTTCAATTTCATTTTTACATTCCACTGACTGGCTTGGCTCTCAGGAACTGGGCTAACCCAGAGAACAACACGTGTATCAGTCAGGGCTCAACCAGAGAAAGAGAATCATTAGGAGAGGTACATATTAAGAGATTTATTGCAGTGAATTGATTGACACAGTTGTCAGGGCTGGCTAGGCAAATCCAAAATCAACAGGACAGGGCATCAGGAAGGACAGGCTGGAACTCTTGGGAACTAGCAGAAGTTGCTGTCCACAGGTGAAATTTATTCTTCATCAGGGAAGCCTCAACTCTACTTTAACATCTATTAACTGAGGGAATCAGGCCCACTCAATTATCTAGGAGAATTCCCTTACTAGAAGTCAATTGACTATGGATTTTGAAAATATCAACAAAATACCTTCACAGCAACATGTGGACTGGTATTTGATTAAATAACTGGGGACTGTAGCCTAGCTAAGTTGACACATCTAAAGACCATCACAACATGTCAGCATATAACTGATCCATGTGAATAGCAAAGAATTAATACTAATTGACTATTTTATTCAAACAGGGCTTATCTTTGCATTCCCAAAAAAGATTTCATTTTGAAGGTGCTTCAGCACTGCCTTCTAATTCTCAGTATGACCTCAAATCAATAAATCAGTAGGTGACGTGGGTTGGGTTTTCATCTGGAGACAATCTCTGAGTTATCTAAACCAGATATTAATGCTCCAGGCCTATAAATATCAGCACATAGCTGCTATTTGGAGGACATGGGATTATCTTCTTTTCTTTCTCCAACTTCTTTTTAGTCTTAATAGGGGAAACCGTTCTTTCATGGAATTGATTATTTGCTGCTATGGTAAAGAAGTAATAGGATTTTTAAAAATGTATAAAATAATGTTGAATACGTGATGGCTAAGTTCCCAGGCTTGCCCCAACAAACTCAGTTCAAAGATCAAAAACTGGACCCTTTAGCTGTATACCCCTATTTGGAGAGTTCTTCCTTAAGGCAAGTATACCACAAATTTACAGCTAGTTTATGAAGTATATATACACCCAACTGATATCGCTTCCCTGTGTACTCATTTGTTAAATTGTTCTATTTTAGTATAATAATAATTTCTAACTGTTTCTCATAAGATAACATTTATCGAGTTTCTACTACATGGTAGACTTGATGCCAGATGCTGTGGTATAAAACCACAAAGGTAAAGGAAACAGCCTTACAGAGCTTAATTTCGCATTCAATTTGGGGTAATTGGTATAATAAGGGAAGTAGAAAATTCTATAAGAGAATATATGGGGGCACCAGGGGATTTCTAATGATTTTTTTTTCTAGAGGAATTAATAGCTAAACTGAGATTCACTTGGTTTAGGGCAGGAGGGAATGGAAAGGGCAGGAAGAGAGGAAGCAGATGCATGAAAGATAAGAAGTGAGATAGCATGATGGATTATGACAGAGGTTGTATCAGGTTGAAGCATAGAATTCAAAATGAGAGGGTTGGAGTGTCCAGAGATGAGACTGGGTGGGGGGCGGTAAGTAAAGACCAGATATTAGAAGAAATTAATTTTAATCTTCACCTGTGGAAAATCAAAAGGCATCAGAGAGCTGGAAGTGAAAAAGCAAGAAGGGGGCAGATTTGCATTTTAGAAAAACTCTCTGCTTGTAGTATAGACAACAGATTGAAGAAAGGGATCCTGTAAATCAGAAGGTAATGGATGTTTCAATTTTACACATTATTGTACATATATTCCCACTGACTAGTTCAGTGCTTGTAATACAGTAAGCATTGATTTATTAATGTATTCTTTCATTTCATTCCATATGCATTAGTCACTTAACTGCTGTGTTAGTCAGGGTTCTCCAAAGAAAGAACCAATAGGAGATAGATAGATAGATAGATAGATCGATAGATAGATAGATAGTTGGATGAAAGGGGATTTATTGGGGGAATTAGGTCACATGACTAGGGAGGCTGCGAAGTCTCATGAGAGGCTGTCTGCAAGCTGGAGATCCTGGGATGCTGGTAGCATGTCTCAGTACAAGCATGCAGGCCTCAGAACCAGGGAAGCTGATGGTGTAACTCTTAGTGTGAGGCAGAAAGCCTAAGAACATAGGGGGCCATTGGTGTAGGTCCTGGAGTCCAAAAGCTGGAGGGCCTGGAGTCCCAATGTCTGAGGCAGTAAAAGAAGAACGTCTCCTAACTCCCAGAGAAAAAGAGAGAGTCCAATTCACCCTTTTTTCTGTTTTTTTGCTCTATGCTGGGTCTCAGCTAATTGAATGGTGCCTGGCCACTTTGAGGGTGGATCTTCCCCCGGGCAGTCCTCTCAGACTCATAAGCTGAGCTCTTCTAGAAATACTCTCATTTTAGATATTCCTTAATCCAGTCAAATTGACACCTAAGATTAACCATCAGAACTGCTCCCTATAATACTCCATGCTATATGCAAAGAAGATAGTAAGAACCAAATTAGACTGGCATGGTCTAAGCTGTAATGGGTCTCATGGGAGAGGGAGATAAACAATAAATTAATGAATAAGATAATTATATATTGTGCTAAACTCCATGAAAGAAAACAAAGATTGCTCCGATAGAGAACAGCACGTACTACTTTAGGTAAGGTTGTCAGAGAAAACCTGCTTAAGGAGGTGGTAGCCCTGAGATATAAATTGGAAAATGAGTATTTTAGAATAAACCACAAAAAGTAAGATCAGGTGCGAGCTATTACAAAGACCCAAAAAGGATATGATAAGTATCAATACAGTAGGTCAGTCCTCAGAGAACTCATAATTAAGTAGGTGATGGAGGCAGACTAGGGGAATATATTTGCAGTACAACTTGAAGAATAATAGAGTTATGTCCAAAATGCTACAAGAGAATATAGGAATAAATACTTCTTTTGGATATATATAGAGGAAGTCTTCATAGAGAGGGTAGAATTAGATCTGCTTTTGAAAAATAGGTAGGACTTCACCAGAGAGGGAAATACATGAAGTTCAGTGAGGAATGGCCAGTCTGAGGGCTGAGCTTGAGTAAGGCATGAGAGATGCAACAAAAAAGCATGGTATTCATGGGAACAGTGACAGGACTGGATGGGCTTTAACGTAGAGTCTGTAGCAGACAAGGGCTTGTGATCTACCTTGCTCTGAAAGGATATTCTTACTCTGCTAACCCAGAAATACACCTTATAATAGAGTTGGACTAAAATAGACCCATTTTATGATGGTGCCCCATTTGACTTTTCCACGGTCTGACTGCAATGCTCAAAGTTTGTCACTCCATACTTGTTATTGCTTTATATAAAGTTCACTCAAACCACCATTTTTGCTTTTAAATAGTTGTCTGGCTTTCCAGAGTAACCAATGTAGTATGTCACTAAACATGTCCATTAATAATTTCAATTTAGTTTTAAGAGTGTAAAGGGATCTCAAAGTCTTCTAATTTGGTCTCTTCTTTAATGATAGCTAGTCTTAGGATAATCAAGCATGTATTTATTTTTCCATCTATGTCAGTATTCCTCTTTTTTTGTCTTTTCATTCTGGCCCTTGTCTCTTTTTTCTCAACCACTTTCTGTCTTCTTTCTGAATTGCTTTTCTCCATCATACTTCCTAATATGCAAATCTATAGCTGCCTCCCCAAAAAACTTGTCCTTGCAAGAAGCAACAAATAGATGTGAATAATGTTCTAGAGACATCCTGATTTTTGTGCCCTTACTCTTAGGTCTTATTAGAATAGTGTTCCTATAAGCAGCGGCCTTTTAAACATATTTTTAATAATATTGCTGATATTTTAAAAATGTGTTTTATCATTAAAAAAAATTTACACCATCACCAGAAAGTCTTCTTCTTTATGATGTGCTTATTTCACAGTGCATGCCTGTATCAAAACATCTCATATAGCCCATAAATATATATACCTAGTATGTATCCACAAACTTTTTTTTTTTTTTTTTTTTTGAGACGGAGTCTCGCTCTGTTGCCCAGGCTGGAGTGCAGTGGCGCGATCTCAGCTCGCTGTAAGCTCCGCCTCCTGGGTTCACGCCATTCTCCTGCCTCAGCCTCCCGAGTAGCTGGGACTACAGGAGCCCGCCACCATGCCCGGCTAATTTTTTTTGTATTTTTAGTAGAGACGGGGTTTCACCGTGTTAGCCAGGATGGTCTCGATCTCCTGACCTCATGATCTGCCCGCCTCAGCCTCCCAAAGTGCTGGGATTACAGGCGTGAGCCACAGCGCCCGACCAAACATTTCAAGAAAATACTGTATATTCTAGAAAAGTTGTTCTAAAATTGTTCTGTAAATCTGACTCTATGTATGTATTAGATTATATACATGTATGTATATGTATGTATCAGACTCTAGTTAACGTATTAGATTTGTCCAGTTGAAAAATGTGCTAATACCATTGTGCCTTAATTTTTTTTCTTTTTAGGTAAATGTTATCAACTGTAAGACAGCAAATTAGGAATATACCAAACATCATTAAGAATTTTAATGCTTTTTTCTTTCATTTAAAAAATATATTTTCAATAAGCTTATATCCAGTTTATAAATCTGAAATAGATAATTAGTGGTGAAAAAACATAGTAGACTTCTGCTTTGAGAACAGCATCAAACATTGCTGTTTCAAAATGCCACTTAAAATCATCTGACCTACATTGTCATCTTCTTTTGAATGGTTTTTGTTGCCATGTTAACAGCTTGATCTGAAGTTCATCTTCTTTGGCCTCCAGTGGAAAAATATCCTTCGGCTGACTGGTTCTTAGAAAAGTTTATTAAAGTTGGCTACACAATTTAACAGTGTAACAGAAACTGGGGCTAATGGAAACTGTGGCTTGAAAGGACAGCATTTAGCATGGAAGAATCCTGTTCCTCTAAACTGTAAAACATTCACAGCAGAGTCACCGTATACTTTCAGGAGCCACCTCATACGCTGAAGTCAAGTTATTACTCAATAAATTGTTGAGAACATTTCATTGGCAGTGAAATCTTTTAAGAAACCTTTTCCAACTAAGCGCCACCTGCTGGAGGCCACCTGTTTTCTGAGCAACAAGGTACCCAATCAAGGAGCCCAACTTGGTTTGGGTTTCTAAGGCATCTTTCCAGATCCTACAGCACTGAAAAGCTAGAGAGACAATTTGGTGCAGGTGAAGTCTAAATATTATGAACAATGATTATTTACTGAGACTCCATTAGTAGCTCCATTAATAGACATATATGTCTATCACTATGTTATAAAAAAGTGAATAAGACTGGAGGAGCCTTGTGGGATCTATACTTAATTTGAGAAGACAAGCATATATAATTACCTAGTAATATTGATTCTTATATTTAAAGAGTGCAAATGAGCCATAGGTCAGTGAGGTAGGAGAGGAGAAAGCAAAGTAATGAAAATCTCTCATCCATTGTGACACACAGAATACCTACTAAATAAGTTAACCTTTGTGTATGTTCTTGTTGGAAATCTCTGTAGTGTTGCTGCTAAATGGTAGCATGTTCATTGTCAAATTTGTTGCCCAGAGAGCAATACCTTGAGTTGGTGCATTGACTTCACTTGCGTTCTTCTCGACTGATAACATTGTTTTATTTACCGATAAAAATCATGATTCATAAACAGCACAGGTTCAACAGAGGGCTGAATTAATATTTTAAGACATTTATCTGAGCAACTAAATAATGACACAGCGTGTCTTGAAAGGTCTCTAATATTATTATGCTCTCATAATATTTAGAGTAAGAGGCAGATTATGCCAACAATAGAGTCCTTCATTTATTCAAATCAAGAGAGGAATGTAGGTGCCTACTGTGTGCCAGGCACCGTGGTAGGAGCTGAAAGGCAACATTTACTAAGACATGGCCTTTCTTTTGTGTATTTTCAGCAAGAATATGCAAGCAGAGCCCATAGTCTATATGAAGTGTTAGATAACATTCTTAATTACAATATAAAATGAAAGCATTAATAGGTACAAGTAAAATATGTCTGGGGAGCATCAAGAATAGAGGAATATTTGCAAGGTGAAGGCTTCCCAGAGAAGGTGATTTTAGAGGCTTATCTTGAAGGAAGAATAGATGTTGTAAGGCAGTAGGCTGTATTACAGTAGTAGCAAAATCATTTTATCATGTATATTTTGCCAACTATTTTGTTACACATATCTTTTTTCTTTGCAATACATTTTATTAATTATCTTAATAACTCTGTGATTCAGGTACCATTGCCATCTCCATTTTAGAGAATGAAAAAAGTACCAAGTTTAGAGAGGTTAGTAATTTGTCAAGGTCTCCCAGCCCGTGTGTGGAGAGGGATCACTGCTGAGCCTGACCTCTTATCCACCTAAATGAAACCATGTGTCACTGTGCTGGTGAGAGGAATAGACACAAGGGTTGTGAAAAACTTAGCATGATTTTCTGGCCCTGGCTATTAGAATTCAGTTTTGGTGAGATTATGAGATCTTGAGAATAAGGTCCAGATTGTATGCTTCTTTTACATCCCTTTCAATGCCCTGTATAAATTTCCTAGATAATTACAGACATGAACTCTTTTTGCGTGTATGTGTGAAAATATTTTTGAAGCAGAAAGTCATTTACAGATACAAAGTACAACTTTTAAAATATTTGGGATAAAGATGTTCTCTGAAGCCAGTTCCTTGCCATTTATTCATGAGTATTGAGTCTTTACTAAGGAAACTTTGCAAAATCATAAATGATACATAAATCAGTGATGTGCTTGCAAGATTCTGACAAAGTCAGTTAGTATCAAAAAAAGAGACATAAATAAATTAGTTCCTTGTTGAATAAAACATATGAAAAAAATCAGAAGAATGAACCTTAAAGGATTCAGACCCTGGCTTAATTATATGGGTAGTGAAATCTACCTGCCATAAAACGTCAGCTTCTGTGAATACATCCACAATTCCAGATATAACAGCCTGCGTTTTGTTGTGACATTGTTTATCAATTTCTGGAGGCTCACTAGGTGCATTTAATATTTAAATACAAGGGAAACCGAGAAAAGAAGACATTCTTCCTGCCACACATATAGCTTACAACATATCATTGTGGAAATAATATTATAAAGACAACATCATGGCTGCACCACCATTAAATCTGTTCTCTTAGATCTTTAGTGGAAAGATGTGGAGTCACCTACCCACGGTTAGCTTGATTTCTTCATCTTTGAAGAGCTAAATTACGTTATGTTTTAGAAATGATTTTTTGATTTCTCTTTTCTCCAAATCCCTTGATTGCTCAAGCCTGGGTTATTTTTAAAAGCTTTAGATTTTCTTTGCACTCATTTCTCATTTAGAGTTTGAAATGATATGATCAAGTACATCTGCCTTAAGAAATAGCATTTAAATCAAGATCTAGATGAATTTGAAGTAGTTTTTTAAAAGTAGAGAGCATTTTATTAACTAAGTTTCTGCCCATGGGAATATTTTAAATGTGTGAGGATAAAGAGAATATGTTATCTTCCTAGCAGCTGGTGTGAGAAAGCTTGTTGAGAAGAGGCTTTGATAAAGCCACCAGGGGGTGAGAATAATACTTTAGAGTCTTGGGTAGAACTTATGTGTAGGTTTCACCTAAGGAAGAGAGTAGCACTGAAAAATGAAGAATGAATGAAATAAGAGTTAGAATGGTCAGTGTGTGGGACAGCCCAGAACGGCGGTTTTGAAACTGTAGGACATATCCCATTAGTAAGTCATGGAATCAGCTAATGGATGTCAATCAGTCATTTAAAAAAAAAAAAGGGAGGAGGAAGAGAATAGGATATATTGGTATGTAAGACATAGTGAAAATTAATAATTTTTAAGGAAATATTTGCATGTCACATATAGTGAAGATTAAGTATTATTTTGTAAAATGTTTCAATTTTATGTGTGTGCATATGTATTGGGTAAATATATTTCTTACAGAATCTTGGTAAAAATCAATTACAAAAAATGATCTACAGAGAAAAGGAATGTGAATTAATGGTAGGACAGGGGCTTTCTTTGGGGAAGAATAAAACTAAGAGTTTATAAACCCTTTCCATCTCTCTGGCAAAAACTTCAGTAAATTCTACCTTGTTACAAATACCTCCAATAAAATGAATCTTGTTTTGTGTGTGTGTGCGTGTGTGTGTATGCACTTGTGCACACATATGGGAGTGTATAAGCTTAGTATTATGAACAGGGAAGGTATCAAGGAGGTAGAAAAGAACAGATGGCCATGAGTATGTAGAATTACATATCTGTGTATACGGGTATGTAGAATTACATATCTGTGTATACGGATATGTAGAATTACATGTGTGCATGTGTCCATATTTGAGTGTCGTTAATGTATCTACGTATCATGGATACTGCATTTAAATTTTTGGATACATTTAAATAATATCATCGGTAGGTGAGAAACTAATAAATTTCAAATAGCTTTATTGAAAATGGAAAGCAATGTAAATATAGGTATTTACTTAATTATTCAATTTAATTTTGAATTCTGTCACTTGAAATGAGATTATGATTAACTAAATGTGTATTATCAGGTCCAATGCCAAAAGTCACTTTAAGAAGTTTTTTTCATATTGCTGAATTTTAATGTACTATCAGAAAGATTGTCAGAGTATGCTATTTTTAATATTTTTTTCACAAAAACATTAGTCTGAAAAGTCCACCTATGTGAGAGAGTGTGAGTTCCTCTGCATATATATCCCAATATTTTGTGTTAGAATTTAATGTCATGGTTTACTCTGTTTTCTACAATTCATTATCTTAATCTGTAGATTAAATAATTTTAAGAGTATTTCAGAAACTGCTGAATATTTTATACCATCTTCATTAAGACAAATATTTTTCCTTTTTCCTTCCTCTTACCCATTCTTCCTTTATATTCTTTCCTTGTTTTCTTATATAAACTGAGCTTCTCCCATGTACCATAAGCTGGGAAGACAGACACTGTCCCTGTCCTCATAGAGTTACAGTAAAGAGGAAGGACAAGGTGTGAGAGCACACGTCGTTGGGCATCTAGCATAGAAGTAGGGGTTTGGAGGAAGTCCCTGGGTCAAATGACATCTCAGATGCTACCTCAAGTATCAGAAATGCATGACCAGGCAAGTCAGAGCTGGGATGAGGTGAAAGTGTTATAGGAAGAAGAAATAACATGTGCATAGGGTGGATGACGAGATGAACATGGGAGAGAGAGGTGAGAGACGACCACAGAGAGGTGGGAAGGGGCTACATCTCATTATGAAATCTACTGAAACCAGGTAAGAGTCTGGTTGTATCGTAAAAGCAATGGGGACTTGCTGATGGCATTTATGCCAGCTCCACTCGAGTAGGAATATATTTCTGAAAACAGTCCAAAACCAGTCAACATCCAGTGTAGACTTAGAGCAGAGGTCAAGAAATGTTTTTTGTAAAGAATCAGAGATTTTTTTTAAAATTATACTTTAAGTTCTGGGATACATGTGCAGAACCTGCAGGTTTGTTACACAGGTATGCACGTTCAATGGTGGTTTGCTGCACCCACCAACCAACCCATCACCTACATTAGATATTTCTCCTAATGCTCTCCCTCCCTTAGCCTCCCACCCCCTGACAGGCCCCAGTGTATGATGTTCCCCTCCCTGTGTCCATGTGTTCTCATTGTCCAAATCCCACTTATGAGTGAGAACATGCAGTGTTTGGCTTTCTGTTCCAGTTTGCTGAGAATGATGGTTTCCAGCTTCATCCATGTCCCTGCAAAGGGCATGAATTCATCCTTTTTTTGTGGCTGCATAGTATTCTATGTATTCTATGGTGTATATGTGCCACATTTTCTTTATTCAGTCTATCATTGATGGGCATTTGGGTTAGTTCTAAGTCTTTGTTAGTGTGAGTAGTGCTGCAATAAGCATATGTGTGCATGTGCTTTTATGGTAGAATGATTTATAATCCTTTGGGTGTATACCCAGTAAAGGGATGGCTGGGTCAAATGGTATTAAATAATTTAGGCTTTGTGGGCCATGTAGTCTCTGTCACAACTACTAAACTCTGTTGTTGTGCTATGTACACAGCCATAAGCCTTATGTGTACAATTG
The DNA here is from genome assembly GCF_006542625.1 of Nomascus leucogenys. Classification (NCBI taxonomy): domain Eukaryota; kingdom Metazoa; phylum Chordata; class Mammalia; order Primates; family Hylobatidae; genus Nomascus; species Nomascus leucogenys. Next base: position 132,272,001 of record NC_044383.1, read on the forward strand.
AGTGAGATGATGTTCTAATAATATATTACTTACAGACATTGAAATTTGTATTTCATGTAATCTTTTATGTTCCACAAAATACTCATCTTTTTATTTTTTCTCAACCATTTAAGAATGGTTCTTAGGTCATAGACCATACAAAAGTAGACTCTGAGTCAGATTTGGCCCACAGACTCTAGTGTACTGAACCCTACTCTAGAGAAAAACTCAGGTGTGTAACCTAGGTAGCAACATTTGGGTGGTGCCTGAGGACACCTACAGAGTAAAGCACCTGTTAATCCCTGCTTCTAACTTTAATTCTAATGGCTGAATGCAAAGGTACTTTAAGTATTATGTACAATTGTAAAGACTCTTAAGATGATGCCTTGGAGGGACAATACATATTTTTTATCTGTTCTGATATGTTTAAGGAGAATTAAGATTTTCTAAAACGAATCAAGTCTTCAAGTGTTTTCACATGCTAATGATGGAAACAGGCATTATAAGAAAGAGATACACGGCAAATGTATTAGTTTGGGTTCTCTAGAGAAAGTGCACCAATAGAACATGTATATTTCTGTGTGTTTGTGTGTCTCTCTGTGTGTGTGTGCATGTGTGCATGTATGAAAGTGGCTCACATCATTATGAAGGCTGAAAAAATCCCAAGATCGGCTGCTGGAGACCCAGGAGAGCCAGTGTTATAAATTCCAGTCTGAGTCTGAGTCTCAAGGCAGAAGACTGATGTCCCAACTAAAGACAGGCAGAAAGAGAGAGGAAAGGAGAGACAGAGAGAGAGAGAATTTTTTCCTACTTACCTTTTTTAATCCATTCAAGCTGCTGATGAATTGGTTGAGGCCCACTCACGTTGGAAAGAGCAATCTGTTTTTCTCAGTATACTGATTCAAATGTTAGTTTAATTGAGAAACACCCCCACAGATGCACCCTAAAATAATGTTGAACCAAATATCATATCCGGGTGCCCTGTGGCCCAGTGAAGTTGACACATAAAATTAATCACCACAAAAACAAGTGAGTTTCTAAGTCAGAATGAGATCATTGGAAGGTCTGGTTACTCTGAGGAGTAACATTAAATTGGGACCTTCAGATGAGTTAGGTAGAGGAGTCATTGGGGGTGCTGAAGGCAGGTAAGAGAAGTTTAGATGGGGGAGTTATATATATTTGAATCTAGAACGATATTAGAGCGTAGGAAAGATCAAAAGAAGCACCTTATTTCTATCTAGTAATGTAGAAAGCCCAGGAACTCTTGGTGTCTCTCTATTATCTGGCCAGAGTAAAGCCATCTCTAAGCAACGTATAGCTGTAAGCAACTTACAGCTGGCTCTACTCTGGCCAGACAGTAGAGAGATGCCAATACTCAGGTATTGTAAAGAGTAGATTACCGGTGCTATTCAGTTTTTCAAAAACAAGAACACTTTTTAAGTAATGAGCTTCCTGCACCTTTGTACACACTTATGTCCCAGTATTATCTAAATAACATCTAAGAGAAAAGAATAATCCACAAGAAAAACTTTCCATCTAAGCCATATTTATGTCCTGATTTTATCCTTCAGAGCCCTTGCTTCTTGAAAAACACTGCAGGAAGAAGTCATGATGTTTTTTTCACATCATTCTTTCCATTAGATTGAGTTAGGGTAGACCTGTGACCGACCACAGGCAAGTAGTTTAAAGACTTTTCATCTGCAAGCTCTAACTTGGTTTCGCTGACCTCAAGACATGTGTTTGAGAGACCATGAACAAAGGATTTCATGCCAAAAGGAGGAAACAATAAAAAGTCATCTCTATAACAGCCTTGAAAAATGCCAATTTTTTTTCAGGAATACCACTAAAATATACTTGCATAAGAACAGTTATTATTGTGTAAAAAGCAAAGCAATTTCATTGCCTTGGCACCACCTCTTTAGCATCAACGGAATACCCTTTCTCCACCACATATTTCATGTGCTATAGTAAAAGAAATCTACTGTGATTCTAGGTTTACATTTGCAGTCTTCATACACCACATGCACATTCTGATATTCTTTCACAGATATTGTACCCATTATAGCTCGTGTCCCATCACAAGAAAGTGAGTTTTAATTTTAAATATTTTAAATATGAATATCATAATTTACTGTTTTCATGTAGTATTAACATTGTTCCTTAGAGCCCAGGCATATAATGTAGTTTCCTGACATTATAGCAGACCCATTTTTAAGGGTGGAAAAAAACCCAGTATCTTCATTACTTATGAATAATTTGGGCCCTCTGGAAATCCAGCTGTGTTCCCATAGAAACCTCATTGGCCTAGATGTGATGTCGTCCGCTAAGAAAAGCTAAAATTCAACCACTGTGTTACAATTTGTTAATTCAAGTAAATATTGAATCATCTAATTACTGATTACAGATAAAACTTTCCCCAATTCTTTCAGAAGTTCAGAAAATATCCATTAAATGTGATTGGTCAATAATGAAATACCAGAGTGAGGTGGGAAGTGTTGGCTGAAATGGTGAAATTTACTATTTTTTTAAATGCAGCAAACAATTTCTGAAAATATATCTTAGTGACAAAACTATTTTAATGATGGTTATAAAAGCTAAGTACAACTTGCTAAATTAGTTCTAATCTTATCCTAACAACAGAAGGGGCTTGTAGCTATTATGTTTTCTAGAGAAAACTCAGAGGGTGCCATCATAAGGCAATTTTATTTTTCACAATGGCTGTTATCTTTAAACTTGCATTAAAGAGTAATAATTTTCTTCTAACCTTAAGTGACAGAATAAGCTTGACAGCTTAGATAATGAAAAGTCCTACATTCACTTCTTATCACAAGAGTCTGTGTTTCATAACATGTCCAGTCCGGTGTAATAGTAAACAACTTTGTATTTTGAGTAAGCTGAAAGTTTCTGCCTTCCCTTGGAGAGAGTCTGGTAAAATCGAGTCCTCAGTCTGACTTAGGGAGGGCTTTAGGCAGTTTTTTTCCTTAGACAGTAATATCTCTTCAACTAACAACTAACAACTACTGCTTGAAATGGAAGGAAGCAGGGAGAAAAGTCAAGAAAACATAAAAGGTCTTCTTTGACAGACACTGGTCAGTTAGTATCAATCCTCTGTAAAGCTACTAGGACTCAAAGCTGACTTTTCTCTTGGGGCACTTTCATGGGTTCTGTGGAGACCTTCTCCCCACCCCAAATGCAGGAGACGCATCTCCTCCAAATGGTTGTTTATTTCCTCCATCATCCCTGAGCATCCGGATACTCTTCCAATTTTTCTCTGCTAAATTCTCCTTAGCCCTCTAGGTAGCACTTGTGGGAAGACTTAAGAAAATTTCTCAGCCTTGTTTTTCCTTTTGTATGACCAATATCTGGTCCATGGGAATTACAGTGGCTTTGAGTCATCACGTGTGGGAGTGCGATCCTCTTGTTTCAGCTACTTCACAGACAGCTCCAGCTTTTTACCTATGAGATGTCTCAGATATGGTAGCTAAAAAGATTAAGGAACATATCTTGAGTAATCCTGCTGTTCCCTTGAAGATCTCTCACTAGTTTAGGAGAAAGACCAGGAAGATAGGGGAGATACCACAGTATAATAATCTCCAGGGAAATCCTCCCTTTGATATTCAGCATTCTGTGGCCAATTCAACTGCAATCATATCAAACTCCTGATATGAAAGAAAGGAAAGGATAACAAAACTGGTTTTTAAACAACACTTTTAGAAGTCTTGCACAGGCTATACTTCATTTTCATTTTGGAGTATGTATTTAGAATCTATTTCCTTGGGACTTCAATCAGAAATATAAAATAGTTTCCCATTTTAACACTCAGGTATAGTAGCCACTAATATTCTTATTTGGAAAACAAATTACATTCTAATAATAAATTAACACCAAATTTAATAATGAAAATAAATTTAAGTTCTGTGTAATTATGAAACTATTTTATGTGAGCACTGAGTACACCCTTGAATAATGGCATTATTAGAGTATTTGGATGTTCATCAAAATAATAGAAATTTTATGTAATTAAGTTAACTTCACTTACCAAAACAAATGAATATAGGATATTTTTAAACCATGCAATACGTTAGCATAAATGAGTGTGGCAAATCTGAACAACTAGATAAATTTCCTTTCTTTGCCTACAATGACTCAACCAGATGTTTGGCTTCTGTTTTGTTATAACCTGGAATGCACCTTTGTTTGCTTCCAAATCTCTCTGTGATAACTGTGTTGTAAATATCCTTTAGAGATGAGTGTGAAGGAATGACTCTATCCTGAAACTCAAGGGCGAGTTCTGCTTCATTTAAGCCGATCAGTAAAGCCATTTCCTAGCTTCATGATTGGCTAAGGGATAGGGATAGGAGACAAAATTTGGACGAACAGGGCAAAAGGAGAAGGTCATTGGTGATTTCTGGGAAAAGCACTTCCTCCTTCTTTCCAGAGAGCAATTCAGGGAGTTGCTGTCTCTTCCTAATGGACATGAACTGAGGAAAACTGTAGACCTAGTGTTATTTTGGTAGGCATGTTGCAATTTCAGGAAAAATCAACTTCAAATGATAACAATACTGTGAGAAACAAAAAAGAGATGAAAAGAAACCAGAATTTTCATGCCTTTTGGAGTGACTGTAATAAAACTAGCCCAAAGTATGCTCTTCCTTTGGACTCTTTAGCTATCTGAGCAAGTAAACTCCCTTTGTTCTTCAGGAAAGATATAATAGATTTTCTGTTGCTTGCAAATGAAACCATCTGGAGTGACACAGTACCTGCTCAGAACATTATCTATGTATCACTAGCAAGCTCACTATTGGGAGTATAATTCGGTGTACATTATTTCTACCAAAGGCGTGTGAGTGGTCTTAATTAAAATCGCTTCTGTATTTGTGTTCTGATCATTTATTTGCTCTGCAATTGATCGGTAGTTGGTTGGTTTGACCAGTTACCGCTCATGCTGTTTCTTCTACAGTCATTGTTAAAAATGCTCTAATGGACAGACTTGCAATATGGGCACCTGTGATTCTATGCTAACTTTGCTGTTGATCTCTGAACACAAGTCCTAGATGATTCTTTTTCACTCATTCCCCAGGCTCTGCCACAGTATCTGTTACTGCAGTTCCTCTTTTCTTCAAGATTGTACCACCGAGAGAGGAAGTTTACCCTCAGTAAATAGGAGACCTGTTCATTTAAAGAAATATACCCTGAGGTTATATACAAATAATCCTCCAGACATTTTAATAGAATAAGATTATCTCAGTGTTTTATTAATTTTATTATATCATTTCACTAAAAATCTATCATTTTTCTATCTTTAGTGCAATTATGTCGATTTTATATAAAACTATTGTATATAACATATCTAAATATCTAAAATATCTACACACTCAGAAATATCTAAAATATACAGAAATATATGTACTATATAATGTGTGTGTATGTATCTACACACACACATTATACACACACACACATACACGTATTTATTACACAGAAAGGCTTCTGCTTTCTGGCCCCACTTTCACAGTGGGGTTTGGGGATGAACCTACCTTGACACATCATCACCTTAAGTCTGTAATTTACATTAGGGTTCACTCATGGTATACATAATTTACATTAGGGTTTACTCTGGGTATACAATCTATGCGTTTTGACAAATGTATAATGACATGTGTCCAGCATTGTAGTATCACACAGAATAGCTGCATAGCAATATTCTAAAAATAGCATTTATTGGACTAATTAATCTGTCTCCAATTTTTGATTTGACAAATAGGAACTAAGAAATCTTAGAAGAGACCTTAGAGATCCCATCAACGGACTATGGTTCTGATTCATGAATGCTTAATACGCTACCAATATATCAATGCTTCATATGGACCAGTCTCAGTAATAACAGAGATGCCAATTAAATAAATTACAATTATGACTTCTTATGAAAGGAAACAGAAACATAGGCAGCCTCCTTTACAGGATTGGGAAATCTTTTTATTTTGAAGGGAAAGTGTATAATGCAGAAAGAAGCACAATTGAATATCCATTGCATCCAAATTGAAGTCATTGTGTAAACGAGTTGTGCACCACTATTTATTTATGAAGGTATTGAACATTCATTCTGGCAAAACAATTTATTCAGTTTTAGAGGGCATTATTATGAGTTCACTAGATTTCTATAATCTGCACTTCTTAGAGATTTTTTTCTTTTGTTGTTGTCAACGAGACCACAATTGAAACACTTACTCTAAAAGTTTTCTCTGACATTTATCTCTTCTATGGTAAATTGTACGAAATTTTAAGGCCTCATATATACTACAAAGCATTTATCAACTGTTGAGTAGAACCCCAAAATAGTGCTTTGTCCTTCTGGCATCACCTTCAGAGCCTACATTTGCTGAAGAGGATTGCTTTTTGATCAGTGTTTTAGTCTGTTTTCTTTTGCTGTAACAAAATACCATAGACAAAGTAATTTCTAAAGAAAAGAAATTTGTTTATTACAGTTCTGGAGGACGGAATGTCCCAGAGCAGGTGCTGGTGTCTGGTGAGGGCCTTTGTACTGCATTATCCCATGGCAGAAGAACAGAAGGACAAGCATTTGCCTGCAAAAGAGAGGAGCACCAGGGGTTAGGCTCACTTTTATATTATAACAACCTGTTAATGGGATAACGAACCCACTCCCAAAATAACAAATTAATACGTTCATGAAGGCTCCACCCTCATGACCTAATCACTCCTAATGCTGTCACAGTGGCAATGAAATTTCAACATGATTTTTTGAGGGGACATTCAAACCATAGCAACCGGGAACCTAGGTTTGTTTCTTAAGCTTAATTAGTGCAATGGCAGTTGTAACTCTGAAGGATATAACTCTCCTTAACTGACAATGTAGATAAATTGCACTATAGTAATAATATGTATAAGATAATTCAATCATAAGTTTATTGCAGTCCACACCCTGTCAAAGACTCTCTTGAGATGCCTGATATTTGACAGACAGTCTACCTCACATATGAACTATTGATTCCTGTAGCTTCTCCAATTTATCTTTTTATCAATTACATCTTCTATAAGTGCAGCTTCTAAACTTTATTATCTTTATGCTAATTCCATACTCCTTGCTTTACTGTGATCTGCTTACTCTCCTCTTCAACTCCAATAAATATCTTTGTTTATAATTTCTGTCTGCCAATCTAGGAAACATAATCATTATGAAATGGTAAAAGAGATTTTAGTATGAGGGTGAGGGTGTAGAGAATACATAAACATCATTTCTTTATAAGCTTATCCATGTTAGCCTTTAAAGGAGGAAATATGCTTTAGTAGCAGAAAAAAGTCAATTCTAAAATTGTATTTATTTTTAATTTTTGGAAAATTGTGTTCCTATGACACTAATGTATAGAGTTAGGGATAGGGTTTCTCCATGTTGGTCAGGCTGGTCTTGAACTCCCGACCTCAGGTGATCCGCCTGCCTCAGCCTCCCAAAGTGCTGGGATTACAGGCATGAACCACCATGCCCGGCCGAACTTGTGACATTCTGAATAGTGTTGCACAGATTAACTTCTCTGGGTACCAATGTCTTGGTCTGTAAAATTAAAAGGGTATCTAGTGGTGATTTTCATACTAGATCAGTGATTTTTGTACCTCTTGGAGCCATAGGGACCTGAAGGAGCCTCCTATTAGCCATTAAGAGAGAGCAGAGTAGAGAGGGCATGAGCTGGACCTGTTGTGCTGCTTAACTTCCTCACCACCCTTTCACAAAAGTAACCAAAGTCACATTAAACTTTACCCACTAAGTAAACTTTCTTCAAGATTGTTTTTGAATAAGGGATTCTTCAATGTTTACAAAAATGGAATAAAAGTCTAAGAATTCTTCTAGAGTCCCATAATTCTATGAATTTATGTTTTGTCCTAAAAAATCTCTTCTGCATTATATTCTTCAAAAATTATGGGAGTAAGCAAAATGTTATAGGGATAACACCCAAACAAAATAGTGTATATTTGTAATAAAAATAACTGTCGTGTACTGAGTGTTTATACTAAGACTTATATACACACTTAATGAATAAACCCATTTAGTGCTCCCAACAGCCCTATAAGATTGGCACTATAGGCATTATTTCTAAGATCACATAAATATAGGAGGTAGGATTTGAACCCAGGCTGACTTGCTCTAGGGCTCTAACATTTAACTACAATTCTGTATACTTTCTGTCTAATATAAGACATTAGAAGCTCAAGGCAATATGTCAGTTGCTCTCAGGAATAAATAAAAGGACTGAATTATTTGAGAAAGTTATGATAAAATGCTTAAAGTGAAGCTCTGTAGATCGAATGTTATTGGCATTACAAGACTGAAAGTGGTTGATACATTGTTTTCAACACTTTGCAATATTGTTTTCTACTAAGCTGCTGAAAAGCAATAAATAAATAACTAAATAATAAAATTTCAAGAGAATGAGAAGACAAGTTATAGACTGGGAGAAAATATTAACAAAAGACAAATCTGATAAAGGACTGTTATCCAACATATACAAAGAACTCTGAAAACTCACTAATAAGAAAACAAATAACCCAATTAAAATATGGGGCAAAGGCCTTCATAGTCACCTCACCAAAGAAGATATACAGATGGCAAATAATCATATGAAAAGATGCTTCACATCACATTTCATCAGAGAAATACAAATTAAAACAAAAAAGAGATATCACCACAAACCCATTAGAATGGCCAAAATCCAGAACACTGACAACACACAATATTGGCAAGGATGTGGAGCAACAGGAACTCCCATGTTTTATTGGTGGGAATGCAGAATGGCACAGCCACATTTAAAGACAGTTTGGCAGTTTTTTACAAAACTAAACACACTCTTACCGTGCAATCTAGCAGTCACACTCTTTGGTATTTACCCAAAAGAGTTGAAAATTTATATCCACAGAAAAACCTGCATATGGAAGTTTATAGCAGCTTTATTTATAATTGCCAAATCTTGGAAGCAATCAAGATGTCTTTTGTAGTGAATGAATAAACTGGCACATCCAGACAATGAAATATTATTCAGTACTAAAAAGAAATAAGCTATCAAGCCATCAAGACACATGAAGGAAACATAAGTGCCTATTTCTAAGTGAGAGATGTCAATCTGAAAAAACTACATACTATGTAATTCCAATTATCTGACATTCTGGAAAAAGTAAAACTATAGAGACAATAAAAAGGTCAGTGGGTACCGAGGGTTGAAGGCAGGGAGGGATGAACAGGAAGAACATGGATTCTTAGGGCAGTGAAACTATTCTGTATGCTACTGTAATGTTGGATACATGTCATTAAACATTTATCCATGCCCATACAATGTGAAACACTGAGAGTGAATTCTAATGTAAACTGTGAACTTTTGGTGATTATGATGTGTCAACATAGCCTCATCAACTGTGACACATGTACCACTCTGGTGGGGGATGTTAATAATGGAGGAGGCTAAGCACACGTGGAGGCAAGGCTATATAGGAAATCACCATACCTTCCACTCAATTTTACTGAGGATGTAACACTGCTCTTAAAATAGTCTTTAAAAAGGAGTGGATTTAAGGGCAACACCTTTAAATGTCTTTCCACAGCAATGCCAAGTCAAATTCCACTGACCAGAATTTGTAGTACTATGTTGAATATGGTGAGAGTGGGCAACTTCAACTTATTCCTGATCTTAGGTGAAGAGATAATTTCAACAAAGAGATGAAAACTATAAAAAATCAAATGGAAATGCAAGAAATCAAAGGCAAGATGACAGATTTAGTTTTTAATGATTAAATATAATGTTAGTTGTGTCATGTCACGTACTCTATCAGGTTCAGGAAGTTATCTTCTGTTCCTAGTTTCTTGAAAGTTCTTTCCATGGAAATCATCATATCTTTGTTTTTTTGAGTGTTGATATGGTGAATTATATTGACAAATATCTGAATGGTAAATTGCCTTTTTTATTATTTCATTATACCTTTCTTTAACCATGATATGTTATTATTTGTATATATTATTGGATTTTTATTTGCTTATAATTTATTGAGGTTTTAGATCTGTATTCATGAGGGAAATAGGTCTGAAATTTTGTTTTCTTGTAATACCTTTGTCTATTTTTTCTGTAAGCGTACATCTTAGCCTCATAAAGTGAATCAGGGAGTGCTGTCTCCTCCACTATATTCTGGGAAAGTTAGCGTAGAATTGGTATTATTTCTTAATTAAATGTTTGGTAAAAGTCACTAGTAAAGCCACCTGGTCCTAAAGTTTTCTTTCTGGAAGTATATCGCTTACACATTCATTTTTTAAAATAGAGATTAGACAATTTAGGTTATTTATTGGATAAGCTTTGGCAGTTTGTGTCTGTATTAGTTTGCTAGGGCTGGCATAATAAAGTACCACACACTTGTGGATTAAGCAGTGAAAATTTATTTTCTCACAGTTCTGGAGGCCAGAAGTCAGAGTTCAAGGTGTTGACAAGGTTGTTTCTTCTGAGGCCTCTCTTCTTGGCTTGTAGATGTCTATCTTCTCTGTCTATCCACACATCATCATCCCTTAGTCCAGGTGGTTTATGTCATAATCTCCCCCTTGTTTTTAATTTTTTTTAATTTTTAACTTTTCTGGGTACATAGTAGGTGCATATATTTATTCTTATAAATGATGAGATGTTTTTATACAGACATGCAATGTGAAATAATCACATCATGGAGAATGAGATATCCATTCCCTCAAGCATTTATCCTTTTTGTTACAAACAATCCAATTATGCTCTTTTAGTTATTTTTAATGTACAATTAAGTTATTGTTGACTGTAGTCACCCTGTTGTGTTATCAAATAGTATGTCTCATTAATTCTTCTAGTTTTTTGTACACGTTAACCATCCCCACCTGCCCTCCAGCCCCCCAATACCCTTCCCTTACTAGCACACTAGTTATATTGCATTAAGGCTCACCTATATGAGTTTATTTTACCTTAATTATCTCTATTAAGGCCCTATCTCTAAATGTAGTCACATTTTGATGTATTGGGGGTTGGAACTCCAACATATGAATTTTGAGGTGACACAATTCATTCCATAACAGTGTTATTCAAGGAATTTGTCTACTTCATCTAAGTTGCCAAAATTATGAGTATAGAGTTGTTCATAGCATTCCTTATTAAACTTTCATTCTGTAGAGTTTAGAGTTGTGCCTCTCCTTTTATTCTTGGTGGTGGCATTCTGTGTCTTTCCTTTCTTCTTGATCAATGGGGTCACATATTTACCAATTATACTGTCTTTTCCAAGAAACAGCTGATAGTTTATTTTCTCTATTGTTTTTCTGTTCTCAATGTCATTGACTTCTGATTTTATCTAAATTATTTTCTTGTGTCTAATTGCCCTGGGTTCAGTTTTCTCTTGTGATATTTTCTTAAGCCTGAAACTTAGATCACTGATTTGTAATCTTTTAAAATATGGATACTTAATGCCACAAATAGCCCTCTAAGCATTGCTTTAGCTGCATCCAGTAGTGTGCTAGGTTCAACTTATACTGGCTCATGAGAGCTAATTGTGGAGTCTCTGCCCAACTCCATTTTCTGTGATGTCAATCATGATGGAAACGTTTACAACATGAAAATTGGAAAATGCTACAAATCAGTATCTTTTTTTTTCCCAGAGAGCTGACTGTTGAACATTTACTGTGACAGTGTTCTCATATGTCCTATTAATTTTGGTAGATCATGTTTTCATTTTCACTTAAGCCAAAATATTTTCCCATTTCTCTTTTGATTTCCTCTTTGGCTCATGAGTAATTATTTAAAAGGGTGTTGTTTAATTTGGACATATTTGAAGATTTCCCCAGATATCCTTCTGTTGCTAATTTCTAGTTTATTTTACTCATAATCCAAATACATACTTTGTATAATTTCAATTTTTAAAAATTTGTTAGGTTTCGTTTATAATTAAAATATAGTTTACTTATAGTCTAGAGTGTTCCATGTGCATTGAAATAATAATATATCAAACTATAGTTAGAGGGAATAAAAATATCGGTTAGACCAAGCTAGGTCACAGTGTGGTTTAGTTTTCTATATCTTTTAAGTTTTCTTTTTATTTGTTCTATCAATTGCTAAGAAAAGAGGGTTGAAGAATTCAACCATGGGCATAAATTTGTTAATTTCTTCTTTCAATTTTAAAAAGTTTTTACTTTATACATTATGAAATTCTATTATTAGATCCATACACATATAGCATTGTTATATCTTCCTTATGGATTAATCCCTTTATCATTATGTAATGTTCTATATTTCATTTGTTTAGTAATTGTTTTCAAGGTTCATTTATGTTATAGTTGTACTTCATTTCTTTTTATAGCTGAATATTATTTCACATTTTGTTTATTCAGTAATCCATTGATTGGCATTTTGGTTGATTCAACTTTTCATTTTTTTTTTACTTTTAACCTGTTCCTTTCATACTTTAAGTGGGTATCTTTCAGGTAGCATATAACAGCATACAAGTGTATCTTGCTTTTATATATTCTGGCATTCTCTTTCCTTTTAATTGGTTTATTTTCATCATATTAATTATGGTATAATTGTATTAACATTTGTCATCTTCTTAGATGCTTTCCTATTTGTCGTATATGTTTCTATTTCTCTTATTTCTTTGGGATTGAGTTTTCAATGATTCACTTGTCTTTATGATTGTGTTATTATTTATATCTATCTAAATTTTTTTTAGTGGTTGCCATTGGGTTTATAATGCTCATCTTTAATCAAAATATGACTTCCAATAATTTTATACTACTTCATATGCAGTGTAAGGACATAATAACAGGAAACTTCCACTTTCCTCTCATATTTTGTGTCATATTTCTCATAGATTTCTTTTGACATATTTTATAAATTCATTGCAACTATGTTTGCTTGTGACAATTATCTTTTAGAAAAACTAAAATAAGAAAAAAATGAATTTTATGTTTATCTTAATTACTAGGTGTTTTTTGAGACAGGGTATCACTCTGTCACCCAGGCTGGAGTGCAGTGGTACCATCTCAACTCACCACAACTTCTGCCTCCCAGACTCAGGCAATTCTCATGCCTCAGCCTCCCAAGCAGCTGAGACTATAAGGATGTGCCACCATGCCTGACTAATTTTTTTTGCATTTTAAGGAGAGACATGGTTTTGCCATGTTGGTCAGGCTGGTCTTGAGCTCAGGCAATCTTCCCATCTCAGTCTCCAAAAGTACTAGGATTACAGGAGTGAGCCACCGCCCCTGGCCATTTATCCAAATTTCTTTTTGTCATCATATTCCTCTGCCTAAAGAGCTTCCTCTAACGTTGTAGTGCAGGTCTGCTGGCAATGAATTCTCTCTCTCTCTCTCTTTCTCTCATTCTTTAATTTTCTATTGTATTTTTGAAAAATATTTTCACAGGGCATAAAATTCTCACTTGACCATTTTTTTTCTCTTTCAACACTTTAAGATGTCACTCTATTGTATTCTGGATTGTAAAATTTATGATAAAAATGTTTCTGTTATTCCTCTCTTTGTTCCTCTAGATGCAATATATTTTATTTTCTGGTTGTGTTTGATTTTTCAGAATTTCGAATATGATACGTCCAAGGATTTGTGTGTGTGTTATGTGTTCATTCCTGTTGTTAGTCTCTGAGCTTATTGTATTTGTGACTTTGTGGATAAAAAATTCTCTGCCATAATACCCTCAAATTTCATTTGCTACTTTATTTTCTCCCTTCGAGTTTTGAATTATGCATGTTAGATTGTTTGGTGTTTTTTTCACAGATTTTGAATATTCTGTTTTTTTCTTCCTTGTATTCAGTTTGATTGACTTTTGTCCTTTATCTCCAATTTTACAATTTTACTTTCAATTTCACTTCAGTTTTTAGTCTAATGATGAGCCATCAAAGACATTTTTTCATTTCTGTTACCGTGTGTGTGTGTGTGTGTGTGTGTGTGTGTGTGTGTGTGTGTTTCGGTGGTGGTGTTAGCATTTTCATTTGATTTCTTTCTTATAGTTTCATCTCTTTGATGAAATGATCTATCTGATCATGTCTGTTGTCCAGCTTTTTCACTAGAGCCCTTTACATATATATCATCATTAAATTAATGTTCCTGTTGGATAGTGACAACATCTGGGTCATGTCTGAGTCTGGTTCTGTTATTTTTTCTTGCTTCCTTGTGTGCCTTATATTTTTTGTTGAAAGATATGCCATTTTTGGTAGGAAATGCAGAGAAGTAGCATTTTTGCTCAGAAATGGGTTTTCCTTGTTTTTTGGCAGGCCTTTATTAGTATGAGTTGTGTCATTCCTGTTTGCAGTTGGACAGAATATAGGCTTCTAATTCTTCCAAAGCAGTCCTCTGTAATAGAAATATAATACATGGTACATACATGATTTTAAGTTTTTAGTAGTGTTATTTTCAAAAGTAAAATAAAAATGCAACATACCCAAAATACTGTCATTATAACATGCAGCTCTACTCACATTTCAGGTAACCACATTTCATTATGTGGTTTGTGACTATAATATTGGACCACAAAATTTGAGTGTTTTCTGTTTTAGAATGGAGGTTTGTTTGCTAGAGAGTTGTTCTCAATGGTTTTTCCACCATCACCTTTAGGTTTTCTTTTAATACCTGTCCTTGGAGAAGTGTTCGTTCTACATTTTTGACGTTCCCCTCAGAGTACACTGCTGTTACTTGTTTCTCTGTGACTGGTGGTAGGCACTAGGGGAACATTCTCTGGCATTCTGGTCTAGCTTCATTCTTAGCCAATCACTTTGTCCCTGCATCTCAGCGGTAGAGCCTTCTCAAGGATTCTTCTTCTCCCTTCAATGGGCTGGACCCAGTATATATTTCCTTTCCTCCACAAGGGTGAGGGAATTTTTGTTGTTGTTCCCTTCCCTCAACCAACACTGGGTCATTATCTGCACCTTAAGGATGATGATATTTTCATTCTCCAGAGTCTTAAGGTCTTTGTCATGGAGAGATAGGAGAGAAGGATCCAGGTAGGCCTTCATGCCTTTCTTGCAGGGCTGCTGTTCTGTTCCTACAGGCCAAAAAGAGACATTCTCAAGATTTTTGCCCTGCCCCCAGTCAAGTGTGGTGGCATCCAGTGAGGTTTGTGAAGAGTCTGGAAGTGGGTCAAGCTCCCCAAGTGTTTTTGGTTCCCAAGGGCTGTATGCTGTCACAAGAGTTCACACTTCACCTTTAGCAAGCTGCTCAATTTTAGTAAAATTTGTCTCACTGGCTGGTACTGCATTGGGTGTCTAGCATCTGCCTTGGCTCATCAGAGGCTAGTGTGCTCCTTAGAAACACTTGTTTTTCCTTAGATTTCAGGTTAGTTGGTTGCTTTGTGACTCAGCTATCTAGTAGATTCAAGAACCATTGTGATTTTTGCAGATTTTCCTATATATATTTTTAAATTTAAAGGTGAAAGTTACACTACTTTCAGCTTTCTATATAGCAGGAGGAAATGGGGATTCCTTGATGCTTATTTTTGATAAGTATAACTCTCCTATTCCCAAGGAATCGCTCATGCACTTTGCTGAAAATCGTAGATATGCAGAAAGTAAAGCCTTGCTTTCAAAGGATTCCTTAAGTCATAGTTTATTATGCTTTGCTGTATTAAGAAGCAATGTGCTTTTGTTTGTTTTTCAAATATAAATTATTTGTAA
Source organism: Nomascus leucogenys (assembly GCF_006542625.1). NCBI lineage: Eukaryota > Metazoa > Chordata > Mammalia > Primates > Hylobatidae > Nomascus > Nomascus leucogenys. Next base: position 132,287,652 of record NC_044383.1, read on the forward strand.
AATATTTTTACAAATAGTTATTTATAAAATAATTTTATGAATAATTGTTTATAAAATAATTATTTAACAAATAAGAATATTTGTTAAATATTCTTTTTTATCTCATACTTTCTCCTCCAGAGAAGCTGATATCCAGATAAAAGGAGGACTGTCCCTTACCCCACTTCCAGATATATTAGAAATCAATGATACAGACATTTCTTTGTGACTGGAGAAATGAGAGTTTGATCAGTGTCACTGGTGAACAAGCAAAGTAAGACCAAGCAGTGTCAATCTTTGTATCCTCTTAGACATCTGAAGTCATGCCATCTGATAGGGTGACTTATGATTGGGTATTCAGGGTTGATCCAATATCATTGTTTTACAAGGGCATAAGCACAGACTACATACTCAAGATTTATGTAGCCAGCTATGCTGGGTGCTGAACATAAATGTTTGAAAAGCATTTGGACAAATTGTTTCTAATCTGACACATTTCACCTCCAGGTATTGATTGTTGCAATGACCCCTGGTTACAAATCACAGCTGCTAACTAATGGGCACTATGAGCCTGTGGCTTCACTTACACCATCATTTTTTGTGTGTATTTTATGTTGTTTTTGCTGGAGCGTGCGTGACAAGTTAGATCCCATCTGTCTGCTCAGCAACAAGCAAAATGACAAACGCAACATAGGAAATATTGTTCACATTTCCAGGATTGTTTTCTATCATTTGATTTTACTAATATGCTAACATTCAGAACTGATAAATAAATGAAAAATGGATAGGACCTTGAAAATGGATGGTTTTTATGATAACTATAAGCTAACAGCATTATTTTTAAGTGGACAGTTGTTTGCATTCACATTGGTTATTCATTTTATATTTAATTCACTCACCTCTCTCCAAAAGATTCCAATGCTGTGAAATAAGTTAGCTGTCACATTTTACACCAGTAGGTAGTAGAGGAGCTGCCTCCCTTTCTGGAGCTGGGTTTTATAGAAAGAGGTGGACATGTGATATGACTGGTATTTTGTTTCATTATCTAAAAAAATTTTTTAGGAATGAAGAAAAAGGGTACGTACCCTTCAGTAGACAGTTTTTTTTTTCCACTACTGTTGCTGACATTTTGTGGAAGACTTTCTCTATAAGTTAGAGGTGAATTTCTGTGAATTGTATATCCTTAATTATTCCTATTGGGAGGTGTAACTTTTTCTTTTTCCCTATGACTGCCAAATCCCTTTTCCACAGTGGTGCAGCTGTGCTTGGGAGATGCTCTATGTTTGTTTCTTTAAGTTGAAGTGAAGTGGACAGATTTATGAATTTAATGAAATATCTTAAGCACAGGAAATATGCATTTAACACATTTTATGCTCTTTCCCTAATATACACCCTTGCCTCTCCCACTTTTCACAAAACACCTTGTAAATAGAAGGTTAAACCTAAAAAATATGCTCAATAAGTGCACATTGCGTTAATAATTCAGGTCACCTGAGTGTAGGAAACTCTCCTAATGATAACATTTGACTATGAGATTCTTCCTTAACCTTCATACCTTTCCAAAAACCCTCTAACTTTGACTCCAGAGAATGCATGAACTAAAGTATCATGCCATTCTTCTACAAAAGACTTATAAATACCCACCATTGTAGCTGTTATTAATATACTTTTGTTTTAAAGAGAAAAGTATCAGCTCCTCTCATTTCAGAGCAAATAACACAACTGTAAAAGCTGTTGCCAAGCAACCTGAATTCACAGCTCAGATGGGCTGAATTGTTTATATTCATATGTGGATAAAACTGACCCACTCCTTCTCTAAAAAATGTATCTATGAAGTCTTTGAGATATTTCCACTAATATTTTAGGCTGTAGGTCATGGCATTACTATTCTGTAGGAGGTTCTGAAATTGACACACCCACTATCTATACTGTGGCATTGCAATTGCCATATTACATAATAACTATCTGGTTTGGAGTCTGTTTCCCCATTGAACTGTGAGTTCCTTGCGGCCAAGTATTGTGTTCTACTCATCATACAGGCAGGTTCTTTATACACAGCCAGGACTTCACCAGTGTTTGATGGATGCACGAAAAAAATGATTTTATGCCAGTGTCTGTGATGTACAGTTTCTACGAAAATATTTTCTTACTAGAACCTGAAAGAAAGAGGGAAACTGTTCAATTTAAAAATCTACCAATATTAAATTATAATAAGCACAACCTGAAGCATTCAGGTAAAACTATTCGAATTATAATCACATTTTAGAATTAAAAGAATCTTTGTGGGACATTTAATCTAATGGTTCTCATCTGAATCACACCTGGAACTTATAAGTTTTGAGTGACAGTTTGGAATGAGGTATTCCTTTTTTAAAGTTCCCCCAGGAGATTCAGGAACCAAAATATCACTGATGTAGTCCAACAGTCTCCATTTGTGGTAGAGAAAATGGTCCCAGAGGAGTGAGAACTGTGAGGTTGTGAGAAGAGCACAAGCTCTTGGGTCACCTGCCTATCGTGTGCTGTCTGACTGTAGCCGTCTGTTCCTCACTGTCTATAAAATGGAAATAATACTTACTTGTGAGATGTCTGGGGAAACTTAATGATATGACCTGAGTAGTGCAGCTAGAACCATGCTGGTGGGAACCTGGCAAGGACCATCTCTTCCCTTCACAATATCCTCTGAGTTGCAAACACGTTGTGAAGAGAACCTTTGTTGGCTGACTTCCAGACACTTCAGGGCCGATACCTCTGGCTCCGACGTTTTGACTGGAAAGGAGCAAGCATTAATCATATCTGTCAGGATCCCTGAAGAATACTCATGAGGCATCATCCAAAAGGGTAAATTAAGAGTGTTTAATAAAAGACTCTTTTCAAAGGTGTGGAGAAGTTAAGGGAGCCACCAAGAAACTGTGAGACAAGGCAGGGTTACAAGACCAAGGGGTCAGAGTGGTTACTGGAAACTGGTGCTATCTGTGGCTGCAAGAAATGGATTCCTGGCAGGAGCTGAATCTAAATGAAAGGAACAGAGCTACTGCCCAGACTGCAGCCTGGCAGGAAGGGAGCCAGGAAAAGAATCTCCCTCTCTTCCTACTGTCTGATTTTCTGCTGGCAGTCACATTGGCTAAGTTAGAGAAGGGGGACGCCCATCCGAAGCAATTGTAAGGGTCAATCTCTGGTGACACAGAGCAGGATGAAGAAGGATGGAGAAGGCTCTGGAAGGGAAAATAGAAGATACCTAGGCAATTTCCAGCCTTCTACTTTATGCTGGGTACTTTTTAAGCAGGATGTCTTTACAACACGTTTTGCTTTGAGGCTTATTCAGTTGAATATAAATTACCTAAAAATGACTGACATTGTTTGTGGTACAGTCTTCCTTGCCAGGAATTTACATATATACCTACTAACTCTACCATGAATAAATGTTCCCAGGCAATAAAACCAAAACTTGACTACTGAATGTGGGTCCCCTGGAGAAGAGACACAGTTTTCAACTGAGCACAAGGCCCCTTTGTTGGAGTAGATTCAGGAGGGAAACCAGCCTGCAGGGTCTACTTGCCAGGGATGCAGAATAACCAAAATCTATGCCTGCCTCAGCAGCTGCCTGATTTTCCTGAGCCTTCTGTTCACCACTTTGTTTTCAAATTTATCCATCTAAGAAATGAGAAGAACACCTGCGCCTCATTACAAGATTGGGATTTTTGAGGGAAATGAGGATCATTCTTATGGAGGAAAGATACTGTCTACTTAAATGCAAAGTTGAAGAGGGAGGCATTCTGCTGGTGCTAATTTTCTTCAACAAATATAAGATACCGGATGCTTTGTTTCCTTTACCAAAACTTTCTTGAGAACCTGGAGACTGAGAGATGAATAAGGTTGCCTCTACGTTTGAGGATTTCATGGCCTTGTGGAAGGAATCAGAAATGAAACATTTCTTAAAAGGGAATAATATTGGATTGAAGATCTTGGTATTCTTTTGTAATATTTTCCTGCGTTTATTTTATTTAATGATACATGTATTTATTTTTGTAAATGATGGTCTCCATACACTCTTTCAACACTTCACATGCATTGGGGTTGCCAAGCAGTCCCTCTTGGCTCCACTCTTCCCTGGCAATTCCCTCCCTTAGGTTCCCAAGGTTCACTAACTGTTTAATACCCATGCCTTGGTTCATTTCTGACACTATTTGATTCTCTACCAGCTTTCAGTCTTGTTCTGAATAATTTATCCCAGCTCAGTTTTTTATTCGTTTATGTTATATTTCTGTAAGAGCCCTACTCAGTATCTTCATCCCCATTTCCACTTGGCAGAAGAGAGATTTTATATAGTGGTTTTATAAACCTATAAAATACCTACTGGGCACCTGCAGATAGTAAATAGTCTGTTACTCTTTTCTTTTTGTCCAGTGGTGAAGGTTTCTGACTGTTCAGTAACCAGGATGTTAGGACCAATAACCAATTTAGTTATGAAGTATCTTACAGCAATATCAAAAGGACACAAGGACCTCTTCATTGACTTGAATGTGAGTTGGGGCTGAAAAGGAATAGTATTCCAAGGAGCAGCATGCGTAAAGGCTCAGAGTCAGGAATGGGCAAGCTGTGTTCAGGAGCACAGTGACAGCGTCACCCTATATGGGGCAAAGAGCTCCAGGTGAGATGTGATTATACCACCTACAATGTATTGTGGGACTACCATGTGTCTAGAGCTTTGCCAGATTGCTAACATATACAAGCTCTAATCCTCACAGCACAGAAACCTGTGTCACACAGCTAGCAAGCAGTAGAGCCCTCTTCAGTACTCAGCTCTGTCTGCTTTCAAAGCCCAAAATTACTCCATGGCAGTTTGCTGCCTTATTTCATAAACAATATAGGATTGATGAAGGAGGACCAGATGTTGAGGATTTTTGAGAACCAAAAACAGAGTATGGAAAAGACCTGGTACACCTTAGACACCAATCTTCATGTGCATAATTTATGGAAGAATATTTTCTAAAATGATCACATGCCACCCACCAAGATTCTCAAATGGTTAAACATTTTCCAGTTTTTCGACTTTGAAAATACTTTTCAATCAGCTACTATAATTCAGTTGCATGAAATTCCTGCGCTCTGTCGACACTCTTCTGAATCTGGTCATTACTTTTCTCTATTCATTACCTGAGAGGTAGTAGGGAAAATACAGAAAATGAACAATGGGTAGCTTCCACCTTACCTCCCTCTATATTGCAAGCTCTTTGTTGTAATGCCTCTCTATCTGAAGGCCTAGAATATTGTCCCTTCTCCATTTCCTTTCCTCTTTAAAAAAGAATTTTACAGCACACCGGACATGAGAGACTTTGTAATGATTCCATCTGAGATACAGAAATTGCTTAACATAGAGAAGTGAATGCTTGTGGATTCATGTTAGCATTCTTTATCTATGGAGAATATGTATGCTATTGTGTGTGTGTTATTTAGGTTAAGCTATAACCCATGTACTTCAAGCATTCTAATCAGTTATGCTCAGTCCCAGAGAGGTCAACTGACCTTTAATTAAGTAAGCCAGAGGCAGCAGCAACAAACCTTTCAGCAATCCAGAAGTTAACACAGGAACCTTGGCTAAAAGACATATTGAATGTAAGTCATGAATTTATATTAGTGAAACTGTTATCATAATTAGCATGAAGAGTGTCATAAATGGCCTTTCATCAGTGAAATAAAATGTATTCACAATATACGCATCAGCTAAAATATGTCAAAGATGCTCTAAATAGGGTTTAAGTATCTAGTAATGTCTGTAGTCAGGACTTCAAGAAAGTTCCTGTACTCAGTTCCTAAATGGTACTCTGTCCAGCCATTACTTTAGGAGGGTTTCTGTTTTATTAATGGAAACCAGAGGAGTAACAGAATCCTGCCTCTGGAATGTTCTTGTGTCTGCCTTGAGTAATTCTTTCATGCCAGAATTATAGAATAGTCAGAGCACCTAAAAATGATGAGAATGGGGGCTTCTTTTACAGATGCAATTTATGAACAGTTTTCTGCCTTCTTCATAGTAAAAGTCTATTCAGTAAATGTCTAGGTGTTTGGCTAAGGTAGGTAACCCTCAAGCACCTCAGATTTTGGGGATACACTGTTACAAATAAAAAGAACCCAAAAGTTGTTCAATCAGTTGGCAACAGTTACCTTTCCTTCTATTCCAGCTACTTTATTGGCTAGGCAGGGTTTTGGGGTAGCCTACAAATCAGACCAGTATTGATAAATTCTTATAGATATATTTAAGTGCTAGTTAACCAGTGTAATAGAAGTTTTGGATCAAACTCCTTGCTAGGTTGGAGACAGCCCATAATAGCAAATATTTATTTCCTAGCAACCCCTAATGGTCCTGATTAGCGAGCTCTCATTTATTTACTTAGTTTGGGAAATAGAGCAAACCAGACATGCAGCGGTGAATTCACTAATCATTCTCTACTGTGACCATCAGCAAACCTTTGGGTAGTTCTCAGCTATTGCTGATAATTCAGAAGAGAGCAGTTAGCTATTGCAAATTTGATGACTGTGCCTGTTTTGCCACTTCCATTCTCAACTTAATTGATAGTTGCTGCCTTTATTATGAATTATTAACAATAAGAGTGAATTTTGTTGTTTGGTAAAGTGATAAATTGTTCTTTTGTTCTCAAGGTTAATTGCAGGCCGTATGCCCTGTTTACGCTTTAATGACTCCTAATGGGTGCAAGCAAACAAACGATTGAAAATATAAATTTAATTGTATAGAAATGTAGTGTAAAATAAAGATAAAAAGTTCATTTGTGTTCAGGGGCAAGAATGGTAATATAAATGTTCAAGAGATAGGTTTAAGCTCATAGAAAAAAGTAGGAAGTGTGTGGCAACAAAAATCATTTCTACTTCTTTTCTTCCTGAACTGTTCAAGTACAAACAGTCTCTGGGCTTCACAATTATACCAGGCAAAACATTAGGCATGAAATTGATGTTTTCTAAAATTTCAAGGTTTCTACAAATAAACACCTTGATAAAGAAATGAATATTCTATGTGCTTAAAAATACTTATCATAATTACTATTTATTGATACTGTTACCAAAAGTGATGCAAAGATTGAAATAGGTGGTTTTAAAAGTCAAGGACAGATGATCAGATTTTATACAGGTTGAGATAATTATAGCAAGATTACAAAGAGTAGTTAAATATTCAAAATCTTCATTTTCCCACCGCAAACATATAGTCAATACATTCATTTTCTCAGAGTGCCTACACTTCATAATTTCAAGATTAATGCTCATGTGACAATTATTCATTATAGTTAAAAGTAAAATATAATTGAGAACCCTCTAAGGAACAAAATTCTTTTCTAATAGCTATAAACCAACTGTTTAAATCTTACAAGAAAGAACTTTCATTTTCAACTGTCTATTATTTGTGGTCTTAGTGTCTTTCAAAGGATGTGACTTGTGAATATTTCTCTTAGCAATACAATAAAATAGAATGGCTATTTTATTAAATTGTGTTCTGCAAGCCCTGTTTCAATAGCTTAACTTGTCTCAATCTTCCACAGTTCCTGATGTTAAAAATATGTAGCTTCTGACGCACACTCTTATTCTAAACATAGATAAATTAAATGATGCTTATAAGTTTTAAATTCTACAAATATTAGAGTCAACAACAACAAATGAACAGGGCTGTCTCTTTGTGCTTTCTCTTTGTGCTTGAAGTCTTGGCCTGTAACATTCCAGGAGGAAATTCTTGATCACCAGCAGTTATACTCCAGAGAGCAGGCATTTGGACCAATTTGCCTTCAACAACTTAGCAACAGATGAGTCTGTACCTACTGCTCAGGTGACACTGCCAGGGCTTGATGAGAGTAGTTCGCTGTAGCTGAGAGCTTTGGTGACATATTCTTTTGATTGGAAAGTTGGTAAGATTCCTAGATCAGGCTGCTATGGAGGGGCAGGGCTCAATGGGGACGTCGCCTGCCAGGTGAGGTGGCTGATGGCTCTTTGTAATAGCTTTGGAAGGTACAGCTAATGATCTGTAGGAGTCAGTCTATGGATGTACACTCTCAGCAGGAGAAGATCAAAGGCTAGATTATGCTGAGAGCCAAGGGTTAAGTACTATTTATTAATAGCTATACCTTAAACAGAATCCACAGAAAGGTCAGGGACTCTCACCGAGATTGGGAAGTTCATCATGTTCTATCACAGTCTATCGGTTTCATCTCTGCTATTTCTAGAGAAATGTGTCATCCAAAATGCAATGCAATAAAACAATACAGCCTTTGCTTTATTTTTTTAAATCCAATATGTGAAATAGGTATCTGGATAATAGCAGGTTCTTGATACATATTGTACTTTGATGAAACCAGATATATTAACAGAGACTCTTTTGGTTCCAAGTTATAAAAACATTTTTGAGCTAACAGGTGAAAATGGTGAATTTACAAGGTATTTGGATAATAATAGGTTCTTGATATACATTGTACTTTGATGAAACCAGTTATATTAAGGGTGTCTCTCTGGGATCCAAGTTATAGAAACCTATTTGAGCTAACTGAGGTGAAAATGGTGAATTTATAATATGGGGGAAGGCCACATCCAGGAATCAGGAAAATAACTGGTATGTGGGACATCAGTGTCAATAGAATGTTCTCACATTCCTGCTCCCATGCAATATACGTCCCTCTCTCTGTAGACCAGTTTCTCTTCTTCTTCATTCCACATGATGTAACACATGGCCCTCAGTAGGCACCTGTGTTTACATGAGACAGGCAGGGTCAATCTGCTGCTGAGAAAAGATTACTTTCTCAGTACTCATTCTAAATTCTCTGGGGAGGGAGGCTGTGCGTTACTTCTTGGGATCAAATACCCATCTGTGGGGCCACTTATCTGGCAAGGGCCATATATCATTAGTGACCTGGCTGCCACTAACCTAGTGATACAGCTGCATGGTACAGGGAGCGGGGAGGCAGCTTTTAGAAAAAGGCAAGTGAAGCAACTTGAAAATAAGTAGCCTGCTACTTTAGAGGAATCAATGTTAAAGCAGTTTAAGAGATGTACATATGGCCGGGTGCAGCAGCTCATGCCTGTAATCCCAGCACTTTGGGAGGCTGAGGCGAGTGGATCACCTGAGGTGAGCAGTTCAGGACCAGCTCAGCCAACATGGTGAAACCCTGTCTCTATGAAAGATACAAAAATATTAGTTGTGCATGATGGGGCATGCCTGTAATCCCAGCTACTTGGGAGGCTAAGGCAGGAGAATCATTAGAACCCAGGAGGTGGAGGTTGCAGTGAGCCAAGATTGTGCCACTGCTCCCTAGCCCAGGTGACAAAGCAAGACTCCATCTCAAAAAAAAAAAAAAGAAAAAAAAATATATGTATAATATTACATATGTATTATATGTAATATAACCATATAACAATATATACTAGTTTATTATTTAATATGTTACAGTATGCTATATCACTAATATGGTATATATAATATATACATATATGACAAAATCTGCATTTTAGAGCCTCATCAAATTGTACTAAGAATGAAAGAACCTCTATTAGATGTTTCCCTAGAAATCTTTTGTTGGATGCTGGGTCTTAAGAATTGGGAAGGATGCTCTGTTCTGGGGGAAATACTAGATCTTTAGACAAAAGCTTTCTGCTTAATAAGCTTTCTTCCTTTGCTTCCTCCCTTCCTTTCTCCCTCCCTTCCTTTTCTTCTTTCCTTTCTACAGGAACAACCCATACCAGTGTAGCTGCCTTCATTCTAAAAAGCCCTATTGTGATAAGCCCTTAGGCATGGTGAATGAGGAAAGTTACAAAGATACAAGAAAAGCTGTATAAATTACCGTCAAGATAGGTGGATTGGCTTGTGATATGGTTTGGCTCTGTGTCCCACCCAAATCTCATCTCAAATTGTAATGTCCATGTGTCAAGGGAGGGACTTAGTGGGAGGTGATTGCATCATGGAGGTAGTTTCTCCCATGCTGTTTTCATGATAGTGAGGGAGTTCTCATGAGATCTGGTTATTTGATAAGTGTCTGGCACTCCTTGCCCCACTGCTGCCATGTGAAGAAGGTCCTTGCTTCCCCTTTGCCTTCTGCCATGATTGTAAATTTCCTGAGGCCTCCCCAGCCATGCAGCACTGTGAGTCAATTAAACCTCTTCTGTTTATAACTTACCCAGTCTCAGGTAGTATCTTTATAGCGGTGTGAAAATGGACTAATACAAAGAATTGGTACAAGGAGTGAGGTAAAATGTGGAAGCAACTTTGGAACTGGGTAACAGGAAGAGATTGAAACAGTTTGGAGGGCTCAGAAGACAAGAAAATGTGGGAAAGTTTGAACCTTCCTAGAGACTTGTTGAATGGTTTTGACCAAAATGCTGATAGTGATATGGACAACAAAGTCCAGGTTGAGATGGTCTCAGATGGAGATGAGGAACTTATTGGGAACTGGAGCAAAAGTCACTCTTGCTATGCTTTAGCAAAGAAATTGGCAGCATTTTGCCCCTGCCCTAGAGATCTGTGGAACTTTGAACTTGAGAAAGATGATTTAGGGTATCTGGCAGAGGAAATTTCTAAGCAACAAAGCATTCAAGATGTGACCTGGCTTATTCTGAAAGCATTCAGTTATATGCATTCACAAGGAAATGGGTTGAAATTAGAACTTATGTTTGAGAAGGAAGCAGAGCATAAAGATTTAGAAAATTTGCAACCTGACCATGTGGTAGAAAATAAAACCCCATTTTCTGAGTAGGAATTTAAGCCTCCTGCAGAAATATTCATAAGTAATGAGGAGCTGAATGTTAATAACCAAGACAATGGGAAAAATGTCTCCAGGGCATGTCACAGACCTTCACAGCAGCCCCTCCCATCACAAGTCTAGAGGTCTAGGAGGGAAAAATGGCTTCATGGGATGGGCCCATGACCCTGCTGCTCTGTGCAGCTTTGGATTTTGGTGTCCTGCATCCCTGCAGCTCCAGCTCAAACAGTGGCTAAAAGGGGCCAAGGTACAGCTCAGCTGTGGCTTCAGAGGATGCAAGCCACAAGCCTTGGTTGCGTCCATGTGGTTTTGGACCTATGGGTGCACAGAAAACATGAACTGTGGTTTGGGAACCTGCCTAGATTTCAGAGGATGTATGGAAATACCTGGATGCCCAGGAAGAAGTCTACTGCAGGGGTGGGGCAGAGACCTTTTGGAGAACCTCTACTAGGACAATATAGAGGGAAAATGTGGGGTTGGAGCCCCCATACAGAGTCCCCACTGGGGTACTGCCTAGTGGAGCTGTGAGAAGAGGGCCACCATCCTCCAGACCCCAAAATGATAGCTCCACTGACAGCTTGCACCATGCGCCTGGAATAGCTAGAAGCACTCAATGCCAGCCCATGAAAGCATCCAGGGGGTGGGCTGAGGGGGCTATACCCTGCAGAGCCACAGGGGCGGAACATCCCAAGGGCTTGGGAGCCCACCCCTTGCATTAGTGTGTCCTGCTGACATGGAGTCAAAGGAGATTATTTTGGAGCTTTAAGATTTAATGACTGCTCCACCAGGTTTCAGACTTGCACGGAGCCTGTGGCACCTTTGTATTGGCCAATTTCTCCCATTTGACTGGGAACATTTACCCAATGCCTGTACCCCCATTGTATCTTGGAAGTAACCAACTTGTTTTTGATTTTATAGGCGCATAGGTGGAAGGGGCCTCATCGTAGGTGAGACTTTGGACTTGAATTTTTGAGTTCATGCTGGAATAAGACTTTAGGGGACTGTTGGGAAGGCATGATTGGCTTTGAAATGTGAAAAGGACATGAGATTTGGGAGGGCCCAGGGGTAGAATAGTATTGTTTGGCTCTGTGCCACCACCCACATCTCATCTCAAATTGCAATCACCACAATCCTTACATGTCAAGGGAGGAACCTAGTGGGAGTTGACTGGATCATGGGGACAGTTTCTCCCATGCTGTTTTCATGGTAATGAGTGAGTTCTCATAAGATCTGGTTGTTTGATAAATGTCTGGTGCTTCCCCACCAACCATCCTTCCATGACATGAAGAAGATCCTTGCTTCCTCTTTGCTTTCCACCATGATTGTAGGTTTCCTGAGGCCACCCCAGCCATGCAGAACTGTGACTCAATTAAACCTCTTTTGTTTATAAATTGGTCCTAATTGTATTAGTGTGTTTTCACACTACTATAAAGATACTACCTACTCAGGATACTTCTTTTTACAGAGGAGAAAACTGAGTCACAGATAAGTAAAACAGCTTGACCAACATCATATGGTGAAGCCAGGATTGGACCCAGTGAGTCTGGTCCCAGAACCCATTCTATTATGAACCCCATACCTTTTCAGTGTAGGTACAGTGGCATGATAATTATGTAGCTGACAGATTTAAGGGTATATTACTGGAAGTGTTTGAATAAATCAGAACTATAAAATTACATAAAGGTGAGAAAAATTACACCATAATTTCCTGTACTTCTTTTGGTTCTAAGGTGACAGATGGGACTATTTTAGCAAGACAAATGTCTTAAAGAACTTCAAGGTTTCTGACATTTTACTTTTCAGTCCAGATGCAATCTTTTGATTAATGAAGTACTGGTTTTAGTTTCCCTAATTTTCAGGCTTACACATAAGGTCCTTGGAAGAATATACAATAAGCCCAAGTGAAAATGTTAGTGGCCATCTATCTCTTTCTAAATGGGACCATTTAAATGATTGCAGACAGATAACTGCTTACATTAAAACCATAAAATATATTATGAAACTCCGGTCTTTGGTCCTCTTACAATCAGGCATCTTAAATACTGACTCCATGTCTATTATCCCTTCTTTCTCCCACTCTAATTTAATTGGTGTAAGTTCCTAAAACTTCATCAGAAAAATAACTTCCAAATTTTCCCAGTCCTCTTTCATAGTGCTTTTCTAACCCCAAGGTCCTTTTATGTTTGTCCCTGCATTCATTCCATTTTCAGACATCAGTGTCACATTCACAAATCAGCAGACCTAGAGAAAGTAGATCATATATTATTCCCCTTTGAATTATTTGTGACCTAAAATTTAAATATTAGAAGTGAGGGGCAGCCTTGCTGTATATATCTGGCAGGTCCTACTTGAAACTGCCTTAGGCCAAAAGCAGCAGATGCTGTGTTTCACAGTTGTTCAGAAGCATGACATTTAAGTAAAGACACCCTGTCCATCTAATCTCTTCTCATCATTTGACTTGGGCACATGGATAAAAGCAGAATTTGTGAGTATGGTCCACATAAATCAACTCCAACCATATCCTTTATTTACTTCTGTTCCTTCGATGGCTTCCTATCTCATTCAAAGCTCACACCCACATCCTCTGTGACCTCATCTCCACTGAAGGCATCTTTCAACCTTGAATCAATTACTTTCTTGATTTTGCCCAGCACATTCTTACCAGGATGCCTTTGACATTGTACTTCTCTCTGCCTGAATCGCTCTTCCTCATATATTCCCAGGGCTCATGCCTTCACCTCCTTCATGGATTTTTCTCAAATACATCTCAGTGAAGCTTTTGCTGACCACCTTCATAGAATTGTAACCCTCTGTCCTGACACTTCCTTACATCCCTCTTTTTCCTTCTAAGAAGTTATCACTATCTAACATTTTATATATTTTACTAATTTTTCCTTATTAGTTTGCTGTCAAGAAGGGAGATATTTTTGTTCATTTTATTCACTGGTATATTTGCAAAGGCTAGAAAAGTGCCTTGAAAAGAGTAAGCAGCAAAATATTTCTTGACTAAATAAACAAGCAAAGATTATATGTACAAAAAACACAGATAATAAATAAGGGTTTGATTCACTTTTTAATAATGTTTGAAAAATATTTGGGGAGACTTCCTGAAGGAGGTGACATCAAAACTAGGGTTTTAAGGATAAATTAGGCTGGGTGTGGTGGCTCACGCCTATAATCCCAGCACTTTGGGAGGCCAAGGTGGGTGGATCAATTGAGGTCAGGAGTTCAAGACCAGCCTGGCCAACATGGTGAAACTCTATCTCTACTAAAAATACAAAATTAGCCAGGCATGGTGGTGGGTGCTGAGGCAGGAGAATTGTTTGAACCCGGGAGGCAGAGGTTGCAGTGAGAGCTGAGATCCCGCCACTGCACTACAGCCTGGGTGACAGAGCAAACCTCCAACTCAAAAAAATAATAATTAAAAAAAAGGATACATTAGAGTTTTAGAGTTTTCCAGCATGACAAGTTAGAAGTGGACATTTTACATAGTTAAAAAAACATGTGCAAAAGCACAGATACAAAACTATATGGTGCATTTAGAATACCTTAAGTTTAAAAATATTGATAAATTGGTTGGACGCAGTGGCTCACATCTGCAATCCCAGCACTTTCGGGGGGCCGAGGTGGGTGGATCATGAGGTCAAGAGATGGAGACCATCCTGGCCAACATGGTGAAACTCTGTCTTTACTAAAAATACAAAAAGTAGCTGGGCGTGGTGGTGCGTGCCTGTAGTCCCAGCTACTCGGGAGGCTGAGGCAGCAGAATCACTTGAACCCAGGAGGCAGAGGTTGCAGTGACCTGAGATTGCGCCACTGCACTCCAGCCTGATGACAGAGCGAATCTCCATCTCAAAAAAATAATGATAAATTGTATGATATTAAAATAAAAATATTATAATTTGTTATTTAAATCATGGAAAGTGCACTGGGAGTTTTAAGCACGAGTGATAGAGAATTAGGCTCTGTTCTGCTTTTATAAAGATCCTGTGGCAGTAATATGAAGCATAAATTTGCAGAAATTGAGGATTTGTTTAGAGGTTTAAGTTAAAAGCATTAGCAACAGTCCAGGCTTCAGTAGATGAGGACTGTGCTATAGGACGGAGGGACAGGGATGGTAACAAAAGAATTAACATTAATAAGTGATTGATTGAATGATTTTCTGTGAATATGTGTGTGTTTTGGGGGGAGGTTTAGAGGAATGAAGGAGCTGAGCTTTATTGTTGATGAAAAATGGGGTTGTTCAGCTGAATTATTCAGTTTATCTCTTGTTTGTTAACATAGATGTATTTCTTGGGGTAACTCCTAAGCTGTTCATTTTCATTTTATATATCTTAAGAGTTCAA
Organism: Nomascus leucogenys; assembly: GCF_006542625.1. Classification (NCBI taxonomy): domain Eukaryota; kingdom Metazoa; phylum Chordata; class Mammalia; order Primates; family Hylobatidae; genus Nomascus; species Nomascus leucogenys. The sequence goes on from NC_044383.1 coordinate 132,302,719, forward strand.
GAACTCCGGTTTATTGGTTAGGGAATGCAATTAGTAGGATAGACCTTTGTTTCTTAAAATCAATGAAAAGATCAGCAGAACACCCTAAACTGTATTTTTTCTCAAGGTGCATAATCTGAAGACCTTGTGTAAAATCTCGACTCCTGAACTTTTTCCTGAAGTGAAGAGAAAATTATTGATTTTAGTTCACTCAAACAAAATAAGAACTATTCACTGACAAATCTTCTGCATAAAGTTATTCTGTATGTGAAATACATGGCTGTCTGCTATTGGCAGCTCAGTGTGCATTGTTCAGTAGAAAAGACATAAACTTTGAGTCACAGGGACATGGGCTAAATCCCATACCTGTGATATAATCTTTGGCAAATAAAAAAGACCACCATGAATCTTACTTTTCTCTTCATAAGACAATATTTTACATTTTTTTTTTGAAAATCCTACATCCCAGGTTAGTTAGGAGGTTTAAACTAGATAGTGTGTATGTATAAGTTTGAGGGTCCTTTGATTCTGAGTATAAACAATTTTGGCTAATTAGAAAAATAGGATTTATTAGAAGGAAATCAGGACTTAAATTATTTACATGAGGCCAGAGGATGGGCAGAAACTACAGCAGCAAGAATCACAGAAACAGTCTCATAGCTGAAACAAACTGGTCTGGATGCCACTGCAAGAAAGAGTGTGTGCCAGCTGTTCCTGTTTTTCCTCTTTATGTGACCTGCTTGAGACTCAGTCCCAGGAGAGAGTATCAAATTGGCAGATTTGACCCCTTCCAGCTTCCACACTGGAAGGAAGGCCCTGGGGTTTCCATCCCAGCAAGACTCTTGACGTTCAGACAGAAATAATTCTGCAAAAGGAAATTGGGATGCTGAGAAGGAAGAATGGATTCTTGCTAGCCAAAAACATGAAAGTGATGCCTTTAAAGTGATCTATTAAGTTGATGACTTTTGATGTGTTTTGATCACAATCCATAGCAAGAAATGCATTTTACTTCATGACCTAGGAGTCACATATGTATATGTATGTTTGTATTTCTTTATAACCAAGAAAGATTTTTCTTTTCTTACCAAGCTTATTCTTACTATATATGTTGCTCTGTTTTGTTCTATTTTATTCTATTTCACTTTTTAAAAGCCCCGTCATGCCCCACTAAATTGATTTCATAACTTATGAATGGTTTACAATCTACATGCTGAACACATTTTGTTATAATGTATGTAATATTAGTACATTGTACCGAATATTAGCAAACTGTAAATATCAGTTCTCATATCATCTTTCCCCTTTATTTTGCCTCCCATTCTCCCATGAAATAAAATTACAGTCAGTGACTGAATGACCAAGATATCTGCAGCCTCTCTCATTTTATTGGCTGATGGCATAGTTTTAGTCATAGTTTCCTGAAGAATGGAGTTGTATCAATTTCAGAACTTTTAAGAGATGTGATATATAAATAAAAATGTATGAATAAAGAAATAGTAAAATGAAGAATATGAGATGACTTAAGCCTCAGCAAAACTACAACTCCCTTCTTGAAATATCATAGTTTTCTGCTCTGCACACAAACATCTGCTGTTGCTCCCTGAAATGAGATTCCTGAGGTTAAGCACACCTTTTCTTAGTCTTGACTGTATCGAAAAACCTATTTGGGTATTTTTGGTACAAACATTTATTTTGGCCTAAGATGTTGAGTTAATTGGTTTAGAGGTTTGAGGCTTGAATTAATGAAATAATTGACTCAATTCTTAATTTTTTATTTTAGTTAGTCTTTCACCAAAGCATTATTAGACTCAATACATTTGACCAAAGATCTTCAATCTAATATAATTCAATAATTTACTGTAATTATTTCATTTTTAATGATCCCCTATCCCATTTCCTAGGAGAACTGTGGCAATCTCTCTCTTCAAACCTTTAGTGCTTGATCTATCCGTATCAAACCAGGGGGTGATTTCCCTAACTTGCATTTGAAGCCTTCCTCCCTGAGATTTCTCTTTAGAATCCCTCAAATTTTAAGGTATATAATTTCTCCTGTGTCTAGATCTCATTCCTTTTGGCACCTCCTGGTACCCAAGTTCTTGAATTTGTCCTCTTTCATTTTCTTCTTCAAATTGGCCTTCTGTACTGGCAATATCGTCTCTTTTTACAAATGTTCTTTGATGCCCTAACGAACTATCTGAACACTATTGCTCAACTTTCCTGTTCCCACAAGCTACCATTCCATAACTCCATCTTTCTTCACACGTTACATTTTTTGAAAGTACTGTATGTACATTTTGCTTCCATTTCATACTATCCACTCATTCCTGTGTCTCTAATCAAGCATTTACTCTTCAATCTACTAAAACTCTTCCCTGAGTCTCTCATGACAATATCCGAGATGTGTATTTGTTTCAGCTGGTTTCCTTGTTGTGACACTATTCTGGTGCTTTGACTCAAGCTGTATCCTAACCAGTAGGCATTTCCCAAAGCCCTCTGCTGACCAACCTTCTTTTTGGTAGAGGGGCGAGATACACTTACGTCTACTGGCTCAGATACAGCTTGAGTCGAAGAGAATAGGCAAATAATTGAACTTTAGTTCAATCTGGGATCTGCCACTGTAAGTGATGCCATCTTGCCTAATTGTCCTACCCTTCTCAGCACTGTACAATGGAAATAATAGAGCCCATATCCTAGGGTCTTCTGAATATTAAATGAGAAAATATTGGTAAAGTGCTTAGAGAGTCCTTGGCTGGTTTTCAGTGTCAGTTATAATTTTCCCACCAAGGAAATAGAGGCCCTTCTGTTGCAGATGGAAGAACACATTTTTCAAATTCATGAAGAGTGAGTTCCTCCACTATACCACCCTAGGCCTCTGTCTGGCTCTTCACTCCTCCCCCAGTGTGTCTGGGGAAAGAGTCCTCCTATGCAGCTTAACTCCTTCCATCTTCCTTTCTCTCCACTCTCCTCCTTTATGCCCTAAATTTTGTAGAGGACACTGTGTATGGTAAGTTTATCTAAGGCTAGGGCTCTATATTAGGAAGTTGATTGTGTTGCACTCCTAAGCCATAATCTTCAGCACTTTTGGATTCATCTGCCATCTCCTTTATCTATTTCAGTTGATGAAGAATTTGAGCAGAGAAAAAAGGGTGGTGACCATGTGGGCCTTCTCAAACCCAACACTTATTGATTTTTTTCCCCTACTCCATTGGATTCTCAACTCCAGGCTTTCTCTACTGTGGTCCATCCTATACAATGCTGCCTGTCATCTTCCTAAAGTTCTCAGGAAATTGTTTCCTTTACAACCAGAAAAACTGCTTCCTGTTATTTACACAATTGCATGTGGATTTCCCAGGGGTGTTCATGGCCCTCCACTGCAAGGTCTAATTTCCCCACTGCTGCTTTTGTGTTACTCCATGCTCCAGATGAGCTAGATGTTTTCCTGAACAGCACATAAGTTTTCTGCCTCTGTGTTTTGTTTTATGCCATTTTTTCCACCTAAAGAATAGTCTCTCATCCTTCTTTATTCTTTGAAATTCTGGAACTTAAGTCCATCTCTTCTGCTGTCATCTTTTTAGTAAACGTCTTCTCTGTCCCCATTCTGATATACTTTGTTCATTCATTAGCATGTATTTTTTCAATTCTCTTATGGCATATAGACATATATAAGTGTATATATAGGCATCCTTATTTTAAAATGTATAATGGGACTGGTTTTCACCATACACAATCAGATCATAACCTGTTTAAGGACAGGAAATACAGCCTCTTGTTTTTAAGCCCCATAGTGGCTATGTAGCATTGAGTATTAAGCAGGGAGTCCTGTAGTTAATGAATGCTCATTAAGTCACTAAGTATTTTATGATTTAAATTGAAATGAATAGTCAGTGTATTATTCAGTGTTCTCCAGAGAAACAAAACTAGTAGAATACATACCTATATGTGTGTGCGTATGTGTGTGTGTGTCTGTCTGTGTAATATGTGTGTGTATATATATGTATAATTTATATGTGTGTACATATATAATATATATTACATATAATTTCTTATAAAGAATTGACTTATGTAATTATGAAAGTTAAGAAGTTCCATATTCCGCTGTCTATGGGCTGGATACCCAAGAAAGCTGGTGGTGTAGTTCTGAGAACCAGATGAGGGCAGGAGAAGACTCATGAACCAGCTCAAGCATTCGGGTGAAGACAGCAAATTTCCCCTTTCATCTTTTTGTTCGATTCAGGCTCTCAATGGATTGCAGGATGCCTGCCCACAGTGGGGAGCAATCTGCTTACTGATTCCCCTGATTCAAATGCAAATTTTATTGGGAAACACTCTTCAGAGAGACATGCAGAAATGATGTCTAATCCAAGCACCTCATGTCCCAGTCAAATTGACACATAAAATTAACCAACACATCCAGGATACACATGGAACACACTTTCCATACATTTGTTCTTTCGTAAAAAAAATATTTTTTTCTAAGAAAATACTTGTGGTTTTAGTAGCAGAATTAACTAAACTGCCCAGCAGTTACTGTTGTATGAGCAATTTTCTTCAGGTTTTCAGGTTGAAGAAGCTGGTTTAAGATTTTACAACTTCTAATAGAATTGAAGGCATTGAAATGCTGGTTTGAGGACTTGCCTGATTTCTATCAGCAGCAGTGATATTCATGCAAAATTTTCTTTGAAAATGAGCTCCTAAGCACTTTAAAAATGCTTTGGGGTGCACGTTTTCCTGAATTCATCCTATAAAATGTGTATCATGTGCCTATATGCACATGACTGAGCTAAACTTGATTTTAAAAATCCTAAATGCAAAGGTAGGCAGCCTGCTCTACCCGAGAGGATTTTTCCTGGGACTTTGCCTTTATCAGCCACAAATATGCTCATTCTTTCCTCTTTCTGCCTTATTGCAGTTCACTTTCTGCCTCTTTTTGTTTCTAAGTCTCCTTGATATCTTGCCCTCTTTTGTTCCTATGTATTTTATTTTATTCACCCTTTTTTTTGAGATAGGGCCTTGCTCTGTTGCCCAGGCTGTAGTACAGTGGCATGATCATAGCTCACTGCAGTCTTGAAATCCTGGGCTCAAGAGATCCTCCTGCCATGGCCTCTGAAAGTGTTGAGATTATAGATGTGAGTCGTGGTGCCGGACCTTTATTTTATCCCTGACTTACCTGCCAGAGGGTTTGCTCAGGAGCCCCATGTGTTAAAATGTTTTACCAAATTTACCTCAGTTGTGAAGCCTCTGAGAATACCAGAGGGGTCACTGGAACCAAATAGCCTAGAAGTTGACCTTAATACATGCAAGACACTAAATCCATGACAGCAGGGGTCGTACCTACCCTACTTCTATCCTAGCTGCAGCATCTTGTTCAGTGCATTGAAATAATAGATACATTTGCTGAACAATGACTTGACAAGAATGCTAATACATGAAAAAGGCCTTTGTATCCCATCTAGAATACTGAAGAGTTCTTGCCCTGGCTATACTCCTGGGGCTGGCAAATCTGTCTAAGCTTCCATGAGCTGTCTGCCCAGTAAATTTGGACTGGTCCCATCACCTGGGCATATTCATGGTTAAAGGTTAATACTCCTAGAGAACCCTTTCCCTTCCACCTCTTTCCTTGACTTACTCGTATTAATCCATCAGGTCCTAGTTTAGACAAGCAATTTTGATGAAATTTAAATCTAGAATGGTGGCCTGATCTCGGGTACTACTGTGTTTTTCCTCTCTCAGTGCTTATCACACTGACTTTGGTTTTTAATTGTGTAAGAATAATTAAAATAAGATCTACCCATTTTATAAAAATTTAAGTGCATGATACAGTATTGTTAATGTTAAGCCCAATGTTGTACATTAGATGTTTAGAACTTACTCATTTTGCATAACTGAAACTTTATACCCATTGAGAAGCAACTCCTGTGCCCCGCAGGCAGTGGCAGCCACCTTTGTACTCTCTGCTTGTATGAGTTTGACTATTTCAGATAGTCCATATTAGCAGAATCATGCAACAGTTGTCCTTCTATGATGGCTTATCTCACTTAGCATAATGCCCTCTATGTTCATTCATGTTGTTTCAGATGGTAGAATTTCTTCTTTTTAAAAGCTGAATAATACTCCATTGTTTGTATATATCCCATTTTCTTTCTTTCTTCATTCGTTGATGAACATTTGGGTTGTTTCTGTATCTTGGCTACTGTGAATAATGCTTCAAAGAACATGGCATACACTATCTCTTTGAGTTCCTGATTCCAGTTCTTTTGTATATACAAACAAAGGTGGAATTGCCAGATCATATGGTAGATCTATTTTCTTTCTTAAGAACTTTCTTCACAGGGGCTGTACCATTTTAAATTCCCATCAACAGTGTACAAGGGTTCCAATTTCTACACATCCTAATCAATACTTATTATATATATATATATATATATATATATATGTTAGTGACACTAATTATTTTATTTTTATTATTTTGTATTATACTTAAAGTTCTGGGATATATGTGCAGAACGTGCAGGTTTGTTACATAGGTATACATGTCCCATGATGGTTTGCTGCACCCATCAACCCATCATCTACATTAGATATTACTCTTAATGCTATCCCTCCCCTAGGCCCCCACACCCAGACAGGTCCCGGTGTGTGATGTTCATCTCCCTATGTCTATGTGTTCTCATTGTTCAACTCCCACTTATGAGTGAGAACATGTGGTGTTTGGTTTCTTGCTCCTGTGTTAGTTTGCTGAGAATGATGGTTTTCAGCTTCATCCATGTCCCTGCAAAGGACATGAACTCATCCTTTTTTATGGCCACATAGTATTCCATGGTGTATGTGTGCCACATTTTCTTTATCCAGTCTATCATTGATGGGCATTTGGGTTGGTTCCAAGTCTTTGCTATTGTGAATAGTGGTGCAATAAACATACATGTGCATGTGTCTTTATAGTAGAATGATTTATAATCCTTTGGGTATATACCCCGTAATGGGATTGCTGGGTCAAATGGTATTTCTGTTTCTAGATCCTTGAGGAATTGCCACACTGTCTTCCACAGTGGTTGAACTAATTTACACTCCCACCAACAGTGTAAAAGCGATATTTTTAATAGTAGCCATCCTTAAAGGTGTGAAGTGGTATCTCATCTCCATTTTGATTTGCATTTCCCTGATGATTAGTGAGCAGCTTTTTATAAATTGGTTGGCCATTTGTATATCTTCTTTGGAAAAATGTCTCAAGTCCTTTGCCCATTTTTTAATTAGGTTATTTGGTTTTTTTTTTTTTTTTGCAATTGAGATGTAGGAGTTTCAATTGATTTTTCTATTTCTCCTTTGACTGTTAGCTCTATTTGGGAAGAAAGCTTCTCTTTCTTGCTCACCTCTATATTTTTAGCATCTAAATACTGCTTGGAAAAAGCCAGGGTAGAGACATTGAGTGAAAGCCATTAATTGAAAATTTTTAAATGGGGACTTTGGCTTAACCTGGCTAGTCATTCATGCTGTTATCTAAACTTACTTGAAAAAAACAAGTAGAATCCCAGGGTGTTTGACCAAGCTGGCTGTACTGTGAGTGAGGTGTCAGCAAGGATTAACTAGCAAGCTACAAACTGGAATCATGGAAAATCTGAAGGACAGTGTTCAGTGATGAAGCAAAAATAAAATGCCAAGGAGAAAATCCAACTGAAGGATCTGTCTGGAGGGGATGAGCAGAAGTGGGTGTTATGCAGTGGGGACTGAAATGAAAGACACAGTGACATTGCAAATTAGTAGGAAAGGAGGGTAGGCTGAAGAACCCAAGGGCCTTGGAACCTGGTCTAAGAATTGTTTTGTGGATCTTCTAATCTGGAGCATAGAGTGAAGGGAAGGAACTGTTTAAATGTGCCAGTTCAAACAGGATAGAGGTTGCAGTTCTTAATTTCCCACAAAATGCTCTTTAACATGGAGAAAAAAATCATAATTTTCTAAACTAATTCTGGCTGTAAACCATTGTCAATCTTGGGTAAATCTTCATTAATTTAACATTAATTTAATTGAGAACTAGTTGGCAACTGACAGGTACTTTCTCACCTGGAATAGACCAAAACCTAGAGGTCTGTAGGAAAGTAGCCCTAAGCCTAACTGCCTTATTATTATTATTATTATTAATTTTCATATGTGATTTGAATTAAAAACCAGTGTTGAGAACTGCTGGCATAGATGCTCTAATTTAATCTAATTTTAGCATATGGGCTTGAGATGGTCTCCCAAAATGCAGAGAAAAAAATCAAGTAAATAAAGTAAAGCAAAAGCAGATTATAGATATGAAAAAAATAGAAAAGAAATGTAAGCTACAAATTATAGTTATTTTCTTAAGAGAGGACAGGGCATTAGAACAGAAGCAATGATTGAAAGCATAATTTTAGAAAGTTACAAAGGAAAGCCCCCTTGAAAGGGCATGCCATGTTTCAAGTGAAATGAATTTAAAGAGAGGCACCTGGGCACATTCTTGAACTATCTAAGAATTTCAAAACATAAAAAATTCTAGTACAAAACAAAAAAAAAAAAGAAGGAAGGAAAAGACACAAAGGTATAAACCTGAGTTAGCTTCAGGTTTTTATGATAGAAGAAAATGTAAAAATGGCCAAGAATTTTGCGAACAACAGTTTGTTGTTATCTGCATCCAGTCAAGATGTTGTCTTCCTGTGGAAGAAAGGGTAAAAAAAAATTATTTAAAATTTTTTGTAGAAAAAATTATCTTGACAACCTGCTGAAAAATTGTATAAACCTATTTTCCATCTAACTAGATTTTAGGAGTCATTAGATTTTCATCTCACAGCATGTATCAAAAGTATCTTAAGTAAATTAAACTATATGTGTGTATCTCTATTTATTTATAATTTACTTCATATATATGTGTGCTAACAGAACAATGAAAATATACATAAATATTTCAAGGTAATGCATGAATCAAAAAGGAAAGTATTCATAACACTGACTCTTTAAACATCTGTTTACAACAGAAATCATCATAAACAAAATGTTTTAAAAACCAACAAAATAGGAATGTATACATTATACTCTCAACATGTATATATTATACTCTCTCGGTGTATGTGTATGTATATGCATACCTATATACACATATATGAACACAATACACACACATACGTACATCCAAACTATAATGATGTAACAAATATGAAACATATGGAACCTTGATGTAGGCAAATGACATGAAGAGGAATACAAATCTAAAAGTAAGTATATTGATACATATTTGTTGAATAAACGTTTAAACCCCAAATTTAAATGTATACATATATATATATATACATATATATATATATTTACTCGTAATGAACAATTTAACTAGTAATAAACAAAGGCAAATTAAATAAATGATGTAATGCAAATTTTCACCTATTAAATTATCAAAGATTCAAACAACCATCCACATGACATTTCTCATGTTGGTAACTGTGAGTAGATGAACACCTTCACAGTACCACAGTTACTGCTGCTGAATGTAAACACCATCAAACTGGCAATATGTATTAAGAACCTTTAAAATATTTATTTCTTTTGACTCAATATTTCCCCTTGTTGGCACTGTATCAGTGTCAATGTATCAGGATACTGATCAAAATGCATGAAAAAGGGTGTCTACTTCAGTGTTATTTGTAGTACAAAAAATTTAGAAATGGATAAAATGTCCAGGTATTGGTTAGGAGAAAATATTTTTGTTACAACCATAAAAACATTTAAAAACAATTTTTCATGAGGTGAGGAATAGTTTATTATACAATTATAACTAAATCACTGAATGTGAAATTATTAGTATGATTGCAGTTTTGTAAAGGAAAATGGATTATGTTTTTAGGAGATTGGAAAGAATTAACCAAACATAGTGCTATTATTCTCTAAATGGTGAGATATTAGGTAATTTATATGTTATTCTTTATGTCTTTACATATAAAATTCTAAATGTATGTTCAAAAGATTATAAAATAGCAGGGAAGTATTATTCAGTAAACAATGCGCTGATAAATAGCAATTTAAAAGCAATTCAGATTAGATCCTTATCTCATACACAAGCATACATTTGTTTATTGCTTTAGTACAATATTTTCTATGTCTGTCTGAATGCCAGCACTGCAACATTTTGTAGCTTGATTATTTTGCATTTCAATTACTACAATCTCTACAATGTTTTAGGAAAAAAATAACAGAATGGCTAGTTTAATCTATTATACAAATCTAAGTACACATTTATAGAAAAATCAAGTATTTCATTTATAGTTGGATCTTTAATTTTCTCATGAAAAAGGAACTAGGCTAAGGCATGGGTTCTTCGGTTTTTGCTGTAATGACATTAAAAATCAATTTGAGAGAATGTGTGCTAGTCTTTTACTGTTGGGAATATACAGCAATTGCATTACCTTAGAAGACTGTTCTTTGCAGAATGCATACTCATTGGAGAGTTAAGTAATGTTAAATTAACATCTTAATGAAAATTGTATATTAATACTGCTCTTGTTTCTAAATAGTCATTTAATTCTGTTAAATCAAGGAATTCAATTTTTGCTAAATAAAAATCACCCTCTTGGAAAGTATGATGCTGCAACTGAACATTTGCTGTATTTCTGACATTCAGAGCTACTATTAAAGAGAAAATACATTCAGTTTGAGGACTACATGGTTTGGAAAGTTTGCTTACTGTCCCATAGAAGAAATCAAATGATGTTTTCAGTGTTCTAAAATGAGTCATTAGATACTCCAATTTAGTTATAGATATGAAAATGATATACTGTATTGCTCACATGATAGAACTTTAACAATATTTCTATCATAAATTTAATATGAGATTTAGCCCAACAATAAAAACATGACAGTAAGATTCTTAATGCACAGTATAATAGTAAGAAGATAATTTTTAATTAAAATTTTAATCCAAATGAATTTAAATTTTTCAATGCAATTGAAAATTAAGTATGAGTTTATTGTTGTTTTTGTTTTTTTTTTGTTTTTTGTCTTTTTTTTAGATTCAGGGGTTACATGTGTAGGTTTGTTACATGAACATATTGCATAATGGTGAGATTTGGACTTCTACAGTACCCATCATCCAAATAGTGAACATTGTAACAAAAGGCAATTTTTCAGCCCACATCCCTCTGAAACCCTACTCTCTTTTGGAGTCTCCAGTGCATACTATTTCCATCTTTATGTCCATGTGTACCCATTGCTTAGCTCCCATATGTAAGTGAAAACATGGAGTATAAGATTTTCTGTTTCTTGGTTATTTCACTTAACAGCCTCCAGCTCCATCCATGTTACACAAAAGACATGATTTTATTCTTTTTCATGGCTGCATAATATTCCATGGTGTATACATCCCTCATCTTCTTTATTCAGTTATCACTTGATGAACACTTAGGTTGACTCCATGACTTTGCTCTTGTGAATAGTGCTCTGATAAACATACAATTGCAGGTGTCCTTTTTATATGATGATTTCTTTTCCTTTGGGTAAATACCCAGGAGTGAGATTGCTGGGTCAAATGGTAGTTCTAGTTTTAGTTCTTTGAGAAATCACTACACTGTTTTTCATAGAGGTTATACTAATTTACATTCCCACCAACAGTGTATAAGCATTCCATTTTCCCTGCATCCTCACCAACATCTGTAGATTTTTGGCCTTAATAACAGCCATTCTGACTAGTGTAAAATGGTATGTTATTGTGGTTTTAATTTGCATCTCTGTGATGATTAGTAATGTTGAGCATTTTTGTATGTTTGTTGGCCACTTGTACATCTTCTTTTGAGGAATGTCTGTTCATGTCCCTTGTTCACTCTTTAGTAGAGTTATTTGATTTTTCTTGTTGCGTTGTTTGAGTTCTTTGTAGATTCTGAATATTATTTCTTTTTCAGATGTATAATTTGCAAATATTTTCTCCCATTCTGTAGGTTGTCTGCTTACTTTGTTGTTTATTTCTTTGGCTGTCCAGAAACTTTTTAGTTTAGTAGTCTCATTTGTCTATTTTCGTTTTTGTTCTATTTGCTTTTGAGGGCCTAGTCAAAAATTATTTGCCTAGGCCAATGTCTAGAAGACATTTTCCTGGGTTTTCTTGTAGGATTTTCATAGCTTCAGGTCCTACATTTAAGTATTTAATCCATCTTGAGTTAGTTTTTGTATACTGTGAGCGATAAGGACCCAAATTCATTCTCCTTATGGCTAGCCAATTTTCCCAGCACCATTTGTTGAATAGGGCATCCTTTGCCCATTGTTTATTTTTGTCAACCATCATTGTATGTGGCTTTACTTATGGGTTGTCTATTGTGTTCCATTAACCTCTGTGTCTATTTTTGGTAAGTATGTTTTTTTTTTTAAATACATATTAGAGGCTGGGCGTGGTGGCTCACGCCTGTAATACCAGCACTTTGGGAGGCCGAGGCAGGTGGATCACGAGGTCAGGAGAGCGAGACCATCTTGGCCAACATGGTGAAACCCCGTCTCTACTAAAATACAAAAAATTAGCCAGGCATGGTGGGGCGTGCCTGTAATCCCAGCTACTTGGGAGGCTGAGGCAAGGGAATTGCTTGAACCCGGGAGATGGAGGTTGCAGTGAGCTGGGATCGCGCCACTGCACTCCAGCCTGGTGACAGAGCAAGACTCTGTCTTAAAAAAAAATACATATTAGATAGTTAACTTTTAAAACTACAATATATGTTAGTAAACATAAAATAATCCAGCATGAAATGAGCAAATAATATTTACAATAAAATTTAAATATTTGCATGCAATATTTGATTTTGAATTATAATTTAAATAAATTTAACAGGGTGTTGATAAAGTTTTAGTTTCCTTAATACCTTCAATTCTCATTCTCCTATCCATTTTTTTCCTTCCCTTGATCTCCCAGGAACCCCTTTGTCTTAATTAGTTCCATTATATTTTGACCACTGGCATTAATCATCTAACAAGAATGAATTGTCTGTCGTTCTTCAGTCTTTTCTTTAATACTAGCATTTAATTCATCACCAGGTTCTACAGGAAACTCTTCTTTCCCTGATCTCCTATCTTCACTTATTTCCATCCACACTCCTGCTGTCCTAGTGAAGAACCCTATAAATTCTTATCCAATTATTCTCTCTTTGTAACTTGTTCAAACTTGGTAACTTTGTAACTAGTCTTAGAGCAAGCCCTGCTCCCATTCATTCACCGTGTGCTAACGAAAGGCTCTGGCTAGAAAACAACTCTGCTAGTATCACCACCTTGTGTCCATCCTTTGATGGCTCCCCATTCAAGGGCCCTGTTGAATAGCCTTCCAAGTGTTAGAGATAAAGAGCAAATTCCATAACAGGATTTGTTTTTAATTTCCAACTTTTATGTCAAGCTTAGGGGTACATGTGCAGGATGTGCAGGTTTGTTACATAGGTAAACACGTGTCACAGTAGTTTGCTGCACAGATCATCCCATCACCTAGGTAATAGACCAACATCCATTAGCTATTCTTCTTGATGCTCTCCCTCCTCCCACCCCCCCCGCCCTCTGACAGGCCCCAATGTGTGTTGTTCCCCCCATGTGTCCATGTGTTTTTATCATTCAGCTCCTACTTATAAGTAAGAACATGTGGAATTTGGTTTTCTGTTCCTGTGTTAGTTTTCTGAGGATAATGGCTTCCAGCTCCACCCATGTCCCTGCAAAGGCCATGATCTCATTCCTTTTTATGGCTGCATAGTATTCCATGGTGTATATGTATGGCATTTTCTTTATCCAGTCTGTCATTGATGGGCATTTAGGTTTATTCCGTGTCTTTGCTATTGTGAATAGTGCTGGAATGAACATATGCATCCATGTATCTTTATAATAGAAAGAGTTATATTCCTTTGAGTAATATATTCATGTATTAGTCATGGTTCCCTTAGAGGGTCAGAGCTAATAGAATATATATAGGGGAGTTTATTAAGTATTAACATACACCATCACAAGGTCCCAAAATAGGCTGTCTGCAAGCTGAGGAGCAAGGAGAACCAGTCTGAGTCCCAAAACTGAAGAAGTTGGAGTCTGATGATTGAGGGCAAGAAGCATCCAGCACGGGAGAAAGATGTAGGCTGGGAAGCTGGGCTGGTCTCGTCTCTTCATGTTTTTCTGCCTGCTTTACATTCACTGGTGGCTGATTAGATTGTGCCCACCAGATTAAGGGTGGATGTGCCTTCCCCAGCCCACTGACTCAAATGTTAATCTCTTTTGGCAACAGACACACTCAGGATTAATACTTTGTATCCCTCAACCAATCAAGTTGACACTCAGTATTAACCATCACAACTCAGTAATTGGACTGCTGGGTTGAATGACATTTCTGCCTCTAAGTCTTGCAGGAATTGGCACACTGTCTTCCACAATGGTCATAACAAGACTTTTGAAGCCCTGTGAATCCTGATTCATTCTTGAAATTCACCCCTTTTTTGACCACTTCTGCTAACCACTTTGCTTTCCACCCCTACTAAACACATTCCTCAAGACTTGACATGTTTTCACTTATCTCAAGATTTTTGTTTTTACTTAGTAAGGTGTAAGTAATTGACACACATTTTTTAAAATGACTGAACATATAAAAATGTTAAGCCCCCGACCTACAGTAACTTTCCATTGCCATCTCTCAGCACTTTAACTCACTGAGTCCTATTATGTCCACTTATGTTTATGTTTGAGAAGTTCACTCCCTCATGACTTCTTTTCCAAAGGGTTTCTTAATTCCTGGTGCTGTTTCTTCTGGGTAGGAGAAATATTGCTCTGTCTATACTGACTACATTTGTATCATTATCCATTTACTTATTTATCTTTCCTGCATTCCTTGATTACAAGTATTTATTAATACTTGTATCTTCAATGCCAGTCACATGCTTGATAGTATTAGGCACCCAGTAAGTGTCTGTTGAATAATGAGATAAATGAAAATTCTGGTGTAGAGATTTATAAAATACTGTATTAAAATCATCCTTGACCACCATGAGTCATCTCACATACTACCTCCTACAATAGAACTTTTCTGATCCTTCACCATTGTCAACTAGATATGAACTTTCCTACCTTGCAGCCCTTGCAGTACTTCAGTTATCCTCCCTTAAAACTCATAATGCTCTAAAATTTTTATAGAACCACAAATGACTTCAAATAGCCAAAGCAATTTTGAGCAAAGAGAACAGAGCTGGAGGCATCACACTTCCTTGACTTCAAAATATACTATAAAGTTATTGTAGCCAAAGCATAAAAACAGACATAGACCAATGGAACACAAGACAGCCCAGAAATAAATCCACACACTTACAGCCAATTGATTTTTGACAAAGGCACCAAGAACATTGAATAGGGAAAGAACAGCCTCTTCATTAGAGTTCTAATTTTTTTTTCCCTAGACTTACAAAAGGTACTCAAGATCAGTAAGTACAGAAAAACAAACAAAATATGTATTCCTTAAGGAAAGCGGCTTGTTTTTATCCACCCTGACTGCTTCTTCTGAAGCAAACCAGGTGACTTGAGTACATGTGATGTTAAGTATATGATAGCATTATAATTTTATCAATTGACCTATGAAATAAGTATCCCCAATTTGGATTCTTAAGGGGAGCATCAAGCCAGATTTCATGTTATAATTGAATGAAAATTCAATAATCAACGTATAACTTTGAATGTCTCTAATGTATATTTACACATCCTTTTATAGTTAACAAGAGGATTCATGCTTCATATGTCATTTAAAACTCCTAAAAATTCTATGAATTAGCACAGCTTTAAAACACTGATAGAAAGAATGGAGTTCACATACACACTTCACAGAGAAGAAAATCTGGATTTAGCCTGGTTGTTTCAGAAGACAATTACCAGGATGTTTTATAGCAGGGGCCCCCAACCTCCAGTCTCAGGCTGGTACCAATCTGTGGCCTGTTAGGAACCGGGCTGCACAGCAGGAGGTGAGTGGCAGCGGTGAGGAAGCATTACCACCTGAGCTGGCCTCCAGCAGATCAGTAGGGTCATTAAATTCTCATAGGAATGCAAACTCTATTGTAAATTTCGTATGCAAGGTATCTAGGGTGCATGCTCCTTATAAGAATCTGATGCCTGGTGATCTGAGGCGGAACAGTTTCATCTGAAAACCTCCATGGAAAAATTGTCTTCATGAAACTGGTCCCTGATGCCAAAAAGTTTGAGGACCATTGTTTTAGAGGACGAAGTGTGAGAGAAAAATGACCAGGATGGTGAGCAAACTCATTAGGAATGGTTGAAGCTTGTGTCCAATAAATACTTGCTAAACTGGATTAAGTGGAATAATGTAATGTTTAAATAAAAAAAAAAGAAATGGGGGGATCAATTTACATAAAATTCAGACACAAAATGATGCTGAGGATGCCTAAGTTTACATATTTTTTGCATATGGTATATTAAGGTTTTATGTTTTTGTCCATCACAAGGGCCTGATAGCTGGAAAAATTAGATTTAAGTAGTTGAACTTTTTCCTTAACAGTGCATGTTTCCAAAAACTCCAAAGAGAAAAGAGAGAGAGTGTATAAGCAAACAAGGCACTTATGACAATTATTTCTTAAAAAAAGATTCAGGAATCAACACTTTTTTCTTTTATTTTTCAAAAAGAGATGATCAGCATTCAGAATATTTTGAAAATAAAACAATGCAAAACTCAGTAAGTGTGTTTTATCCAGTTCAATGTCTGTAAATCTTTTATTAAAACTTCTTCTGCCTCAGACGGAAGAACCTTCTACATTATGTCAGGATTTTAAGAGCAACATTGGAAAGATATGTTGCTTTCAAGTGATTTTTTTCTCCCTAGTTAATTTTTATCGGGAAGACTTTCAGAACAAATATAGGAAAAAAATCAATCACCAAAGGATGAGCTGTGCTCTGGACCCAGGGCAGGAGTTGCTGATGACGCCCCCTGACCCCCAACCCAAGGTTTGAATTCCTCCAACTTTCCTTCTCTACTTTCTCTTTTGTGACACCTGAGATAGTTGGTCACAATGTCGGTGACGAAGAAAAAATTAACTGCCCTAAACCACTTGGAAATTGAAACTACAAACTAATTTTCATGAACACCATTTCAGGGAGGAGCATACTTATGGAGTCTCCTGAATTGCAAAGTTTTTAATATTGTACCCACTGAAGATTTTCTTTTCTGTGCTCTTTCTCTCTCTTTCTTTCTTTCTCTCTCTCTTTCTTCCTTCCTTTCTTTCTGTCTGTCTGTCTGTCTGTCTGTCTCTGTCTTTCTTTCTTTCTGTCTTTCTTTTTATCTTTCAAGACGAAGTCTCACTCTGTCACCCAGCCTGGTGTGCAGTGGCATGATCTCAGCTCACTGCAACCTTCGCCTCCTGGGTTCAAGAATTCTCCTGCCTCAGCCTGCTGAGTAGCTGTGATTACTGGCACATGCCACCATGCCCAACTAATTGTTTGTATTTTTAGTAGAGACGAGATTTCACTACGTTGGCCAGGATGGTCTTGATCTCCTGACCTCGTGATCTGCCTGCCTCGGCCTCCCAAAGTGCTGGGATTACAAGTGTGAGCCACTGTGCCCGGCCAGAGTTTCATTTTTTTAAGTAAGCTCTAGTGATATCCAGTTGAGAGGTTGCCAGGGCTCCCTGGCCCAGAGCCTAGAACCAGACTGTAATGAGGTAGGAGGGTTTTACTATGGCTCAGGAAAGAGACTTGTTGGGAAGCTGGTGGAGGTGGACAGAGGAGGAGGCTGTGGAAAAGGAGACAAAGGGGCCTCTGAGGGAATCCTGGAGAGGGAAAGAGGACTAGGAGTTCAGAAAGGCTTCTGAGAGTTAGGTGGTCTTTTGAACATTTATCTCATTCCAACTTGAGTTCTAAGTCTTTCGAGCTTTGCCTGTCATTAAGTTTTGTAAGCACAGAATTGCATTTTCTTAAATGTAGGCAATTTGTCACCTTAAAAATTTCTAGCCTTGTTTGTAGAAAAGGATGAAGAACAGCTGCCCAAGTGAGCTACCTACTTTTCTCTGTGTGTGAGGACAGTCCACTAAATGGCCGTGTTCAAAGGAATCTCACAATTCACAGCCATTGCTGCATAATGATTTATGAGTCAAATCACTCACCCTTTAGAAGAATGAGTCTTCAATGGCCAGATCAAACATAATTTATTATCTCTAACGTCTGGTAGTCTTATATTTTTCTAATACTTTGCAGCTTTTATCAGGGTATGTATTCCTGCCTGTGGCCACAGCACTGAAGAAAATGGCAGTTCCTTTTCAATTTTGTCCAATAATTCTCCACATTCCTGCAATTCTTCAGTGTTTTCAGTGTTCCAAGACTGTGTTCAGATACACAGTAGAGTTAGCTCTGCCTTCCCTTTTGGATACACATAAATACCTCCCTTATGGATATAGATACATAAAGTAAGAATTTGGCTATTTTCTGTAATTAGGAAAGATTTGAGAAAGCCCATTTTGCCAAAAATATATCACACAAGGGTGCTTGGGGATTCTTTCGATTTCATCATTTAAAAAACTACAAATTATCCTTAATGAATGAACATAATAATCTCCTAATACTTTAGCTGAGATTTATTTTATCATATAGGTTTCAAATCAGCAAACATTACTGGTTGCATTTTATATTTGAGATACAAAGTTATTTATGTTGTGGGACCTGAAACTAAGTAAAAAGTTATCCTTGAAACTGGGGACCTTTAAACTACGCGAATGAGTTTCTCAAAGACTGTTTCTATAGTGCCTAGAATAGTAGAACTGATAGTGTTTATTGAATGAATACATTACTAAATTATTCCAGTGGATTTCCCATGCACACAAATATCTATGATCAATACAGTACATTAGGAACACCATGAGAATATTACAAATATTTTGGCAATGAGGAGAGACAAAAGAGGATTTGTAAAGGCTTCATAAAGGATGTTTCATTTAGCTTGATTGTTGGATAGAATTGAGGAGGCTTGTGTGAAAATGTTGTGGGAATTTCTACTGGGGTCAAGAGTACAAAAAAAGACATAGATAATTTTTTTAAGGGTAATCCTGTTTGGGAAATCAGCTAGTGCCTGTAGTAAAGCAGGACAGGGAGTGAAAAACAAGGATTGCAACCATGAATGGAATCCTTGGAGTGCCTTGTAAAGGAACATAGACATTACTCCTAAAATAAGCAATCAGAAGCTCCTGAAGGCTTTTCAGCAAGAGTATGACTATCACAGTAACAAAATGAGATCATTGGGTACCAGAGAAGAAAACACAAAATGATTTGGGGGCGAAAGACAGGTCTTTCTTCCAGCATGGTAGACAAAATTGGCCTAGAGCTCTGTGAATCCAAGAAGAATGTTGTGTGACTTGTTCTTTGAATGCTAAGTGTCTACGTAAGAAGATATTCTTGTGCCAAATATACTTTTTCACCAAAATATAATGCCCTCTCCTTTTTGGCCTTCTAGTATTTGAATTAGCTAATACCTTTGGTAAATGTATTCTGATATATAGTATCCTGGTGAATAGTATGGGGCTTCCTTTGTGTAGGACTTTTAAGGTGAACACCCTTCAGCTGATGGATTGAAGAAATGTGGAAGATGTGAGGCCTGCTCTGGAAAAGACGTGCCCCAGTGGAGAAGGAGAAAAAACTCACAGCTTTTATTATGTGAGAAAAGAAGTCAGTCAAAGGAGGTATTCTTCAAACACAAAGCCAAAGCACTGCAAAAGAATCTATGATTATTTCTTAAATAACTTTTTGTTAATACTATTCCCTAGGTGTCCTAAAATCTCAGCTAAATGTTTTGAAATCTGGCCATGTTGTCAAAGAGCAAAAACACCCACAGAGTTGATTCTCACTCTTACAAGCTCTAAGTGGTGCCTAGGGCTTAAGATGCACCATTCTTACAGAGTTATAATAGCAGTCACACGATCTCTGTTAATTTCCCATGATGAAGACTTAGAAAGCGTTTCTTTTATAAACCAGAGGGTAAATACAAAATGTCCCCTTTAAAGGAGGCTACTAAGAGGTACAAATGATTGGACTCAGTGTTTTGGAACTTGCTCTATTTTTTTCCAGATGGATAATTGTTAAAGGGTTATTACAAGTAGTTAAATGAAAAGGCAATTATGAGGAGGCTATGAACAAATCTGCCTTCATTTTGATTTGAATATTGGAGCATTCCTGGTATTTGTTGTGTGTTCCTGGTAATGGAATTCAACCTTTTATCTTTTGTTAAAATGTTCTTCAATAATATGTGATTATGCAGATGCATAGGAATAAAACATGTATTACAGAGTCCATCACTCTGCAATCGTTTTTCTATTATAGCAAATTTCAAGTCTTTCTTACTTTATGTAGCTACAATAAGAATGTATCTTTGGATTTGCATAAGATATGTATATGAGTGCTTTTTATTTATTAAAGCCATTCAAAGAGGAACGAAACACAGGAATATCAATAAGATTTCTTTTGAATAAGTAAAAACTTGGGGAAAAATGGCAAATAATCTGGCACTTTTTTATATTCTACATAATTTTATCTAAATGTTGTCAATTCAGTTAACATAATTTTTTTAAAAAGTTGCATAATTGCAATACATATTTTCCAGACTTGTGAACTATTTTCAATAAAATCAATTTATATAGGCTACTTTCAAAGAATATTGCAAAGAATATCACCTCCATACCCTGAAGAAATCAGTAAAATAATTTGTGGAAGTGATGTTTAATTTCATTGTATACATAACATCTAATTTAGTTCCAAAATATTCTCTGAGTAGGACAAACTCTTGTCAAGTTTGTTAATTATTTTTATTCTCACAGCACTTAAAATATGCTTTAAAATTTTTGCAAAAGAGAGATGTTTTCAACTATTTTAAGATTAAATGCAGAAAGCAGAGATTGCAATTATGAAGCTTATTTGAATGCTTCAGAATGTTGAATATATATTAGTTATTAATATTTATCTCATTTCAATGATATAGGCTTGAAATAGTAAAAGAATGCCTGCTTTATGAATGAAAAAAACAGAGGATAACGTAGCTTAGCTCCTGATAAGACCCTTTGCTTTATATATATAGTCTTTATATATTTATATATAATAGTCACATGACACAAAAATGCATCAGGACCAAGATGTCAATGTCTATGCTAAGAAATTAATGTCCAGACAGAAGACACTTAGCCAACTAAAAATTAGCCAGGCTTGATGGTGGGTGCCTATAATCCCAGCCACTCAGGAGGCTGAGGCACAAGAATGGTTTGAATCCAGGAGGCGGAGTTTGCAGGGAGCCAAGATGGTGCCACTGCACTCCAGCCTGGGTGACAGAGTGAGACTCTGTATCCAAAAAAAGAAAAAAGAAAAAAATTAAAAAGAAAAAGATGGCACTTGGCCAAAAATTGTTTGTTGAAGGACTGCAGTGAGCATTGCGGAACTGCAATGAGCTAAACTAAGTGGATGCTTATTTCAAAAAGCGAAACTGACAGAGAGAAAAACAAAACAAAACAAAACATGTAAATACCACAGAGCTTCAGAGGTGGGAAGTGTTACCACAAATTGCAGCGGGCAGGGCACAATTAAGCTAGACCTTTCAAGGTGGGTGAAATTTGGATTACAGGAGGAAAGAGGTAAGGGCATCTAAGTGAGTGAATGATAGCTGGGGGTTGCTAGGCATGTACCTGGGACAGTTTGTACATGCAGGAACTCCAGAAGAGGGGGAGAGCTGGGTGAGAAGGCGTGGGAATCAAGTTCATTTCATGGACTCTTCACTCTCTTTTGCTCCAGTTTCCCCCCGCCGGGCACCCCTGTTGTTTATTTGTCTCTCTCTCTCTGTCTCTCTCTCTCCCCCTATCTCTTTCTCTCTTCCCTCCCTCTCTCCTTTTTCCTATCTCTATCCCGATCCATAAGTCTATCTTTAGCTCTAGCTCTTACTAGAATCCAATCAGCCTCCAAAGCCAAGACAATTCCTTTGTCTAAGTTTCACTCTTTCATAAACAAAATTCATTTTTTTCTGCTCTAAATATTTTTCTCATTATTTTCTCTTCTAGCACACTGTTCTCGCCATCTAATATTGTCAGTGTTTTACTTTAAAGAGTCAGCACAGATGATACTGAAATTCTGTATTTATTTAGTTTTATCATTCCATATAATTTATTAAAAATTATTCTGTATTGTCGTTTTGCACACATTGCTGGAATTTTCTTCTGATCAACCAATGAGTCTTGGGTCTGTTGAAAATATTATTTGTACATCTTTTTATTTTCCAATAGATGAGGAGGAGAAGAAAGAGGAGGAAGGCAGAGAGAGATAGAGAGCACAAAGGGTAAAATCGTTAATGTTATATCAAGCAATTTAAAAGTATTTTAGACTCTGCCAGAAGATTGTGAAAACATAGTGCAAGGTTTATTATTATTATTTAAGTAACACAGTCATGTTATTGGCCTAGAGCTATCTTAAAATTTATTTTAAGCCCATTATTTGTGGTTATTACTGGGTACCACCAGTACAGTGAAAAGAATATTAGAATAGGCATAAAAATGGATTCTAATTCTTCATTCACCACTATGTGACTTTAGTAATATAAATTTATCTGTCAGAGTCTTGGGTAATACCATCATTAAAAGAGAAAAGAAATTATGGCATTCTTACATTAGATAATCTAAAAATTTCATTCCAGCCTCGATATTATGTAACAGAATTTTTGTTCCCCTTCCTCTAAAGCAAATGCAATTTGCAAATAATTTATATTAGGAATTCTATCCTTCCAGTTGTTATTATAGAGCATAATTATTCCTCATACATTTTATGTTAATGATTTTAGTGCATGAATGGTTTTATTCAGACTCATTATGCCAATAATTTTAAATTATAATATGTAGAGATAAAGAAAAAAATTAACAGGCAAAGGATGAAAGCTATCAGTCTGTCAAGTCGAGACACCAGAACAATTGTAAACACTTCGATTTTTTTTCTTCCAGAGAAAATGAAACGTTAGTTAAAAATCTTGACTAAAGAATAAAATAGTCTAATAATTACATCGATTTGTACATTTTATCTTAATGATCTTGAGTGTAAAGTTCTCCAGAGGCAGGGCACAGTGGCTTAGGTGTGTAATCCCAGCACTTTGCGAAGCTGAAGTGAAAGGATTGCTTGAGCCCATGGGTTCGAGACCAGCCTGGTCAATATAGTGAGACCCCCATCTCTACAAATAATAAATTAATAAAAGTTAGCTGGGCATGTTGGGGCAAACCTGTAGTCCCAGCTACTCAGGAGGCTGAGGTGGGAGAACAGCCAGGGAGATTGAGGCTGCAGTTAGCCATGATTGCACCCCTGCACTCCAGCCTGGGCAACAGAGTGAGACTCTATCTTCAAAAAGATAAATGCAATACAATATAATACAATACAATACAATACAGTACAGTACAGTACAATACAATAAAGTTTCCCAGCAAGTTTGGTGTGTGATTGTTTGCATAGTGAATTCTGTAATATGAGTGTGTGCTCAGGAAAGGGTTAATTTGTTCATCTTGGGTTAACTCTGGGTTACTCAAACCCTGCAGACTCCTAAGAAGGGCCTGTCTGCCTTTGGAATGCCCCTTGGTAGCTCTTGGGAGATGAGCTAAACCCTTGGAATATTCTGCCTGACAAGAGTGTTTCTATTGGCCTAAGGCCTTGGGCCACCCAGCACCAGTTAGATCAAATAGTTTAGGCTAACAATATGATCTATGGTGAAAACTGATTTTGCTTTTGAGGGGTTAGAGACTGAGTAGCCGAGTTCACCTGACTGATTCCCAATTAAAAACCTTGGACATCAAGATTTGAGGGAGTTCCCCTGGCTTACAGACTTTGGCAAATGTTTTTACACATTTCGAGGAGAATTAAGACTATCCATGCAACTGCCTTGGGGGAAGACACCTGGAACCTTGCTCCTGGTTTCCCCTGGACTTGACTTCTTACACTTTTTCCCTTTGATGATTTTAATCTGTATCCATTTGTTACAATATATTGTACTATGAATGTTAACAGTTGTTCAAGTCTCATGAGTGATTCTAGTGAATAGTTGAGACTGAGGGTGAATTGTGCCTGCCTCACCCCAAAGTATGGTTCAAGACAGTTCTTTTAATTAATAATATCACTTCAGAAAGCTTTCCTAAAATGCTTCTAAAGTCAAGCAAGATTTTTTAATTAAAAGCTTAATAGTTAACTTTTAATAACATTAAGAGAAAAAAATTTACTGAAAACATGCTATCTTTAGGCTGAGATTTTTAAATATCTATTACCAAGTTTTCAACTTTCAGTGATTCCAGATTATTTGGATTCAAGATTAAAGTGATTATATTTTTTCTCTTTGATTCATTATTATAATACCCATTTGATAAAGAACCCCAAAAGAAATATCATTATGTACCTTCAAATCATATTTATTTGGAAGACTCATTAAAAACCAGAAGCTATGCTGTGTACTTTAAATATATTATCTTTAGTTTTTAATTTTCAGCATAATCAGGTGATATAATATTAATGTTGCTTTACATGTGAGAAAAACTGGGCTTAGAAAGTTAAAGAGATTACTCCAGGCATACAACTGGAAGTAGCATAGAGAGTATTTGGATTAGGGTCTATTGGGAATTAAGTTCATGCTTGTTCTATTGTGTTATTCCATATATTCACCCTTAATGACATGTTACTTATTCTCTCTCTGGTAGTAGAGAGAGTAAGCTGCTTGTACATCAATTTTGCTTCTTCCAGCTGGGCGTGGTAGCTCACTCCTTTAATCCCAGCATTTTGGGAGGCCAAGGCGGGTGGATCACCTGAGGTCAGGATTTCAAGGCCAGCCTGGCCAACATGGTGAAACCCTGTCTCTAGTAAAAATACAATAATACAAAAATTAGCCGGCCATGGTGGTTCATGCCTGTAGTCCCAGCTACTTGTGAAGCTGAGGCAGGAGAATCACTTGAACCTGGGAGGCTGAGGTTGCAGTGAGCCGAGATCACGCCACTGCACTCCAGCCTGGGTGACAGAGTGAGATTGTCTCAAAACAAAACAAAAACTTTGCTTCTTCCTTAAATATTTAATGGAAATCAACAGGGAAGTTATATAGAGCTAGAGGTTATGCCCGGCTAATTTTTTGTATTTTTAGTAGAGACGGGGTTTCACCATGTTAGTCAGGATGGTCTCAATCTCCTGACCTCCTAATCCGCCCGCCTCGGCCTCCCAAAGTGTTGGGATTACAGGTGTGAGCCACCACGCCCAGCTGAGAATGTTTTTTATTGCAAATTCATTTTTATTAACAGATATTGTAATTGTAACCATTAAATTCTTCCTGAGTCCGTTTTTCTATTGTGTCTACCAAGGAATTTTAAAATTTCTTTTAAACTGTCAACATTATTGGCATAAAATTTTTATAATAATTTCTGTTCCTTTTAATGTGTATGGAATCAATAATGATTTTTAATTCATTGCTATTATTGATAATTTATATCTGCTCTCTGTCTCTCTCTCTGTCTCTCTCCTTCAG
This sequence comes from Nomascus leucogenys, assembly GCF_006542625.1. Classification (NCBI taxonomy): domain Eukaryota; kingdom Metazoa; phylum Chordata; class Mammalia; order Primates; family Hylobatidae; genus Nomascus; species Nomascus leucogenys. The sequence continues at coordinate 132,328,175 of NC_044383.1, forward strand.
TATATCTAGAGGTTTATAAATGCTACTAATAATTTCAAATAATGACTTTTGGTTTCTTTGATTTGCTTTAACTTCTATTACATACTCTCTTTTTTTTACATACTTTTGATTTAGTTTGATATTAATTTGCTAGCTTACTAAAGTTGAAACACATTAATTTTAAGTATTTTTATTTATCTTTCATATGCATTTAGAGATATAAAAATTTTTTAACCACTATTTTAACTGTATCCCATAAATTTGAATAGATTGTGTTTTAGTTATTACTCAGTTAAAAAATTTTCTATTTACCTCTGACATTTGTTCTCTAACCTGTGAATTATTTATAAGTGTGTTGCTTAATTTAAAATATTTGGTGATTTTCCAGATTGTGTTATTATTGATTTTTATGTTTAATTCTGTTGTGGTTAGAGAACATTATTTGTATCACTTAAGTTTTAGTGAGCTTGTGGCCCAAGCTTTTACTTATATAAAAACACCATTTTTTTGCCATCCTTTTAAAATAATATTATACTGACTATAGAAATTTAGGTTGATGGGTTTTATTTATTGATTTTTTTTTCATCACTTGCCTTCTTGCTTGCATCATTTTTCTATGACAAGGGTGTGATAATTCTTATTTATTGTTCACCAGTATGTAATTTATCTGGCTGCCTTTGAGATTTTCTCTTTTACTTTGGTTTTCAGAAATGTGGTGGGACTAGGTGTGGTTTTCTTTGTATATATCTTGCTAGGATTTTATTGAACTTCTTGTGTGTGTGGGTTGATTTCTTTTGGTCAAAATTGACAAGTTTCATCATTATTCATTCAAATACTTTTTTCATGCTAATTGCTCTCATCTTCTTGGACTTCAATTATGTGCACATTTCTGCCACCCTGAACTATGAATTATATTTCTTCCACCCACCAAGACCCCAGCTCTCTGGGCTCCTGTGTCTAGTGCTGTGATTTGGATAATGATCCCTGGTGGAAAGCTGAGGTTAATGCAGAGATCATTTTGTGCGGCTCCCCTATCCCAGTGATCATAGCCCTGAGTTATCCATTGTTCCATGCTTGAAAATAGCTACTGTAGATATTTGTCAAGTTTTGGTGTTATTTAAGGGAGAACTTAACACATGATGACTATGATTCTTTCATAACTATTGTTCTGATTAGTATCATTCTGTTTGGAATCTCAGTGTTTCTAGTTCACTAATATAACCTGGTTGTAAGGGACACAACTGGATTAATAGTTGAATCCCTTAATATACACAGAATGCTATGGGCCCAGAATTGTATAATTTTTCTTACCTGAACACATGCACATTTTCTACATAATGGATTGTATCTCCTTTCTCTTATTTTTACTCATTGCTTCATTTACATTTAGTTTGTTTGAAAGCAAATTCTCATTCTCTCACTCAGGCAGGAGTGCAGTAGCATGATCGTGGCTCACTGCAGCCTCAAACTCCTGAGCTCAAGCAATCCTCCCACCTCAGCCACCCTAGTAGCTGGAACTAATGACACTAACACCACCTAGTCCAGGTAATTTTTTTTTCTTTCATTTTTTGTAGAGATAGGGTCGGACTATGCTGCTGAGGTGGGTCTTGAACTCCTGGCTTCAAGGGAAGCCTCCAGCCTTGGCCTCCCAGAGTGCTGGGATTATAGACATGAGCCACCACACCCAAGTAGCATTTTTTATGTCTTATTTTTTAATACCAACCTCACCCATCCTTTCTTTTCTTGCCTTTGGAAGATAACTTTATACTAAGAAAGCTACTTTTTTGTTTTTAGGTAACATTGTCTAGTTAAGAACTGACTCGCATTTCAAAATAATGCTCAAAAATTTAAAAAATACAACAACAAAAACATTTGGAAGAATTATTGTCTCATTAGCACTGCTTTTCTACCTTCTTCTTGATGGTAATTTGTTTTGAGCCTAACTTTTGTGATTGCTAATTTCATTATAAACCAAATTCTCCAGCTCTTTTATGACTAGTGTAACAGGAAGTAAACTAACCAGAGACTCAGGGACCAGGATTCCAACCACAGCTCTGCTCCTGACTAGTTGTAAGATTTTGGTACATTACTTAGCACATTTGGTCACAGCATTCTAACCCTTAGTAAGCAAGATGCTTTCTGATGTCCTTTCAACTCTAAGTTCTATCTTTAAAGATACAATTTGAAATGTTTCTCTTTTCCCACTGAGGGAACTCAGACTCCTAAAGAAATTGTAATTAAAAATGGCCTTTTGCTATGTTTGACAAAGGACAAAATGTGATAATAAGTATAAAAGCAATTTGAAATAGTTTTAGCAATGTAATTTTAGATTATAATTATCATTTCTGGAGGCTATATTCATTTTTTATGTTCCTTGTGGTACATTATATGTGATAGATCTTGAATACTTTCTTAATTTTATGATTAATATACTTCTGGAAAAGGAGAATGATGGTTAAAATCACTTAATGTGACGAAATAAATATGGCTTTCTTCTTTTCAAATTGTGGTGTTTTCTGTTGATTCACTACTTCTTTCATCTATTCATCTGTGCTCTAAGTGGCTTGATCCCATGTTGGCACACACCACCATCGATCCTTAAACTATAAGAAGCTGCATTCATGCATGTGTACATTTGGCAACCTTGTGTTGAACAGAGCTCTGCATTTGATACTGTGGATAAATAAACTGTTATGATACTGTATCTGCACTAAAGGAGCTCAAATTCCAGTGGAGGAGGTTGACAGGGCAGTCAACAATTCTAAATCCAGATGAGCAGTGCACAGGCTGCTTGGGAATCATAAACAAGAAATCAAATTTAGAAAATTTGAATGGGTCTTTCAAGAGTGGAGTGGATAATACTGTCGGCACTGGTGCCTTTCTGTACCTTTAACAGGCCACACTCTTTCCTGTCTGTCTTTGCACACACAGCACCTTCTGACTAGAATGTTCTTTCCCTGTATTTTGACTTCCCATTATCTAATATTTAGCTGAAATATCATTCTATTTAAGGCCTTCATTGTCTACCTTCTCCACAATTGTATCACCCTTACAATTTAATTTCCCTAATGTTTTACTTTGTAGCCCCACTTACTATTATCCACAACTAACTTATTTATTTGTGTCATTGTTTATTGTATGTCTGACCAGATGGTAGGAACCTGTTTGGGTCACTGCTACATATCCGTACAATCTAGAATGCCCCTGGCTCATAGCAGCCACTCAAAAAATATTTGTTGAATGAAAGAAAAGATGAAGGAAGGAAGGCATTCGAAAATTACAGAATGAGTGTCTCTCCTTCCAGCCCTCCACACCCCACCAAAAAAAAAGGGGTGGAATATTAGTACAAAAAATTACTCTCGATTATTAATTCAGAAAATATTTATTGAGTCAAATGCTATTCTAGGCCAGAGTTCATGATGTGTAAAAAATAACATTCTCTTATTAATAAAAATATTATTTATTTCTTTCTACAGATGGTCAGCAAACTAGAACTAGAAAGAATGTAATAAAAATGATGTAAAATGTTAGGTCTTGTTATGAGTCATTTCAAACCTAAGTATGTGTACATATAGTAGTGACTTAGAGCATTACCAGCAGCATAATCTGTTCTAATAGACTAGATAACTGAGAAGAAATAACATTTAACACCCTCATTCCAGAAATATTGCATAATCCCTGTCCCTTGATTTGGGGCTCAGCCATATCACTTGCCAAAGCCAGTGAAATAATAGCAAACCCCCTACAAGAAGAGAGGTGCAGTATTTTGCACAGTTGGTCTTGTCTCTTTCGCTTCTGCCATCACCGCAAATAGAGCTTCTCTGAAACAGATGCTGCTCCCTCAGCCCCAGGCCATGTCCGCAAGGAATTTGTGAGGACCAGACCTGAGCCCAGTGCATAGCAAGTCCAGCTTGAAGCAGAGCATCCCAGCAGAACCCAGCCTAAATCAGCTGAACCCCTGCCATCTGCAGATGTGTTAACGAGCATAAATGATTGCAGTTTTAAACTGCCAATTTTTGTGGTGGTTTGTTATAATTAAAGAATGAAAAATCAGCCAGATACAAGCCCCAAACCCCTGTTGAAGTCCTGAGTTAATAATGTCAAATACATATGTGCTTTGTTTTTATGCTGTTGAGTATTTGGAAGTTGTTTAGGAAAATATCGAGTGGTCCTGTGAGATAGCAAGGCACAAGAAGCAGGGTTTTATGGGCATACTTCTGCAAGAAACGAAGCAAGTTTTGCTCTCATTAGTCATATTCACCTTGCAAATTAAAACCAATGTCCCATGTTATAAAAGAACTTTGGATTGGCCTGTGGTGTTTACATCCTGTGTTAACTCAGGTATCCTTAGAAAAAGAGTGGAAGAAAATGATAATACCTCATATTCATGAAACACTTGCTATGAGAGGTATATAGTTCCAGGAGCTCATCATTGATGTTAGACTCTGAAAAATATGTGATAAATATATTATTCTCATTTTACAGATCAGGAAAGTAAGGAGTAGACCACTTAAGTAATTTGCCCAAGGTCACAGGACTGGACAGTGACATAGCTGAAATTTCACCTTTATAGGCTTCCAGGATCCACATGCTTCACCACAATGCAGAAGTAAAGTATCTCTGGCCTACTCTTCATGTATAACTCACATATAACTCACGTATGATAGATAGTACAGAAACAGTTGTTTTCTCAATACTATTTCCTTTAAAAATTATAAGTACTTCCAAAGTGATTTCAAATACTGCAGTTTTGGCAATTCATGGTTTTGCAAGTGCAGATGTTCTGTGTCTGTCTATTTGCCTGAGTCTTACGGAAATGGGCTTGGGCCTCTATCTGTGGAATACAGCAGACAGCAGAACATCAAAGATCAGAACACAGGTGATGAAAACCCAGGGGTACTGGCTCTGAAAAGCATGTGGGAAATATATGAGAAGACTGATAGTCACACATCTGATCCAAGAATGCTGGCTTAACAATGTTATTACTATTAGTAATAATATGAAGACACCAGTTTACTAACAAAGATGGGCAATGGCAACCTTGAAGTTATCTTTTAAAAAAGAAAGGAAAGTATCATCCAAAGCCATTATCTTCCTTTATAGCATAGGTACAGTTGTTTTGTAATCTACATACATATATATTAAAGAGAGCAACTGTGCATAATTGAATGTTCTTTGTGCTGGATTCTAAAATTATAATGAATGCTTCATTACATGAGTAATGCAAAGAGAGTCTTTTAAGATTCACTTCTGTGAATTTTAATCTATGTATATGATATGGCTGGGCTCTGTGTCCCCACCCAAATCTTGCCTGGAATTGTAATCCCCATGTGTCGAAGGAGGGACCTGGTGGGAGGTGATTGAATCATGGAGACAGTTTCCCCCATGCTGTTCTTGTGATCGTGACAGAGTTCCCACGACATATGATGGTTTTAAAAGTGGCAGTTTCCCCTTTGTGCTCTCTCTCTCTCTTGCTGCCATGTAAGACATGCATTGCTTCTTCTTCACCTTCCACCATTATGGTAAGATTTCTGAGGCCTCTCCAGCCATGGGGAACTCTGAGTCAATTAAATCTCTTTTGTTTATAAATTACCCAGTCTCAGGTAGTATCTTTATAGGAGTGTGAGAATGAACTAAAACAGAATATATTGGAAATTTTAGCTTCATCCAATCTGCTTTTTAGCTAGTGATGGATAAGTCCTTGAAATCAAATGAAATATAAAATGCACAAATTCTAGTTCCAAGCACCTCACCCAATGAAAGCAAATTTAATAGTTCATGACATTCCCTTCAGATCACTCTTGTTTCCTCCTTTCATACAATCTTAGAATTTTAAAAATGGAGGAGACTTTCATGTCATCTAGACAAATTTCTATTGGATTCTTGAATTTCCTCTGATGGAAGAATGTACCATTTCTGGAGTATACCCAACCTCACAGCTGATACACTTACTGGCTGTCTCAAACTGAACACATTTCAGGCCAAACTCTTGACTTCCCCTTTCTTGATTTTCTCCATCTCTGTTAATATCACTGCTATCCACCTGTTGCTCGAGTCAGAAATAATCACTCTCACCTTTTCCCCTTAACTTTTCACATCTACTCCATCACGAAGTTATGCTGAGTGTAACTCCAAACAAAGCTTCACTTCTCTGTGTGTCCACTGTCTCAGAGTGCCAAGCACCATAACCTGTAGTCTAGACTGATTCGCTAGCTTCCAACTAATTTATCTGACTTTGCTTCTAAACACTTTTCTTCTGTTTTCCTCACAGAGTATTTTTTATTTATTAACATGAATTAGATCTCTTCCTTTCTTCTCAACCTTTCATTAGATTCATATTGTGCTCAGGAAGAACTATAATCTTTGACCCTGAAAGCTATGCTATTCTTATCTCTTTGCATAGTGACCTCCGTTGATTGCACTATATTCTATTTTCATTCATACTTCAGGTTGTTGTAAGAGTTGTGATACAGTATATGTAAATCACTTAGAATAGTGCCTAGCACATAGGTATACAGTTAAACATTTTTATTAGGTTTCTCCTGCTGTTTATTTATTTCATGCTTGCTCCTCTGCTAGAATTTGAGAGCAGGAGCTGTGTCTATTTTGCTCAATAGTTCATAGCTTAATAGCTCTTAGCACACCTGGAAAATTGGATATGCATATTTCATATTTTTAATATGTTGAATGAAATCTATATTTAATGAGTTCTAGCCTATAGGAAGTTATTTTTTGCATGGAGTTGAAACTTAGCTTCTATCCAAATGTTGAGCTTCCCACACCTTTAGAACATTCAAACTAAGTTATACTGTCTTTGTAATTAAAAACAGTTATATCTGTATCTGTCCTGCTATCACAACTGAATCAACATTAAATTCACCAACATCAACACCTCTTTTAAAAATATTCAATTTAAAGTACTTTAAACACTAAAAATTTATAAATGCTGGTTATTTATAAGTCATTACTGACACCTAAATATATAACTATTTTAAATTTCCTCCAAATTTCCAAAGCTGTCTATTCTAAGAAAACTCAATACATATAAAAGTACAAAACGGAAAAGAGCTAAATGAGGAGGTACTTTTAAATTTATGAAATGATATTTTATTTTTAAAGAATTTTACATTTAAATAGCATGTGACTTTAAAAAGCGTATCTACTTGCTTATTTTATCAGAAAGTTAATTGATTAGATTAGATTAGATTTAGATAGATGGCTAAAATGTCAGGATTATCTCTATAAACTAAATCAAGTACTTGTGTTTTATTAATACAATAACTGAAAGTTCTTAAATGAATCACAGGAATCTTTGCAAGAATGAGTTATTTAGATTTTGCCATGTGTCAGTGGAAAAATACACTTTCAGTTAAATTACAAATGTGGCAACTGAAAGGGCTTCATGTTTAGATATAAGGAAATAAGTGAACAATTGGAAAGCATAGTTGTTAACAAGTTTTTGCTGCAAGAAAATTGAAAATCTGCTTTTAAAAACCTGGTTCAACTGACATTGATGACCTCCACAACTTACAAAAGAACCATAGTGATAAAAAGTTCTGGAAGAATGTGCTGCTTCTGAAAAATGTCTAAAAACTGACAGCCTCTTGTATAGATTTTTATGAAATAGTAAACAACCTTAAGTGAAAATAATGTTACATGGCAGGCATATTATCCCTCTAGGGGAAAATATAATGAAAATAAAATGTTTTAGAAGTGTATAAACATTAAGCAAGATGGCAAGATGAACAATTATTTTTGATTAGTGTGGACAGGCAATTTAATCATTTGACTCAGGGAGAAAAAAGAATATAGCTTCAAAGTTTTGTGGCAGATTATTGCTCAAATAATCTATAGAGTACTGCTTCAATTTTGATTATGAAGCCATTGGCCATTGGCCAAGAGGAGTTTCTTTTTAACGGAAAGAGGAGTTTTCTGTAATAAGTAGGGTTTAGAGACTCTTCCCATAATTTTGGCTTGGAGTTGTGATGAAATCAGCCCGGGGCAACCTTCCTGTCTTATTCTACTGATAATTTTTCACTTATATAAGAGGTCAGCGTCATAGATAAGTCCTTCTCTGGGACCTTTTACTTTCCTTTTTCTTACTGCATTTAATCATTTAAGCATGAAATTATTTCACCACATTTAGGAGGGTCTTAAGGTACAGATATAAAGTTTCATTTCTTTAACTCAGCTCGTGTACTATTTATGGCTGTTTGTATTGGCTTCAGTTTTCTCACTCCTTCATTTATATCCTATACTTCCACCAAAGTTATCTCTAAAAGAGATTTTATGTTGGCCTTTTTCATCAAAATATTCAATCTCCACTGAATTTAGCATTCCCCAACAGGATGTGCCAGTCCCTTGAAAATATTGACCCGACAGATGTTTACAGTATAAATTTAGCCTCTCAGCTTTACGATGGGTTGTTATAAGGGAAAAAAGAGGCAAGGGAGTCAGAGAGGAAAGTGTGGTAATAGAAGAAGAGGTCAGAGTTTTACAGCTTCTGGTTTTGAAAAGGGAAAAGGGCCACAAGCCAAGGAATGCAGACAGCCAGTGGAAGCTGGAAATGATGATGAGGAGATTCCCTCCTAACGTTCTCAAAAGGAAGACAGTCTGTTGATATTTTTGTCTCAACCCAGTGAAATGCATTTTGGATTTCTGACCTCCAGAACTGTAAGATAATCAATCTGTGTTGTTTTAAGACATCAAGATTGCAGTAATTTGTTATAGCAGTAGTAGGAAACTAATACAGATTTGGCTGCCTGGAAGTGGGTTGCTGATGCAACACATACATAGACATGTGAAATGATCTTAGTAGTTGGTCAATGAGCAGAGGCTAGAAGAATTTTAAGGAACATGATAGAAATGGCTTAGATTGTCTTGAGCAGACTGTTAGTGAAAACATGGCTGTTAATGACCCTGTTAAGGAGAACTCTGGAGGGTGTGAGGAGCCTGGTAGAGAATACCCAAGTCATCATGAGCAGGTAGTAGGTAGAAACAAGGATGTTACAGGCAATGCTGGAGACGGTGCAAATGGAAATGAGGACCATGCTACTGGAAAGTAGAGGAGAGGGGATCCTTATTTTACAGTGGCAGAGAGCTTAGCTAAATTGTGGAAAGCAAAACTAAGAACTTGGATATTTAGCTAAGGTGACTTCCAAGCAAAGTGTTCAAAATGCAACTTAGTTTCTTTTGGTTACTTATGCAGTCATGAACCATAGAACAATGGCTTTTGTTTTTTGTTTTTTTGTTTTTTTTGTTTTGTTTTGTTTTGTTTTGTTTTGGTTTTGAGATGAAGTTTTGCTCTTGTTGCCCAGACTGGAGTGCAAAGGTGCGATCTCGGCTCACTGCAACCTCCGCCTCCTGGGTTCAAGCGATTCTCCTGCCTCAGCCTCCTGAGTAGCTGGGATTACAGGTGTCAGCCACCACGCCCAGCTAATTTTTGTATTTTTAGTAGAGACGGGGTTTTACCATATCGGCCAGGGTGGTCTCCAACTCCTGACATCAAGTGATCTGCCTGCCTTGGCCACTCAAAGTGCTGGGATTACAGGTGTGAGCCATCACGCGGGGCCAGAACAACATTTTAGTCAATAATGGACCATGTATACTACAGTGGCCCTGTAAGATTATAATAGAGGTGACAAATTCCCATCACCTAGTGACGTCATAGCGGCCATAATGTCTTAGTACAATGCACTGCTCACATATTTGTGGTGATCCCAGTATAAACAAACCTACTGCACTGTCAATTGTATAAAAATGTAACACTTATAATTGAGTACAGTGCCTAATACTTGATATTGATAATAAATGACTGTTACTTGTTTATATATTTACTATGCTATATGAACGGTTATTTTGGAGTATCCTCCTTCTACATATTAAAAAAAAAGGTTAAGTGTAAAATCGCCTCAGGCAGGTCCTTCAGGAGTTATTCCAGAAGAAGGCTTTGTTATCATAGGAAATGACAGCTCCATGTGTGTTAATGCCTCTGAAGACCTTCCAGAGGGACAAAATTGGAGGCGGAAGACGGTGATATGGAAGATCTTGGCGCCGTGTAGGCCTAGGCTCATGTGTTTGTTTGTGTCTTCATTTTTAACAAAAAAGATTAAAAAGTTTAAAAAGTGACTTAATTAGATAAACGTCTATGGGATAAAGATATAAAAAAATTTTTATATAGCTATACAATGTGTTTGTGTTTCAAGCTAAGTGTTATTATGAAAGGGTCAAACAATTTTTAAAATTAAAAAGTAAAAGTAAAAAGTTACAGTAAACTCAGGTTAATTTATTATGGAAGAAAAAAATACATTCATGTAGCCTAAGTGCCCAGTGTTTATAAAGTCTATGGTAGAGTAATGTACTAGGCCTTCACATTCACTCACCACTCACTCACTGTCTCACCCAGAGCAACCTCTAATCCCACGAGCTCCATTCATAGTAAGTGCCCTGTACCGGGGTACCATTTCTTAGCTTTTATACATTATTTGTACGTATATTTTCTATGTTTAGATGTCCTAGCATTGTGTTAAAATTGCCTACAATATTCAATATAGTCACAGGCTGTACAGATTTACATGCTGGTAACAATAGACCATACCATACAGTGTAGGAATGTAGTAAACTGTACCACCTAGGTAAGTGTAAATAATGCATTCTATGATGTTCACACAGTGACAAAATCACCTAAGGATGTGTTTTTCAGAATGCATCCCCACTGCCAAGTGAAAAATGATTGTGCCTGTAGTGAAGTGTGAAAGGGAGGAAATGAAAGAGATGTTAGGCAAAAATAATGGATTTGGGAAATTCTCAACCTGTCCAGATTACAAATATGCTAAAATTAGGAGAATAACTGTCAGGAAAACATGATCTGTAGGGAAAGCCAAGGGTGTGGCTGGACAACCTTTTGTTACTGCATTAAAAAGATCAAAAGATAAGTGTATTAGGTCATACAAGGGGCTCTTTGAACGGATTAGTGCACTTTATGGATCTCCTTAGCCATCTCCAGAGAAACCAAAAATAGAGATCAGATTATCTAGGAAAGATCCATGGACACAACTCTTGTTTAATGGGAAACATTTTCTTGACGTACACAAGGTTCTTGAGAATTTCTTAACAACATGAAAAACTGACAGCTCTGACTGAAAGGGACAGAGACTATGAAATGAAGCATAACTGTCAGACTCACAAAATTATACAGGCAGGAAATAGACTGATAAACTATTCAGTTGAAAACATGTGCTACCATTCATAAAAAAGGAAGCATGACTCAGAGAGCCAAGTCTCATGACCAGAGGGCAGAGCCTGTAACCACAGGGAATTATTCCCAGGCTTTGAAACCCAATATTGTCTGGCCATTTGGGTTTTGAAATTGCTTGCGATTGGTGACTCATTTTTTCTTTCAATTTTCTCTCTTTTAGAATGGGAATGTCTATATACTGGTACTCCATGCCTGTCCGACTATTGTATTTTGAGGAGCAGATAATTTGTTTTCTAATTTCACAGGCATAGATGGAGAGGAGTTTGGCCCCAGGATACATCATGTTTCACTCATACCTGCTTTACATGATTGAGGTGATGAGACTTGGGAATATTGAGTTGAAGAAATGTAAATGAGATTTTGGACTTTGAGTTGATGCTGTAATGGGTTGAGACTTTTGGGGATATTGGGATACAGTGACTGTATTTTGGATGTGGGATTGATACAAATCTTAATGCATCAAAGGGCAGACTGTGGTAGGCACAATAAAGACCCCCCAAAGATGTCTACATCATAATTTCCCGGACCTGTGACTAAGTTATATTACAAAACAAGGGGGAACTAATATTGATGATGGAATTAAGGTTGCTAATCAGACGAATTTAAAATAGGCATTTGCCTTACATTATTCCTTCTCTGATGTTAAAATTATATTAGCTGGTTTCTTTTTGTTTACATTTCCCTGGTATGCTTTTGCATATCATGTTATTTTCAACTTTTCAATCTGATAAGTTTTATTTTAAGTGGGTCTGTTGTATGCAACATAGTTTTGGTTCTTTGAAATCCAATTTAATATATTATTTTTATTATAATCTGTGAGTTAAGCCAATATTGCTTTTTTTGACAGATATATTTTTTGACAGAAATCTATATATATATTATTTTGAACATATATATTTTATATATATATATATTTATTTTATACTTTGTAAAGCCTTCCCTGAGGTGTTTTATCTCTTTGCTTCTGTAGTGTGCATGTGTGTATGTAGGTACGCACATCTAGATCTTCTGATATTTAGGAAAATTTTTGTTATTATTCTAAGAAACTCCCCCTTATCTTCTCTTTCAGTTGCTACCACAAATACTTCTTAAACATAACCATGAGGAAGTGAAAGACTTTTTCACAGGAAACTACAAAAGATTGCTGAAAAAATTAAATAAGACACAAATAAATTGAAAGATATGCATGGATTGGAAAACTTAATATTCCATATTTGTGGATTAGAAGATTTAATATTACTAATAGGATAAAACTAAACAAATCTGTAAGTTTCAATGCAATCTTTATCAAATTCCAACAACTGTTTTTGGAAAAATGGAAACATAGATCCTCAAATTCATATGTAATTGCAAGGGGTCCCAAATAACCAAAACAATACTGAAACAGAAAAAGAAATTTTAATTACTCACATTTTAATACTTCAAAACTTACTACAAAGCCATAGTAATCAAAACAATGTGGTACCAGCATAAGGACACATATTAACTTATAGTCAAGTGCAATAGAATTGAGAATCCAGAAATAAACCCAAGTTATTTTCAGTGAAGAAGCCAAGATCATTCCATGGGAAAAACAGTCTCAACAAATATTTCTGAGAAGACTGGATATCTGTATACAAAATGATAATGCTGGACCCTTCCCTTACATTATATACAAAAATTAATTCAGTATAACAATGACCTAAATATAAGAGATGAAACCATAAAATTTTAAAAGTAAGCATAGGAGTAAATTTTTATGACTTTGGAATTTAATTCTTAGCTATGACATCAAATGCATTACCAATGAAAGAAAAAATAGATTAAATTTAAAACTTTTATAGATGAAAAGACATTATCAAGAAAGTGAAAAGAAAACATACAGAGTGGAAGAAATATTTGCAAGTTATATATCTGTTAAGGGCCTAGTATCAAGAATATATACATCTTACAACTTAACAAAATGCAATTAAAAATAGATGAAGGCCACGAATAGACATTTCTCAAAGAAAACATAAAAGTGACCAGCAAGCACAGGAAAGTAGTCACATCATTAGCCATTACAAAAATGGTAATCAAAATCACAATGAGATAGTATTTCATATCCAGTAAGATGGCTAGAATTCAAAAAATGTAGATAACAATAATTAATGAATTTGTACAAAAAGGAAACCCTTGTACGTTGCTGGTGGGAATGTAGAATAGTGCAGCTGCTATGGAAAACAGTTTGGTAGTTCCACAGAAAGCTAAACATAGAATTACCATATGACCCAGCATTTTCATTCCTGGATACATAACCAAAAGATTTGAAAACAGAGAGTCAAAAAAATACATGTATACATATGTTTATAGAAGCACTATTCATGATAGCCAAAAGATGGAAACAACCCAAAAGCTCATCAGCAGACCAATGGATAAACAAATCATAGTATATGGATATGATGTAATACTATACATCAGTACAAAGGAATGAAGCACTGATATACACCACAAAATGGATAAATCTCTAAAACATCATGCTAAATAAAAGAAGCTGGATGCAAAAATTCACGTATTGTGTGATTACATTTGCATATGAAATATCCAGAATAGGTAAATCTATAGAGATAAAAAAGTGACTTGATTGCCAGGGAATGGGGACAGGGAGAAATAGGAAGTAACTGCTTACTGGGTATGGGGTTGTATTTTGGGGTAATGAAAGTATTTTGGAATTAGATAGAAGTGATTATTGAAAAACATTTTGTATGTTCTGAATGATACTGAATTTTTCACTTTAAAATGGTTGATGTTATGTAAATTTCACCTTAAGTTTTAAAAATAATTGAATAATTTTTAAAAAAACAATGGAGAGGAGATGCTTGATGCAGGTGAATTGTAAACATCAGCCTGAGCTGACTTCTCTACAGGACTGACTTTTGCTAGACCTCTGATAAAGCCAACCAGGTATAAATGCAAAAAACAAAAAAATTACTGCATTACTTGATTAATTATGATTGTAATATAGTCTCTTTTTATGTCTTCCTTAATTTGATTTTATATATTTTTTACAACAATATCATGAGTGATATTGGCATATGTTTTCAGAAATCTTTCAGTCTTTGACTGGTTTTAGTATTGTTATAATAGCCTTAATTGGAAAGTTATAATATCCTCAATTGGAGAATATTCATTTTTTAAATCTCTGGTTGAGTTTATATAGGATAACAATTATCTGTTCTATGAACACTCGTTAAACCATCTGGTAAATCTAGTATTATTTTAGTGAGTACATTTTAAACTACTGATTTCATTGTTAAATATACGATTGTTCAGATCTTATATTTCTTCTTAAGTCAGGCTTACTAATTAAGCTTTTCTAAGAAAAGGGTTAGGATTAAATTGGCTTGGAGTTAAAATTTATTGGCATCAACTTTTTCATAGTATTTTAAATAATTTTTTTTAAATTATCCTGTATCTGAAGTTACATTATATTTTAATTTTATCCTAAATATTGTGTTTTCTGCCTTCTCTCTTTTTCATCCATGACAATAATCTCAGAGGATTGAATATTTTATTATTGTTTTCTAATAACCAAGTTTTAGGTTGGTTGATCATTTTTATTACATCTTTCCCCCAATTTTATTATTTTTTGCTTTATTTTATGTTTATTCTGTGTTCTTTTCCATTTTCTTAAGTTGAAAATAAGCTGATTTATTTTCAGCTTTTCTCTTTTTTAAAAAATATAAGCATTTCTGGGAATAAATTTCCTCCTAAAAACTCTTTAAGCTACTTCCTATGAATTTCAATATCTGGTATTTTTCTTTACATTCAAATAATATGTTTTAAGTTTCATTTATGACTTCTTTAACTTCAATTTCCTTAGAAGTTTAAAGTTTTTAGTTTCCAAGTAGTTGGAGGTAAATTTGTTGGTTTTTTAAAATAATTCTAATTTAATTTTTGATGCTCAGAGATGTGGGCTACATATTAATTTTTAAAATATGTTGAGACTTACATTATTAACTAGATTAATTTTTAAATTTCCATGTATGCCATTGAAATATGTTCTCCTCTGTTAAGAAGGAGACCCTATATATGTTCATTAGACCAAGCATCAAGCATGTTAATTGTGTGAAAATATTCTAAATCTCTAACAAATTTTGCCAGCTTCTTCTATTAATAACAGAGTAGTAAGTTAGACTACAAAAAGAGAGATTCACATAGAGGAGAGAGATTTCTTTTTATCAATTTACTTTCTATCTTGCTATGTTACTTACTGTACAAATTTCAAATTATTTTATCTTCAGAGACACTGACTTTCTTTATTCTTAATAAAGATTTATGCCTGAAAATAAGTTGTATCTTACATTACTATAACAACCTCCATTTTGTGTTGGTTAATATTTGTTTGGTTAATCTCTTACTATCTTTTAATTATTCAGTACATTCATATTTTAGAAAAACGTGTTACAAACAAGATATAACTATCGATGTTTTTCTTTTTAATTTAATAGAAAGTCTCTGTTTTTTTTAACCTGATGAATTTACATATAATCACTGATACATGTGAAATTAGTGCCATCAGCTTATCTTGCGCTTGCTGTTTGTCTTACCTTTCCAGTGCTCTCTCCTGCTTTCCTGCCTTCTGTTGGAGAGTTTAGATATTTGATTGATTGCTTAGGATTGGATTAGTTGGATATTTTAATCAGTATTTAATTTTGTTTTGGCCATTTTTCTGAGAATAGTATCATCTATCCATTTGTTTTATTTTATTTTTTTTTCTTTGAGATGGAGTCTCACTCTGTCACCCAGGCTGGAGTGTGCAATGGTGTGATCTCAGCTCACTGCAACCTCTGCCTCCCCGGTTTAAGTGATTCTCCTGCCTCAGCCTCCCAAGCAGCTGGGATCACAGGTGCCCGCCCCCATGCCCGGATAATTTTTTTTTTTTTTTTTTTTTTGTAGTTTTTAGTAGAGACAGGGTTTCATCATGTTGGCCAGGCTGGTCTCGAACTCATGACCTCAGGTGATCCACCCATCTCAGCCTCTCAAAGTGCTGGGATTAACAGGCATGAGCCACCGCACCTGGCCTGTCCATTTCTTTTAACTATTCCATATCACTGTGTTTTTGGAATTTCTCAAAGGATAGTGTTGGGTTTTGTATCTAGTTTTAGAATAATTGTCTTTTAAAAGTAAAGTTTAACTCATTTGTGAATCTGATGTTAGTTTAGTGCTCTAGTGTGTGTATGTATATGTATATTATTGAGAGATTATCTTAGTAGGTATATTTTCTTTTTTAAAAAACTTTAGGTTCGAGGGTAATGGGCAGGTTTGTTACATAGGTAAAATCATGTAATGGGGGTTTGTTGTACCGATTATTTCCTCACTGAGGTACTAAGCCTAGTACCCAATTGTTATTTTTTTCTGCTCCTCTCCCATCCTTCACCCTCAAGGGGACCCCAGAGTCTGTTGTTCCCTTCTTTGTGTTCATATGTTATAATTTAGCTCTCACTTATAAGTGAGAACATTCAGTATTTGGTTTTCTGTTCCTGCATTAGTTTGCTAAGGATAATGGCCTCCAGCTCCATCCATGTTCCCGTAAAAGACATGACTTCATTCTGTTTTATGGCTGCATAGTATTCCATGGTATATACACATTTTCTTTATCCAATCTGTTATAGATGGGCACTTAGATTGATTCTGTGTCTTTGCTATTGTGAATAGTGCTGCAATGAACATTCACGTGCATGTGTCTTTATGGTAGAATGATTTATATTCCTCTAGGTATATACCCAGTAATGGGATTGCTGGGTTGAATTGCAGTTCTGTTTTTAGCTCCTTTTACTTTTAATTGACAAATACTAATCCTTTATATTTATGGAGTACAATGCGATGTTGTGATACATGCATACATTCTGGAATGATTAAATCAGACTACTTGACATATCCGTCACTACACATACTTATCACTACTTGGTGGTGAGAACATTTAAAATCTATTCTTTTAGCAATTTAAAAATACACAATACGTTATTATTAAATATAGTCACCACGCTATGATACACTGCTAGAACTTATTCTTCCTGTTGAATTGAATTTTGTACCCTTTAACTAACATATCCCCTTTCCCCATCTACCCTGCCTCCCAGAATGATAATTCAGAATTCCATTGATTTTAAAATTTTAAATTTTGACTTC
The DNA here is from genome assembly GCF_006542625.1 of Nomascus leucogenys. Classification (NCBI taxonomy): domain Eukaryota; kingdom Metazoa; phylum Chordata; class Mammalia; order Primates; family Hylobatidae; genus Nomascus; species Nomascus leucogenys. The sequence continues at coordinate 132,345,561 of NC_044383.1, forward strand.
CGATGGCATTTCATTTGGATCCTAGGGATTTTCAATAATGTTAGATGAGTTTTTATAATAATATCTAGACTTATGGTTCTTATATAGGCTGTGTAAATTCAGACATCACTCATGTGCATGGTGACTTTCCTTTATTACCTTTTCTACCACAGTCCTTGGACTGACTTCAAGCCTCCTCAGGCAACACTTCCAGTTCCATTCTATTGGATTTTGTAAGACTTCAAATATCCCAGTTTTCTGTTGGGGTCTCGGCTTCAGCTGTCTGACTTCTACGGTTCATGAAGCCATCTTTCACATCACCAGACGGGTGTTAGAATCGATTTCCAGTCTCCAGGGCCTTACAGGCTATTGTTGATAAGCATTCCCTGATACATATCATTTGGCTTTGATTCCTCTCACCATTGCTAGCACCTGGGAATTACTTTTTATTTCTTGATTATATTTCATTTTTTATATATACTTCTGTATTCAGGAGAATATCTGCATTAACTTAGTTGACTACATTGTGAAACGTGTAAACAATTTTTTTTGTTTTTTTGAGATGGAGTCTCGCTCTGTCGCTCAGGCTGGAGTGCAGTGGCACGATCTCGGCTCACTGCAACCTCTGCCTCCCAGGTTCAAGCAATTCTCCTGCCTCAGCCTCCCCAGTAGATGGGACTACAGGAGCGTGCCACCATGACCGGCTAATTTTATGTATTTTTAGTAGAGATGGGGTTTCACTGTGTTAGCCAGGATGCTCTCAATCTCCTGATGTCATGATCTGCCTGCCTCGGTCTCCCTAAGTGCTGGTATTACAGGCATGAGCCACCATGCCCAGCCAAAAAGTCCAAACAATTTTTTTTAAAATATTCTACTTTTAATGCAAAACATCAGGGGATACTTTGGATACTTAGGGTGATTAGCAATTCATAGAACTATTGACCCCAAACTGACGAGGACATTTTTGTTTTTCTTCAAATGGCAGGATCTAGAAATTAGGGATTAGAATCACTTGCACTGGGTCTGTTAGGAAGGATTTGCTAATGAGTTACTAAACCATTGGATTCACATTTGGAAAAAAATTGCTGTGCTTTGACCTTTTGTTCAAACAAGAAAAATATATCAGTTTTTAAAAAGAACTAAAAGAGATTCTGACAACCTGGTTGGCATCTCAGAATACAAGGGAGCAGCCCTGGAAAATTAACCCTCTATATGTGCACTGCTGACTGTTCCGCTACCATGGTCTTTAGATGCTCATTTCTTAGTCTCTCTTTCCCTTTCACTCTATGTTCTTTTCTTCCTTTCTTCCGCAAATTACTGAAAACATACAGTTACATTCTCTGTGGTGCTGAAGAATTATTCTTGTTGCCTGAGGCCCCTGAGCTGGGAGTTTCATTTTAGCCATTGCAATGACACCTCAACCCAAGAAACTCCCCAGCCAGGCATGATTGCCAAGAATAACTCAATATCCTCACAATTTAGTCAAAACTCATTCACTCTCTACATGCATTTTATAAACCCCTGACTTATTATTATTCATGATACCTACCCTCCCTGACTCCATATATACTTTTGTGCCCTTTTCACATATGACTTTAAATTGGTTGAAGGTCAGACGATCTACGGTCCTTATTAAAGACCACTTTTTTTTTTCTCTTTTTTACAGAAATTGTGCATAGCTCTTGCTTCCAGTCGCCTGTCTGAAGCAGAGCCCTACTCTGAACTCCAGGGCTGCTTTAGAATGAGAGATCACTAAAAAATAGGTGGTAATAGAAATTTTAGTAAAGAGGCTGAGCCTATTGGATGAGTTCACTTTGGGACCTAGTGAAGCCAAAGTCTAAAACTTCAAATTCCACTCAAACCTTGCAGAATTTCAACTGCAAAACTGGGTCCGTTCTAACAGAATCCTAGTGAAGTCCTGTAGCCAACAGTTTGCAATAACACAAGATGATTTTGGGGCCATATGGAAAACTCTCAGAACAAAATGTTAAGACTTTTCTGGAGGGGAATTTGCATATCTTTGTGAGGTGTTTGAACAGTGAGGTGTTTCTGAGCTCATAATGACATAGAAATAGGGTCTACTGAGTAAGATGTGAGGAAGAGAGCTGTGGCTTGCTCTAAGCCCTGATGGGCTCATTTATTTCTCTAGTTTTGCTCTCAGAAGTGACTCATTAATCTAGGTTATCAAAATGGGACCATCTTCTCATAGAAAATGTCATCTTCACTTCCTAACAAAGACTTTACAAAAGCTATGAAAACACATCAAAAATTTAAGGTATCAAATATACAGCAGACAGCTGAAAAACAACAGTGTCTACTCAAATATCCTCCCTTCTGATTAATGTAAACCTGCTTAGCCTAGAGTTTCATGGCAATGGGTAATGTTCAGTTATAGCTGCTTGTTCCTGTCTTAGGACCTTTGCACAAGCTGCCCAAAGACTTCCTTCCCTCTGATCTTCACCTGGCTGGAGCCTTCATGTAGCTCAGATCTTAGTGTTAAGTGTTTTCTCTTCAAAGTTGCTTCTCAAAGCACTTGATACTTTTCCTGGCCACCCAATCAAAAATATATTCATCTTCATTCCTATTACATGACTCTTTAAAAATTCCTCTATCTAACCTACATCACCATGTGATAATTTATTATAATTGTAACTTTAATATCACTTTCTCCTTCCATCCACATAGGGATTTACATGCCTGGTAATTTTTTATTGGATGCTAAACACTGAGAATTTTACCTTGTTGAGTACCAAGTATTTTGCGCTAAAAAATGTTCTGGAACTAGTTCTGGGAGGAAGTTAAATTATTTTGATCCTCTTATATTTTGCTTTTATGGTTTGTTAGGCAGGCCCAGAGTGGTATTTAGTCAAAAGCCAATTTTTCTTCACTATTGAGGCAAGACCCTTCCTAATACATTATCCAATTCTCCTTGGAATATAAAGTTTTTCACTCTAGCTGTTAGAAACAGTTACTATTCCCAACAATACATGGACTCCAGGTGCTACTCCTTCAAGTCATATTGGTTGATTATTTCCTCAGCATCAGGTAATTTCATTAAATAAATGGCTAATATTCATCAGAATACTTATGGGAGATGTACTGCAGACCATTCTCTTTTGCCATAGCATCTCTTCTCCAGCATTTGCCCTGTAAACCCTGGCCACCTTAGCTTTGCTAGACTTCCAGCTCCTTTTTCTCAACTCTGCAAATCCACCGGGCTGTACCTGAGTTCCCCACAACCTCAACCTTGTTGTGCCATGATTTGAAAACATCCAAGCAGTAAGCTAAAAAAAGTAGTGTTCACCTCATTTCTTGCTCAATAAATTAATAAATTTATTCATTTGATAAATGTCAAATGAATATGACATATGCTATATTTCTTCAACCTTTGTGAATATGGTTAACATTGTAAATAAAAGAATTTCATATTTGTTTACATATGTTTTAAAAATATCGTTTGATTATGGTTTTCATCTTTTCCCTATTATATTGTAATCTCTGGGATATTTTAAAGAATTATAATTTTATTATCAGGTACACACAATTACTTGAACTCATAACACAAATAAAATTGCTTTAGTACCTAGACTGTAATTATTTTAATTGAATGAAAATAGGTTTTTCTAAAATGTTTTTGCACATTTAAAAAATACTATTGTATTTCTGTTTTTTACTGTCAGTTTGCTAATTAAATTAGTTTAACTGATATAATGCAAAAGTAACATTCATACAGCCCCTGTCAAATTGTAATTGGTGGAAGCAGAAATAGTATTTTCCTGTTGTTAACATTAGAATGTATAAGATAGAAGAAATCTTCTAATTATTCAGGGTTGAAATGTGAAATTTTATAGGTTGATTGGAAAATAGCCTCATGAAGAATTGCTGTATAAAAATATTGAGGGGGAATAGGAAATAAGAATTCTTGTATGTTAGTGAGAAATACTTAAGACATACAGCTTTCTGTTAAACAGTTCACAATATATAGTTTTATTTCCAGACCCCAGCTAGAAAAAGAACTCATAACTGAGAAGCAGATGGAGCAGCAGAAGCTGCTAGAGGCAGTGAATGTGCTTCACAGAGAGTCCAGTGCTGTCTGAGGCTGGGTCACTACCCAGCACAGCAGGATTCACTCCAGACACCTGGCGAGTGACCAGGTACCTGCAGGTCATCTCAGGCCAAGCATAGTCTAGTTTACACCCTGCCACCACCATCTAAGAAAGATCTTCTACCAGGAATCAGATATGTTGCTGGTTTGCTGTTTTAAAGTGTACTTCAGAGAAAATTCATCAAACATCCTCACACAGAATCCCAATGCAACGAAACAGCAAAAATCCTTTAAAATTTTCTGAAAATGCATTTGACAGGTGATACAAAGATGAAACACTTTGAAAGTATAAAAACAGAGGATTGCTTTAGAGATGTTTTCTAGTGACTTTTTTTCGTGATAGCATTCTCTAACACCTTACCTGTGATAGATTTAAGATCTCATACAAACCTTTAGCAATTAACTCTTTAAAACATATCCACCAAGTAATCCTACTTGAATATTTTGCTTATATCCTGGTTTTGCTTGATTTTATGACCTCTTAGATTTAACAACAACTCTAACTTCTGAAAGAGGAGGCACCTATAGTGAGGGTGAAGGTCTTTAACTAGTGGTTAAGGAGACTTAGAATTCCAGACCACTAAACCATGTGACTTAAAATTTCTACATATTCACAGACAAAGTTTTCGTCCTATAAAGTGCCCTTCAATGCTGGTGGGCTCAAGGGCAGGAAGTCACACTTTTCTCTCCTTCTAGAATTGACACAAAGCATTTGCCTTTACAAACTAAGCTGTATGTGCTTTTAAATTGCACGTAAACATCACAGCAAGTTCATTTCGTACACATTTTTATGATGGTGACTTTCTTGTATAGACTGTAAACAAAACAAATTTCACATATTATTAAACCTTAGGGAGAAACACACTTCAACCCTAACCTTTATGTCAAAAGCAGTTATTTTTTTCAAGTTATGTCATTTTGATTTTTAAATATTTACCCTTAGACAGAATTTCTTCAAAGTCTAACTGGTCTTATTTTTATCCTCCTTTGTATCATGAACTATAGCTCAAATCTTCAAATTGCTGTAGATGTAGTTAAGATGTAAATATAAATACATTTAAATGTAAATAAACTGGTTTGAGCCTTTCCCAGCAGACCGAACATGTGAAAAAAAATGAATGAGTCAGTCTTTTTAAAATCAATTTGACTGGCCATCATATTCAGCGATGGTAAGCAGAGGACTCACTAGAACAACAGGCAGGTCATTTACCATGAGGGAAGAGAGCAGGATGACCTGATTGAGTAATAGGCTTACAACACTTTGAGGACTTCCCATGGTCTTCAGGCTAACAGTGTCTAGGTTGGGATTTATGTGCCCACCCCCATCGCACACCATACTTCTTTCTATTCTCTAGCTATACTAACTCTTTCTAAGTTCCTTGAATGTGCCAAGCTTTTTCTTGTATGTTAATCTGCCAGGAACCTTCTATTCCAAACCCTCCCCTTCTCCTCACCTGACTAAGGCTGACTCTTCTTTTGGGTCTCAGCTCAGCCATCACCTTCTTAAAGAAGCCATCTCTAATTACCTCTATCCCCCACTACCTCACACACACAGGCGTGTGTGCACACACACAAGCAGGCACACGTGTCATATCTACACACTAGATTAAGTTAAACTCCCAAGCTATTGCTCCCCATGATACTGGTCGCTTTTTTTTTTTTTTTTTTTTTTGAGACAGGGTCTTGCTCTGTTACCTAGGCTGGAGTACAGTGGCAAGATCATGACTCACTGCAGCCTCAGCTTCCTGGGCTCACAGGATCCTCCCATCTCAGCCTCCCAAATAGATGGGACCACAGGTGTGGACCAACACATCCAGATGATTTTTTTTTTTTTTTTTTTGTAGAGGTGGGGTTTTTCCATGTTGCCTAGGCTGGTCTCAAATTCCTGAGCTCCAGCAATCTACCTGCCTTGGCCTTCCAAAATCCTAGGATTAAAGGCACTTCTTTTTCTTTAGCCTCATAGAGTTTGTAATTCTTTTTTAGTCTCTGTTTTCCCCACAAGGCTGTAGCACCGTGGGGGCAGAGGATAGTGAGTCTTATTCTCATTTGAATTCATAGCAGAACATCTGGCACAGAGTGACTGCTAGGAACACACAGAAGTAAGGAAGAAAAGAAGAAAGAAAAAAGAAAGAAGGAAGGAAGGAAGGAAGGAAGGAAGGAAGGAAGGAGTCTATACAAAATTGTAGAGTCTCTATCCTAGGGGATTTGGAAGCATATAAAAAATACATTCTCTGGTGTGGCTGGCTAGACTCTACTGTACCTCAAAGTCCCTTTAGTTCTGGGTCAGGTTAAGTCAGCTTTACAAACTTCAGCAACCCCTGATCTGTTGAAAATGCAGCTCATGTGTGGTTCAGTGGGAAGATTCTAGAGAAGAACTGCACTGCTTAGCTCAGCTAAGTGAAGAGTACATTTATCTCAGTTGATCTCAGGTAACCAAGGGTGAGATATGGTCACTATTGTTTGCCCAGTCCCTTCTCTGTGAGAAACAAGCAATAAAATGCTTTCTTTGGCAGAGACTGCATCTTTATATTCCACAAACTTCAGGGCATCACTCTGTGCAGAGAAGAATAAATCCAACCCCTGACCAAGACAGCCTTAATATTCTCTTCAGCTTGACTGAACTTTAGACAGGTTTCTTCCTGAGTATAGGCCCCTGACATCCCTTTTCTAAGAGCATTTACTTTGGAAAACCTAAAACTAAATTATTTCTCTGCCCTGTTGAGATGTACATTGTCTAGTTTCTTGCTAATTTCAGAAACCAGGGAAGTTTTACTGAATGACAAGGACCTGATGGCCATCCCTTTAAATGTAATCATCAAGAATAGTGGTAAACCCCTCCCTTCCAGTTTCTGTGGGACGGTAGGAGTCTAATGTGACAAGTAGCAAACACAGATGCCTAAGCATATGGGCCAACCTCATGCCAGTGGCCCTCCAGTACTTTTCCACTAGCTCACCTGGGACTAAAAACCTTCCCATCTTTTATTTTAGCAGAGTTGGGTTCAGTGTCTCCCATATATTGTAATAGTCTTGAACAGAGTCCTCTTTGCGTGTTTAGCTTTGTCTGGGGCAATTTGTCTTTGATACCCTCATAGGCCTGGCTCACATGTGCACCTGAATTAAACTGGGGCTACATTACTTCTGGTAGATAGGAATGTTCTAGAAGGTGATCACATTTCAAAAATTCTATCTCACTGAATAAAATGTCAGTGTGCTGCCATTTAGTGAGAAGGAGAATTCTTTTTATGATTTGAGATGAGATTTTTTTTCTTTAATGCTGCTATTTTGAAGTAACGTTAAAAAAATGAAAATATCTGGCTACTTCTATGGGAAGCAGATTTGAATGATGTCCCAGGAGGAAAAACTATGGTTGGCATGTTTCAGAACTATATCAATTTTCTACTCTATGTAAGGTAGCTCATGTAATGATCTTCGTTGCAATGCTGAAACCTTGTTGAGCTCTTATTTTGAAGATCAGCCTCTGAGGTGCCTAGATTTTATCTTCTTCTGGTTTGGAGAGTGGCTGATAGGCTTTGTGGCTGAATGTCTTCCCTCTCAGTAAAAGTGAATAGCACAGAATCTGATGACTAGTGAATACTCATCGAACTTTAATTGTAAGTGTTGCTGTCATCATCTCATCATCACTTTCACAATTGTGAAAAACAAAGAAACAAACAGGATACTATGCTTTCCAAACTTTCTACTCTACCAAAAAAAAAATAGTCGATGGGTAGTAATGGTGGCTTAAAATAGACTGTAGCCTTTTCTGGATTGCTTCATTCATATATAACTCTGAGCTCTATTTGTGAGATGTTTGTCTTTCTCTCTCCCTACCCCAATCCCTGCATTTTTTAGTGATGGATGGGCAGACAGAGATGAAGTCATTGAAGGTTATGAGGTGGAAGCCAACGGGGGAATCACGATAAAGCTGCAGTCTCCAGAGGTCAGGTCATTTGATGATTATTTCCTGAAACTGAGGCTGGACACTAACACGAGGAATCCCTGGTTCCCTGAGTTCTGGCAACATCGGTTCCAGTGCCGCCTTCCAGGACACCTTCTGGAAAATCCCAACTTTAAACGAATCTGCACAGGTAACTCATGTTCACAAAATAACAACTCAGAGGTTTGGTCATCTCTTCTAGATTTATTGCAGCTTGTTGAATGAGAATAGAAGGTGCCAGGGCTGGAGATCCAAAGACAAAATTGCCATCTGTGTTTATAAAATGCTAGAATAAGGAGGAAGTGTGTATTACCCCAGGGATTCATGACAATCTGGAAAGACAACTTTGGTCTCTGTTGGAGCAAGTGATACGAGATAACAGAAGTAAAGGAAAAGCAAACTGAGGAGTCAGGTATCTAGTATTTAAGACAAAGGGAAGAGATTTTATTACAAACATGTTTAGGAGACATTAGCCATAGACATAAGTCAGCAATACTGGTTAGATCCTCTTTTTTCTTTGTGGCTTGTTTAGATACAGGAGTCAGGAGAAGATGAGGTAATGTGACCCTAAGCCACACCACCAACAAAGGTGTTTGTGGGCATAGGGGCCAAGAAACTGCACTCTGACCTTTCAGTCAGAACAATGGTTCACAGCTGGACAGATGAGCACCATGCACTACTCACTGATGCCATGTCAGGAAACAGCAGCACATTGTTCCAAGTTCTTCAGGGGCACGGTGAAATCCACAGGATGTCCTCCTTGCAACCCCTAGTACTACCATAGCCCAGATTCTGAAAACTGTAACTTTTATGAGTATTACTATTACTGCATAGGGACATTGCTGTCCCCTGTCCTTTCCAGTATTTTCTATGCTGCCAAGATAAATCATCTATGTCCTTTCATAATGCCATTCAAAGCCAGTTGTTCTTACTGGGTCGATAGCATAGAATAATGGAGCACTCATGATAATGGGTGATGGAATCTATCCGTGACCTAATTTGTATTGTAGAACAGTGGTGTGACATGTATATCCTGTATGTAGGCTACGAGATATTATTTATAAAGGTATAGAATCATATTACACCCATGTATAAAACACTGCATATAGCAAAAAAAGGGGGATAGAGAAGCGTATAATCCATGACTCTTGACCTAGAGAGGCTTGCTGTCTCTTTGGGCAGATCAAAACAGATCACATACATGAAATAGACAAATAACAATAGAGGACAACGAGTTTTTACAGGTGATGGTAAGAATATGGCTAATTACATAAAGTATTTCTATTTTCAATAGTATTCATAGTTTGATGTTAGAAAATGCTTTCAGTTACCAATATATGTAAATGCATCAATGTATGTTTGGCTTCATAAGGTTCAGCAGAGTTCAATGGGAAATTGCCTGGTATGGATCTATTTTCAAATAAGGAAGTTTCAATCTTTTAGAACTTCCTCAGTGTGGCTTCTAGGGAGGCGGAGAAAGGCAGGAGAAAGGGGAAACATTGCTAAACAGTAACCCACTTCTGCCATGTAGGTGTTTCTACTTTCTCTGAAATAATAGACATCTCCTTTCTCTGAAATAATAGATAAACCAAGAATAAGGATTCTAATGAACCAATAAATCATCCAGGACAGTCTCCTTATTTGCAAAACAGAGGTGATGAGGGTGAACAGGGGAAACAGTTTCCTTCAGTTTATAAGGTTAATGGCAGCAAAGAAACAAGAACCCACACCTCCTAGACACCATAGTGCCCAATAACTGTAATCTGAGCAACTGGAAAGATGGTGTCACCATTGACTGAGACAGAGGAAGACTTCAGGACAACAAGATTAGGGAAAATCCAAGAGGCTGATTTTGGATAAATTAAGTTTGAGATATCTGATGGTGGTCCAACTATAGATGTCATTTTGTCATTGTGTTTTATTAGTAAAATTCAGGATACTACTTATTGTACACGCTTAGATCATTTATATAAGGATTTCTGGGAAGATATTTTGTTGAGCTCTCAAAACAAGTTAAAACTCTGCAACAAGGTACACTAATATTTTGGGTTTTCAATTGTGGCAGTACATAAATGTCAAGGTTAAAGCTTAAACTGGGTTAGTATTCACAGCAAGAAATAACAATTTACAAATCTTGATTTATTCTTATGCTGTGCTTGAATCTCAAAGCTATGTTTAAGAGCTTCTTATATGATTTACAATCTTTATGAAACATGTTTATATTTGCATTTTATTCTGGAGTCAAGTTCAGCAAATATTTCTCTCTTAGGTCTAAGGAAGGCAGGAGGTTTATTTAACTTTTCTATTTGGAATTAATTCATAAAACATATTTATCTTTTCTGCAGCAAAATTCTTATACTTTTATCTTTAGCAGTGTTTATCTATATTATCTATGATGTATACATTCATGTATACCTACCTTGTTCTTCAGTTTCAATCTCTATATTTCTGTGAAACTGGCTTCAATGTTATTGAGGAATAACAAACTTTCACTTCATGTATTATTCTTATCCATTTGAGATCCTTGAATATCAAATGAATTCCATAATCTTCTAACGAATATGCAGACACATCTATGAAAATTAGTGTGAGGAAGTAGAATTAACCTTTCCATACTATTGATAGCTACTGTTTCTGTCACTCATTTTTACCTCTTCTAATTGGGTCACTTCTAGTGGTTTGGAAAGTTTTGATATTGCCATTAGTTTCCATAGAAACCATTATTGAACTTAATCCCAGATGTCACTATTTAAATAAAGAGTTTATGTGCACTAGATTGCCAGTTTGAATGTTAAAGGCCCCAAGCCCAGGCTGAGTAGTTTAGGAATCACTGTGGCTAATTAAAAAGTATTTCATGTAAAGTACACATCATTGCTTAATTAGTTGAGTATATCAAGGGATTGGAGGTGTGTTAGAAAAGCACTAACTGAAACGTCAAAACGTAACTTTTAAAAAATTAATCATTGTAGGACAGTGGAAAGAGCTGTAAAGCAAATCAGAGTCACTCTCTTCCAGTAAATGTCTTAGCTTCTTAAAAGATTTGTATCATGTTTGCAATGGCATAGAGCTTTTTCATTCCTGATGAGACTCATTAGAAATTCCATAGAAGCTGATAGGGTGTAGCATTCTGAAGCACTATCACTGGGTCCAATACCAGTTCAGTTATGTATCAGCTGCATGACTTGCATGACCTCACTTAACCTCAGAACCTCAGTTTTGGTAACGTGACAACAATATCCACCTCACACAGAACTCTGCATAAATTGAATGAAATAACACAAATGAAATAGTTTACAATAAAATAATACAAGTGAAATACTTTGCAAACTGAAAATACTTAGCATAAATGTAAAATGTTACTACTAGTGTTATGTCTTATTAGAAAACAGGGCATGACAGATCATTTCATAAAAATTATATATTTTGTAATTGTAAAGTTTAACTTAACTACATCCCAGGATGTGGAAACTAGAAAAAACAAGACAACAATCTTTAATCAATCACCCTTACATAGTTAGTGTCAATATAGATATTTTCTCTTATATTTTCCCATGCAGTCTTTTATAATTTTTTTCTGATGATGAAAGTAATACATGCTTAATATGCTATTGCATGCACTTGGAAATATACAGAAGCATTAGAAAGCTGAAGAGAATTAAGAATTTGCTCTTATCTAAACATCGTTAGTCACTGTTAAAATTCTGGCATGTTTTCATCTTTCTCTAGTTTTAAATTATGTATTAATATTATTTTATATATTGCTGTATTAAAAGAAATGTTTTATACATTGATACGTTTGTCTTTGTCGCTAAATTCTTTTATTCTTAATGGCTGCTTAACATTTTGCATTCAGATAAGCTATAATTTAGGCATTTCATTCTTTCTATTTAGGCTGTTTTTGGTTATTCAAAATTTTCAAAAATGTTGCAGTGATATAATAAAAAATTTTCATTCTAAACTTTCTTTTTTTACATTTGGATAATTTTCTTAAGTTGTATTTCTAGAAGTTAAATTTCTAGAAGTTTAATCAGAAGATATAAACATTTCTGGCTGGGCATGGTGGCTCATGCCTGTAATCTCAGTGCTTTGGGAGGCTAAGGTAGGCAGATGGCTCGAGGTCAGGAGTTCGAGAGCAGCCTGGCCAACATGGTGAAACCCCATCTCTACTAAAATTACACAAATTAGCCAAGATGGTGGTGGGCACTTCTAATCCCTGCTACTTGGGAGGCTGAGACAGGAGAATCATTTGAGCCTGGGAGGCAGAGGTTGCAGTGAGCTGAGATCACGCCACTGCACTCTAGCCTGAGTGACAGAGTGAAACTCTGTCTCAAAAAAAAAAAAAAAAAAGAACATTTTTAAGCTTTTGAAAAGGAGTTGCAAAAGGCAGCGCCTACTAACGCTGCTTGAAACTCTATGCATTCTTTTCCATTTTATTTTGCATAATTATCATCACAATGTGCATACAATTCTATATCTTATTTCAAACTCAGGATTATATTTTACATAGTTTTGATGTTGCTGCATAGTCTTTATAACCACCATTTTAATAGTTCCATAACATTCTAACCAGTTAAAATACTGTAACTACTGGCCATTCTTATGTTGTCAGTCATTTAGACGACTTTTAATTTTCCTTCTTACATAAAAAAAAAAAGCACTGAATATGGTACACAGATTTTTCACAGTTGTTGTTGTTACTGTTTTGGGATTGTTCCTTTACAGTAGATTCCTAAATATAATTATTAGGAATAACTTGATAAATTTGGGGTCCCTTAAAAATATATACTGCATTTTCTTGCAATATGGCAATATTTGCATATTTAATATTTGCTCCGGCTAGCAGTATATTAACTGTATGAGTTTATGGGGTTTATTCTGTCTTTATCAGCCTTTTTCACACCTCAGTGAAGTTATAGCCATTATTTTATTTTCTCTCCATATTCTTTGTACCAATTGAGAACAGATGGACACAATGCCTTTTAAAATTATATTACATTTGGCTATTTTAGAAGACATAATGAAAGAATCTGGCTGGTATCTGTAATTCTCACCAACAGCTCAGGACTGGTAAGATGATGATAGCTAGTCTAGTGAAAACATTTTAAGACTCTCAAGCAGGGAGACTCTTACTCCAATAGTTTGGAGGCTGCCATTCACAATTTTAGACTGATACTGATTTTCATAATATATTTGCCTTATTAGGTTTCAAATTTTATGGACTCCACTTGGAATTAACTTATTTTGTAAGGCCAGATAAGATCGGTCCATTACAGTTTGATCCAGATTAAGATGTTCCATAAACTGAGATGGGTTCCAGTTTACTTCAGCCCATTAGGTCCTTTGGTAATAACTTCTCTTTATCTCGGAAAGTTTGACCCAAATGTCAATATGTACTCCTGAAGAATATTATTTGCTTTCAACCCAGAAGTTGGTATTATTAGTTGGGGTTTGTGGAAGACATTACATTTCTTCACCCCTTTTTGTATCCATGCTTTTTGAAATATGGCTTTGTAGCATCTCTCCTCAAGAGGTAGAGTTTTGTTCCCTACCTGTTGAATCTGAATTGACCTTACCATTTATTAACTCCAAGTTTAGGACTTAAGAGACTTGACCTACTCTCATTTTCTTTACTGGAACCTTACCTTAGCCATATGAATAAGCTTGAATTTATCTGGTAGAAGATGAAAAATAACATGGATCAGAAACAGGATGACGTCTCAGTTGAGAATGTCCTAGATCAGCCAGTCCCTGGCCAACCCACCACCTGACAGTTGACACCTGAGTGAGCCAAGCTGAGATGAGTTATGTCCAACTCAGAGCAGCAGAACTTCCTAGTTGACTCCTAGATTCATGAATTAAATAAATTATTATTGTTTTAAACCACTAAGCCCTGGGACGGTTTGTTATGCAGTTTTTTTTTTTTGTGGCAATTGATAACTGATAAAGGTATTCATAGCTTTGTAATCCATGGAGCAATAGTTGGTTTAATTAAATTATGGGACATAATTCCTCAACCCAGTAGTAGAATGCTCAGTCTTTTCCCGTCATAAGAAGAATGGTGCAATATTGCACCCAGGATCTTGTAGAGCAAAGCCAAAAAGTTTTATAGATCGTGCAATCAAAAGAATTTTAAAGCCCCCCTGATCCAAGGCAGTTAAACTATTCTACTTAGGAAATCTGCTGTGCATACAGGAAGTGCTGAAAAAATGGGGTACAGTTATAGCTTAGTCAAACAAATACTCTCAAAATAAAACAGTCATATGTTCTCATACAGTGCTGTTATAAGTTGCTTTATGGAAATAGGTTTTACAAGTCTTAAATGTGTTTATATATTTTAGTTGGAAGAATGAAAGTGAACCGACTGTGTTGTCTCATCTGGACCTTATAATTTCTCAGACAAATCTGATTATCACACAGATGAAGCTCTGAGAGTAACTATTCAATAGGCACAATATTGGCCTACCTATCTCTTATTAACACTTTTGATTGGCACTGCCAAATGTGTTAGCCACTAGCCACATGTGTCTATTTGTATTTAAATTTAAATCAGTGAAAATCACGTGAAATGAAACCTTCAGTTCCTCAGTTTCACTAGCCACAGTTCATGTATCAATACAGGTGCTAAAATATACAATTTTCTGTTTAAAATATTTTATTACTTATAAACATAATAGTAATAGTGATACATGAGTAACAGCATGAACTTACAAATTGTGAAAAAAAATACTTTTGGTTTCATAGTTTTACATAGCATGATAAGTAACAATACTTGGTTAATGTGCTGTTTTGGTTGAGCATATGACTTTTCCTGTTCTATTTTCTGGAACCTTATTTATTAGGTCATTGAAATTTATACTTTTAGTAACCTCATTTTCATTACATATGATTGAGAATATTATCATTTGCTCTTGGAAAATGCAAGATCACACATAATTTTTTATTTTAATTTTGAGAAGGATCTTTCTGCTGATGCAATTGTTACAGTAACTGTTAAGAATATTTAGGCCTGGTGCGGTGGCTCAGGCCTGTAATCCCAGCACTTCGGGAGGCCGAGGCGAGGCGGGCGGATCACGAGGTCAGGGATCGAGACCAACTTGGCTAACACAATGAAACCCCGTCTCAACTAAAAACACAAAAAATTAGCCGGGCACGGTGGCGGGCGCCTGTAATCCCAGCTACTCAGGAGGCTGAGGCAGGAGAATGGCGTGAACCTGGGAGGCGGAGCTTGCAGTGAGCGGAGATAGTGCTACTGCAGTCCGGCCTGGGCGAAAGGGTGAGACTCCGTCTCAAAAAAAAAAAAAAAGAATATTTAGTAAGCTTTGACTCCATTGAGATAAATTTTTTGATAAATCATCCCAAAATACAAATTTTAGCATAGAGTTGATGATTATCTTTGAATAATTTTTCTAAAAAGATTTAACTCTTCATACAGATCAGGTTTTTGCAAATCTGAATTTGAGTGTAAATTTATAAAATAACCATTTTAATGTCATTCTTCTGACATTTTCTGTAATTGGTGACTACCATATTGGACAGCATAGATACAGAAAACTTCTACTATTGCAGAAAAATCTGTTGAACAATGCTGCTCTAGACTGTGTTCTACTTTCCTAACTCCACAAATGCAACTTTGATTTTTTCTGTAGTGTTTGGATATAATTCACAAGTTAGTGATTTGAGACTGATCAACTTGTTGAATATCCTGATGAATTACAACAGCTGAAAGTTGACTCACTCCTTCGTATGAGCCAAGGCTGCCAGCTTGCTTGGTAATTCCTACAGATCTGATGCCCAACATAGGGTGGACTGGATCCCACACAGACCAGGCATGTCTCAACTAGCCTAGTTAAGTTCTTTAGTCCATGTCATTTTTAATATTGAATGGAATTAGAGAAACATGAACATGTTCTGTCATCCAAAAATTATAAAGATTGATGCAGGGGCATGAGTTATTGGTTCTTTTACCTTACATTCATCTTGATTTGTTTCCCAAAAAGCTCAAATAATTTTTAGTAGCAGATACAGACTTGAGGTATAAAAATGGAAATTATCTGAGGCATCTAATGGCATTGAGGGAATGAACAGTTACTCATTTATCTTTTATATGCAAGTGAATTTTATTTTTACTATGCCTGCAAACCAGTTACCTAGAGATTCATCTAAGTTTCATATACTTTAGTTATTACTAGAATTTGGTTAAAACTATTAATAAATTATTTAATTAGATCAATTTTCTCCTTATTGAATAATGTATGTATTTCTGCAGTTGAATGGTCTGTCATGTGGTTCAGCTTGCCTTCTGAACAAGTTTGACGTGAGTGTTTTCAATGATTAAAATCTATGACTGTTCATAAAGATTTCACCCTGGATGAGTAGTGGTTATTGTCTATTTAGATTGTTTCTATGGCATTTTTCCACGTCCTCTAAAAGTGTCGCTTCTCATCAGGAGAATAGTTTTGTGTTTCATGCCTTGTACACATTTGCTGCCGGGAAAATTCATATAAAATAAAGTCATATTTTCAGTCATCATAAAAAGTAACAGTTGTTCAGGATGGGTGTGACCCAATATACTTGGGGTCTGGCCCATTTACTCTTTTTCTCTTTTTTATAGTTTTATTAAGGTATAATAGATACATTACACACATTTAAAATGCACAATTTGATCAATTTTGATGTATGTAGATGCCCAAGAAACATTTACTGCAATTAAGATACTGAACATATTGCTTCTCAAATTCCTTGATGCCTCACTGAAAATCCCTCTCTTCTACCCTTCTTCATCCCATCCCCAGGCAGTCACTTATTGATTTTCTGACACTATATTTTATTTGTTATTTCTATACTTTAATATAAATTGAATTTTTATAAAAGAGTACATTATAAACTCTTTTCTGCCGGCCTTCTTTTACTCAGCACAATTATTTTGAGATTCATGATCGCATTGCATATATCAATAGTTATTTCCTTTTTTTTTTTTTTTTTGGAGACAGAGTCTTGCTCTGTCGCCCAGGCTAGAATGCAATGGCTGGATCTTGGCTCACTGCGACCTCTGCCTCCCAGATTCAAGTGGTTCTCCTGCTTCAATCTCCCAAGTAGCTGAGATTACAGGCATGTGCTACCATGCCCGATTAATTTTTTTTTTTTTTTGTATTTTTAGTAGAGATGGGGTTTCACTATGTTGGCTAGGCTGAACTCCTGACCTCAAGTGATCCACCCGCCTTGGCCTCCCAAAGTGCTGGAACAACACTTAACTCCTATTAATTGATGGGTAGTGTTCCATTATTTGTATATATCATAATTTGTTTGTTTATTCACCTGGTAATGAGCATTTGAGTTGTTTCCAGGTTTTGGTTATTTCAAATAAAGCTGCTAGGAGTATCTTTATACAAATCTTTGCATAAGCATATTCTTTCATTTTTCTTTGGCCAATCCTTTGGAGTCTAATGGCTGCATCATGTGGTAAGTGTGTGTTTAACTTCTTTTAATTCACCTGTTGGTCCTATTCACTGTGGAGATATATGATTGGGAAAATAGCGTCATAAAGGGA
Source organism: Nomascus leucogenys (assembly GCF_006542625.1). Classification (NCBI taxonomy): domain Eukaryota; kingdom Metazoa; phylum Chordata; class Mammalia; order Primates; family Hylobatidae; genus Nomascus; species Nomascus leucogenys. The sequence goes on from NC_044383.1 coordinate 132,363,129, forward strand.
TTGAACACTGAGAAGATAAGTGGCTTGTTAAAGTTCAAATACCAGTGAGACTTCTGAACTGCTTCTTGAAGAGTGTATTCCATCATTCCATTATTTTTTTTTATTTGCAGGTGGCAGTTAAGGTGAAGGGGTTATTTTATGTTCATATTATGAGCCAAGTCTTGGGTCATAATAGCTTCTAAACATGATTTCTTATTAGCTAGATTTTTTATTAGCTACTATGGCATCAAGGTTGTCATATCTCTGAACAATTTCCTGAGTATGTTCCCTAGTGATTAATTCTCCAGTGACTGCTTTTCCTGAAAACTAACCTCTTACCCAAAGTTAAAATATTCATTTGTGCCCTAATGACTGGGAGATTGCCTTGTATAATCAGCCCACAAGTTATATCTATGGTATAGTTCCTATGTCTCTAGGCCACAGTAATGCACTGGGGAGTTATATTTTATATCCAAGAGCTATTTATCAAACTTCACACCAATGAGCTGTGTGAGGCCAGGAGTTCAAGACCAGCCTGGGCAATATTGCAAGACCTTGTCTCTCCAAAAAGTTAGCTAGGCATGGTGACATGCACCTGTCGTCCTAGCTACTTCGGGGGCTGAGGTGGGAGGATCACTCGAGCTCAGGAAATCAACGCTGCAGTGAGCTATGATTGCGGCACTGCACTCCAGCCTGGGCAACAGAATAAGAATCTGTCTCTTAAAAAGTAAAAGTAAAAAAGAAATGCCAGTGAATTGAATCCATAGAGATGTAAATAGATCTGGACTGAATACTCCAGTCGGCTTAATACTATTATGCAATCCATTTGGCTAAATTAATAGCTTAAGCCTTTGAATGATGTAAATAAGAATCTGGTCCTTCAGAGCTGTAGTTCTAAAGCATGGCTTATTAAGACCATCGGGAAAGCTTTTAAACAAAACTTTCCTATATTAATCTGGGTCCTACGCCATACAAATTGAATCAGAATCTTTGGAGTGAGGCCAAGCATTTATTTTAAGGACAAGAAGAAATTCATACTTAAAATTTATGAGCCATTTAAATTTTCAAAATTCAGAACCATCTGTCACTGTCCAAGTTGAAAGCCTGCTAAGGTTTTGGCCCTGGCTGTGGCATCTGAGATAGCTAATGAGATTTTAGTAATTCATGATCTGAATCAGTCTCTTTTGTTTGTTTTATTTATTTATTGGTAGGCTTTTTTTGCATTTGAAGTATCGGCATTCCGAAACCAGTAAGTCATAACCAAACACTGTGTGCCTTGCTGTCCAGATTGGATAATTCTTAGATGTATTAATTTTGTATTGCTGTCATAACAAATTACCACAGACTCAGTGGCTTGAAGCAACACAAATTTATTATATTACAATTCTGTAGGTTAGAAGCCTATGACCTAGCCTTTAAGACCCTGACAAGAGTCTCCCTGGGGTAACATTAGAGGGTCAACAGGCCTGCATTCCTTATGAAGGCCCTAGGAGAGAATGTCCTCTTGCTTTTTCTAGTTTTAGAGGCCACTCACGTGTCTTGGCTCATGGCCCCCTTCCTTCATATCCAAAGCCAGGAACATTACATCTATCTGACTTTTCTTCCTCAACCACACCTCTCTCTGGACATGACCAGAGAAATTTCTCCACTGTTAAGGATTCATGTGATTGAGACCCAGGTAACCCAGGATAATCTCTCCATCTCAAGGGAAGATTAGTCACATTTGCAAAGTCTCTTTTACCATGGAAATAAATTTATTCACAAGTTCAGTGATTAGGACGTGGGCATCTTTGTGGGACCGTTATGTTGTCTACCACATTAGGTGTCAGGACAGCACGGCATTAGCCTCTCTAAGTCCCTACCGGCTGCTTCTTTAGTGCCTTCTACTGCTGCAGCCTGATTCTGTAGGATATAACTCTTTGGAAACAGAGTTTAAAAGTCATTTGTATTGTGTTTCTGTGAAAGGTAAAACATCCAGGCAGTTGACGACATATATGTTTTGCATCCAGTCTCAGGGAAGTCTCTTATTTCGCATCATCATCCTCCTTGGCCTCCTTTGATGGAGCATGCTCCTCTGATTGGGGACTGTCTTTTTGAGGGCCTGGGGACTGTGTTTTTGAGGGCCAGGTGGCTGTCTTCCTCTACTACCTGACCCTAAAATGTTGAAGGCCCAAGGTCCACTTCAGATATCTGATGCTCACAGTCTCTTTTAGTCTAGGCTGCCAGCTTTTTAATTTTTCTAAGAAAAATCTTATTATAAATGTAGTTTCCTTTTTAACTAGTTTATCAGGCACAATCTACATTAATAGCCATGCCTACAATTCTTGTTAGACAAGCCTTGCCTTCCAGACTTACTTTTAGCTACACTGAACCTAACAGACTCCTAGTGAAAAGCCACAGACTTATTCTCTTGTTTCTTGGCTATTTCCTTCATCTGAAAGATTTATGTGTGCCAAATTATTATTTTCAGAGATTTTTAACAAAAGAATATGAGTCTTTATATGGTTCTTGCAATTAATCTGAGTTTTCATGGGTCTTTTGTGGTACAAAGACCTTGTCAGCTTGCTCTTTAAGAGTTGGAAATAAAAATCCATTTCACTTTTATCTTTGCACATTTAATTTTTCTACCTCCTTGCCTAAACATGTAAGCTCAGTTGATAAAACTGCTGCCTTCTAAGTTATTGCAGGTGACAATATTAATGAGTGTTTTGCCATTGCATAATAATGGGATAATTATGTCCTTTTAGATCCTGGTCACAGTTTCTTTGCAAATTGCTTCCTGTATCTATATGCCTTGTATTTTACGTTTAATTGTTGGTTTTGTTGCTGTTACAGCAATCCCCCTACTTTTAGGTACCAATTTCTGTATTAGTCAGGATAGGCTAGGATATACTGTGACAAGAAATTAAAAATAGTTTAATGCCTTATAACAATAAATAATTATTTCTCATTCATGCAACATGTTCATTATCTGTTAGTTAAAACTCCCTTATGTTTTCTGGAAGCCAAACTATAGAACAGCTTCTATCTGGAACGCTGATAGTTGCAGCATAAAGAACCAAACATAGTCAATGTGAACTTAGTTTAAAGCTTCCACGAAAAGTTATATTTGTCACTTCCACTCACATTTCATTGACCAAAGCAAGTTTTATAGTCAAGCCAGATATTAATGGAGAGAAGAAATATAACCCATCTCAGGGGAAGGGTACCTAATATTTGGGGGCAATCTTCAATCTATCAAACTAATAAACTAGGCTTAGTACTATAGCCATTTATTCATAAGAGGGCAAATCTTATGGTTGGAATCTTTAAAATTTTAAACTTTTAAAAAAATTATACTTTAAGTTTTGGGATACATGTGCAGAATGCACAGGTTTGTTACGTAGATATACATGTGCCATGGTGGTTTGCTGGACTCATCAACCTGTCATCTACATTAGGTATTCCTCCTAATGCTATCACTCCCCTAGCCTCCTATCCCCCAACAGGCCCCAGTGTGTGATGTTCCTCTCCCTGTGTCCATGTGTTCTCATTGTTCAACTCCCACTTATGAGTGAGAACATGCAGTGTTTGGTTTTCTGTTCCTGTGTTAGTTTGCTTAGAATGATGGTTTCCAGCTTCATCCATGTCCCCACAAAGGACATGAACTCATCCTGTTTATGGCTGCATAGTATTCAATTATGTATATGTGCCATGTTTTCTTTGTCCAGTCTATCATCGATGGGCATTTGGGTTGGTTCCAAGTCTTTGCTATTGTGAAAAGTGCTGCAATAAACATACGTGTTCATGTGTCTTTAAGGTAAAATGATTTGTAATCCTTTGGGTATATACCCAGTAATGGGATGGCTGGGTCAAATGGTATTTCTGGTTCTAGGTCCTTGAGGAATCACCATACTGTCTTCCACTATGGTTGAACTAATTTACACTCCCACCAACAGTGTAAAAGTGTTCCTATTTCTCCACATCCTCTCCAGCATCTGTTGTTTCCTGACTTTTTAATGATCACCATTCTAAATGGCATGAGATGGTATTTCATTGAGGTTTTGATTTACATTTCTCTAATGGCCAGTGATGATGAGCTTTTTTTCATGTTTGTTGGCCACATAAATGTCTTCTTTTGAGAAGTGTCTGTTCATATCTTTTGCCCACTTTTTGATGGGGTTGTTTTTTTCTTGTAAATTTTTTTTAAGTTCCTGGTAGATTCCGGATATTAGCCCTTTGTCAGATGGATAGATTGCAAAAATGTTCTCCCATTCTGTAGGTTGCCTGTTCACTCTGATGAATAGTTTCTTTTGTGTGCAGAAGCTCTTTAGTTTAATTAGATCCCATTTGTCAATTTTGGCTTTTGTTGCCATTGCTTTTGGTGTTTTACTCATAACGTCTTTGCCCATGCCTATGTCCTGAATGGTATTGCCTAGGTTTTCTTCTAGGGTTTTTATGACTTCAGGCCTTACATTTAGAGTCTTTAGTCCATCTTGAGTTAATTTTTGTATAAGGTGTAAGGAAGGGGTCCAGTTTTCCCAACACTATTTATTAATTGGGGAATCATTGCCCCATTGCTTGTTTTTGTCAGGTTTGTCAAAGATCAGATGTTGTACATGTGTTGTACATTATTTCTGAGGCCTCTGTTCTGTTCCATTGGTCAATATATATGTTTTGGTACCAGCACCATGCAATTTTGGGTACTGTAGACTTGTAGTATAGCTTGAAGTCAGGTAGTGTGATGCCTCCAGCTTTGTTCTTTTTGGTTAGGATTGTCTTGGCCATACAGGCTCTTTGTTGGTTTCATATGAAATTTAAAGTAGTTTTTTCTAATTCTGTGAAGAAAGTCAATGGTAGCTTGATGGGGAGAGCATTGAATCTATAAATTACCTTGGGCAGTATGGCCATTTTCATGATATTGATTCTTCCTATCCATAAGCATGGAATGTTTTTCTATTTGTGTCCTCTCTTATTTCCTTGAACAGTGGTTTGTAGTTCTCCTTGAAGAGATCCTTCACATCCCTTGTTAAGTTGTATTCCCAGGTATTTTATTCTCTTTGTAGCAATTGTGAATAGGAGTTCACTCATGATTTGGCTCTCTGTTTGTCTATTAATGGTGTATAGTAATGCTTGTGATTTTTGCACATTGCTTTTGTATCCTGAGACTTTGCTGAAGTTGCTTATCAGCTTAAGGAGTATTTGGGCCGAGATGATAGGGTTTTCTAAATATACAATCATGTCATCTGCAAACAGAGACAATTTGACTTCCTCTTCTCCTATTTGAATATCTTTATTTCTTTCTCTTGCCTGATTGCCCTGGCCAGAACTTCCAATACTATGTTGAATAAGAGTGGTGAGAGAGGGCATTCTTACCTTGTGCTGGTTTTCAAAGGGAATGCTTCCAGCTATTGCCCATTCAGTATGATATTGGCTGTGGGTTTATCATAAATAGCTCTTATTATTTTGAGATACGTTCCATCAATACCTACCTTATTGTGATTTTTTAGCATGAAGGGGTGTTTAATTTTATCAAGGCCTTTTCTACATCTATTGAGATAATCATGTGGTTTTTGTCATTGGTTCTGTTTCTGTGATGAATTACATTTATTGATTTGTGTATGTTGGACCAGCCTTGCATCCCAGGGATGAAACTGACTTGATCATTCTGGATAAGCTTTTTGATGTGTTGCTGGATTCGGTTTGCCAGTTTTCTTATTTAGGATTTTCCCATCAATGTTCATCAAGGATATTTGCCTGAAATTTTCTTTTTTTGTTGTGTCTCTGCCAGATTTTGGTATCAGGATGATGCTGGCCTCATAAAATGAGTTAAGGAGGAGTCCCTCTTTTTATATTGTTTGGAATATTTTCAGAAGAAATGGTAGCAGCAACTCTTTGTACCTCTGGTAAAATTCGGCTGTGAGTCTGTCTGGTCCTGGGCTTTTTTTTTTTTTTTTGGTTCATAGGCTATTAATTACTGCCTCAATTTCAGAACTTGTTGTTCTACTCAGAAATTTGACTTCTTCCTGGTTCAGTCTTGGGAGGGTGTATGTGTCCAGGAATTTGTCCACTTCTAGATTTTCTAGTTTATTTGCGTAGAGGTGTTTATTCTATTCTCTGATAGTAGTTTGTATTTCTGTGGGATCAGTGATGATATCCCCTTTCTCATATTTTATTGTGTCTATTTGATTATTCTCTCTTTTCTTCTTTATTAGTCTGGCTAGCAGTCTATCTATTTGGTTAATCTTTTCAAAAAAGCACCTCCTGAATTCACTGATTTTTTTTGAAGGGTTTTTCATGTCACTATCTCCTTCAGTTCTGCTCTGATCTTAGTTATTTCTTGTCTTAGGCTAGCTTTTGAATTTTTTTGCTCTTGCTTCTCTAGTTCTTTTAATTGTGATGTTAGGGTATTGATTTTATATCTTTCCCGCTTTCTCATGTGCATATTTAGTGCTATAAACTTCCCTCTAAACACTGCTTTAGCCGTGTCCCAGAGATTCTGGCACATTGTGCCTTTGTTCTCATTGGTTTCAAAGAACTTATTTATTTCTGCTTTAATTTCATTATATACACGGTAGTCATTCAGGAGCAGGTTGTTCAGTTTCCATGTAGTTCTGCGGTTTTGAGCGAGTTTTTTAATCCTGAGTTCTAATTTGACTACACTGTCGTCTGTGAGACTGTTTTGATTTCTGTACTTTTGCATTTGCTGAGGACTATTTTACTTCCAATTATGTGGTCAATTTTAAAATGAGTGCGATGTGGTGCTGAGAAGAATGTATATTCTGTTGATTTGGGGTGGAGAGTTCTGTGGATGTCTGTTAGGTCCACTTGGTCCAGAGCTGAGTTCAAGTGCTGAATATCCTTGCTAATTTTCTGTCTCGTTGATCTGTCTAATATTGACAGCGGGGTTTTAAATCTCCCACTATTATTATGTGGGAGTCTGAGTCTCTTTGCAGGTCTCTAAGAGCTTGCTTTATGAATCTCGGTGCTCCTGTATTGGGTGCATATTTAGGGTAGTTGGCTATTCTTGTTGCATTAATCCCTTTACCATTATGTAATGCCCTCTTTGTCTTTTTTTATCTGTTTTGGTTTAAAGTCTGTTTTATCAGAGACTAGGATTGCAACCCCTGCTCTTTTATTGCTTTCCATTTGCTTGTTGAATATTCCTCCATCTCTTTATTTTGAACTTATGTGTGTCTTTGCACATGAGATGGGTCTGCTGAATACATCACACTGATGGGTCTTGACTCTATCCAATTTGCCAGTCTGTGTCTTTTAATTGGAGCATTTTTGTTCCCTTGCTGGTGAGGAGCCGTGATCCTTTGGAGGAGAAGAGGCATTCTAGTTTTTTGAATTTTTGGCCTTTTTGCACTGTTTTTTCCGCATCTTCGTGGATTCATCTACCTTTGGTCTTTAATGCTGGTGACCTTCGGATGTGGTTTTGGTGTGGATGTTCTTTTTGTTGATGTTGATGCTATTACTTTCTGTTTGTTAGTTTTCCTTCCAACAGTCAGACCCCTCTGCTGCAGGTCTGCTGGAGTTTGCTGGAGGTCCACTCCAGACCCTGTTTGCCTGGATATTACCAGCAGAGGCTGCAGAACAGCAAAGATTGCTGCCAATTCCTTCCCCTGGAAGCTTCATCCCAGAGGAGCACCCACCAGATGCCAGCTGGAGCTCTCCTCTATGAGGTGGCTGTCGACCCCTGCTGGGAGGTGTCTCCCAGTCAGGAGGCATGGGGGTCCGGGACCCACTTGAGGAGGCAGTCTGTCCCTTAGCAGAGCTCCAGCACTGTGCTGGGAGACCCGCTGCTCTCTTCAGAGCTGGCAGGCAGGAACGTTTAAGTCTGCTGAAGCTGGACCCACAGCCTCCACTTCCCCAAGGTGCTCTGTCCCAGGGAGATGGGAGTTTTATCTATCAGCCCCTGACTGGGGCTGCTGCCTTTCATTCAGAGATGCCCTGCCCAGAGAGGAGGAATCTAGAGAGGCAGTCTGGCTGCAGTGGCTTTGCGGAGCTGCAGTGGGCTCCACCCAGTTTGAACTTCCCAGCAGCTTTGTTTACATTGTGAGGGGAAAACTGCCTACTCAAGCCCCAGTAATGGTGGACACCTCTCCACCCACCAAGGTCTAGCATCCCAGGTCAACTTCAGACTGCTGTGCTGGCAGTGAGAATTTCAAGCCAGTGGATCTTAGCTTGCTGAGCTCCGTGGGGATGGGATCCCCTGAGCTAGACCAATTGGCTTCCTGGCTTCAGCCCCCTTTCCAGGGGAGTGAACAGTTCTCTCTCACTGGCATTTCAGGTGCCACTAGGGTATGAAAAAAATAAAAATAAAAAACTCCTGCAGCTAGCTCTGTGTCTGCTCAAACAGCCACCCAGTTTTGTGCTTGAAACCCAGGGCCCTGGTGGTATAGACAACTGAGGGAATCTCCTGGTCTGTGGGTTGCAAAGACAGCGGGAAAAGTGTAGTACCTGAGCAGGCGTGCACCGTCCCTCAGGGCACCATCCCTCACAGCTTCCCTTGGCTAGGGGAGGGAGTTCCCTGACTCTTTGCACTTCCCAGGTAAGGCAATGCCCCACCCTGCTTCAACTCGCCCTCCGTGTGCTGCACCCCCTGTCTAACCAGCCCCAGTGAGATGAGCCGGGTATCTCAGTTGGAAATGCAGAAACCATCTGCCTTCTGTGTTGATCTCGCTGGGAGCTGCAGACCTGCACTGTTCCCATTCGGCCATCTTGCTAGCCACCTAAAATTTTAAACTTAATTAAAATTTTAACTGTCAAAATTAGTGCTTTAAAATGCCTTGAGAAATTTTTTACCAAAGATGAAGAGAATTTTCCTCCTTCTCTAGCAAGACTCCAGTAAATTAATTATAGGTACTTTATATTAAGGCAGTGAATGAAATATTCTGAGCTCCAAGACAGAGTGACATTTGTCAGAAGAGTTTGTCAACAAAATATCTTTATTTTCTAATCAAAGTAAGATAGAGCAATAATCAGGCATCCTGAGTTTCATGTTTCCACTAGTGAAGTATTCTCCTCTGTTTAAAGGTTTTGAGTAGGACTGGAGCTTATTTTCATCATAAGAGGGACAAAAAGAAAGGAGTTTATACATAGTCCACCCAGTATAATGACCTTCTTTCTACAGGGGTATACCAGCTTCCAGATCTATCCTGAGATAAGTGACACCAATGAGCAGTTGCAGAATTTCCTTTCTTGCATGAGTGTGAGAAACTAATATCTTTTCTAACAACGGAGATTGTTCTGCAAAAGAACAAGCATGTACAAATTATTATGATATAGTACAAAGATTGTTGAACACCTCGAGTCCATATTTCATCCATTTGAAATGGATTTATTTACACCATACCCTAGGAATAAAATGGCCTCAGCCTGCCTTTACCATGCTCTCTTAGTGACAGTTTTCCAAGTCTACATGTGCAGAGGTTAAGGAAACATTGTTATGTAGCAAACGGCTAGGAATCCCACATTCTCTGATTCAACATTCTTCACAAAATTGTCCAAGGGTCCTTGGAACACTATTATTAGGCATTATACTTTTCAAATCCTTAAATTAATCTGTGAAGATTTCTGTCACATTTTAATTTATATCTTTTTATATGTCACTGAAGCTGAATATTTTCTCAGCTTTTATAATTTTATCTTCTGTGAGTTTCTTTGCTTATGTCTTTTGTCAGAGTGCCTTTTCTTGAAATTAAAATTGGTTTTATTTTAAATTTCTTATTATAAAACATCTACTTCCTTATATTTAAACCCTTAAATCATATAGAAAATTAGTTTTGGCCTTTGAGTTTTTAAAACCATGTCCTTAGTGCCAGGTTTGGTTTATAAGTAAGAACACATTTAGTTATGAGAACATAAGTGTTGGACTCTAAAATGAAGTGAATAAGTCACAGAAGTGGTCATAAGCCTGTTGGAAATGACTTAATTGAAAACAAAAATAGAAACAAAAGTTAGATTGTGTTTGAGGACATGCCTATAAATCACAGTTTTTCACAATAGCAACGACATGGAATCAACCTAAATGCCCATTAAAAATAGATTGCATAAAGAAAATGTGGTACATATACACCATGGAATACTATGCAGCCATAAAAAAGAATGAGGTTATGGCCTTTGCAGGGACATGGATGGAGCTGGAGGCCATTATCCTTGGCGAACTGACACAGGAATAGAAAACCAAATACCACATGTTCTCACTCGTAAGTGGGAGCTAAATGATGAGAACACATGGACACATCGAGGGAAACAACACACACTGGGAACTTTTGAGGGGCAGAGGGTGAAAGCAGGGAGAGGATCAGGGAAAATAACTAATGGGCACTAGGCTTAATACCTGGCTGGTGAAATAATCTGTACAATAAACCCCCAGAACACAAGTTTACTTATGTAAGAAAACTGCACTGGTACTCCTGAACTTAAAAGTTAAAAAAAAATAAAATTGATATGAATAAATAATAGTAAAATTAGTAAATAGAAAGTAAATCAGGGTATAAATATAGATACTGTGCAGCAATCTCACTGCTACATGGCATAGCCCACATTAGCTAACAACATTATAAAAAACTTTACTGAAGACTGTTTATTTAACCGAAAGTTTATGTATATATGCCTGGATATGTTTTATGCATTAATACATAGCTGTCTTCCAAAATATACTTAAGGCAATGTACAAAAATCCTGACCGTATGACTGGGGGTTGCTGAGTGAACAGAAAATAAGAATACCAGGAAGTTATCTGTGGTATAATATAAGGTTCCCAATATGTACCTTGATTTTCTTTAAATAAACTTTTAATTTTAGAAAAGTTTTAAAGATTTACAGGAAATTGTGAAAATAGAATAGAGTTTCTATATACTCCACAATCAGTTTCCCCTACTGTAGTATGTAACATTAGTATGTTAGATTTATCACAATCAATGAACCAGTTTTGATATATTATTAACTAAAGTCCATCTGCTATTCATAGTTTCTTAATTTTTATCTAATGCCTTTTTTTCTGTCCCAGGATGCCATCCAAAGGATACCCCTTGCATTTAGTCATCATATCACCATAGGTCTCTTGGTTGTGATTCTTATGACTTTTTAAAATATGGAAAATTTGTATAGTAAGGGTTACGTAAAATCAGATAAATTCAAGGTTGTGTTTAGAGACAAAATAGGTGTTATGAAATTTGTTCTGTGCCTAGAGGTGGGCAACAAATATGACCCTGAACCCACAGTGTCCAAAAGAAACAAATACACCAGTTGTTTACAGTGCTTCACAGAAATGAAACTCTTCCTGATAGTGAGTCCTGAGATAACCTCCTCACACAGCCTTCAATAAGAGACCACTTTGTAGTGTCCTAAGCATTTTCCTGAACATACTTTTATGTAAAGTAAAAAATGGCTTAAAAAGGCTATTTTCTATAGCATCTTTGAGGTTAGCCAAGGTCGTGATGACTAAGTGCATTTCAGGTGTGGGGAGGAAGGGTCAAAGTGGAGTCAAGGCATGAAACTATGCAAGTTCATCAGAGGTCTGGGAAACTTCCCTTAAATAATAGGTAGCTGATCCTACAGGGCTCTTCCCCAGGCTTCCGGAAAAGACTATCCAACTCAGTCATCGCCTTGTCTGTTTCACAATATACCCACTGACTCCACCTCACCCTCCACTTTCCCTAATTTCTTCTTTGATGCAATACAAGCAAATGACTTTTAAACCTAGCTATTTGAAGAGAGATTTCGATGGGGGATTTAGGGTCAGTGGACATCAGGTCAGGTAGTTGTTGAGGTTGGTGGGACTATAAGGGACTGGATTTCCACAGGCAAGGATGCGAGGCACCCCACAGATGGTAGGATAGCTGCCTGCTCTGTTTTTTCCTACATCACAGTTTATTTGGTCAGGGGCAGCTGCTCATAAAAATGAAACATATTTTCTTTAGCCACATCTGTCTATAGTGCACGGTTGCCAAAAGTTTGAAGCTACCTTTCCTATGCAGTTCTAATATGCCAGAAACCAGATGGGATTTTCTGTAATTGCAATCATTTATATTGTTCTCTAGATTTAGAATTCCTTTGTGAACAGGATTGTCAATTAAACCATCTCTGCAATTAAAATAAAAGTGTTACCCACTATGCCTACGCCCATACACACACACATATACACACTGACAAAATACATACACATAAAGACACACTGACACAACAACTGTTATCACTGACCTAGGTCTGTACCCTAGGGTTAGTAGACTCTTATTTGATTTCCGGCTTTACTCCTTGGTATGTGTGGCTTTGGAAAAAGAAAATTAACATCTCTGGGCCTCAGTTGCCTCATATGTAAGCAATGTGCCAATGTTAAATAACAAAGTGAAATAAATTATGTGATCCTCCTAAAAAACATTAAATAGTAGTATTATCTTAACTATACTCTTTATCTCTTTATATATACATACATAATGTACACATATTCAATACTATTTTACTTATCTAACCGTGACATATGATCTCTATCTTCTATATCACAATTAGAACCATGTGCCCTTTCCTTTGTGATATTTGTCATAAGGTTCCCCTGGTATTTCTTTCTGTTTGTTTGAAGTCTTCACCTTTCCAATTGTCAGATCTATGCATAGGCTCTCAAGATACTCATCTCAAGGGAAATTTTTATTGATTAGGTGCAGTTGGGAATTTGTCTCGATCTTCATTTGATCCTTAGCTAAGGAGAAAGGACCCCATGACCCTGCAGAGGACAGACACTACTGTGGGCATGTTATCCTTCATCCTCAATAGGGAAGGCTATGCCAGTGGTGTGGGGCAGCCTGACCTGCCCATCTGTCAGTAAATGCCACTAGTGTGAACCCTCCTAACCGCACCTTACCACACCCTGGGACCATCTGTTACCATCTGTTACCAGCACTTCTTTGTTCTCCTCCTGACGAGCCTCTGTTTTTCTTGCTGCCATTGTCAAACTTTTCTCTTAGATCATAGATTCCTTAAAGGTTGTGAATGTAGGATACATTTTTCTATTGCCTCCCCAGCAAGCACAATGAAAAGGTGAGTGTGTGATACACAGAGCTGAACGAATGGAAAAGAGATGACATTGAGCATCCCTCAGAAGTTCCCTCAAAGCTCCTATTACCTATTATAATTCAAGTGCTATTTCAGATGGGGCACCTTACCAGCTTTAATGCTGCTGCAAATTCCACTGTGGAGGACAGGGATCCGAAGGACAAGCTCATGTGTTTTGTGGAGGATTGAGGTCATGAGCAGTTAGGATCTCGAGACATCTGTCTTTCTTGACTAAGGCAGGGTGTTGCAAGAGAGAGGACATCACGAAAGCAATGACAAGAGTTTAGATTCCTTAGAGGGAGTGGTCAAAGATATATAGATAGAAAGGCACCAAAATCAAACCTTGTTACATTTCTAAACATAACTTTATGTGATTTCCTGCAAATCACAGATGCTTCTTGACTTATGATGGTATTACATCCTGATAAGCCCATCGTAAGTTGAAAGTACTGTAAGTCAAAAATGTGTTGAATACACCTAACCTGCCAAACATCATAGCTTCACAGCTTAGCCTAGCCTGCCTTAAATATGCTCAGAACTTTTACATTAGCCCACAGCTGGCCAAAATCACCTAAAACAAAGCCTGTTTTAGAATAAAGTGTTGAATATTTCATGTAATTTATTGAATACTGTACTGAAAGTGAGAAACAGAATGGTTATGTGTACTCGAAGTCCAGTTTCTTCTGAATGTGTATATTGTAAGTCAAACTGTTGTATGTCGGGGACTGCCTATATTTCTTAAACTTCCCGAGTTCTTAATGACAGGCCTAACATGCCAGTGTTGATTAAGTAGGCTTTTTGCTAGTTTCAAAGGAAAATAAATGTGTAAAACTATAAGTAAGAGCCCAGTTGACCAAATTGAGCAGTAGCAAGTTTCTTGAATGGCAGAAAAGATGACTGCGTGGTTATGACTGAACAACTCAAAGAACCCTGGACCTCCCTTTAATTCTGCTGGCTGGGAGGGAAACATAGTGAAGATTTGTGCTGCGTTGGTTTTCTTTTTTCTTGCTAAATGGATTTTTGTTGGTTGTCTTAGATACAATTATTTGATTTAGCTTGGAAAGTTACTCAGGATCTAAAGAAAAAAGTTTCTGGATAGAACTGGTATATTTTAATAAGTTTTTACTAGGGAAACAATGTAAAATTACAATGGAAACCTATTGGGAATTTTCCCACACTCCCGTCACTTTATCAAATTTGCTATCACATGTCTTTTTATATTATAGACTTTTATCCTATACATAACAAACTCCTACATGTTATAGAGATATTTTTGATCCAGACTTGTAATCTAAATTTTCAATTTTATATTGGATTTAAAAAAAATCATTTTCCCTTCCCATTATATCTGTAGCCCTTCCCTTATCTTCTCTTAATGCTGGCAAGTCTAAACAATACATCGTAAGCGTGGTGTTATCCCTAATCTATTGGTTACTTTTATTTATAATGTTGCTTTGTTTTAAATTCTTTAATGTTTTGAGGAAAACCAACAGGGCTTAATACATATATTCTGCAATAAGGGCAGGATCAATCAACTACTTGGTATGAAATGTAAGTAAATCTAGCAGATGTTCATTATATACTATTACATCATAATTAACTTGTGAGTGTGTAAGAACATGCTATGGGCTGAAAAAAATTATTGATATCTGTGCTCACAGAAGTTTAGAGTCAAGTTGAGGTGTTGGGGCATACTCACATGAATCAATAACTAGCAGGACCTAATCATATATAACAGCAAGATAAGCTGAAATAATAGCATGCCAAATTGTGAGATGCAGAGACCGATAGGACAAGGAAGCACATACTATACACAATGTGCTAATTGTGAAGTTCAGATCCATGCAGAAAGAGAGAAAGTGCAAGAGTGCCCTGTAGCCTTCTTGTATCATCAGGGGAGGAGTCTCAGAAGAGCGGCTGATAGGGGCTGCCGCCCTGGCAGCATTCAGAGAGGAGCAGGAATGGATTTCCAGTCACTATTGGAAATGATCCATGAGCTATACTGGGCCGTTTGGTGGAATGTGCTTGCCTCATGCCCTCTTAGAGCTATGTCTCACCACGGCCATGGCTCTAATAGTTTGTGCCAGCCCTGAGAGAACACATTAGGGAAGAAAGAATAAATCTCTATAGAACAAGACAGTCTTGTGTTTTTACATTTTTACTAGCTAGAGAAAAAATGGATAGTAAACAGGAAATAATGGAAAATGATATTGTACAAACCAAAGAAGAGAGACTATTTCACTATATATATAACAGAGAATGTGAAGGGTGTGTGCATGTATAGATATAAAATCCTGATAATAAATTTATAAACCTGTCATAAGCAAGGGATATTGTTGCTATCAGGAAGACTAGAGACTCCTGTTAGGAAACAAACAGAGTTAATTTCCATCTCTAGCATGCTGCTTACTAGGTATGGGTCTGGGTGCAAGGTCAGTTTCATCCTCTGTAGAATGAGGGCTTTTGTATCTTCTTCATAAGATTTGAAGGGAGACAAACAGAGTACAAACAGATGCTAGTTTGTCCTGTTTTCCTTTAAAAAAAATTCTAATCCCAAACATGTTTATTTTTGAAGATGACTTTGACCTTGTGCTAACTAGCACTAAAAAGTCTAGTCTGGCCATCAGTTGCCCTTGAAGAATGGCCTTAAGGTCAGCTCGTTGGTTGAAAAAAATTGGCCTTCAGAGTGAAGCTATCATGTGATAGTTTGGAAATCCGAAAGAATCATAGGACTAGTATGGAGACAGTACACTATCCAGTTATCATTTGAGGGACATGAGCACTCTTTCTTTCTTTCTCTCTCTCTTTTTTTTTTTTTTTTTTTTTTTTTTGAGACGGAGTCTTGCTTTCTCTCCCAGTCTGGAGTGCAGTGGTGCAATCTTGGCTCACTGCAAGCTCCGCCTCCTGGGTTCACACCATTCTCCTGCCTCCACCTCCCTACGAGTAGCTGGGACTACAGGCGCCCGTCACCGCACCCAGCTAATTTTTTGTATTTTTTGTAGAGACGGGGTTTCACCATGTTAGCCAGGATGGTCTCGATCTCCTCACCTCGTGATCCACCCGCCTTGGCCTCCCAAAGTGCTAGGATTACAGGCGTGAGCCACTACGCCCGGCCAGCACTCTTTATTTCTTAAACACTCAGAGAAAGTACTCTTAGACCACTACAGTATTGGTCATAATGGTAGATTTCATGAAATGTGAAAGCCCATTGTCTTTTCCATGGAGTATCTTTTTATAGTTGGCTGGGAGCTAATGCATTGTGTGTATGTGCCAGTGAGAGTTGTTTTGGTTTTCTCCGCAGCCTTAACAAATTATCATGATGTTAGCAGTTTAAAATAACACCCATTTGTTATATAACAGTTATGTGGGTCAGAAGTCTCAGTAGAGCATGGCTCCATTGAGTCTTGTTTAGCATCTCATAAGGCTCTCGGGATGAATCAATCCTAAACCCATTTAAGTTGTGGCGTGAATTCTCTTCCTGGCAGCTGTTGTCCTGAGGTCCCCATTTCTTTGCTGCCTATTAGCCAGCAGTTGTTTCTAGAGGTTGTTCCTGTAGGTTGTCTACATCCTTTTTCGTGCTTTCCACATGACCTCTCTGCCAACAATGGGCTCAGTCCCTCCTGTGCTTCCAATCGTTAAATTTGTGCCCTGTTTCTCTAATCCCAGGCAGAGAAAGTTCTCACTATAATGGCTCATGTGGTTTGGATTTTGCCCAATTGAATAATCTAGAATAACTCCATTATTTTAAGGCACTTAATCTTAATTACATATGTAAAGTACCTTTGCCATGAAGCATAACTTTCACAGGTTTTGGAGATTAGGGTGTGGACATCTGTAGGGGGCAATTCTGCCCACCACAAAAAGTTAAAAGCTATTACTCTGTATCAATTTTTTAAGGTATTTTGTCCTCCTCAAGGTCACTTTTTAAATTTCAATTCTAGAGCTTGGCAACCCTGCCATCTAATACAGCCAAAATATAACTCTCAGAGGGTTAGTTCCTGATATTCCCATGACACTGACTGCTTTGCCTCAAATATACACTTATTCGTTTTTGTGGATTGCCTCCTAACATGAGTACTGAGTATTTTCCCCCATCTCTGTTACATTTCTTAGTTGTAGGATTTATTTTCTAGATTATCAAATTAAAAGAAAGTAATTTTTATTGTTAACTATGCTTCGCTACACTTGAATACTTGTCTGTGAATATTATATGGGACAATCATCAGGAAAGTAGTTAAAAATATATTTGACCACATTTCCTGGTAGTGATGTGGGAAAATGTAGATGCTGAGCCATCTGTTATCATTTGGTAGGATTCAGCTGGCACGAGGCTCAGGCTGGCTGATAAAGAGACCATTACTGACATGGGTACTCTGAGACTCTTCCTCATATGGGTGCAAACAGTGGCTCCTGGGATGTGGGTGAACTCCTCAAGGACCAAGAAACAAAAGCCTACATCCTCAGGTGTTGGTTCATTTTTTCCCCCCTAGTATTTACTCCCTTTAAGTATAGGAAGATAAATTGAGGAAAATCATACATTATTACTGTAAGATTGTAAAATCCTTGTTCTTCAGGCTGCTTTTCTCTTCTTCCTTCCTTTGGCTTACTTGTCCTTCAGCCATTTCACTGCTAATATAATTTCTACCTGCAAGTGAACGGTGGCAGAGAAATGACAGTTATATCTTACTCTAATTATCAGCCCGATGTAAGGTTTGGAGAATGAGATGGTGAAAACCAGGGGCCAGAAGAGTGGGCTCTTGAGTCATCATTACTTGTCCCCAGGATCCCAGTAACAATCCAAGTAGCCTATAGATGGCCTTTACAATAAAGACCTGGGCATACTTAGAATCCAAATGGGAGCTGTTGGAGCTTACCTAGATAATCCTTTCTTATTTTACAAGACGAAAAACCTGGACCCAGAAAGGTTTATGACATGTCACAGCCCAGAGAAGCCTAAAGAAACAAGGAAAATAAATGAAGTGTGATATCCTGGATAGAATTCTGGGACAGAAAAAGGGAAAAAAAATGATGAAATCTGAAAAAAAAATGGAGTTTAGTAAATAATAAGGAAAATAAAGGAAGTCCTACCCTGGGACCTGCCCATTGAAAGGATGCCCACTCTGGGTACCCTCAGGTTGCTAGTGTCTGCATGAGTCTTCCAGCACTTCCTGTTTCCAATGTCCTAACCTGAGTTCTCCTTTTCTTGCTGAACTTATTTGCCTGTGCCTGTCCCTATTCCTAGTTTCAGGAAGGCCTTCCACACTGCAGAACTCCAAGGGCACCATTATCATCATGTTCTTTGTTAATGACATCCACTGGAGATGTGCAGTCCAGGCAGTACTCCTTGGATAAAAGTTTCTGCCTCTGGACTAGATGTCTGCAGTGGAACCTGGCAGCCTACTGCCTAGACCCATCCTCTTCCAGTCTCTCTCATGTCCCAGGTTCTGCCTGGAGACAAACTGTATGACATCAGGAATGCTTTTACTTCTTCATGCCTGTTTCCTTCTAATACTTTTCCTCTGTTAATTAAAAAAATTCAAAAATCATAAGAGGCCATCAAATGCTTCTACACATTTGGCCAACTAATAATGGTCTTCTGCATGGGCACAGAACACAAACACCACGTACATTTCCTCATATGATACTTAGAAATTAGCCCCTGTGATCCTCATTCAAAATATACGTATGGTTCTGCATTCTGTCCTCAGAATTTGTTACTGAAAGTTGCATTAGTCAGTATGAATAAACTAAGACCAGAATGCAAATCCACTATATTTTCTCCGTACAGGCTTCCCACCAGCTTATGTCTGGCCAGGTTTTGAACAGTTGCAGAGAAAGTGTGCTTACTGTAATGGAGTGGCTAGGTGGGGAGGAAAGCACCTGATGGATCATTATTTGCATCTTCATATGCCCTTTGTGTTCCAGGATGCCTTATTTCCCACTAATAAATCACCATAAGCTTGAGGCCTTTGTCTTGACAACCTCATTTTATCTTAGTCCAAGAGCATTTCATGTTCTTGGTGATATATGATGAGACCTCATACTCATGTGGATTCCTGTGTAAAGAATTTCTCTTTATTGGATTTTTTTCCCTTTGAAATTTAGCCAAAATTTAATGAGAAAAAATTATCCATTATGGGGGTTTTGCTTTTAACAAATATGACTGTCCAGTTGCAGGGGTCTTATAGGTGCTATCTGCTTTCAGTTAAGAGCAATTTAGATATCAGATTAGAAACCCTTCCTGTTGACTGACATCTTACAAATGAAATCTGCAGCCTCTTGAACTTAATTATATCTTCATGAATATTATAAGGCTTCAAAACTTGGCTGTCGTTTTGAAACTCAGCCAGGGAGGTATTAATGGTGTTATAATTTGTATTTATGTAATGTTCTTTCTTCCAGCTGGTTCAAAGTACCTAACGCATTGTTTCAGTCTATCTACATAGACTGAAAACCTCACTGTACCCATTTATAAATAGGGACCCTAAGGGTCAATGAAGTGACACAAATTAGTAAAGGCCACATAAAACTCTAGGATGTTTCTTTGTGCTCTGAACGCCTCCCTAGGAAAGTCGAGTTCACTATTGAGATGTGTTTTATTTATATCACATTGTGCTAAATACACATTCAGTCTCAACTTCTGCTTCAGCCATCAATCCCAGCTCCTGTTCCCCTTTTCTCTTTCTTTGCCCACCCACTTGATTTCCGTCAATAACTTCTTCCTACTCCAAGTCCTAGAACATCATTTTTAATCTTTAAAGTTCAAGACACTTTCCCAGGGCCCCCAAAATGGTAATTTTTTTTATGTGTAGGTCTATGATGAGCCCAGAAATCTCCATTTTAACAGATACATTAAAAGAGTACAATGCTTACAATTTTTTAAATACCTCATGACATGGTTTGGCTGTGTCCCCACCCAAATTTCATCCTGAATTGTAGCTCCCATAATCCCCACGTGTCCAGGAGGAGACCCGGTGGGAGGTAATTGAATCATGCGGGCAGATTTTTCCCATGTTGTTCTGGTGATAGTGAACAAGCCTCAAGAGATCTGATGGTTTTATAGAGGGCAGTTCTCCTGCACATGATCTCTTGTCTGTGTCCATGTAAGATGTGCCTTTGCTCCTCCTTCACCTTATGCCATGATTGTAAGGCCTCCTCAGCCATGTAGAACTGTAAATCCATTAAACCTCTTTTTCTTTATAAATTATCCAGTCTTGGATATGTCTCTACAGCAGCTTAAGAATGGACTAATACACCTCACAATCAGTTTGGATGTGGAGTGGGAGAGTTGGAAAGATTGTTAGTATCTTGAGCCTGAGCATTATGGTGTAGTAGAATCTAGGCCATCCATTCCTTCCTAAAGTGAGTTCTCAAGAAGCAGAGCCAGAGGCAGAGATTCCTTTGCTAATGATTTGTTGAGGCGTGCCGTCAAGAGGAGAGGAAGTAGGCTAGGACTGGGGAGTAAGTTAAGTAATGTCTCAGCTGGAGAAAAGCTGCAATCTGATTCCAGGAATCAGCAAGGGGTCCAGCCTTTTGAACTCCACTATCCATCATTGGTTGAGTTCTGGCATGGGGCAAAGGATGGGGGAACAGAGTCTTCCTGATGAGGCATTTCCTGTTCGTCTGAGAGCAATTCCGCACAGAAGATGGGAGCTGTGGGTTGATTTTAGTAACACTCCATCAACTGTACTGTGAGTGTTCTAGTTGAAAAGGTGGTCTAGGCTGGTCACCAAAAGTATCGGCTACATCTCTGCACTCAACAAGAGTTACCTTTGCTCCTCGCCTTGACCTCCTGGCTTTTCCCTTTCTCCAGTATTGGCAACTCTTCTGATTTGATGCCGAGACACAGTCCCACCTTGAACCCAGTTCCAGTACCCAACTCTGTATATTTTTGTGCCTGAGTCCCTGTCTTGGTAGCTTCTATGATACCACAACTAATTAAAAACTTGTTCTGAATAATGCTTTTCCTAAAGAGTGATGTCCTGCCCTGGGGCCTGCCATTGAAAGGTTGCCCACTCTGGGTACCCTCAGGTGCTGGTGTCTGCATGACTCTTCCTTTACTTCCTGTTTCCAAGGTCCCAACCTGGGTTTTCCCTTTCTTGCTGAACTTATTTGCCTGTCCCTCTTCCTGGTTTCAGGAAGGGCTTCCACACCGCAGAACTCCAAGGGCACCATTATCATCATGTTTTCTGTGGATGGTGATAGTGCCCTCTGGAGATGTGTGGTACAGCAGTCCAGGTAGTACTCCTTGGGCAAGTTTCTGCCTCAGGACTACACTTGTGCAACAGAACCTGGCAGCCCACTTCCCAGACCCAGCCTCTTTCAGTCTCTCTCATGTCCCAGGTTCTGCCTGGTGATAATCCATATGAATTCAGGAATGCTGTTACTTCTCTGTGCCTGTTTCTTTGTAATACTTTTCCACTTTTAATTTTTTAAAAAATTGGAAAATCACAAGAGGCTATCAAATGCTTTTACATATTTGGCCAACTAATAATAAAATTAAATGTTTCAGTCAAATCACTTGGGGGAGATATTCCTAAAATGTTCTTTGGACAGAGTAAACAAAGGAACTAAACTATATATGGAAAGTAAGGGATAGGGATATTAAGCCAGCTTCCTAGTCTCTGGGATTGCTGCCTGCACACGACTTGGCCTTCTCATGAAATTCAGGGTCTGTGTGCTGTGGCAGAAATTCAAAAAGTGCTGCTTCCAGCTTCTTCCCTGCCAGGAAATCTCTCTTCTAAAGATACAGCACAATGATGTACTTGGTGAATCAGACTCAAATTTTGTGTTTATTTACAGGAAATTAACAAAAGTGAAAAAATTATAACGACTTGAAAATACTATAATAAATGTTATCATTACAATTTTAAAATAATGAGGCCACAAACAGGAATACACAATTCCCCCAAAAGAAAATGATTTACTTCTCCTAGTAACTAAAGAAAACAAAAAGAATAATTTTGCACTTGTCAAACTGGCATATATTTTACAAAATGATAGTATCTACTGCTGGTCAGGATGTGGTAAAATGGGCGCTCAGATATGCAGCTGATGGTAAAATACGTGGTATGATTTTTCCTGGAGGGCAATTTTCCAATATGGATCAAGAGTCTAAAGAAACATCTTAATTGAACAATTTTACTGCAAATGATTGATACCAAGGAAATGATCATGTTATGCAATGTTAGAAATATTTGCGTGCAAACAGGAAAAATGAAAACTTCCTATATTTCTAATTTCCAACAGGTCAAATATTAGATAAATGCTAATATATTTTTACCACGAATTATAATGGCTCCATTTTACTGGGCTATGTCAGGTATGCCATGAATTGACTTTTTCAATGGTGATATAATCCAAGCTCAAAGTTTCCTAAGACTGGCATGGAAAAGATAGAGCAGGGTTGAAGTTACTTGCATCTAACAAGCCCAGCCCCAACAAGTCCTCTATGTGGTCTATCTTACCCTGTTTGAATTCTGAATTTGGTTTGGGGCCCAAGCCCCAGCTAATCAGAGAGTGTTAACATTGCTTTCTTTGCCTCCACAGTTCACACATCCTTCTCAGGGCCTCATGCGTGTCTATGGCTTGTAAGCCATAGACACAGTAGGACTCGTGAGCTTATGTATGTTTAAAATAGTCACTGTGGACTGAACACCATCTAGCAGATAAGGCCTTCAAAGAAATGATAGTCCACTGAGCCTGTCTATGCTAAAAGTCTATAGGGGCTCCCGTTGACTTCTTGCTTCAAATCTAAAGCCCTCTGATTTGTTAAAGTTCAATAAACATCTGTTATTATTCCCTGGCTTCCTGCAGTGGAATGTTATGGTGGTACAAGTTATAGAAGCCCAGAGTAGCTCTTTATTAACCAAGTTCGTAAAGGCTTGGATCTGCCCTGCCCCCTCCACACTCGTTATCTCCTCTCTGTTTGCACCACTATCAATACCAATGCTACTTAGCGGCCCCTTCCTCCTTCTTCTCTTCTCTACTCTGTGTCTTATTCTTGCTTAATAGCCATCTTATGCCCAGCCTTCTCCATAAATCTTCCCTGGGATGCCACAGTGATTGCAGCCTTTCTTAAATCCTTGTCCTTATAGTTGGACCCACAACGTTTGACTGTATTATATACAAACAGCACAGAGTTAGACATATGAAACATACGCCATGAACAGCTAAGTAGGCAATTTTCCAAATGGAAATGCAATCACTGTGGTATTAAATTCTTGTTCTCTTGAATAACTTCAAAGAATGAGTTGGCATTCTTATTTTAATTTTTTTCTAAAAGCAAGTAAAAATTCCTATTATATCAGGTGCTGATATTTTCATCCCATCAAATAACTGAATGGACACGAGCATTCAACAATTCCTTTCTACCCAAACTCAATTCAGAACCTTAACATGGAACATAATTTTTGTTCTACGTTTAAGGGACTTGAAGAACATCTCATAGTTTCAGACTAAAATAATAATCTGAACTTTTCCCTTTCATTTTTTCCATTTATACACAGCTTATTTTATTTCCACAGACATTAAGAGCTCTGAATTTGACTAATATACTAAGTAGACACCTCATTTATATTACAGCTTTTATTCAATAATCTTGAGTGATAGCTTATAGTCATCATATCAGGTTTTCTTTTGAATATTCTTAAATGTATTGTAGTCACCATCAATAATAATCATGCTTCAGTTAGATCATCATCCTATTGCTGAATTGTCAGTCATTCATTATGAGAATAATTGAGATAATATGAAAGACAATTGTCTAAATAACTTATTACTGCATGAAAATAAGCAAAGTGTGCTGATATCACAGAGTCTACTCTGACAATACAAAGAAGGTTTTGCAAATTGGTGGCAGGAATAGGGGAAGTGCTGTGCTGGATTTCTGGCAGCACGCTAGCCCTCAGCTATCCTTTCCCTTAACATCATAAGCTATGTTGGGCTTCTATAACTTGTACCACCATAACATTCCACTGCGGGAAGCCAGGGACCATGGAAACCCACTAAACTGCAATGTCCCTTGGCACATGAAACAGGCTTTTCCTCCTTGATGAACACAGTCTGAAAACAATCCACCAAGGAATTTTGTATGCTGTTTCAGTTTACATTAGCAGTTGCAGACATACCTGGTGACTATGACTCAGCAGTTGTTGAGGCAAAAGGAAATCATTTCTGCCTTCACTTTAGGTTCTGTGAGCTTTCAGGGGGCACTACTGAAAAATCAATGCCAGGTATGTACTTAGAGAAGCTTCTGTTAATGGTTTTCCTGTTGACCTAACCCATACAAGAATCTGTCATATTTAATTAGTGTGGCAGTATCATACTGATCAATCTTTATCCTGGCTTTTCTTTCTTAACTATTTCTGAGCATATACAGAATTAATACACCTATCTTGGTACTAGTGCCCATTTTTCAGCAAACTAGTCTCTGCAATGACTTTCTTGTCCCTTGTTGAAGGCCGTAGTAATCTCTGCTGTTGCATTTTTGTTTTTGTTTCTAGCTGTGTAAGAAATTAGTGCAGGGGCCATACCACCCTGAACGCTCCCGATCTCATCTGATCTCAGAAGCTAGACGGGGTCAGGCGTGGTTAGTACTTGGATGACAGAAATCAGAGCATGGGACCAAAGCCACGGTTTTTGTTTTTTGTTTTTTGTTTTTGTTTTTTTTTGAGACAAAGTCTCACTCAATTGCCCAAGCTGGAGTGCAGTGGCATGATATCAGCTCACTGCAACCTCCACCTCCCAGGTTCAAGCGATTCTCCTGCCTCAGCCCCCCAAGCAGCTGGGACTACAGGCACACACCACTACACCCAGCTAATTTTTGCATATTTAGTAGAGACGGGGTTTCACTATGTTGGCCAGGCTGGTCTTGAACTCCTGACCTCGTGATCTGCCTGCCTCAGCCTCCCAAAGTGCTGGGATTACAGGTGTGAGCCACCGCACCCTGCCCCAAAGCCACATTTCTAACCTCACTCGCAGTTTAGCATGTCCTCTTATTGAGAAGGTTGCCTTTTTCTGTGTTCAGTTCAGCTGGAGGATGCAACAAAACAACAGGCCCCAAAATAGTAGGGTCCTCTGAATGCACACATTCTAGTATTTAACCCAAAGCAAGTGCAAACCCACATGCCTGCACACACATGGTGAGAGAGTTCTGCTGTACTACCACTGCATTTTGTACACAGAACCAGGACTGCCCTCAACTAACACAGGCTTTGGTGTAAATCTAGTACATCAGTCTAGACTTCTTCCTTTATGTTGAGTTAAAGTTATCCATTGCTCATTCCTTCAATCTAGCCTTGGTTATATATGACTAACTATGGTCTATTTTTCCTGTGTTCTTGGTTTTGGTTAGAAAAGCCAAGTGGTTAGCAATATGTTAAGATTTCTGTCTCCCTCCTTCTCTCTAGAATTGGCTCCTTGTTTATGCGGTTTTGAGAATCAAATACATACAGTGAGGCAGTAGAGGGACCACTCTTATTTCATCTAGATTCCAAGCTCTAGTTGAAGATGTTTTTCTTGTAATATTATAAAATAATGTACTTTTGGCACAAAAATGAACATGGAATAAGTGTAGACAAATAAGCACCTGACCACATTTGTGTTTGTCTCATATATTCTCATCTCAAAATAACTAGAAACCATCAGGGAGAATCTTGATATGTTGCCCAATTAGTATTTTGGTAGGACTGAATCCCACGATGAAGACAACATCCAAAAAGGGAATAACACATGACTTTCTAGAAAGCAAAGTTCTGCAAAGCACTAAGAAAGTTCCACAGTCAACATAAATATTGGCCCAGAGATGCTAAACTCCATATGTTCCTCAATCACATTTCTGATGAGTGTGATTTGGTAAGCTTGTGCAAGGTCACTTTGCAAAGACCTAACCCCAACGGTGCAGCCAGCCTTAACGAGAAGCCTTATAGGCATGGGCACTGCTTCTCTGAGATAATTCCTTGTGGCACCTTGTGGCCTCTTTAAAGTTTGTTATCATTATTTGGGCTCTAAACTAATATTAACAACCATGACTGTATGCCTGCCTCAAGGGCCACTCATTTAATTAGAGTCTTAAGTTAACCTTTTTTGTGTATTTACCCCTAGAAGAGAAAGTGCACTTGAAGCTTTTTAAGTGCATGAACAACGATTATGTTCAGAAGAAATGACCATGTAACAGTCTGGGAACTCAGGCAAAACCTTAGGGAATCAGTTAATAGTTTATTGTGGCTGTGTTGGTCTGAGGGTTGTAGAATCTTTAATACTGACTTTTAGTGGTGAGCGTCTTTCCAAATTAGTTTTGCCTGTTGATTTTTAACCTTCTCTATGCAGTGATAAACAATGCATCTATATAAAGAGCTATGCAAAAATTCCGTCTCTATATTAACGTCATTCGTGTGAAATAAATCACGGCAACATTACATGTGATAAAATGTTGTGGAAGGTCTCTTTATAGATTATATATTGTCTGCAATCAGGGACAAATTTTATTTTGCACACACAAACATTTGTTAATATTGTGACAAATATCACATCTTCCCATTAGCTTGCTGAGTGTAATGTTACTCCTGGATAGTCACTAACCAAGAGACAGAAGTACCTCGTACTTAAGAGTGAGAGTTGCAGAGTCAGGCAGGCTGGGTGTTAATCTAGTGACCACCACATCCACATCCAGCTGTGTGATCTTAGACAAGTTATTTGACCCGCTAGTCTTTAGATTGTTCATCAATACGTTGAGGTTGGTCCTATCACCTGTTTCATAAGTCCTTGTGAGATGAATAGAACGGCATATGTAAAGCACCTAATGGAGCTCCTATCACAGAGCAAACATTTAATCACATTATCACTAATTTCCTGACACTGGGTCAGATGTTAGACTAGTTCTTGGACATTTTTTAAAACTAAAGTTTGCATTTTAGAATACCGTTGAAGAAAAGTTGCAAAGATAGCACAGAGTTCTTGTATATCCCACACCTAGCTTTCCCTATTATTAATATCTTATATTGCTACATAACATTTGTCATAGTTAATGAACCAACATTAATGCATTATTATTAACTAAACTCTATTTTTTTCAGACTTCATCTTTTTTTTTCCTTTTTCTGTCCCAGAATTCTATCCAGGATATCACATTTCATTTATTTTCCTTGTTTCCTTAGGCTTCCCTGGGCTGTGACAGTCCTCAGCCTTTCCTTGTTTTTGACATCTTTGACAGTTTGTAGAGGTACTGGTCAGGTATTTTGTAGAATGTCCCTAAGTTTGACTTTGGCTAACTTATTTCTCATAGCTCAGTTGGGATTAGGGAGAGGAAGGCCAAAAGATAAAGCGACATTCTCAAGTATATATGATCAATTTATCAGTGATGATGTTAACATTGATCACTCGGCTAAGGTCATGTTTACCGGACTTACCATAAACTTACTTTTTATGGCTTTTTAAAAAAAATGCTATGCTCTTTGAAAGCTACTCACTCAGTGTATGACACACTTAAAGAATGGGGAGTTATGTTTCACTTTGTTGAGAACAGAGTATCTACATAAATTATTTGAAATTCTCCTGTATAGATTTGTCTCTTCTCTCTCATTTGTTTTTCACTTAATCATTTATTTATAACAGCATGGGTATTTATTTTGTGCCCTGGATTATAATCCACTATCATCCTTTTTATTTTGTTACTCAATTTTTTCTGTCTCTGATGGTTGGAAGTCTATTGTTATTGTTGTTGTTTTTATTTATTGTTATTATTATTATTATTATTATTATTATTGTTATTATTATTATTATTTTTGAGATGGAGTCTTTCTCTGTTGCCCAGGCTGGAATGCAGTGGCACAATCTCTGCTCACTGCATCCTCTGCCTGCCTCCCGGATTCAAGCAATTTCTGTAATTTTAGTAGAGACAGAGTTTCACCATGTTGGCCAGACTGGTCTCAAACTCCTGACCTCAAGTGATCTGCCCAAAGTGCTGGAATTACAGGTGTGAGCCACCATGCCCGGCCTCCATTGTTTTGTTTTTTGAGCACTTCTTTACTTTCTGGCACTACAAAGTGCTCTAGGCTCATCTTGTATATTTCCTTCACCTGCACTACACATGATTTTTTTTCTCTGAAAAGTCCTGATCTGTTTTATTGAAGAATTGTATTAGAAACCAAGATCTGGGCATTGGGTGTGCTTACTGCTATAGGAGTGTTGTTGATTCAGTGAAAAGAACTAGGTATATATGTATGCCAGACCACATGTAAACATGTTTCTGTAATCATTTCTGTATAAGTTTATCAGTTTATGTACCAAACTAAATTTAAATTCATGTTGATGTTTCCAACAACCCTTTCCTTGTACCACATGGTTTATTCTAGCTTTCTCCTTTTGCTTGTTTGTAACCTCCCAACCCAACAATGATAAAATGCTGGCTTCTACCACCTGCTATTCATTTATTTGTTCAGTCTTGGTATACGTATGTGTAGCTATTTGAAAATTATTAACACATACCCCACGAGAGACAACTTTACTATCTATAGTGCAGTGCTTATATTTCATTCCTGAGTGTCATTTTAATAGATTTTGCTCAAACTGTGACCTCTCAAGGTGATCCTTCTTATCGTAGAATCTGTATTTGTCGTTCTTGTTTCTGTAAATATGCCCTTTACAACCTGAGCAGAGTGGCTGATATATCCAGATAGATTTGCATGAAGTCTGGACCCTGCATTTGTTTTATCAACAGATGTTACTAAGACCTCCTTGCCTGTGTGCTCTTGACAACATTAATCTTCCTAAATTCTGGGATAGATACTGACTAAACTTTCACTAGCCATTAGTTTTTATTAGGCCCTCGGGAATTCTAAATTTGACTTTTTGAAGAGATGCTATTGGGAGACACCACATGAAAGGCAACATTAAAGAAATCTTCACAATTACAACACTGGGACAGAGTGTCATTATTTAACTGGGCTGATAAGTCTACATAAAGTACCAACTAACAGAAGAAATGAACTTTAAACAAAAATCCACAGTATATCTTTTTCTTTTTTCTTTTCTTTTCTTTTTTTTTTTTTTTTGAGACGGAGTTTCACTCTTGTTGCCCAGGCTCGAGTGCAATGGCATGATCTCGGCTCACCGCAGCCTCCACGTCCCAGGTTCAAGCAATTCTCCTGCCTCAGCCTCCCTAGTAGCTGGGATTACAGGCATGCCCCAATATGCTTGACAAATTTTGTATTTTTATTAGAGACAGAGTTTCTCCTTGTTGGTCAGGCTGGTCTCAAACTCTTGACCTCAGGTGATCCACCCGCCTCGGCCTCCCAAAGTACTGGGATTACAGGCGTAAGCCACCAAGCCCAGCCAAAATCCACAGTATATCTTATTCCCGTGTGTTGCTGATACGGTAGTAAACCTTATGGCCTATATTTAAATCACAAAGTCTGTTCAGAACATGGCAGGATTCTGTTCCTTGCTTCCATTTCATCTACTTGGCATATTAATCCTAGGAAAACAGCTGAAGGATACTCTTTAATATGTCCTAAAATAGACTTTTTAAGTGCAACATTTTGTCAAGTTATAGATATTTTGTTGCATTCATCAGGAGTCAGTCATAAAAGTGGATTTACAATGTTAATGCCATATAACATTTATGGTTTTGTTTTGTAATAAGCAAGACCTTATATTGGTTACCAGAAGATGTTATGTTAGATCCTAATAAAACAGGTCAGAAATAAGTAGAGCTTTTACAATAGCTCTTGTATTTCACTCTGTATTTTCCCTTTGTGTTATTAGCTCAGCCTAAATCACTGCAACATGAAAATGGAGATACTCAGAAAGGACATACCATTGCTTGGGATTCAAAGAGGACCATAATAGCATAAACTTTGAAGCTTTCTTACATATCTAAAGGAAAGCATCCTTCCTATCGCCCATAAATAAATAGAGGTGGTGCTATGAGCATAGATCTGCCTTCTTAGAGTGTGGGAGAGGCCAAGAGGAATAGGCTTGGCAAGGATTCTGACCCAGCAGGTTGTTGAGTAAGGAATTGGTTCTGATGGATTCTTACAACAGTCTAACTTCCCACACTGGCTAAAGCAGTCAGCTCTCTGTAGCATACTCTGTCTCTATGATTACTTGCCAAATGCCTACTGCAGACCTGCAAAGATTAGTTACTTCAGGGGGAGTGGTTTATTACTCCACAACACTGTTTTGAGCCAGGTCAATAATAACAGCAAAGGCACACAGCAAGCAGCCCTTGTTTTCTCTCTTAAAGAAACAAAGAGCCCCACAATTCAACTGTTACTGACTGATCCTCGGCATCACTTTAACACCCTTGTGATTGCCCTTATTTGTTTTCCAGATACACCATAATTTTTTGAAATATGAATCAGCTAAATGCAGTTGTATTTTCAGAGAATCAAGATCTACCATACATTATTGTCAATTTGCAAAGAACCTGCTGTTTATGTGTCACGCACATGAGAAATTTCTGTTTTAACAATAGATTGGAATGATGCATTTAGAAAAGTGTCGGTATAGTTTGCACATGTAAAGCCCAGGTGGGGTTAAGCAATAGAAATTCAACTAATAATAATAGTGATAATAACATGTGCTTGATTAAATGATCTTTTATTTCTTCTATCCTACATAGGAGTTAATTTACATTTTAATAAACTGAATAGAAAATAATGGATTTGTTATATTTTTCTATGATGTGAGCAGAGATAACCCTTTAGGGAAAGAGTAAAATATAGTGTCAGAGGAAACAATTCCCAGGTCCTAGACTTGGGCACAGGCAAGGCTAGACAGTTCTGAATCTTATCTCAAATTCTCCCTGGAAGAGCATAAAGAAACTTTAGCAGCCAGGCCTCCAAGCAAAATTGAGGGCACTTTGTCCCTTTGAGGTCATTATTTAAAAAATGACCTGATTAATCTTCCTTCAATAAATCTAAGACTCAGGCAATTTAAAGGAATATGAATTTCATTTTCTTTGCTCAATATGTTAACAATATAAAATAATTACAGCCCTTTCTATTTTGATCTGAATTGAGATTGTATCAAATTAGGTATTGAATATATAATTCTGTCAGGCAAAAATAAGCAGTGGAGAGCTACAAATGTCGAGAAATCAGAAGAATATTTTCTCCGGGGGAGTCACGTTTACCGTTGTTTCCCCGAATGCTTCCTTGCTTTATGAGGAGATAGAATAATGTGGTGTTTGTTCTTTTAATTTGAAGTTAATGCCAAGAATTTAGATTTGAAAAGGTACCACTGGACCTACATGCATAGTGATGGGGTTGCATTAATGAAATCAAACAGGCATCAACAAAGGTACTTTATTGGAGCTAAACATTCTTTCAATATTTTTTAATCTGAACATTCAAAATGGCACAATATTACTAACAACTCAGAACAAACAAAATTAAGCTAATAATTTTTGCTAACAAATGTCCTATTGTCTGTAATGGGACTGCTCTACTCGTTGGGTAGGGCTGCTGCGTGCATGCACAGTGCTGCCTAATAGGGAGTGCCTGCGTATGAATTCCTCATCTGTCCTTGCTAACTCTGTGACCTTGAACTTAGGACTCCTGATTTTAGTGGGCCAGCCTATGTATTTCCTTCTGAAATTTAGATCCGAATAAGAAGTAGACCTAGGAATACACTTGTGAGTGCACATAGAACATTCAAACGAATTTATAAAAAATTAGAATTAATACATACATTTAGCAAGCTTGCAGGATACAAAGTTAGTATGCAAATATCAACAGTATCTCTGTATACTAGCAACAAACAATTAAAAAATAAAAATATGCCAATTGTAGTAGTATCAGAAAAATCAAACACATAGATTCTGCACACTGAAAGATAAAAAAATTGCTGGGATCAATCAAGAAAACGAAATAAATGAACACTTTCTTCTAGAAATGCTCCATACCATGACCTGGGTAGCAGTTACATGAATGTGTACATATGTAAAAAGTTTTTGACCTATAAAGATTTCTGCACTTTACTATATGTGATTTATACTTCAATGAAAAACAAAACTAACTGATAAACAAAAGACACACTGGATCGGGAACCTGGTTTTGATATGTGCCCACCATGGAGAGCCTGTGTGCTGCTGCACTCAGGTAGCAGTTTACAGCCCTTGTTGAGCTTTCACAATAAGAACACGATTACTATTTGGAACCAAGGCAGCTATTTTCATAACCCACTGTGAAGCAGTTAGGCAGGTATTCTTTTGAAAGTAAATAAACACAGTCAACTACAATTATTTGGTTCCATTTAGCATATTACAAAAAGTAATGGTTTAATGATATCCTAGTGGTCCCAAATAGTTAAAGTACCACAGAAAATGATTCATAAAATCTCCTTCTCGCTAATAACTCTGAGACAAGTGTTATGAAAAGGCACTAAACCCCAGGAAACCAAAGTGTTTTCACCTTCCCACCAAGTGACAATGTTATTAGTTTATAATCCTCTATTCACTAGCCATGAAAATATAGGAGCTTTAGAGGACAGGGCAGCCTATAATAGATTTTGTTTGCTCAATAATAGATCCTTACAACATTATCTGGACAGTTGCTGTGGTAAAGGAAATGGCCCTGTAAAAGCCACATGACTTTCCAACTTTGTGTCACATGTCCCTACATGCTAGTTTATTAGACTTGGGGCCAGCAGGGCTGAGACTGAGGTAGTAGCTGAAGAGAGTTCTTCCTGACAGTAGGACCCCCCTGGGTGAACAGAGCCAGGGGACTGGCAGAGTAAGAGAACATAGGTACTCACTTCAGATGGACACAAACACACAAACTCTGTGTCTATTTTGGAAAGAGGTGTGAGCTATTACATTGCAAATATTCCCCGGAAGCATGTATCTAGCCTCCCGGCTCTCTATATGACACTGACAGAATGGGCTTCTTTGTCATCATTTGCTGTTGGTAGATTGGGTGCCAGTACTTGTAGTCAGAGAGACAGCTGTGCACATCTGGAATGATCCCAGAGAGAAGTCCTAAACCAGGCTTGACAATGGTGCCAGGGCACTGAAGGATGACCTGTCCTCTGTCACCAGAAAAGCGTCTCCTCTGTAGATTTCTATACCTGCCCCTGCATTGCCACTAAGTGTGACAGGAAGAACAAGGAGTTAGGAGGCATTTGGATCTGGGTTATACCACATGCTTTCCTCACCTGTAAAACAGTGAGACTAATGTTTAGTTGGCAGGATTATGGTAAGCATTTTAGCTCATTTCTTAAGTATTGTATATAACAAACACTCAAGAAGTGGTAGCTATTATTATTATTATTTTTGAGAGGGAGTCTCATTCTGTAGCCCAGGCTGGAATGCAGTGGCGCGATCTGGGCTCACTACAAGCTCGTCTCCCGGGTTCACGCCATTCTCCTGCCTCAGCCTCCAGAGTAGCTGGGACTACAGGCACCTGCCACCACGCCCGGCTTTTTTTTTTTTTTTTGTATTTTTAGTAGAGACGGGGTTTCGCTGTGTTTGTCAGGATGGTCTCGATCTCCTGACCTCATGATCCGCCTGCCTTGGCCTCCCAAAGTGCTGGGATTACAGGCGTGAGCCACCGCCCCCGGCCATATTAGTATTATTGTAGATATGAAGCTATTGCCTTTACTTTAAATTCTCTTTCCCAGATATTTGCCTGATTCACTCCCTATTCTTCTTCAATTATTCACTCAATGCTCCTCTTTTTAGTGAGGTCTACTCTAACCAATCGACATGATACTGTCTCAACATACCCACTTTTTCTTTCCCGTTCTCTTGTATTTTTTTCTATAACACTGATTTGATCGTAATTATTACATAATTTTCTTAGTTGTGTTAATTTTTAGAAATTTTCTATAGACTTTTACGATAACTTAAGTCCTGTGACATCAGGTAATCAGGTATTCTTGTATGTTTTGTCTACATAATACCCCATTGAGGCTGGGCGCGGTGGCTCACGCTTGTAATCCCAGCACTTTGGGAGGCCGAGGCGGGCGGATCACGAAGTCAGGAGATCGAGACCACGGTGAAACCCTGTCTCTACTAAAAAATACAAAAAATTAGCCGGGCGTGGTGGCAGGCGCCTGTAGTCCCAGCTACTCGGAGAGGCTGCGGCAGGAGAATGGCGTGAACCCGGGAGGCGGAGCTTGCAGTGAGCCGAGATTGCGCCACTGCACTCCAGCCTGGGCGACAGAGCAAGACTTCGTCTCAAAAAAAAAAAAAATACCCCATTGAAAAAAGCAGTGCCAGATGTATCATAGGTATGAATAAATGTTTGTCAAATCTTTAAAAAATTACATAACTGTGAAATTAGTTAGAAAATAATGACATTCTACTGACTATGGTTTGTATATACATATGTATACATCTATGTACATATGTTTACGTGTGTCTATACATACATATTTGTACGTTAATCTTACCCATAATAACCTCAGAAGATAAGACACAGTTAGAAGGCACCTGACTTAAGAGAGATGATATAATTTGCCTGGTTAGCCTTGTTTACACCTGTGTTCTCAAAATAATTGTTGCTAACACTAACTTTCTCTCTAAAAAACAACCCAAATCATAAGTTATATGATCACCCTAAATGAGGATCAAAAGGAAAACACTGATCTCACAGATATCCAAGAACAGTTCCTGTCTCAGTGCTGATGAATGAAGTATCCACTAGACAGCCACTGGCACTGGCTTAAGAAGTTTGTACTGGGGGCACCAATGTAATTTTTTATCTATGTAAAATAAGTCTTAAATAGTAGTTACAGAAACAAGAAGAGCAAACTCAGTGTCCATAAGGCTTGTCCCTAACAGATAATTTTTCATTTGGTAAAGAACATTGTGTGTTTATTCTGATATTTTTCTACAGTTTGATCCTGGTGTTGGCTGTAATGACTGCCACTTTGGGTGATGGTTTTAGTATTGACAGGACACTTTAAGGGGCTGCTGTCTTAAAGGTTATTTTGCCACTCGATTTTTGTCTTTTTTTTTCTTTAACTCTTGGTAATTTCTATGATTCTAGTAGCTTTAATATTTAGCATTTGGGGTTCTAGGCGAGCCTATAAGGGCTTGTTTAAGAGTTATCTGGCAGATGGCACAAATTTACCTCTTTTCTGGTCCCAGTAAGTTGGAGAGGGAGAGAAAGAAAACCAACAGTAAGGGCCATGGGTTCTGGCTGACAGACATAAGCTACTCTGTTTAAATGAATCTGCAATTTTTGGAAGGAGGATCTTTGCTTTCTTTCTTATGTAACTTTCTATACTTATTTTGTGTGGTTTGATTTTAAAATGCCCTTCCTCTCTATCTTACTCCTCATTTCCTCTTGGAAAATTTCCTTTCAATCAAGAAAATATTGCTTTAGCAAATTACACTTTTAACAATGTCCTATCTTGCAAAGCTGGAAAATGGATTAAAATCTAATCTTCTTCCCCTTTAACCTAGCCTGGGTATTTTATATATCACTCTCAGGGTAGATGTAAGTATACCTTTTTCAAACTTTTGACTACATCTAAATAGATAGGCCTTTAAATAGAACTCTTTAAAAATGTCCATTTTCATCCCAAATTCGATATCAAAGTCAAAACTCTTTAGCGTTTCTTCTGAAGACTCAAACTGTCTAACTTCCTAAATATTCCTCTGCTAGTCTTAGCCTGGGAACCTTAGTGTCCAGTGACCTATTTAGGTTGGAACAAAGAGGGCAGCTGGCAGGGAGTGTGAGGAGCCCCATGTTGTTCTCAACCCCATGTGCAGCTAAATTGCTGACTTTCCCACCTTCTAGTACTTCAAGCACACATCACATTGACCCCCAACTATCAGCCAAATGAGGGAGGAAAAGCTCACTGCAGAGAGAAGCAAATTTCAGGAAGCAACTAAAGTCTCTGAATTATGCCAGTGATGTTTCCAAAATATATATTTTGTTTTGCAAACCTCTTACCTTTATTTCAACAAACCCAGTTGGTCCCAAAATTTCTCATCCATATCTAAGTCCTGAAGTCTAGACTTCCAATATGGAGCTTATATCTAACACAATACCATTCTTGCGAACCTGCTTGGCGGTAAGGGAGTTTTTGATCACCTGTGACATAGGTAGAAGTGATTGCGGGGTTTTTGAAATTCACAGGTAAAATCTAAAGGTTAAAATTAATGTGTAGTGTGACTCTTCGGTGAAGAAACATTTTACCTGACTTTCCAATAACTAGCAAATCTGATTTCAATATTTCTGCCCCATCAACCATATATAAGAAGAGATTCATACTGACCAGTTCTAACTCTGGATTTTTGTGGCCCTAGAAATGAAAAAAAAAAAATAATGGAATCACCAAAAGAAAATACCATGGTTTAGAGAATGCATAAACTGAATTCCTGTAAACAGTGGATTGTCATAAAGGAATCAAAAAATGTTTTTCCAGTACCATGATATAGGAAGATTTTTAATATAAGTTCCTGTGAACAAAGAAGGAGTAAGAGTTATTCCCATTACTCCTTCAGGATTTCTTTACAATATTCGAAAGTCCTTTATTTTCACCTCTATGAAGTTTGTTTTATATCTCATAAAACCATTATTGAATAGAGAGAATAAAACTGAATAAACCATTTGCAGGTGGAATCCACCAGAGATAGCCACAAGTACAAAGCTTGCACAGGCGGGCATGGCTTCTGCCAGTGTCATTGCTCATTCCCTTCCTCTGAGAACCCCCAAAAGCATTTGAGAATTAAACCTGGGAGCCCAGTCTTTATTATTGTGACCTTGGTAGTGATCTATTTTTATTGTTACAGGCAATGAAAGCTTAGAAGAAAACTATGT
This sequence comes from Nomascus leucogenys, assembly GCF_006542625.1. Lineage (NCBI taxonomy): Eukaryota > Metazoa > Chordata > Mammalia > Primates > Hylobatidae > Nomascus > Nomascus leucogenys. The sequence continues at coordinate 132,399,923 of NC_044383.1, forward strand.
CCAGGACAGTAAGATGGGGTTTGTCATCAATGCCATCTATGCCATGGCACACGGGCTACAGAACATGCACCATGCCCTCTGCCCTGGCCACGTAGGCCTCTGCGATGCCATGAAGCCCATCGATGGCAGCAAGCTCCTGGACTTCCTCATCAAGTCCTCATTCATCGGAGTATCTGGAGAGGAGGTGTGGTTTGATGAGAAAGGAGATGCTCCTGGAAGGTAATCTTTTCAGTAATCAATCTAAGTAACCTTGTGAGCCTTCCTGTGCCAGACAGATGGCAACTGTGGCTTCATCTGGTTCCATGGTTTCTGGGTGTCATGAGGATAGATATAACTAGGTAGCAAAAGGTCCAGGGGTAATATCAGATGAAATTACCAAAGACCACACCACTTTTTAAAACATTAAAATACTTCTTTTTCAACACCCAATACCCAGTATTCTACCAGTGCCACCCCCTTACTTAGCTATCACTTGACCCTTTTTCCAGAATGCTTGGGACCTTCCTGCAAGCCCAGGAACCTAAAGAAATTACACTTGGCCAGCAGAAACCTCTTAGACCTTGCCAGCACCAGGCCAGCATCTTTCTGATTGATTGACTATATACCATTCTGGTTATGAAATATTTTGAATATTACACCTGGTTAAAGAGCTCAATATGCAAAGAGAACTAAGTCCTGCATATGTGTCCCTTCTCCTCAGGCTAACTTATGTTTGTGCTAACATATCTCTTGGAGCAAGAAAGGAAACAACTTTGTTTTGGGGATTGAGTCCCTATGGCTTATTAATCAAACAAAAAGCAGATGAAAAGTAAACCAAGGTAGATACATAAAATCCTCTCCAAGCCATTTTACATACAGTCCGCTCTGCAATACTTGCTTTGATACTACCAGTTAGCTCAAGCATAATTGGTACGTAGGAAATTTTGTTAGTATCAAGAATAGTTGTGTTCATTCATACACAGTTTCTTAGGAAAGGCATAATCAGAATGGCAGAAGAATTAACACCTTCAGGAGGAAGGAAAAAGGCCCTCAGCTTGGCTACCACTCAGCAAGCCCAGGGTCTTATAGGCCCTGTCACCTGTCAGTCTACGATGTCCCAGACTTAGAGCTTTTTAGAAAAGCATATGCTGTGTTCAAGTGGAACATCAAATCATTTAATCTTCATTGCTGTAGGTGGATCATTGTCTTTTTTTACAGATAATAAAACTGGGTATCAGAGAAACTAAGGAACTCACCTAATGTCCACAGATTGCAAGCGGTGGAGGCAAGTGCTCTCACTCTGGGGCTTCTAATCTTTTGCAACATCACACTGCCTTTTAGCAGATCCTAAAATTAGGCAACGTGGCTGACAATCTTCTTTTTGGTTTTTGAGAAAGAGTCTCACTCTGTTGCCCAGGCTGGAGTGCAGTGGCACAATCTCGGCTCACGCAATTTTTGCCCCCCGGGTTCAAGTGATTCCCCTGCCTCAGCCTCCCAAGTAGCTGGGACTACAGGTGTGCACCACCACGCCTGGTTAATTTTTTTGTATTTTTAGTAGAGATGGGGTTTCACTGTGTTGGCCAGGCTGATCTTGAACTTCTGACCTCAAGTGATCCACCCACCTTGGCCTCCCAACGTGCTGGGATTACAGGCGTGATCCACTTTGCCCGGCCTGGCAACCTTCTTAATGTCATGTCAGAAGTACTGTAAGGGACTCTTTGACCCTAAGTAAGTCTCCATGTATCTCTTTATGTCAGCTTGAAGTCCTGCACTTAGTGAGCACCTTGTGAGAGCTAACTGGATTCTCCCTGTTAAAATTTGACAGCTCTAGGAAGGATAAATGATATCAGTCACTGTCAGCAATTAAAATGATCAATTTATCAGATTTCTTCCAAGCTGCTAGTTAGATGGGAGCAGGTTTTGACTGGAATGCAAGTGAGGTAGATGGAATGATTCAGGAACTGGGCATGTGAAAAGCTTCGAGGAAATGGTACCAGGAGCAACAAGTGAGTCTGAGGTTCAGAACATTGACTACCTGCCTCTGTAAACTCTCTTTCATCCTGTGTCCCACTGGACCCTATGCTCAATAAGGGGTCAGAATTAGAATGTAAACCTTCCTTCATGATTCCCAAAGATAACATATAATGTGCCTAGCACAAGGCCAGAGGCATTTTTGACACTTCATATATTCAAGTTTACTCCTCTTCTCTCTCTTTACAAGTTATCTAAAATATAGGTGCATTATTTTAGCTTGTTTCTTCTCCATCTTTAATTAGATATTCAAATGTTACTTAAGCTTTCCCCTGGGTCTTTTCTTAGGGATCATATCCTTCTGCTTGCAATTGGTTGGCATAATCCGTTTTCAATTTCTGTTTCGAAAATCTCCCTGTACTCCCTCCTCCTGTCATACCATCGTTCGTGCTTTTGGTCCCTCTTGTAATTATTTCAGTTAATCATCACACAATGTAAACTGAATGCATTGAGAAGATGTTGTAAATATGTAATTTATAGCATAAAAAATTCCAGAATAAAAACCAACATGCCTAGAAGGAACCCTGGGGTCAAAGGAAAAGGGCAGTGTTCAGTAATACACACAGTATGAGGAAAGCTTTTTGAAATGAAGTCAGTATTTTTCCCTGGATATTTTTCAATAGTTTTTTTTCCCTAGCTTTTGGGTCTTTTTAAAAAATGTGTTTTATACCAAAATATTGTGAATTTTTTTGTTTCTAAATGCTAATGAAGTGTGAACTGATTTCTCTTATGAAAAAGCAAATGAGGAAGCTAAAATAAAAGTCTTTGGAAACTGATTTAAAGGAAAAATACATTCTAGAGCCAGCATTGCAGCAAAGCCTTCTTTGTGAGTATGTGAGAAGCTGTAATAATGTAATCTGAAATAAAACACAAAAATTCCTGGAAATGAAAATGGAAATTACTCACATCAAGCACTCACAACAGCACAACAGTTTCTATAGCTCTAATGAATCTAAAATGGAAAGATATCAGAGGTGTAGATTAGTGTCATTGATCAACAGGATGAGTGTGAGCCAGCAGCTCACGTTTAATTCTCACTTGGATATCACTCAGAAAGATACTCTGAAGAACTTTCTGGTATGTCTAGCAACTGGGGGATAATAACTGTCTATTAGTCAAAAGTCAACACAGCAAAGAGATGAATAATGTGCTCTGGGTGTACCATTCTCTCTTCTCATTCTAAGCTCGTTTTGTTTACCTGGCAAAGGAGAGCTTTCTTTACTTTCCCAAAATACCTTTTCTTTTAGGGGACAACTATTTGTAGAAATTGCAAGAATCTGGATGTGGAGAAGCCATTAGCTACCCTGTGGGTGACAGAATGCATTTGCACATTAAGAACAGGCAGAAAACCCAATCAACCGACGACATTCCTTGTCTACATTAAAAAAAAAAAAAAAAAAAAAAAAAAACTAGGCCAGATACAGCCAATAGATTTCAGATGCCAACTTAGTTTGATTGGCTGTAGCCTCCTGGAGTGCTAGGCTGAGAGGGATTGTGAGCATGAGTCACTTTAGAGAGAAAGAATTGCAGGAAGGATTAGGCAGGGGCGTGTGAGAGGGGCGAGGGATGAAGAGAGCTGATGAAGAAGAGAATGTGTTGATTAATTGCCATTTCCTTCAGTCAAGCACAAAGAGCAAGAGGCCGTGACTCATCTTCTAGTCCAAGAGGATGAGCACTTTGCATACGTACTGCAGAAAAGAATACCACTTTGCAGAACTAGTAAGGAGCAACCAAGCATGCAGCTTTGGGAAACTGCAGCATTAATTATAGAGTGAATAGCAACATGGAAAGGAGATGTAAGAATGCCAGAGTTCCCATGACTGAGATATAAATGGTTATGCCAGTACAAAGTTGTTCTCCAGTATTTGTATAGAAATGAAAATAACCAGAGTATTTTAGGGCATTAATAGTAATAGAAATATGAATGAAATCATGCTATTGCCTTATAGATTGTCTTCCTTCATTTGAGATGCTATAGCAAAATATCATAAACTGTATGGTTCATAAATAACAGAAATTTATTGCTCACAGTCCTGGAGGCTGGAAAGTCCAAGAACAAGGCACCAACAGATTTGGTGTCTAGTGAGGACCTGCTTTCTGGTTCACAAATGGCACTTTTAAGGCTGCTTTTACTAATCTCATTCATGAGAACTTTGTCCTCATGGCCTAATCACCTCCTGAAGGCCCTTCCTCCTAATACCATCACCTTGGGGGTTAGGATTTTCAGCATATGAATGGAAGGGGGTGAGCATAAGCATTTCGACCATAGGACATATGCATTTGTCCTGATTATAAAGCAGTTTTTTACATGCCTATCTTAATAAATCCCCACAAGAACCACATGAGGCTTAAAGAGTTTAGTGGCATTCCTAAGTAGTATAATCTACTGTTAAAATGTTAGAAAAGAGAGCAGCTTGTACATTCTGATGTTAGATCTCGTGTTCTTTAGATTGCATTGGAGAATGTCCTATACCATATACATATATGGTGTGTGGTGTATAACATGATGTTTTGATATACTGTATGTATATAGTAATGATTACCATAGTGAAGAGTTCTAAGTGTAGGTTTTGCCATTGTGTAGTGTTCCGGCATTTCAAATTACTGAAATAACTGATACCAGTTATTTGGTTTCAAAAATATTTATCCTAATCAGGGAAGAGATTAGTTTAAATGTCAGTGCACAAGACATTAAATCCTCAACATCCTTACTAATTAAAGATGGCTTGCTCAGATTTCTTGCTCTATTAGCACCTTAAAAAGGTTCCAGACTTGGTAAAACTCACCCCTTTTAATACAGTGTAATGAAAATGACAACTTAATGTGAAAAAGAAATTTGGATTAAAGTAATCAAATAAAAAATTAATGTTCTTATTGATACTTATTCAAAGAATAACTTAATAAATCATAATTTGAAGGACATGATCAACTTAGCAAACATAGCATTATTTTTTGGAGGATAAGCAGAGAGAAAAGTACAAGAGTAATTTATTTTTTAGTGAATATGGATGATACACAGAGATTGAAGAATGGAATATACACATTTGGGATAATCAGAGGAAACATAAGAAATAAGCTAAAATATTGGCAGTAGCTGATGTAAGATGATTCTAGCTTTCTCTTGTTTCTATTATTATCTACTTACCAACTTTCTTTGTTTTCTACATTATGTCTATATTCTATAAGACATGCACGTTGTGCTTTTTGTAGGTATGATATCATGAATCTGCAGTACACTGAAGCTAATCGCTATGACTATGTGCACGTTGGAACCTGGCATGAAGGAGTGCTGAATATTGATGATTACAAAATCCAGATGAACAAGAGTGGAGTGGTGCGGTCTGTGTGCAGTGAGCCTTGCTTAAAGGGCCAGATTAAGGTAAGCCACAAATGCGTTCTTGCATGGTATCTGTGAGGAGGTTGGCTGCCTGGACGTTAGTAAAGAACAACACAGACAATTTTAAAAACATGACTGTCCAGAAAGGGTGTGCCAGGCTTACGGTTTTGGCTCTTGAGTTTAGGTAGAATTGAAAAGACAAAAGATTAGGAAACAGAGTGAGTAAACTCTTAGAATATTTGTATAGTCTTTACTTGAATCACAATGATGGGCTGGGATCTTTAACACAATCTAGGCAGGAAACAGATGAGTAATCAAATTTTAAAAATCAAAAACAGAAGTAAATGTGAAAACCAAAGCCAATAATAGTGCTTAGTCATAGTTCTAGCTATTGTTAAAGAAAGCAGAAGCTGAACAATGCTAAATAAGCAAATAACTAAAATACCAGAAGTTGAAATAGGGTAACACAGACTGCTTATCATTTTCCGTTTCTCTACCCAGTCCTTTGATTCTTTTGAAACTGGCATTTTTTTCTACACAAGACAGCATCCCCACTTTCTAACTATTTTCAGGAGCTATTTGGAGGGTGGGGTGGGGCAAGTGAGTAACTATGACATCAGTATATATAGAAAATGATAACAAACAAGCATCAAATCCTCGGTGGGGTGTGCGAAAGAGGCTTCTTGATGAAGAAAGCATGGAGGCAACACTCTCCGTATTCCAGGCTATTTAAAACCAAACTGGGTGATGCACTAGGAAATGGAGCATAGGGGAGGGATTGTGAATGGCAGGGTATGGATTAGATGACCTAATAGGTCTTTCCCATCCCTAATTTTCTGTGATTCATTTTGAGGCACAGACAGGCTGTCATGTAAATGTCTCACAGCACAGCTGGAGCTGGGTAGATCAGGCGTGAGGCTCTGGCTCCCGCCATGCTGACATGCCGCCACACCATTCTTTGCTTGAGGGCTGCAAAAACACCCATGTAGGAGAGATGCTCTGATAAGTTCACTGAAGGGTCCCCAGGGCAAGAATCTAGTCATATAATGCTAAGTTTAGACAGAGGCTGGACATGCTTTATCTCAACTGACTAAAGAAAATGCAGGATTTGCAACCTGTAACATCTTTTGGCAGCTGAGAAGAGCTATCCTGGTGGACTCAAATTCTCAGTCACTCTAGCCACTTGGACGAAGAAACAAACTTCTGAGATGAATCATCCTAGTTTTAAGTATCTTGTGCCTTCTCTGCAGAAGTTATATTAAAAATATTTAATAGTTGTTATGACAACCAGTCCATCAGCATAGACTCCATTCTCATGCTGTGACACAGTACTGGAGGCCTCATGCCGTGGCTATGGTAAATCTTTGAGTTGGTGGATCATGGGAAGATTTGGCCAATGTGTCCTACATGGCTGGGGTCCTATGGGGGATTCAGGAGACATGGAGACACTGCTAGCTTCCAAGCAGTGCAGAAGTATTTCAATAGTCTAAGAATGTGTAAAAGTAGTATGTATGGGCTGATTCCTGTCTAGGTGGAATATTTCCACATGAGGCTGCTGATGATATAAGTTATGTTCTCTGAAATCCAGAGGCCCAACATTTCTCCTTGCCTGTTATCATGAGATGCCAGACCAAGGCACTCTGGTTGCATCATCTTTTCTGGATAGTGGGAAAAAACAGGATTATCTGTGGACTGAAGTCATAAGGTGGGGAGACGACAGAAGCCCTGAGCACATGCACTTCTGCCACCCAAAGGATGTCACATGTTGGCTCAGGCTGCGTCTCCAGTGTGGGTGTAGCATTGAGTCTATTGTGCAGACAATTACTGGGAAACAGTTTTTGGAACTACAAAGTTCAGTTTTGCAGGTTATATGGAAAAAATAAAACCTGGCAGGAGAAAACAAATTTCTTGAGGACAGGATTTGCTGTCCTCAAGCTCCCTTTCACAATTCCTTACTGTTACTCTGACTGCCAGTTGGCCGTGAATGGGTGCTCACATACCACATGTGCTCCCCTTTACACCTTCCAGAGGAGAGGCCTTTGTTCTCCCCAATTCAGGGGCAAGGCTGTCCGCATATGTCCCTGCACCTAAACACTGAAGTATTTCTGCCATCATGTTTGCGCTGTGCCCATGCGTGTTATTGAAGGAGATCCCAGGAGTTGTTGCTGAGCCATTACAGAGCATTCACTATAAATGCAAAGCTCCCGGGGGCCAATTTTAGAAAATTGCATACCCTGCAGAAGGAAAGTATGCGTGCTCTCAATACCAACCTGGAGTGGAGGTGAGGGGGGATGTTTGTTTTGTTTCTCATAAGCACCTTGGGTTGTATGGAAACAAATGAAATTTGAGTCCTATTTACCAAATAATATTATGCACATTCTAACATCACTAATTTGCCAGCTACCAGGCCCAGGATGCATACAGCCAGATCAGTAGCCACTGTCAAGATATAAGAGAAACAGGCAGCTTGCCAGGTGATTGTAGGACATACACTTGTATTAACTGGGAAATACAGCCTTTAGGAAAGGGTTATTTTAAATATCAAATCCATTTAAACTGCTAAAGTAATAATATGATATCTTTTCTGATAACACACAGAACTTTCTTATGATCACTTCCTTTGAAGTAGTCAAAAATCTAGTTTTCTTATGTTATTGATTTTTAGAATTACAAATATATCTTACAATATCTCATGGAAGAAGAGAAAAGTTGTGGTCATACCACAAACATAGGTGCATAAAATAATACTTTTTATTGTTGTGTGTAACCTTAGGGTCCAGTCAGGAAAAAAAGAGCCCATGTCAGATGGTTTACTAGGGGAAATTTAATAGAAGAAAATGGTTACAAAAGTAAAATGGGGTACTGAGGCAACTCAAAGGTGACCAACAGCAGCATCTACTCCCACTCCAGAAGCTAGAGGGACCCAAGAAAACCTCACAGCTACTACCTCTGAGCTATCCCTGAAGTGGGAGAGTGAGGGCACTCTGGTTTTTCTCTTCTTCTCTTCTGCCTCCCATTAGTTGCTCCTATTTTACCAAAGCCATCCAGAAGACAGCTGGCAAGAGATCCTGGAAAATGTAGTTCACAAGTATCTTAGCTCAGGTTCCCTTGAACTCTACCAGCTATGCAAGGATTAATTGCTAATACATTAATGGAAGATTCAATCATAGAGAAACAAGAATAAGGGGGAAAGGGAAGTGAGATATGGAAGGATGGGGGAAAGCAAAACAAACAAAACAAGGTGACACGTTATTGAGCAGGAGATTGCTTCACTGAGCATAAGAAATCAAGTGGCCTCGGAGGTCACTGGATAGGCTATTCAGACTACTGGAGGAAGGATGGGAGAGGAATGAATGTGTTCACTTCATCCTATTTTCTGCTTCGTGTGGCCAAAGTTTATGCTCACAGGAAGTTACAGGCAGCTACTGAGGAAGCCAGAGCCCAGGACTTGTAACACAACACTTCTTCAGATTCTGAAAGCAATGTGAGGAGTGAGAGCCTAGGTGGGTCTCCTATGGTCTTGCCTGGGTCCTGCTATGGTGAGTCCAACAAGGGCAGTTCTGGAGCCCAGAGCCTACTCAAAGGGAGGGAGAGACAGCTAGAGATGACAGAATATGAAGGAGCAGTGATCGAGACTGCAGTAGCAGTCATAATAGCAATGTCTAGAACTCTCCGAGTGTTGATAGCCAAGGGCCCAAGCCACAAGTGCAGCCAAAGAGAGTCTGGGGCAACAAACAAAATCTGAACAGTGTTATGCAAGCAAACATCAGGGGCTTCGTGTGTGTGCTGGTCTCATATACAGAACCCACTGCTGTTTTCCTTGCTGTAGTGAAGGACAGGAAAGGGGTAGAAAGGGGAGGAAAGGTAAAGGAAAAGAAAGTGCTGGAAAGGAGAAGGGAAGTAATGGAGATCAGGGACTAACACTGGTCAGGTATGTTCATAAGCAAGTACAATAGATGCTTTACAGACATCATTTCAATTACTCCTTAAAAGGACCCTTTTAAAGCAGTATTATCATGCCCCCATTTTATAGACGAGGGAATCTGAGACCCAGAGGGATTGAGTCACTTGCCCCTAAGCTCTCTCAGCTAGAAAGTGCCAAAGCTGGGCTTGGAGCCAGCTCAAAGCTGTTATCATCCCACGGACACATGTTGTTCAACTATCTTTCATTATATGAACTGGCTCATTTCCTTCAAATGCATATTTCAATTTCTAAGCCTTATTTTTTCAATAGCTCACAATAAAATCATAAGTAATAATCCACTTTTAAAATGCCAAGGGAACAGAATCCAGAATTCAGCAAACAATATTTGTGAAGGAGGCTGGAAGAGTTTAATAGAGACTAAGACATTGACAGAGAAGTGAGGGAAAGGATACTGAAGGTTGATTTCACTGGCCTCCTGTTCTTTCTTCCCCTCTCTCCTCTCTCTGCTCTTTTCTCCTGCTTTCTTTTTCCTCTTAAGTTTGTATTTGAATTCTTTTCTCCAAGATGTTGGTTTTGGGTTGGGAGATTGTGGTAAGAGAATAGAGGTAACCTTACCTCTTCTTATCATCACCCAGCCAATCATGACAGAATTCTGGAGATATAGGTGAATGTGGCATACGTCATAAATGTTTCTCCTCATTTACACATGCCCTATTGTTGTATAGTCAAGTGGCACCTTATTTATATAGAACAAAGTCCACTTACACATATCTTACACACTGTAGACTTTAGAATTAACTGCTTTCATTTATGAGATAAGACATTTCGGCTGGGTGCGGTGGCTCATGCCTGTAATCCCAACACTTGGGGAGGCCGAGACGGGCAGATCACGAGGTCAGGAGATCGAGACCATCCTGGCTAACACGGTGAAACCCCGTCTCTACTAAAAATACAAAAAGTTAGCCGGCATGGTGGCAGGCGCCTGTAGTCCCAGCTACTCGGGAGGCTGAGGCAGGAGAATGGCGTGAACCCGGGAGGCGGAGCTTGCAGTGAGCCGAGATAGCGCCTAGGCGACTGAGTGAGACTCCATCTCCAAAAAAAAAAAGACATTTCATCTGATTTGTTGGAATTATCTACTAGAGACATAAAATTTTCGTCTTAAAAGGCATTAGAAATGTGGCCCTAAGAAAAGAAGACTGCTTAATTTAAACCTGTAGCATGCTCCTTGCTCAATTTTAGCTTCTTATATGACTGATTTTTCCATGGGTGAGTAAAGAGGCCAAAGAGCAGATTCATTGAGAATCAAAGCAAAGGGAACATGATCATTCTCATTACGACCTGAGATACCCTTAAAAATGGATGGAACTAAGAGAGTCCACTAAGAAACCATTTATATTTGGCTGGAATTGGAACATTAAATGTGCCTAGGTTTGTGCTGCAAGCATTATTAAATAATGCTGCTACAGGAGTTTGTATCTGGCTTTTCCTATTAGTAGATATAGCTACTTGAGAGAAATTGCCAGTGGAGAAAACTTATAATTTCTAATAATATCCTTCTTTAAAAAAATAAAATTGCTTATATTAATTTTCAGATTGACACCTTTCAACATAGGCCATTGATTAAAATGTAGCCAAGTTATATTCGGTCATGTCTCTTCAAGCCTCTACAGAGATTGGGGTTAGGGTCTCAAATTCCAGAGCATTTGTCAGGATCAGCAACCTAAGATCCTTCCTTAGCTCCCTTATTTTAATATCATTTCCCTCTTCCTCTGTACATTTTCCTGCTATTCAAAGAGCTCTCTATATTTACAGTTGCTTAGTTAGCCTAGCTTCTGCATTACTGGGTAAAAGATGCTGTTTATCTGCAAGCTTGGATACCCATTCTTGACCACAGTAGTCAAGCAATTAGTACAACCCTACCTTTCCTGATAATAAGAAAAGGAATGTGATAAGGTGAAAGTTGATACTCTAGAACGTAATATAAAATCTATGTGTATGTGTCTATGTATGTGTATGTGTGTATACATATGTGTGGGTATATTATTAATATATTTCTACTACGTGTAATCAGTCCTTCCTGTTGCCTTATACAGAAACAGCTACATAAAATAGATGTGTTCTCAGCTATTTAAATAGATTATGTCCTCAAGGAGAAAAACAACTTTAATAATGTGATAGATGAAACTTGTATTCTATGGAAATCAGCTAGATGAACTTTGAAAAGCCTTATCATTCCACTTACTTTGCAGTGATCGAAACATTGCAATATGTTTGTCCAAATATAAGATAACAAAAATATGCTATAATACCATTTCCTGATAAGAGCTACCACTCAAAAGATATTGCCCCTCTGATCTCACTGGCAGTGGTTGGAAGGTTGAGGAAATGGGAGCCTAAAAAAGCAGGGGAAAATGAGGTTGGGAAGAGGATAGACGACACATCCGCTTCCACCTTTCCTATTCTCACATTGAATCCAAGCAGCTCATCTGCTGATTTGCTTCTAGGTCACATTGTAAATCATGCTGGGTTGATGATTTTATACTCAATTTTTCCATCTGCAATTGCTCCAAGTTCAGAGTTTAAAGTGTGTCACATTGTGGCTGTATTTCCTTTTATCTCTAGCTATTTATTTTTGTTTTTAGGGGCTACACCGTAGAATATAGAAATAGTTTCTTTCTCCTCTAGTGCATGTGCTTCAAAATTGCTTGTATGCATTTGCTTTCCTCCATGACAGTGTGAGGAGGAATTTTGTCTTGAATGTGATAGCAAGAGAATTGTTTAGACCGAAATCTACCTCAAGTAAATTGTCCTATTCTGCAAACAATCATCACTAGCTGATTACTACCTGACTGGCACTGGCATATCATGACTCTGTCCCCATGACCCACTCCAGCCAGCCCAGCTGGCTATAGCTTGATGAGATTATTCCTTTTTCTTTAACTATTTCATGCCTACTAACATGGATTATCTTTGAGCACTTTTCACATCTGTAATCAGTATTTTTATTCATGTTCAGCTGTGTCTTAAAATTTTGACCAAGTTAATGAATACCTCTCTTTTGTTCTCATTTTGAAACATAAAAGAAAATATTAAAGAATAGTACAATAATTACTCACATATACACCAATCTTATTCAAGAATTATAAATCTTTTACCATGTCACACCTCTCTCTCCCTGTCTCTCTTTCTCCCTCTTCTTCTTTTTTTTTTTTTTGGAACCATTTAAAAGGTAAAAATATCATCAAATTTTATACCTTAATACCTCAGCTTACATATTCTAATAAGGACAAATCTCATATAATTATCAAACCAGCTAAGAAAGTTAACATAACATCTTCAGCCATAACTGTCACATCCACCCCAGCTTTTTTCCCTCTTCGTGAATCAAAACAAACCAACCATCTAAATCATATAGTTAATGTAACCATTTTGGCATCCAGTAAAACAATGATTCAGTTCCTCCACTGTGTAATATCTTCTCAATTCTACTGCAAAATGGCAAGTTCTGAGTACAAATTGCCCACAGGCATATCAAAGAATCCTGTACTTGAGAAGTCTATAATTATGTAATGATGAGATCTGCCTGTGCTACTAAAATTTTGAAAAGGAATTGAAGCCCAAACATTGTCTTTAGTGTCTTATTGTGAATGTAAAAAAAAAAATGAAATTACTATAGTATCTTTGAATGAGGGGGAATCTTTGCACACACAGTCATAGTGAAAAATTCCATGGAAATATCATTAATTTATCCACAACCACTATGAGTAATGCCCACACCTTCACCACTCCCACTCTGACCTATATCTGTGCTGTTCTGTTGGTCACTGAACTTTTTTGTTATTACCTCAGATCCAGCCCCTTTGTCACTTTCAGGGACAGATCCCCATGGAGAAATGCTGTGAATCATGGGCTAGTGGGCAGAACAGGGGACACAGCAAGGCTGACATGTCTTTGGTGGCAGCGACGTAAGTGGGGCACATTTAATTTTTTAAGTAGACATTTATTGAAGTATAATGTACACACAGAAAAGTAGCGGAGGACAGCACAGGTATGAAAACGCAGGGTACTCATCCTACCTAGCCTTGCTCTAGCTGTCCCCTCTGCCTAGAACACTCTTTCACCAGATAGCTACGCCCTTTCCCTCCCTCAAGATTTTACTCAAATGGCAACATCTTAGTGGGACCTTACCTGACCACCATATGCAAAATGGCAACCCCGTATTTCAGGTGTCTTCCTATCAGGACGAGGACCAGAGTGAGGCAAGCACCTATGGTACAGACTTCAAGGAGGCAGTCACTCTCAAGGTCCTGCAAGCTGGGTGAGGACTCGCATGTCCCTGAGGGAGAAAGTCTCTTTAAATTTGGTCGCTAGACATTTCTCTCGCCTCATCTCGGTTTCTCCCCTGTGACTTATTCCTCTTTCTTGCTTTAGTTTTTCCAAAGCCTTTTTTTCTAGAATGACAGCTCCTCAAAGGTGGGGATATTATGTTTTGTTCACTGATTATTTTGAGCTTTGATACAGTGCCTGACACATTGTATGTAGGCTAGGCAATCAAATGCATATTTCAAATGAATGAATGAATGAATGAATGAATGAGTCAATGAATGACTGAATAAATATGCTCTCCATAGGCATTTTTATTAACACATAATGGTACATATTTATGGGGTACACATGATATTTTAAAACATGCATACAATGTGTAATGATCAAATCTGGGTCAGTGGGATATCCATCTCCTCAAATATTTATCATTTCTTTGTGTTGGGAATATTCCAAATGTTCTCTTCTAGCCATTTTTAAATATACAATAAATTATTGTTAACTATAGTCCCCCTATTGTGCTATCAAACACTAGCATTTATTTTTTCTATCTAACTGTATTTTTACACGCATTAACCAGTCTTTCTTCATTCACCCCTCTCCTTACCCCTTCCCAGCCTCAGGTAATCAGCATTCTGTTTTCTACCTTCATGAGACCAACTTTTAAAATTCCCACATACGAGTAAGAACATGCGACATATTTCTTTCTGTGCTTTGCTTATTTAACATAATGTTCTCCAGGCTCATTCACGTTTCTGCAAATAACAGGATTTCATCTATCTATTGGCCATTTGTATATCTTCTTTTGAGATATGTCTATTTAGGTTTTTTTCCCCATTTTAAAAATTAGGTTATTTGTTTTCTCGCCCTTGAGTTGTTTGAGTTATTTACATATTCTGGTTATTAATCTGTTGTTGGATGGATAGTTTACAAATATTTTTGCCCATCCTGTAGGTTGTCTCTTCACTCTGTTAATTGTTTCCTTTGCTGTGAAGGAGCTTTTTAGCTTGATATAATCTCATTTGTCTATTTTTGCTTTTGTTGCCTGTGCTTTTGAGCTTTTATCCAGAAAATCTTTGCCAAGACCAATGTCTTGAAATGCTTCCCCAATATTTTTCTCTAGTAGTTTCATAGTTTCAGCTCTGACATTTAAGTCTCTAGTCCATTTTGAATTTACTTTTGTATATAGTGAGAAATAGGGGTTTAGTTTTTTTTCTTCTGCATATGAATATCCATATTTTCCTAGCACCATTTATTAGAGACTGTCCTTCCCCCAGTGTATTTTCTTGGAGTCTTTGTAGAAAATAAGATGGTTGTAAATATGTGAACTCATTTCTGGACTCTCTCTTCTGTTCCACTGGCTTATGTGTCTGTTTTTATGCCAGAATCATGCTGCTTTAATTAACTACCTGTGTAGTATATTTTGAAGTCAGATAGTGTGATGCCTTCAGCTTTGTTCTTTTGCTCAAGATTATTTGGTTATTTGGATTCTTCTGTGGTTCCATGAGAATTTTAGGATTTTTTTTTCTATTTTTATTTTTTACTTGTATTTTAGCTTCCCAGAGGGTACAAAGTTTTTTACATGGATAAATTGCATGCCACTGAGGTTTGGTGTAGGGATGATCCAGTGGCCCAGTTTGAGAGCTAGTATCAGACAGGAAGTTTTTCAACCCATGGCCCCCATAGCAGTAGTTTCCCAGTGTCTGTTGTTGCCATCTTCATGTCCATGTTTACTGAGTGTGTAGCTCCTGCTTATAAATGAGAACCTGCAGTGTTTGCAAGTTTTCTATTCCTGAATTAGTTTGCTTAGGATGATGGCCTCCAGCTGCATCTGTGTTGCTGCAAAGGACATGATTTTTCTTTTTTATGGCTGTGTAGTATTTTACAGTGTATATCTACCTCATTTTTCTTTATCCAGTCCACCATTGATGGGCATCTAGCTTGATTCTATGTTTTTGCTATTGTGAATAGTGCCATGATGAACACATGAATACATGTGTCTTCTGTGAAGATTGCTATTGGTATTTTGATAAGGATTGCACTAAATCTGTAGATCACTTTGGGTAGTATAGACATTTAAACTATCTTATTTCTTCCAAGCATGAACATGGAATATGTTTTTATTGTTTTGTGTCTTCTTCAATTTCTTTCATCAGTGTGTGATAGTTTTGATTGTAAAAATATTTTATCTCTTTGGTTAAATTTATTTATAGGTATTTTTTGGTAGCTACTTTAAATGAAAAATGCTTTTTTATTTCTTCTTCAGATTGTTCAGTATTGGCATATAGACATGCCACTAATATTTGTATGTTGATGTTGCATCCTGCAAATTTCCTGAATTCATTTATCAGTTTCTACAGCTTTTTTTTTGGGGGGGGGTAGAATCTTTAGATTTTTCTAAATAGATTATTATGTCATCTGCAAACAAGTTCAATTTGACTTCTTCCTTTCCAATTTGGATGCCCTTTATTACTTTCTCTTGCCTAATTTCTCTGGCTAGAACTTCCAGTACCATGTTGAATAAAAATGGTGAAAGTGGGCAACATTACCTTATTCCGTATCTTAGAAGAAAAGGATTTCAATTTTTCTGTGTTCAGTAAAATGTCAGCTGTGGGTTTGTTCATATATGGCCTTATTATGTTGACAGACGTTTCTTATATAACTAATTTGTCGAGAATTTTTATTATTAAGGGATGTTGAATTGTATCAAATACTTTTTCTGCATCTATTGAAATGATCATATCGTTTTTGTTCTTCATTATGTTGATGTGGTATTAAACCAACCTTGAATCCCTGAGATAAATCCCAATGGATTGTAGTTAAAAATCTTTTTGATGTACTGTGGAATTTGGTTTGCCAGTATTTTGTTGAGGATTTTTGCATTTATGTTTATCAGGGATATTGGCTTGTAGCTTTCTTTTTTGTTTTGTCCTTGTGTGGTTTTTGTATCAGGATAATGATGGCTTTGTAGAATGAATTTGGAAGAATTCACTTCTCTTCAATTTTTTGGAATAGTTTGAGAATAATTAGTACTGGTCTTCTTTAAAAGTCCAGTAGAATTCAGCAGTAAATTCTTCTGATCCAGGACTTTTCTTTGTTGAGAGATTTTTATTACTGATTCAATCTTTTTACCCATTATGGTGTGTTCAGGCTTTCTATTTCTTTATGGTTCAATCTCAGTAGGTTATATGTATTCAGGAAATTATCCATTTATTCTAGATTTCCCAATCCGTTGGCATATAGTTATTCACAATGGTCCTCTGTATTTCTGTGGTATCAATTGTAATGCCTTTTTTCATCCCTGATTTTATTTATTTGGGTCTTCTCTCTTTTTTTCTTAGTTTGTCTAGTTAAAGGTATGTCCACTTTGTTTATCTTTTCATAAAACTAATTTTTTTATCTTTTGTAGTTTTTATTTTCTACTTTGATATTCATTATTTATTTTCTTCTACTAATTGGGTGTTTGGTTTGTTCTTGCTTTTCTAGTTCTTTTAGGTGCATTATGAGGTTGTTTATTTGAAGTTTTTCTACCTTTTTGATGTAGGTATTTATTGCTGTAAACTTCCTTTTCAGTGCTGCTTTTGCTATATATTGTAGGTTTTGGTATCTTGTGTTTCCACTTTTATTTGTTTCTCAATTTTTAAATTTTCTTCTTAATTTATTCATGGACCTATTGGTCATTCAGAAGCATGTCATTTATTTTCCCTGTATTTTTACAGTTTCCAAAATTACTCTTGTTATTGATTTCTAGTTTTATTCTATTGTGATCTGAAAAGATATATGATATAATTTTGATTTTTTTCCTAATTTTGGGGTCTTATTTTGTCACCCAACATATGGTCTATCCCAGAGAATGTTACATGTACTGCTGGTAAGAAGAATATGCACTCTGTAGCAGTTTGATAGAGTGTTTTGTAAATGTCAGTTAGGTCCATTTGGTCTAAAATGTAATTTAACTCCAATGTTTCTTTACTGATTTTCTGTCTGAATGATTGGTCCATTGCTAAAAGTGGAGTGTTGAAATCTCCAACTATTATTGTATGGCAGTCTATCTCTCTATGTCTATGAATGTTTGCTTTGTATATTTGGGTGCTCTGATGTTGGGTGCATAGATATTTACAACTGTCATATCCTCTTATTGAATTGATCCCTTTATCATTATAAAATAGCCTGCTTTGTCTCTCTTTACGGTTTTGACTTAAAGTCTATTTCATCTGATGAGTATAGCTATTCTTGCTCTTTTAAAGACTCAGCCTCTCTTGATGTTGTGCAAGTTTAAGTGAGGACTTGCATATAACTGAAGGAAAGGTATCTAACTTTGTTTCCTAGGCCCTTTTCTTTCTTCATCTCTGTTTCTGCTCTGTACCCTATTTCTCTTTCTTGATTTAGTTTTCTCCATAGCCTTTTTCCAGAATGACAGCTTCTCATGGATAGTAACATTATCTGCTTTGTTCACTGATTATTTCTAACCTTGACACAGTGCCTGATGCATTGTAGGCACTCAAATAGAATTTCAGATGAGTGAATGAATAAATGGTGAATGAAGGAATTAATGAATAATTGAATAAATATCTCCTCATTGGCATTTTATTTCCCCTTCTAGAGATATACTTAATCCATTGTATAAGATTTTTGAGCTCTTTAACTTCAATAATTGGGTCTTTCCATTTATTTATTCCCATGCATAACATCATGTTGTCCACAGTGGGTCACTAAACAAAAGTTGATTAATTGAATATATATATGCCAACCCCTGAGATACAATTTTGGCTCTCCGCATAATCTGTCATCATGCTGGCAGCCATTGTGATACTGGGAAGAGCCTAATTCTTGGAAATAACTTGACTGAGGCTTGTGCAAGGTATTGATTCCATCTACACGGGTCCCCTCATTTGCAAAATGTACATAATTAACTGCACCCTGTGGAGTAGTCAGGATTCGTGTACTTCTATATAGAGTGCCTAGCACATAGTTTGACTTAATATATGTCAACTTTTTGATCATTTTATGTTCATATCATTTTATTATACTTTGTCGGTGATAAATTACAATGTAGTCCTACATTGTATGATATGCTTACGTAGTTCTATGTCTCTCTTTTATTCCAATTGAATTCTTCATTTCCATTTTTCTTTCTCTCATAGTCTATATTATTGCCTTCCATTCTTTCACATACATTGTTGAGTAACTGATATGTGCCAAGAACTGTGCTAGCACTGTGAACGCAAAGGAAATAAACATGGCCTCTTCTTTTGAGGAACTCATAGTGTAGCTGGGGAAAAATGGATCAGTAATTAGATTCTATTGTTGCCCAAGCTCTCAAAGAGGATATGAAGTGCTATAGGGACACAGGCCAGTGGAGCTAGCTCCTTTCTCTTACAGCTGACTCTCCCACAGTTCTTTTTACTTTTTATTTTAATTTTTAATTTTTATGGGTACATAGTAGGTATATATATTTATGGGGTACATGAGATGTTTTGACACAGGCATACAATGTACAATGAGTGCATCATGGAGAATGGGGTACTCCTCCCCTCAAGCATTTATCCTTTGAGTTACAAACAATCCAATTACAATCTTTACAGTATTTTAAAATGTAAAATCCAGTTATTATTGACTATAGTCACCCTGTGGTGCTATCAAATAGTAGGTTTTATCCATTCTATTTCTTTTGTACTCATCAACCATCCCCATCTCCTCCCCATGCCCCAACTACTCTTCCCAGCCTCTGGTAGCCATTCTTTTACTATGTCCATGAGTTCAATTGATTTGATTTTTAGATCTGGCAGAAAAGTGGGAATATGCAATGTTTGTGTTTCTGTGCCTGGCTTATTTTACTTAACATAATAATCTCAAGTTCCATCCATGTTGTTGCAAATGACTCGATCTCATTCTTTTTTATGGCTGAATAATACTCCATTGTGTATTTGCATTACCTTTTCTTTATTAATTCACCTGTTGATGAACATTTAGGTTGCTTCCAAATCTTAGCTATTAGAAAAAGTGCTACAACAAACATAGGGGTGGAGATATCTCTTCAATATACTGATTTCCTTTATTTTGTGTACTTAGCAGTGGCATTGCTGGATCAGATGGTAACTCGATGTTTAGTTTTTTAAAGGAAACTCCAAACTATTCTCCATAATGATTGTACTAATTTACATCCCCATGAACAGTGTACAAGGATTCCCTTTTCTCCTCATCTTCGCCAGCATTTGTTATTGCCTGTCATTTGGATATAAACCATTTTAACTGGGGTGAGATGATATCTCATTGTAGTTTTGATTTGCATTTCTCTGATGATCAATGATGTTGAGCATTTTTTCTTATGCCTATTTGCCACTTGTATGTCTTCTTTTAAGAAACATCTATTCAAATCTTTTGTCCATAGTTTGATTGGATTATCAGATTTTTTTTTTCCTATAGAGTTATTTGAGCTCCTTATACATTCCTGTTATTAATTCCTTCCTAGATGGGTAGTTTGCAAACATTTTCTTCCATTCTGTGCGTTTTCTTTTCATTTTATTGATTGTATCTTTTGCTGTGAAGAAGATTTCTTACTTGATGTGATCCCATTTGTCCATTTTTTCTTTGGTTGCCTATGCTTGTGGGGTATTGCTCAAGAAATTTTTGCCTAGATCAATGTCCTGGAAATGTTCCCCAATGTTTTCTTGCATTTTCATAGTTTAGGTCTTAGATTTAAGTCTTTAATTGATATTTATTTGATTTTTGTGTATAGGGAGAGGTAGGGGTCTAGTTTCATTCTTCTGCATAGGAAAATCCAGTTTCCCCAGCACCATGTATTAAAGATGATGTCTTTTTCCTAGTGTGTGTTATTGGTACCTTTGTCAAAAATGAGTTTACTGCAGGTGTGTGGATTTGTTTCTGGATTCTCTCTTCTGATGAACTGCTCTATGTGTCTGTTTTTATGCCAGTACTGTGCTGTTTTGGCTACTATAGCTCTGTAGTATAATTTGAAGTCAGGTAATGTAATGTGGTTTCTCCAGTTTTGTTCTTTTTGCTTTAGATAGCTTTGGTTATTCTGGGTTTTTGTGGTTCTATATAAACTTTAGGATTGTTTTTTCTATTTCTATGAAAAATGATATTGGTATTTTGAAAGGGATTGCATTGGCTCTGTCAATTGCCTTTGCTAGCATGGGCATTTTAACGATATTGGTTTATTCTAATCAATTAACATAAAATATATTTCAATTTTTGGGTGTCCTCTTCAATTTCTTTCATCAGCATTTTATAGTTTTCATTATAGAGATCTTCGACCTCTTTTGTTAATTCCTAGGTATTTAATTGTATGTGTGTGTATTAGTCTGTTCTCCCACTGCTATAAAGAACTACCTGAGACTGGGTAATTTATAAGGAAAAGAGGTTTAAATGTGCTCATGGTTTTGTGGGTTGTACAGGCTTCTGCTTCGCAGAAAACTTATAATCATGGCAGAAGGTGAAGTGGAAGCAGGTGCACCTTCACATGGCTTGCAGAAAAGAGAGAAAGTGAAGGGGGAAGTGCTACACACTTTTGAACAACCAGATCTCATGAGAACTCTATCGTGAGACAGCACTAGGAGGGATGATGCTAAACCGTTAGAAACCACCCCCATGAGTCAATCGCCTCCCACCAGACCCCTTCTCCATCACTGGGGGTTAGAGTTTGATATGAGATTTGCGGATGGGGGTGGACACAGAGCCGAACCATATCAGTGTGGCTATTGTAAATGAGATTACTTTTTTATTTCCTTTTCACATTGTTCATTGTTGTTGACATATAGAAATGCTACTGATTTTTGTATGTTGATTTTGTATCCTGCAACATTATTGAATTGGTATATAAGTTCTAATAGTTTTATTGTGGAGTCCTTAGGTTTTTCCAAATATAAGATCATACCATCTACATACAGGGACAATTTGACTTCTCCCTTTCCAATTTGGATGTCCTTTATATCTTTCTCTTGCCAGACTACTCTAGTGAATACTCCCAGTACTATGTTGAAAAGCAGTGCTGATAGTGAGTATCCTTGTTGTGCTCCACATCTTAGAGGAAAGGCTTTCAGTTTTCCCCCATTCAGTATGATACTATCTGTGGATCTGTAATACATGGCTTTTATGATGCTGAGATATGTTCCTTTTATCCCCAGTTTTGAGGAGTTTTATTATGAAGAGAAGTTGAATTTTACCAAATGCTGTTTATGCATCAATTTAAATAATCATATGGTTTTTATCCTTTATTCTGTTGATATGATGTATCACATTGATTAATTTGCATATATTGAACTATCCCTGCATCCCAGGGATAAATCCCTCTCGTTCATGATGAATGATCTTTTTAATGTGTTGTTGAATTCTGTTTGCTACTATTTTGTCAAGGATTTTTGCATCAATATTCATCAGAAATAATGGCCTGCAGTTATACTTTTTTGATGTATCTTTATCTGGTTGTGATATCAGGGTAATATTGGCCTTACAGAATGAGTTTGGAAGTATTTTCTCCTCCTCTATTTTTTGTTATAGTTTGAGTAGGATTGGTATTAGGTTTTCTTTAAATGCTTGGTAGAAATCAGCAGGGAAGCAAACAGGTCCCTGGCTTTTATTTACTGGGAGACCTTTTATTATGGCTTCAATCTTGTTACTTGTTATTGTTCTGTTAAGGCTTTGGATTTCTTCCTAGTTCAATCTTGGTAGATTGTGCGTATCCACAGATTTGTCTATTTCTTCTAGATTTTTAAAATTTATTGGCATATAGTTGTTCATAGTAGCCAGTAATCATCCTTTGAATTTCTGCAATATTAGTTGTAATGTCTCCTTTTTCATTTCTGATTTTTATTTATTTGGATCTTCTCTCTTTTTTTGTTAGTTTGACTAAAGTTTCTCAACTTTGTTAACTTTTCAAAAAACCAACTTTTTGTTTCGTTGATCTTTCATATTATGTTTTTTTTCTACTAATACTGGCTTTGGTTTTCTCTTGCTTTTCTAATTCTTTAAGATGCACTGTTAGATTGTTCATTTAAAGTTTTTTCTCTTTTTTGATGTAGGCACTTATAGCTATAAACTTCCCTCTTAATACTGCTTTTGCTATCCACACTATCCATAGGTTTGGTATGTTGTGTTTTTATTATAATTTGTTTCAATAAATTTTTCAATTTCATTGTTAATTTCTTTATTGACCCACTAGTCATTCAGGAGCATATTGTTTAATTTCCATGTAGTTTGTATAGTGTCCAGAATTCCTCTTGTTATTCATTTCTACTTTTATTCCATTGTGGTCAGAGAAGATCCTTGACATTATTTCAATTTTTTGAATGTATTAATACTTGTTTTGTGACATAATGTATGATCTATCCTTGATAATGACTTATTCTCAAGAAAGAGGAAGAGAGGAAGTGCTGAGAAAGAGGGTGTATTCTGCAGCTCTTAGATGAAATCTTCTGTAATTATCTATTAGATCCATTTGTTTTATAGTGCAGATTAAGTCTGTTTCTTTGTTGATTTTCTGACTGAAAGATCTGTCTAATGCTGAAAGTGGGTTGTTGAAATCTCCAGTCATTATTGTATTGGGGCCTATCTCTCTGTATAGCTCTAATAATATTTCCTTTATCTATCTAGGTGCTCCAGTAATTGATTCACATATGTATAAAATTGTTATATTCTCCAGTTGAATTGACCCCTTTATCATTATATAGTGACCTTCTTTGTCTCTTCTTACAGCTTTTGTATTAAAATCTATATTTTCTATATGCGCTTTTTTGGTCTCCATTGGCACGGATCATCTTTTGCCCTCCTTTTATTTTCAGTCTAACCATGTCTTTATAGGTGAAGTGTATTTTTGGTGGGCAGCAGCTTTTAGTCAGTCTATGTCTTTTGATTGGAGAATCTAGTCCATTTACATTCCATGTTGTTATTGATAATTATTGATAAATTATCCCTGCCATTTTGTTATTTGTTTTCTGGTAGTTTTATGGTCTTCCCTCCCTTCTCTCTTTCCTTCCTTCCTGTTTTCCTCTAGTGAAGGTAATTTTCTCCGGTGGCATGATTTAATTTCTTGCTTTTCATTTTTGTGTGTGTTTCCATTGTATGTTTTTTGTTTTGAGGTTACAATGAGGCTTGCAAATACTATCTTATAACCTATATTTTAACCCCATAACAACTTAACACTGTTTCAATAAACAAAAAAGAAAACTAGTAAAAATGATATGCCTTAACTTTGTATCCCTGCTTTTAAACATTTTGTTGTTTCTATATATATCTTATATATTGACTATGTCTTGAAAAGTTGTGGTAGTTATTACTTTTGATTGGTTCATTATTTAGTTTTTCTACTTAAGAGTAGTTTACATACCACAGTTACAGTGTTATAATATTCTTTTTATTCCATGTACTATTACCAGTGAATTTTGTACCTTGAGGTGATTATTTATTGTTCATTAATGTTCTTTTCTTTCTGATGGAAGTACTCCCTTAAGTATTTCTTGTAGGATGGGTCTGGTATTGATTAAATCCCTCAGCTTTTGTCTGGGAGTCTTTATTTCTCCTTTATGTGTCCTTCATGTATGAAGGATATTTTCATGAAATATACTATTCTATGGTAAAAATTTTCTTCCTTCAGCACTTTAAATATGTCATCCCACTGTCTCCTGGACTGTAAAGTTTCCACTGAGGAGTCAGCTGCCTGACATATTGGAGCTGCATTTTATGTTAATTGTTTCTTTTCTCTTGCTGATTTTAGAATCCTTTCTTCATCCTTTACCTAATACTATGATTATTAAGTGTCTTGAGGTAGTCTTCTTTGGGTTCAAACTGCTCAGAGTTCTATAACTGATATAGCTTGGCTGTGTCCCCACCCAAATCTCAAATTGTAACTCTCATAATTCCCACATGTCATGGGAGGGACCCAGTGGGAGGTAATTGAATTATGAGGGCAGGTCTTTCTGGTGCTGTTCTCGTGATGGTGAATAGGTCTCACAAGATATGATGGTTTTTTAAAGGGGAGTTCCCCTGCACATGCTCTCTCTCTCTTGCCTGCCACCATGCAAGACATGACTTTACCCCTCCTCTGCCTTCTACTTGGTTGTGAGGCCTTGGAGGTTGTGAGGCTTCCCCAGCCATGTTGCACTGGGAGTCCATTAAATCTTTTTCCTTTATAAATTACCCAGTCTTGGGTATGGTTTTATTAGCAGCATGAGAACAGATGAATACAGTAAATTGGTACTGGGAGTGGGGGACTGCTGTAAAGATATCTGAAAATGTGGAAGCAACTTTAGAACTGGGTAACAGGCAGAGATTGGAACAGTTTGGAGGGCTTAGAAGAAGATAGGAAAGTGTAGGTAAGTTTGGAACTTCCTAGAGACTTATTAAATGGCTTTGCCCAAAATGCTGATAGTGATGTGGACAATAAGGTCCAGGTCGAGGTGGTCTCAGATGGAGCTGAGGAACTTGTTAGAAATTGGAGTAAAAGTCACTTTTGCTATAAAAAGAGACTGGTGGCATTATGCCCCTGCCCCAGAGACCTATGGAACTTTGAATTTGAGAGAGACAACTTAGGGTATCTGGTGGAAGAAAGTTCTAAGCAGCAAAGCCTTCAAGATGTGAAAGAGGATAAAAGTTAGTAAAATTTGCAGCCTGATGATGCATTAGAAAAGAAAAACCCATTTTCTAAGGAGAAATTCAAGCTGGCTGCAGAAATTACATAAGTAACGAGTAGCCCAATGCTAATCACCAAGACTATGGGGAAAATGTCTACAGGGCATGTGAGATACCTTTAGGGCAGCCCCTCCCATCACAGGTCCAGAGGCCTAGGAGGAAAAAAATGGCTTCCTGGGTTAGTTCGGTGCTGTGCATCCCAGCCATGGCTAAAATGGGCCAATGTAGAGCTCAAGCCATTGCTTCAGAGGGTGCAAGCCCCAAGCCTTGGTGCCTTACACCTGGTGTTGGGTTTGTGGTTGCATGGAAGTTGGAAGTGTGTGTGCAGCCTAGGGATTTGGTGCCCTGCATCCCAGCTGTGGCTAAAATGGGCCAATGTAGAGCTCAAGCTGTTGCTTCAGAGGATGCAAGACCCAAGCCTTGGTGGCTTACACATGGTGTTGGGCTTGTGCGAGCATGGAAGAGTTGAGGAGTGGGAACCTCCGCCTAGATTTCAGAGGATACATGGAAATACCTGAATGTCCAGGCAGAGATGTGCTGCAGGGGTGAAACCCTCGTGGAGAACCTCTGCTAGGGAAGTGCAGAAGGGAAATGTGGGGTGTGAGACCCCATACAGAGTTTCCACTGGGGCACTGCCTAGTGGAGCTATAAGAAGAGGGCCACCATCCTCTGGACCCCAAATGGCAGATCCATTCCACTGACACTTGCACTGTGTGCCTGGAAAAGCTGCAGACACTCAACAGCAGCCTGTGAAAGCAGCCAGGAGTGGGGCTATATCTGATAAAGCCACAGGGGTGGAGCTGCCCAAGACCATGGGAAGCCACCTCTTGCATCAGCATGACCTGGATTGAGACATGGAGTCAAAGGAGATAATTTTGGAACTTTAAGGTTTTATGACTGCCATATTGGATTTCAGACTTGGATAGGGCCTGTAGCCCTTTTGCTTTGTCCAATTTCTCCCATTTGGAATAGATATTATTTACCCAATTCCTATACCCTCATTGTATCTAGCATTATGTCTAGGAAGTAACTAATTTGCTTTTGATTTTAGAGGCTCATAGATGGAAGAGACTTGCCTTGTCTCAGATGAGACTTTGGACTGTGAACTTTTGAGTTAATTCTGAAATTAGTTAAGACTTTGTGGGACTGTTGAGAAGGCATAATGTGTTTTGAAATGTGAAGACATGAGATTTGGGAGGGGCCAGGGAGGTAATTGAATCATGGGGGCCAATCTTTCCTGTGATGTTCTTGTGATAGTGAATAAGTGAATGGTTTATAAAGGTGAGTTTCCCTGCACATTCTGTCTCTTGCTTGCCTGCCACCATACAAGATTTGACTTTTTTACTCCTTTGTGTTCCATCATGATTGTGAGGTTTCCCCAGCCATGTGAAACTGTGAGTCAAATCTTTTTCCTTTATAAATTACCCAGTCTCAGGTATGTCTTTATTGGCAGCGTGAGAACAGACTCATACAATAATACCCTTCTTGTACTTGGATATTGATATCTTACTCTATATTTGGGAAGTTCTATGATACTACCTTTTAAAATATACTTTCTACCTCTATCTCTTTCTCTACCCATCTTTAAGGCCTATAATCCTTAGATTTGCCCTTTTGAGACTATTTTCTAGACTCTGTAGGTGCGCTTTATTGTTTTTTTTTCTTTTTTGTTTTGTCTCCTCTGATAGGTATTTTCAAATATCCTGTCTTTAAGCTCACTAATTCTTTTCTCTGCTTGATCCATTCTGCATTAAGACTCTGAAGTATTCTTCAGTATGCTAATTGCATTTTTCAGCACCAGAATTTCTGCTTGTTTCTTTTTAATTATTTCAATCTCTTTGTTAAATTTATCTGATAGAATGCTGAATTCCTTCTCTGTATTATCTTGAATTTCTTTGAGTTTCCTCAACATAGCTGCTTTGAAGTCTCTCTGAAAAGTCTCATATCTCTGTTTCTCCAAGATTGGTTCCTGGTGCCTTATTTAGTTAATTTAGTGAGGTCATGTTTTCCTGGATGGTGTTGATGCTAGTACATGTTCTTTGGTGCATGGACATTGAGGATTTAGGTATTTAATGTAGCCTTTACTGTCTGGGCTTATTTGTAACCATCCTTCTTGAGAAGGCTTTCCAGATATTTGAAAGAACTTGAGTGTTGTGATCCAAGCTGTATCTGCTTTAAGGGGCTCCCCAACCCTAGTAATGCTGTGGTTGTTGCAGACTCATAGAGGTACCACCTTGATGGTCTTGGACAAGATCCAGGATAAGTCTCTGGGTTACCAGAGACTCTTGTTCTCTTCCCTTACTTTCTCTCAAACATAAAGAGTGTCTCTCTCTCTCTTTCTCTCTCTGTTCTGAGCCACCTAAAGCTGTGAGTGGAGTGACACAAGTACCCCTGTAGCCACCACAGCTATGACTTTGCCAGGTCAAACCTTAAGTCAGCACAGTACTGGGTCTTTCTCAAGGCCTGCTGTAACCACTCCGTGCTACCTATGTCTGCTCAAGGCCCTGGGCTCTACAATCAGCAAGTAGCAAAGCCAGCCAGGTCTGTGTCTTGCCTTCAGGACAGCAAGGTCTCCCAGAGCCCTGTGTGGATTTGGAAGTTCCATCTGGGAGTCAAGGACTAGAGTCAAAAAACTTAGAAGTCTGCCTGGTGATTTATCATACTGCAGCTGAGCTGTCAAATCACAAGATGCAGTCCTTCACACTCTTTCCCCCTTTCCAAAGGGCACCCATCAGAGTGCCCTTTGGCATCTTTCCAAAGGTAGAGGAGACTCACCCCATAGTCACTGCCACCCCAGGCCATAAGGAGTACCGGCAGACTACCCCTGATGTTCCCTTAAGGCCCAAGGTCTCTGAAGTCAGCTTGTGGTAAATGCTGCCTGGCCTGGGACATACCCTTCAGGGCAGTGGGCTCCCCTCTGGCCCAAGGCAGATCCAGAAATGTAGTTCAAGAGACAAGCCATGGAATCAAGGAGCCAAGAGCCCATTTGGTACTCTATCCACTTGTGGCCATGCTGGTACTTAAGACAAAGTCCCCTTTTCTTTCCCCTCTGCTTCTCCCAAGTAGAAGGAGTTTTGCCTCATATCCACCACAGCTGTTAATCTGTTGAGTCTTACCTGAAGCCAGTCTCAGAATCTCACTCAAGGCCCTCAATGTAGTACCTGTGTATCACTGTTGGTTATACAGGGCCCAAGGCCATTTCAGTTAGCAGGTGATAAATGCTGCCAGGACTGTGTCGTTTCCTTCAAGGCAACAGGTTCGCTTCTGGCCCAGAATGTGTATAGAAGTGTCCTCTGGGAGCTAGGGCCTGGAACAGGGGCTTCACAGCTCTGATGGGTGCCCTATCTTGCTGTGGCTGAGCTGGTATCCTAGATGCAAGGCAAAGTCCTCCCCACTCTTTCCTCTGCTTTCCTCAAGTGGAAAGAAGAGGTCTCTTTTGGAGCTACTAGCTGTACAGCCTGGGGTTAGGGGAGGCGTGATGCCAGCACTCCCTTAGCTGCCCCAGCTGTTGTCCCAGTATGTTATGTGCCCCCACCAGTCCACTGTCTCTGGGCCTAGTTCACCCCTAGGACTCACCTAAAAGCTCCAATCCTTATAATCTAGACTGCCTTTCAAGTTTACTTGGAGACACAGTATCCTGTAGCCCTTGGTGGCAAGGTTTGCAGGCACTTAAGTTCAAACCCATGGAATCAGCGAGTCTCTTCTGGCTAGGGCTGGTTTAAATGCTCCTTCTGTGGGCAGGCATCAGGTGAGTTTGATCTGGTTTTCCCTTCTGTTCTAATAGGACAGCACTGAGTTCAGTGCCTCACAATTACTGTGTTTTCCCTCCCTCAGTACCTAGAGATGCTCTCTGCATCATGCTGCAGCATCTAGAGGGTGGAGAAAGGGTGGCGTCGGCAATTCAGGACTGTTTTTTCTAACTCTACAGTGCCTCTTTCATCAATATGAAGTTAAAACCAGATACTGAGTGTTCACTTGATTTTTGATTCTCTGTAGATATTTGTTGGTGTCCTTGGTGGGGGAGGCAGACAATCGGTAGAATTCTCTATTCCGCCATCTTGCTCCACCTAGAGGGCCAGAAACAGTTTACTCTCTCCTACAATTCTAATTAAAGTAGACCCAGTTCCTTTATTCTTTTTAGTCTTTCAGATGTTTCTCTTACATAGAAAATTTTCTCTTTTACCTTTTTTTAGTTACTTTTCCACTATTGTGTTCTCTTGATGCTGTTTGCTTTCTTTCATCCATTCTCTAAATAAAATTTTAATTTAAACAAATCCATTTCAGGTTGCCTCAGAAATGTAGTCACAAAGTGGACATTTAATTTCCTATGGTATAAATGTTTTAAGACATTCACAGTGTACGTAAAGTGGATCATAACATTGTGTGTAGCAGCAGATCACCTAGTCTCACTAACAAGCATAGAACCATGTACACAGGATTGTAAAAAGAATCAAAACAGGTAGGTCTTAGAAAGCCTTAGCCCTTCCAGGGAAGTTTCAGTGAAATGTCAAAACTTTTACTATGACTCAGAGTTGACATAAAAAGCATTTTAGTGTGACAAAAATTAAACACTTATTCACTTATTGAACGTATACATCATACAAAAGAAATATCAGTTACTATGACAAATATAAAAATAATTTTAAATTTGTCACTTTGGGGAAACTAGAACATATATAAGAGATAATAACCTAAGATTTTTTTTAAAAAAAACAACTTTTCTGAATGTAACATATCTCCCACACATTTGTAAATAATTAGAGGACAAATGCTAACCTGTGGTAATAAAATATCAACTATATTTTTGTTGATTAAGAGTTCCACATAAAATAATGTCTTGAAAGACTCACTGCTCTAAAATACTCACTGAAGCGTGTGACTTTTGTGTCTTATCTTGAAAGTAGTGACATGGAGGGTTTTATGTAGGAAAGATGACATTCTAAATAGAAGGTAATGTGCATTTAAGCATAGAGACTGCCCCTCCTTTTTTCACAGACATATGTAAGAAATTAATAACAGACAAAGTCAGGTACAGAAACAAAAACTAGGGGCCAAGTGAATGCCTGACTGAAGAACTTATATTTCACAGGTATTAAAAGAGGAAGCACTAAAGTTCTTTGAGTGACCTAATTATATTTTTGAAAAATATTCCATTCAGCAATCACTTATTGGCTGTGTGTTATTGGTATATTTCTGTGCCTTGATGACTATGCTGTGAAAACATTGAAAGGATGGCATAGTCCTTTCTTTGAGGAGCTACAGACTATTTGGATGATCTTGGCAACTATGTGCATCTTACTTTGGAGTGAGAAGAAATTAGAGGCATGGTATGTAAGTCCCTAGATATATACAATGGATGATACTATGGGGAGGGAGCATAATTTCAGTGTAAAGTAATACAGTCTGAGTCTAGAGGGGTGACTATGAAGATAGAAAGGATAAATTTCATCTTACAGATATTATATGGCAAAAGTACACATGCTTGATGCACTTGGTGCATAAAGAAGGAGGATTAAAAAAGTAACTCCATTTAAGCATCCCTATTTTTCATTCTGTATTAAAGATATAAGCTAATAACTTATTCATTAATGTATTCAGTCATTCAAAAGCTAATGTCAAACACCTTCCATGTGCTAGTTATTTGAGGAATCTACTTTCACCAGTCATCCTGCATAAGTAAATTTGTTTAGCATTATTGTCTCTTGAATTTGTCTAATTAGCAGTACTAATTTTACACAGAGAGAAAGATACAGCTGGTTGAAGTGACATACAGTAATTCATGATGGCTCTTATTGTACTGCTTATCCTAATTAAAATAAGACAGTAGCATTTATTTATTAATTCAATTTTTTTCTCATATCATTTAGAAAAGATATCTTTTATAATTTAAATTTATCATGCCTATTTTGAAGATAGGTGTGAATTTTTTCAGAAAAGACTTAATTTGACTCTACTTTCAAAAGTTATCTGAAAGTAAAAGTAGGAATAGAAAACCTTATATACTTGCTGAAAATATTCTGTCATTTAATCTTTTTATGTGATTCTAAAACAGTGGTATAAACGCCAACCTGATGTGCAGGAAGATAATTTTATTTTTATGAAGTCTAGAGTTTCTATCATTTTAAAGTATGGCAATAGTTAGAGTTTAGTTTCTGATTTTACATATGGGAATATTTGATCATTTTTATTGTGTTAGAGAGGAACTTCTGCTCCTAGAGATGAGGGATTAACAGAGTCCAGACTTAGCCTTCTGCCATAAGCAACTAGAAATCTTGATAAAATATACAAAACAACTGTGTTCAGACATTGGAAAACAGTACATGACCTTGAGCTCATGGAAGTGAAGGGAAACAGACAAGGTGAACCCTAAAATCACTCAGGCTTTCTGCATGGAGACAGAAAGACAGAAATAATTTCCTGATGGTTGTTCATTTGAGAGAGAAAACAAATGGAGCTTGGCCATCTTGCTAATTTAAGAAGACAGAATCAGAGTTTGGGAGGACCAAAACAGCTAGAATTTGTAGTGCAAAGTATGGAAGAAGATGGATCTATGCAAAAAAGGAGTCACAGAAATTAGCATAGGCATTCCCTTGAGTATTTGATTGAATACTAGTCTACATGTCAGCTGGCTGGAATTTTGAGTCCAGGTAAGGAACACTTAGTAGGGAGTTGGATTCCCAGAGCTGACATAGAGCCAGGAATTTTCCAACTTCCACCAGCCAGAGTAGAGATACCTTATCTGGAATTAAGTAAAAGCTCTTGGAAGATCATATCTTAACAATGAGGCTAAACTATTCCTCCAAAAGTGACTATTCTAGACTTGCTCTAATAGTTTGAAATCAAAGCTCAAAGGGAACAAACTGAGCTGTAAGTTGCTTAACTGCATGCTCAAACAAAGTCCAACGCTCATTTAAAAAAGGAAGAAAAATAAATCCACACTCTACACCTTAATGCACACAATGTCTTGCATCTGGCCAAAAATTTGCAGATTTGACCAGTGGCAAAATGTGTCACATTACCAGGAAGAAAACCAAGCAACAGAGACAGTTCCAGAAATTACATTGATGTTAAAATTAGCAGTCAAGGGTGTTAAAACACAAGGATAAATACGTGCTAAAAGATTTAAAAGAAGACATAAATATAAAAAGAAGAAAGATGACAATATAAAAAATAACATAATAGAAGTCATACAGCTGAAAAATAACATATCTAAGAAAAAACATTTTGATGGATTAGATTAACAGCACATTAATTGTTATAGAACTAAAGATCAGTGAACTGAAAAACATAGCAATAGGAAACAGGCAAATGAGGCACAAAGAGAAAAAATTAAAAGCTAAAATAAATGAGCAAACTCTCAGTTACTTGCAGAGTAATACCCAGGGGTAGATTATAAGTGCAACTGAAGCTCCAAAAGGATAGGAGAGTGAAGCAGGTCAGAAGAAAACCTGAAGAAATAGTGGCTGTAAAATTTTAAATGTAATGAAAATGTAAGCCCAAATCCAGAAAGCTCAACAAATCCTAAGCAGGATAAACACAAAGAAGTCATTACAATTAAGTTGCTAAAAACTAGTGATAAAAAATTAATATCCAAAATAAGAAAGGGCTGATACATTCAGAGGAACGAAATAACAATTATGGCAGGCTTCTAATCAGAAAGTATAGGTGAGACAAGAAAGAAGTAACGTCTTTAAAGCACTGAAAGCAAAATAATAATAATAATAATAATAATAATAATAATAATCTTTAACCTAGAATTCTATTCACTAGGACAATGGAATGACATAACATGCTGAAATAGAATATACATATACGGTCAACTTAAACTTCCATACCAAGTGAAAATGTTATTTTTGAAATACTAAGGTGAAATTAATACTTTTTCAAACAAATAGAAGCTGAGAGAGGTCATATTCTCAGGCTGGCATGGCTGTAAATGTTAAAGAAAGGTCTTCAGGAAGAAGAAAATTATACCAGGCCAAAATGTGGACCTAAACAAAGTAATTAAAAGAACCAGAAATGTAAATATATGGCTAAATATAAAATATAATGTCTTTGTTATTTTAAAGAACATATTTCAGGGATAATTGACTGTTTAAAGCAAAAATAATAATTCATTTGGGAAGGGTCTATGAAATAAATATGTGGAAGTAAAATGTATAAAACTATAACCCAAAGGTCGGGAGGGGAAAATGGAAGAATATTACTGTAGAGTTTTTACATTATACATAAAGTAGTATAATCTTATCTGAATGTACACTGTGATAAATTAGTGGTGCATATTGTCAACTTTAGAGCAACCATGAAACATAACAAAGAGGCCTAACTAGTAAGCCACTATGGAGATAAAATAGAATGCTAAAAAGAAGGCAAAAAACAAAGAACATATAGGACAGAAAAAAGAAAAATAAGAGATGATTGATTTATATTTAACCATACTGATTATTATGATAAATGTAAATGTACTAAACAATAAAAGGCAGAAGTTGCCAGACTAGAGATAAATGCAAGACCAAACTGTGTGCTGTCTACAAGATGCACACTTTAAATGCAATGTGTTTTTACGTTTATTTTTGTACTATGGAGTGTGAAAGTGTTTACCAAACAAACTGAAAATGGGGGAAAGTTTAAACTGCTAAGATATTAAGCAGCTCTCCAGTAATTTTGAACTAGTAATTTTGCTTCCAATACTTGTTATGATCTTTTGAATTCACTAGAGAAAGTCAGGCAGGGCAATACTTGATTCTTCTTTCTTAGCTGTCATTCTGTTTTTATGTATATATAGTTGCTCTTGAGTGAAATTGTCTAATAATTCAGTTTTTCATAATTACAACAAAAATGTATAATTACTTAGCTTTTATGAATTAATAAGGTTTTATTACAGACTTTTTTAGTAAAACGTTACTTGCTTTCTCAGAGAAGAAAAATGTATATTTTTCTTTTTTGAGAGTAATAAATATTAATATAAACAAGGATTAAATTAAACTGTTTCATTTTTAACTCTGCAAAAAAATGTAGTCAAATAACTCTATAAAATAAATTATTATTGAAAAACCTCCAAACCCAGCATGGAATGAATTGACAATTCCATTCAAACTCTAAGATAATCAAGTATATGCAAATTCACATTCTTAAGATTCCTCAGCATATAAGATTATTTTCATAGTTAGTCTTTTTTTCTTTATTCATAATCTGAAAACAAGTCCTCATCTGAAATAGAAGCTTTTCTGGGAAAACTATCTTTAAAATTCATGAAATATCTATGTTATAGGTTATACGGAAAGGAGAAGTGAGTTGCTGCTGGATTTGCACGGCCTGCAAAGAGAATGAATATGTGCAAGATGAGTTCACCTGCAAAGCCTGTGACTTGGGATGGTGGCCCAATGCAGATCTAACAGGTAGGAACTGCTTCACTTGGAAACCTTGTCCCTAACTATTTGCCTTTCCAATGTGTCCATCCCTCAAATGAGAATGATTAGCTCATGTCTTTTCAATGTTAGTTTACAATGCACACTTTTTAGTCCTCATGTCAAGGAGTATGCATAAACCTCATAAGTTTTCTATAATCTATATTGAAAAGAAAGTTCATGTAAATCTAAATAACAATGAATTGATGTGTGGTAGGCTATGCTATTATAGAGTCATTTTCTGTTTTTCTTTAAATTGTATTTGAAGATATTTCTGGCCACCTGAATTTATATTTGCAATCATTTCTTGAACATCTACTATGGATGAGGCACTACTGTAGGCCCTAAAAATAGAAAGGTAAATGTCCCAGCTTTTATTTTGCATAAAATCTATCAGGGAAGAAACATGGAAAAATATAATAAAACATAACATAATTATTAAAATAATCATCCCAGCTTTTATTTTGCTTAAAACCTGTCAGGGAAGAAACATGAAAAATATAATAAAACGTAATATAATTATTGAAATAATAGAGATATCTATAAAGTGCATAAAGTTTGTTAGGCAGGCAAGAAGATGAAAGGAATTTCAGGCCTAAAGTAGAACACGGGAAACATGAAAGTTTATGACACGTTTACAGAAAACCATAGAACAAGTATGTGGGGTTGGTAGGTAGGCACAATGGTCCAGTAGGGTAGTGGTCAGAAATGAGAATAGACAAGGACACTGATGGTATGGCAGAGTGCTTCTGTGTGACATTCTTCTACATGTTTGGACTTTGGCTTTAAGCACAGGAGAACCACTAAAGAATTTTAAAGTGGTGAATGATATTATGATATCCGCATTTCTGGTATGCTTCTTGTAGTGGTATACGAAGTTGTTGTATTGATGCAAGTGAATTACTTGAAAAGGCGTGGATTACGACAGCTACAGTAGGAATGGAAAGGAATAAATGAAACAGATGATTCACTAGTAAAACCAATGGAACTCAGAGGGATTGATTACATGAGTTTGTAAGTTTCCTAAGAGTGATGTTCATATAAATGAATTTTGTTTTTCACACACCTTGTTATGAGCTTACAGAGGAGAAATGATTCATAAAACTGCATAAATTTTAGGAGCCATAGAGCCTTTTTTTTATCTGAGTACATAGACACTTTGTCATCTAAATAATCTAGCCCCTTGTCTTATCATCTTAGAAAGAGGGAGCTGAGACCTAGAGTGGTGAAGTTGTATGGCCAAAGTCAGGAAAATAGTGAGAAGCGGAACCTAGTCCACTAATCCCTGACTCCATGCCTTTTTGGGTGCTGTTGAAAATCATCCGAAAATGTAATATTCTTGATGGTTGGACACTTTTTTAGTTGTTTCCAAGTAAGAATATGCAACTAAGAAATCTTGCAGTTTATTCAAAGTACATAAAAAATGACTAGGTAAGTAGAACTAGGTCACGTAACTAAAATTATGCTTACTAAGTGACAATACCTTGTAAAATGTTAATTTTGTTAGAAAAAAGTTAAACTGAGCAGCAGAAAGCTTTTGTATGTCACCTAGTACAAAGGTCCTTTTTAAAGATAAGAAAAGTAGATCAGAACATTTTTGAAGGTATGAACTGCATCTGACACATCTTTTTATTTGCCAGCTGAATTTCATGCCTAAAAATTACCCAGGAATTACCCACCTCCAGAGATTCCCCTTTGCTCATTCTGGAGTGGGACTCAGCAGATCCTGATGCAATTACTCCCTGTCCCACCCATTGAGAAACACCAATTCTCTGGCACATAGCCTGATGCCTTGAGCATAATAGCTACTTAATAAATGTTTGTCAATTGAGGGAATTAGGAAGAAGGGACTCACCCAGGGTCATCGAGGTCAATGCAGTTGGTTAATAGAAAAAACACAGTGAGAATTCAGGATTGTTTGTCACTGGATCTAATGAATGCTGTCACTCTGCCATGGTTGCATGCAATGGCCTGGCTTGGAAAAGTTTTTCCAACCTCATTTTGGACTCATGCCTTCCCTCCACTTACATTATTTCTCTTCAAATTTGTATACTCCTTCATAGTGTGTGCCTCCTGCCAGGCCTCTTTTTCTTGTATAAGTAGGTCTGCTTAGATGGCCATTGTGTTTGAGAGCTGGGTTTGACTGACAGTCATTCTGCTCATCTGTTTGACTGAGATCACAGCTGACTAGGAAGAAGCTCAAAGACAAAAGTGACCTCTTTCTCAGGTTAGTCTTGGAAGTCAGAAGTCTTGGCTTTGAGGTACAAACATTTTTCTCTTGTCTACATTTTTTTGGGCTTTCTCCAACTTCTCCTACTGCTCTATTTCATTTTCATTAGGGCTTATCTCACACATTAAAAAAATTTCTATCCTATTTTAAAACATTAAGATAAAAAAGCTTTTTAAAAAAAACCTGATATGATGTAATACTGGAACTCAAGGGCCTACCTTTTATTCCCTGGAGATGCTCTATTGTGGGATTATTGTATATTTTCTGTCCACTGCCAAATGCTCATTTCCGTTGATTAGGGATCTGTAACTTGGTAAAATATTTTTAAATTTTTCCTTGGTTAAAAATAGATGAATATTAATACAGTTACGTTTCTAACGATTTAATACACCATGATCTATCATATGCATAAAAGTCACTTTAACATTCAAATGAGTTGAGCCAGCAACTCCTCAGACCATGCCCTTAGCTAATACCCTAATAACAACAGGCATGCAGCTATGATTGGGTCATATATTGAGATGAATTTGCAAATCTTATCTTTAGGGTCTTTCACAATATAGATTCCTCATTCTAATTTATACTAATGTCTTAATGATCCATATTGATTCTGCATTTCTTTTGGTCTCATACAGGAAATCCCATTTACCACTTGCTTGGTGCCATGTCAAGCACAGAGCAAGGGCATGGTCTGTGCCAATGTGTTGTGGGTGTTACCATGGTAGCGGTAGTTGTGAAAGGAGAAAACTCATGAGAACAGAATACTAAAAATCAGTAGAATTACTCAAAAAAGTAAATGCATTGCCGTTAAGTAAGTGTTTGATTTATGGGTAATTTTTTTTTTACTAAATTTTAGTTAAAATGAGAAATCATTCTTCTTTGTAAAATAGTGTATTCTACTGAAGTAAAATATACTTTTTATTTTTAATAGTTGGTTAAAATATACTTAAAATCACTTTAAAAGTTAGCTACTTTTAATATATACTCCATACATTATAATATCAATGAATAAAAACAGGTTTACTGTGGTTTTTATTTCCATTAAAATGTGTTTTTTTGGGCTATGAAGAAATTAGTATATTTATTAGAGAAAGTGCTTTTTGAAGCTGTTAAAAAGTTTCTCATACTTTCTTCTTGTGAAATTGCACATTTTAATTCAGCACTTAAATTTCACACTTTATTTCTTGCGATACAAAAACAGGGATCTTTTCTGCCATGATATACAGCTTGACAGTAGTTTAACAATTTGTGGACCAATTATATGTAATCCAATGCTACTAATTTATTTGTAAAAATAAAATAAGAATATTGCTCAAAAAGACAGACTATGCTACATTTTCTCATAAAAAAACAGAAAATGCTGTATAAACATTAACTAATTTTAACAACTTTTTTTCCATCCCAACAGTTGTTGTAACCTCTTACACTAGTATCTACTAATTTATTTCATTCTGTAATAAACACTACCACCTGTTTTGTGCCAGGTACTTTTTAAAGACTGGGAATATACAGGTGAATTAAGCAAAGTCTATATCCTAAGGGAGGAGCTTCATATGAAACTAGCCATGTAAACAGCCAACTATAAGTCCTACAATAGAGGTATGTGTAAAATGTCAGATAAATATGGAGCGGCTGTTTTTCCCTGGGAAGAAAAAAGCCTTTGCAGAAGAAGGGACATTTGATCTGAGCACTGAATTACGAACAGAATTTCACCTGGTAGAAATTCATTGAATTATAATAGAATTACTATTCATATTAATTTTAAAACAATCAGGGAAGCATTTTGATGAAGATTTATATGATCATGATGTAGTATTACAAATGTTATGAATTACCTCAAGACACTTTGCATAGAATTTTATTTCTTAATTCATGTTAAATTTGACTTGACCTAATTGGAAAAAGTCTGATAGTAAATTTCATCCTCCTCCAATACATCTGGATCTTATAAGCACCCTAACATTTGATTCAAAAATTAGAAGTAGCTACCAGTCCTCAGATCAGAGTTATTGCGACCTTTCTTTGATTTTGTTCAGTAATTTGTAGTTGGCTTGAAGGAAACTGACTTGTCTGATAGCTCTGAGTTCTCTGTAATAACCCTAACCATAAACACTTGCCAGGACCTCAAGTTCTCAGGGTTCAGATATGGAAAGCACAACTCTCACAAAGTTCCCCTTTTGAGTTCTGGGGTCAGGTGGACACTACTCACCACTGGTTGAAGGTAGTCTCCCCTCTTTCTAGCCTTGGGATAGCCAAACACACCTGGAGGTTGGATAACTGTCTTTTAAAAACTTCAAAACAGGACCTCGAAGAAAACCACATAACATGACATTACATAATTGGACAAAATTGACATTATAGCTAATTCCCTCAAGATGACAAAGCTAATGTTTCTCAAATTTAGGATAAACTTAAATTTATCCTAAATAAAAAATAAAGAAAATAAAAAAAGGAAAAAGAATCTAAAACTTTTAAGAAACTTACTCAAAATATAAATTATTAGTCCCAGTCTTCAAGGGATTCTGTTTTGGATGGTTCCAGATTGGCACTGAAGAGTCTGGTTTCCATATATGAAAAAGAATCTAGGATCTTCACAAGAGATAAAGCGGTCATAGTAGAGATGGAAGTATGTTTCTGGGTGTCATGACAAACTGCTACTGTTACAACATGAGAGTACTTATATCCCCTCTAGCATAACAACATTGTTCTTCATTTGTATCTGATGTACTGTAGAGGACAAAGTTATTTTATAGCTAGATTTGGACAACTTTATGATTATCCCTGGAGAGGCCTTAGTATCTATCTTTGACTATTGTCCTCATTAGGGGAACGTGGATTTATGATATGCAGTTTAAAGTTTAAAATGTGTTTGGTGGCAACCAAATCCAGTTTGCTCACTGATGGATTTCACCTGAAATCACCAATTAGCTTGACTTGGCTACATGACTTGGGGGTGATAAAAAGACTCCACTGAAACTTCTGCCCTAGCTAACCCAAAGCCAATATTGACGGTAGAGATCCTGGTAGTCCAGTCCACAGGTAAAGTCTATCCATGTGTGAATAAGAACCTAGACAGCATGCACCTGGTTATCTCTTGGTCCCTTGGTGCTGACATGCACTGTCTTTCTCGCACTGTATTAGACCTTTCAACTTTAAATAAAATTGTTACATGAGTGTCTTCTACAAGTCTTCTGAATCTTTTCAAATATCTAAACTCATGCAATCTTTGCATATGCAGAGTATTGTTATTGGAAAAGTTAGCATAACATACCTTTATATTATTTCTTTTTTAAAATTATACTTTAAGTTCTTGGATACGTGTGCAGAATGTGCGGGTTTGTTACATAGGTATACATGTGCCATGGTGGTTTGCTGCACCCATCAACCCGTCATCTACATTAGGTATTTCTCCTAATGCTATCCCTCCCTTTGCCCCACACCCCCCGACAGTACCTGGCGTATGATGTTCCCCTCACTATCCCATATGTTCTCATTGTTCAACTCTCACTTATGAGTGAGAACATGCAGTGTTTGGTTTTCTGCTCCTGTGTTAGTTTGCCGAGAATGATGGTTTCCAGCTTCATCCATGTCCCTGAAAAGGACATTAACTCATTCTTTTTGTATGGCTGCATAGTATTCCATGGTGTATATGTGCCACATTTTCTTTATCTAGTCTATCATTGATGGGCATTTGGGTTGGTTCCAATTTTTTGCTATTGTGAATAGTGCTGTGATACATACCTGTGCATGTATCTTTATAGTAGAATGATTGGTAACCCTCTGAGTATATACCCAGTAATAGGATTGCTGGGTCAAATGGTATTTCTGGTTCTAGATCCTTGAGGAATCACCACACTGTCTTCTACAATGGTTGAACTAATTTACACTCCCACCAACAGTGTAAAAGTGTTCCTATTTCTCCATATCCTCTCCAGCATCTGTTGTTTCCTGACTTTTTAATGATCACCATTCTAACTGGGATGAGATGGTGTCTCATTGTGCTTTTGATTTGCATTTCTTTAATGGCCAGTGATGATGAGCTTTTTTTCATGTTTGTTGGCCACATAAATGTCTTCTTTTGAGAAGTGTCTGTTCATATCCTTTGACCAGTTTTTGATGCAGTTGTTTTTTTTCTTGTAAATTTGTTCAAGTTCCTTGTAGATTCAGGATATTAGCCCTTTGTCAGATGGATAGATTGCAAAAATTTTCTCACATCCTATAGGTTGCCTGTTCACTCTGATGATAGTTTCTTTTGTTGTGCAGAAGCTCTTTAGTTTAATTAGATCCCATTTGTCAATTTTGGCTTTTGTTGCAATTGCTTTTGGTGTTTTAGACATAAAACCACTACTCAAGGAAATAAAAGAGGACACAAACAAATGGAAAAACATTCCATGCTCATAGATAGGAAGCATCAATATCGTGAAAATGGCCATACTGCCCAAAGTAATTTATAGATTCAATGCTATTCCCATCAAGCTACCATTGACTTTCTTCACAGAATTAGAAAAAAACTACTTTAAATTTCATATGGAACCAAAAAAGAGCCTGTATAGCCAAGACAATCCCAAGCACAAGGA
Organism: Nomascus leucogenys; assembly: GCF_006542625.1. Classification (NCBI taxonomy): domain Eukaryota; kingdom Metazoa; phylum Chordata; class Mammalia; order Primates; family Hylobatidae; genus Nomascus; species Nomascus leucogenys. The sequence goes on from NC_044383.1 coordinate 132,441,378, forward strand.
ACAAAGCTGGAGGCATCACCATACCTGACTTCAAACTATACCACAAGGCTACAGTAACCAAAACAACTTGGTACTGGTATCAAAACAGATATATAGACCAATGGAACAGAACAGAGGCCTCAGAAATAACACACACATCTACAGCCATCTCATCTTTGACAAACCTGACAAAAGCAAGCAATGGGGAAAGGATTCTCTATTTAATAAACGGTGCTGGGAAAACTGGCTAGCCATATGCAGAAAACTGAAACTGGACCTCTTCCTTACACCTTATACAAAAATTAACTCAAGATGGATTAAAGATTTAAATGTAAGACCTAAATCCATAAAATCTCTAGAAGAAAACCTAGGCAATACCACTCAAGACATAGGCATGGGCAAAGACCTTTATATTATTTCTCAAATGATGTCCACCAACAGTAGCTTAATATAACTAAATTATTGAGTTAGTATGATGATTGTCTCTAGTAATATCTAGGCTCAGATAAATTCCTCTTAGTAGTAAGAGAAATAGCAAAGATGAACTCAGATTTTTATAGCTTTAAATCAGTAAGGAAAGAAGTATGAATAAGCAAGAATATACAAAGGAGAGTATGATATATACAAGAATTTCATAATGGTGATCTTGCACAGAAGATAATTATATGGTTATTAGCATGCTCCAAGGTCTTTGGGTCAGCAGTTAACTTCCATGCCCTTTCTGCTTCTGGAGGCTTTTGCAGAACTTCAGTTGAAAATTACTAATGGGTATAATCATCAATGTATCAAGGTTCCCTTTCATTTTTCTAGAGGGTTGGGAATGATGAGGTCATGAATAAACATTCCAGTGAAAATGTCCTCATATCACTGGATTTATAAATTAGAATATTTCGGCTAAGAAATAAAAATCTAATTGTATTTTAGCCATTGTGAGAATTGGGGCTTTTCAACAGGGGAATGCTTAAACAGAATCATAAAATAAGCACACTATTTGAACTAGTACCTAGTAATAAATCATAGAAAGGGACAACCGTATATAATCCATCTGGAGATTCTCAAAGGTTTCTTTTGCAATTTTATCAATGTCCCATACATTTTTTTCCAAATTAATTTAATTACAAATGAAGCATGAGCTGGACACATCTTCTGCTATCCTGAAAATGTCTTTCCGTTGCTGTTTAATTGGCCAACTTGTCCTTCCAGAATAAGTTGCCTCGTTTTTCATGAGATGTACTGAGTTTTCACAAATATTCTTCAAATGAAACTTCTGCTTGAGATATCTACAGATTTTCTTCCATAGGCTCCCAAACCATAGAGAAGAGAGACCTTTTAGTTGGTTTACTGAAAGATCCATAATTATGTTGATTTGGGTTATTTACTTTTTAACTCTATCTGGAAATGTCAAGCCACATATTAGATATTTTCTAAATTTATAATTTTACATTTTAACTGTTTTTTCCTCATTTGATTCAAGTAATTCAGGAGGTCTAAGCCTACTTACAGAGGGAGAGAATATGGTCCTTTTTATGTTAGTTGTTGAGTCTATTTCAGAACTATTTGAAAGTTTCCTAAAGTTTTTTCTTCATCTTTATTTAGTTTACAACTTTGAATATTTATTGAAAGAAAAGCTTCTGAAAGTGCCTTATGCAATGCCTTTTCTATTTTTCTTTTTTAAATGTTACACCACTGGATTACTTTAATCTTCTCTTTTCTACTCTTGCATTTAAACATTTTTCTCCATCAAAGGCTAACAATTAATTGAATTAATTGGTACATACTTGTAGTATGGACAATAAGTATCTAATAAAATTTCCAAATTCTATAGCAAACACTATGTTCTGTATTCATGAAGTTTAGGAAAATTATTAACTATAGGTCTTAATTTGGCTTTATACCAGTTTCTTTAATTCAACTTCTATAGATCTGACTTATGTTCTAGAAAGTTTGAAATGTTGTACTATTTTCTAGTAAAAACTCTGATGACAGAGTAGTTCATTTAGAGAGTCAGGTAAAGTTGCATAGAAAAAGAATGAAATGAAAAGAAGGTAGCATTCAGAAGGTTACCAAAGCCTTGACAAAAATCATCTTTGAATTGGAAAATTTGTTTGCAGGACGACAGCTAAAGAAACTGACAATTGACTGTGGTATTTTATCTCCTAATTTGTCTAGAGCTCCTTTTAAATATTTTAATTTATTGATTTCATCATATCAAAACTTCCCATATGGCCATTGTTATATTAAATATCTATTTTCCTACCTATCCATCTATGTATCTATGTATCTATGTATCTATCTATCTATCTATCTATCATCTATGTTCATCTGTCTTGCCTGTATTGGGAAAACAAAAAAAATTAGGATTAATGTGTGACTTTATATAGGAAGAATAAGTTCTTCCAGAAAAAGGTTTGTATTTAGACAGAGACAAATTCCTGATACACAAGGAAGAGAGGCCACTAAGTTCTGTCAAAAGTGTGTGCTTGCTAATGGTGTCTTAGATTCCCAAAGCAAACAGAGTGTAGGAAGGCAACACACAATCACTAAAATAAAGTGATCTTTCATAAGTTGACAACACGGGAAGTATTCTTGTGAAGGTTTTCTAAGAAACCTAAGGCTGAGTGACCTACTACTTTTGGCAAATTGGTTATCAATTTAAAGGATCTCCAAACATTAGCACTCAGGGCCAGCTTGGATTGGACACTTCTTAGGCTTACATGTTCCTCTAATGTTTATGAACTATCCCTTATATAGTCAACAAAAAAAGATGATTCAAAACAAAACAAACACACAAACAAAACAGAAAAATATGGTTCAAAACAAAACAAACACACAAACAAAAAAGACCCATAAAATAAGACTTTGTATATGTATGTAAATAACAGCAAAAGCAAAGAAATAGCAAGGGAATAAACAGATATGGAAAAAAATATTTATCAAATTGTGTATCTCTAAAGTGAACTATTTGTTGACATAATAAAAAGCTTATGTCTAATTGCCAAATGGTGCATTTCAAAACCAAAGGTTATATGACTTAATATATGAAGATACAGGTGAAATTACCCTACACAAAGACGTAAGTTTAATTGCCTTCTATGTAAAGACCTACATGATTACAAATCCTAGGACAACTACATAAATTCAGCAACAAGAGCTCAGTAAAATTAGCCAGAGTGAGAAAATTGTTGACAATGACCCTCATGCTAGTACATGGGAAGGACAGAATGTGGGCATGAGGGGGTCCAGTGAGTGACCCTGTTGATCAGAGCATCTCCTGGAATGTTACCAAATAAGGGGTCTTCAAAATTATCTTGGTGAAGCCTCTAGAAATATGAAACATGGTGAGACTAAATACATAAAATTTTTTTTAAAAAGCATAAAAGCTGGCTGGGTGTGGTGGCTCATGCCTGTAGTCCCAGCACTTTGGGAGGCCGAGGCAGGCTGATCACGATGTCAGGAGATCGAGAACATCCTGACTGACACAGTGAAACCCCGTCTCTAGTAAAAATACAAAACATTAGCCGGGCGTGGTGGCGGGCGCCTGTAGTCCCAGCTACTCCCGAGGCTGAGGCAGGAGAATGGCGTGAACCCGGGAGGCGGAGCTTGCAGTGAGCCAAGATCGCGCCACTGCACTCCAGCCTGGGCGACAGAGCGAGACTCCGTCTCAAAAAAAAAAAAAAATACAAAAAATTAGCCAGGCATGGTGGCGGGTGCCTGTAGTCCAAGCTCCTTGGGAGACTGAGGCAGGAGAATGGCGTGAATCCAGGAGGCAGAGCTTACAGTGAGCTGAGATTGCGCCACTGCACTCCAGCCTGGGCTACAGAGTGAGATCCCGTCTCGAAAAAAAAAAAAAAAAAAAAAAGGGCAAAGGCTAAACAAATTGCTTACTATAGTAAGGGATAGTTATGCTAGGCAGATACATTTTCTGTGAGCAGAAGACTGTTCATTTTATATGGAGTTTTTAGAAAGTGTGGAGTTTAGGGATTGAAAACCTTGCAGCCTCTGAGAGCTGGTTGACATCACCTGTAGCAATATGATTACTCATATGAGACTGTTGATTAGTTGGCACTCATTTATTGAAGTGATTCTGATCCTGCCTGAGTGATTATCAGAAGTAAGGGCTGACAGTGCTTGCTTGGCATCCAAACACATGTTCACTGAGGCAAGTTGTTGATTGACTGACAGGTTTTGCACTGGTTCTGGTGGTTCCTTGTTGCCATGGCTACAGAACAATGAGTCTTTTCCTAAATTTATGGAAATGACTTTATTCTCACAATTTGGGAAATATTGGCCCAGACCAAATATTTTGTGATTACAAAATTCTGTGAAGGGGTTGTCCCAGAGCCTGACAAATTTTTCTCTCACTCTGAAATACAAAATACATTTTATTCTCCATCTAGAAGGAAAAGATAAGCCAGGAATTTAGGAACAAATTCTAGTCTTTCCTTTCAAGAGATGGGTTAGGGGAGATTTCATTCTTCCTGGATATGTCCACTAGAGGTTACTAACTCAAAGGCCCTCACGTTTCAGATACAGATCATTCATGATTCATGAGTAGCGGAGTGAGATTTAAGGTATAATATAGAGTTCTGCAGTAAACAGGAGAACGCAGATTCTTCTAAAGAAGTCGATGAAATTTACATTGAAAACACTCTGCTGGCCAAAAACGACTTGTCTATGAGCTAGACTTGCCTACAGACAATGGCTGCATCAAAAGAAAAGTTTTGTTAGTTTATTTCTTAATAATTTATTCTATCCCATTATCACCATTTAACCCTCACTGGAAATAAAGTTTTATTTGGGTGTTTTCTTTTTCTGAACATGTAGAACCAAGTCCCATGCATAGAATGGCATCTATTTATAATGCTGATGTTGGAAGAAAAGATCATTTTTATAGGTTCAAGTATGTCACATTAGGCTTGTAATAAGATTATGTTTGGGGACATAATTGTCCAGGTAAGACAATGATGTATCTTTACTTGTGTAATACTGTGCATTTTTAAAAAAGCATTAAATGTTATAAATCATGAAGGATGCAAAGATGACTGTGTCTCTGGTAATTAATAGGCATGTTGTTATTCCTAGCAGAAACCTTGGATTCATGCTAAAATGATTTTTCTCATCACAGGCTGTGAGCCCATTCCTGTGCGCTATCTTGAGTGGAGCAACATTGAATCCATCATAGCCATCGCCTTTTCATGCCTGGGAATCCTCGTTACCTTGTTTGTCACCCTAATCTTTGTACTGTACCGGGACACACCAGTGGTCAAATCCTCCAGTCGGGAGCTCTGCTACATCATCCTAGCTGGCATCTTCCTTGGTTATGTGTGCCCATTCACTCTCATTGCCAAACCTACTACCACTTCCTGCTACCTCCAGCGCCTCTTGGTTGGCCTCTCCTCTGCGATGTGCTACTCTGCTTTAGTGACTAAAACCAATCGCATTGCACGCATCCTGGCTGGCAGCAAGAAGAAGATCTGCACCCGGAAGCCCAGGTTCATGAGTGCCTGGGCTCAGGTGATCATTGCCTCAATTTTGATTAGTGTGCAACTAACCCTGGTGGTAACCCTGATCATCATGGAACCCCCTATGCCCATTCTGTCCTACCCAAGTATCAAGGAAGTCTACCTTATCTGCAATACCAGCAACCTGGGTGTGGTGGCCCCTTTGGGCTACAATGGACTCCTCATCATGAGCTGTACCTACTATGCCTTCAAGACCCGCAACGTGCCCGCCAACTTCAATGAGGCCAAATATATCGCCTTCACCATGTACACCACCTGTATCATCTGGCTAGCTTTTGTGCCCATTTACTTTGGGAGCAACTACAAGATCATCACAACTTGCTTTGCAGTGAGTCTCAGTGTAACAGTGGCTCTGGGGTGCATGTTCACTCCCAAGATGTACATCATTATTGCCAAGCCTGAGAGGAATGTCCGCAGTGCCTTCACCACCTCTGATGTTGTCCGCATGCATGTTGGCGATGGCAAGCTGCCCTGCCGCTCCAACACTTTCCTCAACATCTTCCGAAGAAAGAAGGCAGGGGCAGGGAATGCCAAGTGAGTTATCTGACCTGGGTTTGTCTCTCTTCTCTCTTCCTTTCTGTCTCTCTCTCTCTCTCTCTCACATATCTTCTTCTAGTTTTCTGAGTTGTCTCTTCTATTTCCCCAATGTCTTTCTCTTTCTTTCTTAATCTTTTCTCCCTTTCTTAAATCTCACATTCTGTTGCAGTAAGAATGCAGAACTGAGGCTCCTCCCGGTTTTCATTTCTTTGAAAGAAAAGGAGCAGGAAACAATCCTTATTCTTGCCTAGAAGCGGAAGCTTCGGTTCTGCCAGTAACTTTACCGTTTCACATGGGTCCTCCTTCTATGGAGCATCGTTGTGCCCCTGGGGACTGGGTCGGAGAGGCAAGCACTAATTATAATGTCTAGTTCTGACCGTGGTGAAGGTAGCTTCTGTTTTATTTTTATCATTCTGGAATCACACCACTTCTAAACCGGGGTGAAGGGGAGGAAAACTTAGCACCTGGAGAAATTGCCATTTCAAAATTTGTTCACCACTGAGCGCCAAGTATGTCCTAAAATAAGATCCTGCAAGCAACTGATTTATCTCTCTTATTTATTGAACTTGAATGTATATTGTTATAAACATGTTCCACGATGCTATACATGAATTGGGTCATCTCTGCTACTGCAAAGTCATGATCAGAATAGTTTCTTAGTCATAAAGCACCAAAAAAAAAAAAAGGGAACCAGGTGATAAACCCCAATCTTGAGATGAATTTTATTCAAAGTCCAGATGAATTATATTTCTATAATTCTTCAGAGTTGTTTTTATAATAAGCACTTTCCTATCCTTTTTCTATTTTGAGAAGAAGCATATGTTAAATTTGCATATGTCACCTCTTTCTGTGACCCATGAAAACAAATTTCATGTAATGTTTTTTATTTCAAAAATAGCATGGACGCTTGAAGTTCTAAAGGTAACCGAATTATCCAAAAATTAAGTCATTTTCTCCACTAGCAGCATTAATTTTACTCTTTCAAACAATCCTTTAAAGACAAAAAGTTTTAATAATAATCATGATAAGGTACAGATTATTTAATAATTATTCCATCCATCTGAACCTGTCAGCAGGAATATTATTTCCCCCCATTTTGTAGGTGAGAAAAGTAGTCTTCTGTAAGTTTTTATAACTTGTATTTATTATTATTATTTTCTTAATCCCAAATGTGATAGTAGAATTTTTGTAACTTTTCAATGTAATTCCCCTTAGTTATTCTTTATTTAGGTCTTAACTGATATGATACTTCTCACTTTAATACATGCCAAAAATTTTACATCCTTTAAATTTTTTGGTTTTTGTATCTTTACTTTCCAAACAGCAACATGGGCATCTTTTGCAGAATTTATATACTTTGAGGATCTAACAAGGGAGTCTTTGGGAAAACATACCTTTGAAATCCATTTTATGGATTTCAAGTAAAGACATCCCTAATTTTTTCTAAACTAGGATGAAGCCAATAATGTACGCTTACATCTTGGTATATCAATTTTTAAGTTTGTTATAAGATGTTGATTGTAAAAGTGGTTAGCCTTTTTTTTTTCTCTTACCATGTTTTTTTTAATTCTAGCCAAACTCCCTTCAGGAGCAAACTCCTGTCAGGGAGTTATCAGGGAGCATGAAAGCAAACCAACAGTGCCACGAAATGGAAAAAAAAAAAAAAAAAAAGACAATTAGTCCAGATGTAAAATGGCATCACTAACAATTTTCATTAAGAGGGAAGAAATAAGAGGAAAGAAAATGAAAGGAAAGAAGGCATTCCTTAAACTGGAGTATTCACAAGAATTAAAAGATTCACTTTATTGCATCACCTACGGTTTTCTGAGGGTTCCATTACAGCATCCACCATTATTCCACTCCATGTTTCTAACTCACTTGCCTTTATTATGGTTCTTCAGAAGCTTCCTTGTAATTTTTAGGTATGGGTCATTTTTGAAAGTTCTTCTAACCATTTAAGGTAGAGAGAAAACCTATATAATTAAGTTATCTTGTGTTGGTGCCCAGGAATATGCATTTTTGAAAGCTCTCCCAGTGATTCTATGTTCAGACAGATATGGGCACCTGTTTAAGAGAACAGTGACTAATGAAGAGTATGCAGTGCTTGCTGCAGAGATAAGTTGGAGCTATCTGATGTCACATTAACAATGCTGAGCATTTCTCTCATGTCCAGGCATTGCTGCAAGAGATTACCTTCCCACACCTGGAACCACTTTCCTTATAAACTGAGAGCATTCCCTTCACTATTAGAAATTTAGAAATTAATTTCATATGGGATCTTGCTTTTGAGAGAAAAATCAGCACAGTCTAAATTAACTGGATTGGTTGTCTAGGAAGTGCTGGTTTCATCAGTAAATTGTTGAACTATTAGCTGTAATTTATCAAGCATTATTACATTCATTTAATAAGGAATATATTTCTAATTAAAAATTATAACCCGCAGCTTTCTGAGTACAATTTATACCTACTGAATATGCACCAAGCAAATGAGCTGACCCAGAGAGGGTATTTGAGGCTAACCTTCTATGGAAAACAATCATCTGTTTACTCATTTTCTCATTTATTCTGCTGTTGCTCCTGCTGTAACTATGTGAGACTGTAATTTTAGTATATAAAAAAGAATCTCAATGCTTATGTTTTTACCTTTTTATTGCCATTTAATGTTTTCTTAGTTTGTCTCCAAAGTTACAAAAAGCACAAACAATCTAATATTTTTACAGCAGCAAAAATCTGCTAGAGTTTTGCCAACTGAAGCAAAGGGGCTAAAAACTCTAGAGAACACATCACCCAATGAGTTTATTGCTATTCTGGATGTGTAATTCCTACATTTATGGTACACTGAGGGTGTTCAGCAGTCTGCATGTGTAGCTATAAACACAGAACAGATGCTGTAATGAAGAGCTTCCAACTGATCTATCTGTTTGAACATTGTTTTGAGGAGTTGCAAGTCCAACGGCATTCTCATGACAGGCTGTTTCTGAGATACATGATTGGAATGATGTTGCGTGTCTGTTTTTAGCAAAGTTTACTTCAATTTTTTATTTTATTCACAGCTGAATATCTGACACAACCAAAGGTTTGGGCACTTGCTTTACATTTTCTGGAATATAATTTAGGAGGAGTTTAATCAATACACTGGCTGTTAGGGTTACTTGAGTTATTTATAATCAGAAGTCCCTTCAGGCATACTTGTATCCTGGGAGATCAACTTAAGTTACCTTTGACACCTCTCATTTCTTTAGCTTTTTTAAAAAATGAAAATGAATGGAAAAATATTCAGGACTCAGTAGATTTAAAAATATTGAAAAAATCGATTTATTGGCAACAGAAGAAAATGGAAATCAATGGATATTGATGAGGAAGTAAATTAATTAGATCCAAGTAATTTAACACTTCCTTTTAAGGCAAAATGAGTTAAAAATATTCACCTAAAAAATTCAAATATCATATAAATGACATGCTTCTTTAAAAAGTAATTACATCAGTGATTACATGTCAAACTAACATCTCTAGTTAATTCCTAGATAAATAAAATCACTGAGTGCCAAACAATTTGATGGCACATGGAGCTAAAATGTGACAATACATTCCTATGACATTTTGCATGCAAAATTGTGTACAAAACTAAAAACAATTACAACCCCTCCTCCCTAAAGGCATCAGACTGACACAAGGAAGTAATTTTAAAATATAGGTTACTAAGTAAATGGATATTATTATATGCTACCTTGATTATTTCTTGAGTATTTGAGTATGTTTTTAACTGAGTCAAGAACCAAGTGAAATTCTAAATGGAATGATGCTCAGAGGAAATTTTCCACTTTGTTCTCTGCTAGAAATATATTTTGTCCACCAGTAGAAGCAAATAAGCCTGCAACATTAGTCATTATGTCCTGGGTAAGCATTTTGATTTTCTTTCCTCTGATTATGAAAATAAATGTATTAGTGAGTTTACAGATATCACTGCCAAATAAAAGTGGCATGTTCTCCTCTTTTTTATTTTTGATACAGTTCTCATTTATGTTTATAGCTCTGCTAAATTTTTATTATTTTTAATTGACACATAATAACTATACCTATTGATAGGGTACACTGTAATATTTCAATACTTGAATACCATGTGCAATCATCAAGTCAGGGTAATTAGCACATCTATCATTTCAAACATTTATCATTTCTTAGTGTTGGGAATATTCAAAATCCTCTCTTCTAACTGCTTGAACTGTTGTTAACTATAGTCACTATACCTTATTAGAACTTATTTGAAAGAACTCATTCACTATTCTGGCTCACAAACAGGATAATCTTGTCATGTTCAAATTATTTTTCTCTTAATCACACAATATATAGCTTTAAAAGCTATTGTAATTCTTCATGATATTTATAGTAAACATCAGAAGATTTATTGAAACATTTGTGATAGAATTTTACTACTGGATAGTAATATTTATTGAGGATCAATTTCTCATTCATTCATTTATGCAATCAATCACTGTTTCAACAGTAAGCTTAAAAGCACTTAGGTACTTGATATGGTGCTAGGTAGTCAAGATAAAAAATACATATATAAGAGGCAGGCCCTGACTGCACCAATCTTGCAATATGGGAAGGGAGATACTAAAAAATATAACTAAATGTACTATGTTATGTGCCATAGTAGAAAACCAATATAACATTCTCAGTGCCCAGGGAAGAAAGAGATTAAGTCCAGCTAATGGAGTAGTATCTGTAGAAGGATTGGAAAGATCTTCGAGTAAAAGTAGCATTTGAACTTGACCATAAAACATGTTTTTCAACTGGAGAAATTGTGCTATGCTAGACTATTTTATATAGAGAAAATAACATAAGTGAAGATTCAGAAATGTTAATGCACTTTCATGCCACGACATAGAATTTGTTATGCATGAAGCACATAGAGAGATGTAGTGTTGAAGCACATAGAGAGATGTAGTGTTGAGCAACTTTGCAAATGCAAGAAGAGTATAGAATATAGGTAATGGTTAATGTCCCAAGAGGAAGTTTCAGTACTTTTTCTATAAACCACAAAGTGCAATAAAGGTTTTTGTGAAGTTTCATCATCATGTGTAAGCTTTAGGGGAAGAAACTGACTTACAGAAAGACCAGTCAATAGAGTGCCACAGTAATCCAATAACAGGTAAAAATAAAAGCCTTAAACTAGAGCAGTAGAGTGAAAGTTGAATCCAAGACATGCATATGAAAAAGTTTTCTGAGCTTAATTCACTAGACTTGAAATACCAGTTATGTGAGGTGAAAGAAATAATAAGAAAATAGAATAGGACTCTTATGATTTGAGCCCAAGTGAAATACTGCCACTATTAAAACAGATAAGGAATACAGGAGCAGGACAGAGGAGATATTGACAAGTTGGGTTTCAGATTAATTAATTGAAAGTGCTATAAAGTCATCCAAAGGGAGGTATCCATAAGGTTCTTAGAAATTTAAGTCTAGAGCTTAAGAGAAAGGTCTAGGCCAGACCTCTAAATTTGAAGATCAATTGTCAAAATATTAAAGTGCCCAAGAGGGTGGTTATAACATGAGAAAAGAAGAAATACCAGGAAGAACAGACATTAGGGAACTCTTACACTTAAGAGGTAAGATAAGGAAAATCTGAAGGCAGTAGACAAAGTTTATCAAAAGCATGTGGGGAAATAAAAGGATGCAATATTATGGAAACCAAGGAGACCTTGTATTAATGTGCTCAGGTTGTGAAAACAAAATACCACCAACTGAGCTGCTGAAATAAAAGATGTGTATTTTCTCACAGTTCTGGAGGCTGAAAATCAAGATCAGGATGCCAACATGGTTGGTTTCTGGTGACGGCTTTCCTGTTGAGTCACAGCCAGCCACCATCTTGCTGTGTGCTCACATGACTTCTTCTTTGGGAGATAGAGATAGAGGATATAGATAGCAATGATAGAGACAGCGAGACAGCTCTGTTGTGTTTTTTTGTTTGTTTATTTGTTTGTTTTTTTACATGGGCACTAATCCCATCCTAGGAGCCCCATCCTTATGACCTCATCTAAACCTAATTACCCAAAGTCTCCATCTCCAAAACAATCTCTATTAGGGCTTCAATAGATGAATTTTGGGGAGAATGACTCATATATTCAGTCAATAACAGAATGTTTCAATAAGATAGAACTTGAGGTCTTATCCTTGGAATCACAAAGAATGGGGACTGTATGGTTAACCTTGAGAGGTTTCAGTGCTATAATCTGGGTAGAAGTTATACTGCAATAAGTTGAGGAGTTTGGCATTAAAAGAAGGAGGAAATTCCGACAGTTTTTAAGGAGGTTGAAGAAGAGGGAGGAAGCGTATCATAGAGGAGAACTTTAAGCTTCTTTGTAATATCTGAGAAAAGACGTGACAAAGAAGGAAAAGTTGGAAACATAAGAGAGAGATCATCTGGTGTATGCTGGGAGGCCTGGCCAAGAGCTTGGCTGTTAGCAGAGGCATCTGACATTAATGGAGAACTATGACAATGAAGCACCAACTCTGAGGATGTGTGTGGGTGACACTGGTTCTCACTCAGCTGTGTTTATGTGTAATGGTTGATATTAAAATAGTACGAAAAATCAGGCTGGGAGCTTATCATCATTTTTATTAAAATTTGAAAATAAACCCCATCCTACTGATTTTATTGGGCCTCTGGACTTATAAACATTGACAGTAAGATTTGAGAAGGGACAAATGAGGGAAAGCCTGGAAAGGAAGGTGTGTTCTTCTGGAATTACTGATGGGCAGGAGCACTCTCAGCCTGTAAGTAGGTGCACTTTGTAGAAGAAAGAAGGGTAGGCTGGGCATGGTAGCTCAAGCCTATAGTCCTAGCATTTTGGGAGGCTGAGGTGGGTGGATCACCTGAAGTCAGGAGTTCAAGACCAGCCTGGATAACATGGCGAATCTCTGTCTCTACTAAACATGCAAAAATAAAATTAGCCAGGCGTAGTGGCGTGCACCTGTAATCCCAGCTACTTGGGAGGCTGAGGCAGGAGAATAGCTTGAACCTAGGAGGCGGAGGTTGCAGTGAGCCAAGATCGCACCACTGCACTCCAACCTGGGCAACAAGAGCAAAACTCCATCTCCAAAACAACAACAACAACAACAACAACAACAACAAAAACAATAAAGGAGAAGGAGAAGAAGAAGAAAGAAGGGTATTGTGTATCCAGAGTTAGATTCAGTTGGGGATACAGCATGCCCATATGTTCTGTGTGATTGGAAAGAGGTAGAAATCCTTAGACCCATCCCTGATGGGTCATAGTGCCTAGGTGGCCAGCACAAGGATATTTTGTTTGAGGTAAAGTCCTGTGCTCCTCAAAAAATCAGGCCAGAATGTTCTCACTTCCTGAAAGATGCTTCACCTGAAGGCCCTTAGCATACTTTAGAATGAACATAGCTTAGTAAGTAAATGGCATGTGGAGGACAATGCTGCTGCAGGAGACCACCTGGAAAGCCACATGCTCAAGTTCAAGGAAGGGGTGAACGGCCCCAGGATAATGGAGATGCACATTCCCTGTCCCCAACCTGGTGCAGCAAATTTGCAGTCACCACCATTTCCTTGATTTTTCTCTTGCAAATAACACACTTGCTCCACAAATAACACAGAAATAGCTACTTTTAACACTTTTAATACTTATGGCTCATATTTTCAAGTTCTCACCTGAGACAGACCATGGGCACCTATTATGCTATATCTTCAAAGAGAACATAATTCCTTTTAGATATAGTTCATCTTTTATATTTCAGATTCAAATAAACTTGTATAGTCAATGCATATTCAAGTTCTGAAACTTAATATTTTATTCTCATATGTTAATGTGTAGTTTCTAAACTGAATTCATAAATATTCCCAGATAATTATGTGTAATGGCCCAAGGCGGGTACGTTCGTAATACCATCATGCAAATAAAGAATCTGAGGCTTGGAAGGCTCAATGCCATTTTTATAAGAGGAATAAATGGGGCCAAAAATCGTTGTTTTCTGGATAAAAATCATTTATTTTTATCATTCAATGGCTCTTTAAGTTTGTTACCTCAATAATGTATTTATCATTCATGCATTAAATTCAATTAATAAGAGATAGAGCCCATTCCCAAAAAATTCATGGTATAACACATGGTTACAATCTCATTGTGTGCATGAAATGATAAGAAACAGTATAATGTGGTGACTCATGTGAATGGGAAATTTCAGAGTCAGATGTTGTTTTTAGTCAGTTTGAACTGCTATAACTAAAATATCATAGACTGGGTGACTTAACAGCAGAAATATATTGCTCACAGTTCTGGAGGCTGAGAAGTCCTAGATTAGGGTGCTAGCAGGTGGGGTCCTAGTGAGGGTCCTCTTCCGGTTTGAAGATGGCCATCTTCTCATTGTATCCTCACATGATAGAGAGCAGAGGAGGGAGGAAGCAAGCTCTCTCCTGTATCTTCATTAGGGCACTGATTCCTTCATGAGGGCCCCACCCTCTTGATCTAATTATCTTCCAAAGGCCCTACCTCTTCATACTCTCACATTGGGAGACTTTAACATATGAGTTTTGGAAAACACAAACATTCAGTTCATAGCAGATGTCTATCGAGTCTTCTGTTTTCTTTCAAATTACTAGTCCTTGGACAAATTGCTTAACTTCTATGTATTTCAGTTATAAAAATGGATAATAGTAGTGCTTATCTCATAGGGTTCTGAGAAGGATAAAATGAGAAAATTTGTATAAAGAGCACAGCACAATACCTAAGTAATTGAGAAAAATCTCAATAATTGTTATCCCGTGACATTAAAATTATAAAAACATGGGAAGGTATATGAAAGTTCATATACTATACTAATATAAAATTATTAATTAACCCTTCAAGTAAAGACAATTCTAGAAACTGGGGATATGCCTTAGCCTTATGCATTCATTATATTAATGCTATAAAAAATGGAGGAGCTGTAAGTCTGCTAGAAGTGGAGGCATGCAACTGTTACTCTATGTGAGATGTGTGAAGAAGGACACCCTGTATGACACGGTTTGGCAACCTGTCCCTGCTTGGCCTCAGCTAAAGAAAAATGAGGTCATTTGCATCCCATCTGCTAGCCTTAGTGTCCAGTGTAAAGTGTTATCAACTTAAAAGTGAAGCAGACTGTGTGAATGTGTTGTAAAGCTAGTCCAGGAGCAAAAGTATTGAGAGTTTGGAGAATGAAGAAAATAAGAGGAAAGTCTCAGTGGGTTTGGAAGCTTCAGTTCACAAGAATAGAGCCTAAAGGGTAATTAATTAGAACACTTTGGCTGCAAGTTATAGACGACAACTTAAGCTAGCCTAAGCAAATGGGGTGGGTTATTTAATGTAAAAATATAGGAAATAATATCAGGTATCTCATATGACATAAAGGACAGGGTCTAGAGTGGAAGGGCTCCAGGTTTCTGTCTTCTTGCCTCCTGTCTCACCCTATGCCTTCTTCATCTTATCCTCAGATATCTTTATTTCGTGAGCACTCATGGTGAGTCTAAGGATAACCATGCCAATGCTCATGAGTTCACATGTTGTTATAGGTCCAGATTCCCAAAGAGAATGACTGAATTCCCTCCACCCACAGGGTTCTGCATAGCACAGAGAGAAATACTGTCCATGGAAGGGGAAGAAAACTCCATGGCTCTGTTAGAGGATCCATTTGTTATGAAAGTTTGAGGTGTAGAGTCAACCAAGTTTAAAAGCCAGACCTTATCTTCACTTCTATTACATAGATTTCTGGCTATAAAATGCCTCTCCGTTGCCTCTGGATGAAGACTAAGAAAAGACGAATGTTAAGTTTTGGTTTTTTTTGGTTTGTTTTGCTTTGATTTGTCTTATGAAGAAAATAGATCATTAGGACATTGTCTTCTGAGTTAATAAAAATACATTATAAGTTACAGGACAACAATAAAATATTATTGTTAACATTAGTTAATAGAATAAAAAAAAGAAAATCAGTGAGTATTTAATCAAGTTAACAAAAAATGTACCTATAATAACATTTTATTTCAACAGAGTAAGGGAAGCCTCCTATAACTGAAGGCAACTTAATACTAGCCTCTATGCAGATTATCTGTAAGATATATGAGGAATTGGCTGCTAACAAAATTAGGCCGAGCCCCTAGGTGATGCTGCTCCAGGTAATGAAAAGCAACTCTTTGAAAGAAATCAATAACAACAGGAAATACTTTCCTTCCCCAGATTTTCCAGTTATATAAATATATTCTCAAGTTACCATGCTCCTAGCAAATACCCTCAAGTACTGTGGGAATTAATATCTTTTTCCACTTGATCAGACTTTATATTCTTATATTATTTGGCTTAGATGGGTATAAAAAATATAGACTTATATAATAAAAGTACATTAAAAGAAATTATGATAATGGGGTTGGAGTAGTGATGAGGGAGAAGAGGGATGCTGTCAGCCAGTTCTGTGACTGTAGCTGTTGATTACATTAGTGTCTTACTGCAAACTTTAAGTAAGGTTTTTATAATTCAGTCCTTAATTTAAAAAAATTACAGAGTCAACTATTTTACAAACCGTGGACAATTTATTGGTAAAGAAAATAGCACAGTCTGTGATCTTTGCTTTGTCTTACAAAGAAAATAGATCATTAGGACATTGTCTTCTGAGTTAATAAAAATACATTATAAGTTACAGGACGACAATAAAATATGATTGTTAACATTAGTTAATAGAATAAAAAAAGGAAATCAGTGAGTATTTAATCAAGTTTGAGTGTAGGGGAGTAGAGGAATACCAGCAAGAAACCTGGCCACAACAATGTGACAAGGTGAAGTTCTACAACAGAGGAAGTAGGGAATGTTTGGGAGGCACCTAGAGGGCCTCTAGTAAAGGCCTTGGAGGTAGGGAAGGTCTACCAAGCTCTATGGACAATAGTTCCCATTAGCCAGACCAAGAAGGAGATTAAAAAAGTGGGGGTTAAGGTGGAGGAAGTTCAGAGAGAGTATTCTAGGCAGACGGACTACGATGTAAAGAGATTTGGAGGCAAACAAGACCTCAGCTTATTAGGAAAATGAAGAAAAAAATAAAAGGTTTCAGTAGGGCTGGTATTCCTTGTAAGGAATGTTTGTTTAGTTTCAAGTATGTGAAGCCAAAAGTTATTTCAGGGCTGATCCTAGCATAAAATCACTTTTGCTAGGATGGTTAGAATTATAGGCTTGGTTTCAAGGGCTGAAACATACCTCTTAAGATCCAGAAGATAAACACTGTTGATTCATTCATTCAATAAACAACTTTCAAGCACCTAATTGTGTCAGGCACTGGGACAACTGCAATGGTGAACAAAGAGATCTGGCTCCTGACTTTGTGGAAACTGAAATCTAGCTAGTAGACTGGGCATAGAACAAGACAATTCAAGCACAGTGAGTGTTTCTATGAGAAGTACGGGTGTTATAGGAGTGTTATTAGAAGTCTCCAACCAGTCCAAAAATGCTGGAAATGTTTCCAGGAAGCATTACCCTAGCTAAGATTTCTGAAGAAGGAGAAGGGGTCGGTTAGGAAAGGAAGAAGGCTGATGGGATAGAGCAGTCATGGAATCTGGATGTAAAGACATGAAAAAAAGGCACTCACAGATGATGGAAATGAAGCAATTCCAGGATGCCTGGAGCAGAGGAAGTAAGAAGGAAAACATAGTGAGACAAGACTGGACAGGTCTCTAGGGCCAGATTACTTAGAACTAGTTAGAGGAAGCCTTATGAGCTTGGACCTTATCTTCTGGACAATGAGAATCCACTCAGGTCACAATGCAGGGTGCACTGTGATTGGTGAGATGTGTGTTTCAGAACTATCACTCTACCCCCTGTGTGGAGGATGTTTAGGAGGCGAGCAAGATATAAGCCTGAGCTCCGGGAGGAGACTCGTACAGGGTCCAGGGAAGAGATTACAGTGGCCTGACCTGTGGCTTTAACAGGTGGGATGAAGACAGTGAACAAAGAGAAATACTTAAGTAAGAACAAAAGTAAAAGTAAAGTTGCTCAAAAAATTCAATGTTAAGATGTACACAGAGCCAACAGAGACATGACTTTGCCTCAGGATTGTTGAGCTCCAAGACCTACAAAAGTTGAACTATAACCAGAATAAATGTATAAACATACTAAAACATGACTGATCTGGAAAAGGAGGAGAGCAGAGAAAAGCAGTCACCCAAGAAAACGTTGGAAATGGCCACAGATCTCTATATGGAGGAGGTGGGTGAAGGGCTTGGTGACCAATGGGCTCATTACGAATTTAAGATGAACCTAACTGTCTTCATTTGATGCCATCAAGTGTTTAACTATTGAATCTTGTAACCGTTCATCCCCTCCTTCTGCCTCCCTGTGAACAAGCAATGGTCAAATCTTGTCTCCCCTTACAAGTCTATTGATATATGTTGCAGCATTGTCAACGCTGTATGTTATTTCCACTGCAAATGAAGGTGGAATGAATTCTGGCATGTGACAATATTACTTCATGAACTGTTTAATGTAAGTATCCTAGCTGACATATCATTCTTTTAGGGGCAGATGAAAATAAGCCCTGCATTTAGGATTGACCTGAGAGGTGAGTAGTGGGAAGGACAACAGCAAGACTGAGAGCCAGATCCTGGCTGGCCCTTGGAAAACCCTTCCTTAGGAATGTGCACTCTTTGGGGTTCACAGCAGCTCACCATGTTTTTCACATTTTATTTTTGTGGAGTTCAGTTCATTTACAGTAGAGACGACAATACCCACATTCTGCTTATCACACTACCCATGAACATACTACATTCATATGGCATCATACTGTTCTAAGATATTGAATTATGTAGTAAGTAGATTTTAAGAATCAGCTCAAAGTTTGTTTCCCAAAGCCTACCTTATTATACCTGTGCTCAGCTTTTCTGACCAGAAATTCATAGACAGCTCATGTGTTAACATGTACTACATCTATATTTCATTTCTCCTACAGTAAGAATCCTAACTCCCAAGAAAATGGATGAGAGGGTCAGAATATCTCATAAGTATATATTTTTATTATTCCATGATAGTCATACAAATGTCCTAGAATAACTGCTAATATTACCGTTACCAACTCATTACTGAGAAGAGTTAAAACAAATTTCATACTATCTTCCCATCTCCTTCTTTTAAAATAGTTTTACTATATCTACATTATCTGAGTACAATACCCTCTTTCTTTTAACTTTCATTTCATCTTAGTTCTACAATTAAGGATATGTTTAACACTTACCTCCTGTTCCTATGATGATGGCTCCCTAGTTATTTCACTAGTCTGAAGCTTATAATCTTGTTCTAGAGTAGATTTCTCAGGAAAAGTTCATGGGACTAAAACTTACATTTTGCTTATTGAAAACCTTTTGTCTACAATCTTTATCTCAAAAGCTAATTTTGCTGGATACAATTCAGGGTGCACATTTTATTTTTCTTAAGTATTTTCAATATATTGTTCCAGTTACCTTTAGTATAAAAGCTTTGCTGCCCCCAAATCTGATAATTATCTTTTTTCTCTTATAAAACACTTACTGATTTTTCCTAGACATCCAAAATATATTTTTCTTTTTCTATAAAGTCTAGTGATTTTACTAGAAAAGTTATTGGTACTGATTGTATTGGGTCAATATTCTTAGAAATGTAATGCTCTTTTAACATGGATTTACATTTTTTTTTAATTTTAGGAAAGTTTTCTTGAATTACAGTCTTCAGCATTTGTTTCCTTGCTTTAGTTTTCTTTGTCAAGAATTCCTAGTATCTATATATTAAATCATCTTTTACACATTTTCTCTAATCCTTTTTATTCTCTGATTTCATGTACATGCTATTGAAGTATAATTATACAGAAAATATGCATTGATATTAATGACAGTTTGATACATTCTACAAATGTGTAATACACTCATGAAACCAACATACAACCAAAACCTAGGGCATTGCCCTCACTCTAGAAAGTTTCCTATTGTCCCTTTTTAATCTATCCTGCTCTCCAATTAGAGACAACCATTATTCTGATTTCTTGCCCCATATATTAATCTTGCCTGTTCTTGAACTTAATAAAAATGAAATCATAAGGTAGATATTATTATGTGTCTATTCTTTCACACAACATGAGATTCATCCATGTTCTTGCATGTAACAGGAGCTTATTCCCTTTAATTGCTGAGTAATGTTCCATTGCATGAATATACAATGTTTATTCTTCTGGTGATGAACGTATGGGTTGTTTCCAACTCTCACTATGACAAATAAAGGTACAATCAACATACATACAGAAGATTTTATTAACGTATGTTTTCATTTAGTGTGGTTATATGCTTAGGAATGAAATTGCTACGTGATAAGGCAGGTGCATGTTTAACTTATAAGAAATTGCCAAATTTACACAACACTTTTGTCATTTTGCCTCCTACCAAGAATGTATGAGACGCATTTGGTGTTGATAGTCTTTTACATTTTAGCCACTCTAATGTGTATGTAGAGGTATTTAATTATAGTTTCCATTTGCATTTTCCTGATGACTAATGATCTTGAGAGTCTTTTTATGTGTTTATTGGTCATCTATACACCATCTTTTGTGAAATGTCTATCCAAATTCTTGCTTCTTTTATTGGGCCATTTGCCTTTTATTATTATTATTATTATTATTATTATTGTTGTTGTTGTTGTTGAGATGGAGTCTCACATTGTCGCCCACGCTGGAGTGGAGTGGCACGATCTCGGCTCACTGCAAGCTCCGCCTCCCGGGTTCACGCCATTCTCCTGCCTCAGCCTCCCAAGTAGCTGGGACTACAGGCGCCCGCCACCACGCCCAGCTAATTTTTTGTGTTTTTAGTAGAGACGGGGTTTCACCCTGTTAGCCAGGATGGTCTCTATCTCCTGACCTCGTGATCCGCCCGCCTAGGTCTCCCGAAGTGCTGGGATTACAGGCGTGAGCCACTACGCCCGGCCTGCCTTTTATTATTAATCGTATAATCTGGATTTGAATTCTTTGTCTGATTTATGTATTGCAAATATTTTTTCTCAGTCTTTGACTTTTCATTTCTTATTGGTATTTTTTGATGAATGAAAGTTTTTAATTTTGATGAAGTCCAATTGATAAATTTTCCTTTTACAGTTAGTGCATAGTTCAGTGTAGAAACCTTGCCTATTCCCAGATCATAGAGATATTCTCCTATGTTTTTTTCTAGGAGGTTTATGGTTTTGACTTTTACATTTATTACTGTAATGCATTATTACTGTATTGCATTATTACTGTACACATCTTGTAATACATAAGCAGCATGTCTTAGTTTGTGTGGCTATAACAAAGCCATCCATAGACTGGGTGGCTTATATACCATAGAGGTTTATTTTTTACAGTTCTGGAGCATGAAGTCTGAGAATAGGGTACCAGCATGGGCGGGTTCTGGTGAGGGCCCCCTTTCACCATGCAGACTGTTGTATTCTTGTTGTATCTTCACCTAGCAGAGACATTGGAAAGCTCCCTGGGGTCTCTTTCATAAAGGTAGTAATCTCACTCATGAAGCCTCTACCCTCATGACCTAATTGCCTCCCAAGTGCCCCACTTCCTAATATCATCACATTGGGAGTTAGGATTTCAATGCATAAATTTGGAGGAGGCACAAACATTCAGTTCATAATAGAGTGGATCAAGGTTTTTGTTTTTGTTTTTTTTCTAAATATACATTCAGTTCACCCAGATCAATTTTTGAAAATACTGCCTTCCCTCATTGAATGACTGGTACTTTTGTCAACATCAACTGAACATACGTTTAGTCCTGATTATGAACCCTCTATTCTGTTCTATCCATGTATTCATCTATCTTTTTGCAAATACCACACTGATCTGATTACTGAAACTTTAGTCTGAAAATCAGGTAGTGCAAGTCCTTCAACTTTGTTCTTATTTTCCATGATTGTTTTGGCCATTCTAGGTTTAGAATATCATTTTCATTATTCAAAAGTTCATCGTTATGTTTCATGCTATCTCTAGGTTTTGCAGAGATGCCCATTAATAGGGTTGAAGATATTCCCTTATACTCTGAAGTTTGCTGAGAAATTGATCACAAATAAGCATTGAATTTTGTCAAATTCTTCTGTATCAGTTGAAATGATTATATTTTTCTATGTTACTGGGAAAATATATTGAATTATCAAATATTAATCAAACCCTGAATTTCTAATATAAGCCCTCCTTTGTCCTCTATATAGACTACTAGAAACAGCGTCTACTTTGTCTGACATTAGCATAACTACTAGCTTTTATTTTCATTTGGTACTTGCATGATATACCATTTTCCATCCTTGGATTTTCAGCTTTCTAACCTTTGACTTTCACCTTTTGTGTTTATATGTTTAAGGATTGTGTCTTATATGTGCAGCATCTAAGTTTGATTTTGCTTTTCAGTCAGTCTGATAATGTTTACCTTTAAGTTAGAATATCTAGTTTATTTTTATGTAATATAAATGCTGACATAATTATATTTATAGCTACCACTTAACTATTTTCTATTTGTCTCACTGGATTTATGTTCCATTTTATCTTTTTTCCTTCTTTTGATTTGTCTAATATTTATCAAAATAATAACCACTAGTATTTTAATATTCAACTTTCTCCTGTATTAGTTTGTTAGCTCTACATTCTTTTATTATTTTTTATGGTTACCATAGAAATTACAAAAAAAATTTAATCTTTCACAGTCTCAAATAAATTAGTAGTTTTATCACTTCCCAAGCAAGGCAAGGATCATGAAACACTTAAATTTATCTTGCATCACTGTTGTGCTTTTTTCCCATGCATTTCATTTCTACACATATTTTACATCCTATCTTATATTATTATTAATGTGATTGATTTGCATAATCAATATTTATGTATCACCATATGTTTCTCCTTTATGTTATAATCCAGTTACAGACTGAGCTGATTTGATGTGGACTGTGGTTTTATAAAACTTGTTCTGCTTCACCTGGTGCATCCCGTTCTAAGGGTAGAGCTATCCAAGGGTCCTGACTGAGATTCTGGGTTCTGATTGTGTACTTGAACCTCTAATCCTTTGAAAGTCTTGACTCCAATTTTGATTCCTCAGCACCGTGAGACTTCCAGAAACTCTACTCTGATTTTCAGCAGCTTACTGCTTAGTTTTGTATCCTGTGCTTTGTGTAGCCTAAAATGTGATAATTTTTCTAGAGGGCAACCACCAAGTGTCAGTCTCACTTTTCTTTGCTTCCCTCTCTCCAAGATCTCGGTTCCTCAAGTTCTAGCTGCCTTGGAGCACTTGAATTCAAAATTTTATGTCTACAGTCCTGTGAATGTATCAAAAATTTTCCTTGCTTCTTTGCCTCTTAGTTAAGACTCTCTGCCTGGATTCTTAGTCTGTTGTCCTGTATCAAGAATCATCAACAATTCCAAGGGTAAAACAGCTTGAAGATGATCCACTTACCTCTCTGAATTCCTGTTCCTTCTGATTTGTTGATCCATTGCATTCTGGTGCCACGACAGCTTCTCAATATCTTCCAGTGGTTTAAAAAAAATTATCTGGTTTTTCTTGTTGTTTTCAGTGGGAGAGTTAGTTTGCCCTGGGGTACTACATATTAGCTGAAAGCAGAAGTCTTCTTATACCAATCTTGATCCCTCCCTTTTATATTATATCTACTGCTTAACACTATTGGAGGATGTTAGAAAACCAATACCTTTCTCAATGGGCTGTGATGTGGCTATGATGTTCTTTAGGACTATGGTGATTATACTTGTAATACTATGAGAGAAATTGTATGATAATTGCTTATTCAGTTCTTTTTCAGGTTCCATGTGTGATGACATGAAGCTATTAACGCCTCTGCTTCAAGAGAAATACTAGTGTAAAATAAACCTTAGTGGAAATAGGTATCTAATATTGAGGTTAGTGCCATAGCCAAGAATTTCAGAATCCTCACAAAATTTAGGTTTTTGTGTTATAAGTCCTTTATAATTATCATTACATCTTCAGTTTTAAGCCTTTTACTAAGTAATTATTTCCTCTTTTCAAAACATCCTGAGGTGAAAATTTTAACTTTTGGCTAGTTGTTTTCATAATCCTTTTCTCTTCCCTTCTGTGATAAATCAAAGTAAGATAATAAAAAGTCTGACTTTGGCAGTTTGTCATCTAAAGTCTATCTGGAAGCACAGCAGGATATTTTCCCTTTTGTGTAACTTGATTTACCTTTTTTTCCTCCTAATTTTGAGCGTCTGCTTTCTCATTAGAAAAGATGCCTATATGTGAGAACAAACACTTAAAATGTATGTACAATTAAATAATGTACCTACAACATGAAAAGTACTAACTGTACTCTACTGTAGAATTCTGAAGTAAGAAAAACTTCAGTAGTAATTAACTTAAGAATACTAGTACTGTGCCAAATTCTATCATTTAAATTTGGCATGTCTCCTTAGTAGCTGTTCATATCTTTTAATATATAGTTTTAGAATGTTTACATTATATCTTTTTTTAAGTGAAAGAAAATATGTGTGCAGCCCCATATAGTATCTTAGTTACTGGGGAAAAGCTAAGAGGAAAAGGAATCGTAGTCTGAATTATTAGGTCCTGATAAATTTATTTTTATAATAGAAGTTATTGCTTATTTTTATATTAAAAATAATAAATATTTACAGTGTGCAATTTGGAATATATTGGGAAGCACAAGGAAGCTAAAGTTAGTTACTTCCAATTATACCTAGAAAGAAAAATCACCACTGATATTTTTATGTATATCCTCGTTTTAACACACACATGTATACATACATGCATATACATACACATTATTTTTACTATTTTTTAAATTTAAATTTTCCTGGGGATATTATGACATTCAATATTAAATTTTATAATTAATTTAATAATTTATACTAAAAATCATTGCTTTTGCTATCCATTCAATTAGCAAAGTAATAGAGAAGCTCAAAATTATTTCTTGCTAATATTCGTATTTAGAATATTTCTATATACTGTTTTGATTTATTCAGTCATTCATTTAACACTCATATAAGTAGAGTGGCCATATGTATTTTTACCTACCCAGGCAGTCCCAATTTATCCCTTTTTTATGGCTTAATTATAGAGGAAACTTCTTTCACTCTTAAAAGTAATGTTTGCATGAGAAATTCTATGGTTTTCTTAATTATTTGAAAAAACTGGGGCATATGAAAGCAGAATAATGTGGCACATAAGGTAATTCTGACATGAATTATGTCCATCTTTAGAGACTATGGCCTATGGGAGATTAGAATTAACATTAACAACATGCAAGGAGTAGAAACGATCACAGGAGAGGTACAGAGATTTCGCCTACATTGCAATGTGAATTGTACAGGAACTTGACAAACATGTTGGAATTGTGAAGGAAACATATGCAAGATCCCATGAAGGCTAAGGATCCTTTAGGGAACCTAAACATTATCAAAGAAACAGAGGGAAGAAAAATATTAAGATATCATTTTACAACCCTTGGTTTGGCAAAAATTAAGAAATGAAGAATTCTGATAAGACTTTTGTTTTGGGTAGAATGAAAGAGACTGTGGCGGAATAGCTCCCAAGAAGAATAATTGGAAAAACAACAGGAAGGACAAAGATAGTTTATTTACAGCATCAGGGAGCTACTGAAATGATGAAGATTAATGAGACTCAAATTTCAGAGAAAGGAGAACTGAAAACTGAGACAATTATCTGCAACACTGTTTCCATGGGACAAACACTGATAGTGCAAATTTGCCAATTCAGGGCACTATATGGAGGCTGAGTGTATTTGTTCATTCTCACACTGCTATACAGAACTACCTGAGACTAGGTAATTTATGAAGAAAAGAGGTCTAATTGACCACAGTTCCACAGGCTTAACAAGAATCACGACTGGGAGGCCTCAGGAAGCTTACAATCATGGCAGAAGGAGAAGGGAAAGAAAACATGTCTTACCATGGCAGAGCAGGAAAGCAAGTGAGTGAAGGGGGAAGTACCACACACCTTCAAACAACCAGATCTCCTGAAAGCACACTCACTATCACCAGAACAGCAAGGGGGAAAGGGGAAGCCTGCTTCCGTGATGCAATCACCTCCCACGAGGCCCCTTCTCTGACATGCTGGGATTACAATTTGAGATGGGATTTAGATGGGACAGAGAGCCAAACCATATCCCTGAGTTTCCAGGCTTGGGCCCAGCAGAGAATCAATGGAAGGACCAGAGGAAACAGGAAATCTTTTGGTCACAAATGACTGGGGTGAGGAAATGAAAGGCCAGAGAGGCTTCACCACAGGTCCAGCTTCTCCCTCAACACATTTGCTGATGTCTGCCATTGGGTGGGTCAGAAAGATTAAAAGATAAGCTGAATATATCTAAAATACAGAATAGGTTTCCATGGAGTTCTCCAGTGCTGAGAGACAGACTCATCTAGGAGAGAGCTCAAAAACACTTTTGTAATCATGTGAAGCTAAAATGACAAAAATGAAGACTCAAAGTCATTCAAACACATGATCAAGGTTCCCTGTCAAGATATTTTCCTAATTTTGAAGCTATCTGTAGTAGAAGACCAAAAATCTAAATAGAAAAATCTTTGAAAAGCAGGGGACAGAAAGAAAGACCCACCAGATGAAGTGCACTAGTGCACAGCCAGGCTTTCTATTGAAAGTCCTGAAAGGATATGCCCTATGGTAGACTGATTTTTATCAAAATTGCAAAATGGCTGTGACTCAGCTTAGTCACTGGTTGGATTACATTAAGCAGTGCCCCTCTGCTTAGGAGAGAAAATGGTAAAGCAGGATCGCACTTTCTAGGGCCTCTACATAATCTTATTTTATATGTTCACAGTGTCTCTTCTGATATAAAATACTATTAAGCATACCAAGAGATAGGACCATATTACTGGAAAACCTAGGGAAACAGACAATAGAAGAAGACCCCCATGTGATACACTATTGGAGAATGTTAGAAAACCAAGTCAGGATTCTTAACATTGGTAAATAAAGGAAAAGAATAATCTTTTGCCTTGCATTTTCTGTGTGAACTCTGTCTCAGAGGAACTAAATAGATGATGAGAGAAAGTTCTTCTTTAGAAGGGAAATAGAGTTGACAGATACAAAAAGAATGATAGAATTGCATCACCACTTTGTAGTCTCATAATAAAATAATTTATCTATCCTCTGATAATTAATGGCTGCTAAAACTACCAGAGGAAAGACTGATGGGATGTTTTACAAAGTATGCATCAGGATAACAACATCTGATATCTTTGAAAATTGCTATAATAAAAAGTTAATTTTAAAAATGTCTAAAAACCAAGCAGAATGTCTAAAAACCTCATACACTAGTGTAAATTGTTCAAGAACTTTGCAAAATAATTTGGTAATATATAAGAAAGACGAATGTGCATGCTCAACAATGTACCAATTCTAGTTCTAAGTACATATCATGGGAAAAAAGTCTCCCACGTTTGTGCAAGAAGACATACTTAACAATGTTTATTGCAGCATTGATAAAATAGCAAAATGTAGGAAACAAACTAAATGGTCATCAGCAGAAGAATGGATTATTCTTTAAAGTGTGGTATTTGTTCAATTTAGTTTAAGTGAATGAACTAGAGTTACATATACCAACATAATACTGTGCAAAAAGGGAAATTGTTGGATGGAAATGTAGAGTAATGTCAAGTATATCAAATATAATATGCTAAACACTATCATGTATTATTTACTAACACATATGAATATACATGTTGTAAAAGCATTAAAATATGCCAAGTGACAATACATACCAATTTGTCTCTTTAAAAGGAGAAGGTTCATATTTAGAATAATATACAGAGGGCTTCAAATATATCCTTAATATTTTCAAAAGAAAGAAGATTTTAATAAGGCAAAATGTTAATATTTGACAAATCTATGGTGGTAACTAAACTGAATGTCATTAAACCATTCTCTGTAGTCTCTTACTAGCTTATGAATCTTAATAATTAACAATTTTGAAATGAAGCAATATTTTACACCTATATGGAAAGACTGCATTGTGCATATATATAAAGAGTTTTAATATACATGCATGCATTAAAAGGAAGGGTGGAAAAAATTTCCATTTATAGAGAACCTACACACATACCCAGAGCTCCATTCTCCATTCCTATAAACAAATGCTGAAAAACAAATATTAAAATTCAAAAAATAGGCAAAAATGCATTTGGCTTTGGAAAGCAATCAGAGGCACAAATTATGTATTTATCTATAAAAACAACATAAAATAGACTGTACCCTGCTAAAATGGTCTTGAGTGGTGGCTGTCATTCTTTATGATTACTTTGGACAGCTGCTGCATTATTATTTCCATGGAGAGCTTTCTATATTTTTAAGACTGACCATATGGAATTCTATAGACCATTTTATCTCTGCTAAAAAGTAGATTAACCTCCAAACCTCCATGAACATGCAACTTCATAGACAGCTAACTTGACTGTGTGCCTCACCTGTTCCTGACAAATCCGTTTAAAGTCACTGTTACCCAAATAAAAAAAGCCTGGAAGAGAGAGAAAATAAAGTCTAGTTTATTTTCTACTAAAAGTTATTGACAGTCTTGAATAAGGAAAGTGGCTGAAGTCAACAAGTGAAGTGAAGGGAAGTTTGAGATCCTATGAAATAAGTCTAAGCTAAATACACACCAATATTTTAAATATCTGAGTCTTTTGTCTGTGTCTTTATTTTTCCATCCTTCAAAATAAGGGTATTAATAGCAATGGCTTATGGATTCGGCTGGAATAGCATTTTGCTATTTGAAAGCATTTTCACACATACTTTTTAAACAATCCTTCTTTATGGATGAAAAAATTGAGTCTCAAAGAAGTGATCATACAATTGGAAAGTGCCAGGCCTCCAGATTCAATGTTCAGAGATCTCATTGCTAACATCATACTGAGTAAAATTTATTTGTAACAAATTCTAACTTCATTTAAAAAATAAATCTTTACATAGAAAGTGAAGAATGGGTGACCTGATGTAAATAAAATAACATATTAAAGCAAAGTCATACAGAGTTAAGTATCTCTCAAAGTGAGATAGGCTGTTATATCAAGGAAGACTATTTGGACAATGGAAATATATGGGTAAAGCTATGCAGAATCCATCAGTGTATGACAAGCGGTGACTTTACAAAAGGAAGAATGGAAAAGGAAAAAGGAATGGGAAGAGGAGGGGAGGAGAGGGAAAGGGAGGGGAGGGAGGGAGGGAAAGAAAGGAAGGAAGGAGGGAAAGAAAAAAGGAAGGAAGGAGAGAAAGGAAAAGAAGAGAGAGAGACCTTTGCACTTTAAGAAGAAATTGAAGAGGACTCTTTCTAACTAACTTCTGAGGTTTCTTTAAATCCACAACTTCTGCCAAAAGATTCAAGCACAGATTTGGGACTTATATTTGACAAGCCCCCATATGCTACATTTTCCCTCCAAGCTTTTACTCTGGCTTGCTGAATCTGTGGTTGGTTGAATATGTGGTTTTACAATTGCTAAAAATACCCTGAAGTCAACCTCTTTCTCTCAGTTTTTATGCAGTTGATAAAATGGCCACTCTGGCCTCAGATTTTACATGGCTTGTCCTGTAACCTTTAATAAAACACTCCTTTCATAAAAGCAAGGTCTGTACTCAGGGTCATTTATGTTTCACTTCAATACAAAGTGAAAGTCAGAGACCAAACAAAAGGGATCATAAAGGAGATGCTCTATTGTTTTTTGTTTGTTTGTTTGTTTGTTTTTCAAATCTCTCCTTCAATAGTTAATCAGGGTGTCTTTGGGATTACTGAGTTACTGTGTGAAGCTTTGCTGTCAATATGCCGGAAAGCCCCAAAGGAACCGCAGAACTGTCCCCAAACTGCAGGAGTAGGTTTTAAGAGGGAATGTAAGTCACAGAGGCCAGAGAGTTTCCCATCCAATTCCCGGGAGACACAGAAGTACAGATGCTGCCTGAGTACACCACGCTGTGCAACTGTGCTAAGGTCAGTACATCGACCAAGTTGTCAAGGCATCCCCCTGCCTCTTGTTTTTATCGTTAGACATCCCCAGCAGGCAGGACCAGCTGCATTATTTGCAGGGCCCAGTGCAAAATGAAAACACGGAGCTCCTGATTCAAAAAGCAGGGGAAAAGTGTTAAAGGTACTACATTATAAAGCCACAGCTTCTCTTGATCTGTCATGGTGTTTTGTATTTTTCATTTAGTGCTGTGTTCCCTTGTGTGGGGCAAATGAAGTCCCACCAGACACGGCCACCCCCATTTTGTGACTGCACGTGCACAGCCCACAGGCTGCCAGGTTCCCCTCCAGCCAGTAACTGGGCAGAGGCCATAGGGAAGTTGAACCAGTTACCTCTCTTTCTCACGTCCCGTTTGCCTCAGCCCATATTAGACAGGTGACTCCCAAGGGTATTGCCATAACAGTGCAGAGACACCTAAGGTATCTGGATAAAGGATGGGCAAGAGGCTTGCCACTGCATGTTGCCTACCAAAAGTGCAGTGGCACTGCCAGTCCAGGGAGGAGACAGCCACTGCCATTCATTACCTTGAGATAGTATAGGGCACATACATCAGACCCTGATCTTGTCAGGACTTGTGCCCAACCCCTTGTCAGTGGTGGAAAGTGGTAGTGATTTCTAGACAGGGGCAGGTAGTGGGAGGCTGGATGGGGCTGGGATCCAGGGGACAAGAGTCCGAAAAGCCTAGAGCCTGTCCAGAAAGGCAGGGAGGCTGCAAGATGTGGGCCATGTGTAAACTGAGGCTCCAATCTCCCAGCGCATGCTCTATTTTCCCATTGACCATCACTTGCAAAACACAAATTAAAAAATAACATTTTTCTGAATTTCAAGAGGATGATCACAGAGCACTAAACATCAAGTGCAGGGCTCTTCAGAGGGAGGGACTGTGTTTGTCTGTCTGTGCTGGTTCCAGGCCCGTGAAGCTGGTCCTGCCAGGGCCCCAGTTCCCAGTGCCAGTTGAATAGGCCACATACAGACATTCCTCAAAAGTAGAATTAATTAGAGGCTCAAGAGCATTCAAACAAGGCAAAGCCTAATGCTTTGAGTGTATTTTCTATCTTCTTTCATGAGAAATAAAGTTGCTTGAATATCATTTTACATATTACTTCCCACTAACTTCATTTGTATATTCAGATATACCTTTATTCCTGACCATCTCCTTGCTAACATTTTCATTGTTTTAATGATCTTTTGATTTTGAGTAGGCATCTTGAATGTCAGGGGCATATTACCTTGATAAGTTTGATAGCAAACAGTGTCTGTTTTTCTAATTTTATTAAATGAATGGATTATTGCAGTAATAATGAAGTTACACCAAGGTGTCTCAAATTCTTATTTTTGGATGAGGATTTCAAATTACTCTGGGTAGATCATGCACCTTTAAATGATTTCGTGAATGGTCCAAACTTGATGGAATTGTACATATGGATTAACTTTGTTTTTTCTCTGTTACATTCAATGTGCTATGGAAAATCTTTTCCTGCCTTATACATTCAGATCAAATCCCTTGCTTTCAGGTAGTGAACATCTTTTCCACAGTATTCTTGTTTAAAATTTAAAACTCACAGCTCTTCTTCCCAGCACCTGTCAGGCCTCAGCCTGAAAGACTTGGAATGGGAAGGGGCATGGTCTCCTCATGCAATACCTCTTTCTCCTCTTTCTTCCGAGTTTTCACTCTTCTGTCTACTTTGATGGGAAAAAGAGATAGAAGAGAAGGAAAAGGTCTTTGACTTGCCAGGAGCCATTTTGGTCCTCTTCCAGGTTACCCTGGACAGTTGTCACCAGGATCTTTTGGGTAGAGGGTCAGATGTTGACTCATAGAGAATATTGATGAGTTTGAGGAGCCCTACAGAGAACTACATCACTGCAGAGTCCCCTGACATGAAAGATTTCTCCCCAGTTGAACCAGCCTCATCCATACCACCTGTAACATATGCTGATAGTTCACCCTAAGTATTCTGTCCCTGAAATTCTTTTCCATGCCAGGCAGCCCGCTTATGTGGCATGACAGCCAGATAGCTTTATCCCACCACCTTCTGCAGTCCTAGCTGACTCATGGGAAAAGCACTTATCCTTATTCCAACAAATGATGGAAAGGCCAACTACCCAT
The DNA here is from genome assembly GCF_006542625.1 of Nomascus leucogenys. Taxonomy (NCBI): domain Eukaryota; kingdom Metazoa; phylum Chordata; class Mammalia; order Primates; family Hylobatidae; genus Nomascus; species Nomascus leucogenys. Next base: position 132,473,562 of record NC_044383.1, read on the forward strand.
GGCTGCCCATCAGCCTTTTCATGTCTAGCTAGTTCTCTTCTCCATCTGCCAAAGGGGCACAGAGGACAGATTATCCTAGGTGCTGTATAAGGAGACATCCAGCTAGGGAATGAGATGATATTCTTCCTGTGTGCAGATTCTTCCAATCTCAACAGGTGGGTCTCTTGCTGCTCCCTCTCTCTCTACCATTGGACACTTTCTGTCTTGTGAATGCCAAGAGATAAATATATGAAGTGACAGCAATGCATTCATTATGCCATAATATGCAGGAAAATTAACAGTGCAATTAAAAGTCACAGTGTCAGACATAAACTCATGCACTTCCTTTAAGAGGAGTAGAGGGTGGGAAGAATCAGCCTACATCAATGTAAGTAGAGATGAAGTCCACTGCCACCAGGGATAAAGAAGGGTGTCAACAGTGGAGGGAAAGAGCAAACCTGGGATAGACACACACACACACACACACACACACACACACACACACAGAGAGAGAGAGAGAGAGAGAGAGAGAGCAAAAAAAGCATCTGCCACTTGGAAAGAGATGCACCCCACTGACATGGTTTTAAGAAATAGCCTGGCAATAAGAAACAGCCAGGCAGAGCAGGGACCATACAGGAAACGGAGGTGGAGGCAATACAGAGCAAGGCTCAGGGCCAGGCACTGCCTGAGTGGTGGACTTGCCATATCTGCACACATGTATAATCCCCTCGCTCACTGGGTGTCTTTTTCTTTTCAATCTTCAGGAAGAGGCAGCCAGAATTCTCGCCCACCAGCCAGTGTCCGTCGGCACATGTGCAGCTTTGAAAACCCCCACACTGCAGTGAATGTGTAAGAGAAGCTGCATGGAAAATCTAGTGTTTTGCCCCTTGCTTTCTCTCTCCTGGGTTTTTCCACTTTCTAACATGGAAACAGATGTGGTGCATGCCATCAGAATGAAGAATTCATTTACGTGCCATGGTTTGCACGACTGCCTTAAATTGATTGTCCATCGTTCTTAAAAGGACACTGTCAAGTTGTTCATTTAGTCTTTTTGCTTTTTTATGTTTTGATGCACTATATCATTTTTCTGATTCTGGAGATTCACTTTTGTTTGTGACTCCCACTCACAAGCTTGAAAGTGAATTTTCCCCCTTCAGAAATTTGTCAGCTTCTCCTTGGCAAACAGAGCTCTTTCTTTTCTTTTCTTTTTTTTGCCTTTTTGCAGTTGCACAAATGTTTGAAATGATGCTGTCTGCACTAAAGTAAAAGCCATAGCTTGAATTTATGGAAGAGTTCTATCATGTCAGTTTGCGGGGGTGGGTACCAACATGAGCCTCTGCTGGGTGCCTCCCACGCCCCCTGGGGAGCACAAAACAAAAGTTTTGTGAGTCCCACAAAAAGTACACTTTACAAAAAGGAAAAGTAGTCATTTTCCTAACATTATGAGTGATTTTTATCAGATTTCCTCGTCTGATAAAAATAATGCATGTTTGGTCCCATTTTTGACCTTTAGATCTTGACAGTGTCTTTTTAAGTTAAGAAAAGAACATAGACCATGTTCAGTTCGTTGTGCACGGAGTCTGTGGTCATTTTCAGCTGTTCCTTTACAGCCCTTCAAACTCCTGGGAGAGTCAAAGGTACACATTCCTGCAGCAGGAGGGAGCCCACTGATGAGGTGTCTGTGGCTTGAATAGCTCTTCAGATGAGAAGAGCCCGATTTGTTCAAATGTCTGCTACTGAACCTGGCCATGGAGGCTGGTGAATAGGGCAGTAACATCTCTTCCCTTCACTCAGTGGAGTGCAATGGGAAGTCTGTTGTCTGCCTTTCTGCTATTCCTTATACAAGCCCAAATAGAAAGAGTGTGGTCTCCACCAAATCATATTGATTCTTAGAGGAACAAATATGGTGGTCCTGCTGGTGTTCCAGGTAGTAACTGAGAGGTGTCTGTGCATCTAGGTCAGAGCCACTCTACTGTGGCTGGATGAATTCTCTGTAATTCTCCCAAGCTCAGAAGGCACTGAGTGTTTCTTGTATCATGGGGTGAGTCTAACGAAGGACACAGCAAGGAGATTCTAATTGTGAGAGCTGCTGGCTGCCTGTCAAAAAGGATTGATGGGAATGGGTAGATGTTTTTGTCTTGTCCTGACAGCAGGGCCAGAGAGAGAGGAGAGTTGACTGACATTTTGTGACTAAAAGGTGAGTGCCTAAAAGCAAAAGTAAAAGCTGAATGTGGTACATCCCTGGTGGGTGACAAAAAATAAAGTAACAGTCAGCAAAGCTAACAGATTGGCCGTTAAGAACTTTCAGAATAGGATCTATTCAAACTTTCCTTCTTCAGACCATAAAGGATTAGGAAGAGATAAGTAGGTTTAAATCTGTGCACCATAGACTAAACTAAGACTGGATATTTTTAGCCATGGTTGTTCCTGTTAAATTTTTTTTTAAAGATATGTTCTTTTGTGACCTTCAGTTCCCACTGTTTTTGTGAATAGGCAAGGCAAAGAGATTAGTGATGACGGAAATAAAGCTGCCTACTGGACCATTATGGTCTGTCTAGATCTATCCTACTCCTGAGAAATAATCCCAACAGAGCAATGCAACTGTAATTTTTATTGCAATTAGAAAATTTATGAATTTTCCAGTTGCAGGAAATATGGCAGTTGCATTTCTTTGTTGAGAAATTGGCAAATTGGAAAATTTACCAGTTTTCCCATTTCTCAGGATGAATTGTGAGAACTCCAGGTAGAGCCAAGGAGCATCAGAATCTCTTACTATTAAGAGATTGTTTCTGGTAGCACAAAGCATAGAAGAAATAATAATGTTTGACCTGAAGTTCCTTTAAAGGGAGCATAATTTAAGTTGATCTATACTTCCTGAAGAAATATAATCCTATTTGTTATACCTCTGCTAAAACAATGCCATGGTACAAACATGTTATCTTAAATAGACTTTGGTACGAGAATTTCTTAGATCAGCCAGTAATCATGATTAGGTTGAACCAAAGACCATTCAAACTGTACTTGGAAAAATTTTAGTATCCATCAGAATTCTATTCTTTAATATGAAATAAATTGGGCAATGTTCTCAGGAGAGTGGAGCCTCTACCCAGACAAACTTTATGGTGCCTTCCATACTTTACTGAATTTGATTAGGTAATTTTATCTCTGAATGTCTTTTTCTTTATTGATCAAATGAAGAAAGCACAGGTCTTAATAAAGGCAAACTGATTTTCTTTGTACTGTCTTTTATCTGCTGTCATATAACTTGAGGATGTAGGATGTAATTGATCTAAAGATCCTAAAAGAAGAACTGCGTATTTAGACTTTGTGATATTCTCTAATTTCAGCAAGCCAATGGCTCTCTGACTAGCTTATGATGAAGGTAGAATTAAAGGGGATAAGGCTAAGATTCACAATACTATTTAAGATGTAATATCCACAGAAACTACCAAGTTCTCATATAATTAGAAAGCAATTGTCTTAAGAAACACACTCAGAAATTCTTTACCTTACAGCCAGTGGTGAGTCAAAAAGGTGAGAAATTGTAATTATGTTCAGATAGGCCCCCAAGTTTGAGAATACATTCTAAATATGCAGATTTTTCTGGAAGGCTTTCAAGAAGTGGAGCTGGAGTCAGTGGGAGTCCTTTGTATTGATGACAAACTTGAAGTTGCCTGGGAAAACAGAAGCCTGATACAACTGGTGTCAAATAATTCCTAGGCCTGAGATTCTACAAGACCTACTTCTCAAGCTGCACTAGGGTACCAGAGGGCTGAGGAATGTGAAGTTGAAATATTTGGACAGCTGTATTCCCAGTATTCCTTTGGGAAAGTCTTGGTGGGGTCAGAACCTCCCCTTCCTTAACAGGCCTCATGTTCTAGCTGTAGCTGTGGGAGCCAGAGCAGAACTGTCCCGAAGCCTGTGCCTTTTGATTTTTTTTCTTGGTGAGCCAATTCTCTCTTTGCTGGGACTCAATGGCGTTTTCTGGTTCCATTTTCACTTTCAGAGAAAATAAGTGCTACCCTCCTCAGGTTTCAAGGAGTGAGCCTCTCTTTCTTACGTGAAGGTCTTGCATTATCTGTGGGCTTTCTGGATACTGTCATTATATCTGTTGTGAAGCTATTAAGCCTAGAGGCAAAGACTTGATTTGGACATAAGAGAGACAGGTGTTGTGTAAGCTTCCCCTTCGGCAGCTTGTGCAGGAGGCTTCCCTCCTGATGATCTCAAACACCCACCCACTGTTATTCCCATTTTAAAACTCTCTGGATCAGAGAACAGTGTACCCTGCAGATGTAACTAGTACTTACTGAAACAAATAAAACAGACAGGATCACTGAATGCCAAAGATACACTCATCTGTTTACAGCACCCACTCTCAACCATTCTCTAAAGTGCTGTAAATATTGGGTTTTCTGTTTGGGGGATTGCGATAGTTAACTAATGAAAGAAAAACCAAAGCAAGATCCTGAACCTGTTGTTCCTGGAACTGCAGCCTCAGGCCTGCCTAGCTGTCCACACAGTAACTATGCATTATCCTATACATCCTGTAGGCCTAACAGTGTTTTCCTCCAATTGAGCCACCTGGGATATTTACTCTAAATGCCTCTGCATTTGATCTTCAAATATAAGATTGATTTAGGCCTCAGGTCTGTCTTTTGAAGTTGGAGCAAAAGGTTCAGGTGCTTTGTAACAATTATGTGGTGTTTTCTAAACCAGATTGCTTTTCCTACAATTAGGAGGCCAAATAAAATTAAACAATAGAAGGAAGAAGCTGGTGGCAGAAGCAGAAATGATTAAAGTTATCTGGGATTAAATAAATGTCATATTGCAGGATAATATTGCATTTTTATAATGTATTTATTCTTTTTTGATATAAACAGATTTGATTTTACATATTTTTCTCTTCTTAATATCACAGTAGTGGGTTCCCAGCCTTCTCAAATAAGATACTCTCTTTTCTCACCAAAACAGTTCTTAAGCCTTCACCTGAATCTATTATTACTAAATGTGCCTCTACTCATGGCCATTTGAATACAGAACAAAACAAAAGCTTCCCAGAATTTAGTTACACATGTATTGAATAGCACACTTTATCATAACAGCATCTACATACATTTAAAAACAGCAGTGCATTGTCTACAAATGCATAATATTTATTCAGTCTAAAAACAATGCTTAATGCAGGTATAGATGCATGGACCTTTCAGATTACCTATGGACCACAGGTAAGAAATGACTCATCTTGAAGGACCAAAGTTTATACTCTGCTGCAATGTCTGTGAGATGATACATTGCTTCTACTATCTTTGGTTTTTAAAAAGCAATTTATTTTGTCCTTGAAAAAAAGATTACACTAATTTTCTTAATCTGATAAATGCCCTGAGGCAAGAGATCTGTTTCCTAATTAAACAGTACTTTACAGCAAATCTAGAGCAAGACTGAGGGGAATGAAAGTTATCAGTTTTGAAGGCTGTAGTGAAAATGTCCCATCTCAACAATAAAAATTGGATTTAATTAAAACAGAACTAAATTATGATTATATCTGTCTGCAACATGATTAATAATACTGTTAACTTATGAGTGCTTTTGATTTAAAAAGAGGCCCACATAGAACCTGTGGACAATGAGGAAAACAGCCCATGTGAATGAGTGGGTGAAGTGGATCACATTAGGGCTTTCAGGAAACAAGGTACCTTTTTGCTATTATGTGTGGAAACTAAGGCAATGTATCATTGGAACAGCTAAGCCTGCTGGTTGAATTAGAGGCAGACTGTTTCTCAAGGGACCTGTTTGTTGTTGTTTTGTTTTTTTAACACACACACAACTAAATAGATGCAGGATAAAATTTTGTTTAAGCATTTTCCTGGTGAACATTAAGAAGGCATTTCCTAATGCCTAGGAAGAAGTGGGAAGGTGGGGAAGGAAACATTTTTTTCATTGCAATTTAAAATGACGCAAATTATTGAGTTGGATGCTATATATAGTAAGGCATACTTAAGGAGGATAAGAGGCAATTAGGTTTTATATTTGCCTTTCTAGAAGAGGCATATTGAATGCATAAAGAGAAACAAAGTGTGTATAGTGGTAGATGACGGGGCAGTTGAAAAAGATTCAGTGGAAGATGAGCTTACCTACAGTTTTAAGCTCAGAAAAGCAACTGTGGATTCTGGCGGTGATTCTGGCTAGCTGGTTGACTACCTGTTCTTGCCAGGGTCACCACTGGCCTGTTCTTCAGTTTGTTTACCTCAGAAAAGGGTCAGCTATTCCAACAAAATAATGTGGAAGTCAATGAGACAATTTTTAAAAACTTTACAAGCACTTACACAGTCTCAGATAATGTATAAAGCATATATTTGAAAGAAATATTAACTTTGACTTAACAGAGATGAGCTTTTTTCTTAGACAATTAAAAATGCAGTGTAGGGTATCAGATATATGGAGGAACTACCTATTTCCCAAATAATGAGGTCAAAACTTTTAACTGTTTTATCTACTTTAGAGCCTTTATATCCAGAATTTTCTATAATCAATATCAGACATTTACACTCATCTGTACTTACCTGGCTCACTTTACTTTTCAAGATTGTAAAATATGAAATGTCAAAATATTACTTTCATCATAAATGATGCTCACATATAATTTTTGAAGTATTCATTCTTGTATTCTCAAGATGATTTAAAAAACCATTATTTAAACTACTGATCATTTCCTACATTTTTTCCAAACAAAAACTAGAATATGGATTAGTCTATTTCACACCTCCACTTAAAGAAAAAAATGTCCATTTTTATATTCCTTTTAATGTCATAAATGTGTTACTATTATGCTACTTTCTCTGTCATTTTACTGAGTACAGAGAAAAAGCAAACTTCTAAAAAAAAGAAAAGAAACAATTATTTCCCCATTTAAGGATTCCACCGTTGTTATTAATAGAAGGCTATGGTAAGGTACCAACATCTGCTAAAAGTTATACAGAATAGAAGCTGAGTCCAGAAGTAAGATCAGAGTTATTACAATAGACAGAACAGAATTTGGGGTGTATGCCACAGTACATCTTATTTTCTTATTCAGGGAGAAATTCCATATGGCTGGTTTTCTGTGGGTGCCATGAAGTTGGGAGTTGATAAGGCTGGGATGCTGCTGGCACCCTAAGACTTTTCATCACCAAGGCTCAATGAGTAGAAATTTTTGTCTCAGTAACTGCTGCTTTGTCTCAATCATAATTTTCTCTTATTTGCATCAAACTATCCTAAAGCAGGATGTGGGCATTTGTATTTTTCCTGGCTTCCTCATTCTATTGCTTTTCAAACACAGCTATTTCAGTGTTCCTAGTGTGAAAATCCCAAACTAGCTGCTGTGAGTCAGGGCCTTTGTGTGATTTGTGATCCACTGTATGTGTGAGAAATAATGCATTGAAATGTTTTTTAAAAATATCAAAAGCTATGAAGCTCATAAATTGACCATGAGTCTGAGTTTTTCTGTCATCTGCTTTTTTATGTTCCTTATAGGTACCCTGTGTGATCACGACACCCTGGTCATGGGAAATACTTGCATATGAGAATGGGCAACTGAGAGGATCTATTTTATAATCCCACAACAAAATGAGAGTAGCTTTGTATGTGGGTCTTAATTTGTCCCAAGGACAATAGCCATTATTTTGGTTGTCCATGTGTAACTAAGATTTTTTTTTTTTTAAAGTTTTCCTCCATCAGTTGGGAGTTTTTCAAAAGTGTGTGTGTGTCAGAGAGAGACAGAGAGGGAGAGGGAGAGAGCGCAAGGGAGAAAAAAGAGAGGTTTGTGAAATCTTAGACCTAAATGAAAATAGCTATTTCTACAACAGACTGGCTTTTCTCCTCAACAACTTTTCTCAGGGTCAATATTTCCTTCAGCTTTTGGTGTTCTTTTTGTAAGAGGAGGTATGGGGTGCTGGAGCAAAGGCCTACAGCAGAGACAGCAGTTAAATCTCATTGAGCTAGGTTTGCATATGTTTTCTATGTATTTTATCCTGTGTGCATGATCTATCTGCAAATAAATCCATCTCTATTTTATTCATAGTTCTAATGGCAAGTCTGTGTCATGGTCTGAACCAGGTGGAGGACAGGTGCCCAAGGGACAGCATATGTGGCACCGCCTCTCTGTGCACGTGAAGACCAATGAGACGGCTTGCAACCAAACAGCCGTCATCAAGCCCCTCACTAAAAGTTACCAAGGCTCTGGCAAGAGCCTGACCTTTTCAGATACCAGCACCAAGACCCTTTACAATGTAGAGGAGGAGGAGGATGCCCAGCCGATTCGCTTTAGCCCACCTGGTAGCCCTTCCATGGTGGTGCACAGGCGCGTGCCAAGCGCGGCGACCACTCCGCCTCTGCCGCCGCACCTGACCGCAGAGGAGACCCCCCTCTTCCTGGCCGAACCAGCCCTCCCCAAGGGCTTGCCCCCTCCTCTCCAGCAGCAGCAGCAGCAGCCCCTTCCACAGCAGAAATCGCTGATGGACCAGCTCCAGGGAGTGGTCAGCAACTTCAGTACCGTGATCCCGGATTTTCACGCGGTGCTGGCAGGCCCCGGGGGTCCCGGGAACGGGCTGCGGTCCCTGTACCCGCCCCCGCCACCCCCGCAGCATCTGCAGATGCTGCCGCTGCAGCTGAGCACCTTCGGGGAGGAGCCGGTCTCCCCGCCCGCGGACGACGACGACGACAGCGAGAGGTTTAAGCTCCTCCAGGAGTACGTGTATGAGCACGAGCGGGAAAGGAACACGGAAGAAGACGAACTGGAAGAGGAGGAGGAGGACCTGCAGGCGGCCAGCAAACTGACTCCGGATGATTCGCCTGCGCTGACGCCTCCGTCGCCTTTCCGCGACTCGGTGGCCTCGGGCAGCTCGGTGCCCAGCTCCCCCGTGTCCGAGTCGGTGCTCTGCACCCCTCCCAACGTGTCCTACGCCTCTGTCATTCTGCGGGACTACAAGCAAAGCTCTTCCACCCTGTAAGGGGGAAGGGTCCACATAGAAAAGCAAGACAAGCCAGAGATCTCCCACACCTCCAGAGATGTGCAAATAGCTGGGAGGAAAAGCCTGGGAGTGGGGGGCCTCGTCGGGAGGACAGGAGACCGCTGCTGCTGCTGCCGCTACTGCTGCTGCTGCCTTAAGTAGGAAGAGAGGGAAGGACACCAAGCAAAAAATGTTCCAGGCCAGGATTCGGATTCTTGAATTACTCAAAGCCTTCTCTGGGAAGAAAGGGAATTCTGACAAAGCACAATTCCATATGGTATGTAACTTTTATCACAAATCAATAATGACATCACAAACATAATCTCTTTTGCACAATTGTGCATAGATATATTTATGCCCACACACACTGGGCCATGCTTGCTAAGGAACAGCCCACGTGGACATGCCAGTCGGATCATGAGTTCACCTGATGGCATTCGGAGTGAGCTGGTGGAGCCAGACAGAGCAGGTGCGGGGAGGGGAAGGGCCCAGGCCAGACCCATCCCAAACGGATGATGGGATGATGGGACAGCAGCTCCTTGCTCAGAAGCCCTTCTCCCTGCTGGGCTGACAGACTCCTCATCTTCAGGAGACTCAGGAATGGGGCCGCACAGGGGTCTGTCTTTATCTACCGCAACCCGTCCAGTGCCAGCTTTGAGACTGCACTTGAAGAAAGGTGCATGGACTCCCTGCTGCTCTGCGGATTCCCTTTATTTAGGAAAACAGGAATAAGAGCAAAATTATCACCAAAAAGTGCTTCATCAGGCGTGCTACAGGAGGAAGGAGCTAGAAATAAGACAAACCATCAGCATGAGACTTTGAAAAAAAAACAACACATGATCAGCTTCTCATGTTCAATATTCACTTATTGGCGATTTGGGGAAAAGGCCGGAACAAGAGATTGTTACGAGAGTGGCAGAAACCCTTTTGTGGATTGACGTGTGTTTGTGCCAAGCGGGCTTTCCATTGACCTTCAGTTAAAGAACAAACCATGTGGCAAAATTGTTACCTTCCACTTACTGTAGCAAATAATACCTACAAGTTGAACTTCTAAGATGCGTATATGTACAATTTGGTGCCATTATTTCTCCTACGTATTACAGAAACAAATCCATCTTTGAATCTAATGGTGTACTCATAGCAACTATTACTGGTTTAAATGACAAATAATTCTATCCTATTGTCACTGAAGTCCTTGTAACTAGCCAGTGAATGTGTTCCTGTGTCCTTGTATATGTGCGATCGTAAAATTTGTGCAATGTAATGTCAAATTTACCTGTCGATGTCAACCTAATAGTCAATCTAACTGTAATTAGAAATTGTCTTTTGAATACACTATATATATTTTTTATGTTCTAATAATGTTTTATACATCATTGTCATCAATATCTAGAGAAGCTCTTTGAAGGTTTGAATACTATGGCTCAATGTTTTCATATGCAGCTCGGATGGACATTTTTCTTCTAAGATGGAACTTATTTTTCAGATATTTTCTGATGTGGAGATATGTTATTAATGAAGTGGTTTGAAAATTTGTTATATTAAAAGTGTACAAAAACTGAGAGTGAAAATAAAAGGTACATTTTATAAGCTTGCACACATTATTAAAACATAAGATTGAACAAAGCATTTAGATTATTCCAGGTTATATTAGTTTTTTTTTAAGATTTTCCACAGCTACTTGAGTGTCTAACATACAGTAACATCTAACTCAGCTCATAATTTGTAAAATCTTTATCAATCACATTTTGCCTTCTTTTAATTTTTATGTTCATGGACTTTTATTCCTGTGTCTTGGCTGTCATAACTTTTTATTTCTGTTTTTTGCTGTTGTGTAATATCCATGGACATGTAATCCACTTATTCCATCTTTACAATCCCTTTTTACCACCAATAAAAGGATTTTTCTTGCTGTTTTGATTTCTTCTATTATTTGTGGAATGAATTCTACCCCCCTTAAATGTCTTTGTTTATGCCTTATGTTCAGTCATATTTTAATATGCTTCCTTCATATTGAAGCTGCTGATTTCTCAGCCAAAAATCATCTTAGAATCTTTAAATATCCATTGCATCATTTGTTCAGAATTTAACATCCATTCCAATGTTGGAGGCTTGTATTTCTTATATTTCATCATATTCTACTGCCAAGTTTAGTCAGTTCCACACCAAGAATGAACTGCATTTCCTTTAAAAAATTATTTTAAAACACTTTATTGAAAAGATCTCATGACTGAGAGGTGGACTTTGGTTCCATGTTTTCATTGTAAGAAAGCAGAAAGCGGAAAATAATGGCTCCAGTGATTAACAGGTGGGTCTTTAGTAATTGACAAATTCATGAGGGAAAGCATATGATCTCTTTATTAGTGAATCATGTTTATTTTTTACTCTTAATGCCACTAATATGCATCCCTAATATCACAGGGCTTGTGCATTCAGATTTTTTAAAAATCAGAATAGATAAGGAAACAACTTGTATTCAAGTGTAAGATGATATCAGGTTGGTCTAAGACTTTTGGTGAACACATTCATTCAACTGTGATCACTTTATTACTCTGAATGCCTACTATTATCCTGATTATGTGGTCTTCTGAATAAATAGATTATTAGTCCTTATGTCATCATTGTTCAAAATTGGAGATGTACACATACATACCCTATACCAAGAGGGCCAAAACTCTTCACCTTAATGTATGTTCTGATACAAATTGTTCAGCTTCTTGTAAATGTGTTTTCCTTTGGCTTGTTACTGCCTTTTGTCAAATAATCTTGATAATGCTGTATAATAAATATTTTCTATTTATTAAATGTGTATGTTCTTTCTCTATAGTCTGTGGGAGTTATAATAATAGAAATAGACCAGTAGAAGAAACGATTCCAAGGTTTTGATTTGACTCAGAACATGTCTTCTGGGTGAAAGCTGGAGAACGCCACACAAGATCTACAGATCAAGTAGGTGAGAAGTACAATTTGACCATGAAGAAGTGGTACCTCATGTTGTAACAGTTTTAAATGAACTCCAAAATTAAAATTTGCAGTGACCTTGGCAGATATTGTCATTCGTCTTTTTGACGAGGGTGTGAGGCTGAACAAACTCCTGGCGTTCTAGTGGAGCTCTGGGGGAAAAGGCATCCAATGGTCCCAGCTTTGTTTTATTCATGCCCTGCAAGGCTTCTCTTTCCGTGGTTCACACTTTAGGGGGGCCTCGTTTCCAACCTTACTGCTACTCTTCTGCTCACCCTAAGTTCTATTCCTCTACATTTCAACAGACACTTCACTGGTTCCCCAAAGAAAGGAGCCTCTGTTATTCGCATTTTCTGCTATGAGATTCCTGCAAAGTAGGGCATTTCCCAAGTATCACTTGAAAAGAGAATATGATGGTACAAGGACCACACGATGAGATGTCATGCATTTTGATGGCAGGAGCAAGCTCTGTACAGGAAGTCTAATGTTAAAGAACCACACACAGGGGCTGGGACACCAGAGGTTTCTTCAGTGTGCCTAAAAGATGCAATAATAAATGATGAAATGAGAGCTTTGTGTCTCAAGAGGAAAAGTTATAGGAGAAAGAATGAGAAACAAAAACAGGAAAGAAAAAAATGAAGAAAAGTGATAGAGAAGAAAAAGAAAAATGTTTAAGATACATAGTCCAAAGACATACGCAAATGTCATGATAGGTCACAAAGGACTCCATTTGGAGAGAGTCCAGAAGCTTTACTTGGACCATAAGGAAGGCATTTGGAGAGGCAAGGATTAGGGTCCAGATGCTGTAAATGATGTATGAGTAACGGCCCCATGATTTCTACAGAGAATGCCCTGTGAGGGAATCAAAGAGAAGGGAAACAACACTTTTATAACCTGCTGTGTGCCAGACATTGTGTGCTAGGTTATTTGAATTCATTCTCATTTAACCTTTCCACTACTGCTGTCATATAGAAACTTTAGATAACTGAACTAACCCACCTCAAATTTCTCAGCTAGTAAGTAGCCCAACAGGGCTTCAATCCTCATTTTCATCCAATATAGAGCCTGTGAAGTCATGTTCCTCTCCAGAGCCCGGGGAAGAATGAAGGACCTAGTTCCTTTTTGCTTGCGATCACTTTTTCTTTCTGCTTTCTGAGTTCAGGGCAAAGCACATATTCAATAAAGATTGTTGAGAAAGTATTATGGAAAATGAATGTTATAATACCATATAGTTTCCCCAGCTCAATTCCCTGAAGATTTATTCCAAGATCCTTATGGGGTCCAGAGCTCTATATTTCCACCTACTAATTCTAACTCTGCCAGCTGGAACAACACATGCTTTCATCATGAAAGCAAGCTCTCCTTTTGGCATCAGAAAGAGCCGGCCCATGGTCAGCAGGTCCCCCTTTCCTGCAGTGTCCATTGAGCCCAGCCAGAGATCAGTGCTGGGTATGGAAGACAGCGTCCTCTGAAGAAGAACTGCAGGTAAGACATAAACTATGGAAGTGGGACATCAGTTTAAATGAGGGCAACATAAATCACCCATGGGAAAAGCAGGGGCAGGTTTCCTTTCTTAAAGAAATATGTGTCTTCAGACACAGGCAAACAAAACCAGTTACCAAGAGTTGGAGAAATATGAGGGAGAGGAAGAGCTTAGGTAGGGACTTGAACTAATAACACCAGAAACCTTGATTTGGGGTTTGATTTTCCCAGGGCAGCTTGGGAAGAAAGACTTATTAGTTAATAAACAAGAGAAACAAAGCTTAAGAATGAAGATCACAAAAATCAAAGAGGAAAATAGTGACAGAGGCTTAGAGTTGGAAGTAAACTTAGAAGTCATTTAAAATAAACTTTCACCCTGTTTAGGATTCCATTCTCCTGTGTTCTATTCCTCTTCCTAGAGAGCGAGAAGCCACCACTGATGGGTTGGGCTGGGTACAGGGCCAACTACCTGCAGTTGCTGTGCCAAAGGAGAAGGCAGAGAGCCTTAGACACTGAGAGAAGAAGTCCAAAACCACATTGTTAAACCAGAATGCTGGTCAGAGAACAGAACTCAAGCCCAAATCCAGAATAGAGGCATGACAGGAACCAGGGAATCTACAAGCAAAAATCATCAAGGCAGGCAACAGGGTGGTAAGCTATGAAATTCTGCAGATAAAATGCTGGTGACAAAAATGAGCTTTTCAGAGGATTACATATGTAACCAGAGTTTATTTTAAGGGTCAGGATAGATTTAGGTGACTTTTTTTCACCTCTGCCTAAGTATTACTGGAGACTAGAATCTTATATTTGATAAGGGAAAGCTTTACTTGTTAGAAAATTCTTTCCTTTCCTGAGGTGAATATTGCTTTTCTCTAATTTTTCCTGAGTTCTGCCTTTTAGAAAAACACTGAACAAATTTAGTCCACTGTGCACGTGACTTCCCTTCAGCTACTTGAATACAGTGATTACATCATTCTTTAAGCAGTTTATGCTCCAAGCCAAATAGCTTCACTTCTTTCCATTGTTACCTTTGTTATTGTCTTCCTAACCCCCTAATCAGGCCATGATCATACCTCAATTTTTGAATATGCTTTAAGAACATATTGTATCCACAACTGGACACAATACCACACATATACTTTGACTCTCTTTAATCATTATTCTCCTATTTCTGCCTAAATTTACGTTACTTTATTCGCAGTCTTGCCACATTTTGAGCTCACACTTAGCTCAGAGCCAGCTATAACCCTGAAGCCATTTTTATATGAATTGCAATAATTGGATATGAATATGAATCTTTTCTTAAGTTGAATTTCTCCAGAAAGAGACCCTGAGAGGAGGACTGGCCCACTAGTTGTGTATTGGGGAAGTGATCCCTGGAAGCTCTGGTAGAAGAGTGGGCAAGAAAGGCAGCAAACAATATGCAGGCAATAAAGGGACATTACCATGCAGGGTTGCCGCTGTGGGAAACAGGAGTTCAGTCCTTCTGGGAACTCTGGGAGACAGTGGAGGACATGCCTCACAAGTGTCCCCACTCCCCCACTCCCCCACTCCCCATGGGGCAACAGAATTGAGGGTAGCAATTGGAGCAATTCCTGTCAATCATGGCTGAACATTGCTGGGGAGGGAGGTACATGTCAATTTCTAGTTACTCCCTGTGTGTCCCAAGTACAGGCTCCTGTCTCCAGAGAAAGCCCTCAGGCAAAGAGTTGCAGATGCTGGAGGTTGGACATTTTAATGTTGGTTTGTGTGAGGAAGGTAGGCACCAAGGGGACGTGGTCAGAACAATAGTGTACTAGCTACAGATGTGATTATGGAGAGAAAGAAAGGTGGAGGTGGGGGAGTGCAGAGAGAGAGAGAGAGAAAGAGAGAAAGTGGGAGGATATTTCCACAGACATAGATAACACTACAGATAAAGACGTAAAAACAAAGACCTGAAGAAGTCAAAGCAAAGGTATATCTAAACATTTGTAGTGGGAACAGCCACTTCTAGAATCACCCATAGAAACTATTTATTCATAGCAAGGAAAATCACAAAAGAAAATTAAAGTGAAAGCTTGCTTTAAATAAGTGTGTTGTTAGATTCTGGATTACTTCCATGCAATGATTCCTTAAATTTAGTCATTATTCTATCACAAAAATAATAAAATGCATTGTAGAAAATTGGGAATTAAAGAAAAACCTATAGTCACATGATCCAAACATTGACATTGTAGATTTTATTTTTCCTTCCAGTGACTTTCATATAAGTTTCATTTCAACAGAGTTAGAATCAGCTTTCATTTATATTAGGTTGATGCAAAGGTAATTGCAGTTTGCAGTTTTTGCTATTACTTTTAATGGTAAAACCCAATTACCTTGGCACCAACCTGATAATTGGGTTTCCTGCTCTTTTTTTTTTTCATTTAGCATTGCGACCTACAGCAGGAGTTTCCACTTGATTAGATCTGAGGAATCACCCGTTTACGGAGTTAGACAAATCTCCCTCTCCCACAGAATCCAGGAAAGCTTTGGGAAATAATTCATACCTGGTTCCTAACTGAGGTTCAAATGTATAGCACCATAGCCAATAGGCAGTAGTGTCCTGGGGAAACCAGGTTATGGGGAGGGCAACAGATGGTGTCAAAGAAGGAGAAAAAAAGAATCATGAGAAATAAATGAGAGATCCCATTTCTAAAAAAAAAAAAAAATTAGCTAGGCGTGGTAGCACACCTATAGTCCCAGCTACTCTGGAGGCTGACATGGGAGGATCCATTGAGTCCCAGGAGTATGAGGCTGCAGTGAGCCATGATCATACCACTACACTGCAGCCTAAGTGCAACTACAGGATAAGACCCAAAAGAGGAAAGGGGAAAGGGGACAGGGGAAAGGGAAGGGAAGGGAAGGGAAAGGAAGGGGAGGGGAGGGGAGAGGAGGGGATGGGAGGGGAGGGGGAGGGAAAGGGGGAGGGGAGGGGGAGGGGAGGGGGAGGGGAGGAGAGGGGAGGGGGAGGGGAGGGGGAGGGGGAAGGAGAGGGGAGGGAGGGAGAGGGAGGGGGAGGGAGGGGGAGGGGAGGGAGAGGGAGGGGAGGGAAGGGAAGGGAAGGGGGAAGGGGAAGGGAAGGGAAGGGAAGGGAAGGGGAAGAAGGAGAGGGAGAAGAACGCATGACATTTGGGCGAAAATCAGCAACAAGGCTTGGGTGGTGGGTGGATGGGAGCAATAATTAAACCCATTAGATCCTGGAGCAGGGATTAAACCCATCAGAATCTACCACACTCAGCAACAGAGAAGGCTGTGTGGCTCAACAGTAAGAACGTATCATGGGGTGTCAATAACAGAAATCGGAAGCAGAGGGTACCTGAGTACCTGAGCTCTTAATGAAAGCAAGGAAGAGAATCTCATAGGACATAAGATGTCAATGCTGTGTAAGCACTACCTCATGGGCAGCTCAAGCCAGGAATAGATAGCTAGGTGGCTGTGGATAGATGCATGGAACAACCATAGGAGCAATAAAGTGTCTACAGGCAAGAGCCAAAACAGAGCATAAAATTAGCAGCTGAAACAAAGATGGCAGAGATGCAGGCAGTACGCAAATTATATGAAGGGCAACATTCTCCCTTATCCAAAGACCCAGCACAACTGGGACATGCCATGGGCTTTGCCATGTGGCACATACGAGTTTTGGGTAAATCATGAAAGTGACTTGCTTAGTATTCATCAGTTAAAAGGTAAAGCATTGAAGGTGTTTCTTACTGACATTAACAAAAATACTCCATAAACTTCATTATGTGAATATATTTTAATGTATTTAATCATTTCCCTATTTCTAGACATTTTGATTATTATAGTTTTCTGAATTCTGTAATTAGTATGAGAAATTATTTCATGTCAAAATATTTTTCTGTGTATAATATTTTTAGGCTAGTTTCTGAGATTATTAGTTTATCAATTATTTAGTAATAATTATTATTTTTACTGTCAAACAATATATTTTTAGATCACAATTGACTTGGTAAAATCCTTTGAGATAGGACTTATTTTATAAATATGAAAACTGAGGCTCAAAAATATAAACTTGCCTAAGATCACAAGGCTAGTGAAGTATATCCACTGGATTGCAAAGCCCCCACTCTGAACCACCATACTATGCTGAAAAGCTATGCTAAAAACGCTATTCTGAAAGCTCTTGATACAAATAAACACACTTAGTTTGAATAGCAAAATAATGGAAATGTTATACTGCTGACTGTAGAATCACCAGTTGGAAAGTGGGTATGAATTATCTCCCCAGGGGCTTCAAGATTCTATGGAATTGGGGAAGTTCATCTAACTACACAAGTAGAATTACCACCACACATTGACTTGCCGTGGAAGGCTACCACAAGAAAGCCCAATTCTACCTTTGCATCACAGTTTAATTGTGGTAATTTATAGATATATTAGAAAAATACTTGAAATAAGATTTATAGTAATTATCTTATTGTTCTGCAATTTAATAACATATGCCATTCTAAAAGTAACATTTTAAAAAAAAGGTCATTATTACTTCCAAAGTATTTACTAAAGAATTTCAAAGTAAAAAAAAAAAAAAAGTTAGAGAAGAAATTACTCTATCCTCAAAAATGTGAAGCTATTCGTAAGTTAATGTAAAAATAGTCAGCTAAATTCCTACTGAGAACCACCCAACAATTGTAAAATTGAGACCAACATTGTGTGTGTGTCAGTAAACCCTCAACGTATTGGCTATATTTTAAAAATAAACACAGTTCTTATTTTTTATAGACTAATCTCACTCAGAATTAGCATGTCTAAATATTTCATTCACTATGGCCATACATCTGATTTAAGGGGAAAATCTATAATAAAAGAAACCTAGGTTAGAAATATTTAGCTGTAGGAAAAGTTAGCTGTTTGGTGGTGGGTAATCACTTGACTCCTTTAATCCTCAGCATTTTTATCTCTAAAATAATGAATTGATTATGTAAAATAATAATAAATGCATTCAGGACTTATTACGTGTCCCTATGTCTCTAGCATTATATCTTTGATGTTTAATCCACAGAGCTGAGTGAAGTAGGTATGAAGTGCTGTATTAACAGAATAGACTAAGCTAGGAGAGAGGGAAGACAAAAGGGAAGGGGAGGGGGAGGGGAGGGGAGGGGAGGGGAGGGGAGGGGATCTCAGTGCCTTCATAAAATAACGTTTATTTCATGCTTACATAAAGTTACATGCAGGTTGAGCTACCTTCTTTCATGCCAGCAGCAACCCTAGCTGGACTCTGCAGTTCCTAAGTCACTACACTGGGCAATTGCATGAGCTGGAGGCTTGTGCAGGATGCTTGTAAAGACCAGAACTGGCAGTGGATGGCTTCACTTCACTTCCGCCCACACTCCCTGGGTGGAGCTCAGTCATGTGTCTCCTGAAACTTAACGATAAGGGAGGCTAAGAAATATAGTCGCCCTAATGTCTTAACACCATAAATGGTGAACACAGTTCACTGCCTCTGCCATAGTTATTTGACCCAATCTATATATAAAAAGACTGGGGCTTAGATATACTAAGTAGTTTGCCTAGGGTCACACAGTTAATAAGTGATGACTATGAGAGACACAGGATCAAAAGAATCCAGAGCTTACTTTAACTAACCTCTAAATTATGCAAACCTCTAAGTCTCCTTCCATTTTCAGTATTGTCACCACCATGACTGCACCCAGAAAACAGAGCAATTGATAGCACAAATTCTTTTGATTTGTTTTTCCTTTTTCGGTTCTTTGCTACAATGTATAATCTGTTTCCATGTAGCCACACAGATGAGCACATGGCAGAAATTTTTAGCACAGACTTTTGTAACCAGTTCTTTCTATTTATCAAAACTCAGTCTGATTGTGAAGACTTACATCAAGTCCACCCCAAGTAACTAGTAAACAGATATATCTTAAAATAACCTAAATCCTCTCATATTGGAATACTGTATTTAATTTACTATAAGTAGTGGTCATGGGGAGAAGTGTTTTTTCAATGATTGAAGGCATCAGTTGAGTTTTTAATTTTTAAAATAATTTTTAATCAATACAAATTAATTTTTGCCCAATGTTTAAAATAACTAGTTAAAAAATATAAAAATATAGGGTAGGGATCAAATTATTCTTACACCTGCAGGGTTATAGTAGAACCTTAGTGATAAAATGAAAATACTTTTCTAGGGGAGAGGACTTATAATTAACGAGTGGTTTCTGCTCATTCAGGGTGATATTTTTCTTGATGAAATGCAATCTATTTCTCTGTAGAAATATGTATAATTTACTACTTGAGGAGATACCTTCTATTTCTCCTGTACAAAGCATACGCTTTGTGGAAGAATGACTGTAATGCCTGGCAGCCGAGAGCCTCAGAGGTGCAGGGTCTGAGATCCAAAGAGATGTGAGTAATGAAGAAGCTCTGACCGATGACCCACATTAGCAATACCAAGTGACCTGAAGACATGGTTATTCCCAAGATATGAGGAGGATGTAATTTACAGCATTATTTACACTTATGCCTCCCATCAGCTTGCTGCAATGGTGTCAAGATATTTCCTACCCATTATAACAGGTTATAAAATACCAATCCAGTGTTGTAGAGCTTCAGCCTGTTTTACCTTCAGAAAGACTGTTGATCCTCATTTCTTCTTTTTTTAATCCCTATGTTTAAATCTCTAGATCTGAGGCCTGAAATCCTAGAGACTGTAAATATTATCTACCTTCCCTTTTCCTATTAAACCATTCTAAATTTGCCTGAAATATAAAGGCTAAGCTAAAAGGAAAAATGTACTCATGAAAGATTTAGTTTTCCCTGATTATCATCTTTCTGTTTACCATTTCTGTTGGCATATGCAGGTAAAATTGAATGACAAACATCGTTTTACTCTTCCTCTTGTTTATGTTAATTGCAGAGCATTATGCATAATATATAAAGCAGTTTCACTTAAAAACAAATGTTATCTATATTCCACTTCCTTAAAACCAACACAAATATGTGACAGGTTTTAATTTTGTCTCAAAATGTTTATGCAAAGTTTAAGAAACACCATCTCTGTATATTTAAATCTTTTAAAATATTATTTTCAAATTGGTTCTTCTTAAACTGTAGTCTAGAAAGAGTCCTGAACCACATCTGAATCTTAAAAAAACTTTGCACCCATTGCTAACGTTAAAGGAAGGAGAGGGAACTATTTCACATTTTGGAAACCACAAATCGCAGCATCAATCAGCATATTGGGAAAAAAGCCTGAATATTGGAGATTTATTTCCTAGCAAATACCATTGTCCCTTATATTCAAAATTGAAGTTAGAAAATGATATTTTGTCTATACCATTGCACAATTTGACCATGTAACAGCTCAGGGAGTTATTAAAGTTTCTTCCAAAGGTTTTAAATAAAAAGGTCAATAGGTATTTATTGTGTCACCAATTATGTGTCACCTGGCCAAAGGCACTAGAATTGTTTTCTTTCCTGACCTTTAAGGTACAAAAATCCACAGTATTTGACACAATTCATAATTTGTTGGTGAGAGTCACCAGTTAGGGTAGGACCCTCATGATCTAGTGGTTTGTGACTATGCTTCTTCTACTAGAAGAAATTCTTATTGTTGGAAACAGCTAGCCAACCAGTATCATAGGAGTCTTTTCAGCCCCCAACATTTCGATAAATCCTCTAACAATAATAACCAATGAATTAGTTAATAACCGTGGAAATTTAATGGAGTCCTTCTAAGGCCATGGTTCTTAATCTGGACTGTATGTTAGAGCACCAAAGTAGCAAAAAATCAAAACTGATACCTGAGTCCAACCTCTCAGACAATTTGCAGCCTTTAGAACTACAGCCTATGGGCCAGATGCAGTGCCTCACGCCTGTAATCCCAGCACTTTGGGAGGCCGAGGCGGGCGGATTATGAGGTCAGGAGATCGAGACCATCCTGGCTTACGTGGTGAAACCCCGTCTCTACTAAAAATACAGAAAAAAAAAATTAGCCAGGCGAGGTGGCGGGCGCCTGTAGTGCCAGGTTCGCAGGAGGCTGAGGCAGGAGAATGGCATGAACCCTGGGGGGCAGAGCCTGCAGTGAGGGGAGATCACGCCTCTGCACTCCAGCCTGGGCGACAGCAAGACTCCGTCTCAAAAAAAAAAAGAAATACAGCCTATGTATCCATATCTTTCAGAAAGTGTTCCAGGTTTTTCTACTTTCTACAGAAAGTTCTCCAGGATGGAGAATTATTGTCTCAAAAGTATGAGTAGAGACATTGAATTTAAAAAAATCCCTAAGAGTTGTAGAAAAGTCTACTTTTGAAAATTTTTACATTCCTACCTGTAATCCTGGCTCACATTTTGTATAACAAGCTGAGAGCTCATCCATGGCCCCAGAGGCTCCCAACAGAATCAGCCAGAGGGAGGAAGAAATGCTACATTAAGCATTAAAAAACAACTCCTAAGGAGATGAAGAGCTTTCTTTCCTCCTCCTCATTCTCTTCATTTCCCAACCAGACCAGTATCCTCCAATAAGAGTTGGTTTTGTACTCAGTACCAAATGGGGCAGGGTGGGAATGTGAGAGACAATGTCTGATATGAACTCTGTATGCCCCCAACAAACACAATCACAAAACCATCAGTTTTATTTGTTACATTTCCCTCTTCATGTAGACATGGACACACTTTTCTATTAAATTAATCTCTATTCCATCAAAATCCCCTTGGTTCTTGAAGAATCCTGTATTAGTCTATTTTTACACTGCTGATAAAGACATACCCAAGGCTGGGCAATTTATAAAAGAAAGAGATTTATTGGACTTACAGTTCCACATGGCTGGGGAAGCTTCACAATCATGGTGGAAGGCAAGTAGGAGCAAGTCACATCTTACATGGATGGTAGCAGGCAAAGAGAGAGCTTGTGCAGAGAAACTCCCATTTTTAAAACCATCAGATCTCATGAGACCCATTCAGTATCATGAGAACAGCACAGGAAAGACCCAGCCCCATGATTCAATCAACTCCAACCGGGTCCCTCCCACAGCACATGGGAATTATGAGAGCCACAAGATGAGATTTGGGTGGGTACACAGAGCCAAACCATATCATTGCACCCCTGGCCTCTCCCAAATCTCATACCTTCACATTTCACAACCAATCATGTCTTCCCAACAGTCCCCCAAAGTCTCAACTCATATCAGCATTAACTCAAAAGTCCACAGTGCAAAGTCTCATCTGAGACAAGGCAAGTCTCTCCCGCCTATGAGCCTGTAAAATCAACAGCAACTTACTTCCTAGATACAATGGGGATACAAGCATTGGGTAAATACAGCCATTCCAAATGGGAGAAATTGGCAAAAACAAAGGGGCTATAGGCCCCATGCAAGTCCAAAATCCAGTGGGGCAGTCAAATCTTAGAGCTCCAAAATGATCTCCTTTGACTCCATGTCTCCTACCCAGGTCACACTGGTGCAAGAGGTAGATTCTAATGGTTTGGGGCAGCTCCAGCCCTGTGGCTTTGCAGGGCACAGCTTCTCTGCCTGCTGCTTTCATGGGCTGGCAATGAGTGTCTGCTGCTTTTTAAGGAGAATGGTGCAAGCCATTGGTGGATCTACCATTCTGGGGTCTGGAGCATGGCCTTCTTCTCATAGCTCCACTAGGCATGCCCCAGTAGGGACTCTGTGTGGGAGCTCCAGCCCCACATTTCCCTTCTGCACTGCCCTAGCAGAGGTTCTCCATAAGCACCTTGCCCCTGCAGCAAACTTCTGCTCTTCTGAAATCTAGGCAGAGGTTCCTAAACCCCAATTCTTGACTTCTGTGCACTTGCAGGCTCAACACCACATGGAAGCTGCCAAGGCTTGGGGCTTGTACCCTCTGAAGCCACTGCCTGAGCTTTACATTGGCCCCTTTCAGCCATGGCTGGAGCAGCTGGGACACAGGGCACCAAGTCCCTAGGCTGCACACAGCACAGGGACCCTGGGCCCAGCCCATAAAACCATTTTCCCCTATGCCTCCAGGCCTGTGATGGCAGGGGCTGCCATGATGACTTCTGACATGTCCTGGAGACATTTTCCTCATTGTCTGGGGGATTAACATTCAACTCATTACTTATGCAAGTTTCTGCAACCAGCTTGAATTTCTCCTCACAAAATGGGTTTTTCTTCTCTGTCACATTGTCAGGCTGCAAATTGTCCAAACTTTTATGCTCTTCTTCCCTTATAAAACTGAATGGCCTTAACAGCACCCAAGTCACCTGTTGAATGGTTTGGCACTTAGAAATTTCTTCCATCAGATACCCTGAATCATCTCTCTCAAGTTCAAAGTTCCACAAATCTCTAGAGCAGTAGCAAAATACTGACAGTCTCTTTGCTAAAATATAACAAGTGTCACCTTTGCTCCACTTCCCAACAAGTTCCTCATCTCCATCTGAGACCACCTCAACCTGGACCTTACTGTCCATATCGCTCTCAGGCTTTTGGTCAAACCCATTCAACAAGTCTCTAGGAAGTTTTAAACTTTCCCACATTTTCCTGTCTTCTTCTGACCCCTCCAAACTGTTCCACCCTCTGCCTGTTACCCAGTTCCAAAGTTGCTTCCATATTTGGGGGTATCTTTTCAGCAATGCCCCACTCCTGGTACCAATTTACTATATTAATCTGCTTTCACAATGCTGATAAAAACATACCTGAGACTGGGCAATTTAAAAAAGAAAGACTTACAGTCTTTCTTATTGGACTTACAGTCCCACATGGCTGAGGAGGCCTCACAATCATGGCAAAAGGCAAGGAGGAGCAAGTCACATCTTATGTGGAAGGCAGCGGGCAAAGAGAGAGCTTGTGCAGAGAAACTCCCATTTTTAAAACCATCAGATTTCATGAAACCCATTCATTATCATGAGAACAGCACAGGAAAGACCTGCCCTCATGATTCAATCATCTCCCACTGGGTTCCTCCCACAACATGTGGGAATTATGGGAGCTACAAGATGAGATTTGGGTGGGAACACAGAGCCAAACAACATTAAATCCTATATTTAATTCATCAAGTAGCCAATTATAAAAGATCTGCTGAGGGTCAGGCATTGTGCTCTTCTCTGAGTCCACAGCTGATTAAAAAAATAGACACATATACAAAATGCCCAGGAACACAAAGGTGAGAGTGGCCAGCTCTGGTGCTATTCACAGCCTTCCCTCTGCTCAACCAGCGACAGCTCCTGCCAGCATCTGCTGCCTCATAAGCCTTTCTGACAGCCCAGAAGTAAGAGAGTTGTGCAGCAAGAGGTACCACAGTGAGTCCATAAGTAGACCACATCTTATCAATTTTTGTATCTCCCAGAGTACCTTGCACATATTAGTTACCCAGCAAATATCCAATCAATAAATGAATAACAAATGCTGAATTTCAATCCTGACACCCACTTATAAATTATGGATTTTCTTACTGTTTTGAAAGAAAAAAATATTGCCAGGATCATAGTTGTGCATGTGTGTTTAACATAAGGTCTGTAATAGGTACTTTTTAGGCCACAAAGATAAAAAAGAAAGAAACCCACCAACACTGGGAACTGTATGTATGGAATATTATATAAATGACGTCATTTAATTTAAATCACTAATTATATTTATTATTTTAATCTCATTTAATTTAATCCTTCACAACAACTCTTTGAATTTAGGTACTATTATTGTTTTTTAACTGATACTAGTAATTATACAAATTTCTCATGTACATATGTTATTTTGTGACATGCATATAACATGTAATAATCAAATCAGGGTATTTGAGATATTCATCAATTTGAGCATTTATCATTTCTTTGTGTTAGAAACATTCAAAATCTCCTGTTCTAGCTATTTTGAAATATACAATAAATTATTGTTAATTATAGTCACCTACTACACTATGGAAAAAAAGAACTTATTCTTTCAAACTGTATTTCCATATCCAAAGCCAATTTTTCTTTATCTCCCCATCCTCCTACCCTTCTCAGCCTCTGATAATCATCATTCTACTTTATACCTTAATGAGATCAATTTTTTTAGCTCCCACATGTAAGTAAAGATATGTAATATTTGTCTTTCTGTACCTGACTTATTTAGCATAACATGATAACCTCCAGTTTTGTCTATGTTGCTGCAAATGACAGTGTTTCATTCTTTTTAGGGCTGAGCAATATTTAATTGTGAATATGTATCATATTTTCATTTCTATCGATGGACATTTAGTTTGATTCCATATCTTGGCTATTGTGAATAGTACTATTATAAACTTGGGAGTGCAGATATCTCTTCAATATATTTATTTCCTTTCTTTTGAATACCTACCCAAAAGTGAGATTGCTGAATCACACAGTGGTTCTATTTTTAGTTTTGTGAGGAAGTTCCATACCGTTTTCCATAATGGCTGTACTAATTTACATTCCCACCCACAGTGTATAAGATTTCTCCCTTCTCCAAATGGCTGCAAACACTTATCTTTTGTCCTTTTAGTAATAGCAACTCTAATTGGGGTGAGATGATGTCACATTGTGGTTTTGACTTGCATTTCCCTAATGATTAGTGATATTATGTATTTTTTCATATAACTATTGGCCATTTGTGTGTCCTCGTTTGAGAATGTCTATTCATGTTCTTTGCCTATTTTTTAATTGATTTTTTTTTTTCTGTTAAGTTGTTTGAGTCCCTTATACACTGGATACTGGATAGTTTCCAGTATTTTCTCCCATTCTGGAACTTATCTCTTCACTTTGTTAATTGTTTGCTGAGCACAAGTTTTATAATTTGATGTGATTTTATTTGCCTATTTTTGATTTGTTACCTGTTTAGAGGACCTACCCCAGAAATCATTGCCCAGACCAATATCCTCAGCATTTCGACAAGGTTTTCTTCTAGTAGTTTCAGGTTTTAAACTTAAGTCTTTAACTCATTTTGATTTGATTTTTGTATAGTAAGATGGAGGGGGTCTAATTTCATCCCTCTGCATATGGTAATCCAGTTTTTTCTGCACCATTTATTGAAAATACTTTCCTTTCCCCAATGTACGTTCTTGGCACTATTGTAAAAAATGAGTTGGCTTAAATGAATGAATTCATGTATGGGTTCTTTATTCTGTTCCATTGATCTATGTGTCTACTTTTATGCCAATACAATGTTGTTTTGGTTATAATGGATTTGTAGGACATTTTGAAGTCAGGCAGTATGATGCCTCCAGCTTTGTTCTTTTTGCTCAGGAGTGATTTGGCTATTCAGAATTTTTTGTCATTCCATACAAATTATAGGACTGTTTTTTCAATTTCTGTGAAGAACATCACTGGTACTTTGATAGAGATTGCAATGAATTTGTAGGTCACTTTGGTCAATATGGACATTTTTAACAATATTAATTCTTCCAATCTATAAGCATAGAATGTCTTTTCATTTTGTGTGTCTGTATGTGTTCTCTTTAATTTCTTTTATGAGTATTTTATAGTTTTCATTGTAGAGATATTTTACTTCTTTGTTTAAATTTATTCCTGGGTATCATTTTGGAAACTAATGTAATGGGATTTCTTTCTTCATTTTTTTCTAATTATTCATTGTTAGTTTACATAAATGTTACTGACTTTTGTATGTTTATTTGTATGTTGATCCTGCAAATTTACTGAATTTTTTATTAGTGCTAACAGTGTTTTGGTACAGTCTCTAGGTTTTTCTAAATATAAGGTCATGTCTTCTGCAAACAAAGATAATTTGATTTCTTCCTTTACAATTTGTAGGCCCTTTCTTTCTTTCTCTTGTTTAATTGCTCTGGCTAGGACTTCAAGTAGTATGTTGAATAAAAGTTGTAAAAGTGGGTATTCTTGTCCTCTGCCATAGTTTAAAGAAAAGGCTTTCAGTTTTCCCCATTCAGTTTTATGTTAGTTGTGGCCTTTATTGTTTTAAGTATGTTCCTTTTATACTCAGTTTGCAGAGAGGTTTTCTCATGAAGGGATGTTAAATTTTATCAAATGCTTTATGAGCATCCATTAAAATGATTATATAGCTTTGCCCTTGGTTCTGTTAATGTGATGTATCAGGTTTTTTGATTTGCATATATTAAACCATCCTTGCATTCCTGGGATGAACCTCACTTGATCATGGTGAATGATCTTTTTAATCTGTTGTTGAATTCTATTTGCTAGTATTTTATTGAGGATTTTTGCAGTGATATTGACCTATACTTTTCTTTTTTTCATTGTGTCCTTGACTAGTTTTGGTATAAGGATAATACTGGCTTCATAGAATGAGTTTGGAAGTATTCCTTCCTCTTCAATTTTTGTGAAGAGTTTGAGTAGAATGGGTATCAGTTTATTTTAAGTCTTTGCTAAAGTTTAGCAGTGAAGTTGTCAGATCCAGGGCTTTTCTTTGATGGGAGACTTTTAAATTACCATTTCAATCTCTTTACTCACTATTGTTCTGTTCAGATTATCAGTTTCTTCATGGCTCAATTTTAGTAGGCTGTATGTGTTTTTTTCCCCAGAAATGTATCCACTTATTCCAGGTTTTCCAGTTTGTTGGTGTGTAGTTGTTGTTCATAAATGTCTCTAATGATCTTTTGTTTTTATTTAGTAACAACTTTAATGTTTCTTTTTTCACCTTGGAGTTTATCTATTTAGGTCTGCTCTCCTTTTTGTTGGTCAAGCTAAAACTTTGTCAGTTTGGTTTGTCTTTTCAAAAAACTCACTTTTCATTTTGTTGATTTTTTTTGTCTCCATTTCATTTATTTCTACTCTGGTCTTTATAGTTTCTTTCCTTCTACTAATTTTGGGTTTTGCTTGCTCTTACTTTTCTTGTTCCCTGAGGTGAATTGTTAGGTTGTTTACTTGAAGCCTTTCTACTTTTCCAGTGTAGGTGTTTATTACTATAAACTTCCTTCTTAGTACTATTTTTGCTGTATCCCATAGTTTTTAGTATTTTGGGTTCCCTTTTTTATTTTTTTCAATAAATTTTTGAATGTTCTTCTTAATTTCTTGATTGATCCGTTGGTCATATAGGATGACCTGCATGTTGTTCCATTTCCACGTATTTTTACAATTTCCAAAATTCCTCCTGTTATTGATTTCTATGTTTATTTTATTGTGGGTCAAAAAGAATACGTGATATAACTTTGATTTTTTTAACTTGTTGAGACTTGTTTTGTGGCCTAATATATTCTCTATGTTGAAAAATGCTCCATGTGCTGATAAGAAGAACATGTATTCTGCAGCTGCTGAACAAAGCATTCTGTAAATGTCAGTTAGGTCCATTTAGTCTAGAGTGTAGTTTAACTCCAATGTTTCTTTTTTTTATTTTCTCCCTCAATAATCTGTCCATTACTGAAAGTGGGGTGTTGAAGTCCCCTACTATTATAGCATCTCAGTCTGTTTTTCCCCTTTAGATCTATTAATATTTGCATTCTATATTGTGGTGCTCTAGTGTTTGGTGCATGTATATTTACAATTCTTATATCCTCTTGCCAAACTGACCCCTTAATCATTATATAATGACCTCCTTTGTATCTTTTACAGTTTTTAACTTGAAGTCTACTTTG
Organism: Nomascus leucogenys; assembly: GCF_006542625.1. Lineage (NCBI taxonomy): Eukaryota > Metazoa > Chordata > Mammalia > Primates > Hylobatidae > Nomascus > Nomascus leucogenys. The sequence continues at coordinate 132,502,493 of NC_044383.1, forward strand.
TCTCATATAAGTATAGCTACTCCATTTGGTAGAATTTTTTTTTTTTTAATCTCTTCACTTTTGGTTTGTGTGCCTTTTTAGTATAGGTGAAGTAGGTTGCTTGTAGGCAACATATATTTAGGCCCTTTTTTTTTATTTCAATCCACCTCAGCCACTCTGTCTTTTATGTGGATAATTTACTCCATTTTTGTTCAAATGTTATTATTGATAGGTAGGAAGTTACTACTGCCAATTTGGTTTTTTTTTTGTTTTATGACTGTTTTGCAATTCATTTCACCTATTTTTTTTCTTACTGTCTTCCTTTTTCTCTGATGGTGTATCTTAATTCCTTGTTTTATATTTTTAGTGTATCCATTATAGGTTTTCTGTAACTATTTTGAGCTTACAAAAAACATATTATAGTTATAACAATTTATTTTGAACAGACAACAACATTGACACAAAGAAACAAAAAGCTAAAACATTTGTAATTTATCCTCCCACATTTTAATTTTTTGATGTTTTGATTTACATCATTTTGTATGTCCAGTGAACAAATCGTTGTAATTATTATTATTATTCAAATATTTGTCTTTTCATTGTCAGACTAGAGATATGGGTAGTTTACACAATACAATAATAATATTAGAATATTTGAATTTTTCTGTGTACTTTTACCAGTGAGAATCTTCAGACGATTTTCTTACTTCATGTTATCACCCATTTCTTATAGATTGATGAATTCCCTTTAGTATTTCTTATATGACATGTCTGGTGGTCATACATTTCCTCTGCTTTTGTTTGTTTAAAATATCTTATGTATGTCTCCTTCATGTTTTTTGGATAGCTTTGCTGGATACAATATTTTCAGTTGGTAGGGGTTTTTTTTGTTATTTGTTTTTTATTTTTTTTCCTTTAGCACTTTGAATATGTCCTCCCATTCCCTCCTGGCCTGTATGGTTTCTGCTGTGAAGTCCATGGCCAGAAGAATTAGAGCTCCTTTATATATAATTTGCTTTTATTCTCTTGCGTTTTTAGGATCCTCTCTTTGTCCTTGACCTCTGGGAAGGTATTCAAAATTCCAAATTCATTGGAAGTCCTAGGCAAGCCTCTTTCTTTGTTCTCACTACTTCCCTTCCTCTTCTCCTTTCCTTCCTTTTCCCTCTGCCTCTCCCATTTCTCCTACCATTCAAACTCTCCTCCTCTGCTCTTCTCTCTGCTCTTTTACTGCAGCCAAATTCTATTTTCCTTTTCATCAAATGTATATTCTTTCCTCAAAATTTCTTACAGATTCTAAACTCTAACTTGATCATTTATAACTCCCTTATTTGCTAGAGGTTAAGCCAAGCCAAATTTCCAAACTCATTAACCCTTTACCACTTCCTAGATGAGTCCCCACACCTGTGATTACTTTAATTCAGCATACAGCCTTATCAACACCACCTACATTTATGTCCTTTACATTAAAATCAGCTAAAGAGAAGAGTCTATATCCATTTGAATTCCTGGTAAGTGAATTGTTTCTTGACACAAAAACAAACAATAAAATCTCTATTTGGAAAAAAAAAGTTGTTCAAAACATATTACCAAGAAGTTGGATTGTGATTCTTTTTTTGCATAGCCTTCAGAGTTGTTACTTTCATGATCACATGTGATTCTCACAAAAGCCCTTAAAGTATTTTAAACCCCATTTTGCATCCAAATTAAAGTGAAGTTAAGAAAAGTTAAAGAAACAACTCACCGATGATTGCATAGCTAGTAAGTGGCTGATCCAAGTCTAAAACACTTTCCTTCTGATATATTAAAGGCTATTTCTATCACACCATGCTCCAAGTCAGATGGTACAAAGTGTGATTGCTTGAACCTAGTGTCAGGTAGTGCCAGCTAATGAGAATAAAGTGGGGAGCTACATTTGTCGCTACCTTTGCCTAATTATGTCAGGGTGGCAAAGCAAGGCCTGCTTCTGAAGCCCAGAGTTCCATGTTAACAAAAAATAGAAATCTAGGATTCGAATCTTTCTATTTTTCTTCTTTCTGCACTTTCATTATTCATGAATGAGTTGTCCCTGGTCAGGCTTCTGTGAAAAACCACAACAATGTTTGCTTGGATAATGAGTTTCTGGTGATGGCTTTGACTTGACACGTACCCGTTTCCCGTAGGACCACTCAATCTGCTACCTCTCACAGAACACGGTTCAGGAATAAGATGGGGATGGGAGGAAGAAGATCTTCAAATAATAAAAATGCAAAACAAACAAATAATAAATAGGAATGTACATCACTCAGTTCTCAAGTGCCTTTTTGCTAGTGAATGATAAAACATCACTAAAAAAGCAACCAACCATTCATAATAAAAAAATGCTCATGAATTCATGATAAATTCCATTTGAATACAAACCAAATGTGACTTTTTAAGGCATATGAATAAAACACATATCAATCCAGTTGTTTCTAGTATTATTTTGCCATTAAATGAGGACTTTAATAAAATAAAACTTCAGAGCCTTTAGTTAGAAACAATCTTGATCATTCTTTATATCAATAGAATTTTATCTGCCTTTCAAGTGTAGCACAGTTTGGTCCAGCAGGATGTGGGTATGTTTTTCCCCACCACCACACTAAGATATCAAGAGGGCAGGTGATCTGTCTGATTTATCTTTCTATCATAGTAAAGCCTTGTTCATGCTTTGTATATTACATACACACATACTAAATGAGGAATACTTTTAACTCAATTGGAACGCATAAAAATGACTGTAGAGTTTTTACATCTTTGTTCCAATTTCTAGAATAGTGCCAGGCTCCAAGTGGGGATTCATTGATTATTCATAAATGAATATCTGATTAAATGAATGAAAAATGATTTTTTTAAATTTAGTGGGCTTTCCAAAGAATCTAATTTATTAAGCAAACCCGAGGGCATGTAAAGCATTAAGACTTGCAAAGTAAAAAATCAGCCAGGCTACAAATAAGTGAAAAAGTGTTAAGCCTTGTTATTTCTGATATTTTCTAGGAGTTTAATATCTACATATTTAAGTTTCATATCTAATATTTTCTAGGAATTTCATAACTACCCAAGGCATCTATTAGAAATAGGGCTTTCAGACCTTCAAAGTCCCCCTATATGTCAAAGACCAGGTCTTTTTGTTGCTATTAAAGACCAGCTGGTACTACCAAACTTTTCCAAATACTTATATTCATTCACAAGCAATTTCCTGCAAGAAGAGGAAATGTTGGGGAGCATTTTGAGAATGCTGGGCATTTGAGTATGCATCTAACAGAACCAGGATCAGAGCTGGACCTTTAATAAATCCATAAAGGGTCTTGTTGAAATAATGTTGTTAAAATCCCATTTAGTTTTTTTTTTGTTTTTTTTTTTGAGACGGAGTCTCCCTCCGTAGCCCAGGCTGGAGTGCAGTGGTGCGATCTCGGCTCACTGCAAGCTCCGCCTCCCGTGTTCACGCCACTCTCCTGCGGAGTAGCTGGGACTACAGAGGCCTGAGACCACGCCTGGCTAATTTTTTTTTTTTTTTTTTTTGTATTTTTAGTAGAGACGGGGTTTCACTGTGTTAGCCAGGATGGTCTAGATCTCCTGACTTAGTGATCCACCCACCTCGGCCTCCCAAAGTGCTGGGATTACAGGCGTGAGCTACCGCGCTGGCCAAAATCCCATTTAGTTTTAATGTTAGCAATGAACATATTTCAATCTAATCAAGATTTTGCTTTTTTTTTCAGGAATAATGGAGAGGGGATAGAGGAACAAATTAAAAGAAATCATGAAGTAACAAACAGAAATCTAGGTTGTAAGATATTCTTCAGGAAATTGACTTAGTTTTTTTCAACAAGTTAATGGCATGACAAATAAAAAGATAGAAGATACTACTCTAAATTAAAATGTCATAATGATAAGAATGACTTAATGTTATGGTCATTACAATTAAAAAAATATGCGATCCTTTTCAAAGACTTTTTTTGATAGTTGAAGACATTGTAAAATGGACTGGATATATCACAAAATCAAAAGTTATTGTTAATTGTTGTCTTAGTTCAAACTGCCATAACAATGTACCATTGAATAGGTGGCTTAAACAACAAACATTTGTTTCTCAAAATATTGAGAGGCTGAGTAGCTCAAGATCAAGGTGCCAGTATCCAGTGTTTGGTGGTGAAGGTCAAGTTCCTGATTTGCAGATATCCTGGTATCCTCACTTGTTGCAAAAAGAGCTAGGTAGCTGTCTGGCTTGTTCTTATAAAGGTACTAATTTTATTCATGAGAACTCTACCTTTATGACCTAATTACCATTCAAAGGCACTACCTCCAGATACCATCACATTGGGATTAAGACTTCTATATATGAATTTGATGGCAGTGGGTGAAACAAAAACACTTAGTTCATTGCAATTGCGTTAGGGGTGATAATGGTATTGTGCTTATACAAGTAAATACCTGTATATTTTTAGAGATGTACACTGGAAAAAATGATGTAATGTTCAGGACATGCATTTAAAATGCTTCAAAAATAAAATTTAAATAAGAAACAAGAAGCAAGTGTGGAAAATTCTGAACACTGTTGAATATGGATGATGACTCTGTGGAGGATTATTATACTATCTCTCTACTTTCATGTGGAGACATTTTAACAACAAGAATAAAGGTACACAATAAAACTCAAGTTGAGTTACAGTTTTCCCTGAATGTAGTCAATTTTATTGGGGTCTTTTTACGTTTTCAGAGTTATTCTATGTTTAAATAATTTATAAATTCTATTTGTGTTACCGTATTTTTTTTCCTTTTTGGACTTTGCTTTTTTACTTATCTTGGAGACTTAGGTAATATTATATGTAGAGGTGCTTCATACTTCTTAATGTTTAGATGTGATTCCATCTCTTAAATAGTTTTAATGAGCATTGTTTTATCTGTTCATATTCATGATAAAGAAAATGGTTTCTGGGTTTAAAAAAATGATTGGAAACATTTTTTTTCTCTCTTCTCCAATGATGCATGCATGATCAAGGCAAAGGGAAAGAAGCCTTGTTAAAGCTATAAGCCCAATCACTAATGAGAAAACTGTACATTTTTATCCCTTCCAGGTCTTCACTGTCCCATACAGAACACTGAATACATGGGTATGTCTGCGTATCTGATAAAATATTTCTTTCTTTTCAAAATGAATGAAATAATGTTATTACCCAGTGACAAGAAGAGAAATGTTTTCAGAGAAGAAAATATGTTTTTCTCAAGTTGAAAAGGATACAATCCTAAATTTAAAGATCAATTTAAAAGGAAGAGTTTGTATTATCCAGAAAATTGTAAGTACAAAATGACTTTCAGAATGAAATTTTAGAGGTATGAAGCCAAAATAATGAAGATAAAGCTAATATTCTCATTTAACTTTTTCTTTTCTTCTGTGTTCTTCTAAGGTAGCAAGGACCACTGAATATTAAAAATGTAATTATTAAGTTTATTTCCAAGAAAAAAGGCTAAATGTTTAACTGTAAAGGCAATTTGTACTGTATAATTTGGATATATTTACATTGAATTGGGAAAATGATTGAGTGACACTTAGTCATTAAACCAGAAATAATACATATGGAGAAGTCTGTTTTACTATTGCCTAGCACATAGCTATGTGAAATGATAAAATAGAGCTTCACTATAAAGTAATAAAAAAAATTTATTTTTTCTACCAAGGGCCACAGATGATTCTTTTTGTCATCTCATAGCCACCTACACAAAACTCAGAAAAAAATTACATACATCTTGTATTTTCCTATTATTTTCTTAGCAATTTAACAGGTATTGTGAGTAGAAAAGAAATACAAATACTCAATGCTTCTCTACTTCCCTAATTATTTCCGCTTCCCAATATCCCCCACCCAAAATAATCTTTACAGCGAAATCATCACGATGATATTTACAATAGAGTTTCAGATTAGAATTGCCTTGTTATAACGTTAAGCACGACTTGACTTGCTCCTGGAAGCTTTTGCCATTCTAGGCACGTGTCCATAGGATATGGGTTCTGTCTTAGTTTATTCCCTCACATCGGAGTTCATCACTGAAAAACTTAGAATAATAAAATGCTTCAGACAGAAGGGACCTTGAGATAACCAAGCGTAATTCTATCACTAGTGTATTAATAGCTATCATTTATTGAGCAACTGTTATGCATCAGGCACTGTGCTGATAACTCTTTCTACATCACCTCATTTTAATCATCATAACAACCCTATACAATAAGGACTATATTTCCAATTAGCAGTAAGGATAGAGTGATTTATAAACGTTAATTATCTCATTCAAGCTCCATGTATGCACGAGTTAATTTTGTCTGCTCAGTATCCATTTATCTTTCTTCTATTACCTCAGTTTTGCCTTAAGAAACCTATCACTTCTTCCCCACCCTCAGTTATTATAGTTAAGTTGGGGCTGATTCTACCCTGGCTCCAGAGAAGGAAATCTGTCCCACCTGGCCAACTAGAAACATTCATTGGTTCAAGCAAAGGCACATTTCCTAAACTGGACCAATCAGAATAAATCTCAGGACTGATTTGGGAGACTAGGTGCCCTCATTCTGTGGAGGGTGCTGAACTACTAAGGTGAAAACTGGAGCTCATGGTGCCCATCTTGCTGCAATGCAGGAAGTCAAAAGGGATGAAACAAAATTCTATTAACATCAGTCACACTGAAAGTCAGAGCTACTCCTGGATTTGAAGTTAGATAAATGAACAAACTCCTTTGTATTTTTTTTTAAGTCTGACTGATTTGATTTTCAGTGTTTTGCACTGGAATGAGTGATGAAGGATCCAATCACTAAGCCGTTACATGGCAGAGCCAGTAATTAAACCCAGGTTTTCTGTTCTTTTCCATCACTGTATTGAGATTTGATTTAATCCTTGGTTTTCTTGAAAGAATTCAAGCAAATTAGAATAAGATTTAGCCACAGAAAGTGTCTTAGGTTCAGTTACCCAGAATTAGTCCCTGAGTCAAAGATTTATGTGCAAGTAATTTACTAAGAATATGCCACAAAGGGAAACTGACAGGGACCAGGGAGCAGAGCAGGAAAGGAGAAGAAACCAAGCAAGGGTGAAATTTCCAGCAAAATCCCAGCTTCATTCTGATTCCCAGGGGAATTTCCAAGGGAAGTTACACTGAGGAGCTTGTCCTCCTGATTATGCTCCAGTCAGCCATTGCCAGGTGAGCAACCCTGGGTGGAGGGAACATTTACTCCCAGGTACTCTTACTATCTGTGAGACCTAGAAATGAGTCCAGTAGCCCAAGGCCAGTCCTCTGAAGAAGACCCATTAAATGCAAAGCACTGACAAAGTTAAGTCTGAATTAGAGGAGACTTTTCTGGATACGTTCTGGCATACTCAGATTTTCTGGAGTGAGATCCTGGAAAACTCAAAAGTATAGGAAAGGTCTCACTACACTAATGTGAAATTGAAGTCCAACCTGTTTCCTTACCTTCTTGAAATGTTATGCAATTCATGGACAGAAGCTTCCTCGGGTTTATGATTTTCTCACATTTCTTTTGATGCCAGGGACCATTTTCCCATTCACAAGACCTCAACACCACCAACTTACCAACATCAACCATCTTAACTTCACTTAGTATGAATTTTCTCACACGCACAGTGGAGAAAATAATACAGCCTATTTTGATAACTTGCTTTAAAAATTAAATGACAAAATGCCTTATCACCATACCTAGTACTGAGGTATTTGCAAGCTGTTTATGGGCTGAATTGCATCACCCTCAAAACTCATAGATTTAAGTCCTTCTACCTCAGAATGTGACTGCATATAGATGTGACTCAGTTACAGTAAGGTCACTAGGGCAGGCCCTAATCCATTCTAGATGATGTTTTTATGAGGAGATTTGAACACACAGAGATATCAGAGATGAGTGTGCACAGAGGTGAAACCATGTGAGGACATGGCCAGAAGGCAGCCACCTGCAAGCTGCAAAAAGAACGAAATCTGCTGACATTTTGATCTTGGAATTCTAGTCTCTAGAACCGTGAGAAAATAAATTTATTTGTTTAAGCCACCAAGTTTGTGTTATTTTGTTATAGCATCCCTAGCAAGCTAATACATGTGCATATCAAAACTGTCCCTTCCTTAATTTCTCATTTTAATATCCTATCATTCCTGGGTACATAAAAATGGATGGCTATTGTCAAGAAAGAATATTCATCCTCTACACGGTGTTTCCAGCCAACTGAGTTGGACATTTCAGAAACAAACCTTACAAGAGCATAGAATAGTTTTTCCAGAAGGAAATATTCAACAGATCCATATTCCACCTTCTCTGACACTGTGTTCTCAGCAGGTGGGAAATTATTCTCAAGGCTATATCCCAGAGACTGCAATCATGTTAGCATGAGGACCAGATGGAACAAAACCAGGATCCAACTACATTTATTTTCAGAGCTTTAGAAAAGAACGGAATGGAGTGAAGGTTAGATCTCCCTTTGGTCTCTTGGGTCTAAGTTTGGCTAACCAGCTCCATAAAAGCTACCTTAGGAACACTAGGTACTTAGTGGAAGCTAAACAATCTCTCCATGTAGTGTCTATGATTCTGAAAAATGAATCTAGAAAATCAAAGTCATAAATCTCTTTTTAAGTGCCTTCCAAAGAAAACTATTTCCTAAATGAATTTTATTGAAATAGTAAGTTCAACAAATAAATCCAGAGAGGCACTAAAGCTTTTCAAAATGGAAAGAGAAAAATGAGTTAAAATATTAGAGCTGAGAAAACAGAACTGCTAGGTGCTCATATCTTTGAAATCACAGTTGATGTTCCTAAAGCAAAAAGAATGCCTCACAGCGTGGACAAAGCATCTTCCTATACATTATCCCACTTGAACCTCACAATAATTCAGAAAATAAACAGGAAAGTGGCTCAAGGTCAGAGAACTCACCAAGTGTTTTGCCTGAGATAAAAACAATTTAAGTAAATAGAATAGGAAAAAAAATAACATTTTACAGCATTTCTAACATGTAGGCATCTGATGCAAATATTCAAATAGACAAAGGTATGTTAGATTCAGGTTTATTAATGTCCTATCAATCAAGAAGACTTTATTTAATGCACTGTTCTAGTAAAAATATATTCTTTTTGTTCAATAAAATTTTAAGACGCATTCTTCATAATTTATGGGTAAAATCAAACATAAGAAGCCAAGGGCAGGAATAGAAGCAAGTTTCCTAAATATACATCACTCTTAAAAATGTTTAAAGACAAAGAGCTGGAGCCTGCACTTTAGATTTACAAGTGATCTCGTTTTGTAATGTCTTAGAGAAATTAGAAAGAGAGCTCCTCCCACTGATTCTTCTTTCCTATCATTTGTTCAGCTAGAAAATCCAGCACTCTACCTACAGATGATGGTCTGTACAAGTCGGACCCCAGGAAAGAGACAGAAACCACACCAACTGTGAAGGTATTTGACTGTCAACTTGGCTAGGCTGCGGTTCCCATTTATTCAACCAAACACTAATCTAAGTGTTGCTGGGAAGGTATGTCGTAGATATGACTAAGGTCCATCATCAGTTGACTTGACATACAGAAAATTATCCTAGATAATCTGGGTGCGCCTGATTCAATAAACGGAAAGACCTAAAAGCAGAGCTGAGACTTCCCTGATAAAGACGAAATCCCAACTGTGGACAGCAGGTTTAGCCCATGCCCAAGAGTTCCAGCACTGCATTCCTGATGGCCTGCCCTATGGATTTCAGACATGCCTAGCCTGCCCCCACAGTCATATATATATATATACACACACACACACATATATATGGTATATATGTAGATACATATGTGTAGGTATACCTATATACATATGCATGCATAGATTAGATAGATAGACAGAGATTCTACTGATTCTACTGATTCTGCTTCTTTGGTTGAATTATGACCCATATACAAGCTATTTGAATAATGAGAATTTAATATAACTAATTGTTAAGTAGGTAAAAAGTTATTTACTAACTGAAAGAGTAAATTAGAACTCTGAGGTATATTACAGAGTTAGCAACTGGAGGAATCAGACACCACCCCTAATGTTTAGGGTGCAAAGACAGAAAGTGGAATTACTAAAACTTAGAAATTTAGAGGACAGAGCCTGTGGGCCTAGGACAGTTCTCTGAGCAGATAGGGATAACCAGCTGATGCTGGTTTTTCTGAGTAGTCACTGTAACACCGGTTCAGAGAAAACGCGGAAAACTGCAAATTGCCTCCTGCCACTGCTCCAGGAAGGTACTGCTCTGCCAGAGTGAAGAAGCAAAGAAAGGCGATGCTCACAGGAACTACAAGCTGCCAGGTAGGAAAAAAACAGGAAGGAGGGTGTCCTTTCTTTCTCCTGCAGCCTTGCATTTTTCATCTAGTGCTCCCTATTGTTGGAAGCTAACAAGGATCTAGCTGGGAAGGAAAAAATAAGGCTTGCAGAGCCACAGTCCCAGCAAAACAAGACAGAGTGTAGAGTACAGACGGGAGAGCACTTTGCTGAGAGACAATAGCTTGATCACTGGATTGGGGTTTTGGTATTGCTCAGAATATATAATAGTAAATATTCAGGGCAATATTTCCCCAAAGAGGAACCAAAAGAACATACAATTAGATACATCTGTAGCACACCAATTCTTAAGTATCCTACAGCTAAATCAACATCTTCTGCTACTAAATGTAATTCTTTTCTTAAAAGCAGCCACTTAATCCTTCTTCTGCTTGTAAACTCACTCCACATTCAGGGCCTTAAAGACGGATTTTCACTTTGATCAATCCACATAAAAGTCAGTAATAACATATTGCCAAGTCACTAACTTTTTAAAATATCCAAGCAAACCAATTACATTCTCTAAACAGGGCTCACCGGTGGGAACAGAATAGGAAGAAGTACTGTCTACTTAGCAGTTAGACGATTTTCCAACAGTGAGTAAAACGTGCTAGTGGGAATAGACAGTGACAAGATAAAGTGGTAGATATTCAAAACTAAAAAATACTAGGTCTTGGGGACCAACTGAGCATAAAGTGAAAATAAGATAAAAATTTGTCTTACTTCAAGATTTTTTGTTTGTTTTGTTTTAAGCAAAACTAGGCAAAGGCCACAACAATAACAGCAACAGGTAGCTCAGTTTTGTTCAAAGATTTTATTGCACACACGCTCCTATGTGTCTTCTACTCTTACCTTAGAAGTTCTTACATCTTGAAGTTTCTTAAGAAGACCATGTTTATTTCATTTGCCTATAACCTTTCACAAAGTGTGCCTTCTGCCTGGAATACCCTTCTTCCCTTGTCTTTCAATGAATATGACTAATTTATACTTCTAGCATCAATTCAAACTTCTACTTCTCAGTAACTCCTGCCATCACCCAGAGCTGCAGCATTGCATGGCTCCAGGGGACATAATTCACACTGTGTTTTATGTGGATAAGATCTCTTGGAGTTATGCAGCATGACAGCCTTTCTCTGACCTCCCTACAAGGCAAAGTCTGACTAGGACATGTCTGTCTGTCTATCTATCTATCTATCTATCATCTATCTGCCTGCCTACCTACTTTAGTCTGCAAAAGGCTAAATACCTGAGACTGGGTGGTTTAAATGGTAAACTTTTTTTTTCACAGTTCTTGAGGCTAGACATCCAAGATCAAGGTGCCATTAGGGATGGTTTCTGGTGAAGCCTCTCTTCCTAGCTTGTAGATGGCTACCTTCCTACTGAGTCCTCACATGGCCCTGCTGTGTGTGCATGGAGAATGAGAGACAGAGAGAGAGAGAGAAAGAGAGAGAGAGATCCTGTGTCTTTTCCTTTTCTTAGGAAGCACACCACTTCTATTGGATTGGGACCTCACCTTTTTTACCTCATTTAACATTAACTACTTTCCTAAAGGTCTCAACACAAAATACAGTCATAGTGAGGGTTAGCGATTTAAATATAACTTTTTAGAACCACAATGTACTCCATAACTCTGTCTCTCACTCTCTCTCTCTCTCTCCCTCTATCTATCTATATATATCATCCCAGTCTCTCCTGGACTACAGTTTCTGCTGAGAAACCTGTGATGGTTTTATAGAAGTTCCCTTGTATGTTCCAAGTTGCTTTTCTCTTGCTGCTTTCAAAATACTTTGTCTTGACTTTTGAGAATTTGATTATGTGTCTCAGTGAAGATCTCTTTGTGTTTAATCTATTTGAGGTTCTTTGGGCTTCAAACATCTGGATGTTTATTTCCCTCGACAAATTTGGAATGTTTTCTGTCATTATTTCTTTAAATAAGCTTTCTGTCAATTTCTGTCTCTCTGCTCCTTCTGAGTCTCCCAGAGTGCACATGTTCACTTGCTTCATGATGTCCTATAAGTCCCATAAGCTTTCTTCACTCTTTAAATTTTTTTTCTTTTCTTTTCTCTGACTAGGTAATTTTACGTGACCTGTCTTCAAGCTCACTGATTTTCCTTCAACGTGAGTCTTCTATTTAAGCTATTTATAAAATTTTTTAGTTCAATAATTTTTTCTAACTCTAAAGTTTTTGTTTGGTTCTTTGTTAGAGTTGCTATTTTTTGTTGAACTTTTAATTTTGTTCATGCATTTTCTGGTTTTGTTTAATTGTCTCTCTGCTTTGTTTTCACTGAACTTCTTTAAGCTTCCTTAGTTGAGATGCTTTACAATTATTTTGCAAGCAGTTCATAGATCTCCATTTCTCTAGGATCACTTACTAGTGCTTTATTTTATTCCTTTAGGGGTTTCATGTTTTCCTGATTGTTTGTGATTCTTGTGGACTTGTGTTAGTGTCTGCACATTTGAAGAAGTAGACACCTCTTCCAGTCTTTTCAGTCTAACCTTAACAGGAAAAGCTCTTCATCAGTCAGCCCATCCAGAGATTCTGGGCAGGCCAGCTGTTGGGGTCCTTAGGAAGGCTGGCTGCTGGAGTCCTCAGGCTGGTTGTCGTAGGTTTGGGGTCAATGGGTAGATGGATCTGGTAGTGAGGTCCACTGGGGTGGGCATGGTGACTATATCCATGGGATAAGCATGGACCCTGGATCTGCAGAGGTAGGCCTGGAGTCTGGGTACCTGAGGGGCAACCTGGAACCTGGACCTATCTGGTACTGAGTGGGGTCTTCAGCCTGAGTATACCAGCGCAGGCCAGAATCCTGGGTCTGCGGGAACTGTCTTGGAGTCTTGGTGCATGGGCAGCAGCCTGATGTTGATGTGAAAATGTAATGTATAAAGAAATTATGGATAAGCAAGGTCCTGTTGAAGATCAAATGGATGTGAAAAACATACTCGATGTAGAGTTTTGCAGGCTCTGAACTTCTGAACTGATAGGAAATAAGACACATATACCATTGCAACATAGATTAAGAGATGTTAAATAATAATTGAACCCATAAATTTTATAATGCACTAAAAAGGAAAAACAGGGTTGTTTGTGAAAAACAGAAAACTGGACTCAAACTAGCTCAAATAATATGGAAAACTTTTTGACTAATATAAATGTAAAATCCAGAAAATTTAGGCTTCTTGTCAGTCATGCTCTAGTAGCTCAACAATGTCACTCAAGACCTAGTTTCTTTTCATTTCCTTTGTTTCCTTCAGAAGCCTAAATTTGCTTTACTTGAAGTTACAAGACGGCATTGGCAGCGGCAGAAAGATTATATACTTGCTTTCTGAAATCTCAAAGAAAAATAGTATATACACTGAAGAGTAATGAAGCTACTTTTCAAGGAGCAACCAAAACTCTGCTAGCATCTCAGTCATGTGCCTATATATCAACCAATCTCTAAGTCCAACAGCTTGAATCTACTTGTTGGTTTAAATTAATCAGGAATTGCTCCTGGAAGGCAAATGTGGACCACATAAGAAAGGGGTAAGTTTTTCAATGAAAATAAATATAATATTATCAGCATAAAGAGGATATATTCTGGATAGTCAAAATCCCCCCCAAAATGTAGAGATGTGAGCATTTGAGATAGGCTTTGAAGAATGTGTGTGCATAGCAGAGGGAGTTTGCTGATGAAGGGATCAACAAAATCAGAGCTCAGGGTGAAGAAAATACAATAAATATGCAGAAAATATTAAATGGCCTAGGATTTTACATGAAGAAAAAAGGGATGCCTAACCTGGAAAATATAATGTTTTGCACCAACTAATACAACTCATAGAGGTTTATTTGTGAGTTGTTAAATATTCTTGAACCCCCTAAAGTAGCATAAAGAATGTTGGGTTTATAGATACATGGGTATTTTCCTGGAGAAAAATGTCTACAGATTCTTAAAGGTAATTGTAACAAAAACAAAACAAAATAAACAAAAATTAACAGAAAATAGAACATAGTAACAGTAGAAAATTGCACTAAGGAAATAGAAATAGGTTGGGTTATAGTGTTGAGGTTCTTAAATGACAGGTTACAATGTTTGGCTGACACAGAACCTTTAGAAAGCACATTGGGAAAACAAGCAGATCTAGATGGAAGGTTAAAAAATTCAACATTAACACTTTGGGAGGCCGAGGAAGGCGGATCACTTGAGGTCAGGAGTTTGAGACCAGCCTGGCCAACATGGTGAAACCCCGTGTCTACTGAAAATACAAAAATTAGCCAGGCATGGTGGTGTGCACCTGTAATCTCAGCTACTCGGGAGGCTGAGCCATGAGAATCGCTTGAACCTGGGAGGTGGAGGTTGCAGTGAGCCGAGATTGTGCCGGGGCACTCCAGCCTGGGTGACAGAGTGAGACTCCATCTCAAAAAAAAGTAAAACAAATTCAACATTAGGTATATTGATTTTAAGATGATGGTAGGAAAGTGAAATTGGAATAAGGAATTGAAGCCCAGAAACACAACTGGGGTTGAAGAAACACTTATGGAAGCTTAGAAGCAAAAGTCAACGTAGCTATTGGTATGTACATACTATCAAAACAACAGACTTTAACACATTTTACAAATTGTAGTTCATGATATTGTTTCAGCGTTCAGTTCTTGAGTTCTCAACTAAAATACAGTTCTTTTGTTTATGAGGGCAGTATGCAAAGAAATGAAATTGGCTTAGTGGAATTGGTTTTGCATTAGCAGTGTTTTTTTTTTTTTCATAAAAATTCAAGTTTAATTCCATATTGCTTTTTGAAATAATACTGTGGCAATGAGTCAACAGGCCTTTCCCCTGGCATTCTTAGCTCTCTGATGGGGCAAACTGTCTTATCATAATGCCTATTAATTTTATGAGATAATATGGTTTATTACTTAATTTAAAAAATTAGAATTTAAAATGATTTTATTGCATTGTTTTAAAGTTCATTTTATTGTGAAAATACTTCAAATTTGACATTCCATATTTTCTTCTTGGTTAGTGGCTAATTAAGTTTTAAGTTTTTTTCTTACTTTTATTTAGATTCAAGAGTACATGTACAGGTTTGTTATATAGGTAAACTGTGTGTCATGGGGTTTGATATACATATTATTTTGTCACCCAGGTAATAAGCATAGTACCCGATGGGTATTTTTTCTGATCCTTTCCCTCCTCCCACCTTCCACTCAAGTAGGCCTCAGTGTCTGTTGTTCCCCTCTTTGTGTCCATGTGTTCTCATTGTTTAGCTCCCACTTATAAGTGATAACATGTGGTATTTTGTTTTCTATACTTGCATTAGTTTGCCTAGCATAATGGCCTCCAGCTCCATCCATGTTGCAGCAAAGGACATGATCTTGTTCTTTTTTATGGCTGCGTAGTATTTCATGGTGTATATGTACCACTTTTTCTTTACCTAGTTACTGTTGATGGGCATTTAGGTTGATTTCATGTCTTTGAGGTTATAAATATTACAGCAATAAACATATGCGTGCATGTACCTTTATGGTAGAATGATTTACATTCCTTCTGATATATATCCACTAATGGGATTGCTGGGCCAAATGGTATTTCCGTTTTAAGTTCTTTGAGGAGTTGCCTCACTTCTTTCCACAATGGCTGAACTAATTTACACTCCTATCACCAGTGTATAAGCATTCCCTTTCCCCATAACCTCACCAGCACCTGTTATTTTTTGACTTTTTAATGATATCCATTCTGACTGGTGTGAAATAGTATCTCATTGTGGTTTTGATTTGCGTTTCTCTAATGATTAGTGATATTGAGCATTTTTTTTTCCATATGCTTGTTGGCTGTATGCATTTCTTCTTGTGAAAAGTGCCTGTTCATGTCCTTTGCCCACTTTTTAATAAGGTTGTTTGTGTTTTGCTTGTAAATTTAAGAACCTTATAGATTCTGAATATTAGACTTTTGCAAGATGCATAGTTTGCAAATAATTTCTCCCATTCTATAGGTGCTCTGTTTACTCTGTTGATAGGTTCTTTTTCCACGCAAAGACTATTTAATAAAATTAGGTCCCATTTGTAAATTTTGATTTTTGTTGCAATTGTTTTTGTCATCTTTGTCATGGAATCTTTGCCAGGTCATACACCCAGAATGGTATTTCCTAGGTTATCTTCCAGAGTTTTTATAGATTTAGGTTTTATATTTAAGTCTTTAATCCTACTTGAGTACATTTTTGTATAAGAACAGGAATCAAGTTTCAATCTTCTGCATATGGCTTGTCTGCTATCCCAGCACCATTTATCGAATAGGGTGTTGATATGGTTTGGCTGTGTCCCCACCCAAACCTCATCTTGAATTGTAACTCTCACAATTCCCACATTTCATGGGAGGAACTTGGTGGGAAGTGATTGAATTATGGGGCTGGGTCTTTCCTTCACTGTTATCCTGATAGTGAATGAGTCTCATAAGATCTGATAGTTTTAAAAACAGGAGTTTTGCTGCACAAGCTCTCTCTTTTTGCTTGCCACCTTCCATGTAAGATGGTGACTTGCTTCTCCTTGCCTTTCACCTTCTGCCATGATTGTGAGGCCTCCCCAGCCATGTGGAACTGTAAGTCCAATAAACCTCTTTCTTTTGTAAATTGCCCAGTCTCAGGTATATCTTTATCAGCAGCATGAAAACAGACTAATACAGGAGTCCTTTCCGCATTGCTTGTTTATGTTAGCTTTATCGAAGATTAGATAGTTGTAGGTGTGTGGCAGTATGTCTAGGCTCTCTATTCTGTTCCATTCATCCATGTGTTTGTTTGTGTACCGGTACCATGCTGTTTTGGTTACTGTAGCCTTGTAGTATAGTTTGATGTCAGGCTATGTGATGCCTGTAGCTTTGTTCTTTTTGCTTGCTTTCTTCTTTTTGCTATTTGGGCTCTTTTTGGTTCCATGTGGATTTTAAAAGTTTTTTTTTTTATGATTCTGTGGAGAATAGCATTGGTAGTTTGATAGGAATAGCATTGAATCTGTAAATTGCTTTTGGCAATATGGCCATTTTAATGATATTGATTCTTCCTACCCAGGAGAATGGAAGGTTTTCCTATTTGTTTTTGTCATCTCTGATATCTTTGAGCAGCGTTTTGTAATTCTTTTTTGTAGATGTCTTTCACCTCCCTGATTAGTTGTATTCCTAGGTATTTTATTATTTTAGTGGCAATTGTGAATGGTATTGCATTCTTGATTTGGTTCTTGGTTTGGATATTGGTGTATAGGAATGCTACTGATTCTTGTACATTGCTTTTGTATCCTGAAACTTTGCTAAAGCTGTTTATCAGATCCAAATAGGAAGAGATAAAGTCAAACTATCCCTGCTTGTAGATGACATGATTCTATATCTAGAAAACCCCATAGTCTCTGCTTAAAAGTTTTTAATTTTATTTAATAATTCCTAAGTATTTTGTACAATTATAAACTCTTCAACTGAATAGAATACAATGCAGATAAACCACTGACACGAGTTGAAGTAAGAGAAAAAATGAAAAGTATTACATGCTATTCAGTGACATTAAATTATAATCTTCATGTGAAACTGGACATGATTGACAGGTAATAAATAGATTTGTTCTCTATTGCAGCATTTAGGACTTGTCTTTTAAAAGTAATCAGCAGCCAGGCATTGTGTGTTATGCTTATAATCCTAGCACTTTGGGAGGAGGCAGGAGGATCACTTGAATCCAGGAGATTGATACCAGCCTGGGCAACATAGTGAAACTCTATCTCTACAAAAATTAAAATGTTAACTGCACATGGTGGAGTACTCCTAAAATTCTGGCTACTCGGGAGGCTGAGGTGGAAAAATTGCTTGGGCCCAGGAGGTCGAGGCTGCAGTGAGCTGTGATTGCACCACTGCACTCCAGCCTGGGTGACAGAGTGAAACGCTGTCTCTTAAAAAAAAAAAAAAGAAAGAAAAGAAAGAAAAAAACGGAAAGTAATTAGTGTGAGTAATGACCATAAGTAATTAGCATAAGTAGGCATAATTTCAGAATGTTTACAAGGAAATTGTCATATATTATTGAGTATTTACAAAATGATGTATGGTTTGAAGGAAAAAAGAAAAACAGCAGGGTATTAAATAACTAAATTTAAAAAATTATTTTCATTAAGCACCATTCAACTTTGATCCCAATACCTGAATTTCATCAGTCTCATATTTAATTTTTATTATATATATAATTATGATATTATACCTTATCCTTACAATAAGAAAGAAATTTCAAAGCTGTGTTACATATAAAATGTTAAAGTTATCATAATCCTGATACACGTTATCATCTGGGGATGTCTGTCAATCCCCATTTTACTTTTTGGAGAGTTCAGATTGGTTTCCATGCTATTGATAGTCTAGTATAGTAATTAAGATTCATCTGTTTCTTCACTTGCATCTATCTTCTAAAGGAAATCTTTTTATAGGAGGTTTATTTTGTAGTTCTGTAAAAGTATTATTTCTCATTTTTATCTCTCTTATTTTGTTTTTCATTTACGCAGTCATAGAAAGGAAGTAATGCTTTGAACCTAGCTTGCAGCATATGTCATTTGTACAGCAATCTTATAATAAGAAGACAGAGATGGCATCAAGGCAGGTGGATCACTTGAGACCAGAAGTTTGAGGCTATAGTCCACTGATTGTGCTTGTGAATAGCCACTGCACTCTAGGCTGGACAACATAGTGAGACTTCTTCTCTAAAAGGTTTATCATCCCAGTTATTCAGGAGGCTGAGGCAGGAGTACCACCTGAACCCAGGAGTTTCAGGTCAACCTGGACAGCCTGGCAAGACCCCTTTTAAAAAGTAATAAAGAAAAAGAAAGCAATGCAAAATAAAATAAGTAGAATTTTATTCTAAATCAGCCTTCGGTTTTAATTCTCTTGACAGGTATTACTCAGATAATATTCTTGCATGGTACCAATATTATCAGACAGGATGAACGGAGGACTTTAAGATATTATTTGCCTATGCTCCTCAATTTTTTTTCTGCTCAGAAAGAATCCTTACAAACTATCTGCATCCTCTTTATTGGAAAAGCTAGCTGAGGTCCATTCTCCACAGAACTGACAAACGTAATATCATTAGAAAAAAAATGCCATAACAAAGCTCTTAGTTTTGAGGGGTAATTTTCCCCTGATTTGTTTAGATGACTTTCCTCAGTGTTGAGAATCATATCAAGAGGAGATCGTGCGTTCACTTTAATTAAAATATAGCTATGAACTGAAAGATTTATTTAACCATGTGAAACTCAGTAGACAGACTAGAATGTGTTTATCTCCAGCAGAATAACAAGTTGCAAAAGAACACAAAACATTTCACCGCATGGTGAACCAAGGTTCATTTTATGGAATATTATATCAGGATTATGTCTCACAAATAATATTTATGCTGTTGGGAGGTCCCACTCAGGAGAATGTCTCACAGGAGAGACAGCTGTTCTCCTTTCTCTTTCTTTTGCCTATTAAATCTCTGCTCTTAATCTCAAAAAAAAAATAAGTTGAGGTCACTTGAAATTCAGAAGAGTTAAAAACTTTTTATTTATGAATTCTGGGTCCACCCCTAGTTGGGCGATTGTAGATGAACTACATAAAAGTTTTTTGATTTCTATTATGGGATGCAAGAATTAAGCGAAATAATAAGAATTAAGATAATTTTGTCCTTTCATAATGACAGACACAGATTCTCTCTCCCTGGCCGAGGTCATCATCTACTTTGGTCTGCTACCCTAGATGACAAGCCACCCTTCTGATAGTCAATGCTAGAACTGCAAATGTAATACCTGGAGAGAGGCAACTTGTTCCAGCCCATTGTTTGCAAGGCTGTGTAAGATCATGGGGCATGTGAGTGTGTATGTGTGCTGAAATGGGGCTGCCTCAGCGTGGAGAGCAAAGGGATCAGCTGATCTCAAAAGGCTTGTTAGGAATTTCAGAGCTAAGTGGCTTCCAAACTTGAAGATTCTGTAGACAAGTAAAATTTCGAAGAAAATACAAGAGAATAAATACAGAAGAGAATAAATTGCCTATTTTTAGGCAGTTAAAACAATTTAAAACAAAAAAACACAAACAGCCTGGCATGATACTGTGTACCTATACTTCCAACTACTTGGGAGTCTGAGGCAGGAGGATTGCTTGAGACCAGAAGTTTCAGGGAATAGTCCACTGATTGTTCTTGTGAATAGCCACTACACTCTAGCCTGGGCAACATAGTCAGACTTCATCTCCAAAAGAAAAACAAAAATAAAAACAAAACCAAAAAAATGATTCCCATACCATTTTTATTGGTATTTCATAATATAAAGACCATGAAAAAAAGAAAGAAAATTAATCTATGATAAATTTATTATCCTGCTTATATTTGATGTATTTTACTACATACTATTAGATACCTTGTGAAGCTAAATGGGTCTATACATAGACTTTTATAAATCATTATTCTAAAAGACCTATACCTTTCAATCAAAGCTAGTTTAGTGATGGATATCCTTATCAGTAGCTTTTAAACTTGGTTGTAAATAAATTTTAAAGTGTGTTTATCTTTTCCATATGAAAACTTTCTTCTGTTATTATCTGATGTTGGTGCATGCCATTTGTGGCCAATACCAATATGGTTGTCTTCTGAGACATTAGAAATGCAGTTTTAGCCAGCTTCTATGTTTGTGACTGTGTCCAGAAATGCAAATAAATTAATAGTGACTAAAACCAAATGTGATCTGAAACAATGTGACTTTCTTAGAGACAAATAATCTGTTGAGTAAAATGCAGTCATTTCTCCCAAGACTAGCTAGCCACAGCCTCTTATAACATTCTAAAGTTCCCAGTATACTGAGTTGGACAGCTGTCTCACTAAGCTCAGATGAAAAATATCACAAACAAGTTGATTAGCTAGTGTCCTTGATGTCATTCTGTTTGCTTATTATAGCAAACAGGTGGTTGATGCCATCTATAGGTTGATGCCATCAACAAGGTGGTTGATTCCAATAAAGAGGATGCAGATAGTTTGTAAGGATTCTTTCTGAGCAGAAAAAAACTTGAGGAACATAGGCAAATAATATCTTAAAGTCCTCCGTTCATCCTGTCTGATAATATTGGTACCATGCAAGAATATTATCTGAGTAATACCTGTCAAGAGAATTAAAACTGAAGGCTGATTTAGAGTAAAATTCTGTTTTATTTATTTTATTTTGCATTGCTTTCTTTTTTTTTTATTACTTTTGAAAAGGGGTCTTGCAGGTTGTCCAGGTTGACCTGAAACTCCTGGGTTCAGGTGGTACTCCTGCCTCAGCCTCCTGAATAACTGGGATGATAAACCTTTTAGAGAAGAAGTCTCACTATGTTGTCCAGCCTAGAGTGCAGTGGCTATTCACAAGCACAATCAGTGGACTATAGCCTCAAACTTCGGTCTCAAGTGATCCACCTGCCTCAGGCTCCTGAGTAGTTGGAAGTATAGGTACACAGAACCATGCTCGGATGTTTGTGTTTTTTATTGTGCTTTAGCTGCCTAAAAATAGGCAATTTATTCTCCTCTACATTTATTCTTCTCTATTTTTTTTTTGAAATTTTACTGCACCCAGCCTGCATGGCTTTCTTTCATACCCTTAGTTTTCTTTTCTCTTGAAAGGTATTCCAGGAATTATTAACTTGTGTTTTTACATTTTAAGTTGTTGTCACACAATTGACCATTACACTTCAAATCTAAATAGGTCTTTATAGACATCATTTCAATTCTCTGCAAAACTTATCTGTCCAGATTTTATCTTGCATCTTACTTCATTTTCTGGTGCTATAACTGAATACCACAGATTGAGTAATTTATTTTAAAAAAAGTTTATTTAGCTCATGGTTCTGTAGGCTGGGGAGTCTCTGAGCATGATTCTGGCATCTGGTGAGGGCTGTTTGTGCTGCATCATAACATGGAAGAGGGCATCTCATGGTGGGAGGGCAAAAAATAGGCCAGCTCTGTCTCTTCTTCATCTTGTAAAGCCACAACTCCCTTTGTGGGGATTCCACTCTGAGGAACTTATCTACTCCTAATTACTTCCCAAATGTGCTCTCTCCAAAGATCATCAACATATGAATTTGGGGATTAAGTTTCCAACATGTGAAATTTGGGGGAAATTTCAAACTGTAGAATCTTGGTTACAAATATTTGAAAAATGAGCCTTAACAACAAGGCTTTTCATCTAGATTTGTACTTTTGAGAGGTGAGGCCAGCAGGACTTCCTGGGTTGAGTGGGGACTTGGGGAACTTTCCTGTCTTACAAGAGGATTGTAAAATGCACCAATCAGTGCTCTGTAAAACACACCAATCAGCACTCTGTAAAATGCACCAATCAGCAGGATTCTAAAAGTAGCCAATCACAGGGAGGATTGGAAAAAGGGCATTCTAATAGGACAGAAACGGAACATGGAGGGGAAAATAAGGAAATAAAAGCTGACCACCCCAGCCAGCAGTGGCAGCCAGCAGTGGCAGCCCGCTTGGGTCACTTTCCGTGCTGTGAAAGCTTTGTCCTTTCTCTCTTCACGGTAAACCTTGCTACCACACACTCTTTGGGTCTGTGCCATCTTTAAGAGCTGTAACACTCACTGAAAAGGTCTGCAGCTTCATTCTTGAAGTCAGCCAGACCACAAACCCACCTGGACACACTTTTTCCTACTGACATGATGCCTGCTGCACATCTTTTTTGGTTAACCTGCACTAGCGGAATTATCATGAGCAACAAGTACAGGATCCATGCTACTGAGCTCCAGTGACTTTGCCCTTCAGAAACATTTTAGGTTTATCATTTCTTTTTGTTTTGACTTTGGATCTGAAACCTGGAAACAGGGGAATCATTTAGATGTTGTGGAAAAAGTATGTGGGAAGGAAGTGGCTGCCATAGAGGCTAATGCTGGCCTCAGGATTATTAGTCAGTTTGTCTCAATGGGAAAGCCCATCAAACAGAGTGAATCTGCTTGTGAATTGTGAGAAATGAGAATGTTAAATAGGGAGCCCTAAATGCTGCCTTATCTATGAAAACTATTATTTCTGGGGCAAAAGCAAAATTAAACATTCAAGAGAAACTTGATGACTGTGCTGTAAAACAAAATAAGCAAAATGCTCTAGGATTTCATTGCTCTATCCCTTAGGGTCCCAAGAGCAAGAACGCCAAGAGGAAATAGTTCTGTGTACTTGAGACAAATTAGGGGTCCCAGCTGCTCTCACTGGGGGAGTGAATTTTGTAATAAGATGACTGTAAGTCATTTTGTGACTCAGGCTCAGCTACACTAGTCTGTGCTTTACACAGCAGCTTGGAGCAAGCAAGCATGCAGATACAGCCTCAAGGCCTCCCAATCCCTGAGCCAATCTTAGAAGAGCGAAGGCATGCAGCAGGCACTTCCACAGTCCCTGTCCACTGGGACGTGTGATTGAGTCATCCATGTTGAGTTCTATAGGTCCCAGCACAACTATTGTGCTCCTACATCCTAAGTTTACATGGCTGTCCCCAGTCAGGCTAAAGATCTGGGTTTCATTTGGTATGGAGTCTGGGTCTCAGCTATGGCCTTTGGGTCCAGTCTATACTCTGCCCTGCCCTTCCTGCCTAGTGCTCTGGCCCCTTGGGAAAATGAGAGTTCCTTTTCCTCCTATCTTTTTGAAATGTGCCTTTGTGCCCTTGCCTACTCTGTCTTGGCCAAAGGAAGGGGCTAAGAGTAGAGTTTTGCCCTACAAGTGGCCCACTTGTAGACGGTCATATCCAAAGCAAACAATAGATCTCTCACAATGGCTTCTATCCCTGACGCCAGCCTTGCCTTTCAAGAGTTTGACCTTACCTATGAGAAATGGCATACCAAAGTGGCTAATAGTGTAGGCTATAGCATCAGACTGGCTACGTTCAAATCTCTGCTCCATAATTTACTAAAACCATCACTTAAACCTAGCTGAATGTTAGTTTTCTCATCTGGAAAATGAGAATAATAATATTAAGTCTTGGAGCTGGTACATAAATTAAATGAGAACACAGTAAATGCTTGAGACAAATAAGCTATTCTATTATTATGTTGATCTATCCACACTTAGTATGTCTCATCAAATATCCCATTTCCAATTTCTGTGACTATTTGAAGTGGCATACAACTAAGCAAGCACAGCGAGAATCATGTTACAATAGTGCCCAGCTGCCTCTTCAGGTACACAAGGAGATAACCAGAGATAATGGCAATTTGGGTAAGAATTGCTTTTTTTTTTCACTTTTTAAATGGATTTTTTTGAAAGTGTGAGATAGTATACATATGAAAAATAACAAGATTAATATACAGGAATACCAATATACCTTTTGCCCAGGCATCCCTTTAGAGTTTTGCCAGTTGTTCTAACCATGTCCTTTATGAGAAAAGCATCCACATGAGTATTTCGCATGGTACCCACTTGTTATCTCTCTCTAGTTTCCTTCACTCTGGAACAACTTCTCAGTCTTTCCTTGACCTTCATGATTTTGACATTTCTGGAGTTGCAGGACATTCATTCTGTAGTCGTTCTCCATGTAGGTCTGTCTGATATTTCCTCCCAAAGACACCGACATTACACAGTTGCATCCTATCAGGTGGTACATACTGCCAGTTTGGTCTATTATTAATGGTGTTTATTTGATCACTTGATAAAAATGGTATTTACCAGGATTCTCTTCTGTAACATTACTTTGGAGTTAATAAGTAGATTTTGTGGAGAAATTTCAGGCCCATCCAATGTCCCGTTCCTCATCCCATTTTCATCTACTAGATTTAGCATTTACTGAATTAATTATTAGCATAATGAGTAGTAAGTGGAGATTTTAAGTTATGTCAGCATTTCTATATTTATTATATATCCAAGCATAAAAGTAGTTTCTCTTATATACATTTATTTATATTTAATGTATTTAAATATATTTAATATAAACCATTTAATGGTTTATATTCAACATAGATACAGTAATATAAATATTTGTATGCTCTAATTTCCCCAGGTTTGGACAGTGGCAACTGTTTGGACTAGATAAGATATCTTTGAAATATTTCCTTCATTCTTCCAGCACTTTCTTCCTTTGTGGTACAACAAGATGTTTCAAGAATATTTTCTACTTTACTTACTCAGCCCTGCATAAAGCATCTCTCTATGAAGGTTTGGTTTTTTAAATGAAGAGTACTATCTAAAAATCAAGGTCTGGGTGCGAGGTATGTTAATTGATACGGGGTCTCGCTGCTTGACTTGTACCTTTTATTTAGATTTTCTATTAAATCTCTTCTTGCAGTCTACACTACAGAGTTTAAGTTCACTCAGATCTTCCTTTATTCCATACTTATATTCGCTCCAATGAAGATTGGTGAGAAGCCTAGCCCCAACATCTTCAACCTCTTTGCTTATTTTCTCAATCTCCTATGTTGCCCATGTCTCAGCTTATCAGACTTCCCTCATCTCCCATCTCTGACCCCCATCCTGGCTCCGCCCACCATTACTTGTTCTGCTTGTGTCAAGAAAGGAAGCAAGGGCATGAGAGAGAGGAAAAAGAAGGTGAAAGAAGGAAGAAAGGAACAATGAAACATTAACAGAATGGTCTTGATTTGGCCATGGTTTCCATTGCTGCTTATCTTGCATTGTTACTATATTCCAAAAATTACTGTTAGGTCTTGCTTTTGTTGAACATTCTGCTTCTATAAAATTGTTTTGGTTTCATCTTTTGATTATTATGTGGTTTCTCTCACATTTTTTGTTATAACATGGTTCTGGTCCACTGAAACTCGGAGGGATAGGTAACAAAAATGGTCATGGGCTCAGAACTTGGACCCTTGGCTGGGCCAGGATGACAGTGTACTGTGAGTGATGGTGGCCTGTGTGTATGTATGTGTGTTTGGAGGAAGAAAGCAGGGAGCAATTTCAGTAAGGAATGATGACATCTATTTTGAAATGAAAAAGAAAATAAATGTGTCTCCTCTTCTCAATGCCCACATCTCCCCTGATTAATTCTCATGATCTCCTGACTGGCCTTTCTGCCTTTGATTTTCCTTCAATTTAACTTTTTCTTTTACTGGAGATATGTATCTTCCTCCATCAAGCTGACATCTCTTCTTTATCCACCACTACTCTGGGTCCAGCTTAGCCTGGGGGACATTTCCATTTTACTACTTATGGCACTAATTTGAACTGTCTCCTTATCAAGAAACTCTGAGGTTCTATAGAGCAGGAACCATTTAAATCCCAGGATTAAAAATACCTCGAATTTACTATATACTCAATAAATATTTGCTGAATGAATAAATTAATGAGATCAGTCTCATTAAGGACTATTCAAGGAATATTGTGTCTAAGGAAGCTTATGTTAGATATTGTCATCTCTTCCTTTATAAGTTAGTTTCTGCCATTGAATTATTTTTGGGTGGGGAGGGAAGGAGGGCAAGACCCAGGAGTCTGCATTTTTAACACGACCCCCAAGGAATTCTATCCAGGTCATACTTTAATAAAAACTATGATTTGTTTCTAGTTTCTTAATTTCAAGTTCAAAGAGAGAATTTCATTCTCCAGAGCAACCAGTAGAACATTGAGAATTAGAGGCACTAAATGAATTATGTGTTTTTATAAGGAGCTGAGATGCAGCCTTAATTACCTATTGATCTTTCTGGGATGAAAATTGACACAGCAATATTTTTCTTCTACCCTACCATTCATGCCACTTAAATACTTATTTGTATTCTTCCAAAGTACTGTTTATTGTCTATGTACTTTATGGCTGAGTCTAAAAACAAAACTTCCTGTCTCTAAGAAATATGGATATTCTATTTATCTTGATTTACAAGAAGCAATAGACAAGCTTCTAGGATTGCAAGATTGTTCAAGCATGACCCAGTGGGCTCTAACAAATTCAGACTCAGAGATTATTTACAGATAATCCAGTCTCCTATACTATGTACAAGACTAGGGAAATGGCAAACACATTTTTGGTATCATGGCATATATTTTTCTCACTCAGGGTGATATTAACAGATTATGCCCTTTTCTGCACAGCTGGATTGCTTTATATCTTTTCTACTGATAAACTCATAAGGGAAATAATAGATTCTTCCTGTTTCACACTACTTATTGTATAAAAAACTGACAGAGTTGTAGTTGTCTTTGGAAAAAGTAATTTAAAAAAGTAGTTTGTGTTTGGCAGTGAAACAGAGCACTAAGGTGTGGGTACTTCCACTGTTGAAGAAAAATCTGCACTCGGTGGGAGCACTCACTCTAGGAAGGGAGTGACGGGGTCTCACCAGAGGCCAGATCAGCCAAGCATGTGGCTGGATGGGGTAGGTGAGGTCAAGGGCTGGGCCCACTATTTTAAAATCCCGTTTCTCTCCTTGAGATGTAACTGGAATCTTGGCCTCCTGTTGAGTCATTCACAGCTTATTTCCCCATGGATACCAGCAGTTGTCTGCTCCACTTCACCTGTTGGCTTTTATATTTTGTCAATATATTTTATATCCTCTAGTCTCTTCTTGAACCTCTTCTTTCCCTACGTCATGGCCTTTGCATATTCAAGTTTATATCAGAGCATGAGGGTCCTGAAAATTCCAAAATACTCTTAAACTACGATGCCCATTTAGCAGGAGGGACTTGAACAACACTTATTCTCCTACACTCAGTTACAGAAATTAAAGAAGGGAATAATAGATGGAATCTGTGAATCCATCTCTCTCTCTAGCTCTCTCTGTCTTTTCAGCCTTCTCTCTTTCCTTTCTTCTTTGAGAGGAAAAAGGTGGGGGGCAGGGGGGAGTTTAGACCTATATAATGAAGGACTTTTTTCTAAAGTATATCACAATAGAAAAGTAGAAATGAGCCATATATACACCAGTAATGGTTACTCTAAATGTGTTTTGTACAATGTAGCCAAATCATTTCCCAAACAATAACAAAAAATATTGACTACATCCACAGTATTGATAGTATTATTTAATGTTAAGTACTTAACACTCATGCAAAGTAAAATGGAGAGAGGAGACAGGAGCAGTTATTAATCAACAAAGATAACTCTGGATGACTCATTCTCTCAAAGGTTTCTCTGCATTAGTAGCTGTGGTTTCAGAGTGTAATTCTTCCTGAAATTCTCTGCCTGTGTAAATATATGTTTATGCCCAGTCATCAATTTATTCAGTAAAGTGTTGTATATTCATGCTTACTAAGTATTTAATCACTGCTCACAAGAATAGCAAAATTTGGCTCCAAGTAGCAGTAATTTTCTCAAGAGAGGTGTGTGCTATTAAAATAGTTCATTAAGACTCACATCAGTCAAATACTCTTCTATCCTTGTGTATACCTATTCAACCATAACAAACCAGCTAAGCTGGTAATCAATGAAGAAAAAAGTAAAAGCTTAGGCTTCAGTAATTTTAACTGTAAACGTTTTTCACAGACCAGGGTGTGCCACTGACATTCCCTAGGGGAATTAGCAATGCTATCGACACTTTATTTCAGTGCTCTGTTATAGATACGATTTTTTTTACTTCAGAGAGTTATCCTGGCAAATGTGCCTCAGGAATCTTATTTCTCTCTACACGTCTAGGAAATTTCACTCTACTATCCTAAAATAATTATTTCCTAGGAGAGATGTTTTAAGGCTGTTTGATATCAGAAAAATCAGAATCAGCCAGGCTACCCTAATTTGTAGTCTCTAGAAATGGGAAGATTCACACAATAATAGGGCTCAGAGGAATTTAGAGGAAGCTGCTCACTGTGAAGGAGAGGGAGAGAAAAAGCTCAATGCTAATGTTCAATGAACAGGGAAAGAATAGGCATGCTTTCTTGGGATGAAGGAGGAGAGGAGTGAGTTCCTTGCCTCCTCCCACCCTCACAACAGGTCATATACTTACCCAGAATGCATCGGAATCAATTCAAAGACGATCTCTCATATTAGATTTGGGCAAGGTTTCCTTAATGAGAGAATGTGTAGTTAAAACCAGCTTTACAACATACTTGCTCTGTAACCTTGAGGAAAGTTCTTAACATCTTTGCATCTCAGTTTCCTCATCTATAAAATGAGAATAATACTAGCATACGCTTACAACGGAAAAGTTTGTTGTAAGGATTAAAGAAAGTAACATGTGTAAAACACTTAAACTCTTACTTTTTGTGGCTGACAGGGTTTTTTTTAGTAGAAAGAAACATAAATTAACTTGTTTAAACGACCTCTTTTAATGCATAGGTTTAGTGTTATGACCACCAGTTTTATTACTGAACTATCATTGTTATTCTTATACTCATCTCCAATAGTAATTTCGGCTAAACAGTTTGATTTTTCTATTAATTTTCTCTATATTAATTTTTAAAAGAAATCAGAAATGTGAGAAATTGAGAATCAATAAATTTGATTTTAATTTGACATTTTATTTTACAAAGCAAAACCATGCTTTTAATACATGTGGGGAAGGACAGATAGAGACATTAACAGTTTTTAAATACTTCAACATCTACGAAATTTCTACATGGTAGATGTTAAAATCTCCATTAGCAGTTGAAAAAACTTAGTCCCTGGGAGAAAAAACAATATTTTTCAATATATGAGTGATCTCCAAGACTTTTCCCTTGTAAGAACCCTATCAAGGACATAAAAATATCACGTCACTCTATAATAATGGTTATAAGTGTTACATTGCTTGACTGAGAAAATATATAGTGATGATAATGGAGTATAGACTTATAGTATATAAATCACAATGGGACCAAAATAAACATGAAGGAAGTGGGTTGATTATTTATATACAGCTAATAAATTATGATGTAGAGATTGGTCCACATATCTAGACTTCTTGCAATTACTCTGGATCCCAAGGCTCAATCAACAGTTTGAGGAATCACACATTAAAAATCCTTTCTCATCAGTTACATGCCAGGCTTTTTGGCATTTTCGAAGCAGTTTTAGGTATTTATTTTAGGTATTTGGTTTCACTTAGTTTAAGCTTATTAAAATGTGGTATTTATATAAATGATATTCAATAAATACAAACTTTGACATTTTCACTGCTATTAAAGTAAGCACTTGTCTACTTACCTAGAATATGCATGTTTTGGGGGAAACTTTTCCTGGGGCCTCACATTAATAAGATCTTACTTTTAGAAGGTAGTGAGTGACTTCAAAACCAACGTTATTCACAAAGGGTTTTAAAAATTAAACAAAACTACTTTATATTCTAATCAGGGTAATATTAGAAAATAAGTACTTATCACCAACATTGAAAAAATGCAGCAAAATTTTCAGACTGGATAAAAGACACAATATAAATATAAGAAGATATAAAGCTTAAAAAAGACATTAAAATATGTAACATGCAAACACTAAACAAATTAAAGCTGGTTAACACTAACAAAGTATTATTAAGATAACCTGTATAACTAAAAAAGCACTTCTGTCCAGCGTATATAAACAACTGCAGAAATCAGGCAATTCAATAGAAAAAAACAGCAAAACATTGAACAGGCATTTCACAGGAGGCTGTATTTGGCCCTAAACATGGAAAAAAGTGCTCAACTTTAATAGTCATCATGGAAATGCAAATTCACACCACAGAGAAATATCACCAAACACCTACCAGAATGAAGATCAATCACTGCACAACTACTAAAATGAAATGATGTTAAAGAATTGGAATTCTCATAGACATGAAAATGATGAAAGAAAAAAAACTGAAAAGGAGCTGGAAGGCATATTTACTTTAACCATACCTGGCCAGCCAGGTTTCAGAGGTCCCAAATTAATACTAGCTATATAATAATGGGCTTCTTTATATGGATTTTACATTCTTAAAAAATACACAAACATACAATACACATATATATATATATACAAATACATATATAAATTTATATATATATTCAAATATGTATCCAAATATATATTCAGATGTGTATCTATTCAAATATATATGTGTGTACATATTTTGAAATAAATGTTTAGTGACTTTTGTTCTTGTCATACCATGGATATGTTTATTCTGAAATGATTTTCTTGTTATCATAAATCCCAGAGTAGATAATCCTCTCAATATTGCTGAATTTATTTATTAGAGGTTCAAATGTCCCAAATACATAGACTAGAAAGGCCTCATCTTGCATCATATGCCTGAATAAGACCTGCTCCTTTCTAGAAGTGCTGTAGTTTATATGTTATTCTCAAACACATGGAAACACCACCCTCTTATTTCTTAGGTGGAGAAAACATTGCAGTTTGCAAAGCATGATGTATTGACATAACTGAAAATGGAATTTAATATATTATTTTCTAATGTCAATGCTAAACTCGTCTAAACGTTGAATTATTAAAATCTCCTCAAATCCCTCAACACCTCAGGGTTATCTTTTCCTTTCACTCAATCAAATTGTTTGTTACTTCAGCTCAACTTCTGTGAAAACTTTTTCACCATCCTTAAAGTCTCCAAAAACTTCCAGGAAGTCTTTAGATTCTCTTGGACACAACACACTTTTATTATTGCCCTTGATGAATTTTTAATAAGATTCTTCAGCATTCACCTCATCTATCCTGCTCTCCTGTCTGCAGAGCTTTACCTAAATTAATCATCTAGCCTTTTCCTCTTTTCTCAAGGCAACATGTCTTAGTCCAGTCTGGTAAAACAACTACCATAGGCAGGATGGCTTATGAGCAACAGACAGTGATTTCTTACAGTTCTGGAGGCACAGAGTCTGAGATCAGGGTGCAGCATGGCTGGGTTCTGGTGAAGATTCTCCGCTGGCTTGCAGATGACTGACTTCTTGTGTCCTCATATGGTAGAAAGAAAGCTAGCTAGCTCTCTGGCCTCTTCTCCAAGGGTGCGACTCCTATTTACAAAGGTCCTATCATCACCACTGAATTCTCGCCCAAAGGCCTTGCCTCCAAATACCATTACACTGGGCATTAGATTTCAACATGTGAATTTAGAGGGGTCACATTCAGTTCAGAACATACAACCCACATAAGTTTTACTGAAGATTTGGCAATCGCATTGCACAGAACAATATTTTAAAACAAGTATTAGACGTCACCATTCACAAAAGTTGCATGGCTTTCTGGTTGTTCTCCTCAGGCCTGATTTCCTCCTGTACTGCTTCCTTTCTCCCAATGCCACTCTATCATCTTCCAAACCCTTTCTCTCTGACAGCCAGTAGAGAATCCCCAAATACTTATTTCTCTACTACACAGAGAAATGACTATCTTTTGTTTTCTTATTTCTACTCACATAGACTGGTCCTAGCCAACAAGCATCTTCAAACACATAAATCTCTTCAACACACATGCACACACATATACTTGCCAAATCTAGCATAGCAATGTATTCTCAGGGTTTCTACTTTCCAAGATCTCACATGCCTGGGAGACACATGTAAAAAAGTAATGACATATCTTTACAGGAGGAGAGATTATGGAGGTAAAGATTCCCCAGAGCTGGATCTTAAAGGAAGCTTAAAAGTAGATCATTAATACGTAAGTGGGGATTCTAGCTTGGGAATTCAGAAAGAGAGAGAAATGAGAGAGAGATTGAGAATGAGAGAGAGAGAGAAGAGAGAGAGAGAATGATGTATGAAAACCACCCTGTCTTCATAGACCATGGCATGTTCTGGACATAACTAGTCATTTGAAGTTACTGGAGAACAGAAAGTGTGTGTGTGTGTGTGTGTGTGTGTGTGTGTGTGTGACATTTACAATGAGGCAACTCAGAAGAAGGATGCAGACTGGTGGTCATCCTCTGAAGAAGAGTTTTCTAAATGCAGAATCAGGTTGGTCTCAGAGTACTATAGGAGTGTACCACTTAAATGCCTAATTTATATAATTTTTTTAGGTGATCAGAGGACAAACAGCCTGAACCTAAAAATATAAATTTGCTAGGAGCACCATTCATCTGGCCAGGCTGATTCTGAATGAAGGTAAAAATCAAACAAATAAACGAACAACAAAAAGAAACAAGAAATACAGCAAGGAAAAAAGCCAAACCAAAGAAAGGGGGTGGTATCTTACTCACCATCTGATATTCTCGGAGTACAGAGTGGTTACATGGGGTGGCCACAACAGACTAGAATGATACTATAGTGTGTTCAGGGGGAACTCATTGAAAAATGAGCCATACAATCTTTAGTCGGTGATATTGCTTGGCTCTGTGTTGCCACCAAAATCTCATCTCAAATTGTAATTCCCATGTGCTGGGGAGGGGACTGGTGGGAGGTGACTGAATCACAGGGGTAGACGTCCCCCTTGCTGTTCTCCTGATAGTGAGTTCTCAGGAGATCTGGTTGTTTGAAAGCCTGTGGGTGGCACTTCCTTCTTCGTTTTCTTTCTCTCCTGCCACCATGTAAGATATGTCTCGATTTCCCTTCGCCTGCTGCCATGATTGTAGGTTTCCTGGGGCCTCCCTAGCCATGCAGAACTGTGACTCAATTAAATCTCTTTTCTTTAAAAATTACCCAGACTTAGGTAGTGCTTTACAGCAGTTTGAAAACAGATTAATATTGTCGGAGACCTTTAGCTCTAGGAACAATATGGAATAAGACAAGGATAGAAGAGCGAGTTGCGATGGCTTAACTGGATGTTCAAGGCCGCAACAGAGAACAGCATTATACAGATCAACTACTCCTCTAACAACATGAAATAGTATAACCTGTTTTTCCTCAACCCCTGGGGATTTTTGGAGAAAAAAAGGGGAGAAGGTGAGGGTAGGAAATTAGTATTTTTATTAAAATATCTAATTTATTTTTTAAATAAACTTTATTTTTAGAATGGTTTTAGATTAGAGAAACATTGGGAACACAGTACAGGGAATCCCATATATGTCACAGCCAGTTTCCCTTGTTGTTAACATCTTGCATTAGTGTGACACATTCATTGCAATTAACAAACCAACACTGATACATTATTATTCACTAAAGATCCATACACTTTTCCGATATCCTTAGTTTTATCTAATGTCTTTTTCTGTCTTGGTACAGTACATTGCATTTAGTCATCATGTTTCTACTTAACTTTTTGAACACAAAGAATGCATTTACAGGCATTTGTTTTAACATATTTGCCAATTCTACCTTATGTGTCAGTTCTTGGTAGATTTTATTAATTTATCTAATCCTTACAATAATGTATGAAGTAGACTGCTAATATCATTCCCATTTCACAGATAAAGAAACTGAGGTATATAGAGATCAAGCAACCTACCCAAAGTCATACAACAATAAGTGATGGAATCAGGGCATGAACCCAGGCAGCCTTGCTCCATCAAAGCGAATGTAGAGGAAATAATTTTTAGTCCAATTATTTCAAATTTCTCAGTGAGCCTCTGAAATTTCAGGTTCTTATAGTTCAGGGTTTCAGAATTCCCTGGACCCTATAGAAAAATGGAAAATGAGACTCTTGGCCATTGAATCTGACATATGAAGCAATCTGGGCTTTATCTTGAGCCTGGCATTCTGCTGTGTGCTCACTGTCTCTACCCTTATCTGTAACATGAAGGAAATTAATTAGTGTGTCAAAAAAAGTCACAGCCAGCTACTGCTTGTATAAATCATTATTCCATGAAAGGCCCTATATGCAAAGCAGTCCCAAAATGCCAAAGGAGCCAAGAAATGGAAGAATGAGGCAGACAAGCCCAGTTTGTCAGTAGGAGGTGATCTACTGGGGGGACCTTACAGACAGAAGCATAGTCTCAGGTGGCTACAAGACAGGTAGATCTTCGTGCTGCAACCCCATGACCAGGGCTTATATTTTGGGAAAAAAGTATCCAAGCTTTGAAAAGAATGTGTAGGTGGTTGAGAGAATGCTGCAGACATCACAACCTATGATTTCTGCAACAACATGAAGGTTTGTTTTGGATGAAAGACAAAACTTATAGTGAATAGGTGTTTCTACATAAAGACTAATAAATCAACCAGACATCCTGGAGGTATTCCTGGACTTAAGGTTAGTCAAGGGTCACATGATGGATTAGCATTTAAAAATGAAGTCTCTCTTTAAAATAAAGTCAATCTTATGAATGATAAGATGCAATGTAATTCTGTTGTTTTGGGCACTCTCAGGCATGACTGGCTCAGGCTATGGCAGCTCACTTGTGTTGGTCCCTTTGTCTCTAAGGAATCTTGAGAAAATTACCTAAATTCTCTGAACTTAATGTCTTCCTTTATAAAATGAGGTGACCCTAGGGACTATTGATGTGGTTGCTGTAAGAACTAAAGGAAGTATCATATAAAGCATCTAGCATATTAGTTTCCTTCTGTTCATCATCATTATGAATGGAGCAGTGAGAAGACAGAAGTGACTTCTACTACCTCTTCAGCCTGTGACTTCATCAAAAGAGAATTTAAAAATTATAGGGAATCCTCTTTTAACTTTGTCGTAAAATGCAGTGCTGCATTCTCCAGAAAATGTGTGTCTACAAGTGGTTCATTAATTTATATGTCAAGAACCTTAGTATTTAGGGTGAAAAGAAAGTATCATAGGAGCAACCTTAACTCAGAAACACCACCCTCCTTGGGCTTTATTCTGTTTATTGGAAACCCTTTTCACAGTCATGCCAGGGCGTGGATGGTCAGTGGATTTACAGTGAAAGTTCAATTCCTTCCAAGGACATTCTTGAAAATAGCTTTTGATTATAGAAGCTCCTCTTCAGTGATGCAAAGAATCCTATGCTGGGTTAAATCTTTTGCTTAGTGACATATTTGAACAACTGTGTTAATATTATAATAATTTCTACCCCAGGGAAGAGGTTTTGACAGATGCAGGAAGTTGGAGAGAAAGAGAAATAAGTGAGATCAAGGATAGTAGAGGGTCAGGCTTCCCCATCTCCAGCGACCCCTGACTTCACATCCCAAGTGTTGTTCTTTCATCCTTACTATAGGTGTTGCAGGATCCACAGGATTTAGAAACTTCTAGAAACTCATTGCCAATGAATTCTAAAAGTCACTAGCTTTGGCAAATCTGCTTCATATAGAAAACATGGATTCTAACATAACTCAAGTGTTCTGATATTCAGTGTTTGAAATAAAACAACTTTTTCCTGTTTCAGTACCTGGATGATAGATACGTAATTTTTTTTTTTTTTTTTTTTTGAGACAGGGTTTCTTTCTGTCACCCAGGCTGGAGTGCAGTGGCATGATCTCGGCTCACTGCAACCTCCGACTCCCTGGTTCAAGTGATTCATTCCTCAGCCTCCCGAGTAGCTGGGACTACAGGCACATGCCACCACGCCCAGCTACATTTTGTATTTTTAGCAGAGACGGGTTTTTATCATGTTGGCCAGGCTGGTCTTGAACTCCTGAGCTCAAGTGGTCCACCTGCCTTGGCCTCCCAAAGTGCTGGGATTACAGGCGTGAACCACCATGCTCAGCTAGATATGTAATTTTTTTTCAAAGGTTGGGAACAAAAGAATAGACCTTTCTGAATATGCCCTAATACTGAGATGGCAGCCCTACCCAATCATCTTTGGATTTCAATTTCAGCACATATGAATGATCTCGGTGAGCCTTACAGGAAGTTACACAGTTCTTGATATAGTTCTTTCCCTGTGGGATGTCAGAAAGGAAAGAAGGAACTTCCAAAAGTGACTCAGTTGTGAACAGAATTATTCAAAGAACTTGAGAGAAGAAAAATGTTGCTTTCTACTATCAAATAAATGTTGATGTCATGTTGAGAGTGAATGTTATCCTTCTATACAAAAGTTAGTGATTGAAATTTTGTACCATGGTTCATTTATTTCTGATTAATAATCGGGAATAGAAGAACAGAGGAAGAAAAATGTGAGGGACAAGGGGAAAACAGACAACGAAGCCAGGATTTGCTTTTACTCAGGAGAGATTTTCTAACATTTGAAAAACATCTACTGGTTTAAATGACAAGTGATATGTAGAAGTGAAAGGACCAATCTACTGCCAGAATTTTGCACTTATGTCATCAGTAGTCATCTTTTCCTAAGTCAAGGTAATGAGAATCATAGCACAGGAAATGGGTAGCATGACATTATCATCTTAAACTCTTTTCACAGTTAGGATATGTATAGAAAAATAAAAATCTCCAGGTCAGAGCAGATAGCTTGATGCACACTACCAGTGATATGTGTACACACAGTTTAAAATGACAGTCTTTATTGTTCCCTGAACATGGCTTCTGATGACAGAAGCAAAGTCAACAGGCTTAAAAATATGCAGACAAGTTAATATAATTTTATAAGTGGAGACTGCACTTCTATTAAAAAACCTCAAGGTCATTCCTTACCATATGCCATAAAGTTACTGGTTTTACTGATAAATGAAAAATACAATCTGGAAAGAGCTATGAGACAGCAGTCACTAATTTCCAAAATAGAGTCCTGAAAGAAGAGGATATGGAGGGACATTTATCTTTTAAAAATACTCTGATCACTATTAGAATAAATCAGCCCCCAAGACAGAGGTACCTACTTCTGTCTTGAAGCTAAGAACCCCTATGGCTGTGCCATAGCCCACATACCTGGAATAGATTTAAATATAGACACCCAAACCCCAAGAGAATAACGAGGCATGCACAATCTATATGTCCCCTTCCTTCAGATAATGCTGCAGAGATGGAGTCTCTTTGGAGGGTCCACAAGCTCCTTGAGTGGTATGCAATTAAAAAAAAAATAAGTTGCATCCTTTTATTTAATACAATTGCAATATAATTTACTCATAATAAGTTTATTCATTAAATTTACAATGTGTCTATTATATACGGAGCACTCTGTCAGGCACTGGAATTATTTTGCATAGTTCATATCCATTTTTCTGGAAAGAGGGAACACTTGCATAAGGTTTTCAAAAGAACTCAACCAAAATAAAAAATGTTAAGAACCACTGCTGTATAAAATAAACCAAATTTTATATATACAGCAGGTGTGAATGGCTATGCACAGACTATAAAACTAAATACATTGAGTATCTACTGCATGTCAGGCACTGTCTAATCGCATGGAATCCTCACAACAATCCTATATTGTATCACTCAATTTATAAATGATAAAACTGAGGCCTGAGGTTGATGGATATGTGTCAAACGTCACCAAACGGACTAGCTCTCCAGACTCTCACTTTTCATTTCCATTGTAATTGTTGATGTCCCCCAGGGCTTTATCCTAAGGCCTGCCTCATTTTGCCAACTACTTTGGGCATTCCCTTCCTTTGCCTTGGTTTCAATTTCCGTCTACATCTGCCTTGCTTTCAATCTCCATGTTGATAGGTACTGAGTACCTAGCTCTAGGCCAATAAATACAGATGCATATGAGACTTCTTCCCTTGTCATAAGACTTCCAACTCTAGTTGCTTCTTATGCAAAATGAGATTATTTTCCTCCAGTGTTCACTTTCGAGGCATCTGGCAATGTCATTATCAATGTTCTGTTTGCACAAGCCAGAAACCTGGGGACTATTTTTGATTCCTATTGTCTTTTACCACACATCAAAACAATCACTTATCCTGTCCATCCAACTTTCTAAATATTTCTAAAATTTATCTACTTCTGTGCTTCCCCACTACTTATATCTCTTATGTCAATTTGATCACATGACCTTTTCTACACCTGGTACCTACTGAGCCTTCTGGAGATACCCATTTCTTTTAGGGTAGCATCCAAATGTCCTGCTTCCAAAACCTTTCAATGTTGGGAGCTGAAAGCCTGAGGGTCATGACCAACTCAGCATTCCACTGGAGGCTATATGATTAAACAGCAGGCTGTTTTTCATGAATGCAGAATGTGGGCAAACTCGCATCTGCACCTGCTGCCAGAAGGTATGCTGAGGGCAGTCACTCCCTGGCACCGTGCTCCTTGAGGTTATCTACTGGGACATCTGGAGCCTACTGTTCAAAGAATGCAGTCATGCAGGCCTGTACTACGTCAAGCAGCTGACCGACAACCACCCCTTCTCCCTATCTCCTTTACTCAATAAATACAAAGGGCTCTAGAAGCTCAGGGCCCTTGTTCACTAGAAGCAAGGAGCCCCCTGACTCCTGCTTCCAAACATACTTTTTTGCCTTTGTCTTTATTCCCACATTCATCCTCCTTTGTTCAGTCTACCAGGATCTGCGGCACTTCAAAATCTAGTCCTTGCTTCAAACTTATATTTTGTAAATCCCAAATTGCAATTTAAACTGAAGTCTGTGAACTATTTGCATCTTTTGAGGGGTCTGTACTCAATCTCATCCATCTGCTGTTTTTTCTGCCAGTAATGCTCACCCTATTCCTACCTCTGACTAAATCCTATAAATGCATCAGGTCTTAATAATTGGAGCTGGCATTCCATGGGTATAAAATTTCAATTATGCTAGATGAGTATGTTCTAGAGATCTGGTGTACAACACAGTGCATATAGTTAACAATAAGAAATTGTAAATTTTAAAATCTGTTAAGAGAATAGATCATGTAAAGTATCATTACTACAAGAAGTAAAAAACAAACCGAAGGGAAACAAGGAAAGTTTGGGAAGTGATGGGGGTCTATTACCTTCATTGTGGTGATAGTATCATAAGTGTTTGCATGTGTCCAAATTCATCAAATTGTACAGATTAAATATGTACGTTTGATATAGCATTTAACTCAATAAAGCTGTTTACAAAAAAAAGCTACAGTCATATCTTAAGAGATTAAGAGATTTCCTGATCCCTCTGAAACGTGTTGAAAACCATACTATGTGGTTGCATAACACACCATGCTTCCTGCATCGTAGCACCTGCAGAATGATCTTTTCTTTCCACTAGAAGTAATATCATGGAGTAGAAAAGTCATGGCTTCCTTTTTCACTCTTGTATTCCCAATGTTGAGCACAGCATCTAGCTTATATCAAGTACCCGTAAATACTGAAGAATGATTTTAACTTGATCCTATGAATGGATCCCCTTTAAACATCCTGGCTGATGCTACTTTGGTTAAAGTGGCCAGATAAAATAAAATTTCCCCAGTTAACTTTGAATTTCAGATAAGCAATGAAAAATGATAGTAAATATATGCTCCATGCAACATATAGGACATACTTATACCAAAACAAGTATTTGTTACTTATCTGAAATTAAAATTTAATAGACTGCTTTGTATTTTCATCTGCTGAATATGGCTATGCTATTAACTTTGACATTTGCTTGGCCCTTGTCAGGGACCTTGCAGGTTCCTTTAGTCATACTAAACAGGCATCTCCCACAGGCATGAAAGGTAGCCATGTTTGCCAACAAACTTCACCATGCACTTCCTGATCCACATCTAGCTTCATTGCTCTGATTTAGCTTCTAGGTTTCCCCTTACTTTATTCCCAGCAACCACTTGCTATCCCATTACTGACCATGGCCTGATGTCTGCATTCTGATGATGCCTTTGGCAGCCACTCCAGTCTAGCATTAAACCACTACTAAGTTCATTGCCTTGGGCTCTGCCTCTCCTCTGTCATATCCTGGAGTATCACATGCAAACTTAGTGCTCACAAGACAGCCTATTACATTCTTGGAGAGTTCTAATTGTTAGAGAGTCTGTCTTTGGGTTGATCTGAAATTATCTTCCCTGAGGCTTTGACCTATTTGAGTTGCAATAGATAGTTTGTTTCTTGAGAGCAGAGAAATGTCTTATGCACTGTGGTATGTCTAGGATTCATGGCAATGACTGGCACACGGAAGATTCTTGATAAATGTCTGCTGAATAAAAATAGGCATTATTGCCTCTGGAGCTGCACTGTGTAAAATGAATCTCTTATCTACAGTCAGTTGTGTGAACAATGTTATATAGTTCTGCATCAATCTGGTCTTTTATAGGCTAGGCATTCCCAGTTCCTTAAATCATTTTTCATTTGAGAAGTGAAGTACCAGGCACAGAAGAGGCACTTGGTAAATGTTTGTCCATTAAGAATTTCCTCATGTTTGGTTAAAATGGCAAATATTCATAAGAAAACAATGCTAGATATAACTTTAAAGGACATAGACATTACTAGTGGGCATAGGTAAAAATCAAATGCATGGTGAAAAGGATAATTGTATCCCATAAAAATGTATACCAACTTAAAAATATAGACTGCCTAGATCTTTTGAAAATGCATTCATGTGCATAAATATCCAAACATTCCTATAATTTGAAATACTTTAATTTTGAAATATAATATAATATTTGTGGTATATTTTGAAAGAAGCCTTCAACAATTCTCCCATCTTACTATTTGCCTATTCCCATGCATACAGTAGCCTGTCTAGATATTTTGGGCCTCAACATTGAACGAGTGGCAAGAGATAATTATAAATATCCTTTTTAAATGAAATATATTTTTTCATTTTCTGTTGAAATAATTAGCAAGACAAATGATTGTATCATCTCATTGTTACTGTGCAAAGAGATCTAGAAAGAAAGAAAGAGAAAGAAAGAAAGAAAGAAAGAAAGAAAGAAAGAAAGAGGGAAAGAAAGAGAATGATTCAATCTATTAATTAGAGGGAAAATCATGCTAAAAATGGTAAGGTGTGCATCAAGATGCTAGATACATCTTAATTAGTTAATTTTAAAAGAGGGATAATTGGCTGGGTATGGTGGCTCAAGCCTGTAATCCCAGCACTTTGGGAAGCCGAGGCAGGCAGATCACAAGATCAGGAGATCAAGACCATCCTGGCTAACAGGGTGAAACCCCGTCTCTACTAAAAAAAAAAAAAAAAAAAAATACAAAAAATTAGCGGGGCCTGGTGGTGGGCGCCTGTAGTCCCAGCTACTCGGGAGGCTGAGGCAGGACAATGGCGTGAACCCGGGAGGCAGAGCTTGCAGTGAGCCAAGATCACGCCACTGCACTCCAGCCTGGGCGACAGAGCAAGACTCCATCTTGAAAAAAAAAAAAAGAGTGATAATCGTCAATGTGTCTTCAAAATTGCATACTTTCCTTCAGCTCACCTACTAAACTGAATATCTATATTTGATCAATTATAACAATTATATAAAAACTAACATTTTGTTAACTTGTTTTTATAGTTTTATAGCCAGAAACATTTGATGTGTAATGAGCAACTCAACAATTTACTGCCTTTTATTTATAACCCTCGCTAGATTCTATGATGTTATAGTGATTGTACATTCTATATTCAAATCTGACCTGGGGTTGGATTATAGTCTGTCATTTCTGTGGTCCAATTAATCTGAACAGGGTGGGTGAAGGATGAATGTTATTCTGTATTAAAATTTGTACATGGCCACACAGCAAAATCATCACTAGATCGGTTGCTGCAAAAATGTCAGGCACAATTACATGGATGAAACATAAAGGGCATTCCTCTCAGCAAGATTCACAATAGGAGAT
Source organism: Nomascus leucogenys (assembly GCF_006542625.1). Classification (NCBI taxonomy): domain Eukaryota; kingdom Metazoa; phylum Chordata; class Mammalia; order Primates; family Hylobatidae; genus Nomascus; species Nomascus leucogenys. The sequence continues at coordinate 132,545,066 of NC_044383.1, forward strand.
GTGTCATAAACAGGGAAAAGAAAACTGTTCAACAAAGCTGGTTATATCTTGCCTTTAAGCAAGGAGTTCACCACTAAAGACATCTTCTGGATAGAAAGTCCTGTGGGGTGTGTGTGTGTGTGTGTATGTGTTTTATACAGGGAGAGAGAATTTACACACTGTCATACTGGTATCAAGCCATATAATAGCTCCAGGAATAATGCTGAGATTTCATAATCTATGAACTTTCTTATTTTCAGCAAATTCCCTCATAGCCACTGAGTGTCAGAGTGTGGATTGTGCATTTATCTTTCCTAAAGAAGTAAGAGGTAGTCGCCTTGCTCTTCCCCTCCATCCCCCCACATCACCTGTGCTCCACTTGCTATCCATTTGCTTAAATAGAAGATTCAGGGGAATCCCTGGAGTAGGTTATAATAGGTTACCAGAAGAAATGCTTCTATTTTAAAAGAAAAAGCAGTAAGAAAAAGAAGTTTTTGTTAGCTCTATGATATTCCTTCTGACAAGCTGCTGTTTTGAAGGCAAATCTACTCCTCCTACTGCCTTCACATGTTTCTAGGAGATAGTTGTGTGAGAAAACCCTCTGTACTAAGGATTTTTCTATTCTGGAGCTATTTCTCATGAGGAGTGGTCAACCCAACCCCCTGTAGAGTAAATGAGGCAAGGGGCCTGTACCAGAACACTCTTATGAGAAGTGACATTTAAGATCCAGTAAAATAGGAGATAATATAGGAGATACGGAAGCCCTTCTTGTCATACGCCATAAATGATGATGAGATTTGAATTGCCTGTGTTCTCACCTGCCTCGCAGCTGCAGTATTAGAAGCCCAGGATCCTGAGAGACTTAGGGTTTTCTCTATTTGAATTATAGCATATGTTCAAGCTGTATCCCTAAACTCCTGACTAAGCTACTAAAAATAATGACTCCTGAGACAAACAATGAGTAATACACTCTGAACAGTGCTATAGCAGAGGGAGTGGAATGTTTGCAGCTGAGATTTGAAACATAAGAATCAGTGAGGGAGAGAGATAAAAAATGACTGCAAGAGTTGATATAAAAAACATGCTTCAGTCCAATTGTCTCCCATTTTGTCTGTCAAAATGAATGAGCATCAGAAACAAAGATATTGAAGAGATTCTCAGAGAATGGCCCTTGGAAAGTTTAAAATTAAGAAAGCACAATCTAAAATGATTCTTAAAATTAAAAAATAGCATCCAGGGGAATTGCATAGGATTATATCCTGATTAAACCACAATTTATTCTTGTAAATAGGAAAAACAGAGCAATTGGGAAAGGTGTAGTTCCATTATGAACAGTCTGCTAATGTCAGTATCATAAGAAGCAAACAAAAAGTTTGCCCTGTGACTTAGCTTCATACCTTCTGAGAAGCAGGAACAGCCTAAATATACCCCAGCCAGGGTTATCAGCAAAGAACCACGAAACAAAGCCCTCAGCTTTTCATCACATTAAGGCAGTTGAGAAACTGCAATATTCCCCGTATGTTCCTTGTGGGTAATTCTAAATTAAGCTTTAAATAAAGAGCACCAACCATTGTTCATCAGGCCTGAACCAAATCAATAAAATAAATGAGATTATTTTGGCAAGTGGCATGAGATGTTGGAGCCTAGAGCTGGAAGTGCCTAGGTGTCAATTTCTGAATTCTTTCAAGGGAACTAATTCAGATGATATTTATCAAGATAATTTTTAGAGTTAATGCAATTCAGATAATTTTCCAAGTTAAAATAATCTTCACAAAATTAAATTTCACAGTTCAGAAACGTGCAGAAAAGAGTAGCCTTTTCCATCCAAGTGAACAACATTTGACTTTAAGGAGGAATTGTCTTAGGATTTTAAAAATGAGAAACATAAGCTCCCCCAAATTTATACATCAATTGCAATCTGTGGTTTGAAACTTTCTAACCAAAAATATACTCTGAATATTGTGGCAGCTGTTCCAAAACATCTTTCAAGTAGTCATTATTCATTTTATATTGTCTTAAGATACAAATTTGATATAGAGGAACTCTCCTTAGTATTATTATTATTTTGTATAGGAAGGAAGAGACCCATACTTCCCCAAACACTGAAGACGGATTTTTAAATCATTGATCTGATAGCAAAAAATGAGTAAGGTGCTCTTCTTGCAAAGCATTAAATCAGAATTTCCAAGATCGTCAGAGAGCAGTAAGTCAATGTCAGAATGTGATAAACTCACTCACTAGTTATCCCAATAGTTGCATTTCAACAGTACAATTATAAGTACAAACAGGTTCAGGAAGCACTATGTGAAGAGTTAAGCTTTGGGGACATGGCCATTTTCCATGCAACCCAAGATGACCTCCTCATGGATTCTGGTGAGTAGAGAGGGGCTAACTCATACAGTCTTGAGTACTTGTCCCAAGAAATGACATCAAATTCTGTTCAATGGTGAATCCAGTGAAAATTTTGACGGTTTAAAAATTAACCCAGCTTTCCTAGAAGTATGGCCCATGAGATAAGAGTTATTTTCTGTCACCTAATCTCCAGACCACACTAAGGTTTGGAGTCTGGCTACAAGCACAGCTATATCTGCTGTAGGACACTAGGGCAAAATCAAAAGGTCATAAGTTGAGCAAAATGTATCCAGATATTTTGGCAAGAGAATGTGGATCTCCAGGGGAGGAATAGAAGCCTTGGCACACATCTTTACCTTGTTGGGGAACTGAATCTGTTGGGAAAAGAATGGGTTACATTTTGCATAGGCTACAAAGTAAATCGCAGTAAAGTCGGTAGCTAATGCATTATACATGTAAAAAAGATGCATAAAATGTACATTCCAGTAATTAATTTCAGAAGCTCTTCAGAGGATGTTAACTCAATTCTATTTGGCAAATATCCTTAAGAACTTGAGCTATGTAGTGTGGCAAGCTGAGAAGCAGAAAGAACAAGGGCATGCAAAGATTAATACTTCAATCAATATTCACCAAGTGCCGTATTAGGGAAATGCTGTGGGAAATCCTGTGCACGGGTCCTGAGACCTCTCTCATGGGCCATGTAATAATGTCTCTTCTCATAGGACCAGGAGGTTAACAGGCATTGCTCATGTGCCCCATCCTACAGCTGAATTGCCTACCTGCAGTAAGGGAAGGAAAAGAAATGTTGGCAAAGCTTTTTAAAGACCTTTGCTGAGAAATCATGCTTGCCAGTATTCCATGCTTCTAGAAATATTGGGAAAAGCCTATCCCTTTGCATCCCAAATAAGGCAATACGAAATTATAACTGGATGCTACCATGGACACCCAGATTCTATTCAGGAGAACATAAATAGAAATGATGAGAACACCCTCTCCCTGCTGGAAATACATGTGGGGCCCCCCTGTGGGGTTTGACTGTAGGCTCAGGGCAGAATGACTCTGTCTTTCCTAAGGCGGCTCCACCAACCCTGAGGTGCAGAAGCTTATGAGTATTGAAGAATCTCACCTGCAGTAAAGGACTGGAAACACTACAAAGGTGGAATACTCAACATTGTGGTTAACCGGAAATAAAGTGAGAGTATAAGTCTTTGGTTTCTCTTTTTATGCCCTGCAATGTCTATCTCATCAAGAACCAAAAGAATCTAAGGATGGTCTTGCACACAGGAATTGCAAGGGTTAAGCACTTTCTAAGATCAGGGATTTACCAAAAGAATGTTTCTTTTAGGGGCAGAGTCAGCAAACATCTAACAATAAGGCCAGGTAGATACTAAGAGTTGATAATCTAGTAAAAATAATAACACAAAACATAATTTGATTGTTATTTAAGATTAAGTAGAAGAAACAAGCCACACAATTGGGAAAAAAACAAGAGAAAGATTTCTTCTAAGATATTTGAGGAACAATTCGTGAAAAATCACCAAGTTTGGAATTAAATTTTTTTTCAATACCTACATATTGCCAAGAGTGGTACAAAAACTAGGAATGTAGGTCTAAAAGGGAAATAGAAGCAAAATTGAATAGATCTGTTATTTTCTAGTTATATCATAGTGGATAAATGAGTAAGCCAGCCCACATTCTGTGCTTTAGTCCTCTCATCTATAAATTCAACATAAGATGGAATGAAGAATCTTATGAGGATGACTAAATTGATGCCAATATGGTGTTTTGATATCTTTAGCACAAAGAGGGATGAAACACATTATTATTGATCCTTTCATTAAACAACTAGCTTTAAAGGAGCACTAACATTTAAAAAAAACGTTATGTTATACTAGTATCTAAGATAGGAAAATAGGTTGTTCTGATGTATTCTGATTTATTTTATATTTTTAATTTTTATTTTAGGTTCCGGGGTACACATGCACATTTGTTATATAGGTAAATTGTGTGTCATGGGAGTTTGGTGTACAGATTATTTTGTTACTTAGGTAATAAGCATAGGACCTAATAGGAACTCTTTCGATTACCACTCTTCTTCCACCCTATACTGTTATATATGAACAAGTTTGCATTATGTGAGGTCCTAGGATCTTTGGAAGTTTAAAATACACTTTATAGAGGGTATAATACTTAAGGCTCTTTTGTTAATTTCAATAGATTATAAATTTTCAATATAAGTAAAATTATGAGAAGACACTTAGGAAGACATTGGGTTAGGTGCTGGAAGCATGACAATAATTAAGAGATCTCTTATTCTTTTTTATTATTATACTTTATGTTCTAGGGTACATGTGCACAACATGCAGGTTTGTTACATAGGTATACATGTGCCATGTTGGCTGGTTGCACCCATCAACTCGTCATTTACATTAGGTATTTCTCCTAATGCTATCCCTCCCCCAGCCCCCAATCCCCTGACAGGCCCCAGCGTGTGATGTTCCCTGCCCTGTGTCCATGTGTTCTCATTGTTCAGTTCCCACCTATGAGTGAGAACATGCAATGTTTGGTTTTCTATCCTTGTGATAGTTTGCTAAGAATAATGGTTTCCAGCTTCATCAATATCCCTGCAAATGACATGAACTCATCCTTTTTTATGGCTGCATAGTAATCCATGGTGTGTATGTGCCATATTTTTTTAATCTAGTCTATCACTGATGGACATTTGAGTTGGTTCCAAGTCTTTGCTATTGTGAATAGTGCCACAATAAACATACATGTGCATGTGTCTTTATAGTAGCATGATTTATAATCCTTTGGGTATATACCCAGTAATGGGATCGCTGGGTCAAATGGTATTTCTAGTTCTAGATCCTTGAGGAATCCCCACATTGTCTTCCACAATGGTTGAACTAATTTACACTCCCACCAACATTTCTCCACATCCTCTCCAGCATCTGTTGTTTCCTGACTTTTTAATGATCACCATTCTAATTGGCCTGAGATGGTGTCTCATTGTGATTTTGATTTGCATTTCTCTGATGATCAGTGATGATGAGTATTTTTTCATGTGTCTGTTGGCTGCATAAATGTCTTCTTTTGAGAAGCATCTGTTTATATCCTTTGCCCACTTTTTGGTGTTTTTTTTTCTTGTAAATTTTTTTGAGTTCTTTGTAGATTCTGGATGTTAGCCCTTTGTCACATGGGTAGATTACAAAAATTTTCTCCCATTCTCTAGGTCGCCTATTCACTCTGATGATAGTTTATTTTGCTGTGCAGAAGATTTTTAGTTTAATTAGATCCTGTTTGTCTATTTTGGCTTTTGTTGCCATTGCTTTTGGTGTTTTAGTCATTGAATCTTTGTCCATGCCTATGTCCTGAATGGTATTGCCTAGGTTTTCTTCTAGGGTTTGTATGGTTTTAGGTCTTACATTAAAGTCTTTAATCCATCTTGAGTTAATTTTTGTATAAGGTGTAAGGAAGGGATCCAGTCTCAGCTTTCTACATATGGCTAGCCAGTATTCCCAGCACCATTTATTAAATAGGGAATCCTTTCCCCATTGCCGGTTTTTGTCAGGTTTGTCAAAGATCAGATGGTTGTAGAAGTGTGGTGTTATTTCTGAGGCCTCTGTTCTGGTCCATTGGTCTATATATCCGTTTTGGTACCAGTACCATGCTGTTTTGGTTACTGTAGCCTTGTAGTATAGTTTGAAGTCAAGTAGCATGATGCCTCCAGCTTTGTTCTTTTTGCTTAGGATTGTCTTGGCTATGTGGGCTCTTTTTTGGTTCCATATGAACTTTAGAGTAGTTTTTTCCAATTCTGTGAAGAAAGTCATTGGTAACTTGATGGGGATAGCATTGAATCCATAAATTACCTTGGGCAGTATAGCCATTTTCATGTTATTGATTATTCCTAACCATGAGCATGGAATGTTCTTCCATTTGTTTGTGTCCTCTTTTATTTTGTTGAACAGTGGTTTGTAGTTTTCCTTGAAGATGTTTTTCACATCCCTTGTAAGGTCTAGACTTATAAGGTCCAACAAAGTCACATCCCTTGTTGAATCAGCCTCGCATCCCAGGGATGAAGCCGACTTGATCGTGGTGGATAAGCTTTTTGATGTGCTGCTGGATTCGGTTTGCCAGTATTTTATTGAGGATTTTCACATCCATTTTCATCAGGGATATTGGTCTAATATCTTTGTAAGATGGATTCCTAGGTATTTTATTCTCTTTGTAGCAATCGTGAATGGGAGTTTACTCATGATTTGGCTCTCTGTTCATCTGTTATTGGTGTATAAGAATGCTTATGATTTTTGCACATTGATTTTGTATCCTGAGACTTTGCTGAAGTTGCTTATCAGCTTAAGGAGATTTTGGGCTGAGACGATGGGGTTTTCTAAATAAACGATCATGTCATCTGCAAACAGGGACAATTTGACCTCCTCTTTTCCTAACTGAATACACTTTATTTCTTTTTCTTGCCTGTTTGCCCTGGCCAGAACTTCCAACACTATGTTGAATAGGAGTGGTGAGAGAGGGCATCCTAGTCTTGTGCTGGTTTTCAAAGGGAATGCTTCCAGTTTTTGCCCATTCAGTATGATATTGGCTGTGGGTTTGTCATAAATAGCTCTTATTATTTTGAGATATATTCCACTGATACCTAGTTTATTGAGAGTTTTTAGCATGAAGGGCTGTTGAATTTTGTCAAAGGCCTTTCCTGCATCTATCGAGATAATCATGTGGTTTTTGTCATTGGTTCTATGTGAGGGATTACATGTATTGATTTGTGTATGTTGAACCAGCTTTGTATCCCAGGGATGAAGCCAACTTGATCGTGGTGGATAAACTTTTTAATGTGCTGCTGGATTCGGTTTGCCAGTATTTTATTGAGGATTTTCACAACCATGTTCATCAGGGATATTGGTCTAAAATTCTCTTTTTTTGTTTTGTCTCTGCCAGGCTTTGGTATCAGGATGATGCTGGCCTCATAAAATGAGTTAGGAAGGATTCCTTCTTTTTCTATTGATTGGAATACTTTCAGAAGGAATGGTACCAGCTCCTCTTTGTACCTCTGGTTAGAATTCAGCTGTGAATCCTTCTGGTCCTGGACTTTTTTTGTTGGTAGGCTATTAATTGTTGCCTCAATTTCAGAACCTGTTATTGGTCTATTCAGAGATTCAGCTTCTTCCTGATTTAGTCTTGGGAGGGTGTATGTGTCGAGGAATTTACCTATTTCTTCTAGATTTTCTACTTTATTTGCCCAGAGGTGTTTATAGTATTCTCTGATGGTAGTTTGTATTTCTGTGGGATCGGTGGTGATATTGCCTTTATCATTTTTTATTATGTCTATTTGATTCTTGTCTCTTTTCTTCTGTATTAGTTTTGCTAGCGGTCTATTTTGTTGATGTTTTCAAAAAACCAGCTCCTGGATTCACTGATTTTTTGAAGGATTTTTTGTGTCTCTATCTCCTTCAGTCCTGCTCTGATCTTAGTTATTTCTTCCTTTCTGCTAGCCATTGAATTTGTTGGCTCTTGCTTCTCTAGTTCTTTTAATTGTGATGTTGGGGTGTTGATTTTAGATCTTTCTTGCTTTCTCTTGTGGGCATTTAGTGCTATAAATTTCCCTCTACACACTGCTTTAAATGTGTCCCAGAGATTCTGGTACGTTGTTTCTTTGTTCTCATTGGTTTCAAAGAACATCTTTATTTTTGCCTTCATTTCATTATTTACCCAGTAGTCATTCAGGAGAAGATTGTTCAGTTTCCATGTAGTTGTGCAGTTTTGAGTGAGTTTCTTAATCTTGAGTTCTAATTTGATTGCACTGTGGTCTGAGAGACAGTTTGTTATAATTTCTGTTCTTTTACATTTGCTGAGGAGTGTTTTACTTCCAATTATGTGGTCAATTTTACAATAAGTGCAATGTGGTGCTGAGAAGAATGTATATTCTGTTGATTTTGGGGGAGAGTTCTGTAGATGTCTATTAGGTCTGCTTGGTGCAGAGCTGAGTTCAAATCCTGGATATACTTGTAAATCTTTTGTCTTGTTCATCTGCGTAATATTGACAGTGGGGTGTTAAAGTCTCCCATTATTATTGTGTGGGAGTCTAAGTCTGTTTGTAGGTCTCTAAGGACTTGCTTTATGAATCTGGTTGCTCCTGTATTGGGTGCATATATATTTAGGATAGTTAGCCCTTCTTGTTGAATTGATCCCTTTACCATTATGTAATGGCCTTCTTGTCTCTTTTGATCTTTGTTGGTTTTAAGTCTGTTTTATCAGAGACTAGGATTGCAACCCCTGCTTGTTTTTGCTTTCCACTTGCTTGGTAGATCTTCCTCCATCCCTTTATTTTGAGCCTATGTGTGTCTCTGCACGTGAGATGGGTCTCCTGAATACAGCACACTGATGGGTCTTGATTCTTTATCCAATTTGCCAGTCTGTGTCTCTTAATTGGGGCATTTAGCCCATTTACATTTAACATTAATATTGTTATGTGTGAATTTTATCCTGTCATTATTATGTTAGCTGGTTATTTTGCCCATTAGTTGATGCAGTTTCCTCATGGCATTGATGGTCTTTACAATTTGGCATGTTTTGGAAATGGGTGGTACTGGTCATTCCTTTCCATGTTTCGTGCTTCCTACAGGAGCTCTTGTAAGGCAGCCTTGGTGGTGACAAAATCTCAGCATTTGCTTGTCTGTAAAGGATTTTATTTCTCCTTCACTTATGAAACTTAGTTTGGGTGGATATGAAATTCTGGGTTGAAAATTATTTTCTTTAAGAATGTTGAATATTGGCCCCCATTCTCTTCTGGCTTGTAGGGTTTCTGCCAAGAGATCAGCTGTTAGTCTGATGGGCTTCCCTTTGTGGGTAACCCAACCTTTCTCTCTGGCTGCCTTTAAAATTTTTTCCTTCATTTCAACCTTGGTGAATCTGACAATTATGTGTCTTGGGGTTGCTCTTCTCGATGAGTATCTTTGTGGTGTTCTCTGTATTTCCTGAATTTGAATGTTGGCCTGCCTTGCTACGTTGGGGAAGTTCTCCTGGATAATATCCTGAAGAGTGTTTTCTAACTTGGTTCCATTCTCCCTGTCACTTTCAGGTACACCAATCAAACGTAGATTTGGTCTTTTCACATTGTCCCATATTTCTTGGAGGCTTTGTTCTTTTCTTTTCACTTTTTTTTTTCTCTAATCTGGTCATCTTGCTTTATTTCATTAATTTGATCTTTAATCGCTGATATCCTTTCTTCCACTTGATTGAATCGGCTACTGAAGCTTGTGCATGCGTCACGAAGTTCTTGTGCTGTGGTTTTCAGCTCCATCAGGTCATTTAAGGTCTTCTCTACACTGTGTATTCTAATTAGCCATTCATCTAACCTTTTTTCAAGGTTTTTAGCTTCCTTGCAATGGGTTAGAACATGCTCCTTTAGCTCAGAGAAGTTTATTATTACCGACCTTCTGAAGCCTACTTCCTTCAACTCATTAAAGTCATTCTCCGTCCAGTTTTGTTCCGTTGCTGGCAAGGAGCTGTGATCCTTTGGAGGAGAAGAGGTGCTGTCGCTTTTGGAATTTCCAGCTTTTCTGCTCTGGTTTCTCCCCATCTTTGTGGTTTTAGCTACCTTTGGTCTTTGATGTTGTGATCTACAGATGGGGTTTTGGTGTAGATATCCTTTTGGTTGATGTTGATGCTATTCCTTTCTGTTTGTTAGTTTTTCTTCTAATAGTCATGCCCCTCAGCTGCAGGTCTGTTGGAGTTTGCTGGAGGTCCACTCCAGACGCTGTTTGCCTGGATATCACCAGCAGAGGCTGCAGAACAGCAAATATTGAAGAACAGGAAATACTGCTGCCTGATCCTTCCTCTGGAAGCTTCATCCCAGAGGGACACCCACCTGTATGAAGTGTCTGTCAGCCCCTACTGGGAGGTGTCTTCCTGTCAGGCTACACGGGGTTCAGGGACCCACTTGAGGAGGCTGTGTGTCCATTCTTAGAGCTTAAATGCCATGCTGGGAGAACCACTGCTTTCTTCAGAGCTGTCAGACAGGGATGTTTAAGTCTGCAGAAGTTGTCTGCTGCCTTTTGTTCCACTATGCCCTGTCCACAGAGGTGGAGTCTATAGAGGCAGTAGGCCTTGCTGAGCTGCAGTGGGATCCACCAAGATCGAGCTTCCAGCGCTTTCTTTACCTACTCAAGCCTCAGCAATGGCGGACACCCCTCTCCCCACCAGGCTGCAGCCTCGCAGGTCAATCTCAGACTGCTGCACTAGCAGTGAGCAAGGCTCCATGGGCGTGGGACCTGCTGAGCCAGGCACAGGAGGGAATATCCTGGTCTGCTGGTTGCTAAGACTGTTGAAAATTGCAGTATTTGGGCGCAAGTGTACTGTTTTTCCAGGTACATTCTATCATGGCTTCCCTTGGTTAGGAAAGGGAAATCCACCAGCCCCTTGTGCTTCCTGGGTGAGGTGATGCCCTGCCCTGCTTTGGCTTGCCTTCCTTGGGCTGCACCCACTGTCTAACCAGTCCCAGTGAGATGAACCAGGTACCTCAGTTGGCAATGCAGAAATCACCCATCTTCTGCGTTGATCTCGCTGGGAGCTGCAGACCAGAGCTGCTCCTATTCAGCCATCTTAGAAGAGACACAAGATCTCTTATTCTTAAGGAACCAACAGAGATTAGGAAGAAAGTCACAAGCAAATTCATACAGTGAGACTCTGTAGTATACACATGTACAAATGAATATGGCAACAGAGGAGGAAAAGCAACAAAATCTATCAAAGAATTCAGGAAAGAGTTTACCAAGAAGGTGATATTTCAACTGAACCTTATTGATGGAATTTGCTATCTATAGGTTATGGGATAAGGACAGACCAAGCAGATGAAAGTACATGCAAAAGTTCAGAGATATCAAAGAATGAATGACAAAATGTTCCACATGGCTGGAGCTCAGGTTGCAGGTGTCAGGAAATGGTAGCTAAATAAGAGACCAGTGCTCTTCCTGCATGGATATTGTCTTTTATTTAAATTATTACTTTATGGCATCCAAGCGATTTTTTTCTGAGAATATTTGTATATGGACTCTTTTTAGCCACAATGTATCAACTATTATAGTTCTATATGATAGTTTGAAATGGTTTCCTATGTAGTTCACTATCTAAGGATTAAAGTGAATGTAATTGTTTCTCTTCTATATAGCTCACCTGACTTTACAGTTGATCTAAAATGCCTAATTATGAGATGGTTAATTTGACATTGCTGTAAGCCACTAAATGCTGATTACTTACACCACCTCCAAGGGGCTTTGTAACTGCATATTTGTACAGGGTTTCTGTGTAATAGTTTAGCAGGTATTGCAAACTAGTCACAACAAAGAGATGGGATACTTAATTTTTAGATTTGAAAGTTCACACACCTAATTTGGCTAGAATAGAAAGTTGATAAGGTCACAGGGAAGTAGAGTTTCCTTGCTTCGAAGCCATCAATGCCACGCTTATCTAGAATTAGCTGACTCACAAATGCAGACCCTTAATCAAAAAGGGCTTCATGTAAGCACGTTTATAAATAACAAAATCATAAATCCCAGGATTGAAGACAGCTCAATTAATCTTAATTGACTGCATATTTGTCAGGCAGTGCTCTAAGAGATGGAGATACAGCAGTGAGCAAAATGAAATCCTAGCTCTCAAAGGTGTAGGTTCTAGATGCAGGAGGCCTCCAGGATGTGCACACACACATACATACATGCATATGTACATACATACATACATTACATATGTGTATACGTGAAATGGGGTAAAGACAATAGAGTGATGAAGGTATGGAGACTGTTTTATGTTCAAGATTAGGGAAGCCGGGGGCGGTGGCTACGCTTGTATCCAGCACTTGGGAGGCGAGGGGGGGATCACGAGGTCAGGAGATGAGACATGGTGAAACCGTCTCACAAAAAAAAAAAATTAGCGGGCGTGGTGGGGGCCTGTAGTCCAGCTATCGGAGAGGCTGAGCAGGAGAATGGCGTGAACCGGGAGGGGAGCTTGCAGTGAGCGAGATTGCGCCACTGCACTCCAGCTGGGCGACAGAGCGAGACTCGTCTCAAAAAAAAAAAAAAAAAAAAAAAAAAAGATTAGGGAAGCCCTCCTCAGTCAGGTGACATTTTAGGGAAGACCTGAAATGTAGGAATATATCAAACAGCAAGAGCTAAGGTCATGTGTTGCCAACTGTTGCTGGGGAAGGGCCAGGAAGCTGGTGTGACTGGAGCAGAGTCAGGGAAGGGAAGGTGATAGAGGGGATATCAGGGCAACATCAGGGCCCAGGTCATATAGAGCCTTGTGGGCTCTGGTAAGGATTTTGGATTTGCTCTGAGTGAGATGAGAAGCCTTTGGAGGGTTAGGAGCAAGAAATGGCATGATCTGATTTATATTTTAAAATGATCACTCTGGCTAGTATGGAGAGAAAAGACTATAGGTGATAAGGGTGGAAGCAGAGGTGCTACTGCAATAATTTAGGGCCGTAGTAGTGTGGGTGGGGAGGCGATGAAAGATTGCTTGATTGTGGATCTATTTTAAAGTCACAAGAACCTAAGAGTAAGGATTTGATCTGCTTTATTCTCTTCTGTATCTGAAGCTTCCAGAACAGTACCAGGAACACAGTGGGTGCTAATAATTATTTTTAAAATACTGAGTGAAGAAAATGGCTGGCATATTAGATATAGGGAGTAAGAGAAAAAATGGAGTCAAGGAGAGTTTCAACTGGCCTGCATGACAGAAAAGTGGAGATAACACTTGTTGAGATAATGAAAATTGAGGAGGAACACGTTTTGGGGTAGGAATGGAGAGTTTGGTTTTTGCCATGGTAAGCAGGGAGGTAGGTCTCGAATTCAGGGGACAGGTCAGGATTAGAGACGAACATTTGGGGGTCTTCAAAATGCAAATATATTCATATAAAACTGCAAGACTGGCTGATTTCACCCAGGGACTAATGTAAATGAAGGAGAGAACCAGGATCCCTGAGGAACACCAATGTATCATGGTAGCATAGATGATGGAGCCCCACAAAAGAAGTCTGAAACAAAAAGCAATCAGAGAGGGAGGAGGAGAACCAGAGAAGGATGCCCCAGGAGGAAGAGAAGGGGATGCATCTGTCAGGAGGGCTCCCGAGGGATGCCAGTGCAGTGAGAGGCGAGATCTCAGAGTTGACCAAGAAAAGATTATTGTTATCTTTACAACAGAGAATGGGAGAAGAAAAAATAGGAGAATTAAGCAGAGAACATATTTTGAAGATTTGTTTTTTGCCAATGGAGAAAAAAAAAGAGAGGGTAACTGAATAGGAGGACAGGTCAAGGGAATTGTCCAATCATGAGGGAAAACCTGACAATCTGAGAGATTCAGATAAAAAGACAGCGACAGCTGACAACACAGTAGTTCATGCATAATACAAAGTAAATATTGAAATGATAATCCTTCAAATCTCATTATTCTGTTTTACTTACTTATCACTGAAATAAAATTGACTTCAAATACATTTGAGGATTGGATCCCTCCAGCAATACCCCTAATTCTAAAGTATGTTCTTGCCTGCGCAAACTTAAAACTAACTGCATTATCTTGTCTTTCTCCTTCCTCTTCCTCCCTTATTAATACATAGGTCAGAAATGAACGATCCATCTGAGTTCATTTGGTAAGGACACTGGCTGCCAGTCTTTCCTTCAGTTTCTCTTTTAGCACTTGTGTATCTCTGGAGCAGCTGCCTCCCTTTGCTGGGGCAATGGCCTCTTCTCCAGACCTCCACCTCAAGGTCCTTACACTCAAACAGGCAGAGGAATATTTCTTTATTACTACTCCTTGACAGAGAGAAACCTCATAATTATCAGCTAGAATCAAAATCTTGGGAGGTGGTTAAATTCTTGCATGGTTTTGCTAAATCTAGTGTGAAGGATGAATTACTTAAAGGCAAGTAAATTGCTACAATAACTTAAAAATTCACACTATTATTTCTGAAACTCTAGCAGAAGGACCCCTAAGCATGTTAATTGGGATGGCTCTATCAAATAAACTCATCATGCAAAGAAAGCAATAAACCTTAAGATATTTGGGAAATTTATATCTAATGAGAAACATTTCAATTTAATTTGTTTCACTCAAGCTTACCTTGCTCAATGCACCATCAGGAGTTGTGTGAAATGTACAATTGAATGAGAAATAATTCCTGTCCTTTTAGAAGGAAAATCCCAAAACAATAAGTATACAATTATTTATAGCAATCCCAATACCCAACACACCACACACACACACACAAACACACACACACAATTATCCTCCAAATAAGCATTTTTATGTCTAGTGTTTCTGCATAGCCATTCTAACTTTCAAAGCACCCTTCCTCCAATTCTCTGCTGTTGAAATGCTACTTATCCTTCAAGATTCAGTTTCCAGGGAACTTGTGGGTTTCTCCAATGAGCATTAATCCCTCCTTCCATATTTTTGCAACTGAACTATTTTACCACGATATGTATATATCTGCTCACCCCATCAGATTGTGAACACTTTGAAGATAGCTATTATATCTTCCGATGCTTTAAATCCCCTTAGTGTCTAGCCAAGTGCCATACCCATAAGAGTGTAATATAGTTTTGTAGAACTGAATTGTTTCATTGATCATCAGCCTGAGAAAGCTCAATCAAGGACAAAAAGTCTACATAGTTGTTGGGGTCCCAGTAATGTTGGATAGAATTTATTAATCTATGCCAGGAACTATGCTAAAAGCTACTTATAAAGTACATCTAATAATTACTTTAAACCCTATAACATCCCCTTTGAGATATATTTTACTAAGCATCTTTTTTTTTCTTTTATTTATTATACTTTAAGTTCTAAGGTACATGTGCACAATGTGCAGGTTTGTTACATACGTATACATGTGCCATGTTGGTGTGCTGTACCCATTAACTCGTCATTTACATTAGGTATATCTCCTAATGCTATCCCTCCCCTCTCCGCCACCACACCACAGGCCCTGGTGTGTGATGTCCCCCTTGCTGTGTCCAAGTGTTCCCATTGATCAATTCCCACATATGAGTGAGAAGATTCAATGCTTGGTTTTTTGTCCTTGTGATAGTTTGCTGAGAATGATGGCTTCCAGCTTCATCCATGTCCCTACAAAGGACATGAATTCATTATTTTTTATGGCTGTGTAGTATTCCATGGTGTATATGTGCCACGTTTTCTTAATCCAGTCTTTCATTGTTGGACATTTAGGTTGGTTCCAAGTCTTTGCTATTGTGAATAGTGCCGCAATAAACATATGTGTGCATGTGTCTTTATAGCAGCATGATTTATATTCCGTTGGGCATATACCCAGTAATGGGATGGCTGGATCAAATGGTATTTCTAGTCCTAGATCCCTGAGGAATCACCACACTGACTTCCACAATGGTTGAACCCGTTTACAGTCCCACCAACAGTGTAAAAGTGTTCCTATTTCTCCTCATCCTCTCCAGCACCTGTTGTTTCCTGACTTTAATGATCACCATTCTAACTGGTGTGAGATGGTATCTCATTGTGGTTTTGATTTGCATTTCTCTGATGGCCAGTGATGATGAGCATTTTTTCAGGTGTCTGTTGGCTGCATAAATGTCTTCTTTTGAGAAGTGTCTGTTCATACCCTTCACCCACTTGTTGATGGGGTTGTTTGTTTTTTTTCTTGTAAATTTGTTTGAGTTCTTTGTAGATTCTGGATATTAGCCCTTTGTCAGATGAGTAGATTGCAAAAATTTTCTCCCATTTTGTAGGTTGCCTGTTCACTCTGATGGTAGTTTCTTTTGCTGTGCAGAAGCTCTTTAGTTTAATTAGATCCCATTTGTCAATTTTGGCTTTTGTTGCCATTGCTTTTGTTGTTTTAGACATGAAGTATTTGCCCATTCCTATGTCCTGAATGGTATTGCCTAGGTTTCCTTCTAGGGTTTTTATGGTTTTAGGTCTAATATTTAAGTCTTTAATCCATCTTGAATTAATTTTTGTATAAGGTGTAAGGAAGGGATCCAGTCTCAGATTTCTACATATGGCTAGCCAGTTTTCCCAACACTATTTATTAAATAGGGAATCCTTTCCCCATTTCTTGTTTTTGTCATGTTTGTCAAAGATCAGATAGTTGTAGATGTGCGGTATTATTTGTGAGGGCTCTGTTCTGCTCCATTGGTCTATAGCTCTGTTTTGGTACCAGTACCATGCTGTTTTGGTGACTGTAGCCTTGTAGTATAGTTTGAAGTCAGGTAGCGTGATGCCTCCAGCTTTGTTCTTTTGGCTTAGGATTGACTTGGCAATGCAGGCTCTTTTTTTTTCCATATGAACTTTAAAGGAATTTTTTCCAATTCTGTGAAGAAAGTCATTGGTAGCTTGATGGGGATGGCATTGAATCTATAAATTACCTTGGGCAGTATGGCCATTTTCACGATATTGATTCTTCTTATCCATGAGCATGGAATGTTCTTCCATTTGTTTGTATCCTCTTTTATTTCGTTGAGCAGTGGTTTGTAGTTCTCTTTGAAGAGGTCCTTCACAACCCTTGTAAGTTGGATTCTTAGGTATTTTATTCTCTTTGAAGCAATTGTGAATGGGAGTTCTCTCATGATTTGGATCTCTGTTTGTCTGTTATTGGTGTATAAGAATGCTTCTGATTTTTGCACATTGATTTTGTATCCTGAGACTTTGCTGAAGTTGCTTATCAGCTTGAGGAGAATTTGGGCTGAGACGATGGGGTTTTCTAGATATACAATCATGTCATCTGCAAACAGGGACAATTTGACTTCCTCTTTTCCTAATTGAATACTCTTTATTTCTTTCTCCTGCCTGATTGCCCTGGCCAGAGTTTCCAACACTATGTTGAATAGGAGTGGTGAGAGAGGGCATCCCTGTCTTGTTCCATTTTTCAAAGGGAATGCTTCCAGTTTTTGTCCATTCAATATGATATTGGCTGTGGGTTTGTCATAAATAGCTCTTATTATTTTGAGATACATCCCATCAATACCTGATTTATTGAGAGTTTTTAGCAGGAAGCAATGTTGAATTTTCTCAAAGGCCTTTTCTGCATCTATTGAGATAATCATGTGATTTTTGTCTTTGGTTCTGTTTATATGCTGGATTACATTTATTGGTTTGCATATGTTGAACCAGCCCTGCATCCCAGGGATGAAGCCCACTTGATCATGGTGGATAAGCTTTTTGATGTGCTGCTGGATTTTGTTTGCCAGTATTTTACTGAGGATTTTTCATCGATGTTCATCAGGGATATTGGTCTAAAATTCTCTTTTTTTGTCATGTCTCTGCCAGGGTTTGGTATCAGGATGATGCTGGCCTCATAAAATGAGTTAGGGAGGATTTCCTCCTTTTCTATTGATTGGAATGGTTTCAGAAGGAATGGTACCAGCTCCTCCTTGTACCTCTGGTTGAATTCAGCTGTGAATCTGTCTGGTCCTGAACTTTTTTTTGGTTGGTAAGCTATTAATTATTGCCTCAATTTCAGAGACTGTTATTGGTCTATCCAGAGATTCAACTTCTTTCTGGTTAGTCTTGGGAGAGTGTATGTGTCAAGGAATTCATCCATTTCTTCTAGATTTTCTAGTTTATTTGCATAGAGGTGTTTATAGTATTCTCTGATGTTATCCAGGAATTGAACTCAGCTCTGCACCAAGTGGATCTAATAGATATCTACAGAACTCTCCACCCCAAATCAACAGAATATACTTTCTTCTCAGCACCACATCATACTTATTCCAAAATTGACCACATAGTTGGAAGTAAAGCACTCCTCAGCAAATGTAAAAGAACAGAAATTATAACAAACTGTCTCTCAGACCACAGTGCAATCAAACTAGAACTCAGGATTAAGAAACTCACTCAAAACCGCTCAACTACATGGAAACTGAACAACCTGCTCCTGAATGACTACTGGGTACATAATGAAATGAAGGCAGAAATAAAGATGTTCTTTGAAACCAATGAGAACAAAGACACAACATACCAGACTCTCTGGGACACATTTAAAGCAGTGTGTAGAGGGAAATTTATAGCACTAAATATCCACAAGAGAAAGCAGGAAAGATCTAAAATTGACACCCAACATCACAATTAAAAGAATTAGAGAAGCAAGAGCAAACACATTCAAAAGCTAGCAGAAGGCAAGAAATAACTAAGATCAGAGCAGAACTGAAGGAGATAGAGACACAAAAAAACCCTTCAAAAAATCAATGAATCCAGGAGCTCGTTTTTTGAAAATATCAACAAAATTGATAGACCGCTAGCAAGACTAATAAAGAAAAAAGAGAGAAGAATCAAATACTAAGCATCTTTTAAAAGTGAGAAAACTGAGGTGGAGCCAAGGTGGCCGAATAGGAACAGCTCCGGTCTACAGCTCCCAGCGTGAGCGACGCAGAAGACGGGTGATTTCTGCATTTCCTTCTGAGGTACCGGGTTCATCTCACTATGGAGTGCCAAACAGTGGGTGCAGGACAGTCGGTGCAGTGCACCGTGCACCAGCCGAAGCAGGGCGAGGCATTGCCTCACTCGGAAAGTGCGAGGGGTCACGGAGTTCCCTTTCCTAGTCAAACAAAGGGGTGACAGAGGGCACCTGGAAAATCGGGTCACTCCCACCCTAATACTGCGCTTTTCCAACAGGCTTGGGAAAACAGCACACCAGGAGATTGTGTCCTGCACCTGGCTTGGAGGGTCCTATGCCCCCGGAGTCTCCCTGATTGCTAGCACAGCAGTCTGAGATCAAACTGCAAGGCGGCAGTGAGGCTGGGGGAGGGATGCCCGCCATTGCCCAGGCTTGCTTAGGTTAACAAAGCAGCCAGGAAGCTGGAACTGGGTGGAGCCCACCACAGCTCAAGGAGGCCTGCCTGCCTCTGTAGGCTCCACCTCTAGGGGCAGAGCACAGACAAACAAAAAGTCAGCAGTAACCTCTGCATACTTAAATGTCCCTGTCTGACAGCTTTGAAGAAAGTAGTGGTTCTCCCAGCATGCAGCTGGAGATCTCAGAATGGGCAGACTGCCTCCTAAAGTGGGTCCCTGACCCCCGAGCAGCCTAACTGGGAGGCACCCCCCAGTAGGGACAGACTGACACCTCACTCAGCCAGGTACTCCTCTGAGACAAAACTTCCAGAGGAACTATCAGACAGCTGAATTTGCAGTTCATGAAAATCTGCCGTTCTGCAGCCACCGCTGCTGACACCCAGCCAAACAGGGTCTGGAGTGGACCTCTAGCAAACTCCAACAGACCTGCAGCTGAGGGTCCTGTCCATTGGAAGGAAAACTAACAAACAGAAAGGACACCCACACCAAAAACCCATCTGTACATCACCATCATCAAAGACCAAAAGTAGAAAAAACTACAAAGATGGGGAGAAAACAGAGCAGAAAAACTGGAAACTCTAAAAAGCAGAGCACCTCTCCTCCTCCAAAGGAACACAGTTCCTCACCAGCAATGGAACAAAGCTAGACGGAGAATGACTTTGACGAGTTGAGAGAAGAGGGCTGCAGATGATCAAAGTACTCCGAGCTACAGGAGGAAATTCAAACCAATGGCAAAGAAGTTAAAAACTTTGAAAAAAAATTAGATGAATGTTTAACTAAAATAACCAATACAGAGAAGTGCTTAATGGAGCTGATGGAGCTGAAAGCCAAGTTTCGAGAACTATGTGAAGAATGCAGAAGCCTCAGTAGCCGATGCGATCAACTGGAAGAAAGGGTATCAGTGATGGAAGATGAAATGAATGAAATGAAGTGAGAAGGGAAGTTTAGAGAAAAAATAAAATAAAAAGAAATGAACAAAGCCTCCAAGAAATATGGGACTATGTGAAAAGACCAAACCTACATCTGACTGGTGTACCTGAAAGTGACGGGGAGAATGGAACCAACTTGGAAAACACTCTGCAAGATATTATCCAAGAGAACTTCCCCAATCTAGCAAGGCAGGCTAATATTCAGATTCAGGAAACACAGAGAACGCCACAAAGATACTCCTCAAGAAGAGCAACTCCAAGACACATAATTGTCAGATTCACCAAAGTTGAAATGAAGGAAAAAATGTTAAGGGCAGCCAGAGAGAAAGGTCGGGTTACCCACAAAGGGAAGCCCATCAGACTAACAGCTGATCTCTTGGCAGAAACTCTACAAGCCAGAAGAGAGTGGGGGCCAATATTGAACATTCTTAAGAAAATAATTTTCAACCCAGAATTTCATATCCACCCAAACTAAGCTTCATAAGTGAAGAAGAAATAAAATACTTTAGAGACAAGCAAATGCTGAGTGATTTTGCCACCACCAGGCCTGCCCTAAAAGGGCTCCTGAAGGAAGCACTAAACATGGAAAGGAACACCCGGTACCAGCCACTGCAAAAACATGCCAAATTGTAAAGACCATCGAGGCTAGGAAGAAACTGCATCAACTAATGAGCAAAATAACCAGCTAACATCATAATGACAGGATCAAATTCACACATAACAATATTAACTTTAAATGTAAATGGGCTAAATGCTCCAATTAAAAGACACAGACTGGCAAATTGGATAAAGAGTCAAGACCCATCAGTGTGCTGTATTCAGGAAACCCATCTCACATGCAGAGACACATATAGACTCAAAATAAAGGGATGGAGGGAGATCTACCAAGCAAATGGAAAACAAAAAAGGCAGGGGTTGCAATCCTAGTCTCTGATAAAACAGACTTTAAACCAACAAAGATCAAAAGAGACAAAGAAGGACATTACATAATGGTAAAGGGATCAATTCAACAAGAAGAGCTAACTATCCTAAATATATATGCACCCAATACAGGAGCACCCAGATTCATAAAGCAATTCTTGAGTGACCTACAAAGCGACTTAGACTCCCACACAATAATAATGGGAGATTTTAACACCCCACTGTCAACATTAGACAGATCAACGAGACAGAAAGTTAACAAGGATACCCAGGAATTGAACTCAGCTCTGCACCAAGCGGACCTAATAGACATCTACAGAATTCTCCACCCCAAATCAACAGAATATATATTTTTTCAACACCACACCACACCTGTTCCAAAATTGACCACATAGTTGGAAGTAAAGCACTCCTCAGCAAATGTAAAAGAACAGAAATTATAACAAACTGTCTCTCAGACCACACTGCAATCAAACTAAAACTCAGGATTAAGAAACTCACTCAAAACCGCTCAACTACATGGAAACTGAACAACCTGCTCCTGAATGACTACTGTGTACATAACGAAATGAAGGCAGAAATAAAGATGTTCTTTGAAACCAATGAGAACAAAGACACAACATACCAGAATCTCTGGGACACATTCAAAGCAGTGTGTAGAGGTAAATTTATAGCACTAAATGCCCACAAATGAAAGCAGGAAAGATCCAAAATTGACACCCTAACACCACAATTAAAAGAACTAGAAAAGCAAGAGCAAACACATTGAAAAGCTAGCAGAAGGCAAGAAATAACCAAAATCAGAGCAGAACTGAAGGAAACAGAGACACAAAAAACCCTTCAAAAAATCAATGAATCCAGGAGCTGGTTTTTTGAAAAGATCAACAAAATTGATAGACCGCTAGCAAGACTAATAAAGAAGAAAAGAGAGAAGAATCAAATAGATGCAATAAAAAATGATAAAGGGGATATCACCACTGATCCCACAGAAATACAATCTACAATCAGAGAATACTATAAACACCTCTATGCAAATAAACTAGAAAATCTAGAAGAAATGGATAAATTCCTCGACAAATACACCCTCCCAAGACTAAACCAGGAAGAAGTTGAATCTCTGAATAGACCAATAACAGGCTCTGAAATTGTGGCAATAATCAATAGCTTACCAACCAAAAAGAGTCCAGGACCTGATGGATTCACAGCCGAATTCTACCAGAGGTACAAGGAGGAACTGGTACCATTCCTTCTGAAACTATTCCAATCAATAGAAAAAGAGGGAATCATCCCTAATACATTTTATGAGGCCAGCATCATCCTGAGACCAAAGCCTGTCAGAGACACAACCAAAAAAGAGAATTTCAGACCAATATCCTTGATGAACATTGATGCAAAAATCCTCAATAAAATACTGGCAAACCGAATCCAGCAGCACATCAAAAAGCTTATACACCATGATCAAGTGGGCTTCATCCCTGGGATGCAAGGCTGGTTCAACATATGCAAATCAATAAATGTAATCCAGCATATAAACAGAACCAAAGACAAG
The DNA here is from genome assembly GCF_006542625.1 of Nomascus leucogenys. NCBI lineage: Eukaryota > Metazoa > Chordata > Mammalia > Primates > Hylobatidae > Nomascus > Nomascus leucogenys. The sequence continues at coordinate 132,567,626 of NC_044383.1, forward strand.
AACCACATGATTATCTCAATAGATGCAGAAAAGGCCTTTGACAAAATTCAACAATGCTTCATGCTAAAAACTCTCAATAAATTAGGTATTGATGGGATATATCTCAAAATAATAAGAGCTATCTATGACAAACCCACAGCCAATATCATACTGAACGGGCAAAAACTGGAAGCGTTGCCTTTGAAAACTGGCACAAGACAGGGATGCCCTCTCTCACCACTCCTATTCAACATAGTGTTGGAAGTTCTGGCCAGGGCAATCAGGCAGGAGAAGGAAATAAAGGGTATTCAATTAGGAAAAGAAGAAGTCAAATTGTCCCTGTTTGCAGATGACATGATTGTATATCTAGAAAACCCCATTGTATCAGCCCAAAATCTCCTCATGCTGATAAGCAACTTCAGCAAAGTCTCAGGATACAAAATCAATGTACAAAAATCACAAGCATTCTTGTACACCAATAAAAGACAAACAGAGAGCCATATCATGAGTGAACTCTCATTCACAATTGCTTCAAAGAGAATAAAATAACTAAGAATCCAACTTACAAGGGATGTGAAGGACCTCTTCAAGGAGAACTATAAACCACTGCTCAACGAAATAAAAGAGGATACAAACAAATGGAAGAACATTCCATGCTCATGGGTTGGAAGAATCAATATCATGAAAATGGCCATACTGCCCAAGGTAATTTATAGATTCAATGCCATCCCCATCAAGCTACCAATGACTTTCTTCACAGAATTGGAAAAAACTACTTTAAAGTTCATATGGAACCAAAAAAGAGCCCACATCGCCAATTCAATCCTAAGCCAAAAGAACAAAGCTGGAGGCATCACGCTACCTGACTTCAAACTATACTACAAGGCTACAGTAACCAACACAGCATGGTACTGGTACCAAAACGGAGACATAGATCAATGGAACAGAACAGAACCCTGAGAAATAATGCCACATATCTACAACTATCTGATCTTTGACAAACCTGACAAAAACAAGAAATGGGGAAAGGATTCCCTATTTAATAAATGGTGCTGGGAAAACTGGCTAGCCATATGTAGAAAGCTGAGACTGGATCCCTTCCTTACACCTTATACAAAAATTAATTCAAGATGGATTAAAGACTTACATGTTAGACCTAAAACCATAAAAACCCTAGAAGAAAACCTAGACAATACCATTCAGGACACAGGCACGGGCAAGGACTTCATGTCTAAAACATCAAAAGCAATGGCAACAAAAGCCAAAATTGATGAATGGGATCTCATGAAACTAAAGAGCTTCTGCACAGCAAAAGAAACTACCATCAGAGTGAACAGGCAACCTACAAAATGGGAGAAAATTTTCGCAACCTACTCATCTGACAAAGGGCTAATATCCAGAATCTACAATGAACTCAAACAAATTTACAAGAAAAAAACAGCCCCATCAACAAGTGGGCGAAGGACATGAACAGACACTTCTCAAAAGAAGACATTTATGCAGCCAAAAAACACATGAAAATACGCTTATCATCACTGGCCATCAGAGAAATGCAAATCAAAACCACAATGAGATACCATCTCACACCAGTTAGAATGGCCATCATTAAAAAGTCAGGAAACAACAGGTGCTGGAGAGGATGTGGAGAAATAGGAACACTTTTACACTGTTGGTGGGACTGTAAACTAGTTCAACCATTGTGGAAGTCAGTGTGGCGATTCCTCAGGGATCTAGAACTAGAAATACCATTTCACCCAGCCATCCCATTACTGGGTATATACCCAAAGGACTATAAATCATGCTGCTATAAAGATACATGCACACATATGTTTATGGCGGCACTATTCACAATAGCAAAGACTTGGAACCAACCTAAATGTCCAACAATGAAAGACTGGATTAAGAAAACGTGGCACATATACACCATGGAATACTACACAGCCATAAAAAATAATGAGTTCATGTCCTTTGTAGGGACATGGATGAAGCTGGAAGCCATCATTCTCAGCAAACTATCACAAGGACAAAAAACCAAGCATTGAATCTTCTCACTCATATGTGGGAATTGATCAATGAGAACACTTGGACACAGGAAGGGGAACATTACACTCCGGGGACTGTTTTGGGGTAGGGGGAGCGGGGAGGGACAGCATTAGGAGATATACCTAATGCTAAATGATGAGTTAATGGGTGCAGCACACCAACATGGCACATGGATACATATGTAACAAACCTGCACGTTGTGCACATGTACCCTAAAACTTAAAGTGTAATAATAATAAAAAAAAATCAGGAATCCACTTCTGTGAAAACTTGGAGACAATAAATCATTGAATCTGGGAAAAAAAAAAAGAAATTACTAGGTCATAAGGTAAATCTATATTTAACATTTTAAAACCAAAATGTTATTTTTCAAAACAGTTGTGCCATTTTATGTGCCCCCCAGTAATGTATGAATATTCCAACTTCTCCACAGCCTCGCCAACACATTTTATTGATGTTATTGCTGGCTTTTTAAATGTTATCATCCTGGTAGATGTGAATTCATCTTTCACAGTGTTTTTGATTCTCACAAAACTCATGGTTAATGATATTGAGCATCTGTTAATGTGATTATTGGCCATTTGTCTGTATGTCTTTTGGATTAATATCTGTTTAAATTCATTGTCATTTTTCAAATGGGTTATTTGTCTTGCTGTTGTTGGCTGTAAGATGTTTATATTTTTCAGACACTAGATATTTGTCAGATAGATGATTTGCAAATATTTTTTTTCTCATTCTCTGGGTTGTCTTTTTACTTTCCTGGTGGTATTCTTGGCAGCAAACAAGTTTTTAATGTTTATGTAGTTGAGTTTATCTATTGTTCCTTTGATTTTTGTGCTCATGGTGTTGTAAATAAAAACTTATTTCTTAACCCAAAAAACAAAAAAAAGTGAGAAAACTGAGGCTCATCAAGATTATCAAGCATTATCAAAACCCCACATTGGCAAAGAGCAGGTCTGAATCTAGTCAAGGTCCAAATCAAAACACAGTTGAGTCTAGTTTTATCTGACCTAAAGTCTATGATTTTATCCACTGTGTAAGTTGCCCTAGCAACACCCCACAGCCATATGCTCCCTGCCATTGTGAGAAACAGGAAGAGCTTGTCATTTATTGGGTGCTTACCCTGTGCCAAGCATTGTGCAATTGCTCATCACGTTTTATTTTATTAGATGCTCACAAAACTTCATGGCATAGACTTAACAAGGCTTAGCGTATAAGTTAATTATTCACAATAGCATAGTCAGTAGTGGCAGAGCTGAGCTTTCCAGCCTGGACTGTACTCCTAACCAGATGTTATAATCCACCTTTCAGATATGAAGGTCTTGTTGAGTCAGGGCCCTCAAAGCTCACTGAACCCCTTTGCTTTCCCAAGTTATTTTCGCTGATCCTGATGCCACCCCTTCATCTCTTTCCTCTTTCTGTTTCTTAGAGAAGTTTCCAAACCCTTATATCAGTAAGCTATAGCCTGTCCTTTCCACCTTCATTCCCATAGCCCAAGGTTCCTCTTCTCTGCCACAGGGAGGCCTGTCCCCTGGGGACATCCCAGGCACACAAGAGAGAACCTCTGGGCAATTCAACCCAGAGGATGTAGTCCCTCTTGGGCACATACTTCTGGCTCGTCCCTACTCCAAGTCAAAAAGAAACTGAAACTTTCTTCCCGCCTCTCTTTCCCCAAATTGTCACATTCTGTTTATGTTGTTCCTCCAGCCTATCCGTTATCCTTAAGTTTTTCAAATTTTACTCTTGCAATATTTGTCAGATTGAGTAGGCAGATGCTCCTCTCCCACTGTATGTTTTTCTTTACAAAGGCAAGTGGACAATAAGAACGGGAAGTGAAGGGAAGTGAGGAATCAGTGTCGTTGACCAATATAAGAAGTGCAGTCACTGCCCATAACTGCCTAGAGAGGATGGAGAACATGAGGGCTAATTTTGATACCTCAGATCAGGAAAGGTTGGATGAAGGGAAGGTTTGATCTGACAACAAAAGCAGAGGATTTCAGACTGGGTGATGGGAGCCTTAGAGGGTAGAGCGAGCCTGGAGTAATGAGATAACACAGGGACAGATAAAAGGATGTGGAGATCGCTGGATGTGAAGGTTGATGATAGAGGGAATGGCATGATATGAATAAAGCTAAGAGTGAAGTGAACAGACCAATATTAAAGAGCACTGGAGGCCAAGATGCTTGTGTTTGAGAGAGTGTTCTTTGCACCTTCTCTAGTGTCCAAACAAGGAATTTAAAACATTTTCCCAAAATGATTCACAGTGACACAGGAGGAAGTTCAAAGAGCAAAACACATCTGGAACACTTTGTGTAGTCCTCAGTCATTTAATTGGTTACATTATTAAATCATACATTGACAGAGAATCACACACTAATGAATCTCTACTTTACAAAAACCTTTCTTGAACTGAAAAATAATTGAGGTATTTAAATATTAAGACAGAGTCCCATCAAAAGGCAAAAGGCAAAACAAGTCAGTTCCAAGTGACCTCATTTCAAAACTTGAACAAATGAGCAGCACATTGAGCTTCCAGGCAGGCTACATGTTAAGAAATTGTATTGCATGGCCGGGTGCAGTGGCTCACGCCTGTAATCTCAGCACTTTGGGAGGCCAACTCGGGCAGATCATGAGGTCAAGAGATTGAGACCACCCTGGCTAACACGGTCAAACCCCATCTCTACTAAAAATACAAAAATTAACTGGGCATGGTGGTGTGCGCCTGTAGTCCCAGCTACTAGGGAGGCTGAGGCAGGAGAATGACTTGAACCCAGAAAGCGGAGGTTGCAGTGAGCTGAGATCACGCCACTGTACTCCAGCCTGGCAACAGAGCAATACTCCATCTCAAAAAAAAAAAAAAAAAAAAAAAAAAAGACATTGTATTGCTTATCATTTATATGAAAGATTACCTTCTTTACTCCTATTCTTAATCATTTGCTTTTTTTCCTGCTTCAGAGACACACAGTTTGAGCTTTCAAAAAAATTAATGATTTTCTGTAGTATGATTTCTCCTTTCAGTTAGATGAGCTTCTTTGGAATCAACATGATAGAATGCCGATAAGTAACGGTGTTTCGGTCACCGGCAACTCTTCAGACAGCACTTGCCTATATGTTTATAGCTTAGCAGTGTTTTTCACAATTCTTGCTTCTCACAGCTCAAAATAGAATTCTCCTCTTTCCTCTTGATCCTGTAGTTCCCTATATTTCAGTTCGTTTTTTCCTGTGACGACTCAGAAATAAAATTCAGCTGTCTTTGTTCTGCTGTCTTTCTTCCTTTGTATTGTGCTTCTATTGTGTTGCTCAAAGTTCCATGGTGAAGTCCCTCTCTCTGAAGCACTGTAGGTTTTTCTATAAGAGCACTTAGTTTAATTATCTGCTATGTAATTTTATGTTAATTTGTGTCTTTTATCCACTAGACCAGGAGTCCCCTAAGAGCAGAAACTGGATCTTTTATCCTTGTATCCTCTATAACCAGAACAGTGCCTATCTCACAGGAGGTACTCAATAAACACTTACAGAGTAAATGTAAGAATCTGGAGCAAGAGGACTCAGATTGAGTTGACGCCCTGCAATTTCCTCATTTGTTGAATATAATAATAACTTTCTCTTCCAATAATTTTATTAATTGAGATGAAGCTGTGTAAAATGCTTTATATATTATAAGGTATACATGCATGCCTATGTTACTGTGTTAACTCAAAGGTTTGCTGTAGAAAATGTTATGGGAAATGGTTCTCAATCTAGAGCAATTTTGCCCCCCAGGAGATATTCGGCAATGTCAGGAGACATGTTTGGTTGTCATATCTGTTGGAGGAGGGGTTGGATACTAGCATCTAGTGGATAGGGACCAGCCATGCCATATGTGTACTATACATCATGCAATGCACAGCAAAGCACCACACAACAAAGAATTATCTGGCTCAAATTGTCAGTGGTTGCAACGTTGAGAAACCCTGGCTCAAACTTAAAAATATATGATAGGTAAAACATTTTCATTAGTATATTTGCCACTAGACAATTAACTGAGTTTTAGCTTTTTTGTATGTAAACAGGGGTCCTCATATTAATTTACTTGTAACCATTAAAGTAGCACCTTATCTTTCGCAATATAAATGTATTTTCTTACTCTGTTTAGCCAACAGTAACCTATATATGGAGACACCGGGTTTCCTCTCCTTCCAGGCCCACAGTAAACTTATACATCCCTATACCCCATATATGTAGACAGATCTTCATGACTAGTTTTAATCAGTGTCTTGCATATTTAAGTGATGTGCATTATTTCTGGGCCAAAGCACTTGATGGCTGGTGCAACCTGTCCAGTCCTCTCTTGCCCTGGCTTAGTGATTATAGACACTGCAGTTGAGACGGTGACATCGCAGGATGGAGGTGGCCTGGATTCCACACCATCACACGGTACACAGCTGCCTAGAGATGTGCCCAAACCTATACTAGATTTCACAAGACTGAAAATAAACCTTTTCCAGGTTAAGCAACTGTAATTTGAGGATTGTTTGTTAATGAAGTTTAATGTAGATTTATCTGATTACTATATCACCTTAAAGGGACAACAATTTTGGTTGTATTCAGCACTTTATACTCTAGTTGAACAATTCCTGGGATAGAATAGGTGTTCAGAAATATTTTAGTACCAAATTGGTAAAAGGAAAAGGGAATTATTAACTCAGTTTTCTTTTTCTTTTCAGAATATATCTGTCCAATTATGACTAGTATGCTGGGTCTGGCCTCATGGTTTTAAAACTGGCCCAAGTGTCCCATGGATCTGATGTTTATGGTTTATTTTGAATAAGCATAAAAATTGATCCTCCCACTCTTGAAACTTGAGAAAGTTACATTTGTCTTATCTGAGTTCCTATCTCAGGAACCAACCATCAGGCCTCCCATATCGTATCAAGGAACTGAAACTTACCAGATCACTGCATCTCGACAATGAAAGGACAGGTGCCTTACCCATCATGATTGCCTGACTACTTGATTCCTGTTAACCAGCTCCTCTTCCTTACCCCTTCCTAATTCCTGTTTTCCCACACATGCTTACAATTCTTCCCTACAACATAAACCCCCAATTTTAGTCAGTCAGGGAGATGGATTTGAGACTGATCTCCCGTCTCCTTAACTACAGCACCTGATTAAAGCCTTCTTTCCTGGCAACACTTGTCTCAGTGACTGGCTTTCTGTGCAGCAAGCAACAGTACCGAGACTGTGCAGCAAGCAACAGGACCTCGACCTAGACCGACTTGGTAATAGTTTTGTTTTCAAAAGGTCAGAGCCTGGAAATTTTGACTATGACATTTTGTGATGTATAATCCTTCAACACACATTTAAATAATGTGTATCAAATCTTGAAACCTCCTTGATCTTCTCACTGACCCAAAATGCCATAACCACATACACTGGACAATACACTGTGGACACTTCATGTTCTTTTGCTGCAAGGAAATTCCTAGGTAAATTAGTTATGAGTTCCAGGACATTTGCTGTCACTACTCAGCAGGCTTGCATTTGCAAAGCTTGCCCTCTTGAGGCCAAACAGTTCCAATTTATAAATTGTTATGCCTGGATAATAGAGATTAGTTTACATATCTCTTTAAAGCTACTGACTGATGAGGGCCAGAATCTGTGGCATTGCAGACTGGTGAAGAGCAAGGACTCTAGAACAGGATGTCTGGGTTTGTGTCCGGGAGTTACTACCTCTTGTCAGTATAATCATGAACTTCCTTTTCGTTATCCATAAAATATGAATAATAAAAGTACCCATGTTACAGTGATGTTCAATTAAGTGTATTAATACATGTACAGTGTTTAAAATAATATTTACCACACAAGCGTTTAAATAAAATGAACTAATATTATGTACAGTGACACTAAACTAGCATCTAGACATGATTTATTCATAGGGCTATATTAACTAGACAAGCAGCTGCTATTCTTTTTTTTGTTGTTGTTGTTGAGACGAAGTCTTACTCTGTCACCAGGTTGGAGTGCAGTGGCGCGAACTCGGCTCACCGCAACCTCTACCTCCCAGGTTCAAGCATTCTCCTGCCTCAGCCTCCCAAGTAGCTGTGACTACAGGTGCGTACCACCACGCCCAGCAGTTGCTATTCTTAAAGGGGCTATATGTTTATCAACTAACGTTTCAAAATGTATTTGAAACAGATAAAATTAAAAGTTTCAACACATGATTATAATCTGTGTTGAAATGTGCCTTCCAAGTCATATAATTCTATACAAGACTCCATAAAGCCATGAAGACATTTATACATGACAGTCTTAAGATGTGTAAATATTCACATGTCAAATTATGTTCTTGAATGATTTAGAGAGAAAAGAGGCATTTATTAAATATTCTTTCTCCCATTTTTTCTATTTCCTTTCAAAATTTCCAGGCAATCGAATAAACTTTGCAATGACTTGTTTAGACATGAAAATCATATTGCAGATAAATAAAATAAACTTATTCAAAAATGGCCTTTGGCAGATCCAAAAAGTATATTCAAATCAATATAAGAATAAGTTGTAAAATTGACTTTTGTGCATTCTCTGGAAGATTTGGTGAACTACCTCTGTGAATAAATAATTTTTTAAAAATGCATCCTGCCTGCACACCACCGTGGGGCCTCCCCAAAGAGCATGCAATATAAAATATAATATCCTAAACTGAAAAGAGATTATAATCATACTTGTCTCTCTGATATCATGAATATAAGATTCTCCTGCACAATTTAGAAACAGAAGGCAATAAACAGAATTGTCCATACTGGCTAGAATTTCATTTATATTTTGCCAAGCTTTTCTACATTAATTGTAGCAAATTATATGAAATAAACATAGAATTACAATGGAAATAGGTAAGAATACATAACCTATAAAAAATTATTGTAAAATGTAATTGCCTGATATATTTAAGGTATTTATAATTACTTAAAATCATGTTACTAATGGGGCATTTTCTGCTTTTGTTCTTAATCACATTACTATAGAAACCTAAGAAAAATGAGAAGTTGATAATTCAAACAGAAGATATTGAGAAAACGCAAACATACACAGCAATGAACTCTGCAGGGCACACAGTAAGTACTCAATAGCTTCCTAAAGTAAGATTAATTTTTGCATATTTTACACATCTTCATGTTTACAAATATTACCTATATATCACTTTGTGCAGAAATCAGGGCATATTTTTAACTGCAGTTAAAGCATAGACATTTAAAAAAAAAGATAAAGAAGAAAATCCTACCATTTACAATAACATGGATGAACTTAGAGGACACCATGGTGGGTGACATAACACAGTCACAGAAGGACAAATACTGCATGATTCTACTTATATGAGGTATATGAAATAATCAAATTAATAGATTCAGAGAGTAGAATGGTGGTTGCTATGAGCTGGGGTATGGAAAAATGGAAAGTTGTTGTTCAGTGAGTATAAAGTCTCAGTTGTACAAGATAAATATGTCTAGAGATCTTCTGTCACTGAGAAGATTTAAACAGGGTTGAGGCACGATTTGATTTTAATTTTATAAATATTATTCTGATTTCTGTTAAGTATGGCAAGTTGAACACATGTGTTTATCATCATTTGCTTTGAAAATTCCAGTAACATGACAAGAGATTAATTTTAAAAGTTGCAAACTCTAAAGATCAAATTAGGCCAGGAGATGGAACAACAGGAAATGAGAAATAGCTACACATACTTTCAAGGTGGAAAGCATACAGATAGTGGTAACTGACACACAGATGAGACTGCAGAAGTCTAGGCATTCATGAGGGGGACACTTATAAGAAACAACAGAATTGTATTTTTCTGTTATCACACTACTAATAAAGACATACCTGAGAATGGATAACTTATAAAGGAAAGAGGTTTAATTGACTCACAGTTCCACATGCCTGGGGAGGCCTCACAATCATGGCAGAAGGCAAATGAGGAGCAAAGTCACATCTTACATGGAAGCAGGCAAGAGAGCTTGTGCACGGGAGCTCCCATTTATAAAACCATAAGATCTCGTGAGACTTATTCACTATCATGAGGACAGCATGGGAAAAACCTGCCCCTATGATTCAATTATCTCCATCTGGCCCCACCCTTGACATGTGTGGATTATTACAATTCAAGGTGAGATTTGGGTGGAGACACAGCCAAACCAAATCAGGAATTTATAGTACAAACCTAGAAAAGCTCAGGAACTGAATGTACAGATTCTAATGAAGGCAAATGGAGACTGTAAGGTGGACTCTCAACAGTTTAGAGTTAGTTTAAAGTCACTATTAAGTTCAATTACTTGCTGAGACCTTTTCTGCATTCTGGTACAACAGACTACTACCGATTTATACTCCTAAAATATACATGAGGTTATTATCAGGGGGAATTACACTGAAGAGGACATCAAGTAGGGTGCAATGAAGGGCAAAGTACCATACTGATAGAGGGTTAGTGGGTGAAAGGCTGTGTACTGAACATTGAGAATTCCATGCCCTCTAGCTAGACACCAGGCTTATTTCTCTCATATAGGAGACTCTTAGATTCTTTCCTGGAGAAAATGAGCAGCCAAAGAGAAAAGATCTAAAAGATCTATAGATACTGACATGGAGTGGGGCAACAACATAGCCGGGTCTCCCTTCCAGTTATCCTACAGTGAAACTTACCAGTCAATAATCCCTTGCCATGCTTACAGAACTTTCAGTTAATGATAGTGCTTCACTCTTGAATCAACGTAGTATTTGGCATTTAAGGATAGCCTCCCATATATAAGATAGAGGAATAATAAAGAGAAAAAAACTCCAAGAAACAGAGAAGCATAGAAAGCAGAACAAAAAACTTTAAAAAGAGAGAAAGGGAAAGCAATCAATGGTTCAGTTAAATATGAGAAAATATTTCTTTGTTTAAAATAAAACACACTATTTGAAAAAAGAACTATCAAAGAACAAAGAAGAGTTCTTAGAAATAAAAAAATAAGATTGCAAAAATGAAAAATCAACAGACAATCATCTAGATAGAAGCCGAAAATGGGGAAAAAAAGGAAAAAAAAAGTAACATAGCTGAAATAAATTCCATAATTTTTCAGAAAATATTTATTCCTTTTCCCTGAAAGGTGGAGGATATTTTCTTACTAAATTGAGGATGGGCTAGGGCCACCAAGCTCTACTTGTGTGTAGAAAGGACAATGTGCTGGTTATAAACCAAAGTCATAAGAGGCACGCAAGTTTCTGTTGGCTTAATTAAACATCTGTCATTCAAGAAGCCAGTGACCCAAGAAAGAAGACAAAGACAAGGAGGAACTGTCTCTGATCAGCCAAGTTCAGCTGACTCTAGCCAATCTTTGCAGAGCTGCAACCAAGTGCAGACTGATGAGCAAGAAAATAAACGCATGTTATTGCATGACACTGAGCTTGAGAGAGGTTTCTTATACAGCATTATTTTAATAACACCTAATTTAAGACAAAAAATAGGAATCCTAAACAAATAAAAAGAAGCAACCCAGAAGTTGAAACAACCGGCTAATATAAGTTTCAGAAAGAAAGCATCAAGAAAATTAAGGGGAAGAATTTATGAAAGAAATAATATAAGAAAAACCTTCAGAATTGGGTGACATAAATTTCCATATTCAAGGAGTCCAGCAATTACAAAAAGATACACACCAAGGTATATCTTATGGAATTTCAGAATATCAAGGGTAAAGAAGGATAAAACCTTCTTCTAGAAAAAATATGATCAGAATGGCATTGGACTTATGAGAACAATGCTGAAAGCAAAAAATTAATAAATAAATGTCTTTGAAATTAAAATTGAGAGCATAAAAAATTCTGATATAAAATTATATAGCTATTCAAAAGTTAAGTCAAATGTGAAGGTGGAGTAATGGTATTTTCAAGCATATAAGGACTCAAAAATATTTACTTTCAAAGCATATTTTCTCAGGAAGTTATTAAAGAACATGCTCTAGTAAGATGAGATAGACTGGAGATCCAAGAAGTCAGAAATCCAGAAGAGAAGTGAAGAAAAACCTGGAGTGATGGGTAAGAAAATATCCAGAACAATAGCTGCGTAAGCCAGCCTAAGAGCTTTCAGTCCCAATTAGAGTAGGACACTGAAAGGCTGTAGGAAGAATATCTCCACAAAAACATGGTATTTCACTAATTTTACCTTCCGTATATTATCTCACTATATAAATAAATCAGTTTCTTCATTCCTCTTGACCGAGGAATGATCAAGTTTCTGCTTTTTCCCTATTACAATCAATAATGCAATTAATACATGACTTCTTGTGAACAATTATAAGAGGTTGGTTTTGTTTTTAGTGTAGATATTGAATTATTGAGTGCGATGGTAATTTTGTGTTTTAACTTGGTTGGTCCAAGGTAATCGGATATTTGGTCAAACACTTTTGGATGTTGCTGTCAAGGTAATTTTAAGATGAGATTAACATTTGTCTTAATCCATTTTGTGCTGCCATAATATAATACCTCAAACTGGGTAATTTATAATCAACAGAAATATCTTGGCTCACAGTTCTGCTGGCTGAGAAGTCCAATATCAAAGCATCTGATGAGGGCCTTCTTGCTGCATTATCCCACGGCAGAAGGTGAGATAGCAAGAGAGCAAGAGGGGACAATACTTATCCTTCTATAATCACATTAATCTCACTAATGAGGCCAGAGCCTTCATGCCTTAATCACCTCTTAAAGTTCCCACTCCTTAATACTGTCAATGGCAATTAAATTTCAACATGAGATTTTGAGGGGACAAACATTCAAATTATAGTAATATTTAAATCAGAAAACTTTGAGTAAAGTAAATTACCCTTCATAATGTGGGTGGGCATCATTTAATCAGCTGAAAGCCATAAGGAAAAGATGGACTTCCCATGAAGAAGACAGATTTCTGCCAGCCAACTGCCTTCAGCCTTGAGCTATAACATCCACTTTTTTTTCCTGGGTTCCAGCCTGCCAATCCGCATTGCAGATTCTGGACCTGCAGATTTTGGAGTTGCTAGCCTCTACAATTACATGAGCCAATTCCTTAAAATCTCTCTCTCTCCCTTCCAATAGGATGTATATAAAACCAATAGGACACACACACACACACACACACACACACACACACACCCTGTCACTTCTTTCTCTGGAGATGCTGACTAATACATCAGATATGTGCACATACGATTTCACTAGATATTGGCAAAATGTATAAAACATTGCAGGATTTTTATATTCCCATCATTTCTCCACATTGTCACCAGAATGTAATTTTGTAACAGTATAATATTTTGGACCAATGTGATAGTTGTGAAATATTTTCTCATTTTAATTTGTATTTTTTCATTATGATTACTAGTTGGTTTAAAAATTTTTCGTATATTCATTTGACCATTCATATACATACTTCTAGGAAATTCCCATTTTATTATTTTTCTAAAAAAAATTTTCATTAGTGCGTAATTTACATAGAGAAAAGCATACAAGTCATCAGTGTACAACTTGATAAAGTATTACAAAATAAACACCTCCAATATAACCATCATCTAGCACCTAGATCTTACATCCAAAAATCTAACATTGCTGGAACTCTACAACATCCAAGCAGGTCCCCTTCCAAACACTACATCCTCTTTTTTCCACAAAGAGAAACACTATCCTGAATGATAACATCATAGATTATTCTTGCCACTTCAAGTAAGTGGAATCAAACTATACAGAATATATTGTGTCTAGTTTCTTTTCCTCAATATGTTTGTGAGAGTAGTCCATGTTGTAGCATATAGCTGTAGTAATTTTCACTGCTGCATAATAGTTCATTGCATGACTATGCAATAATTTATCTACTTTGTGTTTATTAAAATATGATGCCATTATAAACTTTTTAATGCATGCTTTTCAGTGTGCATAAGTATATGCCTAGGAATGTAAATGTATGTCTTCAACTTTGGAGGATAATGGCAGTTCTCCAGTTGGGTACACGGATTTATACCCCTACGTGTAGTGCATGTCAGCTCTAATGGCTCCACATCTTTGTCAACAATTGGTATTGTCAGCACTTTTTAATTTTAGCCAATCTAGAAAGTATGAAAAAAACACTGATTTGTGGCTTACATTAGCATTTCTTTGATGACAATGAGGTTGATCATATTTACATGTTTGTGGGCAATGGGGATATCCTCTTTTGTAAAATATCTTTTCACAACTTGTTCTCTCATTCTATTTTGTTGTATGTATTTTCTTATTGAGTTTTACAAGTTATTTATATATTCCAAATTTGAGCTTTTTGTTTTTGTATGTGTTGCAGATAGATTTCCCTAGTCTGTTAACTTGGCTTCTATTTTCTTGTCAGCTTTTTTTGAGGGAGAAATGTCTAAGTTGTATTGTCTAATTTTGCATATTTCCTTTATAGCTTATGGTTTCTGTGACTGTTTTAAATGTTCTAACTTATCTTAAAATCATAAATATATCCTCCTATGTCATGTTCTATAACAGCACTCTGTTACTAATTTCTGCAATAATAGACAAATTTTATATCTGTGCTAACCTACATCATAGCCACTAGATGCAAGTTGCTACTGAGCACTTAAGGTATGGCTAGTGTGACTGAGGAAATACTTTAACATTTTTATTTGATTTTAATTAATTTAAATTTACATTGCTATATGTGGCAATTGCTAGTAGCAATTTAAATTAATTTAAATCACTAGAGGCCAACATATTAGATAAAAATCATTCAATTATATTCTCAGACCACAATATAATTAAACTAGAAATCAGTAACAGAAAGATAGCTGGGAAATTCCAAAATATTTGGAAAGTAGCACACTTCTAAATTATCCAGGGTCAAAAAAGTATCAAGATAAATTTAAAATTTTTTGAACCAAATAGAAGGAAAAATAAAATGTATCAAAATTTGTGTGATGCAGTGATAGCAGTGCTTAGATTAAAATGTTTAGCATTAAATTCATGCGTTCAAAAAGAAGAAAAATCTAAAACTTCACCCTCCACCTTAAGAAACTAGAGTAAGAAAAGCCACTTAGGTCTGGCTGAAATAGGTCAGATACTTAAAAGAGACTGCTGAAACTCATACAAGGAGAAATAGATAAACTGACTATCCATTTATTTATTATAGAAATTTGATCACTATTTAATAAACTTACAGAAAAATAAAGCATCAGACTCAAATGATTTCACTGGTAAATTCACTAAACATTTAAGGAAAAAATAATACCAAGTTTCCACAATTTCTTCAAGAAAATGGAAGCCGTGAAAACACTGTCTATATTATTTTATAAGGCCAGCATTACCCTAATATCAATTCCAGAGAAAGACCTTGCAAGAAACAAAAACTACATTCCAATACCTCTCATGAACATAGACACAGGAATCCTCACCAAAATATTAACAAATGGAACCCAACAAGTATAACAGGAATTATACACCATGGCTGAATGGGATTTATTTCAGGTACTCAAGGCTCATTCAAAATTTAAAAATCAATCAGTGTAATTCATCACATCAAAACACTAAATAAGAAAAATCATATGATATATCAATTGATGCAGAAAAAGCATTTAACAAAATTTAGAATCCATGCATGATAAAAGCTCTCAGAGAATTAGGAATAAAAGGAAACTCTCAACCCAATAAAGAACATCTATAAATCTACAGCCAACATCTTAATTGTAAGAAACTGGACATAAGGCAAGATTCTCCTCTTGTATTAAAAAGTTTATTCAAAGTCCTAGATAGTGCAATAAAACATAAAAAAGAAAAATTATGGAGATTATTAAAAAAGAAAAGGATCATATTCACAGATGACATAATTTTCTATGTAGAATGCTCCAAAATACCTATTTAAAAACTCCTAGAACTAATACATACACACACACACAGTAATACACTTAGTATATACTAATATATAGTATAACCCGCTCTCAATACACAAGGTCAACATGCAAAAATCAATTGCTTTTCTATATCTCGGCAATAAACAATGGGAATTTAAATTTTAAAAAGCAATATCATTTACAATAACACTAACAAATTTTAAAGGTGGGGTGTAAATCTAACAAAATATATACAGAATCTTTACGTAGAATATTACAAAACACTGATGAGGAAATAAAGGAAGATCTAAACAAAGGGAATGATGTTCTCGGTTTATCCATTGGAAGACTCGATATTGTTAAACTGTCTGTTCTAATATATAGACTCAATGCAATCCCAATGAAAATTCCAGCAATGTATGTTTTTAGATATTGATGAACAGATTCTACAATTTATATGGAAAGACAAAAGACTCAAAATAGCCAACACAATATGAAAGAAAGAAAGTCAGAGGGCTGACACTACATAACTTCAATATTTATTGTAAAGATACAGTAATCAAGATAGCATGGTATTAGCAAAAGAATAAGTATATGGATGAGAAAAGAGAATGGAGAGTCCATTAATAGACCCACACAAACATAAAAAAGAATCTTTGATAAAAGAGTAAAGGCTATTCAACTGAGTAAAAAATAGTCAGTCTTTCACACAAATGGTACTAGAACAATTGGACATCCATGCAAAAAGTGAACTTACACACAGACATTATGCCTTTCACAAGAATCTCAAAATAAATCATAGACATAAATAAAAATACAGAAATTATAAAACTTATTGAAGAAAACAGGGTAAGATCTAGATGAGTTTGGATTTAAGAATGAATATTTAAATACAACAAGAGTAGCAAAATACATGAAAAATGAATAGGTTGAACTTTATACATATTAAAATCGGTCCTACAAAAGACATTGTTAAAAGAATGAAAAGATAAGACACAGATTGGAAAAAAATACTTGCAGGACAGCTATATAATAAAGGAATTATATCCGAAATATGCAATATACAAAAAAACCTTAAAAGCCAACAAGAAAACAAAAAACAAAATAAAAATGAGTAGAAGATCTGAACAGACACCTCACCAAAGAATATATGTCATAAAAGTGACAGATATTGACATACAAGTGAATATATGTCATACAAGTGACTAAATAAGTGTATGAAAAGCTGCTCATTTCCATTTTTTGTTAGGGAAATATAAATTAAAACAACATTCCATTAAAAAGTCAAAACTATAAACAGATCAATGGCGGCTAGGGAATTCTGAGGTGGAGTAGTAAATACATGAAGCACACAGGATTTTTTAGAGTGGTGAAACTGTTGGGTATGATACATACTGGCAGATATATGATTCTCTACATTTCTGAAAACCATAGAACTTTACAGCATGAAGAGTGGAGCTTAATGTTTGCAAATTAAACAAACATTTAGGAGATAAGAGGATCCTAGGATGAGATGCAGGCTATGATTTTTTTAAAAAAACAACTGTATTACAAATGTATGAAATAATCTTGCTAAAGAGGGTGGAGAAAAGATACTTGGTTAGTATATTTAGAAATAAGTAGAGTTTATAACACCGAAGATAAATGGAACCTTACATAAACTCTGTATTCTAGTTGATAAACTTGTTTCCCACAGGGATATGGGTCAATAATTCTGCAATTACTATACCTGTATATTGGAATTGCACAATTAAGTAAACAGCTGGCTGATGACAGAAGCCAGGTTTCTTACTGTTGGAGTGACAGGTTACACATAAACAGGTGGGGAATGCCAAAAGGATCCATGTGATCATTGATCAGAATGGGAGACAAGAGTATGAACTCATGTTTAGCTTAAAATAAATACTCTTAGATACATATAGAAAAATTTATAAATATGCATGTATACATGAGTTAGTACACACACATACTTCCTTGTTCTTTCAGCTGAGGCGGTCTTGAGCAACAAGACAGTACCAGTGAGCACACCTAGCTCAAAGATATTAGTTTTTGATTCCATTCTCCAATGAAAGGATGCCAGACTCATTGCACAAATGACCAATTTGGGTCTGTGGCATGAAATAATGATCTTGCAGCATCTTGTAGTGCCAGAAAGTAAGAAAAAACTCAAATAAAACCCACAAAACCCACAGTGACAGGGAAATATCAAAGAGACATTGGAGCCAACTGAAAGAGCTTCCAGTGGCCAAAGCTGGAACAATATGAGCAACAAAATAAAGTTATATTGGGGTGTAAGCTGAAGCAGAAAAGAAGTATCAATGAGTTCATACTAGCATCAGCAAATGTTTGGATATATAAATGAATAGGGGAGGAAATCTAAATCTACCATGCAGAATTCAAAACATCTTATGAGAGATTATCTTTCATAGAGAGAGAGTATTAACCCAGGTACTTAAATATTGGCTGCGGACAGTGACTTCATTCTAAAGAAAACAATATGGAAAAGGGGAAAACAAGTGACTTTACAGTGCAGAAATCTAACAAACATTACCTTAGTCAAGCAATCAAGATTAACATAAATAATGACAAGTCATATTGATGGCATGTACCTTTCATGTAATTTATAGAGAATGGCACTTTACCTGTGTGGTCTTTCTCCCCAAACCTCAAAGTTCTAGTATAATTTGGAGGAAAGCATCAGATAATCCCCACTGAGGCACATTCTACAGAATACTTAGCCTGTACTCTGAGAACTGTCACAACCAAAAAGAGCCTAAGGAGACATGTCAGCTAAGAGTAATGATTATCCTGAATGGGACCCTGGAACAGAAAAAGGTCAGTAGATCAAAACTAAGGAAATCTGAATAAAGCATAGACTTTATTTAATGGTATAAATATCAGTTCATTAATTATAACAAATTTTACATACTAATTTAAGATGTCAACAACAGGGGAAACTAGATGTAAGTACATAGGAACTCTCTGTACTATCCTTGCAACTTTTCTGTAAACCTAACACAATTTTAAAATGAGAATTTTATTAAAATAAATTAATGGTGATATGTTGACATTTTTACCTCTAAAACTGGCATCTCCAGTGTCTCCATTTTTATTCAGAATTATATTAGAAGCCCAAGCCAGTGAAATAAGTTATGAGAAAGGAATAAAATAAGGGTAGAAAAGTTTTTTTTAAAAATAATGTATACATAGAAAATGTAATTCTGTAAATAAACCTTTAGAATTATCAGGGCCATTGAATCAATTCATTATACACAAATTAATTTAATTTTAATTTTACATACCAGCTACAGAAATTTTAAGATGTCTCAAAATTATTGAAATATATTAAGACCTACATAAATGATGGATATACCATGTCAATATTTTTGAAGACTCAATGTTGTATAATTTCCATTTCTTCTCAAAGTGATCTATAAATTCAATGTAATAACAACAAAAGTCCCAGCAGGTGTGTTTCTGAAAATTGAGATGCTGAGACTAAAATTGTATCGAAACATAAAGGAACCAGAATGGTTAAGGGAAACTTGAAGAATTACAGAATGAGATAAAATTTGATTTACTAGAAAAGACTTATACCATAGTTACAATCACTAAATAAGAATTGGTACAAGACCACAGACTAATGAAGACAAGAGACAGCAGAAACAGATCCATTCTTACAGGACCACTTGAATTAGGACAAAGGTGGCACGTTGGAGGAATAGAAAAAGGATGGTCTTTTCTGTGAATCGTCTGAGTCAATAGTCCTGAGTCAATCAGTTGACCACCTGGGAACCAAATGAAACCTGACATTTGCTTTTCATATTTCTTTTGGGGTAGGCCTGCTGGTTAGTGTGGTTTATATTTATCATTCAACGATTATCGTTAAATACCATTTTCCTATTTTATTTTTCATGAACTGTATAACTATCTCAAATTATCTCATTTATTTGATTGCTTTTTAGTTATTTTTCCTGTTCCCACTACAATATAAAGTCCCTGAGAACAAGAATTTATCTATGCTGCTAATCATTGTAGCTAAAATATATAAAATACTTCAAGGTATAATTATAAGCTTTTGAATAAATAAATGAATATACAAATCTGCCAGGAAAACAAGGAGTGAAAATAACATAATCCTTTGATCTATCGCAGGAAGGATGAGGACAGTTTATTTGAGAGCCTGGGATGGGGTAATGGTTTGGAACATTCTAGATAAAAGGCATAGCAAATGCAGAAAGCATAATAAATGTGTAGGGAAACATCACAGGGTAACTTTCTGAGTGGGCTATTTTTATATGTAGTAAATGGAAATGTCTGTTTAAAACAAAGGCAGTCATATTTATTCAGTGACAAGTCTCAGATTACTTGTATTATGTTCTCTTTATTTTATGTGTGGAAAGAAAACTTGTTTTCCTCTAAAATATCAGTTCAGGATTCTAACACTTATCCATTCTCCCCCAACCTTCTCCAGTTCAGGGCTATACACGTAGGTATTGTCCAACACTTACTTACAGTACTTGGTATTATGTACGTCTGGTTTCTTTAGTGTGTGCACCATGCTTATCTAGGTTTGTTTGTGTTTTAATACAGATTCCTGGGATCCCCTTCTAAAACATTAAAACAGAAGGTCTGGGCTAATTAACTAGCTAGCTCCCTAGGTAAGTCAGATACACAGCAAATGTAGGAACTACTGAACTCTAATCTGAACCCGTGTGTATTAGGGTTCTCTAGAGGGACAGGACTAATAGGATAGATACATATATATAAAGGGGAGTTTATTAAGGAGTATTCATTCACAAGATCACAAGGTGAAGTCCCACAGTAGGCCATCTGCAAGATGAAGAAAAAGGAAGCCAGTCTGAGTCCTCGAACCTCAAAAGTAGGGAAGCCAACAGTGCAGCTGCCAATCTGTGGCTGAAGGCCTAAGAGCCCCTGGCAAACCACTGGTGTAAGTCCAAGAGTCCAAAAGCTGAAGAACTTGGAGTCTGATGTTCAAGGACAGGAAGTATCCAGCACAGGAGAAAGATGAAGACTGGAAGACCAGGCCTTCCACATTCCTCTGCCTGCTTTAATTCTAGCCACACTGGCAGCTGAATAGATGGTGCCCATCGAGGTTGAGGGTGGGTCTGCCTCTCCCAGTCCAGACTCAAATGTTAATCTCCTTTGGCAACATCCTCACAGACACACCCATGAACAATACTTTGCATCCTTCAATCCAATCAAGTTGACATTCAATATTAACCATCACACCTTGCTAACAAAAGTGTGGTCTACCAACAGCATTGACATCACCTAGAAACTCGTTAGAAATTTTGAATTTCAGGTTCCATCCCAGATATGCTGAATCAGAATTTAAACTTTTATAAGATCCTACATAATTTATGTGAACTTTAATAATTGTATTGTAGTAAGAACACAACATAAAATTTACTTTCTTAAATGTTTAAGTGTGCAAGACTATTGTTAACTGTAAGCACGATGTGGTGCAGCAGATCTCTAGAACTTACTCATCTTGCATAATTGAAATTAGTAATTTCCCTTTTCTCCCTTACTCCAGACCCTGAAAATCACCATTCTCCTTCCTGATTTTCTGAGTTTGGCTATTTGAGATACCTTATATAAGTGGAATCATGCAGAATTCTTCCTATTGTGACTGGCTTATTTCACTCAGCATAACATCTTTGAGGTTCATCCATGTTGTTGCATATTGTGGGAATTCCTTATTTTTAAGGTGGAATAATATTCCATTGTATAAGGATGGCTATTATATTTTTTAAAAGACAACAAGTGTTGGTAGAGATGTAGAGAAAATTGAATGCTTGTATAGTGGTGGTGAGAATGCAAAATGGTGCAGCCACTATAGAAAACAATATGGAGATTTCTCAAAAAATTAAAAATGGAACCACCATATGATCCAGCAATCCCACTTCCAGGTATTCTCCAAAAGAATGAAAATCAGAATCTTGAAGAGATATTAGCACCCAAATGTTCAATACAGCACAATTGACAATAGTCAAAGTGTGGAAGCAATCTAAATATCTACGGAAGGATAAATGGATTAAAAAAAGTGGTATGTATTACTAGATACATAAGAACTTTTAAGTTCAAGAAGCGAATTCTGATCCAAACCGCTGTGCTCCTAGACACTTATCAGCAACATCTCCTGGGAACTTGTTAGAAATGCAAATTATTTGCCTCACCCTAGATCTGAATCAGAACCCCTCTGTTTTAACAAACCCAGAACTCTCAAGTTTGAAAACCACTCATCTAAACCCTTATCCTGTCTTTGAATCATTGATCCACAACTTTATCCTGCCTTTAGCAGTGACCTTTTCTAATTTTAAGCACCACCACAATTCTGCCTCTAAAGTCAGTGGAAATTCAGGAGGGCTAGAGAAGGACGAATATAAAAAAAAATCTATGGTATTACATATGTACGGAGCAAAATGCTGCACTTTGTCCAAAAATTGGGGGATTTCCTTTTTTTCCCAAACTGTACATGGGTTTGGAAGGGCTCTCTAATTGGGTGAACATAAAAGCCATGTACTGGTTGGCTGTACTTCCACATCTGTGGTTTTTCAATAACTATTCTAGAAAAAGGTTTTACTCCCACCTTGACTTCTAAATTTTAAAACACCTCCATCTCTGGAAAACACTTTTCAATAATTGTCAATTAGAGTGAGGATAGTAGGGCAAGCAGCTGCTTTAGTTTATTTAAGGAAGCTTCCAGGCGATGTCAGCTCCAGGTGTTTCTAAATATTAAGGTGATGGGGTACATCCCTCAACTTTATAGAGAAAGCAAGGGGCTGTCCCCTATGTTTCTTCTTTAAAAACCCACGAGGCTACTACTTTCCAATCAATTTCCTGTGATTTATCTTAGCGCATTTACATCTAATCCAAACACTACCAGATGAAGGCTGAAAAAGGATTGTTAGGGAAGTAAAGTAAGATGGCTTCAGAGTCCCTGCGTCTTCTTTCGCAAACTCCTTCCATAATTTAAATGCTAAAGCATGATAAGGTTTTTAATAGACTATTTTGTTGTGTGTGTGTGTGTATATATGTATACATATATATATCTCTCTCTAAGGTATACGGCATGATGTTTTCATATACATAGTGAAATAGTTACTAGAGTTAAGCAAATTAACAAATTAACATGTCCATCATCTCACATAGTTACACAATTTTTTCTTTTCTTTTTTCTTTTTTTTTTTTTTTTTTTTTTTGAGATGGTCTCACTCTGTCGCCCAGGTGGAATACAGTAGTGCGATTAAGCTCACTGAAGCCTGGACCTCCCAGGCTCAGGTAATCAGCCCACCTCAGCCTCCTGAGTAGCTGGGACTACAGGTGGGTGCCACCACACCTGGCTGCAATTTTTTTTTTTTTTTATGGTAACAGCACTTACAATCTACTCTCTGAGCAAATTTCGAGTTTACAATACAATATTATTAACTATAACGCTCATGCTACATTAGATCTTAGGACTTATTCATCCTATATAACTTCAACTTTGTACACTTTGACCTGCATCATTCCGTTTCTTCCCTGCCCCTGGTAACCACCACTCTTTCCATGTATTCCGTGTGTGTGTGTGTGTGTGTGTGTGTGTGTAAGATTTCACATATAAGTGATATTGCACAGTATCTTTCTATCTTTCTTTTTGTCTGGCTTATTTCACTTAGCATAATGTCCTCCAGGTTTATCCATGTTGTTGCAAATGGATCGCCTTCTAAAGGCTGAATGATATTCCATTGTGTGTGTGTGTGTGCGTCCGTGTATATGCGCGCGTGCATGCATATATATGTATCACAATTTCTTTATCCATTCATCGTTAACAGACACTTTGGTTGTTTCCAAATCTTCGCAACTGTGAATAATGCTGCATGAACTCGAGAGTGATTTCTATGAGATCCTGATTTCATTTCCTTTGGGTATACAACCAGAAGGATGGCTGGGTCACTGGCTTTAGCAACGATTTTTGCAACATCACACCAAAAGCCCAGGCAACCAAAGCAAACCTAGATAAATGGGACTTCATCCAACTAAAATGCTTCTGCACCGCATAGGAAATAATCAACAAAATGAAAAAAAAACAGCCTACAGATTGGGAGAAAATATTTGTGAGCCATATATCTGATACGGGGTTAATATCCAAAATACATTAAGTTCACAGAACTCAGCCAAAATAAATAAATAAAACACCCAGTTAACTAATGGGCAAAGGATCTGAATGGACTTTTCTTTTCAGACGAAGTACGAATGGCCAACAGGTATAAGAAAAGGCGCCCAAAATCACTAATGAACAGGGAAAAGCCACTAGGTATCTCCTCACACCTGCTAGGATGACTGTTATAAAAAAGATAAGCGATAATAAGTGTCGGTGATGTGCGGAGCAAAGGGAACCTTGTACACTGGTGGTGGGAATGTGCACTGGAACAGCCATTATGGAAAACCCTACGGAGGTTCACTCAAAAAGTTAAAAACAGAACTACCAGGCCTGGCCTGGTCAGGTGCCACTTCCTTTCCCATCTAAAGGGGACTGCTGGCGACCCAAGGCAAGGCTCGCAGGTGTGGCTCTCCCTGCGGTCAGAGTAGGACAGGAGGTGGATTTCCAGGCCAGAGGCTTCCCGGCTGGGCCCGGAACCCAGGCTGACCCCCCAGGCCGACCCCGGCCCCGGAGGGGGCTCAACGACCTCGGCGCCTACTCAGGCCCCCAGTGAACCTCCGGGGCCCATGAAGGCTCCAGGCCGGCTCCCCGGGGGCCCACCAGCGGGCGTCTGGACCTCCCTCCACGCAGCGACCGCCAGGAGGCGCCGCCCGGGAGAGGAAGTCCAGTTGGGCCCGGCCGGGCTTGAGGGGCGCAGGGCGGGAGCCGCCTCGCGCAGGGTCTTCCCCAGGCCGGCGCCAGGCCCTGCCCTCGTCCGGCCCCGCCCGGGCCGCGAGCACTGGCGGGTTCCGGGTCCTGTGACCGGTCAGGCGGCGTCAGCGGGCGCGGCGGAGGGCGGGCCGGCCTCGGGGGAGTTTCCGCGGCCGCCGGGGGCGCGGCGGCAGAGCGCGAGGCCGGGCAGGGGGCCAGACTCGGAGCCCAGGCGCGCCCGACAGCCGCAGCGCTCATGGCGGGCGGCGGAGCCGGGGACCCCGGCCTGGG
Source organism: Nomascus leucogenys (assembly GCF_006542625.1). Classification (NCBI taxonomy): domain Eukaryota; kingdom Metazoa; phylum Chordata; class Mammalia; order Primates; family Hylobatidae; genus Nomascus; species Nomascus leucogenys. The sequence goes on from NC_044383.1 coordinate 132,592,631, forward strand.
GGCGGCCGCCGCCCCGGCGCCCGAGACCCGCGAGCACCTCTTCAAGGTGCTGGTGATCGGCGAGCTTGGCGTAGGCAAGACCAGCATTATCAAGCGCTACGTGCACCAGCTCTTCTCCCAGCACTACCGGGCCACCATCGGGGTGGACTTCGCCCTCAAGGTCCTCAACTGGGATAGCAGGACTCTGGTGCGTCTGCAGCTGTGGGACATCGCGGGTAAGCGCGGCCGCGAGTTTCCCACTCCAGAGCCCCGCCGGGCCGCCTGGCTCCTCTCTGCCTCTTTTCTTTTTCTTCTCTGCCTGAACTCGTCTGCCTGGGTACATTTAGGAGAAGAGAGAGGCCCAATCCAAGGGCGAGATGCGATGGACGCGGTCGGCTGGACTCGGTGGGGCCCGGAGGATGGGATGGGCAGTAGGAGTTGGTGCAGGTCCTGCACGCCAGAGCTCGCTCTCCTGAAGGGAGGCGAGGAGGCCAGGGGGCCTTTTCCAGAAGTTTGAACTCTGAATAATGCAAGTGTATCATACATACACCAGGACTAGTTGAGAAGGCTGCTTTGGAGCGGGCCGGCGCCTCTCAGCCTCAACTCAAGTTCAGAGGGATTGGGTGACTTACCCGAAGCTGCACTCCTAGTTAGTGACACCACCAAGACCAAAAGCCAGGTTCCTTTCCAGATCATTTTCCACCACCTGCCTTGGCTCTGAGACTGGCCTTTGTGAGGGAAACTCCATTCCTCAAATACTTTGCTCTCATCGGAAGCCCAGGACAGACACTCCGTGAAGATTTGGGAAAGCTTTTCTGAAACTTTACACTCACTCCTTCCTCTCTTGCTAAACCAACACCTAGTCCCATCCCTGGTGCCCTCGCCCCCCCCCCCGCCCCCCCACTCCTCAATACACTGTTTCTCTGCCATTTGCTTTCATTTGTTCTGTTTGAGGGGGTACATTTCCCTCTGCTCTGATTTATGAACACTTGAACTTTGCCTGGTGTGGTGGTTGGGAGTGGGCGTTTTAAGATGATGTTAACTATTGGAAAGTTCATAGAAATGGTACCAAGCCAAGCACCAGTGGCTCACGCCTGTAATCCCAGTACTTTGGAAGGCCTAGACTGGAGGATCGCATGAGCACAGGAGTTCGAGACCAGCCTGGGCTGTTAGTGAGATCCTGTCTCTACAAAATACATACATACATATATACATACGTACATACAAAAAATTAGCCAGGTGTGGTCGTGTGTGCCTGTAGTCCCAGCTACTCAGCAGCCTGAGGCAGGAGGATCACTTGAGCCTAGGAGAGGTCAAGGCTTCAGTGAGCTGTGTTCTCACCACTGTACTCCAGCCTGGTCAACAGAGTGAGACCCTATCTCAGAAAAAAAAAAAAGTACGAAAATTACTCTGTTCAATCATTACAGGTGTTAAGAAGCACAGTCTGCAGTACAGCATTAGAATGGGAGCTGGTTTAGGGTTAGAGGACACCTGAGGCCACCTTTCATTCTACAGTCCCTACACTGAAGCCCATAGAGGGTACAGCTACCTGGCTGGTAGCAGAGTGGTTGGGGGGGGGCGGATCACAGGTCTACTGTCTGTCTGCCAGGTAGTGCTCTTGTCATTTATAGCTTGTTACATAAGAAAGAGTATTAAATAATTGTAACCTATAACTCATTCATTTAAGAGCACGTTTCTGTCCCTCAGATAGGAGAATAAATGTATGCAACTCAGTCCCTCAGAAAAAAGGAGTAATCAGCCAGGGACTCAGCTTTTTGTTGTTGTTTTTTGTTACCAAAAACCAAAAGTTCGTTTGAAAAGTCATCTTTGAAGGCAGAGGTTTTTTCGAAACACTTCCTGCCGTTGCACAGAACCCTAATGAGCAGTATTTCTGCTTCTTGACAAAGTCATGGATTCTAAAGGTTGCCTTACCATGTGACAGTCATTCTCCAGGAATCTGCAACATAGCTGAGGATTTTCACAAAGATGGTTTTAAAACCTTGCTTACAAGGGTGATCGACCTTGCCTTACTCTTTATGTAAATTATGGCATTTTGTTATTAAATTACGATTGGGTCCTACTGCTGCTAAATTAGTATGAGTAACTAGATTTTTAAGTGTTTGTAGTTAGAAACTTGAGAAAGTAAAAGCAGGAGTAAGATATAAATTTTCTTTCTGGTATCACCTCTTCTTTTTTTATTAATCACAGACCTCGAATGACAGGAAGGGGTCATATCTAGTTTTTATCAGACTCTGATACACATCTGCCTAGATGGGATATCCTTGTACTTTTCACTAAATCCAAAGCTTGAGTTTTACCAGGGAGGAAAACAGAAGTTTAAGATCTCCAAAAGGGATTTCTGGATGTTAGATATTGTTTCAACAGGTATTGTTGTCCCATACAGCAAGTACAGACCAGCAATTTACAAAATTAGAGGTAAATTTATAGAAATTATTAGGCTTACATTATAAGTAAGATTTTCAGAGATAGAATTTTAATATAAGGAAAGTGAGGGAGAAAAATAGCTTAGTGAGAGACCAAAAAAAAAAAAAAAAAACTGTTTTAGAGACCAAAAAAAGCAAAACAAAACAAAAAATCTTTAGCCTAAAGTTTGGAGAACTACATTACTAACTGTTTGATTTGAATATTTGAGCTACTAGTGAATCTCAGCTCATACCATTTGAATTAAGTAATGATGATGTAATGAAAGCAAACTGAAGGCTGCTCCACAAACTTCCCCCATGGCTAAGCATACTTGCCTTATGTAGTAACAAAGTTGGATCATATTTAATTCTCAAATAATAGAAATAGTCTTTGATTGCAAAATAGTAAGTAGAGCCAGCTACTTGCCATAACTAAGTTAAGGTGTGGTGTTCTTACTAGTTAGGTTTTTTTTTTTTTTTTTTTTTGGTTGCTTTAGTGAGAGGGCAAAGTAGTAAAGAAATTATGACAAATCTCCATCCTTGAAAGCTTTGGCAAGTATGATAGGCTAGAATTGTCAAATGTTTTCTACACATGTAGCCAAGCAGATTCAGCTGAACTCTTCAAGTTAAGAACCATTGTGATCCTCAGATACATGAATCTGTTCTTATGGCATTGAAGGAATCTGGCTTTAAAATACAGATGCAGTTTAGTGCAGTTTTTGTGTTAGACAATTGCGATCTCTTAACTCACACGTACTTTGGGACTGCTGCTCAAAACATAACTGAAATATACTAAAATCTAGAAGTCTTTGATAACACTTTACAGAGATCTTAATAAATGCATACTCAAGATATAGCAAGAGATGTCTCTGATCTTCCTTTTAATGCTCAGTATAGGTAAAGTAGTATTTGGTTTACTATTATGTACTTATTGCCTATTAGTCACCATAGAATTTTTCAGGCAAATTGAAAGACTGGTCTAGGTTAAATCTTAAAAAACAAGTTTGTCCATTTAGGTCTAGTATACTTTAGCCTTCATGTATTGACTGAGTTTAGGATCAACATTTTTTAATAAAAATCTGAATGAGTAACTCTCCTTTGGGCCAAAGGACAAATTGAGAACAGTCTGCTCTGAAGTTCATATAAATGATATTTACCCAAGCATAAAATGCATGCTTAGAAGATATAAACTATATAATTTATGCCTAAACTTATTTTACATTGTTTTAATTCCCATCCAAAATAGAATGTGGATCCTGATTGCCTTGCTCCATCTTATACTTTGTCAATTAGTATACCTAGTAATCTCCCTTTGTCTTTTTTTTCATAACTCTCCTATCATCCTTCATGAGCAAGAATCTAGAATATTACCTCTGACACTTTCCTGATTTTAAAGGTAGTTTTCAGTCAGATATACACATATTTCTAATTATAAAGAAGCCATGCTTTGAGGAATTAGTCTGTGTAATTATTTGTAGTCTCCATCTTAAACACAGATCCTGCAGTTAAGTTTCCAGTGTTTATTGGTGGCTGATTACATACCAAGTCATTTACAAGGCTTTTTAAAATCTTTGTTACATATGGGTAATCTGGCTCTTGTACTATCTTGCCATCCTCAGCCTTATTCAAGCTCAATTGCTGTGCTGAATTATAAGCAAAGCCTACTGGCTCATTTACATCTGTAAATCTTTCACTATTCCTGAGTCCTGAGACACCTTTGAGTGCCACAGTCTGGGCTATCCATTCACAATTGTCCAGGCAGGCAGCTGGTCAGCATAATAACATATTTGTATTACTGCACATGGAAATTCCCCTGATAATGGTAGTCCTGTTGCCCTTCCGTTTTGAATATGTTACCATTCTTCACTGCCTCAATTAGCCCTCATAAGCTAAAAGGTGCTCAGGTTAGCAGTAGAGATAGTGGAGCACAGATAGGAAGTTCTACAACTTTCCTTTGCTCTCAGCCATTTGCCATTCTACCTTTTGAGCTGAATGAATTGTAGGTTTTAGTGGTCCTGTAATCTAAACACAGAGAGGTATAGTAACTTGTATGGAGACAGGTTTCATGACTCAGATATGAAAGCAATACGCTTTTAAAAGGATAGCATAATTTTGGTTTATTGATGTCAAAACAGCAGCACAAATACTTTTCGAAATTTTCAAATGTTCTGGTTATCATGAAATTAGTCATGTATATGTTGTCTTGACCTTCCAATTTTCTTAAGCTTTTGATATGAAAATTTCAGTGAGTCTTATTCTGTTATAAATGTACCCAGGATTTTGCTTTTAGTCAGATATGATGGGGACATCAGATCAGGAGATGGATTGCCATTTGAAAGATAGTTTATTACAGTTCCTAAGAGTGGGGGCACATTATGCCACACCACACAAGATCACAGGGAAAAGCAGCAGGGTTGGTCATGAGAAAGAAGGAGCAAGGAAAATGCGTGGGCTGGAGCTTTTACTGTGGCTTTTGCAGGAAGGAACCAGTGAGGTAGGGTAGGTAAGCTGAGCAAGTTGAGGATTGGCTAGTTGGAATAATTTTGGTGTACTCTGGGTGATAGGAGTGGTCTCTAGTTGTCAAGTATCGGGCCCTGGGGTGATTTGGGATAGGGGATAGTGTCCCAGACTGCAGGAGCCTGGTGCAAGGAGACAGGTGGGAGGTATGGATTTAGGATTGATGGGCTGACTGATACGGTGTACATATCAAAGGTGTGCTCTAAGATAGCTCCTTTGCTCTCTCTAGAAATTAGCTAACCGCTAACCGTGGTTGGGTCAGTCCCACCCCAGGCCCACAGTGCCCCAAGTTGTCAAAACATCATAAAATACAGAAAAACAAAGCACAATTAATACATATTCCTAGGCACTGACTAAAGATTGAGAGATTAAAGTACTCTTCCAAAGAAGGAAAATTTGAAGGTCTCAGATTTATAGCCTAGGAATAGCATTTCCTTAAAATAATGAGGATTTCACACTAAATCAACACTTAAGTAATAGAGAGTGGGCTACGTCCACAAGTTGAAGTTATCTTAAGTTTGTAGAGATCTTCTCTTGGATGGTGAAAGAAGTGCATAGATATAAATTTGGGGAGACTTCTGGAGGGTGAGAAAAAAGAACAAGGTAAAGTTGCTTTAGAATTCTGTTATTCAATTATATTTTCAAAAGTTTTTTTGTGCTTTTTAATAGTTGAGTAGGCTGCAAATATCTAGTCTTTTCACTGTTCTTTTACTGATCTTGAGAAAGACAGACCCAGATGAAAATAAATGGATGGCAAGGGTTTAGTTTAAGGCTCTAACAGTCTTTCTAATTAACAGATGCCCATGTATTCTCCTCTTCCCCATTATTTTCGCTCACTTCTATCCAGATATTTTTCTTAAGCATCATCTGTAGTGGTTTTTCTACTTTTTCATTCAGTTTTGTTACTCTTTTACTTTACAGATTTATTTAATCTCAGTTTCAAAAGGTGGTAGATGAGCAAAAATGATACTTTGTACGTGATTTAAGTTAGTTTTACAACTGGAGGAACTTAGCATATCTATGTGTTGTAAATCTTTGAAGCAACATAGTTAAATATAGGTTACACCTACTTAGGTTTTTGGAGAGCAACCCTTAATTTTATGTTACAATTATTATTTTAAATTCATCCTATCTTTTCCCACTCCCTAATTAAACTTCATGTGTTTTGGAAATTTTTGTTTTTTAACTTGCTTTACCATCTCTGAAGCACTAATGAATTAGTTAAGAATTTCTTAAAAAGAGATTACAAATTCATTAAAATAGAAAGTATATTTTACTATTATTTTAGAAAATAAACTATTTCCCTAAATACATGGTCTTGGCCTTTTGATGCTAGGTTATTTACATTTTATTCCCATTGCCATCTGGATTCAGTGATTGTAGAATATATAGAAAATCGGTATAACATTCAAGTTATAATACGGGAACCTAAAATATCAATGTTAGAGCCAGGAGGACTTAGTGATCCCTAAAGATCCCTGAGACCAGTTGGCATAGTTAAGCCAAAAAAGTTTCTTGCCTGAGGTTGCTTGAATTTGGGTGCTTGGCATTCTGAATCTCTGGTATAGTTGGACTTTTATCAAGTTTGTTTTTCTCTGCAAACCATTTTTACCATTACAAGGTATAGCACATAACGAGCTAATAGTTTAAAGCTTTCATATGTTTAATGTGCCATTTTTAAAAAGCATACTCAGGCTTTCATCATGCAATAAACTTGTGGAGCACTTAATAATAGCTGACGTTTATGCAGGGCTTACCTGGCATTTTACACTGTTTTGAACTTGAAGTATAACTTAACATGCATAGACCCTAAGTGGATACATTTATGAATTTTTATATACCATCTCCACTTCAAGATATAGAATATTCTTAGCCTCCTAAAACAGAAGTCAGCTACGTTTTCTATAAAGGGCCTGACAAGTGTTTTAGGTTTTGTAGGCCATTTCATCTATGTGGCTACTACTCAACCCTGCCATTGTAGGTCAAAAACAGACATAGACAATATGTAAACAAATAAGGGTGACTGAATTCCAGTAAAACTTTTTTTAGGTGGATTATGCCATTGGCTGTAGTTCATCAAACTGCCCTGGAAGTCTTAGGCAGGGACTAAGTTTAACCCTCTCAGTGACCCTCGAATGTAGGTATTATTTTGTATACTTTTATGGAGGTATAATTGACATACAATAAGCAGTACAATTTGAAAAGTTTTTACATCATTATAGTCAATATTTCAAATATTTTCATCATCGCAAAAGTGTTTTTCTCTTGCCCCTTTGGAATATATATACCCTGCCTTTCCCAAGGCAACCATTTATCTGCTTTCTTTTACCATATTGGCATAGTTTGCACTTTTTTCAATTTGATATGAATGAATTCATGTAACATTACCCACCTGCACTCTGACCTGGCTTCTTTTATAAAGCATAATGATTTTGAAATACATCCATGTTGTTGCTTGTATCCATGGTTTTGTTCCTTTCCTTTCTATTGTTGAGCTGTATTTCGTTGTATAACTAGACGATAGTTTATCCATTAATCTGTCGATTGACATTTTATTTGGCATGTGTGAACATAACGTGACTTTGAGAGTTCCAGTTGTCCACATCCTGGTCAACACTTGGTGTATTCGGACTTCTTAATTTTAGCCATTCTTGTGGGTGTGAAGTGTCATTGTGATTTATATTTACATTTCTCCAGTGAGTCATGATGTTGAACATCTTTTCCTGTGCTTATTTTTTCATCACATACGTTTTTTGGTAAACTGTCTGTTCCAATCTTTTGCTTACATTATTAATTTTTTTATCTTCTTCTTTGTGAGTCTTGAGATTTTTATATATTCTGGGTACAAGCCCTTTGTCAGATAAACAGTTTGCATTTTTTCTCCTAGCCATTGCCTTTTGTTTTCACTTACTTAACCATGTAATTGATACTTTTAATTTGCCCTATAGTGTGGTTGTTTAAAAAGTACACTCTGATGTCAGGACTGCCACCGAATTTTGAATCCTAATCTTGGGAACTAAAGAAAATGAATTAATATTTTTAAGCCACAGGATCTTCTTCTAAATTACTTGTCATAAACATTTCTGATTTTCTTGTGCTTACCGGAAAGGTTATATGAGTAAATATTTAAATAAGACTCACTAATAAAAGGAAATACTGAAATTTACAGATGATTCACAAAATAAAAAAAAGCAACAGTCACTAAAGTTTAACAGCTCTTTGTTAACTTCTAGGTTTCTGACTGTTCTTTTACTCATTTGGCACCCCACTCTCTTTTCTAAATTAAAGATATAGTCCAAAGGAATACTTTATTACCTTTTGTTTATCTGACAAAGGGCTTGTACCCAGAATATATAAAAATCTCAAGACTCCCAAAGAAGAAGATAAAAAAATTAATAATGTAAGCAAAAGATTGGAACAGACAGTTTACCAAAAAATGTACGTGATGAAAAAATAAGCACAGGAAAAGATGTTCAACATCATGACTCACTGGAGAAATGTAAATATAAATGTAATTATCTTGAAATCTTACTTTTTCAATTTCCTAATTTAAGACTATCATATCTTGTTGCTTAGTCTTTTCATATTCAATAATTAAAATATATAAAAATGGAAGTGGTTGGTAATGTGTGCACTGCATTTGAAATTGGAGTCTGAATCATTTCAATGCATATAGTCTTTCTGCAGAATAGCGATTTTGAACAGTTGGCATATCATCTAAGTTTTTATAAATGTCAGCATTATGAGCCAGTGAACTATATAATGGTCAGATTTACATTACAATAAAATATGAACATAATAGTAGGGTTTCATATGTGACCATTTGTTACAGTAAACTTTAGACCTTTGGACTATTACAGTACAGCTTCAGTTAAACCATATAAGGAGTCATCACAAAACAAACCTTAAATTATCCATTCACATTTGACCATTGTTTTATTCTTCTTCCATTATTCCCTAAAACAATATATAAAATTATATTGCATTGTAGAGTTTGAAGAAGGAAGAATTTTATATTTTGGGGTATCTTTGCATCTGTGCAGAGAAAATGTATCAATAAAATGTAGATAAAGCCTGTTGCTCATGTGTTTCAAGAGAAAAGTGTCTTTATCATAGAACAGAATGATACGTCTTAGATGTGCATTGATTGCCAATCATTTTTCCTTCACACTGTAGTCAGTAACTAAGTCAAGGCAACTGCAAGATAGTTCAGAAAGGCTAGCATCCCACTTCTATAGGTGTGTGGAAGTCAGAAGACCTGGATTCTAGTCCTGTCTTCTTTAGTCAGTGCCACTATAATCCTGGCCAAGCATCCATTTTCCTGTTGTTACATCTGTCAGATGAAAAGAAGGGTCTTTCCTATGCCAAAGATTAGTACAATAGCAGATAGTAAGAGAATGCTTTGCAAAGTCCTATATAATGTACAAAGAAGATTTTTCCAAAAGTGTTTGACATAAGTTAAATTATTTGAAAAGTACAATGATATCTGAAGAACCCTGGAATTGATTCTTCTTGTAACAACACAACCAATTGTGCTTTTTGTTCTGAAATGGATTTTCATGTGTCTACTACTTACAGGGGTGAAATCTTGCATATTGAGTCAGAAGTGGGTATGGGCTAGAGATAAGAAGGAGAGATGATTTGAGAACATGAACTACTTTATCTCATGTCCAGCCGTAATCTGTTTGACTAGCATGTTACCCACTGCACTTATCTCCTTCCTGCAGGCTTCATTTCTTCTATTCTTGTCTCTTCTTCCTCTACTTCCAGCTTTGTGTTTTCCTTTAGTGCCTCTCTTCTCTTAGACTAAGGAGAGAGGAATTGGAATAAATGACAGACTTTGTAGCTTTAAATATTGTCATATTGGTTTTTATGGAGAATATGTTGTACAGAACATAAAACTAATTCATTATGTACTTAAACCAAATTATCAGACACATCTGCTCTATGGGTCATGGTCTGTATGGATAGCCTTGATCACACCAGGTTATGTTGCTGTGGAATGGAAGATATTTGTTCATAGTATTGCTCTTGGGGTTAAAGGGGTTATACCTAAATGTAGACTCTGTCTGAATTACAAGTTTTTAATTTTTTCTTATATTTATGTCTAGGGCAGGAGCGATTTGGCAACATGACCCGAGTATACTACAAGGAAGCTGTTGGTGCTTTTGTAGTCTTTGATATATCAAGAAGTTCCACATTTGAGGCAGTCTTAAAATGGAAAAGTGATCTGGATAGTAAAGTTCATCTTCCAAATGGCAGCCCTATCCCTGCTGTCCTCTTGGCTAACAAATGTGACCAGAACAAGGACAGTAGCCAGAGTCCTTCCCAGATGGACCAATTCTGCAAAGAACATGGCTTTGCCGGATGGTTTGAAACCTCTGCAAAGGTGAGATCTGCTTTGCTTATGCATCTTTTGCTTTCTGGCTCATAAATCTGAGCTGTAACTGTAAAGTATTTAGATGTATTTATGTGAGTGGTGTTTGAAAGTCTGGAAAATGAGAAATGTAGCATGGATGTGTTATAGCTTCTTTCAGTCCACAACAGGACTGCTTTCCAAATTGGCTAATGGCTAATAGAAGGGCAGATTTTCCATCAAAACAAAAAGAGTTATTTAGAGCAAAAAGCAAATGACATTTTCTGTGAGTTTGAGTTTTTAACTTCTCATGCAACTAGAGTGGATGGGGGTATTGTCAAGCACAAGAATTTTTGGTTTTTACAAAAGGCTGAGTGAATAGGAAGATGCCTCTGGTGAAGATGTGTGTCACATGCAGGACCATGTGAAAAGATCAGAGAGATTTATTCAGATGATGTTTGAAGAGTTTTAGGTTAACTGTGTATAAAAGATTTGAAACAGCCGGAAAGTATCAACATTTGTGGTATGCTTCATAAACAGTAGAGTGAGAATTTTTTCTTTTGTCTATTATGGAAAGCTGAATAAAATATTTTCTGAAGGAAAAAATAAAACACTAAGTTGGCTTTCAAAAATCTTAACAGTCTAGTGACCAGGCACGGTGGCTCATGCCTGTAATCCTAGCACTCTGGGAGGCCAAGGCAGATGGATCGGGCAGATCGCTTGAACTGGGAGTTCGAGACCAGCCTGGGCAACGTGGTGAAACCCCATCTCTACCAAAAATACACAAAGTAGCTGAGCATGGTGGTGCATGCCTGTGGTCCTAGCTTCTCAGGAGGCTGAGGCGGGAGGATCACTTGTGTCTGGGAGGCAGAGGTTGCAGTGAGCTGAGATCACGCCACTGCACTCCAGCCTGGGTGACAAAGTGAGACCCCATCTTAAAAAAAAAAAAATCTTAACAGTCTAGATATAGAAAAAAGGTGAAAATTATACATATATAAAATGTTTGGGGGGAGTTACGTGCATTGGAAGTTTCACTTAAGGGGGTTAGTGACAATCAGATTTATGTAAGAATGATGAAATGTTTGAAAAATTCTGTGATGACAGATAAACATTATACCATAAATTTGTTGAAATCTTAACACAGTTCTAGCTTTTAGTTTATGTTCTGTGGATTTCGTGTGTGTGTTTATGTGTGTTTTTATATATGTATGTATGTATCATTGTTCCTCCAAATCACCCACCTCATTCTGGATATTTACTATCAGATTGGGTTTAGCTCTACTAGAAACTTACCCTTAGAGTGAAAAACTACTTGATGCCAATGATGATCTGCAGGATCAAAGCAAAGCAATGAGAGACTGCACAAAAGGAGACTGCTCCAAAAATATTGCGCAGTGATGGAGTCACTGGGAAAAAAAAGACTGTCTACTGCAGGCGGAAATGTACACTCCTAAGCTAGAGGCTAATTGTTTGAATAAATATAGCATCTTAAAATTTCCTTTCATAAATAAAACATAGTGATAGAAGAAAGATGAAGCCCAGGAGTGCTATGTGAGCACTTAACCTGACATGAAGGAGAAAATCACAGAAAGAAAGCCTTCTTATAGAGAAGTCACCTCATTCTCCCAAGGAGCTAGGACCACAGGCGTGTGCCACCATGCCCAGCTACTTTTTGTATTTTTAGTAGAGACAGAGTTTTGCCATGTTGCGCAGGCTGGACTCAAACTCCTGAGCTGGAGCGATCCGCCCGCCTCAGCCTTCCAAAGCACTAGGATTACAGGTGTGTTCTTCTGGACACTCATGCCCTCTGCTCTGTATGCCTATTGGGTGATTTGCTCTACTTGCCAGCTTTGCTGTAAAAAGACAAAAAAAAAAAAAGGCAGTAAATATAACTGCTTATGCGAGTGTGCGTTTTGGTGGAGGAGTTTTATAAATGATAGACAAAATTCCCCTTTAGGCTCTATTTAATCTTTCAGATAATAAATCCAGATTTGCCCCCAGATGTAAGACGTCATGTGACTAGTAGCTTGTGACTATGTAAGTCATCGGTTTCATTTTATGTATGGATAGGATTACACGCAGAGGTGAAAGGTGAAACACTGGTTAAGAGTAAAAGTTTCAAGTTTTCTCTGTGCTTCCCTACAAATATAATAGAAGCAGCTTCTGTAGAATTTCCTTAGCAGTAAACCAGGCATGTTCCAAGAGAATAACAGTAATAAAAAAATTTAGGTTAAAAATCTTAGAGTTAAGGCTTAAAGTACTGCCTAAATGTCACTAATAGGTACAATTCTGAGCTGGCCAGCAGCTAACTTCAGATCTGACTTTTGCTTGAATTGCAGTCATCTGACTTTCACTAGAAACATAGGCAAAAGATAACTTTTGCAAATAAATTTCATCATTTCACCTTTATGGCAAATAATGGATTTCTAATATGAAACTTTAATAATATTAACATATGGGAATTACATTAACATGTGACTAATTACACTAACATTGGAATTTTAACCAACTGTCTCCAAATACAGTTAGAGAATTTTATAATTATTTGCTATAATGGGGATAGCTGGGACTGAATGTCACTTGGACATTCAAAAGATCAATACTTGAATTAAAGTTAACACTTATCTTGGGAGTGGAGGTAAAACATAAATAAAAAGCTTGTTTCAGTGCTATGAAAGATGCCTGTAAATAGCACAGCTGTTTTAGGTTTCTTGTTGTCTGAGAAAGGCTTTACAAATAAGGAAAAAGGCTATAATGAACCTTGTAGCATTGGATTGGATTAGAGATTAATATGAGCTTCAGGTTTCATATGTGTGTGTGTAAGAATATATGCATATATATATGTGAGTGTGTATAGATATATGTATGTACACACACATATGTGTAAACAGATAAAGAAGTTGATACAGATGCATGTGTGTATACATACATTTATTTACTAGCCATACCTGCTGAGAGGGCTTAAAAGGAATGACACCACAGAACCAATTAACTTACCTCGTGCTCAAAATTCAGTTTTTAAATATCATTCTTCAGTAAAAAGAATGGGAATCCCTGGAGAAATGCCTGATTTTAGGACGGGTGGGACAAGTCAAGTAAAGATGTGCCTGAGATATTTTGTTGTGCAAGAAACTAACGAAATGCTCACGAAATGATGGGGACATGGGACAAAGATACAGGATACTGCCATACAAGCTCCAAACATGTGAGACAATTTGAGCAACAAACTAAATAATTACTGTAATGGGTTCAACTTACAGAGTAAACTAATAATCCATGATAGAAATGAATAAATGAATAAATAAATGGGGGAGAAGGGAAACTTTTTTTCTTTTTATTTTTTTATTATACTTTTAAGTTTTAGGGTACATGTGCACAACGTGCAGGTTAGTTACATATGTATACATGTGTGGAACCTCTTTCTAACAGTAGAATTCCAGCTAATAAATGTAGAAGGAATGGCAGAAATAAAAAAGTCACCATTAAACACCACAGTGATGATTGTTGTAGGGAGAAATTAATTGATGCTAACATTAGTGGGGGAAAGTGTGGTGTGAAACAGGATATTTACATATTTGCACTAAGTACAAAGGGAAAAATAATAACTTTCCTGTGGAGAAACCTGGCAAAAACAACTTTAAGCAGTATGCTTCCTGATAAACTGTGCAGGGTACATCACTTGTGTTTTATTTCTGCCAAAAATACATAAGTTGAATTTAATGATAAGGAAACATTGAACATCACAGATGGAGGTATATTCACCAGCCAGTGCTCACTGAGAGTGTCAAGGTCATGAAAAGCAAGGAGACTGAGGAACTGTTCCAGAGTAAAAGAGACCAGGGCAACAACAGTGAAATACAGCTTATGATCCTGGATCTGAAATAGGGCATTGAGATAATTGATGCAATTTGAGTAAGCTTGTTAGACTAACACTGATACAACACTACTATGTAATTTCCTGATTTTGATAGTTGTATTCTGGTTATCTAAGATGTTAACATTGGAGAAATATGTGTGAATGGTAGGAATGTTTACTTTCTTGGCAATGTTTTTGTAAATCTGAAATTATTTAAAAATGAACAGTTAAATATTTTTAAAAATAAGCACAGTTTTTGCAATGTGTTACCTACCGTGTATTTAATGATAACTTATAATTCAGCCACACAAATGCTGTGACAGCTAATAATTCCTTGGGGTGTCGTTAATGGACATTGCACTGACAGCATTGTTTCAGGCTAATTTATGCATGACAACTAAAAGGAATAATTTGTACTTAGAGATGGAGAAATAACATGATACCTTTATCATATTTTAATGTGGTTTGAGCCCTTTCAATTTTTTTCACAGTGTATCCTGACTGCTTGAATTAGATATTCAAGGGCAGGAATTTTTTTTATTTGGAATGGCTTTATTATATGAATTGCAGCCCAGAGCAAAGATTCATTTTTCAAGCATTAAGATAGCTCATTGAACCTCAGTGGCAAAGGTTTAAGATAGGAACATCAGAAAAGGTGTCCTTCATAAAAATACGGGGGTTCTTTCCATCACCACATTATCCTTTAACATTCAACTCTAAGTGGGCACACACTTTAGTATTAGAGGAAAGTAGCTGTGCCCTTGCAATGCCACCTGTAACAAATTTTCCTGGTCGCATTCATACTCTTAATGCCTTATTCTAAGAATTAATCCTAAAAATTAATCCTGTTCTTCATTTCTGCATTACAGGATAACATAAACATAGAGGAAGCTGCCCGGTTCCTAGTGGAGAAGATTCTTGCAAACCACCAAAGCTTTCCTAATGAAGAAAACGATGTGGACAAAATTAAGCTAGATCAAGAGAACTTGAGAGCAGAGAGCAAATCCCAGTGTTGCTGATACGGCTTCTGCTTCTCTTGTGTGTGCCTCAGCTCTGAAGAAGTTCCTGAGAATGGGTTACGGATGTCATGTTAGCTGTGAGTCTTCCCACAGGTGGCACTTCAAAAGGCAGCACCACTGGGCGCCTGCACTTATTTGAAAATGGAACTTTGGGAGAAGTATCCCTGCTAGTGGCTCTGTAACTTAACAGATAACAATTAGGCTTTTGTCATTGTGGCCATCATATGGAAGATAATGTTTACATCCTTTTAAACATCTTTTTATATGACAGTTCCTCAGGATTTGGTAAGCCTTCCAAGCTGTAGCTTTCAGTGTAAGTGCTGGGGTGGTAATAAAATGTTACCTCCAGTCTTATGGTCGTTTTGAGTCTATATTTTTGCCATCTTATTGCATCCTCACTTTTTAGGGGGGTTTTTAGATTCTATTAGCCACAAAGGCTTGAGATTTCTCTTCAGCAATTTTCTATTCAAAACTTTGGAAAGGCCAGGTGTGGTGGCTCATGCCTGTAATCCCAGCACTTTAAGAAGGTGAGGCAGGAAGATCACTTGAGCCCAGAAGTTTGAGGTCACAGTGAGCTATGATTGCACCATGGCACTCCAGCCTGAGCAACAGAGTGAGAACCTCTTTCTTAAAACAAAGCAAAACAAACAAACAAATCTTTTGAAACTTCGTGTAAAATTATTTTCCTTACATATAACTTAACCATTCATAGCTGGTGTGGCATGTGGTGACTCTTCTTAAATACATTAAAATGACCTTCTTAATGACTGAAAAAGTACTCACAGCACATCTGTATTATGGATGTTTCCTTCTGGATATGGTTACTACGCCTTGGAAACTATATAAATCAGCATTTCTTCTTCTCTCTCCTTAGTCCTTTCTCTCTTCTCTTCTTCCTGTGTGTTTATGTTCATAACCGAGGGCCTAAGTGATACGATGGTTGCAATTCTTTCTGAAGTCTGTGATAGCAATGGCCAAGGAGAGAATGTATTTCAATGCATATACAATTAAATCTGAGCTTCTATAGTATGAATTGTGAAAGACACTAGGTCATGTATGGTTTTATATAAGAGTTGGGACATTTAAGGTATAATATCTAAGAAACTTAAGGCAGACTCACAATATTTGCATTACCATTTAAGCCAATTAAGGAAAATAATAAATATTTTGACTGAAGTCTTACTTTTGAATTAGTATAGTTCTATAATAGAAAGGTAATATGGGATGCACTTTTCTGCCTTAGAAAACTTTGTTCACTTTTGCCTTTTGTTTTTAAGGGACTTACTTATATCACATCCAACTTACTGATTTAAGAAAGGTCCAAACTTATTTCTTTCAAATAAAATTTTAAGAGTTTTGTGACACAATCCTAAGCTAATGCAAAATGAGGCCTTGACCAAATTTGTTTTATACATTAAGTGAACTTGGATAGGAAGGATTCATTAATTTATTGAGAACAAAAACAAAACAAAAGCCTAAGCTTGGCAAGATCTAATCCCAACACTTTGGTAAGTCAAGGCGGGAGAATCTCTTGAGCCCAGGAGTTGAAGACCAGCCCTAGCAACATAGAGAGACCTTGTCTCTACAAAAATCAAAAACAAAAACAAAACACTGAAAAACACAGCAAGAAGTGCATTTGCTTTGACAGCTGTGTTCTGGGAATAAATAATAGTTGTCAGGGACCATAAAATGTAGCTCTCTTTTCATTAAACCTAAGTTTTGCCTAGAAATCACATATATGTTTATACATTATATATTTAAGTAAGAAAAAAACCCTTTTGACCTCTTTGGATATGTATACTACATATCTACATAGCATCAGATTTTCTGAAGTGAAAATGTAAAAGACCCTGTTTAAGTAGTATATATCATTTAATGACTATAACACCTGTTTATTTTTTTAAATATTGAATTAACTCTTTCTTTCTAAAATATGTTTCATACTCCTTAGTTTTTTTCTACTCTAGGTACAACTTTTCAACCTTTTTTATATTTCAAAGTCCAATGGTATTAAGTATGAAATGGTGCTTAACTCAAATGTTAGAAATATAAAGCTTATCCTAAGTAGTTTCCGAAAAGATTGTAATCTGCTTGGAATTTTCTTTTTTATATATTAATTTTCATTTTTACAAGAAATCCATTGTGTTTAAATTCCCTTAACAGTACATTCAAAATCAGGACTATTACCCTTTCATTGCCCATCTTTACAATTGTTATTAACTTCTCAGGGTAATTTTAAGTATTGGTAATACCTTAAATAAATTGCTTTTTGTAAACACTTAGATTCTTTTTTGTGTGAGATAGTGTATTTACCATTTCCTACAGCTTAGAAATAAAACTGAGTAACTATTTCACATTACTTTAAAAGTCTTGCCACAATTTGTTTTTATAACTTAAACATAAAATTTGAATTTAGGGTGAGCTGCATAAATAGCCAAAAGAAAGAAGAGAATACTCTTACTGGCTTTGAAAAATCAATTGCATATACATGTGTGTATATGTATATATACACACACAGATACACATAAAAACACACACTGGATGAGACGCTGGCAAAAAGTACAGAATACCTCATTAATTAAAGGGATTTTTTTGCATGTGTCTCAGGCATCATAAATTTACCAATGTTCTAATTATATCTATATAATTTGTATACGTACATATAAATTGGGTTACATATATATTTTATATGCATATATACATATGTATACATATATGTATACTACCCATTTCTTTTACATAGATTTCTGTTTTGAAAGATGAGCATATAACAGCATGATTCTTCTTATTTCTAATTCATCAACCAATGTGTATATGTGGAAGGAGGAGAAGGAAGTAGGAGTATGGATGATAGAGTTTAGAGTTACATATAAATTATTGCTGATACTTTTTATATATTAGTTATTCAATCTGCTGCCTCTGAAAAGTCACTTGAACACCACCTAGTATTGTTCCACAAGTCCATCAGCATTTTCCAAATCAAATCCATTATCTTTAGATCTTCCCACTGCTAAATATTCCCTAGAGGATTAAGTGTTTATATATTATAATTTAAATAAATTATTATTCTATTCACTCCAAGATAACATATAATGGTATATTTTAATGGTATAATTATTTTGCTGAATTTTTTGAACCACATTAAGTTTATAGCTGCCATTTCCCTCCCTTTATATAAACTTTGATTTTGAGTCTTTAGTATATCATTAGTCCTGCTGTTAAATTGTGACTTGGGAGCCTACAAAACTTTAAAGGAATAAAGCAAGTGTTTTAGATAAAGTCTTATAATAATGTTGGTGGACTCTTGCTTCAGTTTTAATTCAACATACTGTTTCATTTGTCATCTGGGGTTAAAGAACAATACCCGTGGATTTCTTTATTTTATTGATTATAAGCTTTTAGATAATCTCCAAAAACTTTTCTCTTATAGAAATTTTGTGCTGTAAAGTACCATAGTACTCCTGTGCTGGTGACTCAGAATAATTTTAATAGCTTGGTGTAGAATCTAATTTTTCATAGCATAACAACACCTTTAAAAATTGAATATATACTCTAGGCTGTTTGTGGTACCACCTGAGAATATTTCTATCCAATCCTGTTTAACAGGATGATGATTTAATGATAAATTCAATACACTTTGCTAACAATGTAGAATATGTGCAGTAATTGACCTTATCCAGAAAGCAGTTACGGTTAAAATAGAAATTTGATGACAGGATTCATATGTAAGCCAGTCCCCAGGTACACACAATGCTAAGCATATGACATTCTCAAGTAATGGTCACTGCTACCCCAAAATAAGCTTATGTTCAAACATTTAAAGAAACATTTCAGTATAAGATTAAGGTTGATTAGGCTAGGCGTGGTGGCTCCCGCCTGTAATCCCAGCACTTTGGGAAGCCAAGGTGGGTGGGACATGAGGTCGGGAGATCGAGACCATCCTGGCCAACACGGTGAAACGCTGTCTCTACTAAAAATACAGAAATTAGCCAGGTGCGGTGGTGTGCACCTGTAGTCCCAGCTACTTAGGAGGCTGAGGCAGGAGAATCGCTTGAACCCAGAATCTGGGAGGCGGATGTTGCAGTGAGAAGAGATGGCGCCACTGCACTCCAGCCTGGGCAACAGAGCAAGACTCCGTCCCAAAAAAAAAAAAAAAATTTAAGGCTGATTGCGAATCAATGCTAAGTTTAATATATTCCAATATTTTTCATGCATTTGTGTATTAAAATATTCATTTTTCCCAACTCTACATTTTTAACTACAAAGGAAGCATAAAATAAATACTTCACTCTGTAGCAGACTTTTCAGGTATTTCACAACTTAGTGAAAGTCTTCGAAGATGAATTTACTCCATGTATATTTTAAGATAGCCCTAGATGGAATGGGTTAAGCTGAATCCTGAGTACATGCAATCCATTGCTATACCCAGCTCCTGTAATTCACTGTTATTTATTGCTGTCCTGACTTGTGAGTGCAGACAGAGTCTGATGTGATAACTTCTCTTCAAAGCTGTGGACGTTCATGGACACGAACTACCACTGAAATATCAGCACCCAAATGCTGTACTTGTAATTCAGAGAAGGCAACTAAAGTTTTATTTTCTCCTTTAATTCACCATGCAATAAATGAAATCAATAGAGAAAGAAGAGAAGTTAATACCTTCTTTTCTCATTAATGAGCTGGACAAGCTTCCAAATGACTACCTCTAGTAGTGGTATTTTTGGAACTGCATATAATGAGAGTCTGTCTTTTAACCTTTACTAAATGACATATTTGTAAGTACATGTTTGAAGCCCTCTTGTTCTTTTAAAATCAAGGTTAATCATGAACTTGAAGGTAAAAAGAAACATCATCTGTCAAATGAAGTTGTCTATAAGTGTCACCCACTCAGGTTGCTTATGTTAGAAAATTTTAGTCAGATCCCACTAAGTACTTAGATGCAATTTTTCATTCTCTTCCCAGCCCGAATGTTGTAAGTGAAATATCCAATATGTCATGGCTGGTTAATTCTTCTCTAACCTTTGTCTTAGGTGTCACTTTAAAATGTGGGAACTCAGTATTTCTAAAACAGAATTGGTATCTTAGTCGATTTTCTTCTAGCTTATAACAAAATACCCTAAACTGGGTAATTTATAAGAAAAAAAATATTACTTACAATTCTGGAGTCTGGGAAGTCCAGGATCAAGGGGCTGCATCTGGTTCGGGTCTTCTTGCTAGCGAGGACTCTGTGGGATCCTGTAGTAGTGAAGGACATCACATAGCAAGGGAGCTGAGCATGCTATTCCAGGCCTCTCTTCCTCTTCTTATAAAGCCACCAGTCCCACTCCTGTGATAACTCATTAATACATTAATCCATGAATCACCTCTTAAAGGCCCATCTCTCAATACTAACACCTTGGGGATTAAATTTCAACATGAATTTTGGAGATGACAAACATTCAAACTATAGTAATTACTATATACCTTCAATATGGTCTGTTCAGGATGCCAAAAAACCCACAAAAACCAATGCACAGGATCAAAACAAAAATTTAGTTTTTTGAAATAATAAAATTGATAGATCACTAGCTAGACTGAACAAAAAGAAGATTTAAATAAGCACAATTAGAAATGATAAAGCTGACATTACAACTGATACTACAGAAATAGAAAAGATCATTAGAGACTACTGTGAGTATATCTACACACAAACTAGAAAACCTAGAGGAAATTGATAAATTCCTGGAAACATACAACCTCTGAAGATTGAATTGTTTTAATGAAACAATTATTTAAAAAGGAGACTTACCAGAATCACGAGCATAGAGCAGATCCACCTTGTTATGGGTTGAATTGTGTTCCCCTAAAAGACATGTTGAAGTCTGATATGGTTTGGCTGTGCCCCCACCCAAATCTCATCTTGAATTGTAGTTCCCATAATTCCCATGTGTTGTGGGAGGTACCCTGTGGGAGATAATTGAATCATGGGAGTGGTTTCCCCCATACTGTTTTCGTGGTAGTGAATAAGTCTCACAAGATCTGATGATTTTATAAGAGGAAACCCGTCTCGCTTGATTTTAATTCTGTCCTGCCTGCTGCCATGTAACAGGTGCGTTTTGCCTTTCACCATGATTGTGAGGCCTCCCCAGCCATGTGGAACTGAGTGCATTATTTCTTTATAGATCACCCAGTCTTGGACTTGTCTTTCTCAGCAGCATGAAAACAGACTAATACAAAGTCCCAACCCCCAGTACCTCAGAATGTGATCTTATTTGAAAATAGGGTGGTTTTTTAATGATCGCCATTCTAACTGGTGTGGTTTTGATTTGCATTTCTCTGATGGCCAGTGATGTCATGAAACAACACGTGCTGGAGAGGATGTGGAGAAATAGGAACATTTTTACACTGTTGGTGGGACTGTAAACTAGTTCAACCATTGTGGAAGACAGTGTGGTGATTCCTCAAGGATCTAGAACTAGAAATACCATTTGACCCAGCGATCCCATTACAGGGTATATACCCAAAGGATTATAAATCATGCTGCTATAAAGACACATGCACATGTACGTTTATTGTGGCACCATTCACAATAGCAAAGACTTGGAACCAACCCAAAAGTCCATCAATGATAGACTGGATTAAGAAAATGTGACACATAAACACCATGGAATACTATGCAGCCATAAAAAAGGATGTATTCATGTCCTTTGTAGGGATATGGATGAAGCTGGAAACCATCATTCTGAGCAAACTATCCCAAGGACAGAAAACCAAACACCGCATGTTCTCACTCACAGGTGGGAATTGAACAATGAGAACACTTGGGCACAGGATGGAGAACATCACACACTGGGGCCTGTTGTGGGGTGGGGAGAGGGGGAGGGATAGCATTAGGAGATATACCTAACGAAAATGACAAGTTAATGGGTGCAGCACACCAACATGGCACATGTATACATATGTAACAAACCTGCACATTGTGCATATGTATCCTAGAACTTAAAGTATAATAAAAATAAAGAAATAAATAAATTACAGTGTTAGTAGACCCCCCAGAAAAAAAGAAAATGGGGTGGTTGCAGATGTAATTAGATAAGATGGGGTCATACTCATGTAGCTTGGCCTCCTAATATAATATGACTGATGTCCTTACTACAAGGTGGCTATTTGAAGACATAGATAGGGAGAACATGTGAAGACAGAGGATTAGGGTGATTCAGCAACAAACCAATGAACACAGATTGCTGACAAACCACCATAACCTAAGAAAAGGCAAGGATAAAATTTTCTGCAGATTTTTGGGGAAGCCTGGTCTTGCTGATACCCTTTGTCTTGGACTTCCAACCTCCAGAACTGTGAGACAATACATTTCTGTTTTGATACTTTGTTGCAGTAGCCCTAGAGAATGAATACATCCCCAACACCAGCTCTGCTTCTTTTATAGTTCAGGAAAAATGTTGAAGTGGAAAAATATATCACAAAAACTAAGGTTAAATTAGAAGCAGTACAAAAGAGAATAGACTATTGAAAACACAGTAAGTGATATAGATAGAATGGTGCTGTAGTTTGAATGTCTCCTCCAACATTAACATTGAAATTTAATTCCCAATGTAACTGTATTGGGAGGTGAGGCCTTTAAGAGGTGATTAAGTCATGACGGCTTGTCATCATTACAGGATGGGTTAGTTATTGCAACACTAAGTTTGTTATAGAAGAGAGTTTGTCCTGATTTCTCCTCTCTCTCTCTCTCTCTCTCTCACACACACATACACACGGACTCCTCCTTTCCACCCTTTGGCCATGTGATGATGCTTCTCTCTCTCTCTCTCTCTCTCTCTCTCACACACACACACACACACACACACAGACTCCTCCTTTCCACCCTTTGGCCATGTGATGATGCTTCACTCTCTCTCTCACACACACACACACACACACACACACACACGGACTCACTTCTCCTTTCCACCCTTTGGCCATGTGATGATGCTTCTCTTTCTCTCTCTCTCTCTCACGCACACACACACTTGCTTCTGTCTTCCACCCTTTGGCCATGGGATAATGCTTGCCATGCTCATAGGCTTCCCACCCTTTAAAACTCTGAGCCAAATAAACTTCTATTGTTTATAAATTACCCAGTCTGTGGTATTCTATTGCAGCAGCAGAAAACAAACTGAAACAGATGAAAAAGACAGTAGCACAATGCAAACAAACCAAAAAAAAAAAAAAGCACAAATATCAAACAAGGAAGATAGTGAGAGGTGATAGCGTGCTGACAGTCCTCACAGCCATCACTTGCTCTCGGCGCCTCCTCTGCCTGGGCTCCCACTTTGGCAGCACTTGAGGAGCCCTTCAGCCCACCACTGCACCGTGGGAGCCCCTTTCTGGGCTGGCCAAGGTGGGAGCTGGCTCCCTCAGCTGGCAGGGAGGTGTGGAGAGAGAGGCGCGAACGGGAACCAGGGCTGCATGCGGCGCTTGTGGGCCAGCTGGAGTTCTGGGTGGGCATGGGCTTGGCAGGCCCTGCACTCGGAGCAGCTGGCTGGTCCTGCTGGCCCCGGGCAATGAGGGGCTTAGCACCTGGACCAGCAGCTGCGGAGGGTGTACTGGGTCCCCCAGCAGTGCCAGCCCACCAGCGCTGTGCTCAATTTCTCACCAGGCCTTAGCTACCTTCCCGCGGGGCAGGGCTCAGGACCTGCAGCCCGCCATGCCTGAGCCTCCCAGCCCCTCCATGGGCTCCTGTGCAGTCCGAGCCTCCCCGAGGAGCACCACCCCCTGCTCCACGGCGCCCAGTCCCATCGACCACCCAAGGGCTGGGGAGTGCGAGTGCACGGCGCGGGACTGGCAGACAGCTCCACCTGCAGCCCTGGTGCAGGATCCACTGGGTGAAGCCAGCTGGGCTCCGGAGTCTGGTGGAGATGTGGAGAACCTTTATGTCTAGCTCAGGGATTGTAAACACACTAATCAGCACCCTGTGCCTAGCTCAGGGTTTGTGAGTGCACCAATCGACATTCTGTATCTAGCTGCTCTGGTGGGGCCTTGGAGAACCTTTATGTCTAGCTCAGGGATTGTAAATACACCAATCAGCACTCTATATCTAGCTCAAGGTTTGCAAACACACCAATCAGCACCCTGTGTCTAGCTCAGGGTTTGTGGGTGCACCAATCGACACTCTGTATCTAGCTGCTCTGGTGGGGCCTTGGAGAACCTTTGTGTCGATACTCTGTATCTAACTGATCTGATGGGGACATGGAGAGCCTTTATGTCTAGCTCAGGGATCGTAAACGCACCAATCAGCACCCTGTCAAAACAGACCACTCGGCTCTACCAATCAGCAGGACGTGGATGGGGCCAGATAAGAGAATAAAAGCAGGCTGTCCGAGCCAGCAGGGGCAACCCACTTGGGTCCCCTTCCAGACTGTGGAAGCTTTGTTCTTTCGCTCTTTGCAATAAGTCTTGCTACTGCTCACTCTTTGGGTCCACACTGCTTTTATGAGCTGTAACACTCACCACGAAGGTCTGCAGCTTCACTCCTGAAGCTAGCGAGCCCACGAGCCCAACGGGAGGAACGAACAACTCCAGACGTGCCACCTTAAGAGCTGTAACACTCACTGTGAAGGTCTGCAGCTTCACTCCTGAGCCAGTGAGATCACGAACCCACCAGAAGGAAGAAACTCTGAACACATCCGAACATCAGAAGGAGCAAACTCTGGACACGCCGCCTTTAGAACTGTAACACTCACCGCGAGGGTCCGCGGCTTCATTCTTGAAGTCAGTGAGACCAAGAACCCACCAATTCCGGACACAATAGCAAAGACTTGGAACCAACCCAAATGCCCATCAATGACAGACTGGATAACGAAAATGTGGCACACATGCATCATGGAATACTATGCAGCCATAAAAAAAGAATGAGTTCATGTCCTTTGCAGGGACATGGATGAAGCTGGAAATGATCATTCTCAGCAAACTAACACAGGAACAGAAAACCAAACACTGCATGTTCTCATCATAACTGGGAGTTGAACAATGAGAACACATGTGCACAGGGAAGGAAACATTACATACTGGGGCCTGTCGGGGGGTGGGGTAAGGGGAGGGATAGCATTAGGAGAAATACCTAATGTAGATGACGGGTGGATGGGTGCAGCAAAGTACCATGGCACATGTATATGTATGTAACAAACCTGCATGTTCTGCACATGTATCCCAGAACTTTAAGTATAATAAAAAGTTTTTAAAAATTAAAAACACTGATGAAAGAAATTTAAGCAGGCATCAATAAATGGAAAGATATCTCATGTTCATGGCATGAAACAATATTGCTAAAAAAAAATGTTCATACTAGACAAAGCAATTGACAGATTCAATGCAATCTCTATCAAAATTACAATGGCTTTTATTTTTTTAAAGAAGTAGAAATAACAATCCTAAAATTCATTGGAACTCTGAAACATCCCAAATAGCGAAATAAATCTTGAGAAATAAGAACAAAGCTGGAGATAGCATTTTTTCTGATTTCAAAATTAAAACAGCATGGTACTGGGATAAAGACAGACACATAGACCAATGGAACAGAATCAGCAGCCTCAATGAAGTCAGCAAGATGGCAACCTAGAGTTAGCCAGGACTCACTCTCCTCACAAAAAGAAACTGAAGTAACAAACAAACAATTACATTTTGACTCGAATGGTTGAAGAAGTATGCTGGAGAGCACCAGGGGAGTGTCAAATTTTCTGTGGAGCACAGAAGCCCAGGATAGCACCAGAGATAGGAGAGTGAGGCCTCCTGCCCCTGCCTCACTCTCTCTCCCACCAGAATCACTTAGTGTCAGGAGGGAGTTCTTACTGGGAAAAGTTGATCCGTGGATGCCTGGCAGCCCCCATTGCCACCAAACACCAGCTATCCTTGTTAAAGTCCCCCAATCTTCACAGGCACCAAATCCAGTTTGCAGATTAACCAGGAGCTCAGGCAGGTACATTGTCTCAGAATAGAAGCCTACATTGGGCACTCATCACCCTTGTGACCTAAGCTTCTATAGCTTGGTGCCATCCTAAAACTGTACCCATTACTAAAGTGCACCTTTTTTTAGGGGCTGGTAGCAACTGATTTTTTTCTACCCCTGAGGCCCTACCATCATTCCACCATGTTTACACAGGTGCCCACAGCACCATGGCCCCAGCTGTCCAGAACCCAGGCCAGAAGGAATAATAAAGACCTCGGTATCCAAACCCATGTGATATACCTTGTCTCCAAGGAACAGGCAAACCTGCACAGTATGGGAGCCCCCAAACAGCAGGTCAGCTACTTTGTCCGTACACACCCATGACCCACAGCCAGATGGCCTGCCAAGAATGTATGCCCCTGTACCTGGCCCAACAGCTGGTCCTATGGAAGACCTGCCCCCAAACAATTTGCCACAGAGCCTCCCAGCACTGCCATGCCTATGCATACCTAGCCTGACATCCAGTCTAGCTGCAGCCTTGCCTCTTTGGAGAAAGAACCACACAGCATCCCAGTTGGCCACATCCTTGTGCCCCCAGGCATAGCCTGACAGGCATCTGGCAGCAGCCACCAACTCTCCAGAGAGTCCAGTGGAAGACCAGTCAGTCTTCTGTGCCCACATGCAACCAGCCTGACAATGGGCCCAGAGCCTCTGTCCCAGCAAAACCCCTCTACTGTCATCAAAAATTCCTACAGCCTAGACCACTGAGGCAATTGCAGACCTTACTGACAGGGATTGCAGTGGAAGAAAAATGCATGGAAAACACATTATACACCCAAAAACGAAGCCATTACACCATATTAAACCAACACTCAAGGTCCCACCTACAAAAAAAAAAAAAAGTCTCTCCCCATGAAAACTACACTATAAAATTAGTAAGAGTGACTATTCCACTAGATATGCAGATATCTACATAGAAGCATAAGAAACATAAAAAAGCAAGGAAACATGACACCCCCAAAGAAACAAGTCTCAAGTAACAGACCCCAAAGAAAAGAACATTTACCAAATGTCTGAAAAACAATTCTAAATAATAATTTTAAGTAAGCTAAGTGAGCTACAAGAGAACACAAGCAATTCAATAAAATAAGGAAAACATGATCTGAGTGAGACATTCAACAGAGATAGATATTGAAAACAAAGAGCCAAACAGAAATCTGGGGGCCAAATAATTTAATGAATGAAATAAAAAAATACATCTGAGAGTTTCAACAGACTACATCAAGCAAAATAAATAATTTTTGAACTTGAAGACCATCTTTTGAAATAATTTAGAGAAACAAAAAGAAGTAGAAATAAAAATAATAAAGAAAACCTGTGGGACTTATGAGACATCATTATGCAAATAAATTTTGCAGTATAGCATTTCCAGACAGAGAAGAGACAGGGAAAGTCACAGAAGACCTTTTTAATGAAATAATAGCTAAAAACTTTCCAAGTATTGAGAGAGATGTGAACATTCATATTCAGAAATCTCAAGGGTCCCCAATTAAATTCAATTTCAAAAAAACCCTTCTAAGGCCCATTATAATAAAACTGTCAAAAGTCAAAGACAGAATTTTAAAAGCTGAAAAAGTGTCAAGTCACCTTTAAGGGAATTTTCAGTGGACTATTAGCAGATTTCTGAGCAGAATAGAGGACAGGATGGTATATTCAAAGTGCTGAAAATAAAAAAAAACTGTCAGCTAAGATATTATATTCAACAAAGCTATTCTTCGGAAATGGAGGAAAAATAGACATTCGCAGACAAGTGAATCTGAGGGAATTCATCACCAATAGACTGGCCTTTCAATAAATACTTAAGGAAGTGTACAAATGGAAACAAAAGAATGATAATTACTATCATTAAAGCATGTGAAAAGTATGTTACAGGTTCTGGAATAAAAAAAAAAACATGTAAAAGTATAAAATTCACCATGAGTGGCAAATTAATAAATCAAACTGATAATACACCAGTGATATAATGGTGCTATGTAAATCTCTCAATCCTCTAGTATGAAGGTTTAAAGTCAAAATGGTCAAAAATAACACTAGCTACAATTAGTGGCTAAAGAATTCATAATAAACAAATTAAGATAAGAAAAATATATATTGTGGGGGTAGTAAAAACTCTACGTATTTTTATGATACAAAAATTAAGCAGCGATCAGCTTAAAATAGTCTAGTATAACTACAGGAGTCTTTATGTTAACCTCATGGCAATCATAAAGAAAGAAATTACAGCAACAAACCAGAAAGAGGAAAGAAAGCATAGCAGCACAGAAAACCACCAAGCCTCAGAGCTTAACAAGAAAAGAAGGAACAATTGATCTATAAGACAGCCAGGAAACAATTTTTAAAATAACAGGAGTAAATCTTTACCTATCAAAAATTACCTCAGGTAAATGAATTAAATTGTACAATTAAAAGATATAGAGTGATTGTACAATTAAAAGATATAGAGTGTTTGTCATTAAAGACAAACATTAAAGACTTAAAGTGAAGGGATGGAAAAAGATATTCCATGCAAATGTAAACAAAAAGTGAGCAAGGGTAGCCATACTTTCATGAGATAAAACAGACTCGAAGTCAAAACTGTAAAAAGAGACAAGGTCATTATATAACGATAATGACCTTATATAAAAGGATCAATTCAACAAGAGGATATAACAATTGTGAAAACATATATGTACTCTATACTGGAGGACCCAGATATATAAAGCAAATATTATTAGATCTAAAAGGAGAGATAGACTGCAATACAATAATAGCATGGGACTTTGAGACCCTACTTTAACAATGGACAGACAGATCACCTAGACAAAATGTCAGCTACGAAACATCAGAGTTAAACTGCACTCTAGATTAAATGGACCCAACAGACATTTACGTAGCATTTCCTCCAACCGCTGCAGAATACACATTTTTATCAACTGCACATCAACATTCTCCATGTTAGATCACGTGTTAGGCCACAAAGCAAATCTTTACAAGTTTAAGAAAATAGAGATTGTATCAAATATCTTTTATGACCACAATGACATAAAACTAGAAATCAGCAACAATAACAATTTTGGAAATTTTACAAATACACGGAAATTAAACAACATGGCTACTAAACAACCTATGGGTCAATGAAAAAAATAAAAGATAAGTTAAAAATTTCCTTGAGATAGAAAACTCTGGAAACAAATTATACCCAAACTTATGAGACAACAAAAGCAGTTTTAAGAGAGAAGTTTACAGCAATAAATGCCTACGTCTGTCTATCTATCTATCTATCTATCTATATTTTAATAAGCAACCTAGCAGTGTACCTCAAGAAACCAGAAAAACAACAGCAAACTAAATCTAATGTTGGTAGTATTAAAAAAAAAAAAAAGCTCAGAGAAGAAATAAACAAAATAGAGACAAAAAACAATTCAAAAATCAATGAAATGAAGAGATAGGTTTTTTTGAAAAGACAAAGCAAATTGACAAACGTTTACCTAGACTAAGGAAAAAAAAGAGAGAAACGCAAATAAATAAAATCAGAGATAAAAAGGAGACATTACAACTCATAGCACAGAAATACAGAGGATCATAAGAGTCTTATATATGACTATATACCAACAAATTTGATAACAGAAGAAATGAATAAATTCCTGGACACATACAGACTACCAAGATTAAATTATGAAGCAATAGAAAAACTGAACGAAGTAATAACGAGTGACGAAATTGAATCATTAATAAAAAGTCTTCCATCAAAGAAAAGCCCAGGACCTAATAGCTTCACAGCTTAATTCTACCAAACATTTAAAAAAGAACTAATATCCATTCTTCTCAAACCATTCCAGATTATTTAAGAGGAGGTAATATTTCCAAACTTATTTTATGAGGCCAGAATTAACTTTATTTCAAAACTGGATGAGGACACAATGAAAAAGAAAAACTACAGGCCAATATCCCTGATGAACATAGACGCAGAAATTCTGGATAAGACCTAGCAAGTTGAATATAACAGTACATTAAAAAGATCATTTACTATGATCAAACGGGATTCATTCCAGAGATGCAAGGATGTTTGAATACATACAAATCAATAAATGTGATAAACCACATTAACAGAAAGAAAGACCAAAACCATATGATCAATTCAATATATGAAACAAAAGCACTTGACAAAATTCAACGTCTCTTCATGATAAAAACTCTTAACAAATTAGATATAGATGGTTTGTAACTCAACACAATAAATGCCATATACGAAAAAACCCACCACTAACATTACATTGAACAGGAGAAAGCTGAAAGCATTTTTTCTAGGATGAGGAACAAAAGAATGCCCACTTTTACCACTTTTATTCAACATATTAATGGAAGTTCTAGCCAGAGCAGTTAGGCAAGAGAAAGAAATAAAGGCATCCAAATTGAAAATCAGAAAGTCAAATTGTCCCTGTTTGCAGATTATGTTACCTTAAATATAGAGAACTTTAAAGAATCTACCAAAAACTGTTAAAACTAATAAATGAATTTAGTAAAGTTGCAGTATACAAAATCAACATTCAAAAATTATTAGCCAGGTGCAGTGGCTTATTCCTGTAATCCCAGCACTTTGTGAGGCCAAGATGGGAGGATGACTTGAGGCCAGGAATTTGAGACCGGCCTGGGCAACATAGCGATACCCCATCTCTACCGAATTTTTTTTAAAATATTAAAAAGAATTTTAAAAACATTAATAGTGTTTCTATATGCTAATAGTGAACCATTTGAAAAAGAAATAAAAAAGATAAATTACATTTATAATACCTATATAAAAGATAACTAGGAATAAACTCAACAAAGGAGGTGAAAACTATAAAACTTTGATGAAAGAAACTGAAGAGGACACAAATAAATGAAAAGATATCCCAAACTGATGGAGTGAAAGAATTAATATTGTTAATATGGCCATAGTAGCCAAATAAATCTACAGATTTAATGTAATCTCCATCAAAATACCAATGACATTCTTCACAGAAATAGAAAAAAGCAATCCTAAATTTAATTCATATGGAACCATTAAACTCCAAATATCCAAGAAATACTGAGCAAAAAGAATAAAGCTGGAGGCATCACACTACCTGACTTCAAAATATATGTCAAAGCTATAGTAACCAAAACAGTAGGGTACTGGAATAAAAACAGAAAAATAGGCCAATGGAACAGAATGGAGACCCCAGAAACAAATGTATGCACCTGTAGCCAACTCATTTTTCACAAAGGTGCCAAGAGCACACATTGGGGAAAAGGCAGTCTCTTCAATAAATGGTGCTGGTAAAATTGGATATCCACATGCAGATGAATGAGACTAGACCTCTATCTCTCACCATATATAAAAATCAACCCCAAATGAATTAAAGACTTAAATGAGAAACTTGAAAATATGAAACTACCACAAGAAAACTAGGTGAAACACTTCGTGATATTGGGTTGGTCAACAATTTTTTTTTATTTATTTATTTTTGAGACAGGATCTCACTCCTGTTGCCTAAGCTGGAGTGTAGTGGAACAATCATGGCTTGCTGCAGCCTCGACTTCTCAGGCTCAGATGATCCTCCTGCCTCAGCCTCCCAAGTATTTGGGACTACAGTTACATGCCACCACCCCTGGCAAATTTTTTGTATTTTTATTAGAGACAGGATTTCGTCATGTTGCTCAGGCTGGTCTCTAACTCCTGTGTTGAAGCGATCCACCTGCCTTGGCCTCCCAAAAGTTCTGGGATTACAGGTGTGAGCCACCATGCCCAGCCAAGAATGTTTAAATAATACATATTCCTGGGCTCTGTATTCTGTTCCATTGGTCTGTGTGTCTGTTTTTATGCCAGTTCCATACTATTTTGATTACAAGTGTTTTGTACCATATTTTGAAATCAGGTAGTGTGATGCCTCCAGCTTTGTTCTTTTTGCTCAGTATTGCTTTTGTATTTGAAGTTTTTAGGGGCTCTATATGAATTAAAATTGTTTTTATTTCTATTTCTGTGAAGAATGTCATTGGTATTTTGATACAGATTGCATTAAATCTGTAGATCTCTTTGTCTACTATGGCTGTTTTAATAATATTAGTTCTTAGAATCCATGCATATAAAGTTATCTTTCCACTTATTTGTGTCCTCTTCAATTTCTTGCATCAAAATTTTATAATTTTTAGTGTACATATCATTCACCTCCTTAGTTAGGGTTATTTCTGACTATCTTAATTTTTGTGCTTACTGGCAACAAAAGCAAAAATAGACAAGTTGAATTACATCAAACTAAAAAAAGTTTTCATAGAAAATGAATCCATTAATCAAGTGAAGAGACAGCTTACAGAATGAGAAAAAAATATTTGCAAACTATACGTCTGACAAGGGGTTAATATCCAGAATAGATAAAGAACTTAACAACGACAACGAAATAACCTGATTTTAGAAATGGATGGAAGACATTATTAGACATTTTGGAGATGACATATAAATGGCCAACAGGTATATGAAAAAATGTTCAACATCATTAATTATCAGAAAAATGTAAATCAAAACCATGAGGAGATACAACCTCACCTCAATTAGAATGGCTATTTTCAAAAAGACAAAAGGAAACAATGTTGGTGAAGATGCAGAGAAAAAGAAACCCTTACATACTGCTAGTGGGATTGTAAACTAGTAAAACCATATGGAAAACAGTATTGAGTTTCTTTTAGAAATTAAGTAACTACTATATCAGCCATCCCACTAATTGGTATGTATTTAAAAGAAATGAAATCAGTATATAGAAGAGATAACTGCACTCCCATGTTTATTGCAGCAGTATTTACACTAAGCAAGACCTAGAATCAACCTGCGTCCAACGACAGATGAATGGTTACAGAAAATGTGGTATATATATACAATGAAATACTATTCAGCTGTAAAATAATAAAAGTTCATCATTTGCAATAACATGGATGAGCCTGTAGTACATATCACATGATATCACTCACATGTGGAATCTAAAAAATAATACATTGATATACTAGAAGCAGAGAGTAGAACAGTGGTTACCAGAGACTGAAGAGAGGAGAGAGGAGGGGAGAATTGGGAGTCCTGTTGGTTATAATTAGACAGAAACAAATTCTAATATGCTAGTGCTCAGTAGGGTGACTATGGTTAACAGTAAAATAGTGTATATTACAAAATAGTTAGAGAGGCTTTTGAATGTTCTCACTCCAAATAAATGATAAATGCAGGAGGTGATGGATATACCAACTACCCTGATGGATTATTATACAACATTAATATGTATAAAAACATCACATGCCCCATAAATATGTGCAGTTACAATATGTCAATTAAAACAATAAATAAATCAATTTACTTAGTAGCCCAGAAATAAACCTATGCATATACAGTCAACCGATCTTTGACAAGGGTGTCAAGAACACACAATGGAGAAAAGATAGTGTCTTCAATGCGTGGTGTTGGTAAAATTGTATATCCACACGCAAAAGAATAAAATTGGACCCTTCTCTTACACCATTTTAAAAAATCAACTGAAAATCAATTAGAGACTTAAATAGAAGACCTGACACTCTAAAACTACTCAAAAAATAGGGGAAAAGGGTGTTGACATTAGTGTTGGCAACAATTTCTTGAATTTGACACAAAAGTGCAGGCAACAAAACCAAAATAGACAAGTAGGACTTGTCAAGCTAAACTACATTTTCTGCAAACAACCATAGATTATTAACAAAAGCTAGGTTATATACCAGTTAAGAATGTTTATGGTTTTTATTCAGCTCCTTTTTTTTAGTATATACTTGCTTCTATTTTTATCTTTTCAAGAATATCTCATAACTAATTATTGTGAAAACAATTTTATGTACAAAAACAGTTGTTAGTAAATATCCTTTGCTTAAATATAGAAATAGATTGACCATTAATACAAATATTAGGAGACTAGATATAAGCAGTCCTTTTTAAAATAACAAGTATTTATAGAAATGGCAGAATAATTATTTATTCTGTTTGTAAGGCAGAATAATTATTAATATAAAGTTTATCAAAATTAAATATAAGACCGACTGGATTGTTGGAAGCAAAGGTACAATTTCTTTGGTAGCCTTTTTTTCCAGCCTTAGTGACACTTCAATTCATCCTTTGTCAAATACTCCTTAAAACACTAACACAGGAAATTATTTAGGAGTGCCCCTATACCAGATCCAAGATGAGTCAGAATCAGGCTGAGGACTAATGCACTAAACCAAGCAACTGTACGTCATTGTCCATATTCTTCAGGAAGTAAGGAACAACAAGCATTGATGTAGCAGCGTCATTCAAGCTTGGGCTAGAGCCTATGTAAAGCACATAAAAGGGCCACATGACATGGTGTGAATCAAAACTGAAGGAGCTGTATCAGGCAAGATGGTGCTTACCCACTCAGCCACCTTTCTTTTTTATTTTATTTTATTATTGTTATACTTTAAGTTTTAGGGTACATGTGCACAACTTGCAGGTTTGTTACATATGTGTACATGTGCCATGTTGGTATGCTGCACCCATTAACTCGTCATTTAGCATTAGGTATATCTCCTAATGCTATCCCTCCCCCCTCCTCCCACCCCACAACCATCCCTGGTGTGTGATGTTCCCCTTCCTGTGTCCATGTGTCCTCATTGTTCAATTCCCACCTATGAGTGAGAAAATGCCGTGTTTAGTTTTTTGGAACCAACCCAAATGTCCAACAATGATAGACTGGATTAAGAAAATGTGGCACATATACACCATGGAATACTATGCAGCCATAACAAATGATGAGTTCATGTCCTTTGTAGGGACATGGATGAAGCTGGAAAACATCATTCTTAGCAAACTATCACAAGGACAAAAATCAGCCACCTCTCTCAGGACCCTGTGAGTACTGAGTGACTAGGGTGTTGAAAACTGTACCTGGGAATTACAAGACCACTGCAATGCTTTTGTAAGCATTCTGTGTTGTTACTTGTCTTAAAGTTAGACAAGCTTGATGCCAAATAAAACCTATTTTCTTTCATGATTTGTCTGAACCCAAGAACATAGTTAATAGTAGAAGTGACTTCACAAATTCAAATTCCTAATGATTGGAGAATTATTTAATGAACTAGTTAGTGTTCATAACATTAACCAATTATTCTTTAAAAGCTGAATTTCAATTTTAGTTGTTTGATTCAATTTAGTAAAAGGGTATTTCAAAAAAAGTCTCATTTGGGAAATTTTCAAATCTTAAGTAAATTAAAATGAGAATGTTAATTTTGCCTCTTAATGGAGTAACACAACAGACTCTACAATCTTATAAAACAACATCTGTGATAGATAATCTTCAAGCCAGACATAATAATCTAAATAATAATAAAAAAAGTTTTAGAGAAAAATTAAGTATTCGTAACACTATTTTTAATTAAACTTCTCAACCAAAGTCTTGGCTAGAATGCCATGTTACATTTCTAACAAGACAATTGGTCTAGTTTTGAGTTGTGGAAACATAATTTAAAGGATAATCTGAAGATTGCTATGAGATTCCACCATTTTCAGTAATTCAAGAAGATAAATTTTTAAAGTTTTCAAGCTATGCATTGTAGCAAGAAAATCCTTTTATTTATTTATTTATTGTTATATGATAAGTTCTGGGATACATGTGCAGAAAGTACAGGTTTGTTACATAGGTGTACACCTGCCGTGGTGGTTTGCTGCACCTGTCAACCCATCATCTACATTAGGCATTTCTCCTAAAGCTATCCCTCCCCAACCCCGCCACCCCCCAACAGGCCCGGTGTGTGATGTTCCCTTCCCTGTGTCCATGTGTTCTCATTGTTCAGCTCCCACTTAAGAGTGAGAACATGTGGTGTTTGGTTTTCTGTTCCTGTGTCAGTTTGCCAAGAATGATGGTTTCCAGCTTCATCCATGTCCCTACAAAGGACATGAACTCACTCTTTTTATGGCTGCATAGTATTCCATGGTGTATATGTGCCACATTTTCTTTATCCAGTCTATCATTGTTGGGCATTTGGGTTGGTTCCAAGTCTTTGATATTGTGAATAGTGCTGCAATAAACATACGTGTGCATGTGTCTTTATAATAGAATGATTTATAGTCCTTTGGGTATATACCCAGTAATGGAATGGCTGGGTCAAATGGTATTTCTGTTTCTAGATCCTTGAGGAATTGCCACACTGTCTTCCACAGTGGTTGAACAAATTTGCACTCCCACCAACAAGTGTAAAAGTGCTCCTATTTCTCCACATCCTCTCCAGCATCTGTTTCCTGACTTTTTAATGATCGCCATTCTAACTGGCATGAGATGGTATTTCATTGTGATTTTGATTTGCATTTCTCTAATGAGCAGTGATGATGAGGTCTTTTTTCGTATTTTTTGGCCACATTAATGTCTTCTTTTGCGAAGTGTCTGTTCATATCCTTTGCCCACTTTTTGATGGGGTTGTTTGCTTTTTTCTTGTAAATTTGTTGGAGTTCTTTGTAGATTCAGGATATTAGCTGTTTGTCAGATGGATAGATTGCAAAAATTTTCTCCCACTCTGTAGGTTGCCTGTTCACTCTGAATGCCTACAGGAGAAAGTGGGAAAGATCTAAAATCGACCCCCTAACATCACAATTGAAAGAATTAGAGAAGCAAGAGCAAACAAATTCTAAAGCTAGCAGAGGAAAATAAATAGCTAAGATCAGAGCAGAACTGAAGGAGATAGAGACACAAAAAAACCCTTCAAAAAATCAATGAATCCAGGAGCTGGTTTTTTGAAAATATTGACAAAATAGATAGACTGCTAGCTAGAGAATAATAAAGAAGAAAAGAGAGAAGAATCAAATAGACATAATAAAAATGACAACGGGGATATCACCACTGATACCACCAAAATACAAACTACAATCAGAGAATACTATAAAAATTCCTTTTAGAAGACACTACTGAAAAATAATTTTTCCTTGACTTATATTCTGCTTTGCAAAACTTTAAAAAACATATTTGTGATATTAAGTGTACTACTCTGAGTCTCGTGTTTCAGGCATTTGGACATGCAGAAACAATGTTTGACAGCACGGCATGTTAATAATAAATTCAGTATCCTTCTGTTTCACTTACTAGCACAGAGATTTCTGGGTCTCACCAAGAAACCAACATGATGAAAGGACTGAAGACATATTTAGAGAACAGAAAACTGTAAAGAAAAGTGACATGAAATTATCGTTGACAATAAAACAAGTATGTTGGGGGCTATGAAAGGTTCAGCATTTTGTTAACACTTCTTACATGCAGAAAGTAATTATAGCCCTGAGTAAAATAATATTTACTTGCTAGAGGCAGAAAAACTGTGAGGAAAGAGAAGTGATAAAGTGATAAAATCACTTCTCTTTAGTGGAAAACAAACCATATGACTTAAAAGAGATCTGGGACTGCCGGTTCTGAACATATAAGAGATATTCAAGCAAAGTAGGAAAGAAGATACTATGTGTGAAAAGGGAATGCGAATGAAGAAAAAAAAATCTTAATTATTAAGTAACATGAGATATGTTAATAACCAATAATTGCTTGCAGATGATGCAATTAGTTGGCTGAAAACTGATGAGGTAACTGAGCTAATATGCCTGATCGTGACTATATTTTTTACATGATATTTATTATAACATTATTTGATCAAATCCAGAGAAAATGCTCATTTTGTTGAAAAACCAATGTTAACTGAAATGCAGATAAAAATTAATTGAAAATTTTATTATCTTAAAGCATATTACTCATTGGTCCATTTCCAGGTTCATAGTTTAAGGATAATTTTTTTTCAAATAATAATGTAAAGTGGGAATGCAAGAAAATATTAGCAATAAACATTTACCTAATGGCACCAATCTACATCTACTAAAATTCTACTAAAAATATTCTGAAATCATCTTATTTGAGCAGGATGTGAAATGAACTTTCATAATATGTGAAAAAGAAAGTTGGCTCATCTAGGAATATACCTACTCTGAGACTTGAACCTCTCATTTTTATAGAAAAGAAGGTTATTATTTTTTTTTTGCAATTTGCAGAGCTCAGTATTAAACTGCAAATATTACATGTAGCTTCAGTCTGTTGCTATGGGTAAGTTACCTGAATGACTTCAACAGATTCTTGAACTGAGCAGAAATTGCTTCCCACTCAGTTATAATTTTACCATGCAGAGGCTAGAAATTGGGAATAAATAATGAAAGAGGTCATTCTGGTTCACATTTAATGCTCTGTGTGGGATGTAGCTGATGATTGGAGAGGAAAACATGACCTGGTGGTAGAGAGGTGTTGCTTTATGATTTGAAAGAAATTCTGTCAGCTCTGACTTTAATTTCACATAAGTAAATGGGAAAAAAAAAACTTGTCATGAAGCAACAAATATGGTTGGTGAAGTTTTACTTTTAAAGTTGTACCCTACAGAAAGAAGTAAATAATTACCATTAAAGAAAAGCATAGAATGTGGATTTCTTACAATCCAGTCATACCTGTGGAATCATTTGTCATTTGTTACTGAGATAAACATTGAAGAAATTAAAGACATAAACTATATTTTTCCCAAAAGCAATTTGTATGAAATCCATAGCTTTGTTAATTGATAAAAAATTTGGAGGGTGTATTAGTCAGTTCAAGATAACAAAATACTATAGACTGGGTGGCCTAGACATTTATTTCTCACATTTATGGAAGCTGGAAAGTCAAATATCAGGGTGCCAGCATTATAGGATTCTGGTGACAGCCCTCTTCTTGGCTTGTAGATGATCACCTTCTTGCTGTGTCCTCACTCTGTCCTCACATGCAGGGGAGACAGAGAGTGCCCATTCTGGTGTTTCTTCTTATAAAGGCACTAATCACACCATAAGGGCCCCACCTTATGACTTCATCTAAACCTAATTGCCTCCCAAAAGCACCATCTCCAAATGCCATAATATTAGGAGTTAGAATTTCATATGAATTTTGTGAGGACACAATTAAGTCCATGGCAGTGGATTAAAGATGGCCACAATTTCTTTTAACTCTGCTTTTTGGGAAGTGATATTTATTTTCCCTTAGCTAGAATCTAATCTGGCCCTGTGGCTGCTTAAGCAATAGATTGCAGCAAAAGTGGCACTTTGCCAGTTCTAGGCTTAGCTGTTTAGAAG
Source organism: Nomascus leucogenys (assembly GCF_006542625.1). Classification (NCBI taxonomy): domain Eukaryota; kingdom Metazoa; phylum Chordata; class Mammalia; order Primates; family Hylobatidae; genus Nomascus; species Nomascus leucogenys. The sequence continues at coordinate 132,631,894 of NC_044383.1, forward strand.
ACTGACTGGCAGCCTTTGCTTCTGCCCTCTGGATACCCTGCTGTCAAGCTGTGAAAGCAGGTGTAGGTGCTGTGGACATGAGCCCCACCGAGAGCCCCCAGCCTTCATTCGGCATCAACAGACAGCCATGTGAGTGAGCCACGTGGGATATTCAGCCAAACAGAGCCTCCAGATGCTCCCAGATGCTTACTGTGGTTCCAGGTGGCATCACAGGACTAAAACTTCCCAGGTGATTCCAGTCAACACACAGAACGGTGGAGAATAATAAAATGATTGCTTTAAGCTGTTAACTTTTGGCCGCTTTGTGATAGAGCAACAGCTAATCAAAATGTGCATCTTGCATAAAGATTATGTTAAGTTTTGTTAAAAGCTAAGTATTATAGATGACAGAATGAATAGAAAATTAGCAAATTTGATCTATAGCAACAGTTGGGCCTGCAGTGTAATGGTCTTCTCAGAACTTCCTTGAAGGAGTTTTAACAATTCAATAAACTTCCTTTGGACCCGATCTTCCTAAAATGAAATTTATATTTCACTGGGTCTTGTACAAAAAGTATGTGAAAGATCTATAAATATCTCCAATTTAACAAATTGAAATCCTATCTCATTCCTAAACTTCAAAAGTGGAAACAATACTTTTACTTTTGACCCTTGGTATATGTGGGAGATTGGTTCCAGGACCCCCGGTATGGCAAACTCCACACATACTCAAGTTCTACAGTGACCTTGTAACCACATCAGGCCAAGCTGTGTTAATTTTTATGTAATAAAGTTGTTGGTTGTTTTTCAGTTGCCATGGACCCCAGGTTGAAGGTCACATAACCTAAGCATGCCCAGATGAACCAAGGTGCAACCATATGGGGAACATAAGTGCTCAGACTGAGGAGTGGGAACTGAATGAATTAATAAGTAAACACCATATGGCAGAATCCAGGATCCAATCAAATTGAGCTGTGGTGTCACCCCCATGACAGGATCCAGTCAGAGATCTTGCCTCCCTGCCTCACCTCATTGCAAGATCCAATTAGATCATGCCTCATTAACCTATGCTTATAAAATCTGCCCTAGCCTCCAGCTCAGGGAAATAGATTAGAGCATTTCCTCCTGTCTCCTTGCTAGTCAACTTGCAATAAAGCTTTTCTTTTCACAAAAGTCAGTGCCATTGTATTAGTCTCTATGGGCATTGATTGCTAGGTAACAGCCCCGTGGAGCCCACCTATATGAAAAGTCATCCCTTCCCATACGCAGGTTTCACATCTCACAAATACCATATTTTTGATAAGCGGTTGGTTGAAAACAGTCCATGTCTAAGTTGACCTGTGCAATTCAATTCTGTTTTGTTGAAGGATCAACTGTATTTAGAACCTTACCTTAGTAAAGATTGTCTGTTTTTAATGAGAACAGAAGAATGCCAAGAATTTAAATATTTTGACATTAAGCTTTTATGTTCTCATCGATATGTTTTTAAATAGATTAAAACAAAACAAAAAAAAGCAAAAAGAAAAACTCCAAAAGACAACAAGCCTAGTCACCCTAAAAAGGTTTCTTAGCTTCAATAAACTATAAATAGAAACCTCTATATGTTGAGTTAGTTGTGGTATTAGGTGCCTGAATATTTCTATCCATATTTGGTCACAATGAATCAGTGATATTAAATTGCATTGGTTTGTCATTGTTAGTTTGTTGGGTTTTATCTCAGATCTTAGGGTTGAGTTACATGTAAACATGTGCTTCTGTGGGTTGATTAAACAAGTTTTTCAATCAACTTCACTGAGAAACAGTTAGGAAACCTGTCTTCTGGGGGAAGCTTTGAGAAAAAACTACTAGCTATGTTATTTTGAGCAAGTTGTCAACACACTTGCCTCAATATATGACTCAAGAAAAAAAAATAACTCTTCTTGTCCTGTTTACATGGAAGGATTGTTCTTCAAAATAAATGATCATATATACAAGGGATATTTATGGAGAAGGCTTTTTAAGCTAAAATAATTGTATTGTCGTTCTTAATAATTTTGCTGTTAGTAATTTTGTGTTTTTTCTGCCAATTTTGAAAATTATTTTATTACACTTTTCTGAGGTCCAAAGTTGATCATTTGGTCAATTGTGGTGTCTGCTTGCTTTATTGATAAGGCCTCCGAAGTTAACTGATATTTAGTTGGAGCATAAACCATGGCAGAACTATTGGGGAGAGATGATAAAAGATTAATTATACAGATGTTGAAACAGAGATCATAAGACTGACAGAACAGACTCTTTGTGGCAATAAGATACCAAACTATAAACAAGACCTAAGGCCATACCAGGCAAGGGTTAGGTCACACACCCCTACTCTTAAAGAATAAAGTATGTTCTGGCCGGGTGTGGCAGCTCATGCCTATAATCCCTGCACTTTGGGAGGCCGAGGTGGACGGGTCACAAGGCCCAGAGTTTGAGACCGGCCTGGCCAACATGGTGAAACCCCGTCTCTACTAAAAATACAAAAATAATCCAGGCACGGTGGCTCACGCCTGTAATCCCAGCCACTTGGGAGGCTGAGGCAGGAGAATTGTTTGAATCCGGGAGATGGAGGTTGCAGTGAGCCGAGATCGCACCACTGTACTCCAGCCTGGGTGGCAGAACAAGACTCTGTCTCAAAAAAAAGGAATAAAGTATGCACAAAGTTTTTGTTTGTTTGTTTTTCTCTTTTTCTCCAGTAGCTAAACAAGCACTGAAGCACTGGCCTCAAGATAAGCAACATTCAAACAATTGCAGCTCACTGACCACCATATGCTAACTGAGCCACGTGATCCACAAGCCGTAACTACAGCTTTCATTGAACAGGAGATTGATTTCAATAACTTTCTCCTGATAAGAGACACTGACCATGGATTGGTGCTGACCACTTTACAGTGGTTGAACGCAGTGCCTTTGTGTCTTGGGTCCACCTTTGCACATATAGGACGTAACTGTAATTAATTTAAATGCTAGGTCTCCACCCCAAGCATTGAGCATGGGACACATGTAACATGCATGTTTGCTTACTGCATTTTCATGCATCTCTCCCCTTCATGAATATTCATTTTCACCTATAACTTGTTAAATATGTATACCTCACCAATTCATAGGGCATAAATCTCAGCCTGTCACTTTTTTTTCTCTGAAGTGCCTGCTTTCTGTCTCTGCTTCAGGCTATGCTTCCAAGCCTGTCAGAATGGCCACCCTGGAGGCTGCAACTCTTCATAAGAAATAAAGCTCTCCAAGTTTATAGATCTTGTGATTCTTCAGTTGTTACAAAAAATTAGGTGACAATTTCAGGCACTGAAGCCTCTTCTTGTCCTAGCTCTATTTTAATCCATCCAGAACCTATAACATATAGATCCTACCTCCAATTTACCATTCATCAGTCCCTCATGTCCTTAGTTTTTCTCCACAACCAACTTAGATTCCTTAGCTTATCCTTTTAACCATAACCTTGCTTATACCATTTCTCCCTTGCTTCTCTTTCCTTATATATTTCCCCTGGGAAATGACGTGACTACATAATGCTATGGTTAATTTCATATGTCAACTCGACTGGGCTAAGGGATGTCCAGATAGCTGGTAAAACAATATTTCTGGATGTGTCTGTGAGGGAATTTCTGGAAGAGATTAGCATTTGAATTGTTGAACTGACTAAGGCAGATGGCCATCCCCAATGTAGGCGGGCATTGTCCACTCCATTAAGGGCTTGACTATATAGAACAAAAAGTCAGAGGACATCCATCTTCTTTGGCTGCCACACCCATCTTCTCCTAGCCTCAGATATTCAAGTTCCTATTTCTCAAGACTTCAGACTCTGAGGCCTACACAGCATACCCCTGCCAACACCCCAGTTCTCAGGCCTTCAGACTAACTGAATCACACCACTAGCTTTCCTGGTTCCACAGCTTACTAATGACATACCATGGGACTTTGACGCCTCCATAACCACATGAGAAAATTTTCATAGTATATCCCCTCTTATATATCTATATGTGTCCTGTTGATTCTGTTTCTTTGGAGACCCCTGACCAACACACAGAATAAGTATTCTTGTCTTGCTTCATTCACTCCACCTAATGTTTTTATAATTTATCCATGTATGTATCTGTAGTTGTTTTGTTCCTGAATGGTACTGCTGAATATATCACAATTTGTTTATTCTCCTGTTTGTTGATTGACACTTGGGTTATTTCCAATTTTTGCTATAAATAAAGCTGCTGTGAACTGACTTGTACAAATCTTTGTATGAGCATATGTTACCAGTTTTCTTAGGTAAATACCTAAGACTGGAATTGCTGGATCTTAGGGTACGTGTGTGCTTAACTTTACAAGTAACTACTAAACAGTTTTCCATCACCAGTAGGATAAGAGTTGCAGTTGCTTGGCATCCTCTCCAACATAGATATTTATATTGGTTAGTTTATGTTTCATAATAAATCTCTTCCATAAAATAACACTGATCTAGCCAGTTCATTGGAGCTGAATGGCCAAGGCTAGCCTCACTTGTATATTTGATGGTTTACCTCATTATTAAGTGAAATGATGGTCATGACTTGACCTTGTGTATTTCAGAAGCTAGCAGGGCTCATCTACATGCTAGCTAGCTTACAAAATCAGCAAGAAAAGGCAAGCTCTAGTACATTTTCATTTTTTATATCTCTACTTGGGTTATGTTTGCTAGTGTCTCAGTAGCCAAAGAAAGTCATGTGACTAAGAACATATTTAGAAGGTGTAGAAATAGACTCCATCTTTATAGGAGGAACTGAAAAGTCCCATTGGGCAGGAACATTGCTATGGAGATAGGAAGTATGTGAGGCCTTTTTGCAGTCTTCTCTTTGACCACAAATTGCTTTTGTTATTCTCACATGAAAAATATGATCACCCTCATTCCAGTTTCATATCAATAATGGCATCAGACTCAAAGTCTAGGATCTAGTTCTCTAAATCAGATTCAAGTACAGATGAGGTGCCAGTAAATATAGTAATCAAGGCTTGGTCAGGGAAGCAGAGCTTCAGTGAGTGTTATTAGAATAAGGGATTTATTAAATGCATTACATTTTATACTCAAGTGAGAGTAGATGGAGTAAATGGGAGGGTTGTTGGATCAGAGTCACTAATGAGTTTACCTGAAATGTTGGTGCAGGTGGACAAGTAAGATCCTTCAGGGGAATCTGAGAAACCAAGCACATCCAGTGACTGTAGTAGGACCAAGAAGAGTAAGTTCATGGAGAGGTCTATGGGAAGGTGTTGCCTAGGGTAGCTACCATGGCCAACCATCTGATGATAGAACTGGGACTGCTGTTGGTCATGTTGATGAGTGGGACATGTAGCAAATAAGAACATGCTGTAACTGAATGGACACATTTTCACCTGTCTGACACCCTACTTGACACTGACAAACATTCAAGAGTAATGGCCACTGCTTCATTAGGTGTTTAACTTGTCACTGTTACCTCCTTCGCCTATAAAGGTCTACCCCAAATATATACATGTCCCCTTTTATCACTGTCTTCAGGTCTCTCCACAAATGTCACTATGCCTCTTACTTCTGACCACTTTATATGAAATAAACTTAAGTCATCTCCTCTGTACCCCCTTCCATCATCCAGTTTATCTGGGTGAACTTACATTTAAGTTTGTACAGGATGTCCCAGCTTATGCCTGCTGACCTGGCATCCCGTCTAGTTTTCAGTTCCTTTTGTTCTAAAAACATGTCCCTAATTAGACAATAGGTAACTTAGACAATAAATTACCTATCACCCTTCCTTTATCCTGATTCATTTTTCTTCATGACACTTATCAACTAACTGTCATATTATACATTTGCATGGTTTTTTATTTCTAGTTTCCCCTCTTTCAAAGGGATTGTAAATTCCATGTGGCAGTCTTTATTGTTAACTGCTTTATTTCCAACATTTAGAACATGACCCCACACATAGTACTCAGTAAATAACTGTTGCATTAAATAATTAATAAGTCCACTAGTTGTATGACTTTGGGCAAGTCACTTCACCTTTTGAACTTCTGTTTTCTTTTCCCCTTGTTTGTAATGAGGTCCTAGATGAAATGAGATCGTAAGTCTAAAATCCAATAATTGCTTATGAAAGCTTCTTCCTTTCGAGGACAAATTTCATTTAACAGTTGCTCTGTGTAGAGGGAGAATATTAGAGCAATGTTTTTAATAAGCTAGAGTAATCATCTAAAGCAATAAAAGACATTGTTCTAAAGTGTAATTTCATCTAAGCAGCAAGGATTGATTTAAAAATAATAATCACAGTGTCTTTACTTGCATGAAGAAATTAAGCATAAATGCCTATTAATCATTTTCTGACTTGAATTTTCCCCCAGGTTCTTATAAAATTAAAAAATATATTTTATAGCATGGGTAAAGTTATTTAGGGAATTTAATTTATGATGATAATCCCCAAATTTCCATCTCTAGCTCAGATCTATGCCCTGAACTCCAGGCTCATATATCCAACTACCTTCATGAGATTTCTGCTTGGGTTACTAATAGGCATCTCAAAACTAAAATGTTAAAATCTAAACTCCTCATTTTCTGCCATAGCCTATGCTCTCAAAGTCTCTCATTTCAGTGGATGGCAACTGCATTCTTTCAGTTGCTCAGGCCAAAATCCTTGCTGTCACCCTGACTCTTCTTTTATCTCATTTTATCTCATACCTGACATCCAACCTATCAGCAAATCCTATTAGCTATACCTTCAAAATACACCAAGAATCAGGCCAGTCCTCACCCTCCTATACTTTTCCCCTAGCGTAGCCAACATTGCATTTCTCTGAATTACTGCAATAGCATTTTAACTTACTTTCTGTAGCTTCTGCCCTTCTCATCCTGAGGAGCCGCCTATGTCTACTTTCAACAAATCATCCAGAAAGATCATTTTAAAGCCTAAGTTAGATCATGTCACTTCTTTGCCCCAAATTTTCCAATTGCTTTCCTCTGATTCAGGATAAAGGCCATGTTCCTGATAGGGGGGGTATAGGATCTGCCATCCTGCTGCCTCTCTAAATTCATCTTTTACTACTTTTCCCCGTGCTCTGTTTGTTCTTTTCATGAAGGCATAGTATACGTCATGTACCCTCCTATCTCAAAATTTCACTTGCTACTGGCCTTGCCCAGAATGCTCTTAACTTCAGAGGTATGGGTGGCTTGGTCTCTTTCCCACTTCAAATCTTTCTTCAAATGTCCCATTATCGGAGTGGCCATTCCCATGCCCTTGATGCAATTAATAGCAATTTCCTCCTCAATTTTTCCATTTCCTACTTTCTCTACCCTATTTCCCTTTCCTATTTAGTACTTACCCACTTTTGACATACTATAACAACATGCTTATTATGTGTTTATTATCTTTCTCCCTGTACTAGAATGTAAGTTCACAAGAACTAGGGTTTTGTCTGTTTTGAACCCTTCCAGACCCTAGAATTGGACTTTGAACATAGCAGATGTTCAATAAATTTGTGTTAAATCAAAGAATGGATAAGACTGTTTATTAGATGAAGCTTTTATTATCCAGTGCTCTTCTTCCTCTTATAGCCTTTAACTTTAGCTCCATTTTTTAGACTCCTTGATAAAGCAAACTTATCTTAAATTAGTTGCCTTTAAATTAATGCATATTATAAAACTGTGTTTTAAACTTGGTTATGAAGCTGAAAATATGCTCAAACGCGAACATTGTAAAATGCCTAATCACATTTGAAAGCATCATTCTCTGAGTGACCAACACATGCCTCATGTCAGGAGGGATGACAAGGTTGGATGTCAATCCTTTTTATCATTCCCCTTTTTAGAGGGGAAAGGATTGGCAGAATTAGAGATACTTTGACGCCTTTCTACTTTGTTTCCCAGGCTTCTGCCACTGCTCACTTATTGCTGTTTTAATTCGGCAAACAGCCCACCATGCATATGTCCTTACACTACCCTCTAATTGTTCAGTTTCCCATAGCGATGCCTTACTCAAGACATTCCTCACCAAAGTATTCCTTAATTCTGGAAGTGCTGGTGTCTATACTAGCACTAACGAGGATCTGGAACGTCATCTAGTTCATCTGACAATTCTCTCTTTTTTTTTTTTTTGAGACAAGGCCTGGGTCTGTCGCCCAGGCTGGAGTGCCATGGTGCAACCATAGCTCACTGCAGCCTCCACCTCTCGGGCTCAAGTGATCCTCCTGCTTCAGCTCCCAAAGTGCTGGAATTACAGGCATGAGCCACCATACCCAGCTTACCTGACAATTTTCTAAGTAAGGAAACTAGAATTTGGAAAGATGAAATGACTCATGCAAAGCCAGTCCAGGCCTCCATTTCCCCATGCCTGTTCATCTGTCCTGTACTGTATTTCCATTCACATTAGTTAAATATAGGAATAACCTAAAAGTCCAGTAAGAGGGCAATGGCTAAGTACATCCATGTGATGGCTTACTACACAGCTATTAAAATTTTTATCATGTAGAAAACAATTAAGTGACCTTAGTAAATGTTAACAATAGTTAAGTGAAAAAAGTCAAATAATATAATCTCAATTTATAAAATAATTGTGTATATAATGGGAAGCCTCTGTAACATCAAAATATTGTCAGTGGTTATTTCTGGAAGTTAGGATTACAGATTTTTTTTACTTGTCCTTATACTTGCATATTTCCAAAATCAACACTTTTATAATAAAAAAATCTAACTTTTCTTCTGCTCCATGCTCCTGATTAACTTTGTCTGCATTTTTAAACACTAGAATATATTTTTAAATGTTAATTTTTTGTATAAATAGCATGTGTAAGATATGAGATTTAAATATGTGGAAAATTGAATAAGCTTCATAAATGTAAAGAATTACTAGCAATTAAGTCAAAAGACAGAATGGTATCTAACAACCTTCACAAGGTATATAAGGTGAAGATTCTTTGGGGAGATTAGTATACCTTATGATAATCATGAAGCTCTATTTTTTCTTTTTAATTCTCATTTAAAATTATGCTTCAAATTAATTTTCTATCCTTTTAAAAGTTTTTGGAATTATTTGAAATCTTTATAGATCATCTCAACACAAAATTCTGTTAGTCTCTTCTTTGCAACTTCAGTTTATGCCAAGCTATTTTTGAACTTTCATATAGACTACATAATGGTATCTCATATAAGAATGATTGTGTTAAGTCTTATGTTGTTTCACTTTTGTTTAAAATATGAATCTCAATTGTCACAACAATCAGATGAGGAATGAAGTTTATAACCATTTTTTAGATGAGTAAAATTAAGGTCAGAGAGTCTAAATAGCTTGCCTATTATCATATATCTTACAAATAATGGAGCTAAGTTGAAATCCAAGTCTAAATGCCAGTAAACTCAATGCTACAATTAGAATCTACCTGTATACTGCCTAAATAGAATCTTCTAAATTAACTTGGTGACATATTGCATAAGTGAGAAAATGGAGAAGTTTGTCTAGTGTTCTTTCATCTGCTCTTGTACTCATGCTGAAACTCTCAAAACATCACCTTTCACTATCTAGAACTTCTTGCTGCAGCAAGTCACCTAGGACTGCTTCATGATCCAGATCTGAAATGTCACTCCCACCCTCTCACCATGTATCTGTCCTGTGCTTATGCCCACGTGTCTAATCTCAGCTAGAGGTTTGTTTCCAGTCACAATGTGCTGTATGACCCCTTTGATGTCCTTCATCAGGATTGACAGCTATTCTATAGAATTCATTGTGTCATTTTGTAAATATCAGTCCTAGTTCCTTGTAGGTTCATAACCCCCAAGATTATGAGTTCTTTGGGGATAAAAATCAAATCTTAGTCATCTTTTTAGAAATGCACAAGGCATAAAATTAACCTCCAGATAAACTAAACATCCAGATAAACACAATTACATTAAAGAAAAATGAATAGCCTTAACAGATGGAACAAGCATCCAGGAAGGTAAAATTCAACATGTCCTGTAGCTAATAAAAAATAGAGCAAATGAGGAAAACATGTCCTATTAGGAGGAAAGATAATTCAACTGAACCTGACCCAGAAATGACATAGATGTTAGTTAATAGACAAGAACAAGAAATCAATTATTATAACTATATCTCTTATTTTTAGAGTGGCAACAGCCATCCAGTTTCTTAATCCTTATAATTACTATTTCTCAAAACCTCTCACAGGCCTGAGATATTGTACCCGTTGGTGCATTCTCTTCCACTATTATCTTGTTGTAATTTACCACAGGTCAAAATTTAACAGTTGCACTACAATCCTGCACTAATGAGGAACTCCTTATTACTTGTTGGTCAGCTCCAAAGCTGACCCATTTTACAATGTTTGCTTTAACTGTGGCTTTAATCCATTTGGTTGTGATGCCCCTGGTGTAGTTTTATCATGTTTATTCTGCTTGAAGTTTATTAAGTTTCTTTGATCTATGGATTTATAGTTTTTATACAATTTGGAAAATTTCAATCATTTTTTCATATAATTTTTTCTGTATTCACTGTGCCATCCCTGACCCCAGCCCTCACCATTCAGGGACTCCAACTAATCTTTATTAGACAATTTGAAGTTGTTCCACAGTATCCAAATGCTCTATTCATTTGTTCAACAGTTTTTTTCTCTATATTTCACTTTAGACAATTGCTATTGATGTGTCTTCAAATTGGCTAATCTGTTTTTCTGCAATGTGTAATCTGTTGTTAGTTCCATACTGTGTATTTTTCTTTCCTTTTCTTTTCTTTTCTTTTTTTTGGAGACGAAGTCTTGCTCTTGTCCCCCAGGCTGCAGTGCGATGGCGCGATCTCAGCTCACTGCAACTTCCACCTCCCAGGTTCACATGATTCTCCTGCCTCAGCCTCCCGCGTGGCTGAGATTACAGGCACCTGCCACCGTGCCCAGCTATTTTTTTGTGGTTTGTTTTTTTTTTTTTTTTTTTTTTTTTTTTTTTTTTAGTAGAGACGGGGTTTCACCATGTTGGCTAGGCTGGTCTCAAACTCCTGACCTCAGGTGATCCAACCACCTTGGCTTCCCAAATTGCTGGGATTACAGGTGTGAGCCACCGCGCCTGGCCACAGTGTATTTTCAATGTAGATATTGTACTTTGCATTTCTAGAAGTTCCTAAAATCAACTTATCATATTCTTCCTTCTAGATTCTTGAACACACGGAGTTCAGTTTTAATAACTGTTTTAATGTCCTCTCTAATAATTCTCTTATTTTTTTCTGAGTTACTTTCAATTAGTTGATATTTTTATTTTAAGGAGACATATTTTTCTTATTCTTTTCAGACCTGTTAATTTTTATTGCATATTGTTCATTGAGAATTTTACTTTGTTGGCAAGTAAACAAGGTAAAATTCTTGTTTACTTGGATATTTTTGTATTCCTAAAAAATATTCTTAAGATTTTTTTTCTGTGATGCTATTATTTGGAAATAGTTTGATACTTTCAGGTCCTGCTTTTCAGATGTGTTGGTTGAGACTAGTGGAGCATTTCATCTAGAATGAATTGTTCACTCTTAAGGGCAAAACTCTCTTTGTATTCTAGTCCATACCCTGTGAATTATGAGTTTTTTTCCAATCAGGCAGATGGTAACAGGCACCATTCCCAGCCTACTGTAAGCTCAAAGAAGGCTGCTCCTTCTAATCTTTTTAGGTGGTTTTTTCCCCTGGCCTCAGGGAATTTCCTCACATGAAGGAACAGTTAAGCGGTCATGAATACTGAGTCCTTCTCTCTGAAGATCTCTTCTCTGTGCAGTTCTATCGTCTCCATACTCTGTCTGTGCAACTTCTACTTTCTGGCACTCCATTCTGTAAATGCTGGCTGCCCAGTCTCCCTGGACCTCAGCTCTGTCCCTTCTAATCAGGGCCACCATCGGGCTCTGCCTAGGTTCCCCTTCTCTGTGCCACAACCTAGCAGTAAGATGGGACAATTAAAAGGCTCAGTTTTTTTGGTTTCCATCTCTCAGGTAACACTCTCTTTCATTGTCTGACAGTCAATATCCTCATATATTTTCTTTAGTTTATTAGTTATTTCATGAGAGAAGGTAAATTCTCTGTTACTTCATCTTGCTTGGAAGTGGAACTCTTCCCAAATCCCATTTTAGAGTCTGCTTCCTAGGATCATCCCTATTACTAACACTGTTCCAAGCTAGCTCCCAGGAAGCAGACTCTGGCACTCTGAGATGTGCATGCATCAGGTTTATTAGTGAGTATTCTCAATAACATCTGTAGGGGAAGCAGGATTGGGGAGAAGGAGAAGTTAAACTGCCACGCAGTTGTAACAGAAGCCTTTATGGGTCATAAGGGAAGTTCTGGAGAGAGAAGCACCTCTCAGAGTTGCCCCATTTATATCCCCTTCTTACATAAACTAGTGGGACGCTCGTAGCTCTCAGTGCAAGTATGCAACAAAGGGTGAGTGTCTCTGTCCGGAAGGGGAAACAGAACCACCCATCTGCTGCATGGATAATTGCAGCATTGTACAAAAGTAGGTTTGTTTGCATCCTGATGAAGCGTTTAGTTAGTCATTGCTTCTTCTTGAAGCAGCTTATCAAAATGGAAATTGCTTTTCAACTAATAACTTATTTCCATATGCCCCATTTTTTAAAGAATCTCTATTCAGAATTTCCTTTCACAGATCATTAAAACTATAAATTCAATTTTGCCCAGAATAACGGGGCTTTCTGTGGCAGGGCCAGCAGGTTTCATATCCGCAGGATCCAACTTCTCCTTAACAGGTGTAGAGACTGAATATTACTGGACACAACAGAACGTCAGTTGTGATTTTTAATACCATTTTCAATGATCTGAAGTAAATACGTTTTGAACTCTTAAGTAGGCAGTGTGTAGCAGAGAGTTTAGGAGCCTGCACTCTGAAACCAAAGTAGTCACCTATGCATTCTGACTCCACTCCCCCTGTGCTCTGGACTTTGGGCAAGTTGCTTTGCCTTTCTAAAGCTCGTTTTCTTCCCTATAAAATGGGCAGAGTTTCATACTTCATAGGGTTGTGATCATTGAAGGTGTCAGAGGCAGAATAATGCGGTTATAAAGAGCATGGGTCTAGAGCCATGAGTTTGAATCATGCCTGATTACTTACTAACTTAATTTAACCACTCTTTGCCTATGTTCCTATTTATAAAAGAGAGATTATAATAGCAAATCCCTAGGGTGTTTGTAAGGATTAAGTGAATTAATACAGAAAAATAGCTTAGAAGAAGGTCAAGCACATAGCGAGTGCTCAACAAATGTGAGCTCTTATTATTAAGGGTTTAGGGGCTTCAAAAGTGTGAATGAATTTGGTGGAAGAAGAATTTTTGCTTTGAGTGACCCTACAGTCTAGGAAAGGAGAAAAAACAAGGCATAAGTATTAATAAAAACAAGACAGAATATTATAGGAATTTTAAAAGATGAACAAATAAAGTTCTGTGGGAAATAAAGGAGAAGAGTGTAAATTTCCATGGAAACGTGAAAAGAACAGAATTTGAAGTGACAGTTAAATTCAACCTTACACAGAACATGTAGAATGCATACTTTCTCATTTGGCTGGTTAAATTCCAAGTAATTTTATAATTGACCTAATTGCAAAGAGGTAGCTGAGCAGCACCATATATATAATTCCCTATGGCTGTGGAATCAAGTGTCTGAAGATGCCTGGAGTTATGGATTTAAGAAACAGAAATGCTGCCATTCTGCCCACCCCTGCCATCTCCCACCCAGTTCCCTTCATCTAGGATTCCCATTGGTGGAGGGAGAAGTGGTTTCCAATTCTCACTTCCCTATTTAGGCAGATCCTCAAGCAGAGAGACTCCTGCCTGTTTTGTTTCTGCTGATATGGGGAAGTAGGTACCTCTAACCACTTCCCTAGGGAGCAGGCGCTACTGCTGCCTGAAGCCAAATATCTCTTCCCCAAAAAGGAAGTATAGATTAGAGAGAGGCCCTACTCTGGGTAGCTTGAATAAAATATAAGCCCTGTTTCTCAGTCTTTGAAAGTTGTTAAATAGCAAGAGTTTGGAAATCCCTAAGCTCAGTCCCAGGGCAATCATCTGCATGGACAATTAGTCCAGAGAATTGGAGAGAGCACAGGCTATGGAGTGGCCAATCTTCCTCTGCCACCTACCATCTGCTCCATGTCAGGCAAGTCCCATTTCCTGTCTGCATTTCAGTTCTTTACCTGTGGAATAATAACATTAGCTATAATTCTCTGAGTGCTTGGGATGAGTCAAGCATATTTGAGGTATTATTCTTCCCTTTTCACAAATAAAGAAAATGGAAGTTAAATAACTTACCCATAATTACCCAACAAGAGTCAGGATTTAAATTCAAGTTCATCTCTAAAGGAGCTAGCACCCTTCCCTAAACCTTGCATGTAGTAGGTACTCAATAAATCACAGCTATTAATATTATTATTCCAAAGTGACATTGACCACAGTTATAAGGCCACAGTTATAAGAAAAATAAAAACAGCAGTAGGACCTATTGTCTTTTTTGCACTGCTACAATAAATATCATGTTAAGCTTTGTAGCTAGAACTATCTTACAGAGGAACAGATTTGCTCTTATAATTGTAGCCTGACCAGAACCTTAGCTCCAGAAAGAAGAGAAATTCCATTTATACATGCTGCACTCTTAATATAATAAAGGAGAAAGAACAGTGGCGTAGGAATTAATAGGCAACTTATACTCGTCACATCTTTTATGATTATCTTATTCCATTCTGATGACAACCCCCTTACTTTATCCTAATTTAATAGATGTTTAAAAAGCAAGCTCTGAGTGGAGTAGTGATATGTTTGGCTTAAACTGGCAGTGCTGACTTTAATGTGTTTAGTCCAAATTCCATCAATAAATAACCCAGCAACTTTTGGCAAGACATTTTGCTTGTCTTGGCCTGGAGTTATTTGTCCATAAAATACGGGTGGGATGTAGATCTTTTGATTTCTAAGGCTTATCTTCTCTAATTGTTTTGGCATCTTGCAGCCATTAACAATGGCTGCAGGATAGCCCTTTTTCAAGAAGAAACTCACCTCTCTATGGGGTTGGCTGCTTAAAGTTGTGCTGTTTTCAGCCAAAAGTCTTTGTATATACTTATAGCTATAAATTTGATTACTCTGACAAAATTTGGTAGTAAATAACTTTTCTCACCATTTAGTCCTCTACTTTCATTCCAGAGAGTTCTCTGGAAGTTTGAATTATGGTATAAACAAAGCAGAATCTTCATGATGTGTTCATTGTCTTTACATATATAGGAGATGTTTGCAGGGCAGTCTTGCAGTCATAACATTAACAGTGCTCACTTGGAATTCATTTATTTTGCATACAGAAATACAATGAAGGGGCTGTCTGTCATCTAGGTAACCCCCAATAGTAATCCAATAGTAATAAGATTGGGATAGTCTGACAAACCATAGGCTATGCTGAGTGGAGAGGGCCGGGCATTCATTTGTCAGAGAAGCTGAAAGATTTTCTTTGCAGGAAGCTGCCTCTTGCCTGCACAGGTGGAACTGTGAGCATGTGCCCAGTCCCATGAGTGGAGGGGATTTATTTTATTTAAAGATACTTAACTGTTTCTAGGCTCATGAAAGACACCAACCAGTACTAGGGGTCCTAAGCCTAAGGGCTGTGTGTCAGATATCTTTGAAGTGAGGTTATATTGAACCAACACAATATTTTGTTTTGTTTTGATGAATTTGCAAGCTTTTGCAGTCTAAGCATGTCTCAGTCAAGCATAGTATCCACTATTCTGTATTTAGCTGGCCAACTTCATTCATTTACATGGTCTGCTGCTCCTTGAAACCAGGTGGTCTGTCATCTCTGAAAGAGTGGCTCCTATTTGCTGCACTTTGCATCTTATCCTCAAAACAGAACTGTGAGTTAGATATTAGCATCTCCTATTTATAAATAGGAGTAAACTGAGGCTCAAAGGGAAAAACCAGCCCAAGACAAGATAACTAACAAATATCACCACTGATGACTGAGCCTTAAGCCTGCACCCTAATAAGTTTCATTTTACTTGGTTCTGTCTGTGTCATCTGGCCCCTGGGCCTTTTCTGGAAATCTATAAAGGACCACTCGAGCCCACGACTTGGACTCACTCTTTCATTCGAACAACAAGACACCTTATTGGTTTTATTACAGATATCATCATCACCTAGCCCTCAGCGACTCAAGGTGTCATTATTTTGCCTTCCTTATACCCACTGTGTTAATTTCTGGACCCCAGGTTTTCAAGCCGTTGACAAATTCAGCGTGTCTATAATGTCTCCTTAGTAATTATTGAAGGAACTTGTTATATTTAGCCAAGAGAATACCTGGGGTGATACTAGCATAATATCTACGTTCAGATAGCTGAATACTCAAGAGTCGATATATGTCTGTGGTTCCGAAGGGCAAAGCCAGGCAGAGTAGGTCCTGCAGAAGAATGCCAATTAATCAGGGCTGCCCAGTAATCCTAATGTCAAACCCATGCCCCAGAACCTCGATTTCTCCCCAGACACCAACTGCAAGATCCTCCACGGGGATGTGGGATTTGAGTTTAGGCGCTTGCGTCCCTCTGCAGCCACAGGCCGCAGAGCCCGTCTCCAGGGACCCGCCCCCTCGCTCTCCGGGACGCTAGACGCGGGACGCCGTCTCCTGGCAACGCAGACGCGGAGCCTCAGCGCGCCCGCAGGCTCTTTGCTCAGAGCTCAGCCCTACATAGATCGGCTTCTGCCATGGCCTCCAAACAAACCAAAAAGAAAGAGGTGCATCGTATCAACTCGGCTCACGGATCGGATAAATCGAAAGAGTAAGGGACCTCTGCCTGCCCATCCCTCCCCTGGCCTACCCCGTCAGCATCACCACTAGTTCTGGGGCTGCCTCCCTGTAGCAGACTCTGCCAGGGCAGAAGTTTAGTGGCCTCCTCGCAGCTTGTCTTCTCTGGTAAACCAGATCCTGGAGGTGCTCGCTCTCATCCTTCTCTCTTGCCTGTCTTGACTCACTTCCTTTCCCAGCGCCCCTGATTTTCTTGCTTTGGGCGTTGGGCTCCCATGGGTGAATCTGCCACCCCTCCTCTTCTTCATAGCCCTCTCAGGCAGTTAGAAAGGCCATAGCTTTCCTAAGAAAGAGGCATATCTCAAATACTTCTGGTTAAAGCCACATCTGCATGGCCCCGGAAATGATACAGACAGCGAAGCACAGACAGACGTGGACACATTTCACCTTCATGGTGACTTGCTAGTTTGCATCTGCCCAGTCCAACGACTACGACCTTTGATCAGATATAATCAGACATAAAGCGGCTTCAAAACCTTAAAACAGTATAAATGTATAGTTCATATTACTAACGTTTACTCTGAGAAAGTAAACAGACCCTCGCTCAGGGAATTTTTATGGTGCCTTTGTCCTGGGCTGGTGTTAGGTGTTGTGTCTTAGGATGTACTTCCCCATGATTATTATTTTCTTTGGTCTGTTTCCCTAGAGATATCCAGTTATCCAAAGCATAGGACTGGGGCTGTTGTTTGAACTTACACCATTTCTAATGTTCATTCCCACTGTGAGAGAATCCCAGCTGCCAGCCCTGCTTCAGTGGGAGCATTCATGTTCTTCATGCTCTGTCTGATGGGGAGGGCGATGCAATCAATCATTTCAAATTGAATTCTTACATCGTTGATGCCTGTTTCTCAATTTCCTTCCCTGGCTGAAGAATTCCACATTGGACTGATCCCTATGATTCACTGATCCCTAGGATTTAAACTCTTTTTCTTTGTGAATTCTTCTCCCAGACTCATTCCCATGTCTGTGAATCTCTAGTCCCTCAGTTCTAACCTCTCTCATAAGCAGGTTTCCAGTTACCCAGCAGATAATCCATTCCTTTTACTAGCTTAAATTTTAGATATTACATATGTAAGTTATATTACATATATAATTTTATATGGATATTACATATGTAATTTTAATAGGATTGCTTTACTTCTGTGTACCAAAGTCAGGTCTTTTCAGCGTTGTCTAATGGCTTCCATTCCTCTAGGTCCAAGGCCGAGGAGGCCCTTCAGAATCAGGCCTCTATTACTTCTCTAACGTTACCTTCCACTAGCCTTCTCTCCACTCCCTGAGTCATCTCAGGATTGTTCCCACCGCAGGGCCTTTGCACTTGCTGTTTCCCCTACTGGAAAGCTTTTCTGCTCAAATATCCATATGGTTTTCCCTCTCCCCTCCTTCAGGAGTTTACCTAAATGTCATTTTCTCCTGTTAGCTTCTTTGGCCACCTGATTTAAAATTACAACCTCTACTTCTCTGCCAAAATAAAACAAAACAAAATGAAGCTCCCTGTCTTCCTTCACTGTTTTATTTTTTTCATTTACTTTTTTTTTTGCTCATTTAACATGCTATATATTTCACTTTTTAAACACTACATTTTTTTTTTCATTTGTCTTCCCAATAGGGAAGGCAGGGATTTTCCTTTTCTATTTTACATACTGTTGAATTCTTAGTACTTAGAGTAGTTCCAAGGTCATACATAGTAGGCACTCTAAAGGGTTTAGTGAATGAATGAATGACTCTCTTAACTAGGAGATATTAAAGGATTGCAAAAGAATTTTGAATACACCCCCACCACGCACACACACACATACACACACACACACACACACACACAAATAACTAAGTCACTGATGGTTACAAGTAATGCACATTGAAGGCTCACCACTCTTTAGGAGCTTCGGGAAAATCTTGGACTTTAATGAGTTTGTATCCTGAAAGAGATGTGACTGTTAACTCCCATAAAGAAACTTATCAAACCAGACACCATAAAACACATTACTTGCCCTGATCCTGTGATGGTTGTATTACACAATAGAAATTAGATCCCCACTGGTAAGATGCAAATTCTCTTCTTCCTAAGACTTCCTATTTCTTTTTGAGATGGTAATAAATGTCTAACATGTTTTTTTCTAGAAAATATCTGAATTATATCAATAAAAGTGTATGCATACATTTATGAAAATAGAAGAGGAAGGGCAAAGAGTTATTTTTAAAAAGCTAAGATTTATTAGATACTATTGAGCATCAAACACAAAATCATTAGATTTTTCTGCAGCATTAAGTGATTGGATGTTAAGTTCATTATAAATCAAGTCTATCCTCTAAGTTTAACTGAAAAACTAATCACAGAACCTAAGCTAACCCATAGATGTAGGACAAAGTGTTGTTCAGTTTGAGGCATAGGGATCAAAGTCTAGCAAGGCCCTAGTATGATTGTTATTTAAAATACACTGGGAGATTTAGAGTAAGTTTTCATGTCATTTTACCACACCTTGTGTTTACGTATCCAATAAATGCGACCAACTCTAACATGGTCCTGGATACAGAAATAAAAGAAAAAGTCTTCAGAGCCTTGAAAATGGCTATGCAATAGAATCTTACTCTCCTAGAGATGCCATCTCTGACAGCTCTCTTTTGCCCTAAAATTATGTGTCAGACTGGGAATAAGTGCCATGTTTGGCTTTTGCCCCAAATGGCAACTAGCACATTTAAAAAGTCACCATGTGTTTATTAAATGAGCTCATAGTTTTGTTATCCACCTTGGTTTTCATTCCTTCTGAATTTGATTGAAGCCCAATTCTCCTTCTCTTTCCTATTTGATCTGCTCTTGGCAAAGTTCAAAAACTGAGATGTTACAACTGATTATGGTAGAATCATCTATGTTCATATTCATAAGTAAATATAACTTTGAATCACCAAGAAAAATTATTCCAGGTAACTAAGCTGTAAATTTTTATATTAGATTAAACAATTTCTATTTTATCTATTTCCTAGTTCTCTGTATCAGCCAGTATGAAATCACTATTCTAGGATTCACTCGGGCATCAATTTTTGGACAATGGACAAGCCATTTTCTATTCTGACATTTAGTTTTCACTTCTTTAAAGGGAGGGTCCTTTAATTAAAATTGCTCTTACCCCAGCATGTCCTGTTCTCCCTTCCCTGCTTTATGTATTCCTCCAGTTCTAAACTTCCATGATTCTATCAGATATATTTTTTAACTTCACTGGGTCCATAATAAGTGAGGGGATTTTGTTATAGTAAAATGTTTAAAACCATGATTTAACTGATTGTTCTGTTATCATCTTTTAACATAACAATTTTTAACATAAGATAACTTTAACATAACATCACAACTGTCACAGATTATAACTCCTTGTCGGTATCTTAGTTTGAGCTGCTGTAACAGAATACCATAGACTGGGTAGCTTACACAACAAACATTTGTTTCTCACAGTTCTGGAGGTTAGAAGTCAACAAGCAGGGTGCCAGCATGGTCAGGTTTGGGGAAGGCTCTCTACTTCAGGGGTCCCCACCCGCTGGGGCTGCAGACCAGTACCAGTCCATGGCCTGTAAGGACCTGGGCTGCGCAGCAGGAGGTGAGAGGCAGGGGAGTCAACATTTCCGCCTGAGCTCCCCATCCTGTCAGATCATCAGCGGCATTAAATTCTCATAGGAGCGCAAATCCTCTTGCAAACTGTGCACACAAGGGATCTAGGTGGTGTGATCTTTACAAGAATCTAATGCATCCCCCTCTCCATCCATGGAAAAATTGTCTTCCACGAAACTGGTCCCTGGTGCCAAAAAGTTTGGGGATAGCTGCTCTACTTAATTCACAGATATCCGTCTTCTTGTGTCCTCACATGCTAGAGAGAGAAGGCTAGTTAGTTCTGTTACTTTTCTTATGAGGACCATAATCCCATCATGAGGTCCCACCCTTATAACCTAATTACCTCCCAAGGGCCCCATGTCCTAATACCATTCCATTGAGAATTAAAATTTTAAGATGTGTATTTTGGGAGAGGAGACACAGATATGCACTCTGTGATATAAACTAATAACAATTAGCAATTATAAACAAATTTAAATTAATTGATCAATCTAATTGATTTGAAATCTAATAGGTGCTACAAAGATTCATTCACCAATTAGATGCCACTGGAAGGATTTGTAGTGATATCAAGACAAAAATTTGATCTTCTGGGAAGTACTAAATATAATTCTTTGTGTATATCATAGACAAGACAACAGAGACAAAAGAAGTCATGCAGTTTAAGTACTGACAGCATTAATGCATACACTTTATACACTAAAATACTTGGAACCTTAATGGGAAGTTTGAGATAGGGACACAATTTGATATTTATACTCATAAAATTTTTTTCACTTTCAAAAGGACATTCAGACCAAGATTGAAAAACAGGTAATCTGTTAAACTAACAGGAACCATATAGCCTTGCAGATTTGTAATTATAAAATAATATTAAGCCTCTTTCAAAAACAGAATGAAATATATTTCATAATTTTCAAGTTAATCTAACTTACGACTAAAACAAACATCTAAATTTTATAGAATTTTCAAAAATGATCAACATGTCTCTCTATATGAAATTTGAAAATGATACTATTACAAAAGCTGAATTCAAGATTTAATACAACGAAAACAACATAAAATAAAGGAATAAATATCTTGCTGTCTATTAGATTAAGTGAATTCTTTCTTGGTTGTCTGAGGCCCAAAAGAGAGATGATCCAATGAAACTATGCAACAGAGGTTGGTAAGTAATATGTTCCTCTACCTGCAGCGTTCAGAAAAGAAACCTCCCCAGAGTCAGCAGGACACATTAGGGAGGTGCTCTCTGTAACCCCAGGTCCAGTTCACATAGCTCACACCAGAAGGCAGAGGTAAGAGGTGAAACTGTCAACAACCCAGGGGTCAACTGAGTGATTTCCCCAGGTGACCTGTGTGGAGCTCAACAACTATAGTCAATTAACAGATTTAAAAGGTCGGTTGGAGCAAGCATCCCCCAAAGTTCTACAATGTGGCCGAGGACTTTGATTGTACATTGTTCTTTTTTTAATAGTCATTCCAAATATTGTGAGATGCATTGTTACAGGAAGCCCCTTGCCCTCCTAAAAGCTACCCCACTTCTCTCTAAGGAGAATGGCCCAGTCCTCTCCCACGTCCACAAAGGGGAGGTGATAGCATTGCTTTTGTGTAAATTATGTAATGAAAATTTTTTAAATCTTCGCCTTAATACTTTTGTATTTTGTTTTATTTTGAATGATCAGCCTTTGTGGCTCCCCTTTTTTGTCCCCCAGCTTAGGATGTATGAAGGCTTTTGGTCTCCCTGGGAGTGGGTGGAGGCAGCCAGGGCTTACCTGTACACTGACTTTAGACTAGTTGAATAAAAGTGCACCTTAAAAATGAAAAAAAAAAAAAGGTCAACTTCAGTGACAGAAACTTTCCCAGAGAATAGCTTATTCTTTATGCTTATTTCCCAATTATTTATTGAGAATTGCCCATGCTTAACTCACTGGTAGGCCCTAGAGAATAAGGAATTCTGAAACATGATGCTTTCTGTCAAGGGATTTATACTCTGGGGCCAGGGAAGGGAGGATTCATATAGAAGTAACTAGGAAATATAGAGTAATGCCACATTTGACAGGAGAAACTTGTAGAAGTCATAGAAGGAATCATGCATTGGTGTGGGGGTAAAGTAGAGAAATCACGAGACTCCTAAAATGAGGGCTGTAGGAGTTAGAGGAGAGGAAGAACACTTCCAGCTGGGGCTGGTTTTTCATTGCCTCTGTCTAATAGCCCCTCTTCAATTTCAAAAGGCACATGTTAGTGGGGCAGTTAGTGCAGGCAGCAGGAATGTGGGGCACAGGTCATCCAAGTTGAATCATAAAGCATCTAAGATGAGTATCCAGCAGAATGACAGGGATAGATTAAGGAATTCAAACTATATGTAGTGGGGAAATACAAATGGTTTCAAATATCAAAATGGTGATTTATGATGTATAATTTGACAATTGCATGGAATTTATGCTGGATTAGGAATCAAGGTAGCAAGAAATAGTGATGGTCTGAGATAATGGGAGAATGCGTGATTCTTGGTCCTCCTGATGATAGTGAGGAACATATCAAAAGTGATGTGAGTGTGCACTGTGCACAGCAGATCTGTAAGGTGATTGTGGTCAAAGACTATACAAGCCAAATTTCCAGTCTCCAGTTGCAGTTTTAATATATGATGATGATGTCCAGACCAGGATGCCATCCTGTCTGAAAAAGAAAATAAACAGTGTGTAAATAAGATGCAGTGACAGATTTCTGAAGGCCTCGCCTTATTTATTTTGCATTCTCTCCAGGGCCTGAATATATATTTTATATTATATATTTCATAAAAATTGTTGTACTTCTGTTGTTGCTTCATGTGTTAACAAGCTCTGTTACTAAATTCAAGAAGGTTTAGGATTGTTATATGCACCCAGTGAATTTTCCTTTTTGTCATTATGAAATCACATTCTTTTATTACTGGTAATATTCTTTTCTTCTGAAATCTACTTTTTATGTTTCTTTTGTTTAGTGTTAACATGGCATATATTTTTTCATTCTTTTATTATTGATATCTTTATAAAGTAGATTTCCTGGAGATAACACGTAGTTGGTGGTATGGTTTGGACATTTGTCCTTTCCCAATATCATGTTGAAATGTGAGGTGTTTGGGTCATGGGAGTGGGTCTTTCGTGAGTTTCATGGTGCCTTCTTTGCGTTAATAAGTGAGTTCTTGCTCTGAGTTCACATGCAATATGGTTGTTTTTAAAAGTGTGGTTCCCCCCCTTTCTCGCTCCCTCTCTTGCCATCTGACATGCCTGATACTGCTTTGCCTTCTGCCATGAGTTAAAGCTTCCAGAAGCCAAACAGATGCCAGCACCACGCTTCCTATACAGCCTACAGAAACATTAACCAGTTAAACCGCTTTTCTTTATAAATTACCCCGTCTTCAGTGTGTGTTCCTAGCAATGCAATAATGGACTAATACAGTTAGATCTTGTTTTTTTTAATCAATTTGACATTCTGTTCCATATATTGGGTTAAATCACATTTAATGTGATTATTAATATTGCTAAAACTGTTTAAATTTATCATTTTGCTATTTGTTTTCTTTTTTTCTCTCTTTCTTGTGTTCTTATCGTTTTATTCCTCTGCTATATTTTGGATAAATTATATTTTAAAAATTCTACTTATCTCCTATATTGTTTTTTTGCTGTATCTATTTGTTTTGTTATTTTGGGTATTTCTGTACAGTTTATAATACATCACTTATCACACTCTACCCTCTTGTGATGTTATATCAACTCACATAGAATATAAAAAACATAATAGTATACTTATCAACTCCAAGCACTCTGCTATTGTCATCATATATTTGATGTTATGTATATTATAAACCTCGTATTACATCATCCGTTTATGTAAGCAGTTAATTATATTATAAAGATACTTTTAAATAAAATAACTTGTATGTTTTGCCATGTATTTACTATGTAAAATTATCTTTATTTGTTTGGCAGATCCATATTTCCATCTGCTATTATTTTTCTTCTGCTTGAGGCCTCCTTTTATGTTTTTATTGTGTTGACTATTTTCTGCTGATGAATGCTTTTAGCTTTTTCATGTCAGAAAAAAAGCACTTACGTCCCTTTTACTTCTAATAGACATTTTCAATAGGTGTAGACTTTTAGTATGACAGATTTCTTCTTTTCTTTCAGTTCTTTAAAGATGTTGCCCATTATCTTTTCATTTACATTGTGTTTTAATGAGAACTTTGCTGTTCTTTTCTTTTTTCCTCTGCATATAATGTTTATTTTTACCTTTAACTGCTTTTAAAATTTTCTTTTTACCACTGTTTTTAAGTTACTTCCTTGTATTGTAACTTGGCATGGTTTTTTTCAATATTTCTCGAGTTTGAGTTTTATTGAAACTCTTAAATCTGTAGGTTTATAGTTTTCATAAATTTTTAATGACCATTATTTCTTCAAGTAGTATTTTCTGTCTTTAATCCCTTCTTGGTGACAATAATTACACTTATATTCGACTACTTTAAGTTATGTCAGAATGTACTGATGCTCTGCTTATTTCCAATTTTTTTCTTTTATTTTTTATCTTCTAAAATTCATTAATCACCTACAATGTCTAATCCACCATTAATACTCTTGTTGTGTGTTTTCTGTCGTCTCATTTTAGTTTTTATTTAAGGTATTTCAATCATTTTTTTTTATCTTCCTTGTCTCTACTTAACATTTTGAAAATATGGAATTCAGATATTAGTTTGGTGCAAAAGTAATTGCTGTTTTTGCCACAGCAACTACTTTTTGCACCAACTAAATATAATAACTATATTAGTATGATTGTTAGTTAATTCTAACACCTGTGTCAGTTATGTGTTTAAGTCAATCATTTTTGTTGTCATTGTTTCTCTCCATTAGTCATATGTTCTTATATTTTTATGCCTGGTAATTTTTTATTTTATGACAGACATTATGATTTTATCTTATTGGATGCTGGATATTTTTGTAGCCTTATAAATATTCTTGAGTTTTGTGCTAGGGTACATTTAGTTGCTTAGAAACAGTCTGATTCTTTGATATCTTGCTTTTAAGATTTTTTACGTGGAACCAGAGCCATGTTTAATGTAGGGCCAATCATTCTCTGAGTGAGGCAAGATACTTCTGCCTCTCTAGGTGAAGCAAGATACTTTTCCCAGTATCGTATGGGGCTGGGCACAGTAATACTAGTTCTGGTTCAGCGTGAGTCCTCAGATTCTCTCAGGTACTTTTTTTCCCCTGGCTTTGGGTAGCTTCCTCATGCACATGTGCTAACAAGTACTTTGCTAAATATTCGTAGGTGACTCTATTAAGATCTCAGGAGTTTTATCTGTGAAACTCTCTTTTTTAGGATCCTGTCCTTGAAAGTCTACCTTGCTGTCCCCCAAACACTCATCTCCTTCTGTATGCAAGAAATATGCTGGGATTTGCCTGTGCTACCTTGCAATCTGAAAACTCTCTCAAGGCCATATGTTGTGGTCGTTAAAGGGCTCACGTCATTTGTTTCTCATCTTTCAGGGACCAATGACTTGCATCATTTCATGACCATGTCTTTAAAATCAATTTCCTGTATTTTGTCCAGATTTTGGGTTGTCTTAGGTGACAAAAATCCAGTCCTTGTGACTCTAACTAAGATGGAAGTGATATTCCTCAGGCTTATTGTTTAAATTTTATATTTGTTTTTAAATATTAAGATGATAGATTTTAAAGTCATATTTACAAGCATGTATTCACAAATAATATATCACACGTTTGGATAGAAGTTTTTTATTAAATATGGAATCTCAAATTGAATATAATTGGCATTGTATATTATATTTTTTAAAATTATTTTTTCTTTATTAGAAACATCTCCATATAAGAATTTTCATTAGAAGAGTGCAACTTTCAGATCTGATGAAAATGACCTTAAATTTTTTAAATTATTATCATTATTGTGCTCATTTTTAAGTTGTATTTCAACTTCAGTGTTCCTCAAGCTTTACATTTGGAAACACCGTAAATATTAAATAATATATATCTAAGAATAAAATGTTTATCTCTATATAACGAGCAAAGTCAACACTGACTAGAAAACAAAGTTCAAACTCCTCAGCAAGGCCCTCAGTGAGGAGCTTCCTGCCTACCTTTTGTTTTTCTTTAACCTTATTTCCTCTTCCCTGCGTTATACTATAAGCTTGCATAGTAGTGAACAGCTTATAGAACTCTGCACCTATTCGGCTGTTTCTTGCCTCTGCACCGTCTCGTATGCTGTTCTTTTCTCTTAGTGATGCCCTTTCTTCCTTTTTTAACTTGGAAAATTTGTAGTTATCCTTCGAGGCATGTCAGATGCTATTTTCTGTAAGAAGTTTCTCTGAATTGCCTCACACTGGGCACAATGCCCCCTTCTTTATCACCTGGGAAAGCATCCATCTCTGCACACACCATTTCATATTGAAATTATCTGTCTACATGTTTGCATTCCTAAAAAATTCAGAAAGATTTAGGAACTGGCAATACGGGAAAATAAATGTTACCAAATTTAAGAAAATTCAAACCTGAAATAACTGGAAAATCAGAGTTACTCACAAAGTTAATTTATTTACATAGCAATATGCCCAGATACTAGTAAATTATTTAATTCATTAAAATTGCAAATTGTATTAAAACGTTCAAAAATAATATATTATAAAAGTATAAGGTTAAAGGCCCTTCCACATACAGTGAGTTTAAATATTGAAATATTTAAATATTGAAAAATCATCTTATTCTCAGAATTAATGAGATCAGAATAATGTACTCTGAATACTTAAAAGATCTCAACTATGCTAGAGCAGTGGGTGTATTCTGCCAGTGGACTTCAAAGGCAACGGTGCTGAGAGTTTCAAAAGCAAGAGTTTACGTGGTCATTTGAAGTCCACTTCACCTTGAGCTGCATTTCAGCTTTGTTTATGTTGTGTGTATAACACTGTAGGTGATCTATTGGGCTAGTACGAGACACCTCTAATGAGAGTCTTTTTAAGTCATCTTCAATGTAGATGGACACGTATTTGATGCGTTACAAGGAAAGTAGGCCAATTAGAGATAAAGCTTAATAGCTTCAAGGAGGGAGCTGGAAGATTTACTTACACCTGACAGTGAAGAAGCAAAACATAATCTTAGTAAAGCCCTTATATTTACGAAATGATATCTTCCTTTAAATAAATAGATTTTCAGATTTTTAGCTTTCCGAATGAAGTAATTTTATGCTGGTTTTGATGGACAAAATCACCAATTTATTTTTATCTGTAGGCTTGTATCAATACTCTATAAAACAGAGATGTTGTAATATGCTAATTTATGCCTTGATTTTTCCATTAATACTATGAAAAAAGCTTCATTTTTCCCTGAAAACTATTCTAGTCATCCTTACTCCTTTATAATACATTCTTACATGCTACTTAGGAACCCTCTTTAACAATGTATAAATTTTCAGACTTTCTTTTCTAGGATGATATTAGATTAATATTTTAAAAGAATAACAACACCTATAAATGTGTGTATAAAGAAAAAAGCTGGCTAGGCGCTGTGGCTCGTGCCTATAATCCCAGCACTTTGGGAGGCAGAGGCAGGTGGATTATCTGAGGTCAGGAATTCGAGACCAGCCTGGCCAACATGATGAAACTCCACCTGTACTAAAAATACAAAAATTAGCTGGGCATGGTGGCAGGCGCTTGTAGTCCCAGATACTCAGGAGGCTGAAGCAGGGGAATCACTTGAACCCAGGAGGCGGAGGTTGCAGTGAGCTGAGATCACGCCATTGCACTCCAGCCTGGGCAACAAGAGTGAAACTCCATCAAAAAATAAAAATAAAAATAAAAGAAAGAAAGAAAGCTGGGCAGGATTGCACATGCTTGTAGTCCTATCTACTTGGGAGGCCAAGGTGGAAGGATCATTTGTGCCCGGGAGTTAGAGGCCAGCCTGACAAAATAGTAAGGCCATAAAAAAAGAAGAGAATACAAATTCTTATAAATGTGTATATAAAGAATAAAATCCAGGCATGTTGACACTCCCTGCTACTTGGGAGGCTGAGGTAGGAGCATCATTTGTGCTCAGGACTTAGAGGCCAGCCTGGGCAACATAGTGAGACCCTGCATCTTAAAAAACAAACAAACAAACAAAAAAAGAATAAGGATCTTCAGGATCCAGAAGTGAAGAGAAAAATTGATGATCAGAGTGCTATGGCTCTGAGGGAAGTCCTCATCAGTCTTAAAAAATTGGAATCTTTTGTTTCAATATATACAGGACATGGTCTTGTGCCCAAAGGAGGAAAGGAAGTATTCCAACCTTAGATGAAAATATGGCTTTCCAAGAGTTTAATTCTCTTTAAAGAGATGAATGAGAAAATCCACCTAAGCACAGAAAGATTATAAGAAAGATAACTTTTCCCTGAGACTTGCGTGCATTTGTGACTTGCTTTTACATTATCTGTGGGTTCCTGGATGGCTTATTCATTTGGGATTTCTGACAGAAGAAAACTCAATGTTATATTGAAAGAACATCTTCTCAACACAAGATTACCTTGGAGGAAGAGGATTGGAGGAGAAGAAAACCCTGATAAGGTCATAATTAAAGAATATACAAACTATTGGCAAAAGTCATAACAAACAAGAGAATCAAAAGTTGAAAATTTAAGACAATAGAAGAATAATCTGTAATATAGCATACAAGTGCTTATGATTAAAGATATGAAAGAGGAAATCCAAATCCTAAGAGTATAATTGCACTCTCTATTTGAGCCAATGCTATAGTATCAAAAAACCAAATCTCAGTGACTTAACACTACAAAGAATATTTCTCATTCATACCAGAGTGTGACCAGGTATGTAGTGTTGGCTTTGCATGTGCTGAATAAGAGTTCCTGACTCCTTTCATTTTGTGTTATAACCATTTTGTAAGGTGTCCTTATAGGACTCAGACAGACATTGAGCAGGAAGAGAGGGAGAAGTATCTCACAGAATGTTTATGAACCCAAAGCTGGAATACAACATAACGTAGTGCTAGCCAAACTGCAAAAGAAATGGAAACAGGATCGGTAGGCCTCTGGTCAATCTCTACCTACATATAAAAATTTGACAGAGATTCAATTAGATATTATCAGAAATGTAAATTATAGGCATTCATTGTTTCATTTCATATAAATAGATGATAGAGAGATCAATTTATTACTTTGTCCAGGTACCATCCCAGTTACTGGAGATGGAGGAAATGAACAAAAAATCCAATGTTCCTACCACGGTGGAATTTACAAAATCCTACCTGCGGAGGCACACCGTGAGCACATAAATAAACGATTAGTGAGAGTATTGAGTAGTATAAAAATGAAGCAATATGAAATGATGCAGAGAAGTGCCTTGCTATAATAGGGTGTTCAGGAAAGTCCTCCTCCAGCCCTCACCTCCAGGAAGTGATATTTGAGAGATGTTTCCTTGTTGCTAAATTCAACATTTACTTGTTTTCACTTTATCATGCTTGATCTGTTAGCTGCATTTAGGTCTCCTGCTCATGTCCTCATTAAAAAAAAAAAAAAAAATACTTCACTTGGTTTCCAAGTTATCGCCTTCCACTGTGTTTTTCATACCTCAGTGTATTAGTTTCTTATGGCTGCTAGAATAAAATATCACAAACTTAATGGCTTCAAACCACATACATTCACTGACAAATTCATTTGGAATTCTCGAGGTCACAAGTCCAAAATGGGTCTCACTGAGCTACCAACAAGGTTTCAGCAAGGCTGCCTTCCTTTCTGTAGGCTCTAGGAGAAAATCCACTTCCTTGCCTTTCCAGCTTCTGGAACTTGACCACTTTCCTCTGCTTGTGGCCACTTTTCTCTGTCTTCCAAACCCAGCAATTTTCCCTTTTTGCTTTCTTCAGTAGTCACTTTTCCCTCTAACCTCCTCCGACTCCTTCTTCCACTTTTGAGCACTCTTGGGGTTACTCTGGGATCCCCAGATAATCCAGGATAATCTCTCCATCTCAAGGTACTTAATCACATCTACAAGCTTCCGTTTTCCATGGAGGGTAACATATCCACAGCTTCCAGGGACTAAGATGGGTATGTATTTGAAGTAGGGGTTGGTGGTTATTCTGTCTGCCACATTCAGTGACTGCTTTCTTTTCTTAGTGTTCACAGTTATTTCCTCCTAATCTCTCTGACCCTTACATATAGAGTACCAGGGCAGAAATACAGCTCTGTTGATTACTAGAGTATTGAAATATTTTTATATTTCTCGGTAAGTAGTCTTAAAAATTACCAATAACTCTTGAGTTCCAGACATTTCTGCCTTTTGCCCTAGGTCCCTGACTTTCCCTGAGGACTTTAAAGCTTTGTTCCTGCTACATAAAATACAGAATAAATGTCTGGCTTAGTTGGAGGCTTTGAAGACACTGACCCAGCATTGTGGTCAGGGTCCATTTAGAATTGTTCTTGCTCAATCTATACCAGCTGCTAGCATCCCTGGGTGTGCCCCTTCCTTAAGTAGTTATTTTCTTGATGATTTCATCCAGTCTTAAGACTTTAAATACCACCTAGATGCTGATGACTCTCAGAGTTTCAGTTGTTGTCCAATTTTTTCTCCCAAACTTCAGAATCTGACATCTAATTACCTACTCAGTATCCTCAAGGCTGTATTTTTGGCATCTAAAGCACAATCTTATTTATCAGTGCACTGCTGCTTTATGCCCCCTGCCTCAATTTTTCTTCATACCACGGTCTTCTGTTGATAAGGAAATATCAACTTATCTGCTTTCTCTATCTTAAAGTACATGCAGAATCTATTTCTTGCCTTCTCTTCAGTCACCAAGCCAGTCCAAACCCCCATTAGTTCTCTCCTCCTAATTCAAAGCATTTTACATTGTCTCCCTTCTTCCTCTGGTCTTTTTCAACATAGCAGCAAGAATGATCATCAAATTCTAATAATACCATTTTAGACCCCTGCTCAGAACCCTCCTTTGGCTTCTTATCTCACTCAGAATAAAGACCCTCCCCCCGCCTTAGATCAATCAACTTCCATTGCTTTTCCTCCCATTCACACAGCTTAAGGCACACTGACCTCCGTATTATTCTTAAACTAAGTCAGGATGTCCTCTGCACCTGGAATACTCTTCCTTCCTGTATCTGGAGCATTCTTTGATGGATAGTCACATAGCTTGATCCCTCACTTTCTTTTATTATTTAAATATTGCCTTACTATAGACATTTTCCTTAACCATTGTTTTAAAAACTGAGTACCTTAACTCATCAGTTCCCCTGTACTGTGTTATATTTCCCTTTAGGAGTTTCCTGTTTGAATACAATCACATACCTCATAACAACTCTTTGGCCACTGATGAGCCTCATATATGAGAGTGGTCATCTAGTAAACTAAGGCTAATTTATTATTGAAGAAAGAAATTGTTTTTACAAATTTAATGTAGCCTAAGTGTACAATATTTATAAGGTCTTCAGTAGTGTACAGTAATCTCCCAGGCCTTCACAGTCACTCTCAAATCACTGACTCATTAAAAGCAACTTCCTGCAAGCTCCACTCATGGTAAGTGTGCTATACAGGTGTACCATTCTGTTTTAATTTTTATACCGTGTTTTTACTGTATTTTTCTATGTTTAGATGTGTTTGGATACACAGGTGCTTACCATTGTGTTACAGTTGCCTGCAATATTCAGGACAGTAACAGCTGTACATGTTTATAGCCTAGGAGCAATAGACTGTACCATCTAGCCTAGCTGTGTTGCAGGCTATACCAGTTGTGTAGTGTGCTTACTAGGTTTGTGTAAGCACACGCTGTTGTTTGAAGAACAACAAAATTGCCTAACAATGGATATCTTAGAATGTATCCTTGTTGATAAGCAGTGTGTTACTGTATACTGTATATTTTACTTAAATTATGATATTTAATTTGTATCTAGAAACCACTGGGATATAAGCTGTATAGAGATTTTAGTCTGTCTTTTTTTTAACTGCTTATCCCACCCACTCTCTATAGGCAGGGTTTTAGCCTCACAAGTCGTTAAAAACTTGAACATTAAATAATATACCCATTTTACACTTTAAAAATCATGAAAATGAACAAAAAGTAGCATTCAAGGTTTAGCAATATGGGAATTGTAATACACATATATTTAAAGTAGGAAACAAGCCCAACTTTTCAGTAGAAAAATAGTCAAAATCTATCACAAACCTTAAATATGCATACACTTTGGTATAGGAAGGCTCCTCATTAAAATCTATTGTAACAAAATAATGTGAATGTACACAAAGATTTTGCAATAAGAACAACCACCATAGTCTTGTTTATGAAAGTGAAAAATTTAAAAATTTTAAAAATCGACCCCCCTCCAAATTTCCAAATATAGAAGCTTAGTTAAATGAAATAAGGTATATTTGTACAAGAGGATCTTATACAATCCTAAATTAGTATTTAGATAAATATTTAAAACTTGAGAAATATTAACAATGTGCTGATGAAGTGGTAAAAAGCAGTTTATACAAAGTATATGCAAAATGATTTAATTTTTGAAAAAATATATGTAGACTGATAGATATATAGATGGGATTCTATATATCAGTCTGAGAATACAGCTATTTATCAACTATATGTTGTTTGTGTTCATGACATTTGATAATACTGTATATCTTTTTTTAAAATTCTTACATCAGTAAGTAGGGACTAAGGCTCCACTTTAGCTTATGAAATAAACTCTTTGGGTTTATTTTAGTCTTTAGAAACTTAATATGTAGAAGCTGCCTAGCTACAAGTATGATTGTATTAAAAATGTAGTTAGTATGACTCAGCTGAGAAGACAAATTTATGTTGTGCAGTTAATCCAATATTTGATCTCAGAGATTTTAATTAAACCTAACCCACCCACTCTCTGTCTCTGTCTAGTTTCTATCCTTTTGGCAGTAATGTACAATCTGGTTCGATTGAACAAAAGAAGGGGAAATTCCCAATCTGGCCAGAGTGGAGTGAAGCTGACATAAATTCAGAAAAGTGGGATGCAGGCAAAGGTGCAAAAGAAAAGGAGAAAACAGGAAAAAGCCCTGTATTTGTAAGTAGATGTGAATGTGACTAGGTTTCATTTTGGTTTTTAATTTTATAATGGAATGAGATTTGTAAACATAAATAGGTATTCATTCTTCTCCATAATCTGCATTCAAAAGGGAAATTTTTTATTTGCGTATCGGCCCCACCTCCCAACACTCCCACTTTGTCTTTCCAAGCCTTAGTCCTGATCTTTGGTGAATCATATTTGGGTAAATTGGAAGAAAGAGATATTACCAAAGAATCATAATGAAATAAAGGAAAAATTAAGAGATAGGGCAGGTTAGCCAGTCAACCTTGGACAGAGTTTGGAAACAGGCATTTATAAAGAGTAGTTAAGAAAATGAAAATCCACAGTGGACTCGGAAGCTGTGACCGGGAGATAATAGGAAAGATAATTTTTTAAAAGAAATGTTAACTGTGAGATGAAAACTGGATTCCTCCTCGTATCTCCTCAAGATATGTGAATAAAGATCCTCACTGCTCTTCGTTTACTTTTTGTCACATAAACATGGCATGTCCCTGATATTGGCGCTAAAATGTAGAATTTCTGCGTTTTCCAATTATATTACTTTATGTTATTTTGCCTATTTAAAAATGTTTATTTCTAAAGACTTTGAAGTTGAGGCTATGGGTCTGACTTTCATTTAAAATATGACCTATTTATTGGGTGCAACAATTCATTTAAAAATATTTATAGAAAACAATATAATTTTCAAGACATAAACATAAGTGCCAGAAGGGTTTAGTTGAACTTTACATAAAGCATTCGGAAATAGTAAACCTTAGCATGACGTTTTGTTCACAAAATATTGTATCACAAATTGCATGATTCATATTGGTCAATTTGTTAACAAAAGGTACTCAAGAAAGGTATTGCTGACTCTGTTAGCACCTAAACAATTTCCAAATTAGCAACAGGTAAGGGAGCAAATTCTTTGCACCACATCTAAAATGATTATGGAACTTCTAGATGCAGAGGGCTTTGAATTCTCTGGGTTCAAATGAAAATTGGCATATTCTATGTATTTTTTTCAGTGATTCAAAACTTATGGAGAGAGAGAAAGAGAGAGAGAGTGTGTGTGTGGGTGTGTGTGGGCATGGGTGTGTGTGGGTGTGGTAAAACCTAGGATAGAACCTTACTTTCCACTTCCAGTCTGTCACAATCTCATCCATGGCTCTTGAAGTAGTAGCTTCTTCACTGGAGTGAGTGGTGGACAGTGTCCAAGCCTTGTGATTGCATCTGCATGAAATGGTTGCATGGTAGCTCTTAGCCCTGATTTGCAGCATCCATATTTTATTAAGATTAATTTCCTTAAGCATCCAACTATAACAAGTATCCTGGGAGTTTTGCAGAAGGCCGCTTCCCTAGATATGAGGCTAGTCATCAGGAAATCAGCCTCAGATGAATTCACCCTTCCCTCTAAGTTCAGAGAAAGGTCTCACTTCTTTAGCTAAATGATGAGAACTAAAGGATGTGATGGGTGAATCAAATTGTGAATATATTATGCAGTACTGTAAGGTTATTATAAGGGACACAGATGAGAAAAATAATGTGGAAAGATTACCCTTAACTTCTTAATGAGGGAGGCCCAAATCCTGGGGAAAGGGAACCACAACAAGATCAGTTCCACATTCACCTTGTTCTTTGTTTATTTATTTTTTCCTCTCTCAAGTACATTTATTAATTCAAGGCATGAAGATTAGGGATCAAGCACAAAGTAGTGTCCTGGGACCTGTATCAGTTTCTTGAGCTGGAGAGACAAAGGATATTGCCTAGGGCTGCTAAAGCAATCCAAACTCGAACCAAAACCCCAGGGCTAATGGCAGAGAAACAATCTCAAAATTTTGCATATAATTTTATTTTAAGATATATACTCAACTCCTAAACTATGTATGAAGGATAAGCTATGGAGCAAATGAGTAAACAGCAGCAGCTTGAAGGCAAAATAAAAAACGATTTAATGGTACTTTGGAGAGAAATTTAGGAACATCAAGCTAAAGGGACCCCAATAAACACTCCAGCTTTTTTAGACAGTGCACCAGACCAGTTACAGCATTCTGTATAAAGTAAGGGAAAACCAAAGTTACACCAGCCCTACCAAATCCTGAAACCCAGTGTTGACTGAGTCAGGTACATCTTGTACTCTGCCTGCCAAAAGGAAATAAATTCTCCTCTCTGGAATAACACATCATTATCTAGAGCCCATATTAATTTTTATACTCAGTGTGTATTATTCATTAAAAATTATTAAGCATGTGAATTCTACCAGATGTACAAAGACAAGCTTCTACCATTCTTACTGAAACTATTCCAAAAAATTGAGGAGACACTCCTCCCCAACTCATTCCATGAGAACATCATCATCCTGATAACAAGCATGACAGAGTCACAACAACAAAAAAAAACTTCAGGCCACTATCATTGATGAACATCGATTCAAAAATCCTCAACAAAATACTTGCCAACCAAATCCAGCAGCACATCAAAAAGCTAATCCACCATGATCAAGTAGGCTTCACTCCCAGGATGCAAGGTTGATTCACAATAAATGTGATTTATCACATAAACACAACTAAAGACAAAAACCACCTGATTATCTCAATAGATGCAGAAACAACTTTTGATAAAATTCAATACCCCTTGATGTTAACCTTTTTCCCATTTGCAAAAAAGTGCAGCTCACTTCCAGCATTCATTTAATTTTACATAAACATACTCTTTGAGGCTGATGCAAATCTGACTGATTTTCAATGTGAAAATAAAACATAAAAAGCTGTTCTTACAGCAAAGACTTGGAACCAACCCAAATGTCCAACAATGATAGACTGGATTAAGAAAATGTGGCACAGATACCCCCATGGAATACTATGCAGCCATAAAAAACGATGAGTTCACGTCCTTTGTAGGGACATGGATGAAGCTGGAAACCATCATTCTCAGCAAACTGTCGCAAGGACAAAAAAGCAAACACCACGTGTTCTCACTCATAGGTGGGAATTGAACAATGAGAACACATGGACACAGGAAGGGGAACATCACATACCGGGGCCTGTTGTGGGGTGGGGGGAAGGGGGAGGGAGAGGGATAGCGTTTGGAGATATACTTAATGTTAAATGCTGAGTTACTGGGTGCAGCACACCAACAAGACACATGTATACATATGTAACTAACCTGCACGTTGTGCACATGTACCCTAAAACTTAAAGTATAATTTTAAAAAGCTGTTCTTAGAGTTATTTCTAAACAGAACAACAGAACTTGTCTCTAATCTTAATGTAACAGAAATGTATATGATGATCAGTTTAATAATTTTCATCATGTGATAAATTTCAAAGCACAGCACAACACAAAGTGGAGCATCACCTTCTGCAAAAAAAAAAAAAAAAAAAATGCATTTCTCTCCAGATGGTCTTGCCATCCTTGCTGTTGTGCAAGCCTCAAACTTAGCAGTGACTACTTGGATTTCATTTCATTTCCCTGATATTGGTAATAGGCTTTTGGGCAAAATGATTTCCAGACAGGTGAAGAGGTGTGGCATCACCAGAACAGGGTGACCTTGAAGATGTTGCTGCCCTGGCTTGTGATGCTTTTCCAGCATTTTTTTAATCAACAGGAATCTGAGGTTTAAATGGCTAATCATGTGCTCAGGATTGTCCTTCTTGAACAGGATGTAGGAATTCAGTGCTTTGATATTTAGAGGTGGCGAAAGAATTTCTTATACCAAACGTGTTTTATCTTGGGATAAACACTGCAACTGCAAGCACTGCTGGTGAGTATTCTTGGGTGCAAATGGGAAATGGTTAAAAACTCTCAACAAACTAGGTATGAAGGAACATACCTCAAAATAAAAAGAGCCATCTATGAAAAACCCACAGTGAACATTATACTGAATGGCAAGAACTGGAAGCATTCCTCTTGAAAACTGGCACATGACAAAGATGCCCTCTCTCACCGCTCTTATTCAACACAGTATTGGAAGTCATCCAGAGAAATCGGGTAAGAAAAAGGAATAAAGGGCACCCAAATAGGAAGAGAGGAAGTCAAACTATCCCTGTTTGCAGATGACATGATTTTATATCTAGAAAACCCCATAGTCTCAGACCAAAAGCTTTTTCAGATGGTAAACAACTGCAGCAAACTTTCAGGATGCAAAATCAGTATACAGTGCTCACTTCAGCAGTGCATATACTAAAATTGGAATGATACAGAAAAGATTAGCATGGCCCCTGCACAAGCATGCCTCCTGCACAAGCATGGCACACAAATTCGTGAAGAGGTACATATTTTTAATTAAAAATCTAACTTCACAATTGAAATAATTAGAGAAGCTAGAACAGATTAATCCCAATGCTAGCAGAAGACAAGAAATAATGAAAATTAGAGCTGAACTGAAGGAAATTGACACATGAAAAACAATTTCAAAGATCAACAAATCCAGGAGTTGTTTTTTTGAAAAAATTAATAAAATAGGCCACTAGCTAGACTAATAATGAAGAAAAGAAAGAAGATCCAAATAAACACAATTAGAAATGACGAAGGGAATGTTACTACTGACCCCACAGAAATAAAAACAGCTATCAGAAACTACTACAAACTCCTCTATGCACACTACAAAACCTAGAAGAGATGGATAAATTCCTGGACACATACACCCTCCTAAGACTGAGCCAGGAAGAAACTGTTTTCCTGAACAGACCAATAACAAGCTCTGAAATGGAATCAGTAATAAAGGGCCTACCAACCAAACAAAAGCCCGGGACCTGATGGATTAACAGCTGAATTCTACCAGATGTAGAAAGACTAGCTGGTACCATTTCTACTGAAACTCTTCTAAAAAATTGAGAAGGAGGGACTCCTCCCCAAGTGATTCTATGAAGCCAGCAACATCTTGATAACAAAACCTGGCAGAGACACAACAAAAAATGAAAACTTCAGCCCAATATTCTTGATGAACATCAATGCAAAATTCCTCAACAAGATACTTGCAAATCGAATCCAGTAGCACATCAAAAAGCTAATCCAACATGATCAAGTAGGCTTCATCCCCAGCATGCAAGATTGGCTCAACATATGCAAATCAATAAATGTGATTCATCACATAAAACTAAAGACAAAAACCACGTGGATATCTATATAAATGCAGAAAAGGCTTTTGATAAAATTTGACACTGCTTCATGTAAAAACCTCTTAATAAACTAGGTATTGAAGGATCATACCTCAAAATAATAAGAACCATCTATGATAAACTCACAGCCAACATTATTGAATGGGCAAAAGCCAGAAGCATTCTCCTTTGAAAACCACCATAAGACAAGGATGCCCTCTCTCACCACTTCTATTTAACATAGTATTGGAAGTCCTAGCCAGAGCAATCAGGCTAGAGAAAGAAATAAATCACATCCAAATAGGAAGAGAAGAAGTCAAACTATCTCTGTGTGAAGACGACATAATTCTATATCTAGAAAACCCCATAGCCTTGTCCAAAAAGCTCCTGCAGCTGATAAACAACTTCAGCAAAGTTGCAGGATACAAATTCAATGTATAAAAACCACTAGTATTCCTATACACCAACAATAGCCAAAATGAGAGCCAAATCAGAAAGGCAATCCATTCACAATTGCCACAAAAGGAAGAAAATACCTAGGAATTCAGCTAACCAGGGAGGTGAAACATCTATACAAGGAGAACTACAAAACTGCTCACCCGGGAAAACATTCCATGCTCATAGATAGTAAGAATCAGTATCATTGAAAAGGCTATACTGCCCAAAGCAATTTACAGATTCAATGCTATTCTTATCAAACTACCAATGACATTCTTCACAGAACTAGAAAAAACTATTTTAAAGTTCATGTGGAGCCAAAAAAGAACCTGAATAGCCAAGGCAATCCTACGGGAAAAAAAAAAAAAAAAAAGCTGGAGGAATCGCGCGACCTGACGTCAAACTATACTATTATACAAGGCTATAGTAACCAAAGCAGCATGGTACTGATACGAAAACAGGCACATAGACGAATGAGGCAGAGTAGAGAGCCCATAAGTAAGGCCACACATCTATGGCCATCTGATCTTTGACAAAACTGACAAAAACAAGCAATGAGGAAAAGACTCCCCATTCAATAAATGGTGCTAAGATAGCTGACTAGCCATATGCAGAAGATTGAAGCTAGACCCTGTTCTTACACCATACACAAAAATCAACTCAAGATGGAATAAAGACTTAAATGTAAAACCCAAAACTATAAAAACCCTGAAAAACAACCTAGGCAATACCATCCTGGACATAGAAATGGGCAAAGATTTCATGACGAAGCCACCAAAAGCAATTACAACAAAAGCAAAAATTGACAAGTGGATCTAATTAAACTTAAGAGTTTCTGCACAGCAAAAGAAACTATCAACAGAGTAAACAGACAAATCACAGAATGGGAGAAACTATTTGCAAACTGTACATCTGACCAAGGTCTAATATCCAGTATTTATAAGGAACTTAAACACATTTACAAGAGAAAAACAAACAACCACATTTAAAAGTGGGCAAATGACATGAATAGACATGAACTTCTCAAAAGAATTCATACGTGCAGCCAACAAGCACATGAAAAAAGCTCAATATTACTTATTATTAGAAATACCATTTCACACCTATCAGAATGGGTATTATTAAAAAGCCAAAAAAGAACAGATGCTGGTGAGGTTGCAGAGAAAAAGGAATGCTTATACACTGTTGGTGGGAGTGTAAATTAGTTCAACCATTGTGGAAAGCACTATGTCAGTTCCTCAAAGAGGTATAACTAGAACCACTATTTGACCCAGCAATCCTATTACTGGCTATATACCCAGGGGAACATAAATCATTCTACCAGAGACTCATGCATGTGAGTGTTCATTGCAGCACTATTCACAATAGCAAAAACATGGAAGCAACCTGAATACCCATCAATGACAGAATGAATAAAGAAAATGTGGTACATATACACCATGGATACATATATACCATGTGGTAGGTATATACTATGAAAC
The DNA here is from genome assembly GCF_006542625.1 of Nomascus leucogenys. Classification (NCBI taxonomy): domain Eukaryota; kingdom Metazoa; phylum Chordata; class Mammalia; order Primates; family Hylobatidae; genus Nomascus; species Nomascus leucogenys. The sequence goes on from NC_044383.1 coordinate 132,672,369, forward strand.
CATAAAAAAGAACAAGATCATGTCTTTTGCGGGAACATGGATGGAGCTGGAGGCTATTATCTTTAGCAAACTAATGCAGGAACAAAAAACCAAATACCACACGTTCTCACTTCTAAGTGGGAGCTAAATCATAAGAACTTATGAACACAAAGAAGGAAACAACAGACACTGGGATCTACTTGATTAGGAAGGCTAGGAAGAAAGAGAGGAGCAGTAAAGATAACTATTGGGTACTGGGCTTAATACCTGGGTGATGAAATAATCTGTACTACAAACCCCTGTGACATGAGTTTACCTGTATAACAAACCTTCTCATGCACCCTCAATTATAAAATTAAAGGGTTTTTTTTTAAATTACCAGACATGAAAAGAAACAGAATCAAGCGACTGAAAACCAATAGAAATTGATCCATGAACATCTTAGATTTTGGCATTGTTAGATATAGGACTTTAAAACAACTAAATATTTGCAATAAAGGAGGGGAAAATGATGTGAGGAAACCCCAGAAGTTCCTGGAAATTCAATCAATTTTTCGATGACTCGCTTTTTGAGAATCTTGACTGGATGTTGGCGTACACTTTGTCTTCATTCAAATTATTCCAGTATCTTAAAGGTGACAGTAAACTACATCTTCCAGATAAACATATATACTTATAATGTTCAAACTATACACAATGCCCTCAAATAAAACCTGTTTCTCAGGCCACACCAGCCTTAGGGTAAAAACGTGATTACTATGAAAATCACAAAACAGTACTTATGTCTTCCTGTCCTTATTAACTCAGGTGAAACTTAGTCGCTCTTTTTCCTATGCAGATGTTTATATTCCTCAGGCATTTCATTTATACCCTGACAATTTTAATGTTTTTTTTTGTAAGGACCTTTTAAATTCTTAGAACTCTTACATAGTACTTACCTGAAGCATTTCTAACTTACTAGATTGCTAGCATTTGAGAGAACACATTTGGATATTATTCTTTCTCCAGAGCTCACTAATTGACCCATAATAAGAGTTCAAAAATTAATGAATTAATTGCATTCTTGGGCATTTATCCCAGATAAATGGAAACTTATGTTGTACAGATGTTCACAGCAGCTTTATTGGTAATAGCCCAACCCTGGAAACATCCCAGATGTTCTTCAATAAACAATTGATGAACAAACAAATGTCTTTACATGAAATACTACACAGCAATAAACAAGAACAAACTATTGATACCTGAAACAACTTGGATAAATCTCCAGAGAATTATACTGGCAGAAGAAAAGCCAATCCAAAAGATTTCATACTTCCTTACAATTATACTACAAATGGTGGGATTTCATCTATATAACATTACTGAATGTTATATAGACATTCAGTACAGAATGACAAAATTATAGAAATAGAGATCAGAGAAGTTGTTGCCAGGTGTCAGGGATGGAGTATGGGATGGGGAGTGGAAGCATAGGTATGGCTATGAAAAAGCATAGGAATGGTACTTGTGGTAATAAAACTGTTCTCTATCTTGACTGTCAATGCCAAGATCCTGGTTGTGATACTGTATTACAGTTTCACAAGATGGTACAATTGGAGAAATTCGGTAAATGGCATATAAGAACCTATTGTATTATTTCATACAGTTGTATATGAATCTATAATTATCTTAAAGGAAAGAAATTAATTTTAAAAATAAATAAATGAAAATCAGGTCAAACATCCAAGTTTTATTTACATATAATCTTGTTTATGATTCTAACAGTTGAAAATTAAATAAATATTTTTAAATCTTCTCCATTCAGGTAAAAAAAATTTTTTTCAATGGAGAATGTGGCCATATCCGGCCCATCATAAATTGCTTTCCTGCCATATCTAATATACTTTCCACAGCATCTCATGCTTGTTTAGGCTACCTCCTATACAATCAAAACGTTACTCAACAATCAATGAGCATATTACATGTAATCAATGAGTATATGTTAATTATATACAGTATTGTTAAATTCAGTATTCTTTAAATACTCCATGAATTAGCTCTTACAACAAGGACACAGACTGCTTTGTAAAGGCTTATTGATTGACCAAATCTATGCACTTATTTCTTTTTTATTAAAATTGTTTTTTTTATTTTAATAAAAGAATATGGAGAAAAAACTCAATTTATTTTTATATAGCATTTTTTTGAGGACCCTGAAGGAAAGATTGAGTTACCACCATCCTTGAAAATTTATTCCTGGAAACGTCCACAAGATATTTTATTTAGTCGGGTAAGAAAGTTTTTTCTATTAAATAAAATACTTACTATGTGGATGTATTATCCTACTGATAAAAATTTGCATTTTTTGTAATGATTTAGGGTAATTTTCTCTTTTGGTATTCAGTAAAAAAGTAATTGCTTTTTGGCAACTAATCAAAACTAAATGTTTATTAATATAGTTTAATGTTTCTTGTACTGGTGTCTAAGAGATTATTGAATTTTTGTTTAGAACCTTGATTTTTCTTCTTCCCTCCAAAATGTTAACTTATAACTTAAAATGTTGTATGAAGTTATTCCTTAATTTCTAATTGACACACTTCTTTCTGCTTCTTTGCATGAACATTCATAGCATGGAAGTCTGTTTTCTCTGGCGTTTATTAGCATTAATTTTCCAGCCCAAGAGTTTTGCACATAGATACTCCATTTCAGGGATTCTTGAAGCATTTTCCAGAGAACACTTTTATTTCTGGATCTCATGCCCAACTACGTGAATCATATTGACTGGAATATCACTCAATAGACTTTCATTTTTAAATAGCACTTATAGAAATTAAATCTTTAGACACACTGGTCTATCTTCATAACAGCTATATGTTAGTTTGAATACATTTAGATTTTCCAAGGGTTTAATTACGACTAATGCATTTTTTCTTCCTTGAATCTGCTATTATTTTCACCTAATGCATAGGAAACCAGTGGGCTAAATTATTTAGAAGTAGTCAAATTGTTGTAATAAAGCTGATTGTTCTGTACATTTGTGGAATCCATTAAAGCTATGTATCTATATGAAATGTACTTTATTCCTAAAAGTTTTACCCTCATTAGAACTGCTACTAATTCAAGAAAATATAATATATCCACCATATTTTTCAAGTACTCTTACTAGTTGAGTAAATCAGATGAATCTAAATTCAAAGATTAAATAAGATACAAAAATAATATCCTATCTGCCAGAGTATTTTTTGAATGCCTACTTATAAGATATTTGAAATAAAATGAATAGAATATATATGAGCCATGCTTTTAAGTTACTTATAGTATTAGATAACATTGACATGAAGAATATGAATTTGGTGACATTAATAGAATGTACTTAATATTAATGTGTTACTACAATATTCAGTCTCTGCTCAATATAAGTACATGGTTTACATCTCATACAAATAAAGGGTATGAATTCCACAAGATGATGATGTTGTAAATTTGGATAAGTAGAAAAGTTTTTTCCCTGAGGTTCCCTTGGTCAAGGAGGTGGGTCTGCCCGGTAATTTGGGGTGGCCTTAGGATGTTACTTTTTAGTATATATTCCCCCTTTCCTTTTTGGGCAAGATATGCCAGAGGCAGTATCAATGGTCAAGGTTTTATTTTGGCTCATATTAACGTCAGGCTGGTGTGGCTACCTGTGCCAGGCCATCATGTTCCTTGGTAACACCCCTATAGCCAAGGGACTTAGAGTCAAAAGACTTACAGCCAATTAACCACTTTAGGCAAGATAGGAATAGAGGTAGGCAGGTGGTTATTAAATAGTAAAGCCCTCTTAAGTAATATAAGAGCCCAAAACTAAAGTCAAAAAGCAAGGTTACAAAACTGATCTGTCTGTAAGTTTTATGTGTTGAGCTATCAGCTGTTTAGGCATCTGTGTGCCCAGGAGTCAAGACTCTGTAACTTAACAGTAGAAGGATTAGTTAATAGCATCTGATAAGAAACCTTTCAGTGGGGTGAAGGTAGTGATACTAGAGTCCATGACCTGACTGGAAGTTGTAAAAAATATTTTACAACCTTGTAGTGATTAATTTTTATAATTCTGATAAGTTTCAGCAACAAATCAGAGGCTGAATTTATAAGAATTTAACTTCTGATGACATTTGTCAAAGATGTTAAAGGGCTCAAAATATTTGATCAAAATGGAATCACAGGCTGGCTATGGTGGCTCATGCCTGTACAGCACTTTGAGAGGCTGAGGCAGGTGGATCATTTAAGGCCAGGAGTTTGAGACCAGCCTGGCCAACATGGCAAAATTCTATCTCCACTAAAAATACAAAAATTATTCAGGCATGGTAATGCATGCCTGTAATCCCAGCTACCCAGGAGGCTGAGGCATGTGAATCACTTGAACCTGGGAGGTAGAATTTTCAGTGAGTCAAGATTGCACCACTGCACTCCAGCCTGGGTGACAGAGTGAGACCCTGTCTCAAAAAAAAAAACAACAAACAAAAAAAACAGATTCCTGGGTCTGATAGTTAAAAGACTTTAAAGACAATATATAAGGTTACATGGATGTAAAAACCTTAACTCTTTTTAGTCTCAGGGTTTTAAGCAATCAAAAACCTAATAATAATAATATAGGAATTATCTTGATAAAATATAAAATCTTGTTTATTTTAAAGCTGGTTACCCAAAAAAGCAAAGAGAAATCTTTTTTAGTGTGATTGATTTTCCTTACAGAAAGCCCATTTAGATAACCTAGAAGTCAAAAGTGATGAAAAAAAATACCTGAATTGAATCTGACACAGGAAGAGTATGTTCAAGGTTATGAGTATAGTAGGGGAATACATACTTTTTAGTAACTGCATGAGAGGTTTTCTGATTTCATTGAAAAATTTAGACATATTTAAAAAGCCAAGAGCAGAGAATCAAGTTATAGTGTGGGAAAACATTGCCTTTATTTTATACTTTATTACTTTCATTTTATTTTTAAGATAAAACATTTTAGCATCAGGCCACAACAACAACTAGAACCAGATGAAAAAATTACAGGATCCAGTGAAAAAGCTGAAGGAGAAAGTTAACATCTTAGTCTTTCTGAAGGGGAGAAAGAGTTGAAAGCAGCAAAACACAACAAAGTTGAATTTTTGAATATGATTCTGATAAGTTTTTAAAAGAAACAAATAATAGAATTTAAATAAAAACTTATAGTAATTTTATTGAAAGAAAATAAGTACCTTAAGAAAACCTTTCTTTAACATACGGTCCAATTTTAGAAAGACTCTAGAAAATAATTTAAAAATATATATAGTCAACTTTATCACATACAAAGTTTTTAAAAATAAATTTCCGTTTATGAACATTGTCACAACTTACACAGACCATATATGACATGTTTGGACTTTCTTGTTTTATGTGGTCTTCTGTTTTAAATAATAAGTCATTTTATTTTAGGCCAAACATTTACCATCTAAGTTTTTTACACAAAATTATTATTTTTATAACCTTTTTTAACCAAAAATATACTTTCATATTTATATAAATCTCTCTTTTATTTACTTTTTTTTACTTTATTTTATTTTTAGAGATAGGATCTCACTATGTTGCCCAGGCTGGTCTTGAACTCGTGCACTCAAGTGATCCTCCTGCCTTGGTCTCCCAAAGTGCTAGGATTACAAACATTGGCCACTGTGTTCAGTCACTGTATTAGTCCATTCTCACACTACTATAAAGACATACCTGAGACTGAGTCATTTATGGAGAAAAGCAGTTTAATTGACTCACAGTTCCACAGGCTGTACAGGAGGCATGGCTGGGGAGGCCTCAGGAAACTTACAATCATGGCAGAAGGTAAAGGGGAAGCAAGCACTTCTTCACATGGTGACAGGAGAGAGGGAGAGTAAAGGGAGAAGTGCATATACTTTTATACCATCAAATCTCATGAGAACTCACTCACGATCATGAGAATAGCAAGGAAGAAATCTGCCCCCATGATCCAGTCACCTTCCAATGGACTCCTCCCCCAACATTTGGAATTACAATTCAACATTAGATTTGGGTGGGGACACAGAGCCAAACCATATAAGCCACCTTTTAAATAAAAAACTTTTAAATAACCCCTAAATTATATAAAATTATTTTAAATAAGAACACAATTTATAGAATTATATATTAACTAAAATTTATATTTTTAGTAATGTTAAATTTTCATGAAAACCTAAGCAGCAAGAAATCCTTAACTGTTTATCAGATGTTAGCATTTTATAAATGAAACCATTTTACAAATTTTAGAAACACATATTTTTATATTAAACCCATTTTTAGTTGGAAATGACCCAGATATCCAACGAGCATCCAAAATAATTTTAAGATTTTAAATTACACAAAAAGTCTTCCTATAAGCATTTATCTCATTTTTATGTACTCAATTTTTTATTTTTAACAGTGTATAATAGATTACTTTTGAAAACTGAGGTATTAAACAAAGGTAGTCATTATTTAAAGTTTTTTTGTTTTGTTTTGTTTTGTTTTTTGTTTTTTGTGTTTTGTTTTGTTTTTTTTTTTTGCTAACCATTTATCAAGTCTGTGAACATTGGGTATTCACCTAAATAAGAATCTTAAGTGAAATACATGGGCATTTTGCTGATAACTCAGAAGATTTAGCCATTTTTATTGAAACAACAATATTAAGTTAGTCTTATTTGTTTAAAAAAAAAGTCACACAAAGATTGTTTTGTTTTTGGCTGGGTTGATAGTCTCACAATATTTGTGTCAAACTCTGACACCTTAAAATAACTAGCAAAGGCAAACATAAGACTTATCTAGACAAAAATGTATGCTGATGATTCTGAAGACATTTTTATTTTTATTTTACTAATTTTTTTTTGAGACGGGGTCTCACTGTTGCCCAGGCTGGAGTGCAGTGGCATGATCACAGCTCATGGCAGCCTCAGTCTCCTGGGCTCAGGTGGTCCTTCCACCTTAGCCTCCCAAGTTGCTGGGACCATAGACAGACACCACCATGCCCAGCTAATTTTTCTATTTTTTGTAGAGACAGAATTTTGCCATGTTTTCCAGGCTGGTCTCTTAGTTCCTAGGTTCAAGCAATCTGCCCACCTTCGCCTCCCATAGTGTTGGAATTACAGGTGTGAGCCACCATGCCTGGCTTTATTGTACTAATAATTTTAAAACAAGTTTTATTTACCAAAGATTCATATGAACTTGAAAAGAATTTGGACTTATTTTATGAATACTCATTTACTCATAAGCCAGTTTGGTAGTATGTTGGACACAACAAACAGCATAATACATGCACATATACATAAACATATCTAAACATGTATATGTATTATATATATACACACACACAAAGATCCAATAATTTTTATCTAAGAACTCTAGCCACGAGACAGCATCAAAAACTCACTACCCTATAAAAGATGGCTGGATCCATGTTATTTTTGAGAAGGTTGGGACCTGTCCACGTGGCTGAACTTTGTTTGCCCCGATAGATAATCCTATAATAGCTGTGGACCAAAATTTTGGGTAAAGCCGTTTTCATTTTTAAAAACATGTTTTATCCTTTTGTCTTCGGTTTTAAATGAGTTTCCAATGTTTACATTTTAGCCGAAACTGGATGAACTGTATAAGAAAAATAAAATGTCCGAATAACCTTGAAATCATAAGTTTTATCTCCACACCAGTAGCTTAATAACAGCAGATTCAAAACAGGCAGAAAAGAAAAGAGAAATAGAGAGCTTTAGAAGACTCTCCTTAACTCTATAGTTGCAGGTTAAGTATTTGAGCTCTGATATTTTTTATTGTAATTTGCCCATCAGTTTTAAAATTTTCACACAAACAAGCCACGATATGTAACCAGCTGGAGTCCCAGGTAGACTAGAAAATAATTCACTTTTTTTTTTTCCTGCACAAAGCTTGACACAGATACAATAAATACTCCTGAGTCCCTCCCACCAAAAAAAAAAAAAAAAAAATCAGGGGCGAGGATTTTGGAAATAGTTTCTCTCCTAGTGAGGAGAGGAGAAGCCTGTTTTGCTGCATTCTGACAATCAGATGGACCTGGTCTTGGCTGGTGCAATTGAGACCATTTCAAAGCACCCTCAGAGGTAGGGGCAAGACTAAACAGACACAAACGCGAATGGATCTGACACAGACGGAGCGCTCCAAACTAATCCCTGAAAGGGGTTACTGGAGAAACGTCCTGAGACCTTGTCTCAAATGCTGACAGCACCACAGTTTAATTGTCCTGCATTAAGTCCAGATGTCACAGAGGCCAACACAGCAGCACAGATGACCTATACTAGGTCTAGACAGCTAGAGAAACCAGATGGCAGCAACAGAGGATTTTCAGGTGCATTCCAGTTGACTTAGCCAGTTCTTGCAGCCGGTTGACTTCCCAGATGTTGCCTTCCTCACACCGACAGAGAATGATAGCAAGAGCTGATGCCATGAAAGGGAGGGAAGGGAAATTCCCTGAGACAAAGGCAATCTTGGTAGCTGCTGGTCCCAGGTATGGGGACAACTAGCCATGAGCTGCTGGCATTTGCAAGTGGCCCCTGCCCTGCCTGGTAGCATTAACAAATAATCCCTGGCACACTGCTGCAGGCAATTGCTCCACTCATTGGAAACCAGGCATACAGGCTGAGTCACTTGAAACACAGTTTCTCACAAAGGGCACCAAATTCATAAGTGACTCAAATTTGGCCGCTCACTGCCCAGAGACCAGAACATGAGAAACAAGATGTGGTGAAAGGAAAGTAACTTTATTCAAATGCTAGAAGTTGGGGAATGGCCAGGCTTATGACCTTAAAAGACAATTTTTGCTTTGGGGGCTAATTGAGGGAGTTTAAGAAGGAAAACGTGGTAGGCAAAACAGGTACCAGTGGTTCAGGAGGATGCAGGTCTGCAAATCTCCTCCAATGGCTATCTTGAATATTTGCCCATCCGCAGCTCTGGTTGATATCATTGATAGCATCTTGACTTTGGCCTGATAATGGTAGACTAATCGTTCATAACTCCACTTAAGCAGGAGAATTCTGCAGCTGGGTCTCAATGCCTGGTTGATTTCAAAAGTAGCCCCTGGGATTTTTAAGCAAACACATAATTAGATAAGTGAGCACTGCATTGAGATGCCTGGTGGGAAAGGAGGGAAACTAAGTTTTACAGTATATTTTATGGCTAACAGCAAGAAAGGAACAAAAAGTCTCAAAATGCATTTTGAAGCTAAGCTACTCGATTACACTGTTATAAAACACCTTAAAATCCTGAATTTAGGATAGCAGAATAAACATGAGCCCTTCCAACCAAAAAGGTTAACAAGTTCTGATCACAGAGTAACTTACCAGACCTGTTTATTTCTGAGAACTAGAAATGAGTGGCCCAGACCCTTGAGCATTGAATGTGTTGAATAGATTAGAATGTCTGAAGATTTATCCTGCCCCAGGTACAGGTATAGGCAGTAGAAGTGTGAAAATGCCATTGTAGAGACCTCTGCCTTAATATTTGTTATCTTTTACAAACTTAATTTCTACTCTTCACTTGTCAGCAGGAGGCTATCAAGACTAATACTTCAAACTTTAGGTACCTAATACTTATTAATGTATAGCTTATCAACTTTGGTAATCACTGAAGTATAGGGGCATTTTAGAAGCGTTCCATCACAGTCAGTCAAGCCAGAAGAAACTATGTTTATAATTGATGATCTGCAGAGTCAATTCAAGCCTTTAAGGTAGTTTTAGGTAAATTTTTCTCTAACATTTTTTTATTAACTTTTCAAGATGCTACTTGTATATGGATAAGTGAAAGTAATTGATGGTGTTACCTTCCCTAAAAACCTGATTCTCTAATCAAAACCATTTTCACGTTAATTTGGTATGTTAAATATATATACTTGATATGAATTATAGCTCATTTTTTAAAAGTTACAATTCATATTTCCCTGTTAGTTTTATTTTATTATTATTTATTGGTACCTGATTTAGATGTGTACTAATTAAATAATGACCATTAAAATAATTTTTTAATCTAACAAGATGTTAACTTGAACAAGATTTTAAAAAGCTATCACAATCTCAAACAAAAATTTAACACTAACAAAATAGACAATAATCATTAAATGGGAGAAAAGCTATCATGGCTAGTATTAGTCATCCAAGATGAAGATATTTTCCCTGCTATCAGATGTTAACTAAGTTTTCAGTTTTAGCTTTAGTGGTTGATTTAGATTTTAAAGCCATGGTCCCCAACCCTGGTCCATGGACCAGTACCAATCTGTGGCCTGTTAGGAACCAGACCACACAGCAGGAGGTGAGCGGCGGGCGAACAAGCAAAGCTTCATCTGTACTCATAGCCACTCCACATTACTTGCATTATCACCTGAGCTCTGCCTCCTGTCAGAGCAGCAGCATTAGATTCTCATAACAGTGTGAAACTTACTGTGAACTGCGTGTGCATATGAGGAATCTAGGTTGCATGCTCCTTATGAGAATCTAATGCCTAATGATCTGTCACTGTCTCCAGTCATCCCAAGATGGGACCATCTATTTGCAGGAAAACAACCACTGATGCTACATTATGGTGAGTTGTATAATTATTTCATTACATATTACAATGGAATAACAGTAGAATTAAGTGCACAATAAAAGTAATGTGCTTGAATCATCCCCAACCACTCTCGACTCCTTGGTTCTTGGAAATATTGTCTTCCACTCGACAGGTCCCTGGTGCCAAAAACATTGGGGGCCACTGTTTTAAAGTACTTTTTAATCTCTCAGTTTGTGTGTCTATTCATGCTAAGTTTATCTGCATAAGGAATGGAAAACCAAGTATCACATGTTCTCACTTATAAGTGGGAGCTCAATGATGAGAATACATGGACACATAGAAGAGAACAACACACACTGGAGCCTATTGGAGCATGGAGGGTGGATGTTAAGGAATAATGTGTTTATTTCTTATTTCTCTGGTTGTGAGAACTGAAATCAGGGTGACCTATTTCCAGCACCAATCGATTTATGCCTAGTGTTCCATTATTGGAACGCTAAGCATGTGGGAGTTATTTATATCCTACTGCTCAAGGTCATTGCCAAGGTCTGATTGCAAAAATTCAAAAAATTGCAACCTCAGGCATAAATGGATTAAAACTGTTTCATTAAATTACTTTATTATTTTTCTTATGAAGTAATATATACATATATATTTTTTTCAGACTCCAGTAGTTGTGAAAAATGAAATCATGTTTGACTTATTTTCAGCAAATGAACATTTACTCTGCAGTGAGGTATGTACAGAAATATAAACTAAAGTCTCATTATGAAATGCCTTCCAGTACTGCTTAAACCATTCCCAGACAGTCAATTTCAACTCGCCCTTGCTCACCTTTAAGTTTTGGTATTATATATATATAATATATACATAATATTATGTATATATTTGGTTTGAGACAGTCTTGCTCTATTGCTCAGGCTAGAGTGCAGTGGTGTGAACACAGCTCAGTGCAGTCTCAACCTCCCGGGCTAAAAATAATCCTCCCACCTCAGATTCCTTGTAGCTGGGACTACAGGGATGTGCCATCATCCCCAGCTAATTTTAAATTTTTTGGTAGAGATGAGATCGCACCACATTGCCCAGGCTGGTCTTGAACTCCTGGGCTCAAGCAATCTTCCCACACGGCCTCCGAAAGTGCTGGGATTACAAGCATCAGCCCCTGTTCCTGGCCAAAAATTGTATATATTTAAGGTATACAACTTGATGATTTGATATACATTGTTAAATATTCATCACAATTAAGCTAATCAACATAATCATCAACTCAGTTATTATTGTGTGTGTCAGTTACTATTGTGTATTATTGTGTGTGTGTATATATGTGTGTTAAGAACACTGAAAATCTATTCTCTGAGCAAATTTCAGGTATACAATACAAGATTGTTAACTACAGCTGCATCGTTGCAAGTAGATCTCCATAACTTATCTTTCAGAAGTAAAACTTTGTACCCCTTACCAACATCTCCCCATATCCCCCTCCTTCCAGACCCTGGTAACCACTACTTCTCTATCTGTTTCTCAGACTTTTGTATTTTTAGATTCCACATATATGTGAAATCATGCAGTTATTTGTCTTTGTTTGGCTTATTTCACTTAAGGTAACAGTATTTTACACACCAACATTCAAAAGGGAAATGAAGTCTCTTTAACTGACTTTACTGAGCCTCTGTTCTCCTGCTCCTGGTCTCAAAGTAGCTGTATTCTCTCCCTCTGGGCTTTTCCCCTTGGGATCCACATGACCAGCAATGGACATGAAGCGGCTGCCCATCTTGCCCTATGCCACGTCAAGAGGAGGGTACAGTGATGATGTATGATGTGATAGTGCAAGGGAAATTGGGGTGTACTTGGATTGCAATACCTCTTCCAAACCAGCAAGGTTTTCAGCACAACTGTCCTACTTCCTGTGGGAACTCATCTCCCCACCTCCCCACCCCATGTTGGGTTGGGTTTTATCCATCACAAGCAGGCCTGTTCCACTCCTCTAAGTTAATTAAATCAGAAACAAGAACTTTTAAAAATTATTTTCTCCTAAGACTCAGAGGAGTGGGGCATAGTCAATATTGATTAAAATACTTTTTCTTATCTTCAATATCTTGACCAACATTAAAATCAAAATATTTGTATTTCTTCAACCAGTTATACATATTAGTATAAAATTATCTCTAAATCTTTTTATTTTATAGCATAAAATACACGTATTTTATGAATCCTAATCCCACTTAGACTTTAGCTTTTCATTTTTCAAGGGAAGGCAAGTATAAAATATTCTACAATAAATTTTCCAGATATACAGGAGGATATCTGCTTTGTCTTTTTCTACTTTACCAAACATTAAGAATTTCCTAGATAACTCAAATTAAGAGAAACATAAATCTTACAAGGTCAATATTAAATATTTAATTTCCTCATAAACCAGGCAGTTAAACATGAGATGAATGTTTCAGAAAATCAGATACTACTGAGGTAACAATGGCTTTATTGAACACCCAATGTGACCTAGAGATTTCTTACATACTGTTTCTAGTCCTCACAAAAAAAATGCTGAAAAATAGCTACTATTATCTACATTCTACAGATGAGGAATTGCAACTTAGAGAGGTGGAAGCAACTTTCCCAACAGCAGAAGGCTGTGAAGATCTGAAAGCAGATTCAAATCCTGGTCTCTGTTTCCACTCTTAAGTCCATCGACCCACTGGGCCTTGCTGCCTGTTAAAAACACTGCAAGGGGACGTTCTACTTAGAGCATTTCAACAGCTACAGATCAACCCATGAAATATGGGCTTTACAGTATATTTATGTGTCTACCCCATTTTAATTCTTTCATATCTCATTCCTTCTCTAATTTGTCCTTTTGACATACAAGAGATAATATCCTTCTGAAATATCTATCATTTACAAAGGAGTAGCTCACTCATTTGTCACAATTATCAGAAGCTTTCTCTCTCTCACACACACACACACCACTGATATAAATGTCAGTGTCAAATAGAAGTCGATGCCAAATCACCCAGTTTAATTCAGCAGACAGCTTTCTTAGCTGAGTATGTTTAGTATGAGACATTTTAGTTTGTATTGTGACTGTATTTTCCGAAAACAAAAGCATGACCTATAATTTTATTCTGTAGATCAGAAATGAAAGTATGGAATACATTACATGCATAATTTAATATCATTCTTGGAAGTGGATTTTTTTACTGTATTTCTCCCTAAATTACAGTACCTACAACTGAAAAATAACCAATTAACACTAATGTTTTTTATCTCTAGCTGATGAGATGGATTATCAGTGAAATCTACGCAGTGTGGAAGATCTTCAATGGAGGAATTTTGAGCAATTATTTTAAGAGGACTTCAGGGGAACCTCCTCTTCTCCCCTGGAAGCCCTGGGAACACATATACTCTCTGTGCAAGGCTGTGAAGGGTCATATGCCTTTGTTCAATAGCTATGGAAAGTATGTTGTGAAACTTTACTGGATGGTAAGTTCATTTTCATGTGCATAAAAATTCATGAGTCTTTCATATTGAAATATACTTGGCCTGGCATGGTGGCTCATGCCTGTAATCTCAGCACTTTGCGAGGCAAAGGCCAAGGCGGGTGGATCACCTGAGATCAGGAGTTCGCGACCAGCCTGGGCAACATGGTGAAACGCTGTTGCTACTAAAAAGACAAAAAATTAGCCCGGTATGGTGGTGGGTGCCTGTAATCCCACCTACTCCAGAGGCTGAGGTGGGAGAATTGCTTGAACCCAGGAGGCAGAGGTTGAGTGAGTTAAGTTCACACCATTGCACTCCAGCCTGGGCAACAAGAGCGAAACTCCAAAAAAACAAAAGAAAGAAACACAAAGAGAGGGAAGAAAGGAAGAAAGGAAGGTTGCCTTGCACACCATTACTTAGGCTAGTACAAGATAATGCAGTTTTTATAGGCTATCAGTTGTGTAGCTACAGAGAGAAACTGTCCTGCATATGTAATTTGTGATTAATGAGAAACATAGTTGCTTCTCCTGTGATGCCAGTCCCATGGGCACTTTAAATGGGTTCTGCCTAGACCACTGAGGTACGGCCACTCCTTGTAGATGCTGGTCCTGCCGCTGCCCCTGCACTCTCATGCTGAGGCGAGTGGGGCAGGCAGGTGGATGCACGGGGCTTCCGCCTTCCTCTTTCTTCTCTGATGTGGTGTCAGGATCATGGGCAGGAGGCAGTGCTAGCCCATGGTCCAGTCCTCTTCTGGCTTTTGCTGTAGCTGAGGGGCTTGATCGCATCAGTTCTTTGTCCTGAACTTGAGATTTGTTTTCATGTGAATAAATCTTACTCTGAGACAGGAAGATGTTACCTCTGCCTAAAAGGAAAGCAAATAGAATAGCAGGAAGTACAAACAGAGGATCCAAAACGCATTAAAAATATGGCAAAGCAGACTCACACTAAATTAGCAGTGCTAGATCATATCAAACTCCTTTGGGTTTTTCTTGGCCCTTGTCACTGGAAAAGAATGTTCTCCTTGAATATTTAAAGGAATGGGAAAGTATTAAAAGTTAATAATTCCATTATATATTTATGAAAATGTAACTTCTTCTTTCATAGGCCTGAGCCATCTATCTTCCTGGGATGGGGAATGTTGAAGGGCCAATAATGAGAAATTATTAGGATAATTACAATGGGAAGGGAAAAGGGAAAAAGGTAATATAGCTTCTAATATCCAAAATTAGATTTTTGTTTTTTAAACATTCACAGCAAGACAGTTGGCCTTGAAATTTTGTTAGAAGAGAAAATAACTTTCTAAGTTACTTTATCTTATTTATTTACCAATCAAGAGGACTATTTTCTAGACTAGACTTTAGAGTTTTAAATCTGTACAGAGGAGCGAGCATGCAGAAGGGTGTGGTATTAAAAAGGTGAAAAATCTAGTGGATAGTGTTGAGGGAGTATAGAAAGAAGGTACGCAGACGAAAAGTGAGGAGGTAAAATGCCTGGGTTCCTGTCCCACATTTGTCTAAACTTGAGGTGAGAGGAAGGTCAAAACTATGAAGTATTTTAAAACATTGAACCAACCCTGTTGGAGGAAGGCCAAAACTATGAAGTATTTTAAAACATTGAACCAACCCTGTTGACTTATTTCTCATTCTTTCTTTCTGCTTCCTGACATCCCTCCTTGGTTTTTGAATTTGCTCCTGCACAGGAGTTAACATTCATTAACATCACTTTCCATTTTGCAAAGAAAATGTGACTTATTTCTCCTTAATCATACTGATTATTCACAAGCTCAACTCCACTTGGTTCAGAAATTTCTTTAAAAATGTATTGAGCCCACTTTGGAAATCTCAGTCTGGTCCAGTCATTTAGCCCATCTCTAGATAATTTAGCCCTTTAAGGAACGATGTGGTAGAGACTGGACCTCAGCTCCACTGGCTCCCTCTGTTTCCTCAGTGGTCTCATCAGAGGAATGCCTATAGAGGATGCTGTAAGCACTGACATACCTGTTCCCTACGAATTATTTTGGTAGGCATGTGATAGAGAGGCAGCTGCCTGGTTTTCTGATTAGTGGAATCTGTTATCTCTAGGCTTGGGGCAGAAACTTTTATTTCTTTCTACCTGATCCCCAGCTGATAGGGCTGAGTCAATATCTGTGTACATATTAACATTAGTAAGAAGTTAGAGTCAATTCTTTCTTACATGAAAATCCTATGTGGTTGGTTTTTCCTTTCTTCCCTTTCCAGACACACTCAATTTGATTTTGATTTTTTTCTCTTCCAATTCTAGTTCAGCATTTGTACATGTCTGTCATTTGCTTCTCTCTGCAAGTATTTGGGAAACATGTTTATAAAATATGCATTATTACTTCTACTTCTTGATTCAGTACAATACACTACAGATTCATCTTATAGCCTATATTTATTTTCTTTCCCGTTTCCCATCTTGTGAGACATGATGAGCCTTCTTCTCACTGTTTTTCTTCTTTAGTTTCTTAAAGCTTTCTTACCTTTTTCTTATTGGAAATTGATTTTTCTTCTCTGCCTTATCACAAATATTCTTCTCCCTCATTCACTTTGTCCTGTAAAGCATTTACCTTTATCACTTCTTTGAGGCAAACCAAACTCTCAGAGCCTCTCGGCATGACATTTAAAATTCTGATTTTCCACCAGGTTATCATTTTTTGTATGAAAGTATTTTTATTATTTCCAGTTTGGATTCTAAGTAAATTGCATCAAGGTTCTTTGACCTCAGCCAGATAGAAATTTATTGAGCAGCATTAAGAACGGGGTTATGACACAGAGCAGCTCTCTCCAGTCTTTCACCTGGGAATGACGATACTAATGCTGGGACACATATCATCTCGTCAAGTGCCTTCCAATGGCAGAATTCCTTTGGGTCTCCGAAAGAAGCAGGTTAGCCGTTGCTCTCCGCTTGAAATATTTATTGCTGATGGCAGCTTTTCTCTGAGTGTCTCTGTGCTTTCATTTGCCTCTGATAAACAGAGAAAACACACACATTAGGACCAATAATTTTTCCCAGTTGCCATCAATATGTTTATATAAAAATGCATTTGCTTTATTTCTGATTGAGCCTTATACTGCTTAACCACAATGTTATTCTAGAATTCAGAGTTTCCTAACTTTGGGGTACAGAAACCCCCCAACGTCAAACTAGCTGTTGTACTTCTTAAACATCTACTTCCCGTGCCCCACTCCAGACCTCATGAGTTTGAATTTCCAGGGTAGAGCCTGCAATCCTGCATTATAAGTAAACTCTCTCATCCAGTGACATTTTTGTTCATTAAATTTGAGGAACAATGTTTGCAAGATATAAACTATGACAAAATTATTTTTCTATCATTCAATTACTTTGTTCCAAAACGGAAATGCTTTATTTCATTATTTGTAATATTATACATGCTTTTAAAAAAGGAAATTCAAATACTGTTAAAATGTTCAAAGTATGCAGTGAAAGTTCCCTGTAATTTTACCATATTTAATCACAGCAAATGATTTATGTATATCCTCCTAAGCTTTCTTCTATTCTTATAAACATACATAAAACTATTGTACATAATAAAATACATAAAATATAAAACTATTGTACATAATTTATAACAATAGGGTCATAGAAATGTATTATTCTGTAAACTATTCTTTTCCCTACACATAGGCATTTTCTATGCTAATATATATTGATCTACTTTGTATTCCATTGTGTGAGATATGTCAATATAATATATATTGCTAATTTGATATTGGTAAACCTTTAGGTTAGGACCAGTGTTTTACCAAAACAAACAATGCTGTAAAATTTCATCTTTATGTATAGTCTTTGCCCATTTGTATGGACTTCTTTTTCTGGGATTTCTACCATATGGAATTATTCCATCAAAATATTTGCAAATTCTTAATTTTTGATAAGTATATTCAAGTTAGTCTTGTATTTTAATTTGACTGTATAGAACATTTATATTTGATGTAATTGGAATTGAAGTCTGTGATTTTATTCTTTGTTTATTCTTTGTTACCTTTCTTATTTTGTGTGTGTTACTTCGTACTTATTGCATTCTTAATCCCCTTTCCTTTACTCCTGTATGTTTCTTGGGCATTCCTTAGAATTCCATTTTGATTGACCTATAGTGCTTTCAAGCAAATCACTTCACTCTATGAATTAAAATATACTTGCATAGCTTATCACAGTCAACTAGTATCAGCATTTTATCACTTAAATTGGAATACAAATACTTTACCACCAATTAGTCTCCTTTATATTCCTCCTCTTACAATATAGCTTTCTTTTCTTTTTTTCCTTTACTTTTTTTTTTCCTTTTCTTTTTTTTTTTTTTTTTTTTTTGGAGACAGGGTCTGACTCTGTCGCTCAGGCTGGAGTGTAGTGGCACAATTACAGCTCACTGCAGCCTCCACACCTGGGATCCAGTGATCCTCCTGCCTCAGCCTCCCAACTAGCCAGCACTACAGGCACGCCATCATCACACCTGACTAATTTTATCTTTTGTAGAGACAAGGTCTCACTATGTTGTGCAGGCTGGTCTTGAACTCCTGACCTCAAGTGATCTTCCTGTCTCAGCCTCCCAAAGTGTTGGGATTACAGGTGTGAGCCACCACACCCAACCACTGATATAGTTTTCTTAAACATTTCCTGTGCATATATTGAAAACCTCATCATAAATTTTGCTTTTAAATTCAAACACAATATAAAAAACTTGAAGAGTACCACATTTAGTCATATGTTCATTTTTTATTTTTTAATTTTAAGTAAATATTTTAACTGGCATGTAAAATTTTTCCTTTTGCTTTCTCATTCTTGATGTTCCATTTTTCCTTTCATTCTCCTTTCTTTTTATTTCTGAAAAATTTTCTTTCGCCATTCCTTTTGAGTCAGTCTGATGATGACAAATTATCTTTCCTTTGTCTGAGAATGTGTTTATTTTACTCTTATTCCTAAAGAATATTTTCCCTAGTGATATGATCCTGGGTTAGCAGCAATTTTCTTCCAGCATTTGATATTTAGTGTGCTATTAATTTTCCAGCCTTCCAGAATTATCCTGCAGGCCAGCCAGAATTATTATTCTGGCCTCTCTGGCTCCTGGTGAGCAATCTGTCCTTCCCCTCTAACGGTTCTTTTCTTGCTGCTGGCTTTCAAGCTTTTTTTCTTTTGTCTTAACTTTTAAGAAGTTGGAATTTGATCTGTCTGGCTGTAGAATTCTTTGAGTTTATCCTATATGGTTTAGTCTGAGTTCCTTGAATTTGTAGGTTTATGTCCTATGACAATTTGGGAGAGTTTTCAGCCATTATTCCTTCAACTATATTTTTAGCCCCACTCTCTTTTTTTTCTTTTTTTCAGTGACAACAATGACATGAATATTATATCTTTTTGCATTATCCACATAGGTCCCTGAGCCTTACATGATTGTTGATACTATATTTTCCTGTTATTCATAATTTCTATTGATCTAATGCCCAGTTTACTATTTTCTATGCTATCTGCATTCTGCTATTGATTTCATCAACTGAGAGTTGCTTTTTAGTTTAATTTTAAGACTAAAATTTCTATTTTTATGCCTTTATATCTTCCATTTCTTTGCTGAGAGTTTCTATTTTTGAATTTGTTTCAAGAGTGTTCATAATTGCTTGTTGGAACATTTTTATGAGAATTGCTGTAGATTTCCTATTTAATAATTCTAATTTCTTTGTCATTTTGGTTTTGTGGTCTGTTGATTATATTTTCCCATTGAAATCGAGACTTTTCTGGGTTTTGGTATGATAGGTAATTTTATACAGTTTCCTGAATATTTGTAGTGTTATGTTTTACAACTCTGATTGCTAATTAGTTTTATATTTTAGCAAGTAGTCAACATGTTTAGATTCAGAAGGCACATCCTGGCTCACATTTATTGGCTGTGTCTCAAATGCCAACTTAGTTTATAAAGCCTCTGATGTACTATTCTGGTCGGCCACTTTTGTTTGCTACCCAGATAATAAGACTTCATCCCACAATCTTCTTATATATAATATATGTATAACTTAATAATGTTATATATTACACATAAATATATATGTTATAATGTATATAATATATATCTTAATCTTAATAATATATATCTTGATAATTATATATAATCTTAATAATATGGATCATAATAATCTTATTATTAACGTCATATGTTTATATAATTATATAAGTATGTGATTATATTATAAAATATAATAAATATATAATTATATAATTATATGTAATTATATAAATATATATAATTTTATATATATATATAATATTAAGAATATATATATGTATATATAATCTTAATAATATTCGTCTTGTAACAACTAAGGCTACTATACCAGAATACCATAGACTGGTGTCTTATAAACAAAAAAATTTATTTTTTATATTTCTGGAGTCTGGGAAGTGCAAGATCAAGGCACTGTAAATTTGGTGTCTGGCAAAGCCCTGCTCTCTGGTTCATAAATGGCTGGCCATTTTCTTGCCATAAACTTATATGGTGGAAGAGGAAAACTTTGGTTTCTTCAACTTCTTAAAAGGGCACAAATCCCATTCATGAGGGCTTTACCCTCCTTTTTACCTAATTCTATCACTTTGGGCATTAGGATTTCAACACATGAATTTTGGGGAGAAACATTCTGTATGTATACACACATGCACAAAAATGTATTTTTTATATGTTCAGGATAGATATGTTCAATATAGATATACATGTTCAGTAACCATACAGTATTTATCCTTTTTCATCTGGCTTATTTCTCTGTGGTTTCTTGTTGATCAAGAAATTAATTAGGAGGAGGAATAATATGAGAATTGGAAGTGTAAGATCAGTGAGGATATATCAAGATAAGCAATAGTTACTAAAGTTATATTTGGAGAATTTGTATTTTGACTATATTAAGTTATTTGATTATGTCCAAGCTTATCCATGGTTGTATAATGTTTTGGTTCTGCCACTTGAAACACCTCAATTTACTGCATTATGCAGTAAGGGACTCCCAAGACTTTGTTCACAAGACCTCATAAAGAAAGACAATATTGATATAGACATGGGTGTGCTGTGATTATGCTACATAAAGCAATAAGCTAAAATATTCAGCCAGAGTAGTATTGAAATTCAGTATCTCAGTCTTTCAGTGTAAGATGCTAAAATAAAACTGGAAAACAGTAAATAGTAACGTCAGCCATGTGCAATCATTTACGAGAGAAAAGTCTGTAAGCCATTGATGGTATTACATTTCTTTCATCTTATTTTTAGGGTTGCTGGAGAAAGATAACAATTGATGATTTTTTGCCTTTTGATGAAGATAACAATCTATTGCTTCCAGCTACAACTTATGAATTTGAACTGTGGCCAATGCTTTTGTCTAAAGCTATTATCAAGCTGGCAAATATCGAGTATGTAATGACACATTATCACTCACATGAATAAAAAAAGCAAACAAAAACATTAACTATACATTCGTATTGCATAATTTATTTTTTACAAATTAGTTAAAAGAGAGCTTTTTTCCCTAAACAATGTAAATGCTCTAGTATAAAATCAAATATGCCAAAGCCACGGATTTGTTTTATTAGGTTAACAATAATGCAAAATTCCTCCAAGAAAAAAATACGCAAGAATTATTCTATGTTCAATGCTGTCTTACTATGAATGGAAAGTCGATCATGGAAAATGATGTTTTGTTTAATAGGAGAAAAAATTGTTTTGTGGGAGAAAAATATTGGTTCATTTAAATACTAAATAATATATCCTGAAATCTAGTTAAAGTTTTAGGTTCTGTATATGCAGCAATAATTTACTAATCTTGAAAAACCTGAACTTTTCTGAAAGATGTCAATGTGCACTTCATGATTTTGGTAACATTGGTCACTTTTGATACACTCATGATGAAAATTACTCATATTTTCTTCAGTATTCTTACAAAATTGGTTTCTTACATTCCTGCCTGACTTGTGTACCAACATATATGAGACACATCTGCTATGTTCTATTCTCTCAGCTTACACTTCCAGAGAAAAGGAGTCATGCCATCCTGGCCCTAAGAGTGCAAAAAAGCTTTGATGATTGGGTTGGAAATGCATGGCAATTTTGCCTCATTGCTCACTGGAAGATGCTCACATACATTGAACAGGCTGGGATTTTATACACGTCCACCTCCTGCAGTTTGTCAAAGATTCTCAATATTTAACAGAACACACCCACATGCTTGAACAGTACATGTTAGAGATTTGCTCACAGCTCAGCCCCCTCCCCTTCTATAAACATTGCAATGTTAGTCAGAAGTCAGGTCTGCCTTGTGTGGATTTTCTTTAGGCACAGCTTCATTTTTCTCTCCCAAGGCTACAAAACAAAAACAACCATTCCTACTGCCATCCTCTTCATTCCTGTTTTTTTCTTACCAGCCCTCAGTTTTCCTTTGGGAATTAGTTTCACCCAGCTTTTAGCACTTAATTGCAATGATTTTTACAAAAACTCAGCCCAGATCTTTGTAAGTAGCTGAATAGCACTAAGTATTCATACTGGTGGTATGTTCATTTATTTGGGAAAAAAAAATGTTCTGAATGTTTCTAGTTCTCAGACATAACTTGAAGTTCTGAAAATCAGAGCTGCTAGCACAGTGAGGCATTGAATACATGACCTGGATAATTGGAGTGGTATTTTATCTTTCTTCAAGCTATAGTTCAGTAGAACTTTATAGCAACATAAGTATTAGGGTTATTATTATTGTTTTAAAAAAATCCAATTAGTAAATAAAGCAACAAGCTAAGTGTAATACATTTCTTGGGAATTCTAGTGGAAAGTTGCCCTACATGGTACAATTTATATTTTTCCATGATTTTTTTCAGATTTTTACAGTACATAGTGATTGCTTTTATATGAGGTTTAGCTTATTACATTTTCCAAATTAACACATAGTAATTTCAATGTCAATGTGAGATATGCAAAGAAAAGAGCATTATTTGATTTGCAAAGTCACTTCATAAATTTATCCAATGAGGAGTTTAGACTAGTCTGGGGTCTATCCCAATAGACACTTATTATCTTTGAAATAGGTAGACATATAGAAATTTGTAATCCATAAACAACAAAACAGTGCACATTTTAAAATAATGGCATATGTGACTAAGATAGTAAGATATCTTTCTGAAGAAAAGCACACATGTGTTGGTAATGCCATTAACACCACCATTGACGGATAGTCAGCTGAAGCCATGACTCCCGGGCAGAAGGGAGATATGGCATTTTTGTGTGTAAATGTAAATAGACTAATAACCTCAGGGAAAAAAAATAAGAGATCTAAATGAGAATAGTGATACTTGGTTAATCATATCCTCATTTTACTTTATGCTAAGCTGACAGATCCACTCTTCTGTACAGGACAGAACAGATGTTTCTGGTTTCTCCACAGTTATCTAAGGATTTCTGATGCCCATCTTGACTTGCCATAGATGAGACTGATCTAACACACAGCTTCAAAGACATCTTAAAATAATTACTGAAATCAGAATGATGAAAGAGACTGTTCTGTTTTAAAAAGAAGTATACAAAAATGGATTATACACTAATTATATATTTCATAATATATAATGTGAATATATTTTATGTATATAGCATTAATGTTACTTTTAGATCTTAAAAAATAAAGCATATAAACATGCCTTGCAAATACAAATGAAATTAATTATATTATAAATCCTACTTCAGTGTTTTAACAAATAATTTGGCTTCTGGGATAGTACTTTTTAATACAGTCTGTAATGAATAATCAGAATATATTGCTGTTTATTAATGATTCCTAGTTCTTATATATCTTTATGTGTTTTCAAATTTTGCTACCTATAACATTATGCATTTTCTTTTTTAGCATTCATGTAGCAGACAGGAGAGAGCTGGGGGAGTTCACGGTTATTCATGCGCTCACAGGGTGGTTTCCAGAAGTCATTTCTCTTCAGTACGTTTGACTATTAAATTGCTCATATCTATTTTTTTTCTTTCTTCCCAAGATTTCTTTAAAATATTCCTAGCCTTTAACAAAATTTCAAGAAAGGTCATGTTTTGCAAAATTTGGGGGAAAATATCATTTTATAGTATTATATAAAGTTCCTTGGGAATTTCAGGGTAAATTCTATTTCCTTATGTAGGAGAAGAATGACCCCCATAGGTTCTTTGTTGGAACTGACTCCTGTAACAGAAGACACATTAACAAGAGAAAAACACACAGAAGTTTATTACCACGTAGATTTCCATGGGAAATCTACAACAAAGAACAGTCAATTTTTACAGAAGTGACAAGACAAAAGAAAATGACTTTGAGCTTCTACAGGTGGCAACTTGTGGGAAGGCAAATAAAATGATAGATAAAGGTTAGTTACGAAAGCTTGTTCATATACATTCCTCTGGTACAATTTTCAGGCCAGTAAGGGTCCAAAGCTGTCTTCAGTGGTTAACATCTGTTCTCTCTGGCACAAGGGAGTGAGGGGGAGGATACTTCCTGGTTTTTGTAAATCTATGTCTTGCTTTTAGGCAAATAGAGGGAAAACAAGAGTTTCCGTGTATCTGCTTCATAATTGCCTGTAGCTCAGCAGTCCTTCATATTTTGGGGTGGCATGTGCAGGTCTCCCACACTTATATATATATATATATATACTATGAATTTAATCTTTAAATATCTGATGTACAAATTTTAAAACTATGGTAATTATTTATTATGGTAAAACATTTGCAAACTTCCCTTTACACTTATAAACCTATCATACTTACTTCAACATAGAAACATAAAAGCAACTTTTAATTGGCCACATCTATATGGAAATAATCATAAGACAGCTATTTTGCATCAAGTATTTTAGTATATTACTTCTCATTTAAAAATCACAGTCCTGAAAGGATAGTCTCATTTAATCATCCATATGACCCCATCAACTAGGTGTACATCATTTCAAATGAGTAAACTAAAGCTCTCAGAGGTTGAATTCCCCCAAACTAGGAACATGTAAGTCTTGCTGGTCCAAAACCCACAGTCTTTCTTTCATATGATTCTAGATATATAGAAATTGCTTCTTTATGTCCAAAAATAGCTATTAGGTAAAGAATAGAATAGAGACATTGTTCAACTTAGTGCTGACTTATAATTTCACGATCGTTTTATTTAATACATAAGGAATATAGATGCACTGTTTTATCATTTTACCATTGACATTTGGAAACAAATAAAGATAAGGTGCATAGAAAAGAATTATAACAATAGATTTGAATGTACCATCAATTCAGATACTGACTTTTACAAGATGATTAAATCCACAGTACAGTTATCAACCTGGACCATCTCTGATCTTTGACTGGTAATAGAAAGCTGCAATTCCCCAGGGTCGATAGAGATTAGAGGAGGTTGAAGACAGGCCCTAGTAACTTGGATTCTGCCATCTTCACCATATTTTCAGCAGAATAAACTAGGTGTTGCTTTGTTCAAATAAAAGCATTTTCAGGGAAAAAAAACTGGAGGGTAGGAGCTGATCTTGTTTTAATCTTAGGAAAGGCCAAGATAGCACTCTTTTATAACTTCTTTTGGAAAACCTTTTCCTATTATCTAAATGACTTCCTGACATAATGTGTACAATGTTAGTAAGAGAAGTAGAGAGAAAATGAGATTTTAAAAGTATGGAGCTCTCTAAATTTTTATACTTAGTGTTGATGGAAAGCGTACAGTTTTTCCTGTGCAATTTTCTCTGTGCAGTAGTCAGTAGAGATACCAGAGACAGGAAATCATCAGAATTCTACCAGAGGATGGTAAAGAAACAAGAGATCAGAATAATTCACAACTAGAAAATTCATAAAATTTTACCTCGGAAAATCAGAACAGAATATCTTCAATTTTCCATGTAATAATAGAAGCAGAGTCAGTGACACGTCTGAGTGGGAATTAGAAATCCAACCACTTCAAAGGACTCTTGTTGGCACGTGTCTCTGATGCATGGTCTGTCTGTGAGTATAGCACTCTGCCACCCTGTCTTTAAACCTAATGGTCCAAGAAGTTATATGGTCTCATTCCGTGGTGTTTGAATAGGTCTTTTTCATAGTGTAGTATATTTTATATGGTAGATGGGAAATACATCCTAGATTTTGGATTCAGAAAGGTCTGTTCCTATCCTGACTCAATTATTTGCTGGTTGTGTGATGCCATATAACTTAACAACCTCTTAAGCGTCAGTTAAGACTGTATAACCTATGTTCCAGAGCTGTCATGGGATCAAATGAAAAAAATATATAAAATGTGCTAAAGGCCACTCTACTGGGTAGTGGAGATCCAGGGATGAATAGGAGGCAGTTCAGGGAGTCGAGCAGATCAGAGATGCACAGGGAAACCAATTATTACTTTCCAGCCACCAGTTCATTTCTCTTGTTTTCCTCAGAAAAAAAAAATCTTAATAAATGAGTGGTTTGTACACACTGTCTTCATCTCCTCAACTCCCCGTTTCTTCTCATCTGACTCTTTGACCTTCTCTCTCCACCACACCAGTAAAATGGCTCTTCTTAAGGTCAACAAAGACCTTAACATTGTCAAGTCAAGTGGTCACCTCTCCTGCCTCATTTACTTGCATCCCAGTATGTGACCCTCTTAAACAAGTTATTTCCTTTTGCAACGCTTGCTTCCCTTGGTTTCCACAGCAACACACTTTCTGGGTTTTTCTCCTTATTTTCTGCTCTTTCTCAGCCTTCTTGGATAGTTCCTCAACCACGGTACAGCTACTAAGTGATGGTATGTAGCAGGGCTCCTGTCCTGTAACTTTAAATAACAAACTGTTTGACAATGATTTTCGAGTTTATGCCTGGTCACCATTGCCCGAACTCTAGACTGTATTTATCTACAACTGCCTAAGTTACATAGCTATGTGGATGTCAAAAGTGTATCTTAAACTCAGAATATCCAGAAAGGAACTCTTGATTCTCAACCTCCTAAATTGCACCTTCCCTAGAATGCATCATCTCAGTGAATTTCACTACCGTCCACCTATTTATTTAAGCTAAAGAAAAAAACTAGAAGTCATCCTTCATTCTCATTTTCTTTGCCTCTCACATAAAATCTCTCACTAAGCTCAGTCAATAGTACATTCTCTACTTACTCTGAAGCTATTTGTTTCTCTACATCTCCATTATTACCATCCTAGTTCAACCACTGGTCACATGTAATAGACTTATAACTGGTCTCCTAGAGTCTATTTTACCCTCCTCTAGTTAAGTTGGCAATCAGAATAATTTTCTAAAGTATAAATCAGATCATGTCGTTCTCCTTGCTTAAAACCTTTCAGTGTTTAACTGTTACACTTGAATGAAGTTTTACAGTCTTGACCATGATCCTCAGAGATCTACACTGTCTGATACACACAATCTCTGACCTCATCACTGAACACATCGATGTCTTGGCAACCATTTACTGGTCACCCAAGTCTTCTTTCTGTTTCTGAAATATATGAAACTCACTCTATCTTACAGTCCTTACATGGGCTACTCTTATTTTTTTTTCTGCCTGGAATGACCTTTCATCAGATTATTCACTTAGCTGGGTATGTCACAACTTTTGGGTCTCACCAAGCTTAACCATCAACTCCTTAGACAGGCCTAGTTGAGCATCCAATCTAAGTTATTCCTTCCCCAAGTTATGCCACATTTCAGCTTCCCTTATTTTATTTTCATCATGGAAGTTATCACTGTTGTTATTCTCTATCTCTCTCTCTGTTGTATCCATCCATTGGATGTAAAATTGTCCACGAGAACAGGGACCCTCTTTTGTTTTGCTCAATGTAGTGCCTTCTGTGTTTAGAACAGTGACACAGAATGACTGGGATACAGTATGTGCTCAATGAATTGTGCAAAATGAGAATTTTTAAAAAAATTTTAAAGGCTATACTAGAATACTAGGAGAGTGTAAAAGATTCTTTGGGAACTCAGAACAGAAACCTATAGTTTAATTCCTGCAGAAGGTAATACTTGAATTTATCTCAAAGGTTATTAGTTGAAATGAATGAAGCTGATTGAGGCGGGGAATCCAACTCACAGAAGAAAATATATCAAGGAAATAGAAGAAAGCAGGGTGCATCCCAGAAAAACACGTGGTTCTGCATTATATGCTATGGAATTCTAGAGGAGGAATAGGATGTGGGAATGGAAAGGTAAATAGGATCTAGACAGATAGAGAGGCCTTTTATGCCATGCTAAGACACTTTTACAACCTCCTTAAAATGATCAGATGTCACTAAGGGATTACAGACAGGAGGATGACTGTATCAGACTCATGATTTTGAAAGATTGCTCAGAGCCTTAGGACAGCAAATGGCAGGAGTGGAACAGCGAGACTGGCTTGTGCAGTATTCTTGGGGGGGTCTTCTGAGGATTTCTGCCAAGGAAGTGGTGATGAGAATGGAGAAAAGGTGATCCACTGCACTGAGAAAAGGTAGGATCCAACTGACACTGTGTTTTATTTGAAGAGGATTTTAAAGAGAGATCTTGGTCATTGTCAATTTTCTGCTTTGAGTACTAAGTAGAAGGTGATGCAGGACGTTTTTGTTTACTTTCTTTTTTATTTGGGACAAATACCTATTAGGTGGTTGTATGTGTGAGTCTGGATATCAGGAGAGAGGTTTGAGCTGGAACTAGTGATTTAGAGGTTACACACATTTATGGATAAACTCAAAATATGAGGACATACTATGTAAAATGGCAAGAACACCAAGAGGAGAGCTGTGGGAAAAGAATTAAATTGTCAACAGTGAGCAGAAGAAAGGGAGCGTTCAAAGGAGGCTGCAAGTCATTTCTATCACAACTGAAAGAAAACCAGGAAAGAGGGACGTTATGGAAGCCTCAGGGAAGAGTTAAAAGCAAGAAACAACACTGTCACATTCCACAGAGAAGCCTAGTAAGTTAAGGACTTTCTGCGTAAGTGATCATGCATGCAGAAATGTCTGCCACTTAATAGATGCTCAAGGACATGTTCTTTCCCTCTCCTGGTTGTTAACGTGATTAGCTTCCCTGCCAGGGCGAGTGATCTCTGAGATAACACCGTGATTTTGGTCGCTTTGTATCAGCAAAGCCCAGCACACAGTAGGCATGCAATGAAAGCTTTTTGAATGTCTAATATATAATACTGTTTCTTTTAACTAAAAATTTGAGTTAACAATTGAAATTATTCATTAAATAGCAAGTTGATTTTTCTGTCAGTAATTTCTTACGAAGTTCAAGGAAAAAAAAACATTGTTTGGAAATTAATATTGTCTTTTCTCTTAGCCCGGGATACATGGACAAAGTCTGGGAGCTTCTGAAAGAAATATTGCCTGAGTTTAAGCTGTCAGATGAGGCCAGCTCTGAAAGCAAAATAGCAATGTTAGATTCTAAATTAAAAGAACCAGGCAAAGAAGGGAAGGAGGGAAAAGAAATAAAGGATGGAAAGGAAGTAAAAGACGTGAAGGAATTCAAACCTGAAAGTTCTTTGACAACACTAAAGGCTCCTGAGAAAAGCGACAAAGTTCCAAAGGGTAAGATATTTTACATCAAAATGTGATTCAGTATGGACATTGCACATAAATGCCTTACAATTGTATTTGATGTGTTGCTAGAAATAGTGGTTTTGATCCAGACCCCAAGACAGGGTTCTTGGATCTCATGCAGTAGGGAATTCAAGGCAAGTCACAGAGTGGAGTAAGAAGAGAGAGTTTATTGAAACCTCCTCAGTTACAGAGTAGGGCATCTTCAGCAAGCAAAGAAAGGTGCTGTCTTTGTTTTCAGTTTTTCTTCCTTTTGTTTTTTTTTTTTTTTTCTTTTTGGGATGTAGTTGCACTCTTGTTGCCCAGGCTGGAGTCCAGTGGCACAATCTCGGCTCACTGCAACCTTCATCTCCCAGGATCAAGTGATTCTCCTGCCTCAGCCTCCCAAGTAGCTGGGATTACAGGCACGCACCACCATGCCCAGTTAATTTTTGTGTTTTTAGTAGAGACAGGGTTTCACCATGTTGGCCATGCTGGTCTTGAACTCCTGACCTCAGGCGATCCACCCACCTCAGCATCCCAAAGTGTTGGGATTACGGGTGTGAGCCACTGCACCCAGCCCAGTTTTTCTTATATAGGAGTCTTATCTATGTAAAAGCCAAGTTAAGCTCAGCTGTCTTGACAGCATGACAAAATGTAGTATTCTGTTGATTTAAAGAAAGTTATACTTGGCATTTTAGTGCATTAAGTACATCAAAGCATAACAATAATTATCTTGAAAGCATACTTTTTACAGGCATTGGGACATATGGACATATTGCTATGGGTATTCAGACATCTGGACATTCTGCTGTTGTAAGAGTGTGTCCCTTGCAGGTATCGTTAGGCTGTATCTCCAGCTATAAACATGTAATGACTGTGGGTCATGATTGGCAAGAAATATGCCTTGTTAGTCTTAAGATGGAGCTGAACTTAAAATGGGGTTTCTCAAGGCCTCTGAGGCTCCTGCTTCCCTAAGAAATGCATCTTTGTTGTCGTTATCCTTTCTTAAGTTTTTGTGACAACAGCCATGTAATTAAGATCTTTCTTTTCTAGGACTTTAGGACTTATAACGGTGTTTACTATATGCTAATTATTATTCCACATTTTGCTTTCTTTGAAAATCAAAAGCAATTCTCTACTTTGATGCTACCAAATTAATCTAGT
Organism: Nomascus leucogenys; assembly: GCF_006542625.1. NCBI lineage: Eukaryota > Metazoa > Chordata > Mammalia > Primates > Hylobatidae > Nomascus > Nomascus leucogenys. The sequence goes on from NC_044383.1 coordinate 132,703,059, forward strand.
ATTAATTTAGGAAGATAGATTAAGCTTTCAATTTCCATTAAACATGTATTTCTCCTATTTAAAAAGTAAAAAGTGGCAGAACTTGACAATGATGACTGGTAGAATTCCAAGCTGCAAAGCAGGATAGATGGTTGTACCGTTTAGGAGAGATCACAAAATGATTTTGAATATATTGAAATTGAGGTGACTTGAAGACAACCGAGTCGATTTTTCATGTCAAGACTCCTAGGCTGGTGATATACACTTGGGAGTCATTGACAAATGCCTGCAAAATTAAACCAGGAATGATATTTCCCAAGGAGACAGTATAGAGTGAGCAGATGAGGGAGGCTGAGACTGAGACCTGTAGAAGCGGAACATCTAAGAGGTTGGCACAAAATGATGAACTGCTGAATGAAGAGTAAGGACCAGCCAGGGGAGCAGGGACAACATCAGCAGAGCATTCTGTCACTGGGGCCAAAGGAAAAGGTGTTCCAAGAACCAGAGATTATGTTAAATATTCTGGGAAGATGGGAAGATGAACTATGATGAAAATTTAAATTTCTCAATTACATTTTGTGATATAGAGGTCATTGCGCACTTGTGAGTGATAGAAGTAGAAGATACATTGGAGGGAGTAAGAAGGAAGTGGGAAGTAAAAGAATGTATAAACAACCCTGTGAGAAGCTTGGCCTTGAAGAACAGGAAACTGCAAAGTGGAAGCTGATAGGGAAGAATGTGGGATGCAGAGAGAATATGTATTTGTGGATGTAGTGAAGGAAAATTGGGTTTTTTTTAAGTGATGACTGGAAAGATCACACTGAGATGACTGCAGTAGTATACATTTTCTTTTTTTGTGTGTGTGTTTTTTTTTTTGAGATGGAGTCTCGCTCTGTCGCCCAGGCTGGAGTACAGTGGCGCAATCTCGGCTCACTGCAAGCTCCGCCTCCCGGGTTCACGCCATTCTCCTGCCTCAGCCTCTCCCAGTAGCTGGGACTACAGGTGCCCGCCACCACGCCCAGCTAATTTTTTTGTATTTTTAGTAGAGATGGGGTTTCATCGTGGTCTCGATCTCCTGACCTCGTGATCTGCCCGCCTCGGCCTCCCAAAGTGCTGGGATTACAAGCGTGAGCCACCGCGCCAGGCCAATAGTAGTATACATTTTCCGAGAAGAAGGAGCAAGTTCCACACCCCAGCTAGAAGGGGATTGGGCCAACCCGGGGAGAGCAATGGCTCCTCCATTCTCATAGGTGGGCACAGGTCATGGGGGAGTGAATACAGGTGTAGGTGGGTAACGGGTTTGGTAGGAGAAGATGAAGACTTCAGACCAAAGACTTCTACTTTTTGTTTATACACAGCCTAGCTATGAGCTGAAAGTGAGGTGGAGGTGGAAGATGTAGATTCTCACAGAGATTTAAAATAGATGTGGCAAGGTTTGCAGAACTATGGGAGGATCATCTCTAGTGGGACTCAGCTGCCAAGTTTATTCAGAGTGGGGTTTTGCCAGATGGGTGGGATGAAATGACAGAGGAGCAATCCTTATTTAGGGTATTGGCAAAAACACATTTTGGTGAGCACTGTTGTATACTATCCAAATTTCTATGTGAAACAGTTTGATTTTTTTTCTATTTATAGTTTTTATTATGTATTATTTTTAAGTCACAAATTCTGAATAGAAGTTTGAAAGCTCTTAAAGTCCTATTTGAAAATTATACATGCACTCAAATATCACTTCCTAAAATTAGATTTATTGAATTAAGGTAATATATATAGAAAATTCACAAATAAAATTCTGATAATAAACTTTTTAAAGACCTAAACTTCCTGGTTAAATGTTTTATCCTGTGATTGAAGTTATAGTTATCTTTACTTTTATATCTAATTTAAGTGTTAAATCTACTGAAAAAGCTAAGATATGGGCCGGGCATAGTTGCTCACACCTGTATTCCCAGCACTTTGAGAGGCTGATGCTGGCAGATCACTTGAGCTCAGGAGTTCAAGACCAGCCTAGACAACATGGTGAAACCCTGTCTCTATAAAAAAGAAAAATAAAAAGAAAAGAAAAAGAAAAATTAGCAAGGTGTGATGGTGCACACCTGTAGTCCCAGCTATCCAGGAGGCTGAGGTGGGAGAATTGCTTGAGCATGGGAGGTCAATGCTGCAGTGAGCTAAGACCTTGCCACTGCACACCAGCCTGGGCTGCAAAGTGAAAGCCTGTCAAAAAGAAAAAAAAAAAAAGCTAAGATATGAAACATGTCTATTTTGGATGTTCAGAAACATTAAAAGTAGATAATGTCACAGTTTTTATTTATGAAAATTTTAAAGATGAGCAACCTGATCAATGATGATTACAAACTTAACAGATGATGCAGAGAATGAAATGACAGAAATCTACAATTTCTGTCTCAGAATTGAGACAGATTTGTTAGGGAATTAACAAAATCTTCGAGAAAAGTATTTTAGGTTGAAGAAGAATATGTTTTATGGATTGAGTATATGAATGAGCATTCAAATGGTGGGAATAGTTCTGGATGCAAGAGTTTTATTACCCAAGCCATGTAGGCAATAAGATGCTGGTTTGGGACTTTGGTCGGAATCTGGGCTCCACAAGAAAATATTTTGGAGTCAGAAAACTGTGTTTCCTGTAAGTGGAGGACCCAGATAAGAAAAATCTGAGAGGGCTCTACATTTAGGACTTAACTTTCAGTACAGGCTTTGCCGTGTTTTGTTTTTATTTTTAAAATGAGAAAATTACCTTGATTCTATCTTATATAAATAAAATATATTCAAATAATTATCTTCATGAAACAAAATTTTATGCAGTAGATAAAAAGCAATGCTGCATTTATTTCATGATATATCTCAATTTTCAAAGTTCTCCCTGGCTTTATCATGATGTTTCTAATTAGAGGGGATCATGTTTTGGAGAAATTATGGCATAATTTTACATTAAATAATACTATTATTTTGGCCTTTTTTCTTTCAGACAACGACTGAATAAGAAATATAGTTTGAGATTGTCTAGTTAAAATATTTATTGTGATTTTTTCATATGTTAGAGAAAGCAGATGCAAGAGACATCGGAAAGAAGAGAAGCAAAGATGTAGAAAAGGAAAAATTCAAATTCTCACTTCATGGTTCAAGATCCTCATCAGAAGTGCAGTACTCTGTGCAGTCCCTATCAGATTGTAAGCTCCTAATTTCTTAGAATAATAACTATTTTAGTTGTTTCTTAAAATGCTGGAAAACCTTGGAACATAGAAATACATTTTTTCTTTTGAAATAACTAAATAAACTTATTCAAGGTTGCCATAAATATTGGGTTCTCAGATGGGTGGGTGTGTTGGTCCAAAGTCCTACCAATGAGACAGAAGCCTCTTATCCAAGTTACAGTGCAATTGTCACAGAAGAAGTATCCACATATGGGACAGGCTTCTGCTGGTCGCTTTCAGGTATTGCTCTAAAAAATACTCATCATCCAAATTAAAGAAATTCAAAGTTACTTGTTTGCGTGGTTAGATGCCAGCCACCAAATGAAACAAAAGCCTACATCTGGCTCCTTGCTCGCAGTGGACCTCCAGCTCTTTTACTGTGTTTTAGAAAATAACTGTGAGGCCGGAGACTCTAGAAGTCATTGTTTATATCACGACACTGACAACCACACTTTTTGTGTATCGCACTGTGACTGGGTGGATGTACAAGATCTATTTATAATAGCCTCGTTGTATAAAGGTCGACTATTTTTGTGAAAATGCTAGGGTTTCTCTCTCACTTAAAATCACATTGGAGATCTTTCATTTTAATTAATATCTTTCCAATTTGGACTTACAAATTATCTCTAAAGACCCCTTAGCTACTGCACTTTTGTCCTCTGTACCAGCTAAAACAGTCTAGGTATAGTAGCCTTTAAACAAATTGTATCAGGTTGAAAGAAAACATGCTGTAAAAAAATGATACCTCAACCTATTCAGGAGGTTATCAGGAGGAAGACTAGAGCGTCTCTTTTGAGTCTCAGCTTTGGCTCATCTATCTTGGTGCTTCCAGAGTGTAGGTTATCATTTTCACCTCATCCTTTATTAGCTAGTCAAAAATATGTGTTTTTACCTCTAGTAGTGTGCTTTATTAATAAATTTTTATCTTTTTTCTTAATATATTATGATGATTTGTATGGGGACATTTTAATAATTATGGCTTTTTATTTTTACTGAAACATGTCTAGTGATGTGGATAGAAAAAAATCACTATTGTGTTTTTAATTCTACATTAAAAATCGTTTTCTTATACTGATGCCTTAAGCAATATTTTTTGATAGTGAGAAACATTACATTAGCAGATTTACTGATGGTTCTTCATCTTTGTGAAAATGGCTAAAACTTTCTCTGAGATCTTTCTTTATGAAAATAAAAGTAATGATGCCTTCTTTCTCCTGCTGAACTTGTAGTTAAGGTCATTCCAACACATAGAATGTGGTTCAGTTTGGACTGTGGAGTCAAGCTGCTTGAGTTCAATATCTGCTCCAACACTGAGTGTATAAGTATCAGGCAAGTGATAGAACCTCTTTAAACTCAGGATCTGTATAAATCAGCATTATTGTTTTGGTGAGGGTCCTTGTGAGAATCAAGTGTTGAATCCAGGTAAAGTGCTTAGCACTTGTTGGTAGAGCTACATTTTAGCGTACTTATTGCAAAAGCCTTTGTTAATTCTTACTTGTGCTAAAGATACGGTGTTAGAATAAACTCTATAGGAGTACTTTATCTGGCATAAATAAGAGGGTGGCCATGGGAACTTCCTTCTCCCACAGAGTTAAATCTAAGTGCATTTCTGATGGTGTTATAATTCATTTCCTTCAATCAGCTGCTTTGGTTTCACTTGTAAAGGAGATAATGGGTAGACAGTAAGCGTTCAAGAGGTAATTGAGTTACAATTCAAACTCATATGGAAAAAATAACATGACATTTATATTGTTTGTTTGTTTATTTATTTATTTGACACAGAGTCTTGCTGTGTCGCCCAGGCTGGAGTGCAGTGGCACAATCTCAGCTCACTGCAATCTCCACCTCCCAGATTCAAGCAAGTCTCGTGCCTCAACCTCCCAAGTAGCTGGGACTGCAGGCACATGAAATTACACCCGGCTAATTCTTGTATTTTTAGTAGAGACGAGCTTCATCATGTTGGCCAGGCTGGTCTCAAACTCCTGACCTCAAGTGATCCACCCACCTTGGCCTCCCAAAGTGCTGGGACTATAGGCATGTGCCACCACTCTCGGCCTATATTGTTTATGTTTGATTTGATATTAGATGTGTTGTAGTTAATTCTGATAAGTCACTGAAAATATAATATAAAGAACCCCTGTTTTATTAATTTTTTCAAAGTAGCATATTTATCACAACGGTCATTAAAATAAAATGGGGCTCATAGTTTTAAATGCCATAGGAGATATAGTTTTATAATGGCAGAAGACATGTAGAGATTTATATATACTTACATGTCATCTAATATTATCCGATGCATACCCTAATAATGACTTGACATTTAAGATTTCATTTTGTTATTTTCAAAATAAGTGTATTCATTTAGGTACACTAGCTGGTATGCCTAACAAATGATTCTAATGTCATATATATTTCTTTCTCAATTAAAATAAAAAGACTAGTGTTAATCACTGGCAGGAAGTTATTTTCCAAATGGCATTGAAGAGACCCAGGCTCCTTCCATTTTATGCCTCTTATACCTCTAGCATTCTAAAGTTCTATACCAGGGGGAAGAAAAAGAGCTTGGAGGATTGCAGGAGCAAGATGTCTGAAATCAAAACAAGCTGTATTGTATATCACTTCTGGTCTCATTCTGTTGAAGACAATTCAGTCCAATGGCCACACCTGACTTTAAGAGGAGTTGGAAATACGGAATGTGACATGCGCTAAAGATTGATCATTTCAGGAGAAAGAGGAAACCATTTGGTGAACAATGATCAATCTTTACCACATTCCACTTTTATGATCACCAGATACCCATTTCACTCTTCTTCTCACATATATGTTCAATACTTACCAAGAGTCCCAGCCCAAATTATTATCTAGTAATTTCATCTAGTTAAAATATCCAGGATCTCCAAGTCATGTACCTGCACACACGTGCTTACAGATACACCCATATGTATCCACTCCCATCTCTCATGAGGAAACCTGGGGATCCACCTCACACAGCAAAATATTTGGTAAAACTGGAACCTGTGACAATTTAGAAGTTAGCCATGTACTCAGTGAACCTGAGTCTCTAAAATAAGTGGTTGAAAATCTACTAATCTAGGCAGTGTTAAGTTTGTAATATCTACTGTTAGCAAGATATTTCAAATAAGAAATGAGTTCAGGGAAGAATTGTCTGTTTTTCCAAAATAAATGGGAAAAAATAGAGAAATTTCTGAGATCACAGAACATACAAAATTGAAAAAGAAGGCTCTTTCTTTACCACAATTAATTGGAGAAAAGGCTGGTGTTGAAGACAGCCATGTTCCTCCCTTTTTATACCTCCTATACTCTAGCATGTGAATTCTAAAGTTCTATAACAGTGGGAAGTAAAAGAGCTTGGAGGATTGCAGGTGCAAAGGTGTTTGAAGTAAAAACAAGCTGTATTGTTTATCACTTCTGGTCTCATTCTATTGAAGACAATTCAATTTAATGGCCATACCTGAGTATTTAACAACAAAGGTCCATGATATATTTTGGATATTTGTCCTCGCCCAAACCTCATTTTGAATTGTAATCCCCAGTGCTGGAGGTGGAGCCTGGTGGGAGTGGACCTGAGGGCAGATCCCTCATGGCTTGGTGCTGTCTTCATGACAGTAAGTTCTTGCAAGATCTGGTCATTTAAAACTGTGTAGCATCTCCCCCTACTCTCTTCTTGCTCCCATTCTCACCGAGTGAGACACCTGCTCCCCCTTTTGCCTTCTGCCATGAGTAAAAGCTCCCTGAGGCCTCCCCAGAAACAGATACCAGATCTAGGCTTCCTGTACACCCTGCAGAACTGTGAGCCAATTAAACCTCTTTTCTTTATAAATTATCCAGTCTCAGGTATCTCTTTATAGCCATGCAAGTATGGCCTAATACAGTCCAGTAAAACTTAAACAACACACCTGGTTGTGTCAAAGATTAAGACTGCAACCTCTTTGTTGCAGCTATCTTCCAAGTAGCCTCTATGAAGCAAAGAAGCAAAGAAGTAAATTAGCCTTGGGAATTACGCTCAAGAAAGACTATGAACATGTGGAACTGATGAAACAAATAGATTAGAAGCCCACTAATATATATTTTTTAAAAACTTGTATTAAGAAATTATGGGCCTGGTATAAAAGGCCTTTTATTTTTCAGCTTTGCATCAAATATTGGACCTGCAAACATTGTCTGGTAGGAAGTGGGTCGGAACACATTCGAGTCATCCTCTTTAGATATTGCCACATAGAATAATAGACAATAAAAAATTGCCAGAAAGACCAGGGACTACTTTACACTTCACACTTCTCAATTGTGTACTTGACATGTTGCTTAACCTATCTGTAACTCAGCTTACTTGCCTGAAAAATACTGTTAAAAATAGAATTTATTTCATAGGGTTTATGTGAACTGACTCATATGAAATACTTAGGCCTTAGCATAGAGTAGGCATTCACTGAAGGTTAGCTATTCTAAATTAACTAAATATCACATCTGAAAAAAATCATATATAATCTTTAACAAACACTTCTAATGGACTTATAGTAATTTGGGGTTCATCTCAGTGGGACTCAAAATTTCAGGCTGAAATTTTTATAGGTTCAGACAGTAAATGTTCAACATAAAATGAAATCAATGATAGAAGTGGTATTTAAGTAATCTTACATATTTTATAGCAGTCTTCTGAAATATGCTTATAGAAAGCAAAAAAAGCTGTATCGCATGTAAAATAAAACATTTAAATCATACAAATGTAGCAAAAGCTTCTTTTGGGCAATAAAATACATATAATTAGTATGGCAGTTGTAGGCCATATAAGACTCATAATTACTGTACAAAACATTTTAAAGCAGTTTTAGAGACTAGGATGTTAAATTTCATCTCATCATTCAAGAGTATATTTTTTCTTAAATTTCTTCCTCAATTATTAAGCATTATTATATGCAGCTGTGCTAATTCAATACAAAGTTACTTCAACAACTGGAAAGATAAGGAAATTTCGTGGTTTGTACCATTGATAGTTCACTGAAAGAAATTATAGAGCCCCTAGATTTAAACATTTGCCTTTAAGATATTCTAAAAGCAGTTTTATTGATATATAATAAAATCAAAAAGCATTATTAGTGTTCCAATATTGCAGAATCACACAACGTATTTACAGAGAGATAATAGAACAAATAGGAATTATCTAAGGCCCTTTAGACCCTTTACAAATAATTCTTATATTTTCTTGGCTAATAAACTTTTTTGAAAATCTTACGAAAATTACGAACCTTCTTTTTTTTTTTTTTTTTCAAATCCTTCATAGTCTTGGTTGAATGTGTCTTCTAGAGTCCATGTGCTAGAATTTTGATCCCCAATGCAACCATGTTGGGAGGTGGGGCCTAATGAGAGGTAATTAAGCCATGAGGACAGAGGGAGTGGATTAATGCCATTATCATGGGAGTGGTTAGGTATCCTGGGTGTGAGTTTGTTATAAAAGGGCGAGTTTGGCTATGGGATGACATGCTTATTTAGCCATGGGGTGAGACAGCAAAAAGTTCCTCACCAGATGCCAGCACCGTGATCTTGGACTTCCCAGCCTCCAGAACTGTGGGGAAATAAACTTCTGTTCTTTATAAGTTACCCAGTCTCAGGTATTTCATTTTAGCAGTACAAAACAGACTAAAGCAGTTAGTGTGCACACAAATCTGCAGTGTTACATAATAGTTCACCGAGTTCTGGGCCCCTGGATCTCATTTATAAGATGTATAAAACTTAGTTTGAAAATCTCTATTTAATAGCATATTCCTATCTAGCTTTTACAGATTGATATTTAGCTAATAGCATCAGTATAGTGATACCAATATTCATAATCAGCTTCTAGTCTAATTAACCTGTGCCTATGCTATACCACTTATTAAATATTTAAAACTTCACCCTTGACTAAACACTTGTGTTATTTTTTAATATTTCAACATTAAATATTACAATCACATGTAAAATGTGTAATTATCCTAAAATTTGGAGCAAATTTTTTTGTCATCAACATCATTTCTATAATATGTCAAGACCACATTCTTTACTCCAAGTTTCTAAAGTTATGTTTTTCTAAGACCTCACCTGGAATTCCCAGGTTTCCATATATTTTATTACATAATGTCATAAAATAAATGAGAATTTTTTTCAAAATACCTGTATCACAAACTTTATTTTTAATATCATAAGGAAAATAAAAGTTCAAAAGACTTATTAAAGATCAAGGACAAAGTACTTAATGTGATAATATTAAATATTAAGCTTTAGAAAATTTTAGGGAAGACATCAAAATTTCTAATGCATAATGTACAAATGTGGGATATAATGTGGACCAAAATACTTTTACATGTTATGATTTTTAAAACAAGATTTAGAAAAGAGTTAATGAAATAGATCAACCTGAATGAGCCATGGGGTGCCCAGACATTTGGTCAAACTTTATGTAAGGTGTATGTTTAACATCTGGAAACTCAGCTGACTTTTATAAAGAAGCCCAATCTTGCTCAGTAGCCAGGCTCAGAGAGGAAACCTCACTCTTCTTCCCTCCACCTCTCATGCTTCATGCTTTCCTAAGGTGTAGACAGCCAACTGCTTAACCTTGAACCTGGAAAGTACATTTAATCTCATCCTCTTCCTTGAGCAGAAAGTTCTGCAGATAGATAAAAAAATTGATTTTTAAAATTTTATCCATTTTAATATTTAGCAGTCATCACTGTCAGGAACTTCCTCTCCATAACTAGCCTTCAACTCTCAACTGACACCTAAAGACATTTCACAATCTTTCTTTTGATTAGAGGACTTATTGGAGGGCTTCGATTAGATTGATCAGTGAGAAAAGTAACTGGACTGTAAATTACTGGTCACTGCTGAAGGCCATTCTGGTCAATGTGGGTATCTCAAATGGTTTTATCTGATGATAGGAGTGCATGAAAAGTATTTTCATTAACATTCATTCTTTTTAAAAGGAATAATTATTTTGCTGCATCCTTAAACTTAAGATGATTAGTCATATTTAAAAACATATTATTTCATACAAGTTATCACACAATACACAGTACCTTGTACTCCACAAGGGGTAAACCAAATTATTAACCAAGCCTCTGCAGAGTTAGTTAATCCAACTAACTTTGGATTAAAAGTTAGTTGGGGAGACAGCATCCGTGGATATTAGATGATAACTAACATCATCAAACAAATGTAGCATAGATAAATGAGCAATGTAGGGAAAAAGCAATCAATATGTGTTGGCAAGGTGTATGAGAAATGTATAAATTTCAATTTTGAAATGTAAAAGTGTGTTTCTCTAAGTTTGGCAGATTTTCATATCTCCATTCTAGAGATATACTGGGCTGACAACTAATTTATGTTCTGTGGTCTTAAAGATATTATTCTTTTGTAAACAGTATCAAATATAGTTAAATGTCAGTATGTAAGTTTGTAAAAAAATCTAATTAAAAATAAAAAGAGGCTAAAGTAAATTGACTTCTATTTATTTGTCCAAAATATTTGCAGGACCAAAAAATACTGAATAAAATAATCAAATAGAATAATTTCAATGATAAGAAAAACATAACAAACAAATAAGCAATGCCCAAAAGCAAATTCTACCATCATTAAACATTTGAAACTAAATTATTTATGCCTTACATCTTCGTGAAAAAATTCATTTTACTTATGTTTTCTTTTTGAAGTGACAAAATGACATAGAAACTCCTGGACTTTCTATAAGTTCAACATAGAATAAAGATTCTATCTGTGAAAGAAAAGAAATGCTTCAATTTAAAAATAATTCCTTTTGAACATTCTCATTTGTGGACCATTCTATGTTGCACTGATGAATAACTAGAATATATTTATATAATAACTCTTCGTCATGAGGTATAATAAGGTCTTAAATTATTAAATAGTAATAATGTGAACTTAAAAGGAATGAGGCAGGCTACAAAATAGATACATCTTTGAGATTTAACATCTGTTAAATTCATTTTGCATCCTTTATGTATTTTTTCACCAGCCCAAAGATAAATTCATTAAGGCAATTGAACTATTGGAGTGAGCAACTGACAGACTGATTTTAACTAGAATTTTCATGACATAATATATGTTTGTTTTACAGGTTCTTCTGCAATACAGACCTCTCATATGGTTGTATATGCGACATTTACACCTCTTTACTTGTTTGAAAACAAGATCTTTTCATTAGAGAAGATGGTAAGCATTCAAGCTTAGGAAACCGTATTATTTATTTTGTGTGTGTGGGTGCACGTGTGTGTGTGATTACTTGCCGTGGTAGAAGGCACATGAAAATTTAATTAAAATTCTATCTGTGGATGTCAGTTTCCTTATCTTCAAAATTAGATACTCAACCTAAGGGATCTGACACATCCAAAATTATCTTAGATGATTGCAACAGCTCTGACTAATTATAAAAAAGGAAAAGAAAAAAATATATAGTCACATTTAATTTTTATAGATCCTTCTGTTATAATCAAAAAGAAAGATACAGAATTTATGTATTTCAGTGAAAATCATAGAAATTATTCCTAGATAATAATTAATGACCTTGCCATAAATAGGTCACATATGTTTTCTTAAAATAAGATGATATTAGTGAATTCACCCTCAGGCTGGAGAGAGACTGCTATGATCTTTCTTGTATCATAAAATAATACAAAATAAATGCTAATTGTTTTCTTATACATTTAACAAATTGTAGAAAATTTAGAAAATGTAGTGAAAGGAAATACAATTAAAATATTTATAGTATAAATGGTAAGGCATAGGCCTTATTAACATTTTGGCATATATACTTTGATTTTTCTTCTATACTCTATTCTGTGTTTGTATGTGCATACCTTTTTTTACTGGACTCACACTTCATATTACATTTGGCAACCACCTTTTCACTTAATAAGATATTAACATTTTTTCATGATGTTAAATTTTAATCAATATGTTTAGTGCTTGCATAGTATTTATGCATTTTCATAATTTTTAAGCTCTCTATTGTTCTTGGACAGAAAAACAACTCTTCTCTTTCCCTTGTGATGGTGAAGTCCATCAAGTTATTAACAATCTATTTAAACAAATGCCCTACTGCTTTTGGGGTTTTTGAATCCCAACTCTGTTTGGGAACTCTAAACATCTAACACTTTATTACTAGGATTTCATAGTCTGAAGTCACTAAAGTATAAACTGCATGATGCAGCAATATGATTACATGTGAATGTTCATTTAGTTAGCTAGAAAGAGCTATGTTTTAAAACTTTAATGGAAATTAGCTTGAAACATAAATATTCCATTTGAATGATCATTATACTTTACTATGTGCATTACATTTGTCTTTTAGATTATGCCTGGGGGGCATGTTGCTAACATTTTTCTGCTTCTCTTTCTTCCCATTCTTTCTTCTCCACTTTTTTAGATAAAAATAATTCCTCCCAGAAAAATTTTACTATATAACAGTGTTCATATTGTAAGAGGATTATGTGCCATCCTGAATATGGCAGTTTCACTATTTTTAATCCAAAGTTAGAAAACATTAGCCATGGTTAAATAGCAGAAACAGCAATTTGGACTGAATCTAAAAACCAGCAACATTCAACAATCTAAATGTACTTCTAAAGCCTCTCCCAAGTCAAGCCTCTTGCTAAGATTAGGGCTGACCTTCTCACGCCTGCCTTTCTTTTAACATCTTTGCATGCTACTGGCCTATGTGCTGTCTCAGATATGCTAGCAAGCAAATGCTGTAACTCGTTGGACTGCTGAAGAATACCAGCAATGCCCCGTCAATGATAGACTGAATAAAGAAAATATGGTACATATGCACAATGGAATACTATGCAGCCATAAAAAGGAATGAGATCATGTCCTTTGCAGGGACATGGATGAAGCCGGAAGCCATTATCCTCAGCAAACTAACACAAGAACAGAAAATCAAACACTCATAAGTGGGAGCTGAACACTGAGAACATATGGACACAGAGAGGGGAACAATACACAACGGCCTGTTGTGGGATGGAGTTGAGGGGAAGGAACTTAGAGAATGGGTCAATAGGTGCAGCAAACCACCATGGCACACATATAACTATGTAACAAGCCTGCACATTCTGCACATGTATCCTGTTTGGTTTTTTTTTAGAAGAAATAAAATAAAAAAGAATATCAGCAATGCTTTATGGAGTGCCACAGTCTCATGTCTGAGAAGTATTCAAACCCCCTTTAAAACCACAAAGTGTAAGCAGAGGATAAAAGATTATTAAAAAGAATGGGGTGCAAAATAATCCTTTTGAACTTTTGGTAGTGCTACTGAGAAACTAAAATTTAAATACTGTTCATTTTTAAGTTAAAAAACCAAGACTAAAGACTAAAAACTCACATCTGTTTATTCATTGGTTAATTCAACAGATTTTATGAATTATCTATGATATACTATTATATGCTAAACAATATGCTATGTTCTGAAGATATGATGATAAGCAAGATTGACAAGGTCCTATCCACAAAGCTTAGAGTCTAATGAGGAAGTCAGACAACTGAGTGAACTGCAATAATACAATTAGAACAGAAGGTATATAAGGTGCCTGCCACATAGTAGGTGTAGGTGAATTAATATTTGTTGGAGGAGTAACCAAGTGAACATACGGTTAAATGAATTTAAAAAAATGAATGAAAGACATTAACAGAAACATGCCATCCTTTCTAATGGGTAGCCAGGGAAGTCCTCCCTAAGGAAGAACTGTTTAAGCTGAGACCTTAAAGAAGTTAGGCAAGTAAATGGGATAAAGTGTGTTCAAAGCAGAGGGAATCTTACATTGGAAAGTTTGGAGATGAAGAAGATTTTCCACTGGGTTCAAGGAACTACTAGATATCGAGATTATAATGGGAGAAGACTTAAAGGCAGCTTGAGGCATGGGTGAGAGTCGAGGCATGGGTGAGAGTCAAGGCATAAAGATTATTATAAATCCTCCCTTTGGGGAAGTTTAAGGCTTAAGGTGCCCAGAGGTTCTGGAATTAGCCCAGTGACTGGAACAGTAAGTGACTTCGAAAGCTGTAATGAACTGACTAGTGTGTCACCATCTTCCTGTTTTGCCTGCTGATTCTTTTAGGTTAGCATCCTGTGAGGGTGATCTGGTTTCCCTGGTAAATATCAGAATATAATAGAGATATAACGTCTTAAGAATATACTTATAGGAAATAATTTCTGTCTTAATGAAATTTTTTGTGTGTGTGTTCCTAAACCCAAAACAAAAAGAGCATTTTATTCTTTTTTTCTTTTTTTCTTTTATTTTATTATTATTATACTTTAAGTTTTAGGGTACATGTGCATAATGTGTAGGTTTGTTACATATGTATCCATGTGACGTGTTGGTGTGCTGCACCCATTAACTCGTCATTTAGCATTAAGTATATCTCCTAATGCTATCCCTCCCCCCTCCCCCCACCCCACAACAGTCCCCAGAGTGTGATGTTCCCCTTCCTGTGTTCATGTGTTCTCATTGTTCAATTCCCACCTATGAGTGACAACATGCGGTGTTTGGTTTTTTGTCCTTGTGATAGTTTACTGAGAATGATGATTTCCAGTTTCATCCATGTCCCTACAAAGGACATGAACTCATCATTTTTATGGCTGCATAGTATTCCATGGTGTATATGTGACACATTTTCTTAATCCAGTCTATTGTTGTTGGACATTTGGCTTGGTTCCAACTCTTTGCTATTGTGAATAGTGCCGCAATAAACATACCTGTGCATGTGTCTTTACAGCAGCATGATTTATAGTCCTTTGGGTATATACCCAGTAATGGGATGGCTGGGTCAAATGATATTTCTAGTTCTAGATCCCTGAGGAATCACCACACTGACTTCCACAATGGTTGAACTAATTACACTGTCCCACCAACAGTGTAAAAGTGTTCCTATTTCTCCACATCCTCTCCAGCATCTGTTGTTTCCTGACTTTTTAATGATCGCCATTCTAACTGGTGTGAGATGGTATCTCATTGTGGTTTTGATTTGCATTTCTCTGATGGCCAGTGATGATGAGCATTTTTTCATGTATTTTTTGGCTGCATAAATGTCTTCTTGGAGAAGTGTCTGTTCATATCCTTCGCCCACTTGTTGATGGGGTTGCATTTTCTTGTAAATTTGTTTGAGTTCATTGTAGATTCTGGATATTAGCCCTTTGTCAGATGAGTAGGTTGTGAAAATTTTCTCCCATTTTGTTGGGTGCCTGTTCACTCTGATGGTAGTTTCTTTTGCTGTGCAGAAGCTCTTTTGTTTAATTAGATCCCATTTGTCAATACTGGCTTTTGTTGCCATTGCTTTTGGTGTTTTAGACATGAAGTCCTTGCCCATGCCTATGTCCTGAGTGGTATTGCCTAGGTTTTCCTCTAGGGTTTTTATGGTTTTAGGTCTAACATGTAAGTCTTTAATCCGTCTTGAATTAATTTTTGTATGAGGTGTAAGGAAGGGATCCAGTTTCAGCTTTCTACATATGGCTAGCCAGTTTTCCCAGCACCATTTATTAAATAGGGAATCCTTTCCCCATTGCTTGTTTTTGTCAGGTTTGTCAAAGATCAGATAGTTGTAGATATGCGGCATTATTTCTGAGGGCTCTGTTCTGTTCCATTGATCTATATCTCTATTTCCGGTACCAGTACCATGCTGTTTTGGTTACTGTAGCCTTGTAGTATAGTTTGAAGTCAGGTAGCATGATGCCTCCAGCTTTGTTCTTTTGGCTTAGGATTGACTTGGCGATGTGGGCTCTTTTTTGTTTCCATATGAACTTTAAAGTAGTTTTTTCCAATTCTGTGAAGAAAGTCATTGGTAGCTTGATGGGGATGGCATTGAATCTATAAATTACCTTGGGCAGTATGGCCATTTTCACGATATTGATTCTTCCAACCCATGAGCATGGAATGTTCTTCCATTTGTTTGTATCCTCTTTTATTTCATTGAGCAGTGGTTTGTAGTTCTCCTTGAAGAGGTCCTTCACATCCCTTGTAAGTTGGATTCCTAGGTATTTTATTCTCTTTGAAGCAATTGTGAATGGGAGTTCACTCATGATTTGGCTCTCTGTTTGTCTGTTATTGGTGTATAAGAATGCTTGTGGTTTTTGTACATTGATTTTGTATCCTGAGACTTTGCTGAAGTTGCTTATCAGCTTAAGGAGATTTTGGGCTGAGACAATGGGGTTTTCTAGATATACAATCATGTCATCTGCAAACAGGGACAATTTGACTTCCTCTTTTCCTAATTGAATACCCTTTATTTCCTTCTCCTGCCTAATTGCCCTGGCCAGAACTTCCAACACTATGTTGAATAGGAGTAGTGAGAGAGGGCGTCCCTGTCTTGTGCCATTTTTCAAAGGGAATGCTTCCAGTTTTTGCCCATTCAGTATGATATTGGCTGTGGGTTTGTCATAGACAGCTCTTATTATTTTGAGATATGTCCCATCAATACCTAATTTATTGAGAGTTTTTAGCATGAAGGGTTGTTGAATTTTGTCAAAGGCCTTTTCTGCATCTATTGAGATAATCAAGTGGTTTTTGTCTTTGGTTCTGTTTATATGCTGGATTACATTTATTGATTTGCATATGTTAAACCAGCCTTGCATCCCAGGGATGAAGCCCACTTGATCATGGTGAATAAGCTTTTTGATGCGCTGCTGGAATCAGTTTGCCCGTATTTTATTGAGGATTTTTGCATCAATGTTCATCAAGGATATTGGTCTAAAATTCTCTTTTTTGGTTGTGTCTCTGCCAGGCTTTGGTATCAGGATGATGCTGGCCTCATAAAATGAGTTAGGGAGGATTCCCTCTTTTTCTATTGATTGGAATAGTTTCAGAAGGAATGGCACCAGTTCCTCTTTGTACCTCTGGTAGAATTCGGTTGTGAATCCATCTGGTCCTGGACTCTTTTTGGTTGGTAAGCTATCGATTATTGCCACAATTTCAGAACCTATTATTGGTCTATTCAGAGATTCAACTTCTTCCTGGTTTAGTCCTGGGAGGGTGTATGTGTCGAGGAATTTATCCATTTCTTCTAGATTTTCTAGTTTATTTGTGTAGAGGTGTTTGTAGTATTCTCTGATGATAGTTTGTATTTCTGTGGGATTGGTGGTGATATCCCCTTTATCATTTTTTATTGCATCTATTTAATTCTTCTCTCTTTTCTCCTTTATTAGTCTTGCTAGCAGTCTATCAGTTTTGTTGATCTTTTCAAAAAACCAGCACCTGGATTCATTAACTTTTTTGAAGGGTTTTTTCTGTCTCTATTTCCTTCAGTTCTGCTCTGATTTTAGTTATTTCTAGCCTTCTGCTAGCTTTTGAATGTGTTTGCTCTGGCTTTTCTAGTTCTTTTAATTGTGATGTTAGGGTGTCAATTTTGGATCTCTCCTACTTTAAATGCTCCAATTAAAAGACACAGACTGGCAAATTGGATAAAGAGTCAAGACCCATCAGTGTGCTGTATTCAGGAAACCCATCTTATGTGCAGAGACACACATAGGCTCAGAATAAAGGGATGGAGGAAGATCTACCAAGCAAATGGAAAACAAAAAAAGGCAGAGGTTGCAATCCTAGTCTCTGATAAAACAGACTTTAAACCAACAAAAATTGAAAGAGACAAAGAAGGCCATTACATAATGGTAAAGGGATCAATTCAATAAGAAGAGCTAACTATCCTAAGTATATATGCACCCAACACAGGAGCACCCAGATTCATAAAGCAAGTCCTGAGTGACCTACAAAAAGACTTAGACTCCCACACAGTAATAATGGGAGACTTTAACACCCCACTGTCAACATTAGACAGATCAACGAGACAGAAAGTTAACAAGGATACCCAGGAATTGAACTCAGCTCTGCACCAAGCGGACCTGATAGATATCTACAGAACTCTTCACCCCAAATCAACAGAATATACATTTTTTTCAGCACCACACCACACCTATTCCAAAATTGACCACACAGTCAGAAGTAAAGCACTCCTCAGCAAATGTAAAAGAACAGAAATTATAACAAACTGTCTCTCAGACCACAGTGCAATCAAACTAGAACTCAGGATGAAGAAACTCACTCAAAAGCGCTCAACTACATGGAAACTGAACAACCTGCTCCTGAACGACTACTGGGTACATAACGAAATGAAGGCAGAAATAAAGACGTTCTTTGAAACCAATGAGAACAAAGACACAACATACCAGGATATCTGGGACACATTCTTAATGAAATTTTGTTAAATGGAGTACATTGCTAAAAGTTACAGCCTCAAAGACAGTAAGATCAGCAGGTAAAATAAAACTGAGAACTTACATTTATTTAAAGAAGTGGTAAAAAATACAAGAAAATCAAGAACAAAACTCGGGAAGGAGCAAGATGTTATAAATCACATTATCCAAATTCTTTCTCCTTTTGGGTATTCTAATGGTTTTAGTTTTATATAGATCTGGGAGTTTTAATAAAGCCTCTTTCACCTGCCCAAATCCAACTCTTGCATCTTTTAGAATGTTTGAAATGAGCTGAAGTAAAAAGAGTGAAAGGGTCTTAGGAAAGGAAAATTCTAATTTAAGTCTTACGCATGAATTATGCAGTGTATGTATATTGAGTGCCTATGAAAAACTCAGTGTTTCAGGCACTATTGTAAATCTCCCTCTTCCCCTAATTGTAACCCAAGGAACTTTGAAATCCTTGAACAAACTTTCTCAGCATCGAACTGTAACTATTATTAATAGCATTACTTTACATGAATCAGAAGTATTGTGTAGTGCATTGAAAATAAAACGAAGTATGTAGAATTGTGTTTAAATTTCTTGCACTAAAATCATATTAGTACTTTGGCAGATTATTCAAATTATAAATAGGTGCTAATACTGGAATTTGTTATTTGGACCAGTCCTTTACATTTCCAAATGCTTTAAATCATTTTATTTTCTAATGCTCTACAGTTTTTTTTTAAAAAAAGTGTTTTTAGACTAAAATTTGTTGCAATGGCAGGAAGAAATTAACATATGTAGACCAAAAATTATGACTAGTAAAATATCTTGAACTTATTCAACTTTTAAATACTACTTTGAGTTTGACTTCTATTTGGGATATTATTCAAATGTAACTTTTACAGTAATTCACCTTTTATAACTACTATACCAGTGCATTTTCTTTCCATTGAAAGAATTAGTTTCAGGTCTTGGCTTGACTCATGGAAACTTAAAACTTGACAGGGTTCAAGTTATAGAAAAAGATTTAGATGTTAGAACATCTATGAAAAAGTTTTTTGAGGCACTCTAAGACGTAATTCCAGAGTTTTCTGAAATTTTTTAGTAAGTTGCTAAAATATACCAAAGGGATAAAAAGAAAACGACAGTTTCCTCCATTTCTTAATTTGGTGACTTAACAACTATTGCATCACTGTTGTCTGTATTTTGAATATTTACAATATTTTAAGCCACTCTGCTGGACTCACTAGTGCACTGATTAACTCCTTCTTAAAATTATTATCCTGATCTTGGGAAGACTCTCCTATCTCATGGGTCTCCTACCTCGGGGAAGAATGAGCTCTACAGCAGAGTCATGAGAGCAAGGCAGTTTCCAATTGAAGTAATAATTTGGAATAGGCTGATAAGTTCTAATTTAAGTGTCTGTTTTGTAAATTTGCAATCTGGATTGTGACTATTGTGTAGAAATCACTGAGACAACATAATTAGGAAGAAAAATAGTTATTGCCAAAATCAATCAAAATTGATTTGATTGTAGTTAATATTTCATTTTATTTTACTTTAAATGTTAAAGTAAGCTGTGAATGTCAGAATTTGGCTATAGTATATATCACTTTAACATTCACATACTTTTTTATTTCCTTTGTCATGGTTCAGCCATAAATCAGTAACATAAGTTCTACTTAGCTATTATTCTGAATTATTCCAAAGCAGACAGGCTTCAGGAGATCTAGCATTAGAATATGAGAAGTATCTGCCTGGGCAACTCCTTGATTGTAATCATGTGTAATCATGGGTATCTTCTCTGGAGGAACACGTTGTTAGAGGAAGAGGGGTAAAGTGTAGACAAGACAGCCACTTAACCACTGAACACACTCAAGAAAGGAGCCTTCAAAAAAATTAGGTAGCAATGGCTAGTTTTTTTAAATTTACATGTTAAGCACTAGTGTTAAAGCATTAACGTGTAAAAATACTGGCTGATTAATTTTGGACTAACTTGTGTGCTAAGATTTTGTGCAATCTCATTCAACCTTAAGCTTTTAGAACTGAAAAGTGTATTCTAGTTCCAATCTCTCATTTTGTAAATAAAGAAACAGGGCTCCAGAAAATTTAAAAGATGGAAAGAAATACAAATGATAATGCTTATATTAATAGAGGTAGAGATATTGGGTGATTTTTTTTCTTACTACCACCATATTGCTCTGTTGGCGATAGTATTTTTATATTGGAAAAGGCATTGTTTTAAACGGAGGATAAGGCTTTTCAATCTACTTTCCATGTTTTAGGCAGATTCTGCTGAGAAACTTAGAGAATATGGGCTTTCCCACATCTGTAGCCATCCTGTGCTGGTGACTAGAAGTAGGTCTTGTCCTCTGGTAGCACCACCAAAACCACCTCCTGTACCTCCCTGGAAACTCATTCGTCAAAAAAAGGAAACTGTTATAACAGATGAAGCTCAAGGTATGTATCGCATCATCTTCAAATCCTTCTAATTAATGTATGAAAGTCTAACAGTTTCATTTGTGGTGAAAGATATATGTCAAGGTAAATCACCCAACATTGCTTCTAAAGCCTATGTTTAATTTTATGCCAAAATTTTATGTCTTTAAAGGATTAATTCTTCACATCTCAGAAGCTAAGAAGTTTGTTTAATATCTGACTTGACCACATATATCAAGGTCATTCTTTGAGTTATGGCAGTTATTTTTAGTGTGATAGAAAAGTAGTTTGTAGCAAAGTGCACTGCTTTTAGGGTTACAAAAACTTCCCAGTTTTTTGTTTGTTTGCTTTTTCCTTCCTTCCTTCTTCCTCCCTCCATCCCTCTCTCTGTCCCTCCTTCCTTCCTTGTCTCCTTCCCTCCCTTCCTTCTATCTTCTCTTTTATTGTTTTTTGAACCAAAGACCAGCATCCATTTGACACTTGAAAGGAAAACAAAATCCTTTATTTTAAAATGTCATATTTTGTTTAAATTTGCAGAGCTTCTTAAAACAATTATTCATTCAGGGCATCAAGGAATAGTTGAATGAAAGGAAAAATAGTGAACATGTAGGTAATTTCTGATTTTGCTACTGATTGCTGTGTAATTCTATGTAAGTAAACACTCTTTTATAAACTGGGGTTAAAAATATAACAATTGGTAAGATGCTGTAATGTCAGTGTCCTACCTAGAGGCTCTTCACATAATTGTCTTTCTAAATTAAAAATTAACAGAAAATGGGCACAGAACAGTCAAAGAAAATTTATGTATTCCATGTCCTAGTCTCTTTTCTTTTTCCTAATAATCACCCCTAATGTTTAATTTCATTGTTCACCATAGTAATGCACGTGCTGTGTCCTTTATTCATTGAGAATTTCTTTCTTCTAGATCAGCCTCAGACTCCTTTAGGAATATCCACAAATCCTCTCCTGATCTGCTGCTTTCTTTTTACCTCATGACCTTTGCTACAGTTTTTGTTCTTCCACTGCCATATTCATATGTTAGTTCACATTTCCTCCTTATATCCTAAGCAATTGTGTTACAGAGGTTAACTAAGGGAACTTTTTTTTTAGTAAAAGACTTTTATAGAAACTCATTCCTGTACTTGAAATAGCAGCAAATACCAAGTAATAATTCTATAAGACATTGCTAACTTTCTCCGTTGAGACTTGTTTCACATAATCTGGAAAGAAATCGAAGAGTAGACACAAGAAATTGAATACTGGAAAGATCTATAGACTCTTTCAATAAAAGCTTTATGTATGGTTTTACATTCCTATTTCACACTATTGAAATTCGCTGAGTAAATAGTTAATCTGGCCAGTACTGTATTAAATGTTAAATTCTGTATGCAATCCTGAAAGACTTTTTTAAATGTACATCATACTTTCTAACTGCTACTTTTTAGAGTTAATAGTAAAGAAGCCTGAACAGTTCCTTGAGATTTCAAGTCCATTTTTGAATTATAGAATGACTCCATTTACAATTCCAACAGAAACGTAAGTACATAACATTCTTCCTCACAAATGTGCCTTGTTACTAAATATTTTGTGATGTGTCTGGTTAAAGATAACACCAAATGGGAGCATTTTGAAGAATAGTAATTTTAAAATAAGGCCAAATACATGTAAAAACTTTAAAAGGACATTTTCTTGACCTTTTATAGCTTGTAGTCACATTAATCCACTTAATTAACAAATAGTTTTTACTAATTTCTTGTGTGTGTTATGAGCTGAATGTTTGTATGCCCACCAAATTCATATGTTAAAGTTCTGACTTGCCAGTGTGGCTGCATTTGGAGGTAAGGCCTCTAAGAAAGCAATTAAGGTGAAATGAGTAGGGGTACTGATCTGAGAGGATTAGTGACCTTGTGAGGAGAGACAGCAGAGAGTTCTCTCTCTCTCTCAGTCTCTCTCTCTCTCTCTCTCTCTCCAGGCACATACACAGTGGAAAGGCTACGTGAGCACACAGAGAAGGCAGCTGTTGGCAGGCAGGAAGGAGAGTCTTCATAAGAAACAAACCCTGCTGGCACCCATCCTGACTGGTCTCAGACTTCCGGTCTCCGGAAATGTGAGAAAATAGATTTCTCCTATGGAAGCCACCTAGCCTGTGGTATTTTGTTATGGCAGCCCAAGCAAACAAATACGGACTTTGGTACAGAGAAGTAGGGTGCGGCTGTAACAAATATCTGAAAGTGTGGAAGTGGTTTCCACATCTTCCTTGTTCTCTTTCCAATAGGCTTTCTCATTTTTCCCAAAATGGATAGGCTGAGAATTGTCCAAATCTATTTCTTTTTTCTAGCATTTTACTATAAGGAGTCAAGAGAAGCCATGCCACGCTTTCAACACTTTGCTTAGAAATTTCCTCAATCCAATATTTAATTTCACCGCTCACAAGTTCCACCTTCTGCAAAACACTGGAACACAGAAAATTCAGCCAAAGTCTTTGCCTAACAAGGGTGGCTTTTCCTCCATGGCCCAATAACGTGTTCCTCATTTCCATTTCAGACCTCATCAAAATGGCCTTTACTATCCATATTTCTACCAGAATTCAGTTCACAGACACGTATGTATTTTCTAAGAAGATTGAGGCTTTCTCTTTAGCTCTCCTCTTTCCTTTTTGGGCCCTTTCCAGAATCATCTTTAAAGGTCCATTCATGGCAATGTAGGCTTTCTTTAGCATGTACCTCAAAACTCTTCCAGCCTTTATTACCCAGTTCCAAAGCTGCTTCCACACTTTTAGGTAGTTATTATAGCAGCAATCCCACTTGTTAGCATCCATTTTCTGTCTTAGCCTGTTTGGGCTGCTATAACAAAATACCATAGACTTGTGGCTTGTAAACAACAAAAAATTTATCTCTCCTGCTTCTAGAGGCTGGGAAGTCCAAGAACTGCATGCCAACAGAATCAATTTCTGGCAAGGATCTGCTTCCTCATGCATGGCATCTTCTCACTGTGTACTCACCTAGTGGAAGGGGTGAATGAGCCCTCTGGGGTGCCTTTTACAAGGACACTAATGCCATGCATGCTGGCTGAGTCACCTCCCAAAGGCCTCACCTCTTAATACCATTATTTCAGGGTTCAGGATCTCAACATATAAATTTGATGGGGGAAGTGTATACACACCTTCAGACCATAGCACCTTCCTTCCCCTTCATCTAGCAAGTAGTGTGTTCTGTCGATGTGTTTTGGAAATTAATCCAGTTCTTCCCCTAAAAGGAATAATATATAAAGCTCCTAAAATAATACATTGCAGCTTTTTTTATTCCCTATCTACATGAAAAATCTTCAAATACTTGACAACAATTATATATGCACCACTCCGTTCTCTTATTTTTAGGTTTCTAGATGTGTAAAAGAATACTATGTAAGTTATTTTCCAGTCCCACTGGACATTTCAGTTACAAAAGCCAATGGAATTTCTATTCTTATTAAAGCTACTATGAATTAGCCTTCTGTCACTTGGACACAAACTGTCCTAACTGATACTGCAATATAATAGAAATGCAAGGCAATGTTATCAACAGTGTCATTAATTTAGTCAAAATTTGGACTATATTAACCACTTGTAATATACACATTATTAATATATTAAATAATGTCTTTCCTTCTTAAGCAGAGCATACTCAAAGGCTTCCTTGCTTCCTGGATGAATCATACTTAGCATTATTACTATACTGTCTTCTAACAGAGGGACCTCAAGGACTTTGAGGAACAATGACCCTAACATTCAATGACCTGAGACTACTGGCTTTTCCAGGGCTTTGTTTCAGTGATTGGCTTAGTTGTAGTTTTAATTTTGCTTTCATAGTACTAATGATGTCTTTATCAGTTCTTAATATTGTCTGCTTCCAATAGCCTTCCCTTCTCCAAATTTGTTTCTAATTTTCTGGGTGTAATGAGTAACCACCAAATTTTTTGAATTAGTTAACATTGGCTTGTATATACTTATAATAAAGACATTAACGGTTAGCATATGGGCTTTGTATCTACATTGTAACAATTAGATATTTAACATAGTAACTTGGAAATCATAGGTATTAAGTAAATATTAATTGAATTGAAAATATTTTGAAGCACCTAAGTTATTCAGTATTTAAAATTATGTTCTTTCCTGTATGGTAGGCACTAGGCACATGTGGCTATGTAAAATTTTTTAGGTTAATTAATATTATATAAAATTAAAAATTAATTTCCTTAGTTGCATTAGCAACACTTTACGTTCTCTGTAGTGAAATGTTCTAAGTGAACATTTTCATCATTGCATAAGTTATTTCTAAATATTAAAAGGAACAAGTGACCTGTCCATAATTATAGCATTTTACTATAACAGTATTATTATATTATTTTTAGTTTTTATTGTTTTAACCTATATTACTATTCATAGATTAAAATGAAAAGCTCATCCATTTATATAATACAACATAACTAAGTGGCATTTTCTTTGCCCTATTGAGAAGACCAGTTGAATGTAATTGTCCTAATATGATAGTTAAAGCATTTCAACCTTTTAAATAAATTTTATTTAATAAAAATGTATGCTTTGATGACAAATATACTAAAATTTGTGTCATTGCAGTGATTATTCAAAAGCAGTATTTCTTAAGTTCCCTTTTATAGTAAGAAATATTTTTTTTTTTTTTTCCCGAGATGGAGTCTGCTCTGCTGCCCAGGCTAGAGTGCAGTAGAGCAATCTTGGCTCACTGCAACCTCTGCCTCCCAGGTTCAAGATTCTCCTGCATCAGCCTCCCAAGTAGCTGGGATTACAGGTGTGTGCCACCACACCCAGCTAATTTTTGTATTTTTTGTCAAGATGGGGTTTAACCATGTTGGCCAGGCTGGTCTCTATCTCCTGACCTCAAATGATCCACCCGCCTTGGCCTCCCAATGTGCTGGGATTACAGGTGTGAGCCACAGTGTCCAGCCAGAAATACTTATTTTAAGATAAATTTTGAATTGGTTGAAATAAGGCCTACTTCAAATGTTCTTTACCATCATAAAACTTAAAAAAATAAATTAAATGAGCCCCCTTATCCCAAGGATATTTAAATAAAGGATTGAAGGGACACAGAGGATTAACTAGCAAGGGCACTGTTTTTGTGAGGAAAAGTTTATTAATCAATGAAAACTCTGACTGCAAAAATAAAGTGATATGAAAATATTATATGTAAAACAAAGATACTATTGAAAAATGCCCTCACTTTTATCTTTCACATTGTCTGTTTTACTGCTTTGGTGAGATGTCACAGCTGCTCAAATTATGTTCCTAAAAGGAGTAGACAATATAAGAGTGCAAGCTGGTGAGAGATTAAAGGTGGTGATAAGAAGTTGAGATATTGCCTGGAGACAGAAGAGAGCCAGAGAGGCTTGGTGTATTTCACATTTAGAACTACTCTAATTTTTTTTCTTGTTTCTAGTAATTATGCTGATGGGAAAATCTGTCTGGCTTTACAGATTTGGCTACTGTTTCAGAACAACAAAAAAGCATCTTTAATCATTACCTACTTTAATCATTAGCACTGATGAATATTTTCAGTTATTACCAGCTAATTAAATTACAAGATTAAATGATTGTCATAGAAACATGGAAAAACGGGTGTGTCACTCTTAGGGAAAAAAAAAAGACTAAATACAACAGAAAAGACAATGAAGAACAATGAAGAGAAAGGGGGAAGGAGGAGGAAGAGGAACCCAAATTCACTAATATTTGAACGTGACCATAGGGATAGAAAGAAAGACTGTGAAGTTGGGTCTGAAGTTTTCACTGAATCAGAAGTGACCATGAGCTTTACAAATAGCAATAACTGGTGTATTGGATGATATGAGTGCAGGGTATGATGGTTGTCATTAAAATTGTGGTAATTTTTAACGCATCAATAAGTGCCTAATACATGGCTATACACATATATCAAAGACTAGCAAATTTACACTTTGAATTTGTGCAGTTAATTGTACTTCAATTATCCTTCAATGGAGTGGTAAAAATATAAAAAAGAAAGTATGTAAAATGGTTTAAAAAATAAAATAGAAATTCTAGAAGCAAGGAGTATAATGACTAAGACCCAGAACTCAATAGATGTGCTTAAGAACACATTAGACACAGACTAAAGGAGAATAAGCAAAGTTGAAAATAGATTAGAAGATAATATCCAGACTAAAGCATGGAGACAAAAAAATGCGAAAAAAAAAGTACAGTTAAGACCTATGAGACACATTGAACATCACCAATGTACTTGCCAGTGGTTCTCAGAAGTAGAAGATAAAGAGATTTGGAAATAATTAAAAAATCAAATCTTAATGGCCAAAAGAATCCCTAAAGGGAAAAGTTTAAGTCAAGATTCAGGAAGTCCTAAAAAGACTAAGTAATATAAACACAAAGAAAACTGCAGCTAGACACATCATAGTAAAACCAAAGACAAATATAATGCAATAATATAATGCAATAAAAGTGAAATAAAGACTGCTATACAAAGCAATATGGATGAATCGCACATACGCTCACAAAATTTAGACCAAAGAAGTCTGGTACACAAATTACATGGTTAGTTTTCAGTTATCCTATTAATATACAGTAAGAAATGAAAAATTTTAAAAAGCAATATATGGTGTTGGACGCAACCAATGTGATTATCTGTGGTGAGGAGTCTTGGCCATGATTGGGACATGCCTCTGGCAGGGTTTGTGGATTGCTAATAACATGAAAAACGCTTGATCTGAATAATGGTGATATGACCATGTTTACTTTGTGATATTTCAGCAAGTGTACATTCATCGTTTAAGAACATTTAAACATGTATTTTAAGCTTCAATAAAACTTTATTAAAATTATTGAATGGTCTGTGCCATCGGTCACACATATAATGGCCATTAAATATGGTTTTAGCCTTCTCTTGGATAGACTATAATCTATGATAGGAATATAAGCTGATAAGAGAAAAGCAGTCAAAATTTAGATCTGTACCGTGTTCATTGTGTTTTCCTACTTTTAGATACTCTTTACATCACAAGCAGTTAATTTACACTTTTATTTATTCTATTTAAGTTTATAATACTAGAGATACTCTTCAAATATTTTACCTTTAAGGCTTTGTCAGTTCTATGTATCGACAACTGAACATTGAAAAGTGGGTAGGGAAGGAGCACTGCACAGTACTACCAGACAAATATTGGCAATTGGCAGTGTCAAGCCATGCAGGACAGCTTTATAACCAGAAAAAAAATTTCCTGCTACTTTCGTTTTAAAATTTTGTTATTGTTGCAAATTAATAAATCTAGTTTTTTCCTCAAACTTTTGGGGTTTTGTTTTGTTTTGTTTTTTGAGATGGGGTCTTGCTCTGTTACCCCGCTGGTCTCAAACTCCTGAGTTCAAGTGGTGCCTCTTGCCTCAGTCTCCCGAGTAGTTGGGACTACAGACATGTTCCACCATGCCCAGCATAAAATTTGTGTTGTAATTTCTAATAAATCAATGTAGTAATCTCTATAAACACTTAAAATAAATTAGCTAGATTTATTTAAATATTTTACATTGCATTTACAACTTTACTAGTTTGTTTTCTCTTCAAGCATTTTAAAAGGCAAAAATGATAGCAAAAAAAGTCTTCACAAGTATTTAAATCATTACAAAAAGTCAAATAATCAAAATCATGTTTTTGTAGACATTTAATTTTTCCTATGCATACTTTCTGTGTTTACAAACCAAAATTTTCCAATGCCTTTTAACTTAAGCATATAGCTGAAATTAAATATTAAGCTATATATTTAAAGGCCTAATTTGTAGATTATATAACATGCTAAATTATTTCATATATTATAAAAACTCACACATAGTATCTTGGTCTGTTTGGGCTGCTATAACAAAAATACCATAGACTGGGCGGCTTATAAACAACGGAAATTTATTTCTCACAGTTCTGAAGACTGGAAGTCCAAGATCAAGGCACTGGCAGATTTGGTGTCTGGTGTGGGCTCACTTTCATAGATGGCTTCCTTTTCCTCTATAGCCTCACAGGGTGGAAAGGGCAAAAGATCTCTCTCTGTGGTCTCTTTTGTAAGGATTGTAATGCCAGTCATGAGGGCTCTACCCTCAACCTCCAAATACCATCACATTGGTGATCAGGTTTCAACGTACGAATTTTGGAGGAACACAAACATTTAGTCACACAAAGAATTTTTCTAAACTTCACATAAAAATGTTAGTGCTTCATGATTTCTGATTAATATTATGCTTAAGCTACCCACTGTTTTAGTCAGGGTTCTCCAGAGAGACTGAATGAATGTGGAATATAGACATCGACATAGATATAGATAAAGATACAAATATAGATATATGACAGGAGGTTCATTAAAGGAATCGGCTCACTGGTTATGGAAGCTGAGAAGACTCAAGATAAGCTGTCTGCAAGCTGGGGAACCAGGGAGGTCAGTAGCGTGTGGTTCAGTCCAAATCTAAAGGCCTCAGAGCCCAGGAAGCTGATGGTGTAACTCTCAGTCTGAAGACAAAGGTACGAGAACCCAGGGAATTGTTGGTGCAAGTCCCAGAGTCCGAAGGGCAGAAGCCCTGGACTTCTGATGTCTAAGGGTGGGAGAAGAAGGGCATCCCAGTTCCAGGACAGAAAGTGAATTCACCTTTCCTCTGCCATTTTCTTCTGCCCAGGTCTCCACGTAATTTGATGGCACCCATCTACATTGAGGGTGGATCTTCTGTCAATCCACCGACTCACACACCAATCTCCTCTGGAAGCACTTTCACAGACACACCAAGAAATGATGTTTTACTAGTCACCTAGGCAGCCCTCAAGCCAGTCAAGATGGCACTTAGGTGCCAATTAACCACCACACTCACTAAGATGATGATTTTGTTATTCAAAATAATTTTTGTTTATCTCTCAGCTAGTTGAGTTTGCATATCAGAGATTTTGTGGGTTGTAAGAAATAGAACTGCAGACCTCAAGGACAAATTTTCGTATAATTTGAATAGTCATAGCCAGCCTTTTAGAATCTCTATGCCAATAGGGACCCCAAATGGGTTAGTTTCATAACCTAAATTCCCTGAGTTACTTACGTTTCCCTTTTATCTTCTTTCAGCTGTATTACTTGATTAAAGTACATGAAATTCTAATACCCAGATACAGGTGGCTTCATCACCTGATTAGATTCGACTAATCTATTCACTGCTTGAATCTGTTATTAGTTCATTTACATATTCATCTCTGACAGAGCCAAATCAGAGATATGTGAATGGCATTTCATCCTACGTGATAGATATGCCCCTTGTCCTGCTTTGCTGTCTCAGGTCAACATAAGAGCAAGCCTGTTTTTTAGTGAGCCTTTGAAAGTGACTGCTATCACAACTTTCTATCGTAGGAACACTGTCTTTGTAGCAACACTCCAGGTTTACCCATTCTTGGCTCCTGGCCATGTCTGGTAGAATTGGAGACTCACAACCAAGTTTGTGCTACCCTCTAGTGGCAGTTTTGTGTAAATCAGAGAAGTTTAGTTACGAGTGAATTTTTACAGAACACTAACTGGAAAAAATATCCAAGTTGATGAAGTCTATATACATGGAATTTAATTTTATCTTTGAAACACACTTACTTAAAAAATACATATGCTACAAAAATGTCTTTACAAACCTATACAATTCTAGCGATGGCAAGGGCAATTTTGAGTCATATCAACCAATTATTTGAAAGGAAGACTATATGCTTGGGTAGCTGGTATGAATGTCACAGTTATAAACTTAAGTGCTCAAGACTCATAATTAAATTTCTGACTCTTAGTTCTGTTTCACTGATACATCACTCTGATATTTAATTAAATCAATTCCACATATCAAATTTCTGTTTTGATCATCAAAATCCAAAGATGACCATCAAAGCCTTAAAACAAATAGTGTTCTAGAATTTTTACATCAATTTGTTGACTAATATACAATATCTTTAGTAGCATAGAAAGTCATTCAATGTTTTAACATGAGGTAAAAGACATTACTGGTAGTAAAAGAATAAGAATGACAAATAGAACACAATCAGAACTTTCTATTGTTGACAAAAATGCAGTTATTTATTAATAACTTTAAACAGAAAATCAAAATAACAGAAGTTTGGGGTTTTGTTTTCCTTTTAGGCATTTTGTGCGCTCTTTAATTAAGAAAGGAATACGTCCAGGATCTGATTTATCTTCCGTCAGTGAAACTGATGAAACTGCAACACATAGCCAGACAGACTTGAGTCAAATAACAAAAGCTACATCTCAGGTGACTATGTTACTCTTACTGTTGGCCCAACTCTTAATGATACAAGATTTTTTCCTTACATTGTGAAACATACTATACATACAAAAGAATGTATAACAAGGATCTGAACAGTACAAAGAATAGTGTTAAAATAAATATCTTCTGTATCTATCACCTAAGTTAGAAAATGGAATCGTCATCTGCTATAGAAGTCCCATGTGTTTCTTCTTGGTTGTATTTTCTGTCTGCCACTCAGATTTGGGTATTAAACAACTTCAGACTTTTCTCATTTTGCCAATTATAACATAACATCTTGTTTGTGAGATTCCTCCCTTTTGTTTCATGTCCGGTTCATTTCACTAACCAATGGTATTTATTGTATAATATTATGCTACAAATGGTTTTTAATCTATCACAGTGTTAGTGGCTATATTAGTTGCTTCTTGCTTCTTGCTATTGTAAGAAATACTCTTACCTACTATTATTGCTTCTTGTTTCTTACTATTGTAAGCAGTGGTACTATGATTTTCCTCAAATGTCCCTTGAAACAGGTACAAGAGTTTCTTTAGTTTCAGGGTTCGTAACCCTATACGTGCTATGGCTCCCCTTAACAATTTTTTAAAACTCTAACACGTTGAAAACAACTCATCGTTTTCTCCATATTAATTAACTGAGAATTATTGATAAGGAACATAATTAGCACTGTGAGAGAACATACAACTTCACTATTTGGTGGTTGAATGACTACTAAGCATAGTTGCTATAGTTACCTAGCTATATAGGTCACAGGAGTATCTGTAGACGGGGAGATATGACCACATGAAATACAGCAGTAGGTCTAATACTTGCTGTAATTTCAAAGGAGTAATCAGCTTACATATTCTTGTAAGATATTTGCAACAACTATAATATAATGTGAAATATTGTGACATTTTGTAGATAGGGTCACAGTTATTGCTCTCAACATTGTGACTACTTGCTTGTATTGACATATTGGTAATTGAAAAAAAAATGCTGAGTGTCAGTCAAACATGTAATGTCTTTCTAACCATCCACGTTAATGGATTTGTGAAATTTAACTATGAGCTTCATTGGATATCATATTAGGAAACCCTGTTGTAGGATATGAATCTAGGAGTCTAGTTAATAGGGCATTCACTCACCTGCTTGACCTTACCATAAAATGCCAAACCATTTTCCAAATGGGTGTAGTAATACCCACACCTGTCAACACCAAGAGTTTTCTTTATGACAGCATTTGGTACTGTATGGTGTTTGCTAATGTGGTGGGTATAAAATTGTATTTTATTGTTTATTATAAATGCATAATTTATTGATATATTAACCCATAGATGCCTGAGGTTGCAATTTTTGGAATTTGAAAAATCAGACCTTGACAATGACCTTGATCAGTAGGATGCTTAGCCTTCCAATGTAAAACAAATGTAAAGATATTTTGCCTCCTTTTATGTATCTCTCCATCCCATTTTCACCATTCTGCCCTCTGTAGGAGACTTTCAGGATTTTTTAATGTAAATGCAAAGAAACACACACACAATATTTCACAACTTCCTTTTTTTCTACTTAAAATTAAATAATCTTAAAAATACTTAATATATGCTGGAGATAATTTCAATCTATACCTAAAGAGTCTGTTCATTCTTAAAGCTTCATAATTTTTTATTATGTAAATGAACCATAGTTTATTTCTATCAATCTCTATAGATGGAATCTTGGGTTGATTTTAATCTTTTGCTATTATAAATAATACTGCTATGAACGAATTTGTATGTGTAGTGGGATTGTTTGGTCAACAAAATTCTACTGGAATTTTAAAATAATTATCGCTAAATATACCTGGTAAGATTACACTCATGTTGTATGAATGTTTCCTTATAGCTACATGGAGTGTGTAGAGGTTTTTTAAAAATTTTGCCAATCAGATTGGTAAGAAAAAGTAGTTCATTTTGCTTTTCCACTGAAATGATTGTTATTGTGACTGAACATCTTTGTATAAATTTACTGCCATTTCTGTTTGTGCTGCTGTGTGCAATGCCTGCTTATGTCTTTTGCCTAATTTCCATTTGGGTTGTATGTTCCTGTTTTACCAATTCATAGATATTCTTTGTGAAATATGGAGACTTATTCTTTATTAGACATGTATTTCATATATTCTAAGTTTATCTTTTCAATCTTGTTTTTAAATTTATTTTTAATTGACAAAAAATTGTATATATTTATAGTGTAAAACATGATGTTTTGAAATATATATATAGCTGAATAACTAAATTGAGCTAATTATGTCTTACTTCACGTTCCTTTCACTTTTTGTTGTGAGAACACTAAAATCTTCCGTCTTAGCAATTTTCAAGAATACATTAACTATAGGCCCCATGTTGTAAATCAGATCTCTTGAATTTATCTCTACTAACTGAAACTTTGCATCCTTTGACCAGTATTTTCCCAATCACCCACACCCAGCTCCTGGTGACTACCATTCTACTCTCCCCTTCTATGAGTTCAACTGTGTTAGATTCCACATGTAAGTGAGATTATGTGGTATCTATTTTTCTGTGTCTGGCTTATTTAACTTCACATAACGTCCTCCAGGTTTATCCTAGTTATTGCAAATGATAAAGTTTCCTTCTTTTTAAAGGCTGAATAGTATTCTATTTTGTATATATACCATATTTTCCTTATTCATTCATCTGTGGATGGACAATTAGTTTGATTTCATATTTTGGCTTTGTGAATAATGCTATAACGAAGATGGGAAGGCAGGTATCTCTTTGTTCTTTGACATACTGATTTCATTTCCTTTGGATACACACTCAGAAGTAGGATTGCTGGATCACGATTACCCTATTTTTAGTTTCTTTTTTTTTTTTCAACCTCCATACTGTTTTCCACAGTGGCTGCACCATTCTACCTTCTCACCAGCAATATACAAGGTTTCCCTTATTTCCACATTCTTACTAACACTTATCTTTGTCTTCTCGAGAACAGCCATTTTAACAGGTGTGAAGTGATATCTCATTGTGGTCTTAATTTATGTTCCTCTGATGATTAGTGATGTTGAGCATTTTTTAAAACATGTATGTTGGCCATTTGTCTGTCTTCTCCTGAGAAATGCCTGTTCAGATTCTTTGCTTATTTTCAATTGGGTTGTTTCCTTGCTGATGAGTTGTTTGAGTTCCTTATATGTTTTGAATATTAACCTCTTATCAGATGTATGATTTACAAATATTTTCTCCCATTCTATAGATTGTCTCCTTATAATTGTTTCCTTTGCTGTGCAAAAAAAAAAAAATTAGTTTGATGTAATTCCTTCTGTCTGTTTGCAATTGTTGCATATGCTTTAGGGATTATTTCTTAAAACTTGTTGCCCAGGCCAAGTTCTTGGAGCTTAGCCATTATGTTTTCTTCTAATAGTTGCATACATTCAGCATACATTCAGGTCTTACAGTTAAGTTCTTAATCATTTTGAGTTAATTTTTGTATATAGTATGAGGTGACTTTCCTCTTTTGTAAATGGATATCCCAACATCATTTACTGAAGAGACTCTCCTTTCTTCCATTGTGTGTTCTTGTCAATCTTTTACAACCATAATAGCTTGAATTTATTTTTGACTCTCTACTCTGTTCCATTGGTCTATTTTTATGGTGGTACATGCTGTTTGGGTTACTATAGCTTTGTAGTGTATTTTGAAGTCAGGTAGTGTGATGCCTCCCGCTTTGTTCTTTTGCTTTAGCTATTTAGGGTCTTTTGTGGTTTCATGTGGATTTTAGGATGTTTTTAATGTATCTGTGAAAAATCTCATCAGAATGTTGATAGATTACATTGAATCTGTACATTGCTTTGGCTAGTACAGCCATTTTAACAATATGAATTCTTTCAATTCATGAACATGGGACATCTTTCCATTTATTTGAGTCTTATTTTATTTCATCAATGTTTTATTTTATAGTATTCAGAATGTAGGTACCTCCTTAGTTCAATTTATTCCTAAATATGTTTTGGTAGCTATTGTAAATGGAATTATCTTACTGATTTCTATTTTTGTTTTTCGTATGTCGATTTTGTATCCTGAAACTTTACTGAGTTTATATATTAGATATAACAGGATTTTTAATGGAGTTTTAAGGGGTTCTATATATGATTGTATTATCTGAAAAGAGGAGAAATTTAGCTTCTTTCTTTCCAATTTGAGTGCCTTTTCTTTATTTTGCCTAATTGCTCTAGCTAGGACTTTAGGTGATATGTTGAATAGAAGTGGTTATTTTCCTTGTCTTACTCCTGATCTTAGAAGTAAAGCTTTCAACTTTTCACTGTTGAGTATGTTAGCTATGAGTTTGTCATATATGGCCTTTATTGTGTTGAAGTACATTCTTTATATTAGTTGTCAGTTGAGAGGTTTTTTATCATAAAAGGATGTTGAATTTTGTGAAATGCTGTTTTTACATCTATTCACATGATTGCATGGTTTTTGTCTTTTATTCTTTTAATGTGGTATATCATACTTGTAGATTTGCATATGTCAAACCATGCTTACATCTCTGGGAAAAATCCCACTTAATCATGGTAAATGATCTTTTTAATGTGCTGTTGAATTATGTTTACTAGTATTTTGTTAAGGATTTTTGCAAGTATGTTCATCAGGGATATTGACCTAAGGTTTATTTTCTTATAGTGCCCTTGTCCAGCTTTGGTATCAGGATAATGCTTGCCCTGTATAATTAGTTTGAAAGTATTTTCTCTTTGTCAGATTTTTTGGAAGAGTTTTAGAAGGATAGTATTAATTATTCTTTAAATGTTTGGTAGAATTCAGCAGTGAAGCCATAAGGTCCTGGACTTTTCTTTGGTAGGAGACTTTTTATTTTAAGATATAGGGTCTTTCCCTGTTGCCAAGGCTGGAGTGCAGTGGCATGATCATAACTTAACTGCAGCCTTGAACTCCTGGACTCAAGCAATCTTCCTGCCTTACCCTCCCCCAGGTAGCTGTTACTACAGGCATGCACCACCACACTTGGTTAATTAAAAAAAAAAATTACAAATGGGGTCTTGCTATGTTGCCTAGGCTAGTCTCAAACTCTTGGCTTCAATCCTCCTACCTTGGCCTCCCAAAGTTCTGTAATTACAGGCATAAGCATTGCACCTGGCCAACATGGGACGGTTTTTTGGTTTTTTTTCAGATAGAGTCTTGCTCTGTGGCCAGGCTGGAGTGCAGTGGCGCCATCTCGGGTCACTGCAACCTCTGCCTCCTGGGTTCAAGTGATTCTCCTGCCTCAGCCTCTCGAGTAGTTGGGGCTACAAGCGCATGCCACCACACCCAGCTAATTTTTGTATTTTTAGTAGAGACGGGATTTCACCATGTTGGCCAGGATGGTTTTGATCTCTTGACCTCGTCATCCACCTGCCTCAGCCTCCCAAAGTGCTGGGATTACAGACATAAGCCACAGTTTTTATTACTAATGTAATCCCCTTTCTCACAGCGTTCTGTTCAGATTTTATATTTTTTATGATTCAGTCTTGGTAATTTGTATATGTCTAGAAATTTGTTTCTTCTAGGTTATCCAATTGGTTGTCATATAATTATACATAGTAGTTTCTTAGGATTCTTTGTATTTCTGCAGCATCATTTGTAATGCTTCCTTTTTTATTTCTGATTTTGTTTGAGTCTTTTCTCCTTTTTCTTAATTAGTCTAGCAAAAGGTTTGTCAGTTTTGTTTATCTTTTCAAAAATCAACTTAGTGTTTTTTTGTTTTTGTTTTTGTTTTTACTTGTTTATTTCTGTTCTGAGCTTTATTATTTCCTTTCTTCTACTAATTTTGGGTTTAGTTTGCTTTCTTTTTTTCTAGTTCCCTGAGGTGTAACATTAGGTTTTAAATTTGAAATTCTTCTTTAAATTTCCCTCTTAGAGCTTCATTTACTGCATCCTATAAATTTTGATATGTTACTGTGTCAATTTTCATTTGTCTCAAGATATTCTAAAAATTTCCTTCTTAATATCTTGCTCAGAAGCACATTGTTTAGTTTCCATGTATTTGTGAATTTTCTGAAATGCCTCCTGTTGTTGATTTTTAGACTCATTCCATTGTAGTTATAAAAGGTAGTTATATGATTTCAATCTTCTTTAATTTGTTAAGACTTGCTTTGTGGCCTAATATATGAATATCCTGGAGAATGTTCCTTGTGAGCTTGAGAAGAATGTGTATTCCACTGCTGCTAGATGCAATGTTCTGTATATATCTGTTAGGTCCATTTGATCTAAAGTATAGTTTAAGTCTTATGTTTTCTTTTGATTTTTTGTCTGGATGAGCTATCCTTTGATGAAAGAGGAGTACTGAAGACTCCAACTATGATTGTATTGCAGTCTCTCTCCCCCTTTAGATCTATTAATATTGCTTTATACATTTAGGTGCTCTGATGTTGGATGCATACATATTTATAATTATTGTATCCTGTTAAGAAATTGACACCTTTATCATTATGAAATAACCTTATTTGTCTCTTTTTTTACCATTTTTGACTTAAAGTCTATTTTATTTGATATAAATATAGCTATCCCTGCTCTCTTTTGCCTTACATTTGCATGGAATATCCTTTCCCATCTTTTTATTTTCAGTCTATATGTGTCTTAAAGGTGAAGTAAGTCTCCTGTAGGCAGTATATAGTTGAGTCTTTGTTTTTTAAATACATTCTGCCACTCTATGCCTTTTGATTGGAGAATCTAATCCATTTACATTCAAGATGATTATTGGTAGGTAAGCAGTTACTACTGTTATTTCATTAATGTTTTTCTGGTTGTTTTGTAGATCCTTTGTTTCTTCTCTTCTGTTTTCCTTTGTGATTAGGTTATGTTTTTAGTGGTTTGCTTTGATTTTGTGTATCTACTATAGTTTGTAACTTTATGAATACCATGAGGCTTACCTAAAACATCTTATGGCTGTAACAGCATATTCTAAGCTGATAGCAACTTAACTTTGATCACATACAAAAACTCTACACTTTTACTCTGTCTCTCTTATGGTTTATGTTTTTGATGTAACAATTTACAATCTCTTATATTGTATACCCCTTGACAAATTATTGCAATTACTATTATTTTAGTAATTTTAACCTTCATACTAAAGATATAAGTGATTTAAACATCACCATTACAGTATTCGAGTATTCTGAATTTGACTATGTACTTACTTTTACCAGTGAGTTTTATACTCTCATTTTTTAATGTTACTGATTACCATTCTTTTCTTTCAGCTTGAAGAATTCCCTATAGTATTTCTTGTAAAATAGATCTTGTGATGATGAATACCCTCAGCTTTTGTTTGCTTGGGAAGTTTTTATCTCCACTTCAGTTTTGAAGGACATATTTTTTAAGTTCAGTATTCTTTCTTAGTATTATTTTTCTTCAGTACCTTGAATATATTATTCCATTCTCTTCAGGCCTGTGAGGTGTCTACTAAGAAATTTGCTGAGAAATTGTAACTCCTTATTTGCTTCATTTCTCTTGCTGCTTTCAGAACCCTCTCTTTGTGTTTGATTTTTTACAGTTCGATTACAGTATGTCTTGGTGCATAGTCTTATTTGGATTAAATCTGATTTTGAAGACCTTCTACCTTCCTCTACCTGGATATATATAACTTTCCCCAGATTTGAGAAGTTTCCTGCTATTATTTCTTTAAGTAAGTTTCTACTCCTTTGTCTCTCTCTTGTCTTTTGTGAACTCCTATCACTCAAATATTTGCTCTTTTGATACTGCCCCATAAACCACGTAGTCCTTTTTCATTCCTTTTCTTTTTTCCTCCTTTGAGTGCATATTTTCCAATAGCCTGTCTTCAATTTCACAGTTTCTTTCTTTTGCTTGTCTGCTTGATTAATTCTGCTGTCAACCTTCTCTTGCATTTTTAATTTCATTTCCTCCATTGTAATTTTCACCTCTAGAATTTCTGTTTATTAAAATAATTCCAACCTCTTTGTTAAATTTCTTGCCTTACTTGTTCATTGTTTTCCAGATAGCACTTAATTGTGTTTTGCTATTTTTGAAGTTCACTGAGTTTCCTTAAAACAATCATTTCACATTCTTTGTCAGGCAGATTATAAATCTCTATTTCATTAGAGCTGGCTTTTGGTGCTTTATTTTGTTCTTTTGGTGGGGTCATGTTTCCATTACTGTTCTTGATCCTTGTAACCATGGGTTGGTGTCTGTAAACTTAAGAGTAGTAAATTATTCTAATATTTGCAGACTGGCCTTGTCTGGGAAAGCCCTTCACCAGTCAGATCATCTAGAGATTCCTGGCAGGTTGCCCACAGGCAGGTTTGTTACTGTATTCCTTGAACAGGCTGGTCTAGTGCCTAGATCAGCAGGTGGGCAACCCTGGCACTTGCGTCTGCAGGATTGGGTCTAGAATGTGTGTCCTTGGAAACAAGCCTGAAATCTGGTTCCACAGAGGCTAGACTGATGCTGGCATAGACCTAGAGTAGCAGCTTCTGCAAGGGTGGGCCTGGGGCCTCAGTTTATGGGGACCAGCCAGCCACCAGGGTCTATTGGGTGGGCCTGGACCCTAGGCCTGGTAGGGATCTACTTTACTGCTTTACTGGTCCAGCCTGTGTTTAGGTCCAAGGCAAACTCCAGTCCTTACTTCCTTTTCCTTTTCCCAAATAGAGGGTATCTCTCTTTGCCTGGGATTGGGAGTGATGTGTGTAATGCAAAACTGTCCTTACTACCTTCCTTCAATGTGTCTTATTTCTGTGCTACATTCAGTTGCTATAACCTTTCACCAAGTTTCTTTAGCTCTTATGAAGATATTTTCTTATGTGGATTATTTTTCAAATTGATGTTTTTGCAGGAGGCAAATACAGGAAAGTCTTATTCTGCCATATGACTGCTAAGAGCTCCTGAATATTGTGTCGTTGTATAAACAATTTTTTTATTTTTAATGTGGTTGAATTTATTTATATATTCATATATAAATCTGGTTCTTTAAGCCAGATACAGAAATCTCAATCATATATAATCATATTACATATATATAAAATCATATTATGATTATATATGATTGAGATTTCTGTGTCTGGTTTAAGAAATTTGCCCTATTTTTAGGTCATAAAACTATTTTTCTAATCATCTTCTAAAATGTTATAGTTTTACTTTTATAAAATCCGATTAATTGGGAACTGATTTTTGTGTATGATATAAAATGATGAGACCAATTTTGTTTTCCCATATAGATACACAATTGTTTTTAGAGGAATTCTTATGCAACTTTCAAACATTATAATAAAATTTCGAGCCATTGCAATATGATAATGCTTGTAAATGTAGTTCTAAATTTTAACAATAGATTCTTAGAGATGGAAGGTATCCATAAACTGATGTTCCAAATCATAATGGAACTTTGAAAAACTCCTCTTTAATTGGTTTGGCTTTTATTTGTTGAATGTGGTAGTTTATGTGATGGTATAAGATACTCTGGAGGGCACATCAGCACATACAGATGAACAAATCTATTAGTGTTAATTAGAAAGCAGAGATTAATAGGTGATTTAGGAGAATGAATATCTGTCAACATTTTTTGAAGGTTTTTTTAAAATTTAAATTATTGATTGTATTAGTTTTAAAGAGACAAAGATTATCCAGAAGATAATCATAAAAAATAGCCAGCATGCCCTACACCTCCTCATTTTTCAGTCTTCTCCAGAGTCACCCACTTTTATTTAACTGTTTCTTCTGATATATATCTCCATAATTCTAAATAGTAGGCTTCATGAGGGCAGAGATATTTATTTTATTATATTTTGTTTCTCCCTCAGCACCTGTGAAAATGCCTAGCATATAGCAAACACCATGACATATTTGTTGAATGACTACATGCTATTATATCTTGATCTGTTAATTTAGATGTTATCTCTTGACTTCCTGTTATGGGAGATAAAGATTTAGCACACCTGAACTCACTTACTATCCCATATCTACACTTTCTCCTGTCTTCAAGATTTTGTCATTTCGTAATTTTTGGTTGAATCAACATTCCTGTTTTGTAAGGATTATTACTGCTGAAGCAAATATGATAACATTTCTTACACAAGGTTTTATACAAGCAAATTACTGCACTTTTTCCTTTGCTCACTTTACTATATGAAGCATTAGTAGGTCTTTCCAAACACTACAAAAATTATAACCTCTCTATCCATCATTTTCTACATAGTCAAATACATCAAATATTTTATAAATGCCAGTTCTTTTTTTTTTTTTTTGAAAGCACCCCATGCACTCCTTTGCTGTCTTGCTTCAGTGCAAACTGAGAGAATTTTGCTCCTGGTACCTTTAGACTTCCTTTTGTCTCTCTCCTCTGATGACTTCCTATTTTTGGTCTCTCTTCTTTCATGGTTTAAACCCTAATTTTAGTGTAGCACATCTTCCAATACTTCCTAAGAAAAGATGTACAGGAAGTAAAATTTATGAGCACTTGCATGCTTGAAGATGCCTACATTCCATTCTCTCACC
Organism: Nomascus leucogenys; assembly: GCF_006542625.1. Taxonomy (NCBI): domain Eukaryota; kingdom Metazoa; phylum Chordata; class Mammalia; order Primates; family Hylobatidae; genus Nomascus; species Nomascus leucogenys. The sequence continues at coordinate 132,744,693 of NC_044383.1, forward strand.
TAATTTATATTTTGGCAGGATATAAAATTCCAATTTGGAAGTCATTTCCTCAAAATTTTATAGGTCTTATTTAATCCCTTGTCTTCTAATTTTAAGCATCGCTCTTGATTTAGGATCAAGGGCTGGGCATGGTGGCTCACACCTGTAATCCCAGCATGTTGGTAGGCCGAAGCAGGTGGATTGCTTTAGCACAGGAGTTTGAGGCAGCCTGCGCAAGACAGTGAAACCCCATCTCTACAAAAACAAACAGACAAACAAATAACAACAACAAAAACCCTACAAACATTAGTCAGGCATAGCGGTGCATGCCTGTTGTCCCAGCTACGTGGGAGGCTGAGGCAGCAGGATGGCTTGAACCCAGGAGTTTGAGGTTGGAGGGAAATAAGATCATGCTACTGAACTCCAGCTTGGGCAACAGAGCCAGATCCTGTCAAAAAAAAAAAAAATGACATTCTGATATTCTGATTCTTGATCTTTTATATGTGACTCTTTTAGGACCTTCTTTCCATTCTTAGCATTATGAAATTTCACTATCAGTGGCCTTGGTATGGATTTTGTTTTGTTTTGTTTGAGACAGAGTCTCACTCTGTTGCCCAGGCTGGAGTGCAGTGGCATAATCTTGGCTCACTGAAACCTCCGCCTCCCAGGTTCAAGTGATTCTCCTGCCTCAGCCTCCCAAGTAGCTGGGACTACAGGCACGTGTCACCACACCTGGCTAATTTTTTTGTATTTTTAGTAGAGATGGGGTTTCACCATGTTGGCCAGGCTGGTCTTAAACTCTTAACCTCAGGTGATCCACCCACCTCGGCCTCCCAAAGTGTTGAGATTACAGGCGTGAGCCATCATGCCCAGCCCTGGGTCTTTTTTTTTTTTTTTTTTTTTACATGAATTGTGCTGCATACTCCACAAACCACTTCAACCTGAAGTCAAATTATTTAGTTCTGGAGAATTTTCTTATACCACTTCTTCGATAATTTTCTCTTCTCATTTTCTCTGCTTTGTGGATCTTCTATTACACTACCTTTCTCCCAATTTATTCTCTAATGTACTTTATTTTTTTCTCATTTATTTTAATATATTTATCCTTATTTTAAATATTTTAAAACTGTTTAGTTGTAGTAAAATACAACATTTGCCATCTTAACCATTTTTAAGTGTGCAGTACAGTGGTATTGAATACATTTTCACTATTGTATGACCAATCTCCAGAATTCTTTTCATCTTGCAAAAGTAAAACTCTACATGCATTTAAAAGCTTCTTATTCTCCCCTCCCCCCAGCCCATGAAAACCACCATTCCACTTTCTGTTTCTATAACTTTGACTATTCTGGGTACTTCACATAAGTGGAATAATAAAGTATTTCTGTTTTTGTGATTGATTTATTTCATCTGGCATAATGTTAATGTTCTCAAGTTTCACCCATGTTTGTATGTGTGTCAAGATTTCTTCCCTGTTGAAGACTGAATGATATTCCATTGTATATATATATGTCACATTCTGTTTATCCAGTCATTCATCAATAGATATTGGGTTGCATCAACCTTTTAGCTATCATGAGTAATGCTACTATGAATTTGGGCATACACCTATCTCCTTGAGACTCTGCTTTCAATGCTTTTGGGAATATACCTAAGAGTGGAATTGCTGGATATGGTAATCATTTGAGGAACCACCACACTGTTTTTCATAGTGACCACACCATTTTACATTCTCAACAGTGCCTCTCAAATTTCTCTACATCCTTACCAACATTTATTATTTTCTGTATGTATTGTTTATGGTAGCCACCCTAATGGGCGTGAAATGGTGTCTCATTGTAATTTTGGTTTGTATTTCTCTAATGATCATGATATTGAGAATATTTTCATGTGCTGTTGGCCATTTGTATGTCTTCTTAGAAGGGTCTATTCAAATTCTTTGCCCATTTTTTAATTGCATTGTTTGGGTTATTTTGTTGTTTTTCTTCTTTTTAGAAATTTTATGTATATTCTTGTATTTTCGCCTTATCAGACATATAATTTGCAAATATTTTCTCCCAGTTTGTAGGTTGCATTCTCACTCTGTTGATTGTGTCCTTTGATGTGCAGAAGTTTTCTTTTTTTTTATTTTGATGCTCAACTTACCTATTTTTTACTTTTGTTGCCTGTGCTTTTGGAGTCATATCTAAGAAATAATTGCCAAATCCAGTGTCATGAAGCTTCCTTCTATGTTTTCTTCTAAGAGTTTTATAGTTTGTCTCTGTCTGTATCCGCTTCAGTGCCTAAAGCTTGTATTGTTTATTCCACTTATTCTATTTTTTAGCTTCTAAGAGCTCTCTCTTGTTCTTTATTGTTTTTTGTAGAAGTTTCTTATTTGATAGATGAGTATCCTCTTATTTTTCCAATATTACTAATCTTTTAAAAATTGCTCCTCATAATATTGTTTCTGTTTTCTACGAAACTTGCCACCCACAATTGTTAGCTTCTTTCTTTCATATAAGGATCTCTCCTCAATTGTTTGCCAGTACTTTGTTGTACATATATATTTAAGAAATTTAAGGCACCAAAGAGTTGCTGATTAGAAGCAGCTCAATGGCATGGCCAGAGCTTATCAACTGTTGGCTCTAACTTAGGATAATTGAGGATGAGTGAGTTTTATTTGGAGATGGGGCTGGCTCCCAATGTGCATCTTTTTTTTTTTCCCTGACTCTGGTGAGTTTCTCCAGTTAATGGTCCTCTAAGGTTGATCACAGGGAATGGTATATACTTGTCCATCCGTGAAGGTCGAGCAGCACAGAGAAGCTGAGAATCTCAGCACTTAGCTTGTGGACTTTCACTTAATTCCTCTGTTGTCTGTACAGTAGACTCTACTACTTCCAGATTATCTGTGAGTTCAGATTAAGAAACTTTTTTAATTTCTCCACTTGAAGCAATTTCAAGTGTGCTGTTTAGGCAGAAGAAGATTGGATGCTGAACCAGAAAGATTAGGGAGAAGAAGTGGAAATCCTTGTATAGACATTCAACCCATGTCGGTGTTTTCAGCCCATATCTCATTCTCTCCTCCTCAGATACCTGCTAATTGCTTCTGAGGTCCTAAGGCATGGATAGACTTTGCTTTGCACTTAGTATTTAACTATCTCTACTCTGCTATCTCTTCCACCCACTTTACATAATTTTTAAAATATTGTTGACATTATCTGTAATTAGCCTGTATGAGGTTATACCATTTTAGTTTTTATATTTATTTTTGTGTTCCAGAAAACAATTATTTGATATTAAATAATTAAAACAAAATTTATACACATGAATTCAACTTAAATTCCTTAAAATTTTCAGGAGCCATTTTTATAATTGAAATCAGCCTTTTTAGGTTCTGTACATTACTTTCAGTCATAATCTTATTAATTTATCTATATTAGTAGCAGGTACCTTGTGCCAAGTAATATGTCTACTTAGGGATATTACTGTCTTAATTTAACTCTTGTTACAAGATTCAATCATTTAATAAATTAACATATTCTGTGTCTTAATGTGACAAGCTTAAATACTCAGTCAGTTATTTAATTCCATACATGTCCTTTGACATTTAACGTTAAAAACAAATTTTTTGGGTAGGTTTTAGTAAATTTTCACAAAAACCTATTTCTTCAAGGTTTAAAAAAACTATATTAGCTCTTTTAGTAACTTTGGTGCTTTGGATAGCTGTAATGTTTTGTTGAATTCAAAATGGTTTCAAAATGTATTTCTTTTAATTCATAGGGAAATACTGCTTCACCAGTTATACTTGGAAAAGGTAAATTAATAATTTTCCTGTGACTTTTTTCAATGTACATCAAGATACAGAGGGGCATCTCTGCTTCTTGACAGCTTCCCTTCTGGCTCTCAGCAGACTTTCTTCAGTGTCTCCTTTGATTTGCTGAGTCTAGTCTGCTCTGGGCTTTAAAAAAAGAGATAATTTCAATTGTTAAATTGAAGCTAAAAATAAAAATAAAAGAGAATCTGATTAAAGACCCACAAATAAAGTTCATGTGTTTTAATGCTGCACCCTGTGATCAAAACACTGAAACCACTGCAAATTCCTTAGTTCCTAAATAAAAGACTTGGCCAAGACTTGAATTCAAAATTATATATATAATTTTGGATCCAGAAGTCTATAAGAATGCTATGCCGGCCAGGTGCAGTGGTTCACGCCTGTAATCTCAGCACTTTGGGAGGCTGAGGCAGACAGATCACAAGGTCAGGAGATCGAGACCATCCTGGCCAACATGGTGAAACCCTGTCTCTACTAAAAATATAAAAATCAGCTGGGCATGGTGGTGTGTGCCTGTAATCCCAGCTACTCGGGAGGCTGAGGCAGGAGAATCGCTTGAACCAGGGAGTCAGAGGTTGCAGTGAGCCGAGAACGTGCCACTGCGCTCCAGCCTGGACTCCGTCTCAAAAAAAAAAAAAAAAGAAAAAAATGGTATGCCACATTACTTGGTAAATATAAAATAAGGCTCTAGAACCACTGACTGTGGGGAGTGATTAAATGTGTTACTGAAACACATTTGTTACACTAGGTCTTTCAAGTTTTTATTTCCCTTTCTGTTGTCTGAGCCACCCCCTCCTATAAGAATATGTCCATCTATAGTAGATTTTCAGTAAAGAATCTAGCGAATTTGTGTTGTAACTTCACAATCTCTAAAGAATCTGTGAACAAATTTGTCAAAGTAATTTTGAAATTTTTGAACACCCTAATATGCATAGAAATTATGATTAAATTCTCCTATGTGTATGAAATGTGTCCCTGTGTGGACCTCGATAAATGTATGAAGCCTGGATTATCTCATAAATATTTTCCCCAAAATAGACTTTGATATTTAAGTTTCCCTTTATCATCTTACATATTTCAATAACTTGTTATTTAACAATATAAGATGTGTTTGACATGTGTGTCTTCTAGGCACCGATGAACAAACAGACTTTGGATTGGGTGATGCCCATCAGAGTGATAGATTAAACTTGGAAAGAGATATAGTCAGCCAGACCACAGCAACACAGGAAAAGTCACAGGAAGAACTTCCAACAACAAATAATAGTGTTTCTAAAGAAATATGGTTAAATTTTGAAGATTTCTGTGTATGCTTTCAGTAAGTATCCCAATGGGATCAATCTATGTCGTAGTGGTTAAACCCTGAGCTGCATTAGTATACAAAGTCACATTAAGATTGATTTTTGCATATTTAATATAGTGGTTATATAACCTATTAATTCTTACCATCATCCATAATAAGCCAATAATAGCCTGGTGTTGATATAATATCACATAAAATTTATAAAATGGAAAATAAATATATTAATTATCCATATAACACATTAATAGCCAAACCAATCTTAGGCCAGTTTCAGCTTCTCCTCAAAGGCTTGTTTCTTAATTAAAATGAAGAAATCTTATTCACTAGAATCATTCTTGTCCCTTTAGGGCAACTGACCCAATACTGTTGTTATTTTTTAACTTTCCTCCTACAACAATTTGATTATAAGAAACTTAACATGTAGTACTAGTCTTTGCCTATAATGACAATAACCTGTTAAAAATGTCTTTCTTTCAGAAATATATATATTTTCCACAAGCCAAGTTCATATTGCCTTAACTTTCAAAAATCAGAATTTAAGGTAAATATGTTAGAATCTCTTCTATTCTCTTTAAATTTTTGGTAGAATTGTACCAGTAGAAAACATCTTCAAATTTCTCAAAACATTTCTAACCTTGTAACATAATTATATTTTTAAAATTTAATTTTTAGAGTCTTTCGCTAATCCTTATCCAAGCAATAAGCAAAATTCCACTAGCTCATAACCACGAATGTGATCCATCCAACTATGTTGAATCCTGGCCTGAATTATTATACAAATTCACATTAAGAAAAATTTGATTTATGAAAAAATGAAGGATACGCACAAATAAATTCACTAGATTTGGTTTCGATTAGTATTTACTGAATAGTGTATGTTTCCTAAAACATAAGGACACTCCACCATTATGCCTGCAATTTTTTCCCCCATATCATCCCTCTGCCTGGAGTTTCTACCCTTTCATCCCTGTTATCCTCATTGCTGTTGTTCAGCTAATGCCTAGAAATCCTTCAGAATAGCATACATGCCCTTGACACTGTGAGGCTTCCCTTCCCTAGCCATGGAGTCTGTGTTAAGAGTCTCAGCTTCACCAGCCTGACCAACATGGTGAAACCCCATCTCTACTAAAAATACAAAAAATAGCCAGGTGTGGTGGCATGCACCTGTAATCTCAGCTACTCAGGAGGCTGAGGCAGGAGAATTGCTTGAACCTGGGAGGTGGAGGTTGCAGTGAGCCAAGATTGTGCCACTGCACTCCAGCCTGGGCAACAGAGTGAGATTCTATCTCAAAACAAAAAAAAAGAAAGAAAAAGAAAAGAGGCTTAGCTTCATGTCCTCTGTATGCTCTATATTTGCCTGGCATTTGCCTCCCACCCTCCCAACTTTGATTGCTTCCCTATGCCCGTTCTTCCCCCTGCTTACTGTTAGCATCTTTAGAGAGCGGTATCCTTTTGTTTACCACTTATAAGAACATTCCTGTCATGAGGTAGGAACTCAATTTAAAAATTGTCGATTAAGGTAATTAACAAACCACATATTGAGCAGAATTTTAAGAAAAGCTATGACACATATTCTGGGAAACTAAACTATACTAACATTTACATGTTGTCCTGTCGTAGGACAAGGCCACCCAAGCCCCTAATGATAATCCCACACCTCCATGAGCAGTACGCAGAGTTGAGGGAAGTAAAGAGTCCTTGAAACTTTTCCATTGCCCTTGTAACAGATGAAAACAGGCAGAGAAAACCTTTTGAGCAGACCTCAAGAGCTGCTTTGTTGCTGGCTGCCTACTCTGGAAATAAGAATAGTGACTGGGGGAAAGAAATCCTTCACCTAGTCCTGGAGTATGTGAAAACACCTAGAGGAATACTTTGACTTTATAGAGATAACACAGTAATTAATTGGAAATAGTTGAACCCAGAGTATGATATCAGCATAATGTACAGTTTAGAGTTTATTTAGGCATATTTCCGTATTTAAACTATTGCCAGTGATAAAATGGCAATGGTTTATAGATGTTGCAGGCCCTTAGGTTCTTTATTGCATTCACTCCTCATAGCAAACCCTGTGAAAGAGATACTATTACCATCATTTTACATCTAAGGAAAATGAAGCAGATCAAATGTGAAATAACATATGTAAAACACTTAGAAGAATGCCTATTAGTAAGTGATAATAAATGCTGGCTGCCATTTACTAAAGACAGTTGCATAGAAGCTTTTGGTACACATAAGCATCCTAATTTAAAAGTGTATGTGAACTGGTCAACTGTTCTTTATTCTGATCTTATGAAGTGATGGATAAGCACAAAATTTTTTTTGTTTTAAAAGTCTCAGCTTGGTGAAATAAAATTATGACATTCCTTTTATTTCCTTGATTTTTTTTAAATTAATGGTGTGAGAAAATAACTTTCTTGGAAGGCACTGGAATATAATCTTAATGGCATTTAGTATGGCCTGAAAGGAAGGATCAGCTGTGGTCTGAGGCCAGACACTCTAGACCTTAGTGGCCTGCTGAGTTGGAGACACAGAGCCCGAGGCCTGTCCTCAGCACAATCCACAGATGTTCCCTTGGTGCTCAGTGTGAGGTTAGAGCAGGGTCATTTCAAAGGTGCCATGTGCTGGCACCAGGGCAGAGGCCCTTTGTGGCCTTCAGGAACACCCCACCCCTCAATTCTCAGACCCTTGAAAATGACAGAAAATGAGCTCTGGGCAGAAACTCCTCCTTAGGTATGCATGCCAGGCTCACAAGTCCAAGGGTCCTTTATATTTTCAGATAGTGAATATTTGAAACAACTCTCTATATCATCATGTCACAGCTGACAGGAAGCAAATAAAATAAAGTATCAAATGAAAGCAAATGGAAAATAGGGGGAGGAGTAATCATTTTAGTCATGATTGCATTGTATCAAGCATTTCTAGCAATCTTTGTTATACTTGATTAAATAACAAGGCTTCCTTTTTCATAGCATTGCTACATATTTTTCATGTATTAACTTTTTTTAATATTGTGGTAGAATAATGTGAAAAACTTTTAAAGTATAGTATAATTCAATTCAGTTAATTGAACACATTTACATGTGCCATCCCTCACAATTATGTTGAAGCACTGAGAACTTGAAAGGCAATAATAATGCATTAGTCAAGAGTACCAGCCTTAGAGTCAGGCAGATGGCTCTACCTACTTTTTTCTCTCATCTTTGCTACTACAAACTCTGTGACCTTTGGTAAATAGCTTACCCTTTCTGTGTAATTATATACATTAATGTATCTATTTATATTAATTATTATTATTAATAAGTACTGTTAATGTATAATTAGGTACATTAATAGTACCCATATAGGATGAACCAAAATTATATACATGTATGTTTATGTAACTATCCTTTAAGGAAAGTTTTGATTTTACTAAGCACTTTATTCCATCTCCAAAACAAAACCCCACAGCCTGCTGTATCAGCAAGCAATGGGTATTGAGTTAGGCCATTCTCACACTGTTACAAAGAACTACCTGAGACTGGGTAATTTATGTAGAAAAGAGGTTTAATTGACTCATAGTTCCACAGGCTGTACAGAAAGCATGGCTGGGAGGCCTCAGGAAATTTACAGTCATGGTGGAAGGCTATGGGGAAGCAAACACGTCTTACCATGGCAGAACAGGAGAGAGAGAGAGACAGCAAAGGGGAAAGTGCCACACACTTTCAAACAACCAGATCTCCTGAGAACTCCATCGCTAGAAAAGCAAGGGACAAGTCTGCTCCCATGATTCAGCCACCTCCCACCAGGCCCCTCCTTCAACATGTGGGGATTACAATCTGACAGGAGATTTGGGTGGAAACACAGAGCCAAACCACGGCAGGTATATATCTGAAGCTCCCGTGGAAAGAAGGAAGAGAGAGCTTATTTCACATACCACCCTGTAAAATAAGACATCCAACTGGCCATTCCCATTCTCTGCCAAAGTTACTTACTCTGTGGCCTTCCTGCCCATCAAAGACCCATGCTTGAGTACTACTCTGCCCTGGGCTCGGCCTCTTCTCTTTTTCATTTCTGGAACAAGCATATCCCTTTTCTTTCCTCATAGAGGAGAGCTCTGCCTCTCTCTGATATGGTGGCTAGTCTAACACAGCTGCTGCAGACCCAGTTTCCACAGACGGTTGCCAACATTCACCCAGTATAATTTTCTTCATATAATTAGATTCATAAAGTATTTATTATGGTGCCTAAAACACAGTAAGTTTCCTGTAAATCTTAGATTTTATACTATGTTTCCATTAAAAGTGAAAATAATAGCATTGATGAACTGATATTAAGTATGACAACTGGTCTAATTTCTTGCAGTTCTCAGAAGAACGAGTGTCCTACTATCTATTTGTAGATAGTCTAAAACCTATTGAACTACTGGTTTGCTTTTCTGCATTGGTACGCTGGGGGGAGTATGGAGGTAAGAGGGCTCTGAGAAAATGATAGCCTTAAAGCCCAGATCATGTTCAGGCTAGGGAACATGCAATAATAAGATTTTTAGAGGCCAGGCATGGTGGCTAACACTTGTAATCCCAGCACTTTGAGAGGCTGAGGTGGGTGGATCACCTAAAGTCGGGGGTCCTAGGCCAGCCTGGCAAACGTGGTGAAACCTCGCCTCTACTAAAAATACCAAAATTAGCCAGGCATGATGGCATGCGCCTGTAATCCCAGCTATTCAGGAGGCTGAGGCAGGAGAATCGCTTGAACCCGTGAGGCGGAGTTTGCAGTGAGCCGAGATCACGCCATTGCACTCCAACCTTGGCAACAAGAGCGAAACTCTCTCTCAAAAAAAATAAAAAACTTTTAAAAAGATTTTTAGAAGACCATGGATGGAGGAACTTCCTCCCTTTCCAGAGTTTCTCCAGAGTCCCACAGGACCACCTACACCACCTCCTCTGATGCTCTTACTCAACAGACACCAGGGATTATGCTCACTGCTGCCACCCGCACCTCTTCTGGTTGTACTAATCTGTTCACCTTTTTGGTGTACTTACTCAATCTGTTATTGTTGTAGTTGTTGACCTATAAATGTCATCATTCTTAATTATTTCAAGATCTATTGAAAAACAAACTTTTTCATTGATTTGACATTCCAACAATCTTTTCCTCTATCCCACGACCTTGGTACCCTACTTTCATGGTTACCTTGTAGACTTTAAGTTTACCAATTTGTGCATCATCTCAATCATCTCAATTTCAAGCACCCCACTCCCCGCTCACTGCTTGACTCTCTAGAGTTCACTCTACAGAACTCCCACTCCTACAATTTTGGAAGCCATTGGGACTTTCATTATTATCTACCCTGCCACTTTTTTCTCTGTCCATCACAGAGATAGCCTCCACACATTTGCTCTTTTTACCCCCTCATCTTACTTTCCTGGAAAAACTTCACTATTGGTTAAACTTGATGCATATCCAACCCACAGTTTCAAGAGAGCAGCTGAATGTGATTGCAGGGGAGAAAAACAAACTGGCTAGCCCTGCTTAAATTTGAGGAGCACAAATCTCAACAAGGCCTTAGGCACTGCCAGTACTTCTCTCGTTCATTTATTCTCCCACTCTTATTTATTCCTGTAGATGACCTATTGCAAACCCTCAAACATTCTCTCTCTCTTCAAATCTTCAACACCTACTGTTACTCTCACTCATGTTCAGATGATGACCTTGCTGCTGATCTCACTAAAGAGACAGAAGAAATCAGAAATGATTTCTGCTTTCAGAATTTCTACCTCCTTTTCCCACAATGAACTCTCTCAAAATCTGGGCCACCTTCCTTCTGTTCTAATGGATAGACAATCTCTGCTCCTCTGCAAAGCCATACCCTTGCATACACATGCACACACAGGCACACACTCAGGAAACTTCGTTCTTTTATTCTTTGGCCTGTTTTGTTAAAGAATTTTTCTTTAGCCCAAATTAACAGTACATGGCTCTGTAAATGTACAGTAAGTATTTCCCAAACGCTTAATACTGAATATTTTGTCAACATGTAGGGCAGGGATTTTTTTTAAACTGAAGTATCATCAATATTTTGAATGGTGTCTAACATAGAGCAGGTGGCTAGAAAATACTTGTTGTATAATAAACTTTCCAAAATATAGTGATCTAAGTTTAGTGCATCTACCAAACCAAAAGCTCTGAAGCCACACCATGTCCCAGAACATTTAAATTCTATAGGCATGAAGGCATTTCAGGTAATGTTGTGACCTTATATCCTCAACTCCAGTGTTTTCTGGAAATAGAGGGGGGAGTATTTTGCCCTCAGTCATTGATGAACAATTAGCCCATATTATTTATCCATTTTTAACGAAAAACTTGATATTAAATTTAAACTTTGTTAATTGCTTGCTATTTCTACATAATGTCAAAGACTGAATCAAAGGTAAAAATTTTGATAAACAGGTTGGGCATGGTGGCTCACTCCTGTAATCCCAGCACTTTGGGAGGCTGAGGCGGGCAGATCACCTGAGGTCAGGAGTCCAAGACCAGCCTGGGCCAACATGGTGAAACCCTGTCTCTACTAAAAATACAAAAATTAGCCAGGGATGGTGTCAGGTGCCTGTAATGCCAGGTACTCCAGAGACTGAGGCAGGAGAATTGCTTGAACCCAGGAGGTGGAGGTTGCAGTAAACCGAGATCGCACCACTGCACTTCAGCTTGGGTGACAGAGTGACAATCCATCTTTAAAAAAAAAATAATCATTTTTGATAAACAGTGGGATATTTGGACTTATTTTTTACACTATTTTAGAGAAATCTTTTATTTTTCAAGATGTAATGTGTTTAATTCCTTTAAAATTGCATCTAGAAGGATATTGTAGTTATTACCATAGAGATAATAAACGCGATGCTATACTACAGTGAAAAATGTCCTCCTGCTTCTAATTTTCCTATTCCTGGTCTCTTCACTTGAGAGGATTGTTATGAGGAAGAATATTGAACAGGGAAGAAGACCTAAGTGTTATTTCTAGTAATTTACCTGGAGTAATTTCTAATGTTTTATGAACATTTTAGTAATATTTCTAATGCTTGATTATTGTTATTTATGTTGTTACTTAATTAAAAAAACAGTACTAGTGAATGCCAACTACACTTTCACAATCAAACTTTAATACCTTTTTACTTATCTTAAAGCCTTAACAAAAGACAGTCCTCCCATAGAGCCTGGACTTCTCACAGCTGAAACGTTTTCTTGGAAATCCCTGAAACCAGGCAGTCTTGTTCTGAAGATTCACACATATGCTACCAAGGCTACAGTGGTTCATCTGCCTGTTGGGTATGAAGTGACTTCATTTTACCCATAATAAAAATTGTTTGAAGGCTTGCAAATTGTTGGTTACCAAAGAAGTAAACAATATGGACTCCAAGACATTGTTTCTTAAAGCAATTTCTCAAGGCATAGGTCCATCATTATTATTCTTGAGAAAAATAATTCCAAAAAAAACTACATTGAAAAATACTGTACAATACCCCTTTGAGAGATTCATAATTGTCAAAGATTCTGGAAATATATTTAGTCAACAATACTGCTTAAGCTTGTTTAATCCAGCATTTTCTAAAATTAATTTATAAATATTATACACATAACATTTATAACACTTTATTATGGATTTTCTCAAATATTTCTTATAAGTTTTCTCACCAATATTATAATACTTAGCAAAAACCTTGATTTTATTTAAACGCAAATTGAGAAATATGCATTTTCCCCTACCAATCTACATTTTCCTGTGGCTTATTTTTGTTAGATATTACTTTTAATTCAGATAAAGCTGGTTAAACACATTAGTTTCAATTTTAAAGAAAATACATATGATGGAAAAATTTTTTATTTTGATGAATAAAATTCAAAATATTACCTCAAATTTCAGATGAAAGAAATACTTTCACTAGGCTTTGAAATAAACATTTTCACTAGCTTTTACTTTTTTCCCAAGATCAATCATGCTAATTTTATGTGATCAATGAAAAGCTATGGCTCTAATGCAAAAAGCAAAGTCTCAGCAACAAATGCTAAAATAATTGTGTCAAGCATCTAGTACTGCTAGCAAATACTACATTTTGAAACTTTGACATTTCTCACATCTCCCCTTTATACTCCAGCAAATCAGATTACTCTGTCTGAGTGCTTATTCATTGAGACAATCAAGGACAAGGAATTTAATAAAGAATCTTCTTATATCCGCTTTTTCCCCCACAGAATCTAAACCATCAGCATGCATGTTTTGAAGATGCTCTAAATCTGCAGTCCCCAACCCCAGGGCCATGGACTGGTCCTGGTCCGAGGCCTGTTAGGAACTGGGCCACACAGCAGGAGGTGAGCGGTGTCTGAGCTCTGCCTCCTGTAAGATCAGCAGCAGCATTGGATTCTCATAGGAGCAGGAATCCTATTGTGAACTGCACATGCAAGGGATCCAGGTTGGACACTCCTTATAAGAATCTAATGCCTGATGATCTGAGGTGGAACAGTTTCATCCTGAAACCATCCCCAAACCAAGTCCATGGAAATATTGTCTTCTGTGAAACCAGTCCTTGGTGCCAAAAAGATTAGGGACTGCTGCTCTAAATGCTCAATAACTGGAGGACCGTGAATATCCCTGCTCTCACAATACGACAACCTGGTAGAGGAGACACGATTAACGTATATGAAATGATGCATTTGTGAGAAAAAGACTATGAAGCCTGCACAGCCCTATACCCGCATGAGTTTTTCTTGTTGTTAGGGAGAAATCAAGACTAGTCTTCACACCATGACTGCAGTGTGTGGGAGGTCACTCTAGCATGTACTGGAAAGAAGTTTGGCATTTAGCCTAACTATTTTTATCCTACATAATAAGTAAAGTGTAGATTTCATGATCCCGTAGGGTTCTTATAGAGTGCAAATTCAGAGATCCTTATCTCATCTGTGTTAAAAATTGAACTCTTCACTAACCTTTGACTTCATTTGGGTTCCAAAATGTGAACAAGCAACTCACAGGTCAAATGCCACCACCCAGGAAGCACTCGGTTCTCATCCAGCATCCCTTCTCTTTAGGAGACACATGCTACTCTTCAACGCATACTCCCCAGTAGGACACTCCATACACATCTACAGCATGGTCTCATTTGTCGTTGGGGATGAACATGTTGTGCTGCCCAACTTTGAACCAGTAAGTATTTTTGCAATAGCAAGTTATTTATTTATTTAGAGATGGAGTCTCACACTGTTGCCAGGGCTGGAGTGCACACTGTTGCCATGGCATGATCTCGGCTCACTGCAACCTCTGCCTTCCAGGTTCAAGCAATTCGCCTTGCCTCAGCCTCCCAAGTAGCTGGGATTACAGGTGTGCACCACCATACCCTACACATTTTGTTGTATTTTTAATAGAGACGGGGTTTCACTATGTTGGCCAGGCTAGTCTCAAACTCCTGACTTCGTAATCTGCCCACCTCAGCCTCCCAAAGTGCTGGGATCACAGGCATGAGCCACTGCGCCCAGCCACAACTGCAATTTTTATGTGCTTTATTTTCAAAGATTTTGAACTAAACACATTTTTATTTTATATTCAACTTATTCATTTTTTACCTTTTAAAACTATTAAGTATACTCTGCAAGAAATCCCCACATGCAACCATGAAGTCTATAATGAAGTCTGAACCCTGTAGGTATACAAGTGAAATATGTATACTTTTCTCCAACAACTGCTCTCACCTCTACTCTATTGAATCTCTTTTCATATCTGTTAATATCTTAGTAAGATCCTGTGGCATCATTGGTTCTTTGGGATACAAAAGATCAGTGCAGTCCTTTTTAACACAGTTTAAAATTTTGGTCTCTTTCTCTCCTTTCATTTCTTCCTTTGCCTAAGGAATTTGGAGCATGTGTCTCTGGGATTTAGCAGGGAAGGAGTAGCTCACAAGGTTCTGTCTCTTCACCTTCGTCTCCTCTCACTCTTCTTGGTCTCTTCTCCTTGGTTTCTCTTGCTCCTCTGTTCTGACGGGGTCTGAAAGAAGAGACGAGGTCAATGGGACCAGTATGCCCCCTGAAATCTTCCCTTGGTTTTCGATGCCCTTTGTGCACGTGCATTTGGGAGAATATTTGCAGACGGCCTTCCCACTGCATAATTCCTGATGTTTCCTCAGCTCTAACTCTTTCCTACCAAAAAAAAAAGAAAAAAGAAACAAACAAAAAACAATTCCAAATAGCACAACCTTGTATTGATGGGATTCTCTAAGCCAGCCATCAAAAATTCGTGGCAAGCAGATGGCTCCCACACGTCACACTCATGCATTCTTCCTTGTCTGAGCAGTGGCTGTGCAAGAGTTCCCAGGGCTGCCTCCTCTGTTTGCTGTGCCATCTCTCACCAGTTCTCTTTCTGTCTTGCTCAACAGCCACAGCAAGATCACACAGCACAGCAAGTTCACTTAGACACAAATGTCACTTATTTCCCTACCTATGTTTATCTTGCTTATTTCAAATGGTCTTTTTAAGAAAATAATTCTGCTTTATATGGTATACATTGTCAGTTTGTTGTCTTCCTTTAGATAATTTATCTCCCCGGGTGTTTATTTATTTTGGTCTGTGAGCTCACATTTCCCTGGAGATATCACTTCCTGGTGTTGAAAAGATTGTTGGAGATCAAGTCCAAGAAGCAAAAGAGAATGCACTGACCCAAGGGCAGACAGACTAACGCTACTTAGAACCATAATTGATCCCTATCTAATATTTGACCAGAGAACTTTTCTGGTCATGGTTTCACCTTAGGGAGAAACACCACTGAGATGAAGCTATCTGTAGGCTTTGTGAGGATTCTAAGTCAGTGTGTTCCAGTAACGAGTCAGTTGCATCTGCTTCCATCAGTTTCTCACCCTAGCAAGGCATCTGTGCTTCAGGTGCACTTGCTGGGCCATTCCTCAAAATTTCAGGACAGAGTCAGGAATCATGATTGTACCATGGTGCCCTCTAAGGGGAAAAAGTTGTTTTGTTTTGTTTTGTTTTTTCCAATTTTACTTTTTTCATGCTGCTGCCAGGCAACTCCAGGACCACCCACCATACACCAACCACAACAGCTCTAAACACCTCACAGTTTTCTCTGATTTTTAAAAATTAGTTACCTCCTGAAATTCCTGTCTCCTTCTTGCTTCATGATTTTTTTAAGAGTTGATAGCAGGAGAGAGCCACCAGCCCATGCTAGGTCACCCTCTTGTCTTTTTTATCTTTCTGGCTTTCTCCCTGAAATCTCTGTCAGTCCTCAAACTCCACACAGTTTTTTGTCAGACTAATCCTAAATGTCCTCAGAACTAGGTCTGGTTATTAATACGGTGGGGAAATTTTACATGATCCCCAATATGAGGTGAATATTCCTCCTACAGGTTCCCACTCAGGTAGGAATTGCGTTCCTTGTTTTTTATCTCTGAGACTGCAGAATTTAGTAAAACTGCCTTGATAGCAAATCCTCTATAAAGAATTATTGAATCAGCCATATAGCAGAGATTTCATATTTTAACAGAAATTAATTTGTATAAACTAGATGACACTTAAGGATGAGTGAGGATGGCTGCCATGCTTTGTCTTCACAGGAGAGCTGCCGATTTACGGAACAGTCTCTGTTGATTATGAAAGCTATTGGAAACGTGATTGCTAATTTCAAAGATAAGGGTAAACTCTCTGCAGCTTTGAAGGATCTGCAAACAGCTCACTACCCTGTCCCCTTCCATGATAAAGAACTAACTGCACAGCACTTCAGGGTAAGCTTGTTTGGGATACGATGTTCAGAAGAGGAAACTTTCTTTTCGAAGTGGTATATCTCCCATTAGGTGACCTCTCGAATCAGAGCCAGAGAAAATATTTTGGATGGAGATAATATATTTGGGAAGTGATTTCAGAAAGCAGAAATGAGGGAGTAAAAAGAATGAAATGAGAAAGAGAAAGAAATTGGTTAAAGGATATGACAATTACTGCTGTGGCTTACTGGGAATCAGCTGTGCAGGGTGTCCTGAGGAAATATGTGGGACATCCCTTTAAAAGTTCCCACTCAAGGAGGGCAAGATGGTGGTACTTCTCCACCAACTCTTTTCCCCACTGTTCGGTGGCTGCTCTCGAGGGCTTTGACTTCTTCACACTTACAACGTGTGCCTCTGCCAGGCTGAGTAGCATTCTGGCTTCACAGGCAGCCTTGAGGTAGTGAAGCAAAGAGACTTTCTGGTAACCCCTTCACAAGGCACATATGGACCCGTCCACTGCAGCTGCACCAAAACCAGGTGGGCTTAGGTCTGGCTTTTTAACCCTCACACTATTGACAATTTGGGTCAAATAATTATTATTCTCTTTCTTCAATTTTTTTGGAAGAGATTTAGAAGGATTTGTATAAGTTCTTCTTCAAATGTTTTGTAAAATTCAGCAGTAAAGCCATCAGTTCATGCACTTTTATTTGATGGGAGACTTTCTCTGTTTTCAAGAGATGGGATTTTGCTCTGACACCCAGGTTGGCTTGCAGAAGCATGATCATAGCTTATTGCAGCCTTGAACTCCTGGGCTCAAGTGATCCTCCTGTCTTACCCTCCCAAGAAGATAGGACTATAGGCATGGACCACTACACCTGGCTAACTAAAAACAAACAAAAAAATTTGGGGAGGGGGGCAGTCTCACTATATTGCCTACACTGGTCTTAAACTCCTGGCTTCAAGCAACCCTCCTGGCTTAAAGTTCTGGGGTTAGAGGCATGAGCATTGCACCTCGCCAACATGAGATACTTGTTATTGCTAATTTAATATAACCTGTACATGTCTAGGAATTTGTCCTTTACTTCTGGGTTATCCAACTTGTTGGCATATAATTTTACATAGTAGATTCTTACGATTCTTTGTATTTCTGCAGTTCATTTGTAATGCCCTGTAGAATATTTAATAGCATCTCTGGTCTCCACCCTTTAAAAACCAGTAGACTCCAGTTGTGATAACTGAAAAAGACTTCAGACATTGCCAGATACCTCTTCAGGGAGGGGTAGCATTGCCAGATTTAGCAAATACAAATACAGGACACCCAGTTAAATTCTATTTTGTATGTAAACAAACCATATGTGCAATATTTAGGACAGAAATATACTACTGTCCTAGTGTACTTATAAAATCACTTACATAATTACTTATATAAAATGTATTTTATCCATTATTCAAAGTTGACTTTGTGTTTGGGGTTCTTGAGGAAATATAATTAGAAATAAAATCTCCCAACCTAGGTGACCTGTTCACAAGGCAGAAGAGAAGGAAAACAATTTATTGTTGAATGAAGTTTAAGCCAGAAGATGGTGCACATCACAGGCAATCTGCTAAGAGACTGCCAAGACAAAAACAAACAAAAAAATCTTACCCCAAGCAGATACAGCCCATTTCACACGTACTGTCAAGATAAACAATATGTAGTCCTCCAGGAAAAAGACTCCACAGCACCTCTTGCCACACAACATAGTTCATCCCAAATTCACTTGGTATGGGGATGACCATCTGTGTTAGGTAATTAGCTTTATCTAAAAGAAAAATACACTTGTAACACCTTCGTATCAGCAAGGTACCTACCAATGGTAGTCTCCTACTCTCCCAAAGAAAACTGGGAAATAAAATATGGGTGCTATCTTCCATGATGATTAACATTTCAAAGAAATGGTTCTCAGGTCCTAGAGAAAAACATTCCTGGGCTGTTAAATGGGCAAGAGGTTTATTTAGCTTTTTAGAAAGATTTACTGGCCAACGTGGTGAAACTCCATCTCTACTAAAAATAGAAAAATTAGCCAGGTGTGGTGTGCTGGTGGGCGCCTGTAATCCCAGCTGCTTGGGAGATAGAGGCAGGAGAATTACTTGAACCTGGGAGGCAGAGGTTGCAGTAAGCCGAGATTGCACCACTGCACTCCAGCTTGGGCAACAGGAGCAAAACTCCATCTCAAAAATAAATAAATAAATAAACAAACAAACAAATAAGATTTACATACATTTCCGAGAGAGAGAGAGAGAGAGAGAAAGAGAGAGAGAGAGGGAAGAGGAAGAGAGAGAGAGAACTTATCATTACAAGTGTCCTAAATGTAAATGCTCTAAGGCAAAGGATGTGGGGGGAGCAACCTCTTTCCTTATTTTTCATAGGGAGTGATTAAGCCTC
Source organism: Nomascus leucogenys (assembly GCF_006542625.1). NCBI lineage: Eukaryota > Metazoa > Chordata > Mammalia > Primates > Hylobatidae > Nomascus > Nomascus leucogenys. Next base: position 132,763,937 of record NC_044383.1, read on the forward strand.
TTATTTTTTAATTTGTACTTCCCCTTACAGTGTAATGTATTTAATTTGGCAATGCTGCCTGAGGGGCAGATCAACTCCAGTTGAGAACTACTCACCTACAGCATGAGAGTAATATACAAGAAATATTTGCCATAATTCACCTGTAGAACAAGTCTGATAGTGCCCCCACCCTTAAGTAAACTCTCATCCATTCTTCAAGTTGGTAGCTGGTCACAAGGTCTAAAATTAAACAAATAAATAATTAAATCACCATATGACAAAAAAAGCTGTAGTCTCTACAGCTACCACCAGCCTTGAGGCCACAATCAGTATTCAACAGCTCTCTCCTCTACCACCCATTCTAGATTGCCTTGTCTTGCAGCCAGTTCTTCTAGTTGTTCACCTGGTGCGTGATCCAGATTCTCCATCCTGATGGGTGCAGGATCTTGGCTACCTTACTGTAGCCAGGCCATGGTTGCTGCAATTACTCGTTTACTATGGAAGCATCAAGAAGTGTCCCAGCAAATTTCAGACCAAATTCTCCCTGCTCCCTCAATGTAGCAGAAACCCTAATACCTCATGAAAATCAATGTGAATTCTCCTCCTATCCTGTTATATTAACTCCTTTTTTTCTGCTTCTCCACCAAGATGAGAGGCCCAAAGCAACCACACATATGTCATAATTTAGTTTTATCATAAATAATACCATATTCCCTGGTGGAATTACCCCTTGTTTCCTTCCCTCAAGAAATGTGTTCTGAAATCTAGCAAACCCGTTATTGTGGGGGAATTGGGCACAGAGTCTGCAAATGGGTCATGTCAGATGATGGGGAGAGAGGCCAATCTTACTTGCAACTTTTGAATCTCAGGCCTGTGCGTTTTAACTATGTGGATACAGCACCAGATATTGGTCTTTGGTTCCATATGTGCGTACTTCAAGTGACATCTCCAGGCTGGCTTTTTAACTGAGCCTTCTATGTGTCATTGCAATCTACCAGGAATTTTATCGATTCTATGTATGGTATATGTTAGGACCAACATATTCCAGACTATTCCCAATGATTAAATCTTTACTCTATAATGCAACTCTTGATCCACAGGTATGTTAGCTGAATCCCATGTTTGTAAACCAGATTTTCTATAACCTCTTGGATAATGATGCTGGCCAAGGTACCAAGGACACAGAAAGCAAACTCATAGCTGAGGCAGGAGTCAATTCTTGTAAGGAATCAGTGACCCAGCTAATGGACGTCTAGTCCACTGAGAGCAACTTGCCCCCAAGTGACTGGCCGGACTTCTCAGGGGATGGTACCATATCAAAGACCAGAGTCAGTTTCTGCTGCTGATAGATTAGATGACTGAGCCTGGATGAAAGAGACCCCAGGTGATTGGTTCACCATTTCGTGCTACCAAGATTACTCCGCATGAGCCCGATGTAGCTGGCCCTGATTTAATATGTAAGGGGTCTTGGTGAATGAATCACTTATGCAAAAGGAAGCTACTTTGGTAAAAAAATAAAAATAAAAAATAAAAATCTCCATCTTATACTTTGATAATTACACAACTATGTGACATATGATGAAAAAATTTTGTCTAAATAAGTCTAAAAGAGGTTTTTTCATAATGAGGCTAGTACTACTAAGTGACTAAAAAAACTCTAAGAAACATATTTTCATTTTATGTAGCATATGAAATAATAGTGTGTCTTACAATGGATGGCATCTTAGAATCAATAAAATAAGCTATGTAACTTGCTTAAGCACAAGGATAATGCTACTTTTTTTTTACCTTATTCTTTACCTCCTCTACCAGTTTAATACTGTATTTTAATTGAGTCTGTGTTATAAACATTGCTGTAGTGATTACATTTTATTAAATTAGAAATAATCAAATGATAATTTTGGTCTCTTACTGGGCGAGTGAGACTTCAAAGAATCTTCTGTTAGGTTGTGTGTGTATCTGAGAAATGGTTTTTATTTTTTTATTTTTAGAGTATCTAAAAGATTTTTAGAGCTTTTCTGGCCAGATGATGGTATTTTCTTGCTATAAAAAAAATTAATGTACTTTATCTGTTTCAGGTTTTTCATCTTTCCTTATGGCGTTTAATGAAAAAAGTTCAAATAACAAAACCTCCTCCAAACTTCAAATTTGCATTTCGGGCTATGGTTTTGGACTTGGAGTTACTCAATTCCTCCTTGGAAGAGGTTTCTTTAGGTATCCATTAATTGTATATATTTAATCAAGGAATTCCTAGTTGTAAGTAAGATAAATAATTTGAGAAATATGTTTGTGGAGTGTCATGGAGTTCAAGCAATGCTCTAAGAGCTCAAGGGGCTCCAAGGACCTGCTGTGGATCCCCTACTCCTCATCCCCACCCACATACACTTCTAGGGAAGTGTTTTACAGGGGAGAATTTCCCTGTTTTATTTACTCCTAACCTTAAAAATATGGAAGTCACTAATCTACATGGTTTGATTTGAAGAATTCTGGCAAGATCCTCTGACCCAAGTAACCCTACTTTTCTCTCTTCTTCCCATGCTCTGCTCCCATCATTTTAACATGTCTTTTATTTTTGAGAGAAATCTCTGGCTATATTCACACAGGAATCAATAGTAGTTCACCAAGATGTCCCTATTTTGTGTGTTTTCCCTCCTGCAGAATATTTACATTCTAACAAGAACCACCTAGAGCTGGCGATATTAAATATGATGCTAACTCTTGCAATGTAGAATTTTATACGTTGGAGGGCTTTGGCAGCTAAAGGCATTGAAACTTAGGGAAGGGATTAAATATAACTTTCAGTTCAAAGTTTGTTTTTCCCTTTCCAGTGGAATGGCTGGACGTTAAATATTGTATGCCCACAAGTGATAAAGAGTATTCTCCTGAGGAAGTAGCAGCAGCAATTAAAATTCAAGCCATGTGGAGAGGAACTTATGTTAGATTGCTTATGAAAGCCAGAATACCAGGTATGACTGTCCAAACATTTATAAAATGAACTTGTTTGTATGAGAATAAATATTTATGTGCATTAATGAAAGTATTTTAGAGTCACCCCATTTTATGGCTCAGCTAATTAATTTCAGTCCTCTAAATAATGAAATTATTTGAAATCAGGAAGCATGTCCAATGTACTGAGTGTCTTGTTCCCCGGATTGGCACAGTGTCTGGCGCATCATAAGCACACAATAAATACTTGCTGAAAGAACGAATGAAAAAATGAATGAATGATCAGTTTTGTTTTCCCAATCTATTGCAAGTTCTTTTAAAACAGGGAACTGGTCTTTTTCTGTATATATCTCAAGTACCTAGCACTGTGCTACCTCAGTCAGCCTCAGCTAAGTCGTAGATATTTTCACATTTGCAGATGATTTTTCAAACAAATGAATGAATAAGTGAATGAATAAACTAATGCATAATAAAGAAGCCACTATGTATGTCCATAGTGACATACATCTAGAAGACATAAAATGCATTGTAAATGTGTTCTTAAATGTATTAAATCAGATACATCTGTGTATATGAAATAAAATCTTCTTGCTAAAAGGTCAATTTTATTAGCTTAAAATAAAACATGGCAGATGCAAAACTTATATTCAAGCACTTTGGGAGGCTGAGGTGGGCAGATCGCTTGAGCTCTGGAGTTCAAGACCAGCCTGGGCAACATGGGGAAACCATGCCTCTACAAAAAATATAAAAATTAGCCAGGCATGGTGGCATGTGCCTGTAGTCCCAGCTACTTGGGAGGCAGAGGTGAGAGGATTACTTGAGCCCAGGAGGTGATAGTTGCAGTGAGCCTGAGCCGAGATCACAGCACTACACTCTAGCCTGGGTGACAGGGTGTGATCTTGTCTCAAAAAAACGAAAAACAAAAAATGTATATTCAATTATTTTCATTCTGTGGTTTTTGCTGACATTTTGATAGGAGAAGCCTTACCTCCAATAGAATTCTTTACATATATTGAAACATTTTCTTGTGAAAAAAAAGGACCTATTTAAAACATTTAATGATAATATTTAAAATGTTTTAGCAGTGAAAACATCAGATACGCAACAGTTTAAAAACCGTAAATTACATAGTTTAATGATAGTTGTCTAATTTAATGGGGTTTTTTTTCCCCATTACAAAACATATGCATTCATCAAACTCAATATAGGATGTCTTGCTTTATTTTGTGCTGCTATAATGGAATACCAAAGACTAGGTTATTTATAAAGAACAGAGATTTATTTCTTACAGTTCTGAAGGCTGGAAAATCCAAAATCAAGGGGTTTGCAACTGGACAGAGCCTTTATCCCATGAGGAAGGTGGCAGGGCGAGAGAGCACATTCATGAAAGAGAGAGAGACAGAGAAAGAGAAAGAGAGAGATAAAGGAGGGATAGAGAGAGCCAGAACTCATCTTTTTATCAGGAAGCCACTTCTGAGATAACTAACGCACTCTTTTAATAATCACGTTAATTCATTCATAAGGGCATAGCCCTCATGAGCTAATCACCTCTTAAAGGTTCCACTTCTCAATGCTGTTACTTTGGGAATTAAGTTTCTAACACATAAAGTTTGGGAAATATATTCAAACACATGCATATGGTAAAATATGCTTTTATCATCCATATATGTTGTAAAAATTTTCATATAATGATTTTACTTCCCTTTTTAGAGACTGAAAATACGGGCAATTTAGTAATGTACTTCATAGAGTTTGTGTTCAACTATTCAAAATGTCTTTTTAATAGTGTTTGCATTTTTTTCACTCAACATATATTTATTGAATAACTCTCGATTGCAACGGCAGTGTTACATATTTTGGCCTTATAGCAGTCAATAAAACAGACAAGGTTTCTACTCTGATTAATCTTGTATTTTAGTGACAGTAAGCATATAATAGACAAGTAAATATATGAAGATATTAATTTCAGATGCTGGTAAATACTATGAAGAAATTAAGATAGGATAATTAGAAAAAGAATGTTAGTTTCTGATACAGTAAATTTGAGGCTCTTAATAAGGATTCACATTTTCTTGGCAAATTATCTACTTTTAAACCATTTGCAGATAATGCAGTAGATTGAGCTCTAATAAAATCCTATTAGCCATTGTTCTTTAGAAAAATTGGATGGATTACTTTTTCTGAGATAAGATCTGTCACAAAAAAAGTTTTAGTGTGACAGAGGTCTCCTTATGTAAACACTTTGATGACTATCTTAAATTAGGTCAAGCAATATTTTAAGACTTTAAATTAAAGATGAAGGGAAACAGCATAATACGGTGAGCAGAGCTCTTGACTAGAAGTTTGTAGCTCATATTTTAAACCTGATTTTTCTGCTAATGAAGGCTATGACTTTGGATACCATCTTACTTGTGAGTTTCAACTTCATTTGTGGAAATGAAGGCTTTGGACAAGATGATCTTTCAGGCATCTTAAAGCTTAACGTTGTTATTATTATTATTTTTAGACACAAAAGAAAATATCAGTGTTGCAGATACTCTTCAAAAAGTTTGGGCTATATTGGAAATGAATTTAGAACAGTATGCAGTTTCTCTCTTAAGGTAAAGCAGTCAAATGATATTTTTATCGCAGTATATTGTCCTTTTCTCAAAGTCCAGTTTGAATACTACCATATTTGTTCAGAGCTCCCCAGGCACTGCAGCTAGAACCACACCATTACTTCGGACCTTCCACAATATTTTATCTGAAACATTTCTATGGTACTTGCTACTTTTTGTTTATGTTTTAATTGCACGGAACTAAAATTCTAAGCAGAAAACCTCTAGGAGCAGAACAAAGTTTCCTTAAATCTTATGGTACTGAGAAGACAAAAATTAAAGTTTAGGACCTGATAGCAGATGAAATCCCAGTCAACAAATAGTCAGATGAAATCCTTGGAGGACAACACTTTCTAAACAGGGAGAAGGCAGAGGTAGATTGAACCTTAGAAAAACTGCATTCTAGCCATAACTCATGTCCAACAGTCAAGCTAACCTGAAAAAAACAGAAAAAAATTACACACCCACTCACCTCCCCACCAATATATATACACACAGTACATTATGGAAAATATGTGGAACCATACCCTCTGGTGATTTAGATTTCAGAGGTGACAGAAAAAACAAACCTCTAAACATGACTGTTATGAAAATGAGCAAGAAAATAAATAATAAAAAAGAGAAAATAGATTAAAAGTTTGAGAATTTAATAAAACACAGACAAATGGAAAGTACATCAATGAACATTTTAATAACCAAAATTAGGAACTCCATGAATTTAACCACAGATTAGGCATAGTAGAAGAAGAACTTAGTGAACTGGGTAATATGTCAATAAAAAGTATCTCAAGTGAAGCTAAGAGAAAATGAGTGGAAAATAGCATAAGGGACTTGTGAGGCATTCTCAGAAAGCTTAGTGTGTAAGTAATTGGAATGACAGAAGGTACAAAGATAACAGGTGAGAACTTTCCAGAACTGATAAAAGACATCAATTTACATTTTCAGGAGACTCTGCAGACCCCATGCAAATTACTTGATTAACCTTTACTCCAGAACCCATTTCCTGAAAGGGTTACACTTTTGCCTAAAGTTTTAATTGTATGAATGCACATAAGGAGCACAAACCCTCTTTTCCAACCTGCTTTTGTATTTTGGGGCTACCAGGAGGAGATCTCTAGGTCAGAACCTACACCTAATTTTCATGAAAACGATGTGCTAAAAAGTTAGTGTTCCTATTAGGGAATAGGATCAGTACACCAGGTAGGTGTATTTGAAACACTAGCATAATACCTTCAGGGGATTGTCGTTCTTCTCCATGTGATCTTCCCACTACAGCCAAGACCATTTCATGGAATCTCAGCTCATATCTGATACAGAGCCCATGCTCTTTCAATGCTTTGAGTTTTACATACACATTTCTTGGACAGATAAAACCAAAAAGTCTGTTATTTAAACTCAAATGCCAGTGGCATCCAAAGCTACCTTATCCTAACAGGCATTAATTCTATGGTTAAGAGCACATAATTTGACACAAGACCTGAAGCTAACCCCAGCTCTACTAATTATTGTTATCTAAGATAAGATTCTTATCCTCTCTAAACTTAATTTTTATATGTAGCATAGGGATAATAATATTTACTGTATAGTACTATTCCCTCTTAAATCTGTAAAGATAAATTAAGGTAGACAGGAAAAGTACTTAGCACAATGCCACAGATTGAATCATTACAAAAAAGTAGCCATTGTAAACGTTGGTATTGTCATTACTGCTACATGTGGAACTTTGAGGTTCTGAAGCCTAGCCTTTCATTCTCAACTCTGAAGGGGAAGAACTTCCCCCAAGTCAACTTGGGGAAGACTGAGTTTACCAATTTATGATTTACTCTTAAGATTGAATCCCATTTCATCTTTTATTATTATTTAGATGGAGTCTCGCTCTGTCGCCCGGGCTGGAGTGCAGTGGCGCGAACTGGGCTCACTGTGAGCTCCGCCTCCTGGGTTCACGCCATTCTCCTGCCTCAGCCTCCTGAGTAGCTGGGACTATAGGTACCCACCACCACGCCCAGCTAACTTTTTGTATTTTTAGTAGAGACGGGGTTTCACCGTGTTAGCCAGGATGGTCTCGATCTCCTGACCTTGTGATCCACCTGCCTTGGCCTCTCAAAGTGCTGGGATTACAGGCGTGAACCACCACGCCCAGCTGAATCCCATCTCATCTTAACAGTTCAATCCAATTGTGTGGATGCACACAGAGAGAACAGACCCTCTTGTACAAGTTGCTTCTGCATTGTGGGGCCTATCATAGGAAAATCTGTGGGTCAGATCTTGCACCCAATTTTCTTGCAAATGATGTCTAAAAAACAAACTCCCCTATGAGGCATCGTATCAGATAAAAATCTGACTAAATTGAAACCAATTCTTAATTAAGACTAAATCTTCCAACTCAGGTATATCACCCTGGGTCATTCAAAATATTCTATATAGTTCATCAGGATTTTGATGGCCCTACATTCATTAAAAGGGTAGAATGTTTAAGGGGAACAGTGACAGTCTGGGAAGACCAGAAATCACACCCTCATTTTAGAATGGTGACAGGTCCCGTTACAGTCAATTCCCACTGCGACGAGCTTAATTCCTATGTTGGTTGAGCCAACATCCTTGTATAGATTAGGCCAGCCCTGTGTGATTTACAGGGATGTCCTGCATTGACAGACCTGCACTTTATAGCTCCTAGTTAGAATTATCATACCATTGATCTTCCAAACTAGGACATTGACAAAAAAAGATGGAGAACTGTTAATAATTAGGCCAGGACTGTAAGTATAAACCACAGCTATCCCAGGCAAGCCAGGATATATGGTTACCCTATTATTTGTCCTTTTTACCATTTTAAAAGGCCTTTTAAACCCCTTCCAAGTATAATCCTGTTAGTTTCCTCCTACCAAAAGCCTATGATCAACAAAAACCTAACAAAAACCAATGATGAAATGGAGTATGTGACTTTTGTCTTCCATGAGGACCACCATGGCTTTGCTTTCCACTGACAATCAATGAAAACATCTGCCTTCTGGAAGATAAGAACACCTCTGGTTCTGTCTAGACCTCTAAAAGAGAATCATGTGCTATGGCCATAATGCTTCCATCTCAGCTAATACCTGAGACATCGTATAAAGGGCTTTATATTCCCAGTGCTACTAAGGGCACATCCAGTTTCTTGCAGAATAGGAGGGATAAGACCCAGAAAATCCATCACATCATCACTCCCATTATGTTCTGTAATATATCACAGCCTTCCAGGGGGAAAACGTGGAGAAACCTCAGCTCCATAATTAGTTTAGCAGTGTATACTCTACTCCCTTATACACTCAGAAATTATGCAGGAGGAAAGCCAGCCCTCTCCACTTGCACATGGCCTTAGATTTTTAAAATCTATTTTTCCAAACGTATTTCTCACTTTAAACTCCATTTCAGTCTCCATTTTCTCTACTTTAATTCCAGGCCCTTCGGTGACTCTCACCCAGTTTTGTTGCTGGTTTGCTTGCTTCTAGTTTTTCTATCCTTATAGCTTCAACTTTGGTTCTGGTTTCCCACCTGTAAACTTTACTCCCTCAATCATGAATCATGCTCTCCTTTGAGAGCCTCAGATAACTTTGGGCACCTTTGACAGACATCTTTTGTGATTGACCTAGAATGGGTCCCCCTTCCCTTGGCACCATGTGTCAGGGACTACACAGACCCCCTTTGATCAAGATCTCAATCTAGCCAACAATGACTTGCAATATCTTACACTATTTTTTGTCATTTCTTTTTGTAAATAGAGTTTATCTTTAAAGTGGCTTTTGCCATTGATACATAATTTATTTTTATATTTCTAGACTAATGTTTAAAAGCAAGTGCAAGTCTTTGGAATCTTATCCATGCTATCAAGATGAAGAGACTAAGATTGCTTTTGCAGATTATACTGTGACTTATCAAGAACAGCCACCAAATTCTTGGTTTATAGTATTCAGGTGAGTTGTTATATAATGACAAATATGTCTCTAAATGGCTTGCAATATCTGTATTTATGAATACTTATTTATGATAGTAGTAAAGGTATTAGCTTCTGGGTTGCCTTCATAAGTTAGTTAAAATTCTTCCACACTTGGCATTTTAAATGAGATATTATAGAAATTTTTATCTATTCTTTTCATCAAAATATGAAGAATGTTTAGTAATTATTAGAACCTTTTATGTTCATGATAAAAATACTATAACAAATTAATATGCTTTTAGTATAGAAAAAGATCCTTTAATTTCTAAGCAATAGCATATTTGGTAAAAGTCACAAATTACTTATAAAATTGATTTTTTAATAGAGCTTGCATTTACTTGACAAAATAACATATTAATAGTAATTTTTAAAATAATATGTGTGCCTTTTAGTTATTTGGAACTTTGGATTTTTAAAAAAATTTCTTGGCATTAATGCAAATTTCTAACTGCCTTTAAGATTCATGTCAAGGGAAAGTTCATGCTTTTGTAATTGCAGAGAAACATTTTTGGTTCCTCAAGATATGATTTTGGTTCCCAAAATATATACTACACTTCCAATCTGTATCCTACACGTTGTTAATAATGACACAATGGAGCAAGTGCCAAAGGTGTTCCAAAAAGTGGTGCCTTATCTTTATACCAAGAATAAGGTAGGTATAAAATTTATTCTCCACATATAATAGAAAGGCAGTGAAAAGCCACCAGCTTGTAGAGGGTCCTGAAGGGAGGGCAGAGTTGTTTTTAATTTACTTAACAGGCAAACAAGGCCCCGATCTTTCACTATAGAAGTCCCATATATTTAACAGTAGGAGATATTTAATGTAAATGCTAAAGCATTCTTTACCTCTCAACGCTCTTTCTTCTTCTTCCGAAAGAAAATATGACAAAAGAAATCATTAGAAATTCTAATTATTGAAATTTAAGAATCATATAAATGCTTAAAATAGAAATGAATCTAAAGAGCTCCTTTAGCCTTATCCCAAAACCAAATCAGATGATTATCTTTGTTTCCCACTTTCCCACTGGGTTTTTATTCTACTCCTGTATATTTCAGAAAATTGTAGTCACATAAGCCACCAACCATCACCACCTCATTGTGAGGGCTACATAAATTCCTTTACCAGCCAGAGGCACTTGGGGACCTTACTGTGGCTAAACTATAGACCCTGATCTCTGACCTTCACTCAAACCACATTGCTTCTCTGTTTATTTAAATCTCATATTTTGTCTTTTCAGTCATTTCCTCTAAGAGAGAACCACAACAAATGATAATGTATACCTAGCTGGCTATGAAGAGGGCTGTTTTAGCTCTGATCTTCCATTCTGCAGCTTTATGTCTTTGAACCTCTTCATTTTTCTTTTTGAGTTATGTCTGTACTTGACTTCTGAGATTCATTTCAGCCTATGATTCTATACATTATTTTGTGTAAATTAAAACATACTTATCTCATGAATACTGCTTTTGTGTAAATGAAGAATACATTTAAAAATGTATTAACTCCATAAAAATCCTAACAGCTCTTTCATGGTGTCTTAGAGATTTTAGGAAACATTTTAAAAATAAGGACAATTAAATTTTTGATGAAACTACTTAACCCCATTGATACATATGTGTGTATATGTGTATATTATATACATATATAATCTGCTTTCTTGAAATTTTTTTACCATTTTATTATAATTTAAAAGTTGTATATGTTTCACTAAACCCTTAGCATGTTTTTCTATCATTTTTAATAAGAGATTTTTTATATTGCAATCAGATTTTATTAAATTTGATGATATTATCAAATTGTAACTTGGGCTTATTTTTATTTTGCGTTAAATTTGGCAAATTTAACATTTACATTTTATAAGCAAATCTGATAAACATCAATATTTTTGTGTGCAGTTATCTATGTTTGGAATTATACACCTAAACATAATTTTTAAAAACTCACTTGATTAAAGTCAATGAATCAGTATATTATTTTTACTTATTGTTCTTGTTAATTACCTTGAAAGGGCATTTACATATCACTTAAAAACAGAATACTTTGCTAATAAAAATTCAATTCCTGTACATCAAACATGTATTTACAAACTTTATTTGACCCACAAAATTTCCTTTTATACTATATTTATTCTTCCCCATGTCCTAATAAATGATATCTCTAAACCAACCTTGTCCAACCCGTGGCCCATAGGCTGCATGCTGCCCAGGAAGACTTTAAATATATCCCAACACAAATTCGTAAACTTTCTTAAAACACTATGAAATACTTTTGTGATTCTTTTTTTTTTAAGCTCCTCAGTTTAGTTAGTGTTAGTGTATTTTATGCATGGCCCAAGATAATTCTTCCACTGTGGCCCAGGGAAGCCAAAAGATTGAACACCCCTCCTCTAAACCTGACCTTTCTGCAGCAGAATGCCTTGGGTTAAACCAAACTACAGAGCTAGTTCTTCACGAACAAATTTGTCCACACACCAGTAGATTATTTTTTGAATGTTTGTTTTTAAAGTTTGAGTTAGACTTCCTTTTCAATAGAAACAGTTTATTTAATTTGTGATTAGAATTCAAAAGTCACAAAGATTAAGAGGAAGAAGATGATTTAAAGGGAGACTCTATCAAGGTTATAGATGTCATCAAATTCTAGCAATGAATTCTGTATTACTAGATAAATATACTAATGCTAGTCTTGAATACTTCATTTTTGAAGAGACCTTCTTTAAAGAATATTTGGTTGAACCAAGTACGAATCTGATTATTATTTACATCTAGCATACTTCCTTGGGCTGGGATGGGTTTGGTTTTTGTTTTAGAAACTCCATTGTAGACCTCCCTCTCTAGATTAAGCTTGAATTTTTCAGATAGGTGATTTTTAGTCAACGTTCAGAAGAACATTCTAGCTCCACTTAACTATTATTTTTAAGTTGTAAATTGAGATTGCAGCAAACATATTTCCTGTCTCATATTTTATCTCTTCAGCCCTCTCATTCTAGCCAGCTCTGTTTAGAAAAAAAGTTAAGGCTGGGCACAGTGGCTCATGCCCATAATCCCAGCACTTTGGTAGGCCAAGATGGGTGGATCACCTGAGGTCAGGAGTTCGAGACCAGCCTGGCCAACATGGCAAAAGCCCGTCTCTACTAATAATACAAAAATTAGCCAGGCGTGGTGGCGTGCGCTCATAGTCCCAGCTACTAGGGAGGCAGAGGCAGGAGAATCACTTGAACCCAGAAGACGGAGGTTGCAGTGAGCCATGATAATGCCACTGCTTTCCAGCCTGGGTGACAAGAAGAAAAGACATCTCCAAAAAGAAAAAAAGTTAAAAGTGGAGAAATTGCTGAGGAGAATGTCAAGTTGTATGAATAGAAAAATAGCTTCAGTGGACTCTTTTGTGCTGCAGTTTTCCTCTCTTCATAATTCTTGATCTTTGAACATTTATCCAAACAACCTTTGCTCCTGCTAAAATGTGGTTCCCAGAACTGAAAGCTGCCTCTGAAAGTAATTCTGACCCACAAAACATAAACAGGATCATTGCTCCATTGTTTTGTACCCTGTGATTGCACCAGTCTTTGGGTACCTACAAGGCATGTTGATATGGTGGATTCAGGAGACACCTCAAGAGAGAACATCTTTGGCTGGCTGGATAATGTCTAAAACTCTATTAAGCAGTTATATAACTAGCAATCTTAGGTGGGAATTTTGTGGCTAATTCTGCCCACAGCAGGCTCATCCAGAGGCATCCTGGCCCATATGAAATTCACCAGAGGCCTTGACATATGCCTGCCTGAAATTCATAAACACCATGTCTGCAACTTTTACCTGATGTTATGTCTTCTAATCTTATGAAAAAATTAAATAAGTTTTGTTTCCAATAAACTCATGCTGGCTTTAAGAATAGGTTTTATCTTTGAGGTTCACATGAGACATCCTTTTTATGAGCTGCAGCAGAACTTTGAGAAGCACTATTATTAAACTTACTAATCTGTGGTTTGCAGAGTATATATTCTTCTTAAGTTTGAAAAATCAGAATTTTTTGCTCTATTTTTTTTCATAAATACTCAAGACCATACACTGTAATTCAGAATACTAGTCTATGGGATTCCTCAATACTCAGTACTCGATTATATAACTCTTTTACTACTGAATCCATTTAGAATAACCAAGTTCTGTCCTGTAATCCTATCACTGATTTAGCTTTGGATTTTCACTTACCAATATCTATCCCACCATTTAATAACTTTTTCCTTTATAATTATTCTGAGTCTAAGCAAAAACAAAATAATTTTGCTTTGCCTCTTTAATTCATTAGTACAATGAACTCAAATAATAATAAAAATATCAATACATATGTGCATTCCACTTTGCAAATAAAAATGCTTTATTATACATTTTTTTACTTGCCCCAAACATGATGTCATAAAGCCCTTATTGGTGTTGCAATTCTCATCTCATTATGGGGATTGGAATTCCAGCTAATATTCTAGATGCATATGAAACTTTTTAAAAATTCATTCTGGCTTATATATATCTAATTTTTACTTCTAGAAATCTAAACATACCAGAGAGCTATCTGTGGACAGAGTACAGCTGGAAGACAAATCTATCTTTTTATTCTTTATTAGGGGCATCTGGAATTATAATCTCACAATTACTTCAAACATTTGCATCTATTATGATATCATGCTTTTGATTCACTGACTTCTTAGCCAGCTATCCAATTATGTTAAACCAAGCTCTTCCCCATCGTAAAGTAAGCCATTCCCAGGGTCTTGAGCTGCCCCTTTTCTGCAATCTAAAGAGCTCATCCTCAATCACACATCTGGGTTCTGTGGAATCAAATCAGCTATTAATTTTACAGTTTTACCTGTCATGTCAACAGAATACATTTCTTTGAACTCTTCTGCTTTTTCTTACTCTTCACTGTTCCAGAAAGATAGATCTGGGAGACGGTAGCTTTTGGGCTACTCTGGGATGGTGCAATGATAAAAATCTACCATGGGAGGCATTAGAAGAATTAGAAGAGGATATAGTAATCATCTATTGTAGTTAAGCACTTTATTTTATAGTTAAGGAACCACACAAAGGAAAATATCACAGTTTATTGTTTTCCTGAAAACTTTGTAGGATAGTGCTTTCTGAGAGAAACTCCAAACATAATCCTAGTGATTCTATGTTTATTAAGAGATCTTGGGACCTATAGGTATATCATAATAAGACATTTAGTACTATTAGATATTGTACATTTGAGAAAATAATGACGATGTAATTCATTTCTGTGTAATTTATCTTTCTTATAGAAGGGATACACTTTCGTGGTGGAAGCATTTACAGGTGGCACATATGTAGCAGCCTCACGATGGAAACTGCGTCTCATTGGTTCTTCTGCTCCACTGCCATGCCTCTCTCGAGACTCTCCATGCAATACCTTTGCCATAAAGGAAATCCGAGATTACTACATACCCAATGATAAGAAAATTTTATTCAGGTACAAGTATATGACAGAAGGGGAAAGGCATTTTTTAAAAAATATTAATATTTTAGGATAAAAATAAATTCTGCAGTAAAATCCTGAGTCGGTTTTGAATTTCAAATTCTATATTCTTTTTGGAAACAATTAATTGAGTGTAATGTGATTATGTGGGTGTTACATAAGATTAAGCCTGTATGGCTACGTATAATGGTAGAGAGATGTCCCTAGGTCTTCATCCTACTTGACTTTGATTAAAGATTCTTCATGACATGGCTTCCTCTTTGTGTTCTTCTTCTTCTGCTCCATCTCTGACTAGTATTTTGTGAGGGTTTATCAACCAACTCAGCCTTCTTTTTATGCTCATCTATGTGCAGTGTTCTCCTTAAATAGCCTAATCACGGATTCCACTCTCTTTCCTTAATCAGTCTTCAATGTCCCTGCACTATTTCCAGCCCTCATTATCTTCAGTCTATACAATTGTTTTGTTTCTGGAATCCATGACTCTACTATATTCCCTTTTCTGCACTTAATCAGTTTTTCCTCATTCTCCATATCCTTTTACATACTCATCCTTTACTTCCACAGTAATTGCCTTTCAACCACACATATTTGAATATGTGATTCTCCTGCTTTAAAACCTTTGATAACGTTCCATTGGCTACAAATAAACTCCGAAGCACATAGCATGTTATTTAGCATTCTTGAACAGATGCCTAACACAGTGCGCTCTCCTGATGGAACTAACGACCACCTCCTGATATACATGCCCAGAAATTTTATTTTGCTCAAGCGTTTCCTCTTGTCTCATGTGTCCTGTCCCCACCTCTCCACTTAAAAAAAAATCATCACCTTTAATGATAATTTTCAATAGTAAAATTCTTTGTGCTTAAACCTTCAAATATAATTAGTTGGCTCTGGTCATGTTCCTAAAGTTCTTTGTTCTCTCTGAGACTGTGACATATCAAATTCTATCTAGTTAATTTCACATTGGCCACTATGAGAATCAACAATGATTGAAGGCAAGAATCATTTATTTTCAATAGAGGACCTAACACAGTGCCTGATACATAATTGGCCTCCATTAACAATGTGTTGTTATTCAACGAGTTGTTAGAATACTTATCTTCTCTTTTTAATATACACTTCTCTGCACAGAAAATTTGGAAAATATGTGTATTCCCAAGAAGGAAAGAAACACACCAATAACTAAAAATCGCAATTGTGATAAAATATCTTAACTACTATGATAGAAAACCATTGTATCACATGGCAGGGCCACTAATAGACTAAAAAGTGACATTTAACCTACTACCTAAATTATCCCAGAAGCTGGTATTAAAGTCATCAAGCTGAGTGGTGAGGAAGGTGAAGAGGGAGCTGCTTAGGTAGCATAAATGAAAATTCATAAATTAAAGGATATACAACTTTTCTGGAAACTCAAGACATTGTTTTTTGTTTGCACAGTTGGGTTTCGGCATGCTATAGTTAAGTAGTAATACCAGAAATTCAGCAAAAACTTTCTGAGAAGAGCCTCACTGGACAAGGATGAATTTTTACATTAGGAGCAAGCAGACACTTTAAAGGATTTTAAGAAAGATTACATTATCAGACGTGTTAAAAATTATGTCTGCATAGCATGAATTTTTAAAAATACATTATATATATATATTTACATATATATATAATTTTTGAGACAGAGTCTCACTCTGTCACCCAGGCTGTAGTACAGTGGCACGATCTTGGCTCATTGCAACCTCTGCCTCCTGGGTTCAAGTGATTCTCATGCCTCAGCCTCCCAAGTAGCTGGGATTACAGGTGCATGCCACCAAGCCTGGTTAATTTTTGTATTTTTTGTAGAGATTAGGTCTCACCATGTTGTCCAGGCTAGTCTCAAACTCCTGGCCTCAAGTGATCCACCTGCCTCAGCCTCCCAAAGTCCTGGGATTACAGACGTGAGCAACTGCACCCAGCCCATTAATTATATTTTATAACAGAAAAGATGTTAGAACTATATTATTTTAAAATTATATTTAATCATAAAAGACATGGAATATGAAAAAAAAAACTTCACTCAAGGCAGCAGTGTGTTGAATGAATGGAAGTGGAGCATAACCGGAGGGAGGGAAACCAGGTAAAAGCTTTGAAACAACCCAGAAGTGAGATTATGGCAGTCTGAAGTAGGGCAGCATATTGACCTGTGAGGACTTCCGTAACAGAAGTCCACACACTGGGTGGGTGACTGATGCAATAGACATTTATTGTTGCAGAGCTGTGGAAACTATTAACAGAAGTGTGAGATCAAAGTGTCAGCAGGGTTGGTTCCAACTGAGGCTGTGGGAGATAACCTGTTTCATGACTTTCTCCTGGCTTCTTGTGGTTTGCTGGTAATCTTTGGTTATCCTTAGCTTTTAGAGGCATCACATCTATCTCTGCCATCATCTTCTCGTGGTATTTTCCCGTGTGCCTCTGTTTCCAAATTTCCCTTTTTCTTTAGAGACAGTCTCACTTTGTCACCCAGCTGGAATTCAGTGGTGCAATCATGGCTCACTAAAAACTCCTTAACTCCTGCCTCAAGCAATCCTCTCACCTCACCATAGCTGGTACTACGGGCACATGCCACCATGCCCAGCTAATTATTTTTTAAATTTTTTGTAGAGACAGAGTCTTGCTATGTTGACCAGGCTGGTCTCAAACTCTTGGCCTCCCAAAGTGTTGGGTTTACAGGCATGAGCCACAATGCTCAGTCCTAAATTTCCCTTTTTTTATGAGGACACCCTTCATACTGGAGTAGAGTCCACTCTAATGACTTAATTTTAACTTGATTCTCTGCAAAAGACCCTATCTCCAAAATAGGTGACATTGTGAAGCACTGGGGGTTAGCACTCCAACAGATCTTTGGTGGTAGGAAGGGGCACAATTCAACCCATAACAGGCAGTGACAGTGAATCTGAAGAGAAGAAAAAGGATTTTAAGATATTGAGGTAAAATTGACAGCCTTGCTGGAGTTCTAGGGTTTGACTTGGGAAATGTTTGGATGATGTCATTTACTTAGATGGAGGGGAGAAGCTCATTTGCAAGGTGGGCCATAGGAAGACAGCTGATTCCTTTTTAGTTTTTAAATGTGGTGGTCTAGTGAAATAGCCAAGCAATACTGCATAGGTAGTTCCACTGCAGACATTGATTTGGGAGTCATTATTCTGTTGCTGCTCATCGAAGTGCCCAGGAAAGTTTGTAAAATGAGAATCAGACCTAGGACAGAACATGAAGACTCTCTGATGTTTGTGGGAATGTCTGTCAATGGAAGCAAAGCAGCCCACAAATAGGAG
The DNA here is from genome assembly GCF_006542625.1 of Nomascus leucogenys. NCBI lineage: Eukaryota > Metazoa > Chordata > Mammalia > Primates > Hylobatidae > Nomascus > Nomascus leucogenys. The sequence continues at coordinate 132,782,216 of NC_044383.1, forward strand.
GAAAAGTATAAAAGTTGCTGTGCTCATAGTGGAAGAGTTTTTAAAGGAGGAGGAAATCAAGGTCCAGTCAACACTGTCAAGTTCTCCTGAGAGGTAAAAGAAGATGAGAACCGAAGTTTCGATAGGATGGTGACAAACTCCTTGAAACCTTGGCAGGAGTAGGTTTAGCACCTGGTGTGTTATTCCATTCTCACACTGCTATAAAGACATACCTGAGACTCAGTAATTTACGGAGAAAAGAGGTTTAATCGACTCACAGTTCTACAGTATGTACAGGAGGCATGGCTGGAGAAGCCTCAGGAATCTTACAATCATAGCAGAAGACGAAAAGAAAGCAGGAAGAGTCTTCACATGGCAGAGCAGGAGAGAGAGAGAGAGAGAGAAGGGGGAAGTGCTATACACTTTCAAACAACCAGATCTCATGAGAACTCACTCACGATCATGAGGACAGCAAGGGGAATTCCGTCCCCATGACCCAATCACCTCCTACACCAGGCTGCTCCTCCAACCCTGATTATCATAATTCAACATGAGATTTGGGTGGGGACACAGAGTCAAACTGTATCACCGGTGTTGGTGGTGGAGTATGCACGTGGAAAGTGGTAAGATGAGAAGAGTGGAAGCAGACAACTCTCCTTAGGTGCTGAGCTAGGAAGCTGGAAATGCAGTAGAGGCTGGCCTGCAAGGTGGGCTGAAAGTTGTGTTGCTTTGTTTTTTGCTTTGTTTTAATCTGTTTTAAAGATAGGAGAGAACTGTACTTATGCACAAGCTAATTTCAAGGAGGAATAAAGAGTGGGGTTTATTTAAGACACAGGAGAGGGGCCAGGCACAGTGGCTCATGCCTGTAATCCCAGTAGTTTACAAGGCTGAGGCAGGAGGATTGCTTGATCCCCGGAGTTCAAGAATAGCCTGGGTAACATAGTGAGATCCTGTCTCTACAAAAAAATTTAGTTGAGCATGGTGGTGCATACCTGTAGTCCCAGCTATATTGGAGTCTGAGGCATAAATATCATTTGAGTCCAGGAGTTCGAGGTGCAGTGAGTCATGATTGCACCATTGCACTCCAGCCTGTGTGACCTTTTCCATATATATATAGAGAGAAAAAAGTGTTGTCTTTTAGTATCGTCATATATATGAGAGACATGATACTCAGAAAAGCAAATTTCTAGAGAAATTAAAAGTTGATAGTGTCCTGAGCATTTGTGAGGAATCACCTAAAATGAGAACAAAAAGCCAACTCTTTAATTGCATTAAAAGGGGAGCGGGAAAGAATAGATTAGACTGCATGTTTCAAGTCTTTTTGCAAGAGGTTTCCAAACTATTGGTGAGGGGTGAAGGTGGAGGCTGTGGGTACTACTTTAATTTCTCTGTATTTTTGTGAATCACAGAAAATGCTATTATCAGTGAAGCTCCAAAGGCTTCTGCCAGGAATGCTTTTTGTGTAATAGAAAAGGTTGACGTGGCAGTAGTTTGCAGATCTATTAACAGGTTTGGTGGCTTTTAGGGCTATCAAGTTTTATATTTGTTTATTTTTATTAAGTTCTGGTGTACCTGTGCAAGATGTGCAGGTTTGTTACATAGGTAAACATGTGCCGTGGTGGTTTGCTGCACCTATCAACCCATCACCTAGGTATTAAGCTCAGCATGCATTAGCTCTTTTCCCTGATGCTCTCCCACCCCCTACCCTCCCCCAACATGCCCTAGTCAGTGTTGTTCCCCTCCCTGTGTCCATGTGTTCTCATTGTTCAGCTCCCACTTATAAGTGAGAATATGCAGTGTTTGGTTTTCTGTTCCCGCATTAGTTTGCTGAGGATAATGGCTTCCAGCTTCATCTATGTCCCTGCAAAGGACATGATCTCATTCCTTTTTATGGCTGCATAGTATTCCATGGTGCATATGTACTATATTTTCTTTATCCAGTCTATCATTGATGTGCGTTTGGGTTAATTCCTTGTCTTTGCTATTGTGAATAGTGCTGCAGTGAACATATGCATGCATGTATCTTTATAATAGAATGATTTACATTTCTCTGGATATATACCCAGTAATGGGATTGCTGGGTCAAATGGTATTTCTGGTTCTAAATCTTTGAGGATCACCACACTGTCTTCCACAATGATTGAACTAATTTACATTCTCACCAACAGTGTAAAAGAGTTTCTATTTCTCTGCAACCTCACCGGCATGTATCGTTTCCTGACCTTAATAATCATCATTCTGACTGGCATGAGATGGTATCTCATTGTGGTTTTGAATCACATTTCTGTAATGATCAGTGATGTTTAGCTATCTTTTATGTGTTTGTTGGCCACATGTATGTCATTTTTTTGAGAAGTGTCTGTTTATATGCTTTGTAGGGCTATCAAGTTTTATAAGTGACTGCTTATTACATCTAAATAAAAAGTTATATTTTTTAAATCTAGGATTTTATGATAATAAAAGTTCTATTTCCTTTTGTTTTACAGTACTATATTGGGAGCCTTTGCCAAAGTCTATAATAACTCCAGTATTTTCAGTATGTTAGTGAACTTTACAAAGTAGTTTTAGTTTTAGGTTATCATATCAGAAAATTAGGCAGTTTTCCTTACTGTACTAGTCTGGTCTTGCACTGCTATAAAGAAATACCTGGGTAATTTCTGAAGAAAAGAGGTTTAATTGGCTCACTGTTCTACGGGCCGTACAGGAAGCATAATGCTGGCATCTGCTCAGCATCTAGGGAGGCCTCAGGAAGCTTCCAATCATGGCAGAAGAGGAATGGGGAGCAGGCACATCACATGGCCAGAGCAGGAGTAAGAGAGAGAGAAAGGGGGAGGGGGATACACATGTTTAAACAACCAGATCTCATGACAACTCACTCACTGTCATGTGAATGGCACCAAGTAGATGGTGCTAAACTATTCGTGAGAAACCTGTCTCCAAGATCCAATTACCTCTCACCAGGCCCCACCTCCAACAGTGAGGGTCACAATTTGACAGGAGATTTGGGCAGGGACATATATCCAAACTATCTCACTTACTGACCTGAGAGAAAGACCAACATACTTGCTTATAACGTTAACTTTTTTTTCTTTACAGATATTCAGTTAAAGTTCTAACACCACAACCTGCTACAATACAGGTACGCACATCCAAACCAGATGCATTCATCAAGCTGCAGGTCCTAGAAAATGAAGAAACTATGGTGAGCTCCACTGGAAAAGGCCAAGCTATAATCCCAGCATTTCACTTCTTGAAGAGTGAGAAAGGTTTGAGCTCCCAGTGTAAGTGTACCTTTATGAACAGGATAGTTAGATTCATAAATGGATATTTATGTTTTCATGACACTTTAAAAATGAAAATAAAGTAGCAAGTAACCACTTAAATTATGAAACTTGATAGTACAGTAAAATATTATAAGTATAGCATTTGCATGTCAAATTAGGCTCTGAAAATCAATATAGGTTTATTTTAAAGCCTTTTCACCTTGGAGAAAAATTTGCTTTCCTATTACATGAGCCTTCTTAATAAGAAGTCAAATTTTATTATTTCGAAAGAATATTTTTACTTTTTTAAATTCCTAATTCATTATTTTCAGAAAATATTCTACTTACTAAAATTAACAAAAACTAAAGTTATTACTTTCAATATACTATTCTCAATGAGTTATTAAATAAATAAAATAATTTTGGAAATAATCGTTAGCAGTGCTACTCTGAAGTGTATTACTTAGTTGTGTTAGTAACTTGATTCTGACTGTAAAAATCACACATTACCAATGTAGCATATTTGGAAAAATAGAAAATTAAAAACAAGGGAACAAGAAATGCCTTATAATCGTGCTACTCAGGAAAAAAAAGTTAATATTTTACCTTTTTTGCCAAAACACACGAAATATTTTGGCTTGTATGCCTTCATTCTCCATTTTTGCATTTAGATTTTAAGCAAAACAGTTCTTACCTATTTTGCCCATTGCTATTTCTTCTTTCTTAAAATAATAACTTTATTTATTTTTTGTGGCCTTGGCTGGGACCTCCAAACCAAGGTTAAATAAGTGATGATGATGTATTTCCTTTTCTTAAGGCGGAACACTTGGGACATTTATCATTTATTATCTTTTTTGGTGGCTTCTAATAATTAGACTTTATGAAACTTGAGAAAGTTCCTTCTATTGATAGCTGTGAATTTTAATATTGAATGGGTTCGGAACATTATTATTTTTTGTTGTTGTTTATAGAAATCATCAAATTTTACTCCTTTGAGTTTAATAAATTTAGTTTGAATTTTGAATCGCTCTTGCATTCTTAGAATAAAACCTATTTGGCCATGATGTTTTAACATACTCCTATGTTTAGAATATATAATTTTACTCAGTTTGCTGGATCATAATCAAAACTTTGTATCTCTATGAGAGTTTTTTTCTCTATGTGCACCCGTACATTATTCTTTTCTAGTTCTCAAGCTAAAATTATAATGAATACTTGAAATTAATTTGAGAACTTTTCAGTTTTTCTATTTTTCAGTCTTTTAAATTCTCCAGGATTCATTTCTTTTTAAAAAATTTATTAGATTTGTCCTCAAAACTTTCTAAATCTGATGTTTTTAGGGGAGAGACATTTATTTGTTTTTTTACTATTTAAGAAAATAACTTCAAAGGTTATTTTTTAACTGCCTTTAATTTTTATAGAATATATTTTTAGTGAAAAGTACAGATTCATTTAGATTTTCCAATTTATCTGCATAAATTTGCATAAGGATTTTTAAAATTTTTAAATATCTTCTCAATAGGTTTGTATAAATATAATGTATTCTTTATTTATTTTTAATTTATTCCTAATCAGACTTTTTTTGAATTTACTCTGTATTATTGGTCTTTTCTTAGAAAGAATTGGATTTATTATTCAAACCCGAATGGCTCTTTTAGATTTATAATCTACTTCATCAATATTTATATTTATCTTTTAAAACCCTTTCTCTACTTTTAAAATTTAGTCAAATGTTTTTTTCTTCTAGCTTTGCCAGTTGCAATTTTAGTTCATGTTTTAAATCTTGTTTTTAAATGAATATACTTAATGCTATACATTTTTCTAACTCTGGCTACATATGTTTCATTATATTTTATATCTTAGAATGCTATAAAATTTTTATGTAGTGTTATGTTAGCCATGGGCTATGATTTATTTTTTACTTTTTCTTTCACCTTAGCATTTATAACATTTTTAGAATTCCTAAATAATAAAATTGCTTTATTTAGCCTATTTCTGTTAATTTCTAATTGAATTCTGTGGAGTTAGAAAGTGTAGATATATTTTCTACTTTGAGGATTTGATTGGTGTTTTTCCAGTTTCCTGATTCAAATCAAGTTTGATTACTGTCCCACTGAGGTTTAAAAAAACTCTAATTTTGGAGGTAGTCTGATGTCTAAATGCACACATACAATTTCATAAAAGTCAAACTTGCTAATTATGATATTTAAAATGTCAAGATTGTCATTTATACTTTAATTGGTGTGTAAATTTCTTAGTGATGTGTATTAAGATCACCTATTTTTATTTTTAAATGTGTGATAGCATCTCTAACTCTAATATGTTTAGTTTTACATATTTATATGCTATGTTGCTAGTTATATAAGTTTCATATTTGCTTTATATTTTTCATGTTTATTTTTAAAATAAACATAAAGCAACCTTCTCTTAACTTTAACAGGATTTCTTATCACTGATTCTTCCTTTTGTTATTCTTCCTTTTGTTATTATTTGCCTGTTGATACTGTTCATCTGTTTAGCTTTCCATCCTCTACATGTTTTTGCTGTGAGTCTTTCTCCTGTAAATGGATATTTTTTCTACACAATAATATATGGACTGGCTTTGTGCCCTGCCCAAATCTCATCTCGATTTATAATCCGAATTGTAATCTCCGCATACTGGGAGAGGGACCTCGTGGGAGGTGATTAGACCATGGGATGCTATTCCCACATGCTATTTTCGTGATAGTGAGTTCTCACAAAATCTGATGGTTTTATAAGGGGTTTTTTTCCCCCTTCACTCTGCACTTCTCTCTCCTGTCACCATATGAAAAAGGATGTGTTTGCTTCCCCTTCCTCTTCTGCCATGACTGTAAAGTTCCCTCAGGTCTCTTCAGCCATGCGGAACTGTGTGTTAAACCTCTTTCCTTTATAAATTATCTAGTTGGGCAGTTATTTTTAGCAGTGTGAGGACAGACTAATATAAAATGCAAGATTCTTGTCTCTAAAATGGGGGACTGCAGTCCATTTAACATTAATTTTGATGTGTATGCTTTTTTTGAATTATTCCATCACATTATATTTCTTAATTGATTACGTCGTCTAGTTGACCTTTGCAAAGCTATTTCACAATCAGCACCCTTCCTGAACTTTTTCCCCAATAGTGTTTATTTTGATTAAACCTACAAGCAAGTTACTAGAAATAACTCATTTTTCTATATGTAAAAATCTTTATATCCCTTTTCTACCTAATATCTGTATTTTGTTTGTTTGTTTTGTTTTAGTTATATAGGTGGGCATTCCAGAGCAATACAGATTCTAGTGGTGACACTGACTTTTGACTCCCTGTCCCTCTCTAACAACTACTGGCAAGTTAGGGAGTATAAGCTGAGCAACAGGTCACTGCAAATTGTTTGATATCCCATCATCTTACACAGGCTTCAGTAGTGTGAGCCTCTGTCTTTTCCCAGTCCAGTGTTCTATCCAGGAACTGCTCCTAGCTAGTGGGATGAAGGGTACTACTGAAGGATTTATTATTTACACTAACTTGACTGGAGGCACTCAGTCTCTAATACAAATCCTTCCTATCATTCTCCCCAGAGCTTTCTGCAAGATAGACCTTGCCACGTGTAGCTCTACTTCTGAGTGTTGTTTCCTAAATCAGTTTCTGGTTTTGATCACTAACGTCGGGTAAGAATCCATTTCCAGGGAGACAAGGAGTACAGTTTGGGCTGTGACCTTAATCAAGATTTTAACACTGCTTATTTGAAATCTGTGTTTTTTATTTATCTCATTATTATGATTTATAGAATGTAAAATATTACATATACACACCTCTGATTATTTTCTCCCTATTTCATTCTTTCCATATTTCTAGTCTGACTTCAGTTTCTTCTGATTTTATTGCATAACTCATTGTAATTGTGCTCGCTAAACATAATTTCCATCCTCCCACTGTACCGATATATTTCCCTTCTAAATGCCCCAATAAATAGTACTACCCACTCGACATCAATGTATTGATCATTATTTTGTTCCTAGATTTTTTTTTTTTTTAAGATGGAGTCTCACTCTGTCACCCAGGCTGTAGTGATCTCAGATCACTGCAACCTCCACCTCCTGGATTCAAGTGATTCTCGTGCCTTAGCCTCCCAAGTAGCTGGGATTACAGGTGTGTGACACCACACCCGACTAATTTTTGTATTTTAGTAGAGACAGGATTTCATTATGTTGGCCATGCTGGTCTCAAACTCCTGACCTCAAGTGATCCACCTGCATCAGCTTCCCCAAGTGCTGGGATTACAGGTGTGAGCCACTGTTCCTAGATTTATTTTGAATGCCTGTAATGATTTACCCACAGTACATCAACAAATATGATTGAGGGAATTTGTTAAAGAAAACTCTTTGTATTATATGTTGCACCATTTACAAAATTTAATTTATAAAACATATTTACTTTTATCAAATGTTTTTTACAATTTGGATTTCCCCATTTGATTTATAGTTATAATAAATTATATAAATATTTTCAATATTCAATAATATTTGCTATTTTAGAATAAAACCTAGTTGATTGTGGTGTTTCAATAGTAGTAGATTTGGTTTACAATTATTTTATTGGGAATTTTTTTTATATTATTATACTTTAAGTTTTAGGGTACATGAGCACAATGTGCAGGTTTGTTACATATGTATCCATGTGCCATGTTGGTGTGCTGCACCCATTAACTCGTCCTTTAGCATTAGGTATGTCTCCTAATGCTGTCCCTCCCCCCTCCCCCTCCCCCCACCCCACAACAGTCCCCAGAGTGTGATATTCCTCTTCCTGTGTCCATGTGTTCTCATTGTTCAATTCCCACCTATGAGTGAGAACATGCGGTGTTTGGTTTTTTGTCCTTGCGATAGTTTACTGAGAATGATGGTTTCCAGTTTCATCCATGTCCCTACAAAGGACATGAACTCATCATTTTTTATGGCTGCATAGTATTCCATTGTGTATATGTGCCACATTACAAGAGAAGTATACATAAGTATTTAAAACCAATTTTTATAGGTTTACTTCTGGCCAAGAAAGATACAGAAAAATTGAGTGGAAGGGTAACTGGGTCAGAGATCAGAAACTGATCCAAAAGTAGAGCCAACATCTATAATGGCTCTTATTTTACATGATATTTCTATTTTACCATTAGTATTTCCAGATGAACTTTAATACAATTTTTCAAGTTTTCTCAAAACACACAGAAATCATTTTTTCTTCTGACTGCCTTGAATATATAGATACTATAATTTAAGGAAACTGACATTGTTACAGTATCAAATTTGCATGCAAGGAAAGTCTATTTCCATTTATTTATGACCTATGTTTCACAGAAAAGATTAAAAGATTTCTCCACATGATAGAACTATTTTTGTGCATTAGATAATTTCTTCATTTAGACTTCAAACAGGGTATTGTTTTTAAATTGATGCTATTAATTTGTGTCTATGAGTGATATAAAAGACACTGAATTTAAAAATAAACACTTTTCCTTGGCTTCTCTTGGAAACAAATCTATTTACATATCCTTTACTGTATGTATTTCTGGAGTACCCCCACATAAATACTAATAGTTGCAAAAAATCTGTGTGTGTGTCTTTACAGGATATCAAGGTACACACTACCTTGATAGGTATCCTGTACACAAACACTCTTACCACATGCTAAAGGAAAGACAAAACTTCATTGCAAGGATGCAGAAGTTCAAAGTGAGACAGTCACAGATCTTATATACAGACTTCTTTATATCTGTTTTGTATCATATCATAGGAATTTACAGAATATCTGTATATCTTATAATGTTTCAATAACAAAATCTTATACTAATACTTATGGTATAAGATCAATATAAAATTTGTAATTTTGAATATTTTGTAAAATTTCTAATTTTAAAATTTTTAATTTGGGAAATTTATAATTTTCCATAAAATTTACATTCTAGATAACTGAGTATTTGAGGAAGCCCTATAGACTAGGAATAATACAATATTTTATTTCATATGGTTATATAAGGCTCCTACAGAGAATGATCTGTGATATGCCCAATCTTTAAAATTCAAGGATGGATTTTAACAAATAACCTGTGTATCTAATTTTCTGAATGTGTACATGCATATATATTAAATAAATGTTTAGAAGTAGAACTACTAGGTCAATGAATGGGTACATGCATTGTTATTTTCTTATACATTGTCCAGTTGCCCTCTACTGGAGTTTGAGTAAATTTATCCTCCTTTATTCATGCTCCCCTGACTTGACAGAGTTATATTTCTTGGCTTTTGTCATCTGAATGCTACAAATATTAATTTATATTTCATTTGTCTTTAGTGAGGTTTGAACAAGTTTTTATGTGTTATATTTCCTCTTTTTGTATACCTTCTTTGCTTTCCTGTTTTTTAATTGAAGTTAGCTATTTTTTTCTAGCTGATTTGTAGAGTCTCATACCTTAGGGAAATTTGCCCTTTTACCTATGTGTTTCTAATGTTTTTGTAAAAAAATGAGTTATGAATTAATGACTAACGGATGGAAGGAAGTAAAGGACAGAGCCTTTGTGTCATACATTTTTAATTTTTTATTAAGGTATAATTTATATACAGCAAAAAGTATAAATCAATGTTTTGATAAGTACATACTTTAGTGTGACCCACACCCCTAACAAGATATCAAATATTTCTGTTACCCAGAAGATACTTCAGGCCATTTTCATTCAATTTCCTCACCCTCAAAGGGGCAATCACCGTTCACATTTCCATCACAATAGACTAGCTTTGCCTGTTCTAGAACTTCATAAAATTGGAACCATATAGTATTTATCTTTTGACACTGGCTTCTTTTGCTCAGCATAATGTTTTTAAGTTATATCCATGTTATTGCATATAACACTATTCTATTTCTGTTTCTGAATATTAATTCCATTATATGGAGATACCACACTTTGTCTACCCATTCTCCTATTGGACATATGGGTTTATTGGAGTTTTTTGATATGGTGACTCAAGCTGATAAGGACATGCTTGTACAAATCCTTTTTTGGACTTACATTTTCATTTCACTTGGATCAATATTCAGGAATTGAATTAGTATGTCAGAGTTTGACATATGTATACATTTATTTTAAAATGGTAAACAGTTTATCAAATGGATTGTATCACTTTACATTCCCAACAAGGTATAAATGTTCTGGTTTCTCACATTTTTTCTAACATTTATTGTTGTCAATGTTTTTAATCCATCATTCTAGTTTATATATTGTACTATTTCTTTGTAGTTTAATTTGCATTTCCCTTATGACTAATGATGTTGAGCATCTTATGTGTGCTTACTGACCATGTGTATAACTTATTGACTGAAGGATTTATTCACACATTATACCCACATTTTTAATGAGTTGTCTTTATTATTATTAACCTGTTCTTCATATATTCTGTATCTTCTGGATACAAGTTCTTCATCAAATGTATGCTTTGCCAATATGATCTTTTAGTCTAAGTTTGTCTTTTCACTTCCTTAACAGCAACTTTAGAAGAGCAAAATTTTAATTTTTCTAAAATTGGAGTTTTTAAAAAAATTAGTGCTATTTGTATTTCATCTAAGAAATATTTACCTAATCTAGGATCATGAATATTTTCTTTCATGTTTTATTCTAAAAGTTTTATAATCTTAGCATGCATGTTTACTTTAATGATGCATCTTGAAATAATATTTATGTATGGTTTAAAGTAGGCAGTCGAAATTATTTTTATTGCTATGTAGATATCCAGTTTTTCTGGCACTGTGTATTGGAAAGATATTTTCTCCATTGAATTACCTTGACATTTTAGTCAAAAGTCACTTAACCTTGTGTGTATGGGTCTACTTTTGGACTCTGGATCAATTGATCTAAATAACTACTCTTCCTCCAACACTGCATTTTCTTCAAAATTGTAGCTTTCAATTGGATTTGGATTGCACTGAACTTGGGAAGCACTAACTTCTTAACAAAACTGAGCTTTCTGGTCCATGAACACAGTACATCCCTCAATTTTATCTTCAATTTCTGTCAGCAACATTTATATTGTGAGTCAGTAGATTGGGCATATACTTTACTATTTTCATATTTAAGTTTTTTATTTTTAGTGGTGCTCTACCTAGGACTAAAAATACATACTTTATGCAATTTAATATCTATATTCATTCTCCAGGACTGCCATGGCAAATTACATAAAGTGGATGGCTTAATCAAATGAACATTCATTCCCTTACAGTTCTGGAAGGCAGAAGTCTGAAATCAACGTATTGTCTAGGTCATACTGCCATTGAAAGCTCTAGGGGAGAATCTTTCTTCCTTTCTTCTAGCTTTTGGTGGATCCTGGTATTCCTTGTCTTGAGACAACTTAACTCTGCCTATCTCTGCCAACATCTTCACTTGACCCTCTTATTTGTATGTCTCTGTGTTTTACCATTTTTCTGTCTCCTTTAAGGACACCCATCACTGGATTTAGGGCTCATCCTAATCCAGGTTGATGTCTTCTTAGGATCTTTTTCTTAATTAGAACTGCAAACACCCTTAGGTCAAATAAGGTCACATTCTAAGTTATTGGGTGGACCTATCTTTTTTGGGGGGGTGGGGGGAGTCACTATTTCACATCCCATAATATCATACCATGAATTACTTATCCTCTTTTGAAGTTTTTTCACTCTGTGGTTCTATTTCAATCATTTCTATTGCTTATATTCAAGTTTACTAATCTTTTCTTCTGAATTTGACAAAATGTTGTTTAAGTCTATCCAGATATTTTTTATTTCAGATATAGTCAGATCTGGAATTTCATTTTGATTCTTCATATATTTCATTTTTCTGTGATACTCACCATTTGTTCACTCAGTATGTTCATCTTTTTCCATAAATCTTTAAGCACATTTTAAATAGCTATTTTAAAGTCCTTGTTTGATGAGTCCAACATTTTTATCAGCTTTGTATCTATTTCTATTGACTATTTTCTCAAGTTATGGTCACATTTTCTGCTTCTTCATATATCAAATTGATTGTGTGCTGTATATTGTGTGTGCTACACGGCTAAGAGTCTAGATTATGCTCTTTTAATTGAAAGAGTGTTGAATCATGTTCTGGCGGGCAGTTAATTTATTGGTAGCTTGATCCTGGTCCTGAGCTTATTAAGTCAGTTCTAGAGTTGCCATGACTCTAGTGTTAGGGTGGCTCTACTCTTAAAGCTTGGCCTTTCTTGGGTCTCAACTGAATGCTCTGCATATTCACTGAATTCCCATCAGAATTTCAATGTCTCTCAACACTGTGCAACTACCAGAATCTTCATTAAGCTCACAACCCCCCAGTAGTTATTGTCTGCCTGGTATTGTTGAGTGTTTGCACAAATGAAGTTTAGAATTCAGCTAAAGACTGAAGTGGACCCCATGTCTATTTCTGAGCTCCTTTACTGCTCGTATACTCCCTTCTGGTATCCTACCTCAAATTTTAGTTGTCGCAGGAGCCCCACTCACCCATCTTTGTTTCTCAAACCTAGCAGCACTGCTGTTCACTACTTTGGGCTGTACTTCCCTGTATACAGTTGGGAAGGTGCTTGCAGGCAGAAATCTCTGGAAATCAAGAGATCACTTTGTATGTTTCCCTTGTCTCAAGGATCACAATCCTGGGCTGTATATTTTCCAGTGGCTAAAAACAGTTGCTTTATACATTTTGTCCATTTTTATCATTTTTTTGTGGTAGGAGAATAAGCCCAATGTCATGGCTGGAATTAGAATATCCCTGTGTCAGTCATTTATGTTTTTTCAATACGTGTTTGATGAATTAATTAATAACATTCAACACATTTCCATTTTTAAACCTATCAGCAGTACTTATGTTATCTGTTAATTAGAAAATAATTGAAAATTGAAAATTAAAGAGAAAGTCTTTTATAAGTGTGATAATATACATATGTGGCATTAAACACAGAGAAAATCAGAGTGGTGTTAGCTTAGGGTCATTCAAGTGGCACAAAATAAATGAGAAATTGTTGAACTGTTGTATATACTTTTAGAAATAAGTGGTTACTGAGAATATACATTGTTCTGTGCATGTCACATACTATTATAGTAGATTTCTTTAAGATCAATAAACCAGTCATACTGCTTTTTATCTCATTAAAACAAAAAGAATTGACCTATTCCTTTGAGTGTTTTATAAAGGAATCTAACTTAGTGAGTAATAACTGTGTATATCACATATTTTAACTTTAACTTAGTATCTCTCCTATTCAGCTAGCAAGCACATTCTTTCATTTCACTCTGCATCCAAGAAAGAGCAAGAAGTGTATGTTAAGAAGAAAGCTGCTCAGGGAATTCAGAAATCCCCCAAGGGTAGAGCTATAAGTGCAATACAAGACATTGGTCTACCCCTTTTGGAGGAGGAAACTACCAGTACACCCACTACAGAAGACAGTTCCAGCACACCAACGCAGGTATATTAAAAACAATTGTTCAATTGGACTGTTCCTAAAACCCTAACATAAAACAAAACAATCTTTTCCCTAAAAATAGTCAATATACAATGTGCGGTGCTGCCAACGTATAGCCAGAATTGGAGAATTAGAGAATCTTGAACAGTTTCTCTGTGCCAAGAACTTTAAATACATGGCAAATTTAATACGTACATGAACTCTATAATGCACCCGTAATTATCTAATTTTATAGTTGGGTTATAAGAAGCTATATAACTTTGTGGGTCACATATTAATAAATGTCACACATTAAAGTTCATATATTAATAAAACTTAATTTGTATGTGCTTACAATTAAAGGGAAAAAGGATAATGCGTATATTTATAAAACAGCAGACAAAAGGCATGACCTAGCCACTGGAAACCAAAAAGTAAAATAAGTTTAAAATAAATTAAAGGAATAGAAAAGAAAATAAAATGCCAGAAATAAATGTTAATATCACAGAAATTACAATAAATCCAAATAGATCAAGTTAATCAACTAAAATGCTAAAATTTTAAAGTTATATAAAAATAAGATCTAACTATTTTAAACAAACTGCTGTAGAAGGTTTCATGATAGAATGATATAAAAACATACCTGGCAAATACGAGCTAAGAGAGAGCTGTGATGATAGTTTTTTGTTTGTTTGTTTTTTGAGATGGAGTCTCGCACTGTTGCCCAGGCTGGAATGCAATGGCGTGATCTCGGCTCACTGCAACCTCTGCCTCCTGGGTTCAAGCGATTCTCCTGCCTCAGCCTCCTGAGTAACTGGGATTTCAGGTGCCTGCCACCACACCTGACTAATTTTTTGTATTTTTAGTAGAGACAGGGTTTCACCGTGTTGGCCAGGCTGGTCTTGAACGCCTGACCTCATGATCCGCCTGCTGTGGCCTCCCAAAGAGCTGGGATTACAGGCTCAAGCCACCGTGCCTGGCCTGATGATAGTTTTAATATCTTAATACATATAGAAACATTATATAAAAATAAAAGGTAGAATAAATCAAGTAGATATGGCCATAACTAATATATGGGCACCTAATTATCTAGACACAACAAATAAAAAGCAATAACTATTAGAACTACAGAGATACAAAGATAAGTAAATCATGAATAATTGAAGATTTTTAACCCATGCCTCGTGGAAACTGACAGTTCAAGCTGAAAAACAAAATAAGTAAATAGAATTGTGAGAATTTGAAAAAAAATCTAAATATAAGCTTAATCATTTAGATATCTACATGGAACACTTTACCCAATAAACAGAATATACTTTTTTAGCACACACGAGTTTTTTAAATATCATGTAATAGACAAT
The DNA here is from genome assembly GCF_006542625.1 of Nomascus leucogenys. NCBI lineage: Eukaryota > Metazoa > Chordata > Mammalia > Primates > Hylobatidae > Nomascus > Nomascus leucogenys. Next base: position 132,797,265 of record NC_044383.1, read on the forward strand.
AAATGGAAGCCTCAATAAAATCCAAACTATCCCTATCGTATAGTATGTTATCTGAACATAATGCAATAAAATAGAAACTAATAACAAGAAGTTTTAAATCTTATAAATGACAAAACTAAATAAAATATACTAAATATACTAAATAATTCTTTAAAAGAATATTAGAAAATAAATTATGAAATACATAAGATCCAATAACAATCCAAATTTGTAAACAACATCTAAAATAGCATTTGATTACTACTACTATTTTTAGTAGTAAAAATACAATGCAGCTTCTAGATTAATTCATTAGGAAGCAGGGATGATTAAAAACAAATGAGCTAAGCTATTGAAATAAAAAAAGAACAGAAAAGTAACTCAAAGATAAAAGAAAGGATTTTAATAATGATGAGAGCAGAAATCAGTGAAATGTTGAGTAAAAAATAAAGATTAATAAAACCCAAGCTACTTTTAAAGATTAATAAAATACACATACTTCTAGTAAGACCAATTAAGAAAAAGAAAAAGAGAGAAGGTATAAATTAACCAAATACAGAACAAAAAGTTAGGGTGGAGGTGTAACGACAGACAATGGGTTAAAAAAATAAGAGTATTAGAAACAGCTCTGTGCTAGCAAATTTAAAACCTACAGGGTGGTAGGGGTGAGGGGGGCGGCGAGCGCAGTGGCTCACCCCTATAATTCCAGCACTTTGGAAGGCTGAGGCTGGTAGATCACTTGAGACGAGAAGTTCGAGACCAGCCTGGCCAGCATGGTAGAGAAACCCTTTCTTTATTAAAAATACAAAAAATTAGCCAGGCATGGTGGCAGGTGTCTATAATCCCAGCTATTCCAGAGGCTGAGGCATGAGAACCGCTTGAACCTGGGAGGCGGAGGTTGCAGTCAGCCGAGCTGGCACCACTGCATTCCAGGCTGGGCGACAGAGCGAGGCTCTGTCTCAGTAAAATTAAATTAAATTAAATTAAACCTGGGGGTGAGGGGGAAACACGTAACTTCCTGAGGGTGGGGGAGAGGAGAAATCGCAGAGTTGATTCATAAGAAAATAGAAAATCTGAATAAAACAGTAAAGAATAATAAAATTGAAATGATAATTCAAAGTCCTCTAAGTCTTCCCTTTCCAAAAAACCATGGGCCCTTTTGGCTTTATAGGATAGGTCCAATAGACTTTTAAAAAGTAATTTGTTACAGAAAACAAAACAATATAACTTTCCAATCCTTTTTAAGAAATTAATGTAATCCTGATTTCAAAACCAGATAAAGGTAACACAAAAAGGAATAAAATGTATCTATAAATATAGGTGATAACTTGCAAATAACATAATAGATATCCAATTCTAGCAGTGTATTAAGCAATCAGACAGAATTATCAGAAATTCAGAAATCTTTTACCATTAGAAAATCTATCAATATTAGTCACTACAGTAATAGACTAGATGAGAACGATCGTATAATCCTGAAACACTTCACAAAGTTTAACACCTATTTATGGATTTCTAAAATGTGCTCTTAGCAAACTAGGCATAGGAGAGAACTTCTTCATCATAAATGTCACATGGCAAAAATTTTACACTTAATGGCCAAATCTCATATACAAAACCATTATACTAATGTGGGAAGTGTAAGTGTGTTCCTATTAAAATTGGAATAAGAAAAGAATGCTTGCTATCATTGTTAGTATTCAATGATACTGAAATATTATTATAATGGAAAGCCACAATGATACAAAGAACAAAATAATTAAGATTATTCTAAATAATCATTGAATTATTGGCAGATAATATAATCATATGCCCAAGAAAAAACAGAATAAACAAACTCTAGAACTAAGAGATTTTAGCAAGATTGCCAAAGACATCAATAGTAATAATATATTGACTTATTACTTGCTATGCACCTGATACTATGTACTTCACACATAGATCTTGAATTCTCCCCATCAACTTTTTTTTTTCTTTTTTGAGACGGAGTCTCACTCCATCGTCCAGGCAATGGCGTGATCTCAGCTCACTGCAACCTCTGCCTGCGGGGTTCAAGTGATTCTTTCGTCTCAGCCTCTGGAGTAGCTGGGATTATAGGCACATGCCCCCACACCCGGCTAATATTTTTTGTATTTTTAGTAGACAAAGGGGTTCTCTACCATGTTGGCCAGGCTGGTCCTGAACCCCTGACCTCTGGTGACCCGCCCGCCTCAGCCTCTTGAAGTAAGTATTCTTATTATCTGTATTTCACAGTCAAGGAACCTGGAGGACAGGAAGCTTAAGTGACTTCCTCAAGGCCAAACAGCTGGTTTGTGCTAAAGCAGGACTTCAACCCAGACAGCTCCAGCTCATGAGGTCATGCCCTTAATCACGATGTTGTTCTGCCACTACAACTTAATCAGTAGCGTTCCTCTACACTGGCACTATGCATTAGACATCAGAATATGATGCCTTTAATAACAGCAGCAACAAAATCACAAGAGACCCAGGAATTAACCAAAAATATATCAGTTTTCCACATAGAAAAGCTTAACACTTGAATAAAGGCTATAGAAAGTAATCCAATCCACTGATGGACACAGATGACTTGAATAAATAGAGAAGCATTTCACGCTTTTCAGCAAGATGGCATAACAGTATAAAGATATGTTATCCTCAATCTGCCTTTAAATTCAATGCAATCCCAATCAAAATTCCCACTGTATTTTTCCAAAATTTTCTAAAGATACTTCAAAATTCATAGGAATGAATAACAATTCCCAAATAGCTAACGAAACTTGGGGAAAAAAGAGCAAAGTGTGTCTTAGTATTTCCAAAGACAAAAAGATATAGCAGTAAAAATAGTATTAATTAATGCATACATAGGTAAATGGAGCAATAAGAGAAAGATAGAAACAGATCCATATTTTTATGAAAATTTCATATAGAATAGAGGCAACACCATAAACTAATGAAGAAAAGATGGACTATTGATTAGGTTGTACTAGGAAAATTACATCTCCATGGAGAGAAATAAAACTAGATCACTAGCTAACATCACACATAAAGGCGAATTCCAGATATAGTGAACATTTAATTGTAAAATTTTAATCGATAAAAATCATAATAAATAATGTAGGAGACTATTTCTGTGTCATGATCACAAAGAAGAGAAAACCCTAAAGGCCAACAGCTTTGAAAAAAACTATAGTAATCTTAAAAACGCAAAATACAATAGCAGTGAGATTTCTCTTTATACCCCCCCGCACTCGCAAAAATTATAAAGTTGGGTAATGGCAGGTGTTGGTGGGGATGTGAGGCTATTAAACTTTTATAAACTGTAGCGTTACAGAGTTTTGGAGAACATCCAGCATTATTTAACTAAATTATGACTGTCTGATCTGGAAAATTCTGCATTTATCATGTACGTAGCATAATAAATGACATTAGGCACATACCATGTATGTTCTTATCACTTTTAACCCTGCATTTTATTTCACAGAATTACAAGTATATTATACAGTGTTCGGTGTTGTGTAACAGTTGGCCTCTCACTGAAAGCCAGCTGAAATTTGTTCAAGCACTGAAAGACTTAAAGAAAAACAATACCAAAGGTATGTCACCCTAAATGTTTAAACATGCACTTTACATTTGAATAAGTTGATATTTAAATATTTAATAAATTTATTATTTAGTCATGAAAATATCATTGTATGTTTAATTATACATTATAATTTGTACTCTATACCCTGTGACATTTCCTGTTGTGTTAATTGATTATGTTTCAAAATTTTTACTGCCTGTTTTATAAGAAAAAAATATGATTAGATGTAATGTAAGCATATTTTGTCTAGTTAATAAAAATTACTAATTGATTATACTTTTGAACATTTCAATAATGTATAAGAAATTTTTCTATTTAAAAAATTATATTTGCCCATATTTGTTGAGAATATATAGCATTAAATACAAGCTTTTAAAATATTTCACAAATTCTTCAATTCTAGAAGAATAATTTCCTAGTGAAAGAGTACTCTGATTTATTTTTTCAAAATCTAAACTACTCTTAGTATTCCTGGCCAGGAAGCTTGTTGCTTTCAAAAAAGAGAATCAAAGGGAAACCTCCAACAGCTTTATATCCCATTAGGCAATCTAATAATTGAATCTGAAAGAATGTGTATTTTCTATTTATGTTCTTTTTCAAATTTAAGCTAGATTGCCTAATCATAAAAATAATATATGCATGTTATTTTTAAAATAAAATAAACCCATGCAATACAAAAGGGCATAACATAAAATGTAAAAGCCTCCATTTCTTCCTGGGCCCCATTAACTTGAGTTCAAACACTTGATGGTGGCCACCACCAAAGTGGGCTTTGTCATCATTCAAAATTTTCAGTATACATACAACACACTTATGATAAGACATACACTCTTAGTCCTTTTCGTCCTCTAAGAAACAGTAAATTTTATCTATTATTTATATTCCTCTATTAGAATGCAAGCCCCTGAAGAATGAGGAGTTTTGTCCATTTTTGCCTGTTTCGTCCCTTGCATTATCCCTAGTTAGATCCCATATGCACAGTAAGCACCCCACAATATTAGCTGAATGAGTAAATGATAGGACACATGTAAGCTACTCCTATTATTATTACCCTTATTTATTAATTGCCAACAACTCTGTTCAGGTGTTTGCTTGCTTCTATTATCTGCCTGGACCTGATCAAGAAAGAGCTTAAAGAGGTTTGTGTGTATAGAAGTTAAGAGAAAATTGTTATTGCCAGGCTTACTTTATTAGAAGGTATAGATTCTAGTATGTGTCTTAAAATTCAAAGAAAAGCTATAAAAATATATGACACCAAGAGTTCCCATTTCCACTCAAATGTATTGAGTGTGCTTCCATAGCAACACATCGCACTGAGGAAATTCCAATGGCATCGCACTGTGCGGCCTCCTCTGAGGTTCCTCTCTCATTGGGCAGGGATGTGTTCTTCCTCGGTCTCATCATTGCATCTCTAGCACTAGTGGGAGATGTCAGTAAGTGTTTAATGAATGAATGCATGAACATGCCACACCAGTGACCTCAGGTATGTGTAAATCCTAATGGCATCCTGGCCTGCTGTGTGGGCAAGATTCTGAGACTGTGTTCAGGCTCAACGAGAAACTTTTGCGATCTTTTATCGATGTTCCACATAGACACAGGAAGAGAAAGTGGTAGCACAGGAGTCACAGAGTCACCGCCTCTTTGCTGTTCATGTGTGTTATGTGGATAACGCCAGAGCAGACACTGGGGTGTTCAAACATTGTTTTTTGAACAAGTGGCTGTGCTGCTGCTCCATAGCGTTATACATAAAAACACTTTTGCACATTCCCTGGATAGTCATGGAATAAGAATTTTGCTAAAACATCTGCCCATTCTACTTCAACCTCCCCTCCCAAAGCCAACACCCCCATAGCCCAGCACACTGACAACGTCTGAAATAGCAGACAAGGCTTCGATCACATATTCTTGCCTACTAGAAGAGAACACAATTATTCTGTGAGTAAACGTCATACGGAAGCTGAAAATTCCTTGCAGGCCACGTCTCAAGCTGAATACGCCCAAATACGCCTGTTGATTCCCTTGTTGTGGTTGCACAGGCAGTTGGCTTTGGCAATCACTTCCTTGCAGCTTGCTCCCGGAGGCTGTGTTTCCGGCCCAATTCCCTTCTCTGGGTCTTCAGCTGTGAAGGTTTCCGGGCCCCACCTAACGTTGCCTAACCCTGTGTTATGGATTATCTACTGCTGCGAATTTGAGCCCTTTGATTATTTTGCAATTGACCACCCACACCCACCAAGTTCTAATGGAAAATAAATGAAAAAAATCTATCAGTTGTTTATGTTTATTTCTGTTTGCATGCTACCGTGTTCTCTTTCTCTATTTGTTTTTCCCTTCAGGTTGCCACTTTTGTTCTCAAAGTAACCATTACCCTATCCCTACTTCCCCTGTGGTTCAAAGCAAAATCTCTTAGCTCATACTGTGCCCCCGCCCCTGGCCCCCACCAAATTCTCTCTCTCCTTTTTCTCTGTCAATTAACAGAAACCTGTTTGAAATAATGGATGGTACAAATCATGTGGTAATTTTATGTTCCCCTACTGCAAAGAAGTAGATAGAGTATATGCCTAATACCAGTGGAATTAAATATTTTATGCTAAAGATTTAAGTGTAAATAAAATATGCACAATTATAGAAATGGAAGAATAAAGAAACAGCACAGTTTTGTGTGAGCTTGTGTGTTCACCAAAGCTGTTCTCATTTCCGCTTTGTTCTGCAAGGATAATTTATAGGACTGGTAGATTTTACATTACATTTCTGAGGATTAAGACTTTCAATGGATCAGAGAATGACAGCCGGTTTTGATTTGTTTTGTTTTGTTTTTTTGTTTTGGACAGTGTGGGCTTTTTCATGAGTTGCCTGTAACTCTTTATAATTCTGATTTCTGTATTATAATAGTGTGCTACACCTGTCTCAATAAGCTCAAAATAGTCATGCTACTGTTGTTTATAGCAATTATAAATTATAAACCCAGATCCATATGACAAAACAAATAATCTCATCATAAATCATAAAAGGAAAAATACAGAACAACCTTGCTGAATTCAATTGAAGATCTTGCTCACAAGGAAAACCTGTTTCTGAATAATGTTTGAATGAGATTCATAAAAATGTGCAATCATAAGGAGGAGGTATTTGTGAAAAAATTTTAAGCTTTTCAGGGAAAAATAGCATCACATAGTACAATGCTATTGACTAGAATTGCTTTCTCCCAATTCTCTAAGCTAATGTCTAATATGGTGCAAAAGAAAAATATCTCAAAATACTATTAAATTTAGTTAAATATATATTATATTTATTATATATATATCACACAGCTGGTTGCTGGCACAGCTAGGAATTCTAATGGAAATTAAATTCCATCAAGGGCATTTGAATGGGGAAAATAATATACAGTAGTACTGGTTTCATGTCTTTACTTGTGTCTCTGATAGAGGGCTGTATTATGTTTTTTCCCCTATATTAATATGTAATTATATAATATATATTTATTATATATTATATATTTATTATATCATATGAAATATATTTGCCTAAATTTATTTATTATATATAAAACAATATATACATAATTTAAATATTTGTGTATATTTTCTGTGATAATTAGAAATTTGGTTTCAGTATTTATATGTTGAGTGTGTTATGTAAAATTTTGTAAATTTGGGATATTTAGAAAAAAAAAGAAATGACACCTTGAAATGTGTGGAGGAAGTGAGGGTGAAATAGTTCGCATTATACAAGAAAGTCTCGAAGAATACCAAGCATGAGAAATAAAGCTTTGCTGTGGAAGTAGAAGTAGCGAGAAGGAGAATGTGTCTCAGGCTATACCCAGGAGCCAGTGCTGGACTCACTTCACTCACAGGAGCACTTACTGGGCATCACATGTGCCTAAAGAGGGACTGATTCCTGCCAGAGAACACAACATGAGGGACAGAGCAACAAGGAGAGCTCTCTGCACATAGCTCACTATTCAAGGCCATTCCCGTTTCCTTCCACATCAGAAATGGTGGGGAGGAAAGATTCAGAAATGTTTCTTCTCACTTTAGGTCACAGAAATTCATAATTACTAAGACTTCATAACGTTAGACATTAGTGACCCTAAATTACCACCTCTCTTCAAAAATACATAAGTGGGTAGAAGAAGAAAAGGCATACATAGAGAAAAAAATTAAAGATTGTACATACCAATTAATTAGTTCTGGGTGTTGAAATTATTAGTAATTTTACTTTATCACTTGTATTTTAATATCTAAAAACAAGTTTTAATGAAAAATATATAAATGGGAAGTTTTAAATGAGCACATACAATTTTAATCAGGAAAAATATGGTACATTTAATTTTATAAACAAGAAAGAAACTCTGGAGAGACCTAGAAGTTTAATTATTTAATTATAATTGTTTGAGTGCTATTATGTCCATCTTACTCAACTTAGTAGTTTTCATTCATTCTTCTCAATTCTCACAAAAACTCTGGGAAGTAGTTATTACCATCCCAGTTTTACAAATGAAGAAATGAGCCTTAGATGCTATGAATAATTTGCCTCAGTTTGCATAGGTAGGAAGGAGCAGAGTGAAGGTTCTAACATAAGTCTGATTTACTCCAAAGCCCAGAATCTTCCAACGTATCTTGTAAGCTCTTTAGATACTCTAACAAGTTGTATTGTCATAATAATACTGGTGGTAGTGGTGATACTGATGGTACTGGTAGTAACTGCTAACATTTATGTCCAAGAAGGGCTTTACATATATTGACCCAATTAATCTTCCCAATAAACTTATGAGATAGGTGTTATTACTACAGTGTTGTCATTTTACAGATGAGGGAACTGGGATACAGACAGTTTAAGAAACTTGCCCTCAGTCACACAGCTAGTGACTGGCACAGCTAAGAATCTAATGGAAATTAAACTCCGTCTAGGGCTTTGAATGGAGAAAAATAATAATATACAGTAGTACTGGTTTCATATCTTTACGGTGTCTCTGAGCGATGTCTTTATATTACTTTAGTGAACACAAAAGTAATATTGATAAAGACATCTATCAGATTTATATGACCCATATTGTTTTTCCCTATATTAATGGGTAACTATTAAGATTCTAGTGGAAAACTAGATAAAAACATTAATATCTGAAGCGAACATAGTATTTTAATTCATGAAATACAATAATGTAAATATGTAGAATTGGGTAATGGTACAAAATTAATAATATGAGCGAACACTCAACAAAATGGTATTACCATTATTATGTATTCCAAAGAAAAAATAAGTCTTCAGAAATAATTAGGTTTTATTTCCTGATATCACAGTTGAAAATTTTATGTGTGAATGACCAGCTGCTAAAATTAAATTACACTTTGGATTATATAGTATGTTTGTTGCTGAAAAGCAGCAAAGAAATTCAGAATTAAATTGTATTTAAAATGAAGTAGGAAAATTTGCTGTTTGAAAGAATATTTTGTTGGGCAATCTTCTTGAAAGTCAAGCAGCTTTCAAATTCAGAGTAATTAAGTCTTTAATGTCATGCTTATATTTAGTCAATTTGATTAAAGCATGTCAATATGTCAGCTGCTGTGTATCAATTATATATATGACTTAAAATCTAACTGCTCTAATTTGAAATGTGTGATATATTTCGCACATCAGTTACTCCGTACATAGAAAAAATTACATACATAGAAAAATTTAGTTACTAATGTCTTTAATTTATCCACTTAGCTTACTTTGGTTTTTTTGCAACCTCCTCCTTCTGGACTGAAGGGATTCTCATGCCTCACCCTCCCAAGTAGCTGGGATTACAGACATGCGCCACCATGCCTGGCTAATTTTTGTATTTTCAGTAGAGATGGGGTTTCACCATGTTGGCCAGGCTGATCTCAACGCTTCGGCCTCCCCAAGTTGCTGGGATTACAGGCATGAGCCACCATGCTCAGCCAGCTTACTTTTAAAATATAAAATTTTATATCAAGAAGAAATTGGTTAAGGGTTTTCTATTGTTGTTTTTTATTGGTACACTGGTGACCTAAGTTAAATCTGATATTCATCCTGAAGTCAATGTTGACCCACTTATTTAAACTCAACATTTAATTTATATGAAAAATACAATATATAATTTTTTTTTCAAAAATTCATGTCTTTATAACCCATGATAAGAAAGAATAAGGCCTGAAATATGGCTATGTACAACTTAGGATATTTCTATTATGAATGTTTAGAAAGCTTGGCCTCTGGTTAACATGAGGCAACAGTGCCACCTTTAGTATATTTTATACCTAAGTTTTGGTAAAAATCGCTTACTGAGATGGTTCATGGTCACTTAAGAAAACAGAAGGCTAGAGAACCTTGAGCAGATAGTACTTAGTGATGTCACCTGCCTTCATGTATAATTACTGGTGTTGTGATTTTAAATTCCTTTTGCCAATATGTTACATTTTTGTGTTGCTGGCCTGGGTCTTTGAAGTTGTAATCTATTTGCAAAAACAAATATAAACCTCTCATTCTCAAAAATATTTGGTTTCAAGTCTCATTCAATTAGCAGTATTATAACACTATTCCTTTAACTCTAATTAATATTATACTGTTCTTTATTTGGCACAATGCATGATATAGCCAATTCAAGGTCTTTGAGGAAACCAAACATTATTAAATACATGTTATATGTATATTATTTATATATATAGACTTTTCTGTTTATATTTATCAAATATGACTGTACTTGATAAATGTATACTTTGTTCTAAACAAGTATTCTAGCTTAGAAATATGTAAATTTTCAAATTCCAACCAGATTTTATTTCTGATATATAAACCTAAGCACTGAATTTTAATCATAAAAACAAAACTGAATTTTTACAATTTTTATATGTTTTGTTATCCACTGAAGATTTCTGTGTAGTGTGTTCTGGATATATGGAGGATACTGTAAGAGGAGACCTAAAGGCATAAAGCTAATGGCCTTTTGAGCTCATTTCATCAACAAAATACTCCCTGAGCACCTCCTCTCTTCCAGGGGTATATTAATTTATTCCAATGGTCATTTCCTTTAGAGGTCTTCTGATTACATAAATATGCAATGTGAAGTAACATGTTTCATAATTCTTGGATTCGTAGAATGTTTTTTTCTTGCATCTTACAACTATATGTACTCCCAACACATACGTATTTCCTGTAAACCTTTACATATTAAACAATCTGATAATGAGTATATATTATTAGTTCAACATTATACTAGATTAAATTAGGAATTTAAAATGAGGCATATAATGATGTTCTGGCCTTCAAAGAACTTAAAATTTATATGAGAAAAGGTTACCCTAAATTATGCCTTTAAAAATTTTGGAAATTATTTTATTCTGTATATTAAGAATGTAAAGAAGAAGGATGGCACATACCTGCTGTGTGCCTGACATTTTAGTAGGTATTTTGTATATGTAAACTTGCATATATGTGTTAACTTCAGTGGAATCAAATACACCTAAATGTATTACTCAAACACTAAAAACTATGTGTAGTAAGACAAGAAAGCCCCAGAAATGCTTCATGGGGCAGCTTGAGATTCAATTTCAGCTGACATTTGTTAAGCATTTAAAAAACCCAGTGGGTGTATGATACCAGATATGATCCTATTTTAAATGCTCTATATTGATTATTTTAAGCTCTCTGGGCATGGTGCTAGTATCTCCATTACACAAAGAAGGAAACTTAGACTCAAAGGATGTAATAAACCTACAAAAGTTAACCTATTTAGCGGCTGAGCCGGAATTCACCTCCAGGTCATTTGACTATTGGACCAAAGGATTTTCCCCACAGCAAGACTTCTCAGCAGCTGAGATTGTTGGTAGAAGGGCAAGTTTCCACTCTTATAGACTGCTTACAGTCCCTTTGAAGTCTGGTAGGGTGGTTTGTCCCCCAATTTGAAAGTAGCTAATAACTGGGCACCAAGTAATTTATAAATATGGGTTATTTACAATTATTACTTTACATTGCTAATGGGGTGACTTACATGAGACTCCAGTTTTGAAAGGGACTAACAGGTTCTTTGAACTTGTATTTGAATACAGATTCAACTCTTATCAGTTGGGAGACTTGAGTAAATTATATAACTTCTCTGAATATACCCTGCTGGGATGCTTGAGACTTAAAAGAGAAGGAAACACAGTAAAGATTCAATAAATATTATTTTAAATAATAAATTATTTAAATATTTTCCCCTCACCACTTCCATATTTAATTGTTAGAAAAGGTTAAAAAAGCATAAGGCTCATGTCCTTCATGTTGGGGAAAGGTAATTATACTCTTCTAAAAGTAAACCAGTGGTTCTCAAAGTGCGATCCTTGGATCAGCTGCCTCAGCACCATCTGGAAACTTGTGAAAAATGTACATTTTGAGGCCCTATCACAGACCTAGCAAATCAGAAACTTTAGGGTTGGTGCCCAGAAATCTGTTCTATGGTAAGCCCTTCAAGTGATTCTGACACAGGCTAAAGTTTGAGAACCACTCTTGTGAGGGTACCTTCAGCTTCTTTGAATCCTAAGTCATTGGCATTCTTCCCTTCAGCCCATCCCTTTGCAGCACTTCTCTGACAAAAGGGAAAACTGTACAGACTTCTTAAGGCAGTGTTTCTCAAAGTACAACCTACAGGCCACTTGCATCAGAATCACGTGAGGTCCATTTTAAACTGTAGTTTTCTGTGCCCCTCACCAGACTACAGAGTTGGAATCTGAGAGGTGGGCCTCAAGATGTACATTTTACATGTTATCTGTATGATTTCTACACTCGCCAAAATTGTGAATTGTTGTGTTACAATAAGCACAGCATTAGCAGCGATATTTTGTGACAACAAACACAGCATTATTTAGACACAGACTTGTCTGGCAGCACAAAGGGAAAATAATGAGTTATTCTAGCTCAGTTTTTGTAAGATTGGCTTATCTAAAGTGGGCCACAAAGGGAGCTCTAAAATTCTGTTAATCCCACACTCTATTGGCATTGAGAGCTCTAGGACCTGGATTTTCTTAGGACCAGAAGCTGAAGTGGTAGCTGTGGCCCGTGAGGGTGGTTGAAGCCTGGTTACCTCATATTTGGGTTAGGATGAAGGGCTGGTACTGCAACACCTGGAGGAAGGGGAGGCCAGAAGAGACTGAAAAGAAGCAGCACTGAGTTTGCTTTTCTGTGAAGGCAGTGTTTCTGCCACCCCAAAGTTTATGGCTGACAAAAGATGTGAAACAATGTAGGAGAAAAGGTGTCCTCTGTGGTCTCTCCTACTTTCTATCTTGGGTTTCTGAGAGAAGTTGATTTTAATATGTGGTTTTCTATAAAAATCTTTGTTTTTATTTCTTTTTTTCTTCTTCTCTAAGATGTTTCTAAATCTCTAATTTTAAGCCTTATCCTTCCTCTCATTTAAACAACCTTATTCTCTTTCTGTGAACTTTTTACTCACTTTTAAATCAGTCAATATTCATTTTTCCTACCCATCACAAGCAAGAGCTGAACTGCTTGGAATGTAATCTCACCTTCCTCCACAGAGTGCTCTGTAATTTCATGCACTTGTGACAAGGTCTCCAGGCTAAATGAATTTTTCCACTGTCCCAGGACCCTATCTCAGAAAAACAGCATGCACAGATCCTCAGAAGGTTTGGATAGAAAATAAATCCTGGAGAATGGCAGTGAAAATGGCAGGGTAAGAACTCCAAAAATTAGTAACTCCATAAAAGCAATGAAAAACCTGGCGAAAAATTATGACAGTCAACTTTTTCAGAACTCTGGAAACTTATAAAAGTCTGCAGCAACTGAGGATTGTTTGTTCAAGGAAAAAACAGCTGGATTTCTGTAAGAATAGGAAACTTTATGGCATTTTAACTTGTCCCATTCCTCAGCTCAGCAGTAGCTTTGGGGAAAAAAAAAAAACAGGCAATATTCCTGGCACATATTGGCAGATGCCAGAAGAAGTAAAATGGAGTTGGATTTATTTCAAGGTCTTATTCCCAAAGACTTATCATTATTTGACTTGTCTGATGATTTCCTGGAAGACTCCACTTACAAAGCTGAATCAAAACTACTGATTGTGCAGAGCTTTCTCCACAAAATGGTAGTCTGGAGATTATGCCGTCTGAGGATATAGAATGAAGAAAAAGGAAGAGACCTTCAGAGACTTGTGGAACACCATCACACATACCAGCATGTACATAATGGGAACTCCAGAGGGAGAAGGAAAAGAGAAAGTGGCAGAAAGGCTATTTGAACTAATAATGGCTGAAAATGTCCAGATTTGATGAGAAACAATTGGCACATTCAAGAAGTTAAACTCTATGTGGGACAAATTCAAAGAGACCCAGAGCTAGACACCTCATAATTAAACTCTCTGAAGACAAGGAATCTTAAAAGCAGAAAGGGAGAAGTGGCTCATCACATACAAGGGATTCTCGATAATATTAACAGCAAAATTTTACATCAACTTCTAGGGAGACCAGAAGCCAGTGGGAAGACATATTCAAAGAACTGCAAAGAAAATTATCAACCAAGAATTTTCTACCCAGAAAAGCTGTCATTCAAAAATAAAGGAGAAATTAAGATATCCCAGAAAAACAACAACTGAAAATATTTTTCAATTTTATTTTGAAAACAAACCAAAGCAGTTTGCTTTGAAAGCAAACCTGCCCTACAAAAGTACTACAGGAAAGTCTTCCAGCTAAAAAAAAAAAAAAAAAAAAAAAAAAAAAAAAAAAAGACACTAGGCAGTAACTTGAAGCTACGTAAAGAAATAAAGTGCACCAGCAAAACTACATAAATATGAAAGTCAATATAAATGTATTTTTTTTTGCTTATCACTCTTTGTATTCTCCTGATTTAAAAGAAAACAGCTTAAAGCAATGATCATAAATCTGTGTTGATGGGCTTTATACATATACATACGTATAAAGATGAAATTTGTGATAACATAAAGGGGGACAGAAATATGTGAACAAAGTTTTTGTATACTATTGAAATTAAATTGGTATTAATTCAAACTAGATGGTTATAAATTAAGATTTTAATTATAATCCCCAGCAACCACTAAGAAACTAACTCAAAAATCTATACAAACAAAAAACAAGGGAATTAAAATGGTACAGCAGTAAACAGTAGTGGAGGAATTGAGAAATTAAAAAACCAAGGTATAGTGTATAAGAAATAATAAAAAGGCAGACATAAATCTTATCATTCATAATTATTTTAAATGTAAGTTAAGTAAACTCTGAAGTTAAAAGGCAGAGAATGGCTGAATGGCTAACAAACACAAGACCTAATTCTATGCTCTCTGTAAACAACATACTTCAGTTTCAAAAATACAAATAGTTTGAGAGCAAAAATATGGAAAAAACAATACCATAAAAAGAAGAACCAAAAGAGACTTGGAGTGGCTATACTAACACCAGACAAAATAGGGTCTAAGATGAAAAATGTTAATAGAGACAAAAAAGGATACTTTAAAATGGTAAAAGGGTACTTCGTCAAGCAATAGAGCAATTATAAACATACATAAACCTAACAACAGAATTCAAAATACATGAAGCAAAAACGGACAGAATTGAAAGAAGAAATAGACAATTCAACAATAATCATTGGAAAGTTTAATACCCCAATTTTAATAATGAGTAGACAAACTAAACAGGAAATTAGCAAGGAAATAGAAGGCTTGAACAACTCTGTAAACCAATTTGACCTAACAGATACCTATAGAATACTCCACTCAACAACAGCAGAATACACATTCTTCTCAAGGGCGTATGGAACATTCTGCAATATAGACCACATATAAATCAATAAAACAAGTCTAAATAAAACTATGGAAATTATACAAATGTTTTCAGGTCACAATTGAAAGGAAGTAGAAGCAATAAGAAATAAATTGGAGGCCAGGCACCGTGGCTCACGCCTGTAATCCCAGCACTTCAGGAGGCCGAGGCAGGCGGATCATGAGCTCAGGAGATCAAGACCATCCTGGCTAACACGGTGAAAACCCGTCTCCACTAAAAATACAAAAAAAAAAAAAAAAAAAAAAAAAAATTAGCCAGGTGTGGCAGCAGGCGCCTGTAGTCCCAGCTACTCGGGAGGCTGAGGCAGAAGAATGGTGTGAACCCGGGAGGTGGAGCTTGCAGTGAGCCGAGATCGTGCCACTGCACTCCAGCCTGGGTGACAGAGTGAGACTCCATCTCAAAAGAAAAAACCAAGAAAGAAAGAAATTGGAGAATTTCACAAATACGTGAAAATTAGACAACATACTCTCTTAACCAATGGATCAGAGAAGAAATCACAAGAGAAATTAAGAAATTCTTAGAAATGAATTAAAAATAAACCGAGGATGCAGTAAAAGTAGTGTTGAGAGAAATAAATAGCTACAAATGCTTGTATTACAAAGACGTAAGATCACAAATCAATAACTTATGTTCCATCTTAAAAAACTAGAAAACTAGAAAAAGAAGAGATAACTGTGTCTAAACCAATCAGAAGTAAGGGAATAATAAAGATTACAGCAGAAGTAAATGAGTTCAATATTGTATTACAAGTACTAGCCAACACAATTGTGCAATAAATGAAATAAATGGCATCTATATTGGAAATAAATTGTATAGTGGTGATGGTTACACAGTCTTATAAATGTACCAAAGCCCACGGGTTCATCCACATCAATGGTGAGTGTTTGGTAATACGAATTATATATAGATTTTATGAAAACGAGTCAAACAGGCCTTTATAAAAATCTGTGTGATTAAAAAAATACAAATTTATTAGCTTAACCATATTTCCCTGAGTTGATTTCCTTGTCCCCTGTGAAACCATTTTATTGTTATGACTCACCAGTTTTTATTTTTATGTCTCTCTAGCTTATGGTGAAAGACACGAGGAGTTAATTACCTTAGGAAGCCCAGACTCCCACACTATTAGTAGTGAGGGACATAAATCTTCAGTAACTTCCAAAATAACAAGGAAAGGCAAAGAAAAATCTTCTGAGAAAGAAAAGACAGCCAAAGAAAAACAAGCACCTCGCTTTGAGCCTCAGGTGGGTGTGGAATTTTTTTTTTTATTTGAGTCACTTAATGATTTTAGGTTCATTGGATTCCTACTTGCCTATCTCATCTGAGGACAAAACTGTGAAACATTCCTTTTCCCTGATTCCAGAAACCATCTAGATACCTCGAGGACATTCCTTGGACACCTTCCTCAAGCTCCCTTTTCTAGTTCAGTATCAAAAACCATCAATTAAACCTTTAGTATGTAGAACACTATTCATGGCACTTGCGTTTCTAAGATAAATATGACTCAGTACTAACCCTAAAAGAATTCACAGTCTAATAATGGAGGAGACTGAAGGTAAACTGAGAATTATAATGTTGAGTGTTGTATGTGCAGTGGTAGAAAGGATAGGTTCTAATACAGCCCCTTCCAGGAGGAACTGAGTTCTGAACCGAGTTAATAAGCAAAGACATGATGAGGCGAAAACTCGATCTGGTTTTTTTAAGTATTAAAGTATGAGAGATGAGGCTGGAGGGATCAGTAAGGGTCAGCTAGTAAAGGGCCTTAAAGCGTCATTGGAAGGCTGGGACTGTATATACAGTCCAGAGGTTATGAGTCTAAGCTCCTTCAGGGTCAGTTAGAAAACTGCAATGATTAGGGGTAAGGAAGAGGATGTGGATGGCAAACTTGAGGAGTGCAAGCACAGGCCTAAAGATTTTCAAGTTACCTAAAAACAGTGCACTCTAAACAAAATACCTATGAGTACAAAATCTTCCCACCATTTTATGCCTAGGTTAAGCAGGACTGGAACTTGGGGTATTTAAGAAGCACATTAACATGATCAGATTTACATTTCAGATACCCTCGTGGCTTTTAAGGGTGTGCACTTAAAGGAGGAAAGACTGGAGAGGAAGAGAATTCAAGAAAATACTTCAGTAATCTAAGCAAAAGAGTGCAAAGTGTGTCAGGAACAGGAAAAAGGAAAGGAAGGATGGGACAGATCAAGAACTATCTAGAAAACAAAAGGTGGGGTGCAGCTATTAATCCAAAGTGGGTGTTCAGGAACAAGAAGGAACAAGAAGGAACAAAGTGTATCTCTCAGGTTTCCAGCAGGAATAGCTAAGTAGGATGTCAGTACCATTAGGAAAATAGACAATAAAGGAAAATTAGCAAGTAAGAAGAGATGATGACTTGTTGTTTCAGACTCCAGGAATGGTTCATACAGATTTCAAAGATTTCATTTCTTAGCTGAAGTCTACCCTTAGAAGTAAATAAGATTAACCCAATCCATAGATTCCTACAAGACTTCCCTTAGTACCTTCACAGTGCTCCCTTTCCTGATCAAAATTTGATCCCAAAAAAGTCTCTGATAAATTCATGTATCAAGCAGTTTAAAAAATAAAAGCTAATATACCCTGTGTTAAAAGGAGAAAATAAAATAATTTCCCATTGTGAAAGTCAATTCTCATCAGAATATTAGGGAAGTATTGTAGAAAAGCAAGGTCATTTGGTAACACTAAAACCAAACTGCAGGTGGAAACTGTCTTCGGTGATTATATCAATCCACTCTTCCCAACTGTATTATTTATCAGTGATAATTGATATAGCCTCGACCTTATGTAAAGTGCTATGTAACCACATTAGTTTCAATCCTCTTTTCCTACCCAATTGCCACCTATGAGCCTCACCTACGTAAAAATTGTCTCCCAGCCTATGATACATGCAGGTGATCCCATGAGACAGTAAAATATTGTTAATTTTCATAATGAATATATAGCAAGTATATACAGACCTGGAAATGATCAATTATCCTGCTCTCATTTTTGTGAAGAGATGCTATGAGTGAACATAATTTAATGTGTACAGTTTTAAGTAAAATTTGCATACATGAAATGCACAAATCAGTTATAACATTCAGTGAGTTTTGATCAATGTATTCACCATGTAATCCATGCCCCTATCAAGATATAAATTATAGATTATTTCCATAAACTCGGGAATTATCTCAAACTTCTTTGCATTCAATTTTCTAATTCTCACACCTCATCTCCTGGTAACACCATAGATTAGTTTTGCCTAAATTGCTCTGGAATTTCATACTAATGACATACAAGACAATGTATCCTTTTGTGCTTGACTTCTTTATCAAAGTATAATATCTGTCTGTGGTGTATATCAGTAGTTTATTACTTTTTAATATTAAGCAGAGCTCAATTATATGACTATATGACAATTTGTTTATCCATTCCTCGATTGATAGACATATATGTTGGTTTTTTGTGTGTATTATGAATAAGACTGCAATGAACATTTTTGTACAAGTCTTTTGTGAATATATGTTTGCATTTATCTCTAGTAAATACCTAATAGTGAAATTATATATCATATGGTAAAATCTAGACCCTTTTGAAAGGAGGAAAGCATGCAACCCAAAGGTTTTTATTTTATTTTATCAGATATCCACTGTTCACCCTCAACAAGAAGACCCAAATAAACCCTACTGGATTTTGAGGTTGGTCACTGAACACAATGAATCAGAATTATTTGAAGTGAAAAAGGATACAGAACGGGCAGATGAAATCCGAGCCATGAAACAAGCCTGGGAGACAACTGAGCCAGGAAGAGCAATCAAGGTCACCTGACTTCGAAAAGCTGTCATCTTTTACTTTTCCTCCTTAGGCATGCTCTGAAAAAAATGGCCATGCTGATAAAAACCATATAGCCTGTCCTTTAGTAATGGTATCTGAAATTTTATCAGACAGGCATTGAATAACTACGTTAGGACCACCTTTGGACACATTGTAAAATGTTACCCTCCTGATTACCCAAAGGACTGTGCAAAAACAAAGCACATGGTGGTACCAATTATAGGCCCACACTATGGGTTACCTCATTCTTTCACATAGCCCTGGCTATCTGCACGTCTGCTCTTAACACCCCCAAGTAAGAAAGCATTCACATATTTAGTATGTGCTTTACTACACTTTGCGCAGCCTTAGGTGGATTAAAAACCATGTGCTGCCCGCTTGTGGAATATACACACCTAGTCTCTAGAGTCTAGAGACCCCTAGAGAGTCTCTGACCTATTTCCTGTAAGAGTGATTGCCATAGTGACACTATTACCATTTAAGTGCCTCATGTGACAATTCAGGGTTATTGGGCAGATGAAAAAGATTCAGGAACCACTGCATCTAAGATAGTACGCCCAGAAACGTATTCTTTTTAGGGCTGCTTCTTCATCTATTCTCAAAAATAACTCAAAATCATGGATGATTCAGAATTTGAGTTTATCTGATAATGAAGAGCTGGTCTGCTTCATTTAGACTGCCCTATTTAATTCACATTTTCCTGTTGCATTTTCGATAGAATACCATTAATATGTATTACCTGTACTGGTTGTTGCTTTTCAAGAGCTTTTAAAAAGCTGCTCATGTTTGTTCTTTAGGCTTCTCAGGCTCGTTTGCATTACCTTAGCGGGTTCATTAAGAAAACATCTGATGCTGAGAGTCTGCCTATATCTGAAAGCCAAACTAAACCAAAGGAAGAAGGTGAGTGAATCCTACCCCAGCTGCCTCAGAGCACAGAGCTGTGACTTGCACTTCTTAAAAACATAATCAGCGGGTTGTGCTTGGTGAAAAGGAGACATTTCAGAATCTCGTTTCTTGAGGATTATAAAAAGTCGCACAATTTCAGATAACTATATGAATAGTGCTTCAATTTTCAAATCACTTTCACACATTTTCCCATTTAAGTCCTACATCTCCCCCCTCTCACACGCTGTGCAAGGAGATGTGATTTTCTCCATTTAACAAATGATAAAACCAGAAAGAATGATGCAACCTAGTTAGAAAGTAGCAGTATAAAACTTGAAGGTAGGTCTACTACTATAAGTCTGGTACCCTTTCTAATAATAATAAACAATAACAAAAAGAAGTCATACATCAACCCAAGTATATATTATAATATTATTCCAGTTTATCAATAAGGACACAGGCACCAGAGACCCTCAGTAATATTCTAAGTTCAGAGCCAGAGACAGAATTGGCCTGCAGACAGGCCCTTCATAATGCCAGTGTCTTCTCATAGCTACTTGACCGATTACATCTATTGCCACACTGAGGTGTCCATGGAGGCAGAAGGTGTTCCCATCCCAAATCATGCTTTTCCATTTTTATATATTCAGGAATGCAATTCAATAATTGTTATAAAAATAATATCTCTTAACTTTTCATATGAACAGTGTGAATAGCAAATACCATCCTAATTCTGTTATCCTGGGATAGGCAAAGCATTTTACATTATCTCACTTTAACCTATAGCAACTATGAGGTATGTATTACTTACTCTACTCATCTTAGAGATAAAGAGACCAAAGCTCAGAGAGCCACCTTAATTCTTCCTAAGTCATCCATCTCAAAAGTGATGAAGCTGGGATTTGAAATATTTCTAACTCAAGTACTCACTCTTCTAATAGAATCTAATGTAATGCTAGGAAAACAAAGGTGAATAGGATTCAGTTCTTGTCCTTTAGGCTATAGATTATTTTTTATATTTTGTTTTAATGTATGTGTATAAAATATTACACTGAATACATTAAAAATGACTAAAAGACTATTCCAGACTACTGAAGTAGGGGAGAAAAATTGAATTCAACTGTAGATACAACAAGGAATAAGTGGGGAATTAAAACCAACAGTCCAGGTGAGGGAGTAGATGGTAAATTACTAAGAGGAACTTGGTTAGATGTCAAGGGTCAGGAAAGAGGAACTTGATTTCATATCAAGTGGGGAAGGATTCTGGATAAACTGACTTAGCAGGATTTTTTGCTAAAACTGGGGTCAGCAGGCCAAGGACAAGGCCTAGTGGAGAACAGGGCTCAGAGACCCTGACCCTGTCATAGAACACACACACAATAAAAGCCACAAATTGTAACTGTACAGCTCAATTAATTTTTGCATGTGAATACTCAGTAGCCACTGTTTAGATCAAGATTGGAAACACCAAATACTAAAGTCCTCCTCGTTTGTTTCCAAGTCATTTTCTCCCTCAAGGTAACAACTAGTTGACCCCCATCACCATCAAATAATTTTGCCTATTCTTGAACTTCAATTTAGACTCATATGTACCCCGTATGTCTCACTATTTATTTTATTTCTTACTGTGCCTGGAATAGTAAGCTGCATTTTATAAGAAGTTTGTCTATTTTATGTAGGTTCAACTTACTGGAATAAGTTTCCTTTTTACCTTTTTTTTTTTCCCCTCTATCAGGCTTGCTCTAGGGATACATCAACTTTAATAATATTTTTAAGGAATCAACTTTTGACTACCGAATATCTGCCTCTTATTTCAACATTTCTTCATGCTCTTAAGTACTTTCCTATTGCCACCCTTCATTCAATGCAGAACATAACATGAATTTGGTCACCTGCAATTGATAAATAGGAAAATAATGTCTATATATAATGAGGAAATTATGGTAGGTTTTACATAGTTTTTCCTAGGCTAGGGATCCGGAACACTGAATAGACTCAGTATCAAGAAAAGACTTCCCAGCTTTATGACATCATAAGGAAGAGCTCTGTTCAGCTCTATTTTAAGACAATTTTAAATAAATGTCTGCATACAGGGATCCCCCTGCAGAGAGGAACACCCTATCTATTATGAAGCATTGTCAGCATAGGGCTAGTTGTACTTCCTCTAGGGCCAACCTTCACAACATCCCCAATAATTCAAATATCCCATTTCCATTTATGCTGTCCCAACTTCTAAAAGCCTCTATTTTTATGTGACATTTTAATATATGGAGGCAGTTTTCAGACACACTTCCTGCCTGGGTCAGCCTTCTAGGGTGACAGTCATTACTTTTGCTAGTGCTCTGGTTAGAAGTTATAGAGCTTTTGAGTCATCTGCTCTAAATCTGTGCTCCCATCATCAAGCCCTGTTACTTTTTGCATGTGATTTCATGGAATGCAAGCTTTTTCAGTAATGCACATGTCATGTTGTAGTAGAAACAGCTGCACGTGGTGTAAAAGAGCCAAACTCAAAGAATTCTGCAGGTTCAGAGAGCAAAGAGATGACACAAACAGGATCAGGGAGTGTGGCATGGAAGAAGTGGCAATTGACCAAAGGCTTGAGGGATGTGGCAAAATCCACAAGCAGCGAAAGTGGAGGAGCGTCTTCACCAGGGAAGGAAGAGCGCGAGCAGAGCACGCGGAAGGAAAACATTCGTAAGTATTGCTGTCACTGGTAAGATAAACACGTATTTTCAAATAAAAATTGTGGAAAAGATTTTAACTTAAACATAAGTGATGGCTAGGGCTATAAAAGTAGAAGCGATGTCTTTCCAATATATATTCATTTTACTTAACAGAGTTGGGAATTTGCTCAAGGACCTGATTACTAAATATTAACCAAAAGATAAAAGTGGGCAAAAGCCCCCCCCCTCCCCAGATTTGCAGGTATATTTTTTCTGTGTATAGGTTTTGTGTCTACAAATGCTAGAAATAAAATGCCAGCATTCACACACACACTTGTCGTTAAACACAGATTTTTTTGTGTTATCTGTAGTATGCTACATGATAGATTTCCTTTTTACCTTTCACAGCAAATTTTAAGAATGTCATTTTTTAAATGTTGAAAAAGAGCAATTTTCAGTGGTGCACAAGTCACCCTGACTTGATTCATTTCTATATGGATTCATATCTGTTCACTAAACTGAACTAAATCCCTGATTAAAGGAAAATGCCTTTCCACACTCCTGGTTTCTATGAATTCCTAAGCAACTCCTCAACTCCTTCTTCTGTCTTAAAGGAAACTAGATGTCCTTTTAATGCATTTGGAGAGAATGCATGAGGCTGCCCATGGAAGCACTGCTTCTCCCTCAGGTGTGAGCACTACCTAGACTGTGCTGGAACAGTCAGCTTCAGGTGATCATGGCCCATTTGTCTCTCACATCAAGCTACATCCTCCGATTAAACCTGGATCAATAGTATGATCTTACTCTCTATTTTTCTACTTGTTTTGAACCCAGGCAGCAAAGAAAGAAATCTTAGAAGCATTCTCAGAAAAGCCAACAATGGTTCTTTTCTCAGAATTGCCAAACAATTCTGAATTTTTAAATTAAGAAGTGTTTAAAGCTAAAGCATGTCCTTAAGTGATTTCCATACTGGCAGGAAAATTCCAAAATTAAAAGGAATCTTTTACTATGCAAGAGATTCTGATATTTTTTAAACCAATATTTTGAAAGTACATGCCCATTCAATAGGTAATAGCTCACATGATGGTAGCAGTAAAACTCATTAGAACACATTTCATTTAGTATTAACATTTAATTTGTAGAGTAATTTTTCCACTCTTATCTTACTTGAGATTCCAGGAATTAGAGAAAGCATATATTGCTATCTCCACTTCTAAAACGACAGAATTGGCAAATAACTCACCCAAGGGCAGGAAACTGATGCAGTTTGGGTAGAACTTGGACTTAAACCCAGCTCTTTGGTCTCCATATACTGTGATCTCAAACTGAACACAAACTTTTCCCCATCCTTAGTTAAAGATCTATAAAATAGAAAAACGTAGCCAAAACAATGCAACTTAAATTCTGATATCAAATTATTTACTTATGTGCTAAGTAATCCTTTTTGAATTTTTAATTAACAAATAATTATATATATTTATGGGGTACAATGGGATGTTTTGATACGTGTATAGGTTATGGAATGATCAAATCAGGCTAAGAAATATATTCATTACCTCAAATACTTATTATTTCCTTGGAGTGAGATCATTTAATATCCACTCTTTTAGCTATTTTGAAACGTCCAGTACATTGTTAGCTGTGTTCACCAAGCTGTGCAGTAGAACACCAGAACCTATTCCTCCTAGCTAACTGAAGCTGACTGTACCCTTTGACCAACATTTTCCCTTTCCTTGTCCACTACACTATGACCCCCCCAGCCTCTGGTAACCACCATCCTAATATCTATATCTACAAGTTCAACATTTTTAGATTCCATATATAAATGAGATCATGCCGCATTTGTCTCTCTGTGGCTGGCTTTTTTACTTAGCATCTTGTCCTCCAGGTTTGTCTATAATGTTGCAAATGACAGAATTTTTTGTTTGTTAAAGGCTGAAGAGTATTCCATTGTGTCTACATACCACATTTTAAAAAATCCATTCCTCTATTGATGGGTACTTTGGTCCTTTCCATATATTGGCTGTTGTGAATAACGTAATGCACATACAAGTACAGACACCTCTTTCACGTGCTTATTTTAATTCCTTTGGATATATACCCACAGGCAGTGTTGCTGGATCATGTGGTAATTCTACTTTTAGTTTTTGAATAACTTCCATACTGGTGTTTCAAATGGCTTGTAATAATTCCCAGTACCACCGATGTGTACCTGAGTTCCCTTTTATCCACACTCTCACCAATGCTTGTTATCTCTCATCTTTTTTTTATAATAGCCAATGTAACAGGTATGAGGTAGTATCTCATTGTGGTTTTAATGTGCATTTTTCTGATGACTGGAGATGTTAATCATCTTTTTATATGTGTGTGGGTCATTTGTGTCTCTTCTTTTGAGTAATATCTATTCAGGTTCTTTACCCATTTTTTAATCTAGTTATTTGCTTTCTTATTATTGAGTAGCTTAAGTTCCTTGTATGTATTGAATATTAGCCTCTTATCCAATGTATGGTTTGCAAATATTTTATCTCAACCCATGGGTTGACTCATCACTTTTCATTGTTTCATTTGCACAGCAAAGGTTTTTAGTTTGGTACAGTCCCACTTGTCTATTTTTACTTTTGTTTCTGTGCTCTTAGGATCATATTCAAAGAAAATATTGCCCACACTAATATCATGGACTGTTTCTCCTGTTTTTCTTCTAGTAGTTTTATACTTTCTGGACTTATGTTTAAGTTTTTAATCTATTTTAGGTTTTTGTTTTGTTTTTAGAGAGGTTGGAGTACAGTGGCTCAATCATGGCTCGCTGCAGCCTCAACCTCCCAGACTCAAGTGATCTGCCCACCTCAGCCTCCTGAGTAGCTGAGACTATAAGCGTGTGCCACCATTTCTGGTGAATATTTTTTTTATAGAGATGAGGTCTCACTATGTTGCTCAGGCTAGTCTCAAACTTCTGGGCTCAAGGAATCCTCCAGCCTCAGCCTCCTAAAGTTCTGGGTTTACAGGCATGAGCCACTCTCGCCTAAGCTGATTCTTACATAAGGGTCCGTTTTATTTATTTTGTATGTGAATATCAGGTTTTCCAAACACCATTTATTGAAGAGATTTCCCTTTCCCATTGTGTGTTCTGTTCCACTTGTTTTCAGTTTAGTTTTTATTTTGAGACAGGGCCTTGCTCGGTCACCCGAACTGGAGTTCAGTGGCACAATATAACAGCTCACTGCAGCCTCAACCTCCTGGGCTCAAGCAATTCTCCACCTCAGCTTCCTAAGTAGCTGAGACTACAGGCACGTGCCACCGCACCTT
Source organism: Nomascus leucogenys (assembly GCF_006542625.1). Classification (NCBI taxonomy): domain Eukaryota; kingdom Metazoa; phylum Chordata; class Mammalia; order Primates; family Hylobatidae; genus Nomascus; species Nomascus leucogenys. The sequence continues at coordinate 132,823,310 of NC_044383.1, forward strand.
GCTATTTTTTTTTTGTAGAGATGCAGTCTTACCATATTGCCCAGGCTGTTCTTGAATTCCTGGGCTCAAGCTATCCTCCCACCTTGGCCTCCCAAAGTGCTAAGATGACAGGCGTGAGCCACCATACTCAGCCTCTATTCCATTATGTTGATGTTTTTATGCCAGTACCATGTTGTTTTGATTAGTATAGCTTTGTAATATGTTTTGAAGTCTGGTGATGCCTCCCTCATTATTTTTGGTCCAGATGGCTTTGAATATATGATGCCTTTTGGGGTTCCATACGAATTTTAGGAATCTTTTTGTCTACTTCACTGAAGAACGACATTAGAATTTTGGTAGGGATTGCATTGAATTTGTGGATTGCTTTGAGTGGTATGGACATTTTAACATTAATTCTTCCAGTCTATGAACACAGGATTTTTTTCTATTTGTTTATGTCACCTTCAATTTTTTTCATCAATGTTTTCTCCAAGGCTGCACCAACCTCCACCCATGCAGTCTGCACTGTGCTCTGAAACTAATAAGGTAATCTTTAAATTGAGAAAATTGACTATAATCATGATTCATCATTTTATACCAGCCCAGGAGCAGTCACAGCACAGACTTTTTTTTTTTTTTTTTTTTTTTTTTTTTTTTTTTTTTTTAAAAACCCAGAGTCCCAGACCAGTGTTGTAAGGCATGGAAGCTCATGCCACCCCAGTTTCAGCTCATCTGCTCCTAATTTCTTCACACCTTTGGCCATCAGAGTCTTTGGACATTTGCAATAAAGTCTAGGTAGTTGTGAACGGGTATACTTTTGCATAGAGAAAATAAGAACAGGGAGGAAAGATAAAAGTCAGCAGGAAAGGAGGACCTAGACCAAGCAGCCTATCTCCAAGCACAGAATGTCTTCAAGACATTTCTCAAACACTTGAAAACATTTATTATCATTTTAATGTTTGCATCCCATTGTGTCTGGAGTTGGTTCCTTCCAGTGGATTCCTGGTCTCGCTGACTTCAAGAGTGAAGCCACAGACCTTCACAGTGAGTGTTACAGCTCTTAAAGATGGCATGGACCCAAAGAGTGAGTGGTAGCAAGGTTTATTGTGAAGAGCAAAAGAACAAAGCTTCCACAGCATGGAAGGGGACCCAAGCAGGTTGCTCTTCGGGCTGGGGTAGCCAGCTTTTATTCTGTTATTTGTCCCCTCCCATGTTCTGTTTCTGTCCTATCAGATAGCCCTTTTTTCAATCCTCCCCACGATTGGCTACTTTTAGACTCGTGATGATTGGTGCATTTTACAGAGCACTGAGTGGTGTGTTTTGCAGAGTGCTGATTGGTGCATTTTACACAATCCCTTTGCTAGCTACAGAGTGCTGATTGGTGCATTTTACAATCCTCTTGTAAGAGAAAAGTTCTCCAAGTCCCCACGTGACCCAGGAAGTCAATCTGGCTTCACCTCTCAATCCCCCCACTAAACAGGACACCCCAACTGCTGTTGGGAATGGGGTGATGATCACTCTAGCTACTTCCTGCTGGATGGGGGCAAAGAAGGGGCCCTGCAGTTGTAGTGTCCTCCAGAGAGGAGCTCTCTAGGCCAGTCAAAGGGCCAGTGGGTTGGCCCAGGGGTCCTTGGTAGAAGTTGTGAGTTGAGCTCAGTTGGGGTTCCATTTGTAAGACCATCTGTAGCTTGATGGCCTTGATCCTGGAGGAAATAAATTTGACAAGGAGGTTAAAAATACAGGGCCTGAAGGCGAGTAATAGCAAGATGGCTGTCATGGGAACTAGAAAGGGGAGAAGCCATGTCACCCAACTCCAGAAGTTGGTATAAGAGTTTGAAAGGTGTTGTCTGATTTCAGAAGCCTTTTCCTGTAAATGCCGGGCAGCGTCTTGTATTATCCCTGACTGGTTAGTGTAAAAGCAACACTCTTCCCCTAAGGTGGTGCAAAGTCCTTCTTTCTCAGCAGTGAGGAGATCTAGGCCTCGGCGGTTTTGGAGAGTCACTGCTGCCAAAGAGTCTATTTGGGATTGTAGAGTAAGGATAGATTTTGTTATTTCTTGCAAACTGTCTGAGAAATCCTTTGAGAGTGTGTAGTAGTAGGATAATGAAGTAGATAAACTGGCTATTCTGGTTCCTGTGGCAGTGGCCATTCCTAACCCTATACGTAGGGGTATTAGTTGTATGGCCCTGCGCTGACAGATTTGAGCTTTGAGGGGCACTGGTAGGGTCTGATTTCCTGGGGCAATGTTAATGTTGGGAATTAGGAAGACTAAGGTGCAGGTGCCTGTCCAGTTGGTAGGGAGGCAGATATAGGTTGAAGCTCCACATAAGAAGAATATGCCTTGGCTGGGTAGACAGAACTGGTTGTGTATGTTAAAAAGGTTAATCCCAAAGTGTTGGGATTATAGGCGTGAGCCACTGCACCTGGCCCTAAAACTGCTCTTAAAAATAAACTTTAAAAAAAAAGGAACCAAGCGGGGAGATTTTTACTATGTAATTTCAAAATTGGTCATAAAGTTAAAAATAATGATCAAAACACCATGGTTTGACACTTTCTTTGAAAGTTGAAGAATTTTACCATATGACCCAGTAATCCACTCTTACTTACATAAAATATCCAGGAAAGACAAATCTGTAGAGACATAAGTAGATTAATGATTGCACGGAGTTTGTGGTGAGAACACAAAGTGACTATTATAGGACACAAGAGAGATCTTATTTGGATGATGAAAATGTTTTAAAACTGGATTTTGTTGATGGTCACACAATTTGGTAAATTTACTAAGAAGTATTGAATTAGAACCTCAAAATGGTTGAATTTTTTGTATGTAAATTAGACTTTAGTTTTTTTAAAAAGAATCAGTGGTCTGGAAATGCTGAAAAGTTAATATCCTAGACTCAAGTCTTTTAAATCTGTTCTTGTGGGCTCGCTACTGGTCTATGGATTAAAAAGCTGCTGCTAATTTGATTTTCAGTGTTTATCTTTTATATATTGCCTACTCCACTGGACTACAAGTTTATTGAAGGTAAAATACCGTTTTCAGTATTCAGTATAAATATGTAAAAAATCTATTTATATCCCAAGCCAGGTAGTACTTAGTGTAGCATTCAGGTAAAGCCCAATCTCATTAAATACTGGGCCATTTAACTTGTCTGTAATGAAATTTTGTAACTTAAGACTTGTTCTTATTAATGGAGACTAATCCTCTTTCCTTTAACTGTGATTAGAATAGCATTTTTTAAATTTTTCATTTTTGTCATCTCCTTCATTTAACTAAAAGCATGGTAACACCAGCTAGAGAATAAACAAAATATAAGCATATAATTATATATTGTTAACATTATATAAGACAAGTCCAATGAATGGTTGTTTTTCAACAGAAACTATTTTCAATTAAAATGAGATATAGTCATTTGGTTAGTCATTATTTTTTAAAGCCTAGGTTTTTGTGTTTTTTTTTTGTTTTTTTTTTTTTTAAAGCAACAGGACCTCAAACACGATCAATTTTGGAAACATCTCCACGACTTATTCGAAAAGCACTAGAATTTATGGATTTAAGTCAATATGTTCGGTAAGTTTTCATAAACATGATTGATACAGACAACTGTTTTGTTAAATCGATTATTAAAATAAATTTTTACAGAAAACATTTAAATAATTTGAGGCCTGATTAAGGTGAGATGAGCTACAAAAAATTTCTATCACACCTGCTGCATTAATTAGATTCAATTTTTAATAACTAGATAGAAATATATTAAGCATATTTATAAGTTTGAAAACATCAAAATTACTAGCTGCATAAATTCAAAAGGAAAACCTACAAGATATTCTCATAGTTTTGAACACAAGTTTCACAATCACCTCAAGTGGTGAATCCAAATTTACTGATATTCTCCAAAATATTTTCCTAAAATATCAGTGACAATAAATGGAGCATAGCATATCTAGAAAACAAGCATTTGTTTTTTCTATCCCTAATGTTTTATTTGACTCAGACCACCACACTGTTGATATGATTTAAAATTATTTGCTGTCTAAAGTGAAGCTTATTCCAGAGTTCCCAAATGAAATTTGTATCTTTTGATGATTTTTGTATCAAGGAAAACAGACGCAGATCCTCTGCTGCAAACAGATGAATTGAATCAGCAGCAGGCAATGCAAAAGGCGGAAGAAATTCATCAGTTTCGACAGTATAGGACCAGAGTCCTTAGCATTCGAAACATTGACCAAGAAGAACGGTTGAAATTAAAGGATGAAGTCCTGGATATGTATAAGGAAATGCGGGTGAGTCTAAAAGCACATACATAGATTATAGTTGGCAAATTCTTTCGTAACATTAAAAAGAAATTATATAATTAAATAATATTTCATAGAAATAAGTCTTGAAAACATAGGTTTCTATTATTCGCAACTTCTAGGAAAACATCACAAATTTGATTCTATACATCTGATCTCACTCCCTCCCTAAAATCCCCTAAAATGCAGTATTGGGAATCTATCCTTAAAGATGGAAAGAATAGGAGAGAAAACAACAAAATTATTTGTTCAAGTTGGAAAATAACTGGACGAAGATCACGTTAACTAGCTTGAGACACACAAATCCTAAACTGTCAGTGGGAAAAGTCTTAACAAGCCAATTAGCTCCTCAGAATTCCTACAGAATCCCCAAAAAAGCTCAGCAATTGGTGGCACCAGATATGTTAGGAAGTAAAAGTGAAGTAGGAGGAAGACGAAAATAGTTGGGTTTGTTCAGCTTAAGGCTATTTAGGAATTGCAGATCACCACTTCAACTTTTTGCATCCAGATTATTGTCATCCGTTCACCCCAGTAGAAGAATAGGTGTCCTTTAGTTAGAGATGACAACAAATGAAAAAAGAATTTCTACATTGTGGAAGACTATACTTTATTGAAAATGGGAGTATCATACTAGAAAAGGGGAAATTCAATAAATGTATATGGATAACTTCCTACTACAGATAGTGAGAATCTTTTTTTCTCCCTCCTCCCTGCAACACACACGCACATAACTCCTACACATCCCCAAAGACACTAAAGCCTATAGGAAATTCTAAATATTTTAGCTACAGTGAGACTGTCATTTCCAGTAATGGCTCATGTGAGGAATGTGCCCAACTTAACATCTCTTCTTGTTTGTCCAATAGGCACCTCAAACAGAACCTCTCTAAATCCAAATTCAAGAATGCTTGCCCTCCTTCCCATCTCAGCACAAATATGTCACCCCACCAAGATTCTCCATCTCGGTCAATACCAATTGCATTCTTTCAGTTGCCCAAGCAGAGACTATGGAAACATCTTTGACTTCTCTCACTCCTCATGTGCGATCAATTGTCAGAACCTCTCAACTCTACCTTGAAAATATATCCTATATATCACCACACTAGCCTAACCTGTCATTCTTTCTTATTCAGAGGATTGCTATAGCCCAGTTACTGATCTAACTGCTTCCATCTTTGCCCCTCCACAATGTGGTCTCTGCTTTGCCACCAAAACAATTCTACCAATCACGACAAACTAGGCTTATCCTGTGGTAACAAAACCCCCAATATCACAATGGCCTAACATAGTGTTTGGCAGACTTATTTTCTGTAAAGGCCCAAACAGTAAATATTTATGTTGCATCTACTCAACATTACAATTTTTTACACAAAATCACAGATAATACCTAAATTAATAGGATAATGGCAAAATAAATAAAACTTTACTTAGAAAAATAAGCAATAAGCCAGATTTACTTTACAGGCCTTAGTTCATCAACTCTGGCTAAAAACAGTAAAACAGTATTTCTCATTCTAGCTATGTGTCCAATGCGGTTCAATAGAGCAACCTTCTACTTATCAAGACCCCCTGGCTGAAGGAGGTTCCATAGAGACACTTCTACCATGATTATTACAACAGGGGAAGAGAACATGGGGAATCGCACATTGGCTGTGACTATTTCTACCCAGAAATGCCACATTCATTTGCACTCACATTTCACTGACCCGAGCAAGTCATATGGTCACTTACAACTTCAAAGAAGGAACCTACCTTGGTGACACCTTGATGCCAAACTTATAGTATCAAGCACTGCGAGGCAATGCATTTCTGTTGTCTAAACCCAATTTGTGGTTCTTTGTTACAGCAGCCCCAGCAAGCTAATCAAGAGGGAGGGCAATGCTACCAGGTACCTGGAAGATAACCAGCAATATTTTGTGAATTACACTAATGGTTATCATAACGCATATTTAAAATGAAGGTGGAATCATTTCACTTCCCTAATGGCTTTACATTTCATTAACAAGCTAAAATCTTGTATGACCTCCAGAGCTTTCCTCTCTGATCTTTTTGTCGACTTTTTGCCTAGGTGACTTTTCCTTTCCACTAATAGCAAGGCATGTTCCCACCTCTGGCCTTTGACCTCACTCCTCTCTCTTCCTGGAATATTCTTTTCCCAAAGTGTAAAATGTAAAACTTTCCTTTTATGAGATCTCTTATCTATGGTCACTTATTAGAGAGATCTTCACCAGCTGCTCTTCCAAAATTAGTACCCTCAAAATTTGTGTAACCGTGCCTAGCCTTACTTTTCTTGAGGGCACTTACCCTGCATGTGCATTTATTTATTGGCATATGAAAATGTAGATATATTGTAAATACTATGCTTTCATTTTTGATTGTTCTCTGCTACAATATAGCCCATATGTGGACAGATATTCTGTTTAGATTCACTGTTGTGTCCCCAGAGCTTCAGAGGAATGTCTGTTTTGCAAGTTTGTTTAATTAATGAATCAGTAAATCAATGAATGGATATCAAAATTGTGTAAGTTCAATTTACCATGTGGGAAATAATTTAGATTAGAAAACAAAAGGGAATTTCAGGATTGCTGTTTGTGGTTTTTGTGTGTAATAACCAAATAAATGCAGCAGATAGTATTTTTTCCCCATTTCCTCTCTAAGACAGCTTTGAGTTCACTCCCATTCATTTATGTGAGAGGCACAGAGAGAGCCCTAGTTTTGATTGAAGCTATTTTAAGAGAAACATGATCAATAACATATTTATCAGATAGGAGAATGAATATGTTTTATACTCATTCCTCAAGGGATTACTGATGCATATTAAACTTATTTACACACACTCCTTAAAATGTCTCTCCTGCTCATTCTCTTGCTGTTTCTCTCTCCAATAAGTAACTACTATCATCTTGTACTTGTGCAATAGGCTTAGTCAATCCAGTTTTATCATGGTAGCTACAGTACTATCTTTTGTAAAAACTTCAGGAAGTCCGATTCTGACATCCAGCTTTTCCCAAAATCTCAATAAGATTAAGCTGGTTGCAAAAAACATGGAAGATGTCTTGATAAGTTCAAGGACAAAGACAAAGCAGCCATTTCTAGAAGAGTCTTTTCAGGCTAGCAGCTATGCTTTGTCCTTATTCTTTGATTATATTATCTTTGAAACAGTAAGCAATTAATTTGGCCACTTCTCTTTTAAGAGAGGAAGGGGAAAAGGAGAAATCAGCAAAGGTGACTGAATAGGAGCAGCTGGTGAGACAGAAGACAATCTAAGAGCTAAGTGAAATCAGTTGATCCAGGCGGAGAGCGTGTGGTTAAACAAGAATAAGAACAGTAAATGATCTTGGATTTAGCTACATAGAAGGCTTTGGTATCCTTGATGAATAGTTTTGCTGAAGTGGTGAGAATGAAAGTCAAGGTGACAAGAACAAAGTAACCAACGGATTTGGCCATACTACTTGGAGCTTCGTCATCAAGTATAGCTCAGCTATATTTTGTCAGGAATAGCACACATGTGGGGAACTGGTAATTTCTTGAGCAGAGTTACTTTGCAAGAGACATTGGGCTTATTATCTCATATAGATTACATTTGAAATAATTTAAACAGAATGCCTTTGGGGAAAAAAGTATGTTTTCTTTACCTTGGACTATTTTTTCTACAAATGTTTTTATTTTGCCATACTGTGTTAAAATCTCAGGAACCCTTTGTTGGTATGTTTTGTGTATTGATAAGCTTTTGAGACCATACACTAATATTTTTTTTTTGAGATGGAGTCTCACTTTGTCGCCCAGGCTGGAGTGCAGTGGCGCAATCTCGGCTCACTGCAGGCTCCACCTCCCGGGTTCACGCCGTTCTCCTGCCTCAGCCTCCGAGTAGCTGGGACTACAGGCGCCCGCCACCACGCCCAGCTAATTTTCTTTGTATTTGTAGTAGAGACGGGGTTTCACCATGGTCTCGATCTCCTGACCTCGTGATCCGCCCGCCTCAGCCTCCCAAAGTGCTAGGATTACAAGCGTGAGCCACCGCGCCCGGCCGACCATACACTAATTTTCATTTTCAATCATTTTGCCTATGAATGTATGGGCATAAAGGACAGGGTAAAGGAATTTTATTTTTTCTTTCTGGGAACATAAGCCTTTACACCAGTGGAACTTACTGTTTGGGGTTTTACTTTGGAACAGGACTCCTTAGATGAAGCCCGACAGAAAATTTTCGACATCCGGGAAGAGTACAGAAACAAATTGCTGGAAGCTGAGCGCCTAAAGCTGGAAGCTCTGGCTGCTCAGGAAGCTGCTGTGAAGCTGGAGACAGAAAAGACCGTGGCTCCCGACACACAGAAAAGAAAGAAAGGAAAGAAAAAGTAACCAGGGGATGTCCAACACTACCCTGCTTCTGGAGAGAAAAAATGTAATGATCTATAACTGCCTGCTGATAAAACAAGATATTGGGCCAACTGAAAATAGAAATTGTTCTTAGAAATATTTTAATGCTAACTTGTTAGTTTTCCTCAGAAAGCTAGTATTTGAAGCCATTCAAGTTTAAAATGCTCTAATTTCAATAAAATATCTTCCAAATAATTAAAATGTAATAAAATGTTTGACACTCTAAACTGCCTGCATTTTTAATTAGAAGTGAAACAAGTTCATAAATTAAGCAACAGGATTATCTTTGAAAATTTCAGCAATGAGAAAAGTGGCTTTTGTTCTTAGAAATTTAAACTTTAAAGTTTAAAAATACTAATAACTATGCTTCAGAATTATGCTTTTCAAAAGAGACTGTCTCACTTTGTTGCCCAGGCTGGAGTGCAGTGGTATAATCTCAGCTCACTGCAACCTCTGCCTCCCAGGTTCAAGAGATTCTCCTGCCTCAGCTTCCTGAGTAGCCATGATTACAGGCACCTGCCACCACCCCTGCTAACTTTTGTATTTTTAGTAGAGACAGAGTTTCACCATGTTGGCCAGGCTGGTCACGAACTGCTAACCTCAAGTGATCTGCCTGCCTCGGCCTCCCAAAGTGCTGAGAATACAGGCGTGATCCACCGCGTTGGGCCAAAATATACCATTTTTAAAAACTGAGCTTCAAGTAACCTCCTTCATTGACCAAGAACTACCCTGGCTCAGCCCACCCAAAGTGTTAGGACTCTGGATCCTAGCAACGCATCATGGTAACCTGGGTGTAGAGAGAGTGTGATCTGAAACATCACTTTTCGTGCTCACCAGTGTGGTGTTTTCTGTAAGACACAGATGAAGTTGTTAAACCCTTAGTCTTAGAACAATGCAATGAGTGGATTGAGGCACATAGCAGGAAACTGACTTTCTCCAAAACACACTTCTAATTCATGACTATCTCAAACAATTTTTTAAACCAGTCAAAGCGGTTTCACTTTGGCAGGTGATTTTGCTTATCCTTTATGTTAATCGTTATTTAAAATATGTTTATTGAGACATGGTTCGCCTCTGCTGTCCAGGCTGGGGTGCAGTGGCACAATCTCAGCTCACTGTAACCACCTCCTGGACTAAAGCCATCCTCCTAATTTTTTTTTTTTTTTTTTTTTTGAGATGGAGTTTCCCTCTTGTTGTTGGGGTGATCAGACCCAACACCAGGTCGCGGGGGTGACAAACTCTGGCAGAGTTAAAGGACTAAGAAAAAGACAGCTTGAGAGAAAAAGAGACAGCTTGAGAGAGAAAGCTGGGACCAAGTGACCACTAGCGAGCGTGGAGGCCACGAAGGCCTTACGCTGTGGGAGCCCACGCTATTTATTGGTAATCTAACAAAGGAACAGGTGGTGAGAATGTGGAGGGTCAAAAGGGCAGGCGCATGATCTACAGCTGTGAGGGCTTAGCATTTATATGGAACATGTTCTGCTACTTGAGATAATGGGAACAGGAGCCTAGGAGGGCTAGAAGCAAGGAGCCAGCAAGTCTAGACACATTCCAGAGGACATTGTGTCAGACACGCAAGCCCTGCCTCAGTTTTTGTCCCAACACTCAGCTTTTTCCTAACACTTGTTGCCTAGGCTAGAGTGCAATGGCACAATCTCATCTCACTGCAACCTCTGCCTCCTGAGTTCAAGTGATTCTCTTGCCTCAGCCTCCTGATTAGCTGGGATTAGTGGTGCAGCCACCACGGCCGGCTAATTTTGTGTTTTTAGTAGAGATGGGGGGTTTCACCGGGTCGACCAGGCTGGTCTTGAACTCCTGACCTCAGGTGGTCCACACCCCTGGGCCTCCTAAAATGCTGGGATTACAGGCTGGAGCCATGGCACCCGGCCAATTTCTGTATTGTTTTGTAGAGACAGGGTTTCACCATGTCTCCCAGGCTGTTCTCAAACTCCTGAGTTCAAGAGATCCACCCATGCCGGCTTGCTTCCCAACATGCTGGAATTACAGGCATAAACCACCACGCCCAGCTTAAAAATATTTAATACTCCCATAAATAGTCAACTAATTTTTGACAAGGATGCCAAAACTACACATGAAAGAAAATATTTTCAAAAAATGTTGGGAAAACTAAATATCCACATGCAAAAGAATAAAATAGGACCATTGCCCTATGCTATATAAAAAAAATTAAATAGATTAAAGATTTAAATGTAACATTGGAACTCATAAAATGCTTAGAAGATTGCATACAGAAAAATCTCCTTGACATTGGTCTTGGCAATTTCTTTTGGAGATGACACCAAAAGCACAGGCAACAAAAGCAAACATAAACAAGTAGGACTACAGAAAAATAAAAAGCTACTGCACAACAAAGGAAACGACAAAATGAAAAGACAATCTATAGAATGGGAGAAAATACTTGTGAACCGTATATCTGATAAGGGGCTAATATTTAAAATATATTAAAAAACTCATATAACTCAATAGCAAAAAAAGCAAATAACCCGGTTTTAAAAATGGGCACAGGACTTGAATAAACACCTATCCAAAGAAGATACAGGAGTGACCAACAGGTATATGCAAAGGTACTCAGCATCATTAATCATTAGAGAAATGCAAATCAAAACAATGAGGTATCACCTCACACCTGCTAAGATGGCTTTTATCATAAAGACAAGAGATAAGTGTTGGGGAGGGTGTGGAGAAAGGGAACCCTGTACACACTGTTGGTGAGAATGTAAATTGGAACAGCCATTACAGAAAACAGTATGGAAGTTTCTCAAAAAACTAAAACTAGAGCTACCATATGATCCAGAATCCCATTCCTGGGTATATATTAAAGGAAATGAAATCAGTATGTCTATGAGAGGCCTGCAACCCTCTGTTCATGGCAGCATTATTTACAGTGGTGATATGGAAACAGCCCAAGTGTCCATCAATGGATGAATTAATAAAGAAAATGTGGTGTATACTGCATGTTCTCACTCATAGGTGGGAATTGAACAATGAGAACTCATGGACACAGGAAGGGGAACATCACACTCCGGGGACTGTTGTGGGGTTGGGGGAGCGGGGAGGGACAGCATCTGGAGATATACCTAATGCTAAATGACAAGTTAATGGGTGCAGGAAATCAACATGGCACATGGATACATATGTAACAAACCTGCACATTGTGCACACGTACCCTAAAACCTAAAAAAAAAGTGGTATATATATATATACATATATATATATAATGGAATATAATTTAACCATAAAATAGAAGGAAATCCTGCCATTTGCAACAATATAGATGAACCTGTAGGGCATTATGCTAAGTGAAATATGCCAGAAACAAAGAAAAATAATGCATAATCTCACTCATATGTGGAATTTTAAAACTTGAACTCATAGAAGTCTAGGACAGTGGTTACCAGAGACTTAGGGGTGAGAGAAATGGGGAGATGTTGGTCAAAGAGTACAAATATTTAGTAATAAGCTGACAAATTCTGTGTATCTCAGGTACAGAATGGATGGTGCCATCAGAATCAATAGTAGTAATTAAATTGATTATATTAATCATTATTCAGTGTATACATATATCAAACCATCATGTGGTATACTTTGAAAATATACAATGTTTATGTTTCTAAAAATTTTTTAAAGTTTACAAGAAAAAGTTAATATTTTATCCATCTGCCCACTTGTATATGTAATGTTACTTAATTTAATAAATGCAAATGTGCATTTTTACATTATCCTTTGCCTACTCTTAGCTTCACAACCTTATGATCCCCAGCTCCCAAAATACATACATAGAAACAACCTATTTTGAATGTTTCCATATTTTTCATTCATCTCATATGCTCACACCTCAATATTTTATATTATATCCTGGTTTAACAAAATGGCATTTTTTAAAGCATAATACAATGTGTCTTGCTTTCTCACCAAACAACACAATCTCTTCAAGTCACTGGTAATTTATTCTTTTTAATTGCTATGTAATATTCCATGGTACAAATATACCATGATTTATTCATGTATAAATTTATGAATTTTATATATACATATATGTGTGTCTGTATATATATATATTCAGGATATTCAGGTAGTGTGTGCATATATATATTCAGGATATTCAAGTAGTAACATATTAAGTTAGATAAAAATTCATCTGCAAACAATTTGTCATAATTTAAATGTATCTTTGATCAATTACTTTCAGATATTTTTTGCTATTATTTGTTTGATAGTTTTCACTTGCTTTTTTTTTTTTTTTTTTTTTTTTTTTTTGAGATGGAGTCTCCCTGTCTCCCAGGCTGGAGTGCAATGGTGCGATCTCAGCTCACTGCAACCTCCACCTCCCAGGTTCAAGTGATTTTCCTGCCTCAGCCTCCTAAGTAGCTGGGATTACAGATGTGTGCCACCATGCCTGGCTATTTTTTTTTTATTTTTAGTAGAGATGGGGTTTCACCATGTTGGTCAGTCTGATCTCGAACTCCTGACCTCATGATCCGCCTGCCTTGGCCTCCCAAAGTGCTGAGATTACAGGTGTGAGCCATCGCGCACAGCCTGCTGTGTTTTTTAAACTATTACTCTTTAAGCTTTTTCTATTTCTGATTTTTGCTATTTTTCCAAAGCTCTGATAGTTTTTTTGTAGCTTATTTTGAATCATTATGTTACTTTTCTTCTGATCATGTTCTAAGTATTATGTTTCATTTTATCTCATCTTTAATAACACATTTTTCCCCATTATTTAAGAGATTGAATTTTACAAACTACTAGAAGCAAGTTCCTGTAAATGACGAAGAATCTAAAGGAACTCTCCCAGCTTTATGGATGGAGGACGCCCCACAATGAGAGACTGAGGCAAGAGTTTCATCAGTGGAGATTTGTTAAGCTAGAGCTTGAGGGGGTGCCCCCCCCAAAAAAAAAAATAACACGAGTCACAAACATCTGTGCTTGTGTTCTCTGAAGGGGTTGTCAGGAAGTTCAATGTTTATACATTTCTTTAAAGGGGGGAAGGCATATAGGAAGAGGCAGGTAGGTAGTGAGGCAAATGGTTACATTTTTGAGAGATTTTAATCAGTGCCCATTAAATGCACATTTTATATCAGATAAGGTGAACATTCTAAGAACAAGGGAGTAAAGGAAGAATCAACCATGCAGACATCTCAGGTTAGGTGGAGGAATGATTGATCCCTTGTATGTTCTGCACCTGGGAAGACAAACTTGTTATCGACATTGTCAGTGTGAAATCTAACGGACTTTAGTTTTAGGTGCTAGACTTGGATTGCAGATCTAAAGTTTTCACTGACATACACTTGTTTTATGGGAAGGTACACATTTTTGAAAGGTTTCCAGGCCAGCAGAGAACTAACCTGGGAACAGCTTGGACAGTGAAGCTTTTTGCCTTTCTATGGGGTCTGACAAATGTACAAATGCTTTGACACGAGGTTGTGAAGAACAGCTATTCATTTGGGAAAAGAATGGCAGTGTTGCATGACTCAGCCTCCAGGCTCTCCAGGCTTATCTTTCCCTTTGGCGTAATGAGTTTGGAGGATCTGAGATTTTTATTTTCCTTTAGAGTTGTAATCATCAAAATATGGCCTGATTACCCATTTCTCTGTCTCTCAGAGAAAATCCTGCTTTATGACAGATTGAGTCTTTTGCCTCTAAGCCTCTCCTAGATTTCTGTGGACCTTGGTTTTCAAGACAGAGTTCTATCTTTAGATATTTTTTCTCTTGCAGTAATCTGAATCTGTGACCCCTTGGTCTCAACATTCTTTTTCCCCTTTCTCCAGCATTTCTCAGTTTGCTTACTTCTTCAAACGGTGTTCTCTTACTTTAAGGCATGTTCTTCTGGATATTTCTTAGAGTTTCAAGTGGAATTTCATGAATTTTAGGGTCCGTTGGTGGTTTTTGTGTTTTCACCAGTGCCAACCATACAGATCTAAATGCTGAGATAATCCTGCTGATTGTATTTGGGCCACAACTACAGATGCAGGTTTTTTTTTCCTCGGTCACTTTGCATGTGCATTTATTGGCATATGAAAATGTAGATATATTAAAATACTATGCTTTCATTTTTTGTGTTCTCTGCTAGAATATAGACTATATATGGACAGATATTCTGTTTAGATTCACTGTTGTGTCCCCAGAGCTTCAGAGGAATGTCTGCTTCACAAAAGTTTAATTAATGAATCAGTAAATCCATGAATGGATATTAAAATTGTGTAAGTTCAAATTACCATGTGGGAAATAATTTAGATTAGAAAACAAAAGGGAATTTGAGGATTGCAGTTTGTGGTTTTTGTATGTCATAACCAAGTAAATGCAGCAGATAGAGAGGAAATGGGGAAAAAATACTAAGACAGCTTTGAGTTCACACCCATTCATTTATATGTGAGGCACAGAGAAAGCCCGAGTTTTTATTGAAGCCATTTTAAGAGAAACATGATCAATAACATTTATCAGATAGAATATGTTTTATACTCATTCCTCAAGGGATTACTGATGCATATTAAACTTATTTACACACACTCCTTAAAATGTCTCTCCTGCTCATTCTCTTGCTGTTTCTCTCTCCAATAAGTAACTACTATCATCTTGTACTTGTGCAATAGGCTTAGTCAATCCAGTTTTATCATGGTAGCTACAGTACTGTCTTTTGTAAAAACTTCAGGAAGTCTGATTCTGACATCCAGCTTTTCCAACATCTCAATAAAATTAAGCTGGTTGCAAAAAACATGGAAGATGTCTTGATAAATTCAAAGATGAAGACAAAGCAGTCATCTCTAGAAGAGTCTTTTCAGGCTAGCATCTGTGCTTTAATACTTATTCTTTGATTATATTATTTTTGGAACAGTAAGCAATTAATTTGGCCACTTCCCTTTTAAGAGAGGAAGGGGAAAAGGAGAAATCAGCAAAGGTGACTGAATAGGAGCAGCTGGTGAGACAAGACAATCTAAGAGCTAAGTGAAATCAGTTGATCCAGGAGGAGAGCGTGTGGTTAAAGCAAGAATAAGAACAATAAATGATCTTGGATTTAGCTACATAGAAAGCCTTGGTATCCTTGATGAATACAGTTTTGCTAAAGTGGTGAGAATGAAAGTCAAGGTGACAAGAACAGAGTAACCAATGGATTTGGCCATACTATTTGGAGCTTCATCAAGTATAGCTCAGACATATTTTGTCAGGGATAGCACACATGTGGGGAACTAGTAATTTGAGCAGAGTTACTTTGCAAGAGACATTGGGCTTATTAATGTCTCATATACATTGAAATAATTTAAACAGAATACCTTTGGGAAAAAAAAGTATGTTTTCTTTACCTTTGACTTTTTCTACAAATGTTTTTATTTTGCCATACTGTGTTAAAATCTCATGAACACTTTGTTGCTATGTTGTGTATTGATAAGCTTGAGACCATACACTAATTTTCATCTTCAATCATTTTGCCTATGAAGGTATGGGCGTAAAGGACAGGGTAAAGGAATTTCATTTATTCTTTCATGGGAACATAAGCCTTTACCACAGGAACTTTGTTTGGGGTTTTGCTTTGGAACAGGACTCCTTAGATGAAGCCCGACAGAAGATTTTCGACACCCGGGAAGAGCACAGAAACAAATTGCTGGAAGCTGAGCGCCTAAAGCTGGAAGCTCTGGCTGCTCAGGAAGCCACAATGAAGCTGGAGACAGAAAAGAAGACCCCAGCTTCTCACACACAGAAAAAAAAGGAAAGAAAAAGTAACCAGGGGATGTCCAGTACTACCCTGCTTCTGGAGAGAAAAAAAATCTATTTGTAATGATCTATAACTGCCTGCTGATAAAACAAGATATTGGGCCAACTGAAAATAGAAATTCTTAGAAGTATTTTAATGCTAACTTGTTTTCCTCAGAAAGCTAGTATTTGAAGCCATTCGAGTTCAAAGTGCTCTAATTTCAATAAAATAGCTTCAAAATATTTAAAATGTAATAAAATATGTTTGACACTCTAAACTGCCTGCATTTTTAGTTAGAAGTGAAACAACTTCATAAATTAAGCAACAGGATTATCTTTGAAAATTTCAGCAATGAAAAAGTGGCTTTTGTTCTTAGAAGAAATTTAGTCTTAAACTTTAAAAGTTTAAAAATACTAATAACTATGCTTCAGAATCATGCTTTTCTTCTTGAGACTGAGTCTCACTCTGTTGCCCAGGCTGGAGTGCAGTGGTATAATCTCAGCTCACTGCAACCTCCACCTCCTGGACTGAAGCCATCCCTCCTAATTTTTTTTTCTTTTGAGATGGAGTTTCACTCTTGTTGTTGGGGTGATCAGACCCAACACCAGGTCGTGGGGGGTGACAGAGTCTGGCAGAGTCAAAGGATTGAGAAAAAGACAGCTTGAGAGAGAAAGCTGGGACGGAGTGAGCCACTAGTGAGCATGGAGGCCGCGAAGGCCTTGTGCTGTGGGAGCCCACGCTATTTATTGGTAATCCAACAAAGAAACAGGTGGTGAGAATGTGGAGGTCAAAAGGGCAGGCGCATGATCTACAGCTGTGAGGGCTTAGCATTTATATGGAACATGTTCTGCTACTTGAGATAATGGGAACAGCAGCCTAGGAGGGCTAGAAGCAAGGAGCCAGCAAGTCTAGACACATTCCACAGGACATTATGTCAGACACACAAGCCCTGCCTCAGTTTTTGTCCCAACACTCAGCTTTTTCCTAACACTTGTTGCCTAGGCTAGAGTGCAATGGCACAATCTCATCTCACTGCAACCTCTGCCTCCTGAGTTCAAGTGATTCTCTTGCCTCAGCCTCCTGATTAGCTGAGATTAGTGGTGCAGCCACCACGCCCGGCTAATTTTGTATTTTTAGTAGAGACTGGGGTTTCACCGGGTCGACCAGGCTGGTCTTGAACTCCTGACCTCAGGTGATGCACCTACCTCGGCCTCCTAAAATGCTGGGATTACAGGCTGGAGCCATGGCACCCGGCCAATTTCTGTATTGTTTTGTAGAGACAGGGTTTCGCCATGTCTCCCAGGCTGTTCTCAAACTGCTGAGTTCAAGAGATCCACCCATGCCGGCTTGCTTCCCAAAATGCTGGAATTACAGGCATAAACCACCACGCCCAGCTTAAAAATAATACTCCCATAAATGGTCAACTAATTTTTGACAAGGATGCCAAAAATACACATGATGAAAGAAAATCTTTTCAAAAACGATGTTGGGAAAACTAAATATCCACATGCAAAAGAATAAAATAGGACCATTGCCCTATGCTATATAAAAAAATTAAATAGATTAAAGATTTAAATGTAACATTGGAACTCATAAAACGCTTAGAAGATTGCATACAGAAAAATCTCCTTGACATTGGTCTTGGCAATTTCTTTTGGAGATGACACCAAAAGCACAGGCAACAAAAGCAAACATAAACAAGTAGGACTACAGAAAAATAAAAAGCTACTGCACAACAAAGGAAACAACAAAATGAAAAGACAATCTATAGAATGGGAGAAAATACTTGTAAACGGTATTTCTGATAAGGGGCTAATATTTAAAATATATTAAAAAACTCATATAACTCAATAGCAAAAAAAGCAAATAACCTGGTTTTAAAAATGGGCAAAGGACTTGAATAAACACCTATCCAAAGAAGACACAGGAGTGACCAACAGGTATATACAAAGGTACTCAGCATCATTAATCATTAGAGAAATGCAAATCAAAACAATGAGGTATCACCTCACACCTGTTAAGATGGCTTTTATCATAAAGACAAGAGATAAGTGTTGGGGAGGGTGTGGAGAAAGGGAACCCTGTACACACTTGGTGAGAATGTAAATTGGAACAGCCATTACAGAAAACAGTATGGAAGTTTCTCAGAAAGTTAAAACTAGAGCTACCATATGATCCAGAATCCCATTCCTGGGTATATATTAAAAGGAAATGAAATCAGTATGTCTATGAGAGGACTGCAACCCTCTGTTCATGGCAGCATTATTTACAGTGGTGATACGGAAACAGCCCAAGTGTCCATCAATGGATGAATTAATAAAGAAAATGTGGTACGTATATATATATAAATAATGGAATATAATTTAACCATAAAATAGAAGGAAATCCTGCCATTTGCAACAACATAGATGAACTTGTAGGCCTTATGCTAAGTGAAATATGCCAGAAACTGAAAGAAAAATAATGCATAATCTCACACACATGTGCAATTTTAAAACTTGAACTCATAGAAGTCTAGGACAGTGGTTACCGGAGACTTAGGGGTGAGAGAAATGGGGAGATGTTGGTCAAAGAGTACAAACATTTAGTAATAAGCTGACAAATTCTGTGTATCTCAGGTACAGAATGGATGGTGCCATCAGAATCAGTAGTAGTAATTAAATTGATTATATTAATCATTATTCAGTGTATACATATATCAAACCATCATGTGGTATACTTTGAAAATATACAATGTTTATGTTTCTAAAAATTTTTTAAAGTTTACATTAAAGTTAATATTTTATACATCTGCCCACTTGTATATGTAATGTTACTTAATTTAATAAATGCAAATGTGCATTTTTACATTATCCTTTGCCTACTCTTAGCTTCACAACCTTATGATCCCCAGCTCCCAAAATACATACATAGAAACAATCTATTTTGAATGTTTCCATATTTTTCATTCATCTCATATGCTCACACCTCAATAATTTATATTATATCCTGGTTTGTTTTACAAAATGGCCTTTTTTAAAGCATAATACAATGTGTCTTGCTTTTTCTCACCAAACAACACAGAATCTCTTCAAGTCACTGGTAATTTATTGTTCTTAATTGCTATGTAATATTCCATGGTACAAATATACCATAATTTATTCATGTATAAATTTATGAATTTTATATATACATATGTGTGAGTGTATATATATACATTCAAGATATTCAGGTAGTGTGTGTATATATATATTCAGGATATTCAAGTAGTAACATTAATATTATATATTCTCCTTAAGTTAGATAAAAATTCATCTGCAAACAATTTGTCATTACAATTTAAATGATGTATCTTTGATCAATTACTTTCTTTCAGATATTTTTTGCTATTATTTGATAGTTTTCACTCGCTTTCTTCTTTACTTTTCTTGCTGTGTTTTTTTTTTTTTTTTTTTGAGATGGAGTCTCCCTCTGTCTCCCAGGCTGGCATGCAATGGTGGGATCTCAGCTCACTGCAACCTCCACCTCCCAGGTTCAAGTGATTTTCCTGCCTCAGCCTCTTAAGTAGCTGGGATTACAGGTGTGCACCACCACGCCTGGCTAATTTTTTTTTTATTTTCAGTAGAGACGGGGTTTCACCATGTTGGTCAGGCTGATCTTGAACTCCTGGCCTCATGATCCACCTGCCTTGGCCTCCGAAAGTGCTGGGATTACAGGTGTGAGCCACAGCGCCCAGACTGCTGTGTTTTTTAAACCATTACTCTTTCAGCTTTTTCTATTTCTGATTTTTGCTATTTTTCCAAAGCTCTGATAGTTTTTTTGTAGCTTATTTTGAATCATTAGGTTACATTTTTCTTCTGATCAAAGCACACTTCTCTGGGATGTTTTCATTTTCTGTCTAAGTATTATTTGTTTCATTTTATCTCATTATCTTTAATAACAGATTTTTCCCCATTATTTAAGAGATTGAATTTTACAAACTATTAGAAGCAAGTTCCTGTAAATGACGAAGAATCTAAAGGAACTCTCCCAGCTTTATGGATGGAGGACGCCCCACAATGAGAGACTGAGGCAAGAGTTTCATCAGTGGAGATTTGTTAAGCTAGAGCTTGAGGGGGTGCCCCCCCCCAAAAAAACAAACAAAAGCACGAGTCACAGAAACATCTGTGCTTGTGTTCTCTGAAGGGGTTGTCAGGAAGTTCAATGTTTATACATTTCTTTAAAGGGGGGAAGGCATATAGGAAGAGGCAGGTAGGTAGTGAGGCAAATGGTTACATTTTTGTGAGATTTTAATCAGTGCCCATTAAATGCACATTTTATATCAGATAAGGTGAACATTCCAAGAACAAGGGAGTAAAGGAAGAATCAACCATGCAGACATCTCAGGTTAGGTGGAGGAATGATTGATCCCTTGTATGTTCTGCACCTGGGAAGACAAACTTGTTATCGACATTGTCAGTGTGAAATCTAACGGACTTTAGTTTTAGGTGCTGGACTTGGATTGCAGATCTAAAGTTTTCATTGACATACACTTGTTTTATGGGAAGGTACACATTTTTGAAAGGTTTCCAGGCCAGCAGAGAACTAACCTGGGAACAGCTTGGACAGTGAAGCTTTTTGCCTTTCTATGGGGTCTGACAAGTGTACAAATGCTTTGACACGAGGTTGTGAAGAACAGCTATTCATTTGGGAAAAGAATGGCAGTGTTGCATGACTCAGCCTCCAGGCTCTCCAGGCTTATCTTTCCCTTTGGCATAACGAGTTTGGGGGATCTGAGATTTTTATTTTCCTTTAGAGTTGTAATCATCAAAATATGGCCTGATTGCCCATTTCTCTGTCTCTCAGAGAAAATCCTGCTTTATGACAGATTGAGTTTTTGCTTCTAAGTCTCTGTTTCCTAGATTTCTGTGGACCTTGGTTTTCAAGACAGAATTCTATGTTTAGATATTTTTTCTCTTGCAGTAATCTGAATCCGAGACCCGTTGGTCTCAACATTCTTTGTCCCCTTTCTCCAGCATTTCTGTTTGCTTACTTCTTCAAACAGTGTTCTCTTACTTTAAGGCATGTTCTTCTGGATATTTCTTAGAGTTTCAAGTGGAATTTCTTGGATTTTCGGGTCCATTGGTGGTTTTTTGTGTTTTCACCAGTGCCAACCATACAGATCTAAAATGCTGAGATAATCCTGCTGATTGTCTGTATTTGGGCCACAACTACAGATGCAGGATTTTTTTTTCCTCAGTCACTTTGCATGTGCATTTATTTATTGGCATATGATAATGTAGATATTATAAATACTATGCTTTCATTTTTTATGTTCTCTGCTAGAGTACAGACTATATATGGACAGATATTCTGTTTAGATTCACTGTTGTGTCCCCAGAGCTTCAGAGGAAGGTCTGCTTTGCACAAAGTTTAATTAATGAATCAGTAAATCCATGAATGGATATTAAAATTGTGTAAGTTCAATTTACCATGTGGGAAATACTTTAGATTAGATTAGAAAACAAAAGGGAATTTGAGGATTGCAGTTTGTGGTTTTTGTGTGTAATAACCAAGTAAATGCAGCAGATAGAGAGGAAATGGGGAAAAAATAGACAGCTTTGAGTTCACACCCATTTATGTGTGAGGCACAGAGAGCCCGAGTTTTGATTGAAGCCATTTTAAGAGAAACATGATCAATAACATTTCTTATCAGATAGGAGAATGAATGTTTTATACTCATTCCTCAAGGGATTACTGATGCATATTAAACTTATTTACACACTCCTTAAAATCTCTGTCCTGCTCATTCTCTTGCTCTCTTTAATATGTCACTACTATCATCTTGTACTTCTGCAATTGGCTTAGTCAATCCAGTTTTATTATGGTAGCTACAGTACTATCTTTTGTAAAAACTTCAGGAAGTCCGATTCTGACATCCAGCTTTTCCCAACATCTCAATAAGATTAAGCCGGGTGCAAAACACATGGAAGATGTCTTGATAAATTCAAGGACGAAGACAAAGCAGTCATTTCTAGAAGTCTTTTCAGGCTAGCATCTGTGCTTTAATATACTTATTCTTTGATTATATTATTTTTGAAACAGTAAGCAATTAATTTGGCCACTTCCCTTTTAAGAGATGAAGGGGAAAAAGAGAAATCAGCAAAGGTGACTGAATAGGAGCAGCTGGTGAGAGAAGACAATCTAAGAGCTAAGTGAAATCAGTTGATCCAGGAGGAGAGCGTGTGGTTAAAGCAAGAATAAGAACAGTAAATGATCTTGGATTTAGCTACATAGAAGGCTTTGGTATCCTTGAATAGTTTTGCTGAAGTGGTGAGAATGAAAGTCAAGCTGACAACAACAAAGTAACCAACGGATTTGGCCATACTATTTGGAGCTTCGTCATCAAGTATAGCTCAGCTATATTTTGTCAGGGATAGCACACATGTGGGGAACTAGTAATTTCTTGAGCAGAGTTACTTTGCAAGAGACATTGGGCTTATTAATATCTCATATAGGTTATATTTGAAATAATTTAAACAGAATACCTTTGGGGAAAAAATGTATGTTTTCATTACCTTTGACTATTTTTTCTACAAATGTTTTTATTTTGCCATACTGTGTTAAAATCTCAGGAACCCTTTGTTGCTCTGTTTTGTCTATTGATAAGCTTTTGAGACCATACACTAATCTTCATTTTGCCTATGAATGTATGGGCATAAAGGACAGGATAAAGGAATTTCATTTTTTCTTTCTGGGAACATAAGCCTTTACCAGTGGAACTTTGTTTGGGGTTTTGCTTTGGAACAGGACTCCTTAGATGAAGCCCGACAGAAAATTTTCGACATCCGGGAAGAGTACAGAAACAAATTGCTGGAAGCTGAGCGCCTAAAGCTGGAAGCTCTGGCTGCTCAGGAAGCTGCTGTGAAGCTGGAGACAGAAAAGACCGTGGCTCCCGACACACAGAAAAGAAAGAAAGGAAAGAAAAAGTGACCAGGGGATGTCCAATACTACCCTGCTTCTGGAGAGAAACAAATCTATTTGTAATGATCTATAACTACCTGCTGATAAGACATTGGGCCAACTGAAAATAGAAATTGTTCTTTCTTAGAAATATTTTAATGCTAACTTGTTTTCCTCTGAAACCTAGTATTTGAAACCATTCGAGTTAAAATGCTCTAATTTCAATAAAATAGCTTCCAAATATTTAAAATGTAATACATTTGACACTCTAAACTGCCTGCATTTTTAATTAGAAGTGAAACAAGTCCATAAATTAAGCAACAGGATTATCTTTGAAAATTTCAGCAATGAGAAAAGGGGCTTTTGTTCTTAGAAGAAATTTAGTCTTAAACTTTAAGAGTTTAAAAATACTAATAACTATGCTTTAGAATTATGTTTTTCTTTTTTTTTTTTTTTGAGACTGAGTCTCACTCTGTTGCCCAGGCTGGAGTGCAGTGGTATAATCTCAGCTCACTGCAACCTCCACCTCCTGGACCGAAGCTATCCTCCTAATTTTTTTTTCTTTTGAGATGGAGTTTCACTCTTGTTGTTGGGGTGATCAGACCCAACACCAGGTCGTGGGGGTGACAGAGTCTGGCAGAGTCAAAGGATTGAGAAAAAGACAGTTTGAGAGAGAAAGCTGGGACGGAGTGAGCCACTAGTGAGCATGGAGGCCGCGAAGGCCTTCCGCTGTGGGAGCCCACGCTATTTATTGGTAATCCAACAAAGAAACAGGTGGTGAGAATGTGGAGGTCAAAAGGGCAGGCGCATGATCTACAGCTGTGAGGGCTTAGCATTTATATGGAACATGTTCTGCTACTTGAGATAATGGGAACAGCAGCCTAGGAGGGCTAGAAGCAAGGAGCCAGCAAGTCTAGACACATTCCACAGGACATTATGTCAGACACGCAAGCCCTGCCTCAGTTTTTGTCCCAACACTCAGCTTTTTCCTAACACTTGTTGCCTAGGCTAGAGTGCAATGGCACAATCTCATCTCACTGCAACCTCTCCCTCCTGAGTTCAAGTGATTCTCTTGCCTCAGCCTCCTGAGTAGCTGGGATTAGTGGTGCAGCCACCACGGCCAGCTAATTTTGTATTTTTAGTAGAGACTGGGGTTTCAGCAGGTCCACCAGGCTGGTCTTGAACTCCTGACCTCAGGTGATCCACCCACCTCGGCCTCCTAAAATGCTGGGATTACAGGCTGGAGCCATGGCACCCGGCCAATTTCTGTGTTGTTTTGTAGAGACAGGGTTTCGCCATGTCTCCCAGGCTGTTCTCAAACTGCTGAGTTCAAGAGATCCACCCATGCCGGCTTGCTTCCCAAAATGCTGGAATTACAGGCATAAACCACCACGCCCAGCTTAAAAATAATACTCCCATAAATGGTCAACTAATTTTTGACAAGGATGCCAAAAATACACATGATGAAAGAAAATCTTTTCAAAAACGATGTTGGGAAAACTAAATATCCACATGCAAAAGAATAAAATAGGACCATTGCCCTATGCTATATAAAAAAATTAAATAGATTAAAGATTTAAATGTAACATTGGAACTCATAAAACGCTTAGAAGATTGCATACAGAAAAATCTCCTTGACATTGGTCTTGGCAATTTCTTTTGGAGATGACACCAAAAGCACAGGCAACAAAAGCAAACATAAACAAGTAGGACTACAGAAAAATAAAAAGCTACTGCACAACAAAGGAAACGACAAAATGAAAAGACAATCTATAGAATGGGAGAAAATACTTGTAAACGGTATTTCTGATAAGGGGCTAATATTTAAAATATATTAAAAAACTCATATAACTCAATAGCAAAAAAAGCAAATAACCTGGTTTTAAAAATGGGCAAAGGACTTGAATAAACACCTATCCAAAGAAGATACAGGAGTGACCAACAGGTATATACAAAGGTACTCAGCATCATTAATCATTAGAGAAATGCAAATCAAAACAATGAGGTATCACCTCACACCTGTTAAGATGGCTTTTATCATAAAGACAAGAGATAAGTGTTGGGGAGGGTGTGGAGAAAGGGAACCCTGTACACACTTGGTGAGAATGTAAATTGGAACAGCCATTACAGAAAACAGTATGGAAGTTTCTCAGAAAGTTAAAACTAGAGCTACCATATGATCCAGAATCCCATTCCTGGGTATATATTAAAAGGAAATGAAATCAGTATGTCTATGAGAGGACTGCAACCCTCTGTTCATGGCAGCATTATTTACAGTGGTGATACGGAGACAGCCCAAGTGTCCATCAATGGATGAATTAATAAAGAAAATGTGGTACGTATATATATATAAATAATGGAATATAATTTAACCATAAAATAGAAGGAAATCCTGCCATTTGCAACAACATAGATGAACTTGTAGGCCTTATGCTAAGTGAAATATGCCAGAAACTGAAAGAAAAATAATGCATAATCTCACACACATGTGCAATTTTAAAACTTGAACTCATAGAAGTCTAGGACAGTGGTTACCAGAGACTTAGGGGTGAGAGAAATGGGGAGATGTTGGTCAAAGAGTACAAACATTTAGTAATAAGCTGACAAATTCTGTGTATCTCAGGTACAGAATGGATGGTGCCATCAGAATCAGTAGTAGTAATTAAATTGATTATATTAATCATTATTCAGTGTATACATATATCAAACCATCATGTGGTATACTTTGAAAATATACAATGTTTATGTTTCTAAAAATTTTTTAAAGTTTACAAGAAAAAGTTAATATTTTATCCATCTGCCCACTTGTATATGTAATGTTACTTAATTTAATAAATGCAAATGTGCATTTTTACATTATCCTTTGCCTACTCTTAGCTTCACAACCTTATGATCCCCAGCTCCCAAAATACATACATAGAAACAACCTATTTTGAATGTTTCCATATTTTTCATTCATCTCATATGCTCACACCTCAATAATTTATATTGTATCCTGGTTTGTTTTACAAAATGGCCTTTTTTAAAGCATAATACAATGTGTCTTGCTTTTTCTCACCAAACAACACAGAATCTCTTCAAGTCACTGGTAATTTATTGTTCTTAATTGCTATGTAATATTCCATGGTACAAATATACCATAATTTATTCATGTATAAATTTATGAATTTTATATATACATATGTGTGAGTGTATATATATACATTCAGGATATTCAGGTAGTGTGTGTATATATATATTCAGGATATTCAAGTAGTAACATTAATATTATATATTCTCCTTAAGTTAGATAAAAATTCATCTGCAAACAATTTGTCATTACAATTTAAATGATGTATCTTTGATCAATTACTTTCTTTCAGATATTTTTTGCTATTATTTGATAGTTTTCACTCGCTTTCTTCTTTACTTTTCTTGCTGTGCTTTTTCTTTTTTTTTTTTTGAGATGGAGTCTCCCTCTGTCTCCCAGGCTGGCGTTCAATGGTGGGATCTCAGCTCACTGCAACCTCCACCTCCCAGGTTCAAGTGATTTTCCTCCCTCAGCCTCCTAAGTAGCTGGGATTACAGGTGTGCGCCACCACGCCTGGCTAATTTTTTTTTATTTTTGGTAGAGACGGGGTTTCACCTTGTTCGTCAGGCTGATCTCGAACTCCTGACCTCATGATCCGCCTGCCTTGGGCTCCCAAAGTGCTGGGATTACAGGTGTGAGCCACAGTGCCCAGCCTGCTGTGTTTTTTAAACCATTACTCTTTCAGCTTTTTCTATTTCTGATTTTTGCTATTTTTCCAAAGCTCTGATAGTTTTTTTGTAGCTTATTTTGAATCATTAGGTTACATTTTTCTTCTGATCAAAGCACACTTCTCTGGGATGTTTTCATTTTCTGTCTAAGTATTATTTGTTTCATTTTATCTCATTATCTTTAATAACAGATTTTTCCCATTTAAGAGATTGAATTTTACAAGCTATTAGAAGCAGGTTCCTGTAAATGACGAAGAATCTAAAGGAACTCTCCCAGCTTTATGGACGGAGGACGCCCCACAATGAGAGACTGAAGCAAGAGTTTCATCAGTGGAGATTTGTTAAGCTAGAGCTTGAGGGGGTGCCCCCCCAAAAAAAACAAACAAAAGCACGAGTCACAGAAACATCTGTGCTTGTGTTCTCTGAAGGGGTTGTCAGGAAGTTTAATGTTTATACATTTCTTTAAAAGGGGGAAGGCATATAGGAAGAGGCAGGTAGGTAGTGAGGCAAATGGTTACATTTTTGTGAGATTTTAATCAGTGCCCATTAAATGCACATTTTATATCAGATAAGGTGAACATTCCAAGAACAAGGGAGTAAAGGAAGAATCAACCATGCAGACATCTCAGGTTAGGTGGAGGAATGATTGATCCCTTGTATGTTCTGCACCTGGGAAGACAAACTTGTTATCGACATTGTCAGTGTGAAATCTAACGGACTTTAGTTTTAGGTGCTGGTCTTGGATTGCAGATCTAAAGTTTTCATTGACATGCCCTTGTTTTATGGGAAGGTACACATTTTTGAAAGGTTTCCAGGCCAGCAAAGAACTTACCTGGGAACAGCTTGGACAGTGAAGCTTTTTGCCTTTCTATGGGGTCTGACAAATGTACAAATGCTTTGACAGGAGCTTGTGAAGAACAGCTATTCATTTGGGAAAAGAATGGCAGTGTTGCATGACTCAGCCTCCAGGCTCTCCAGGCTTATCTTTCTCTTTGGCGTAACGAGTTTGGGGGATCTGAGATTTTTATTTTCCTTTAGAGTTGTAATCATCAAAATATGGCCTGATTACCCATTTCTCTGTCTCAGAGATAATCCTGCTTTATGACAGATTCTGAATTTTTTACCTCTAAGCTCCTGTTTCCTAGATTTCTGTGGAACTTGGTTTTCAAGACAGAGTTCTGTATTTAGGTGTTTTTTCTCTTGCAGTAATCTGAATCCGTGACCCCTTGGTCTCAACATTCTTTCTCCCCTTTCTCCAGCATTTCTCAGTTTGCTTACTTCTTCAAACAGTGTTCTCTTACTTTAAGGCATGTTCTTCTGGATATTTCTTAGAGTTTCAAGTGGAATTTCATGGATTTTAGGGTTCGTTGGTAGTTTTATGTGTTCTCACCAGTGCCAACCATACAGATCTGAATGCTGAGATAATCCTGCTGATTGTCTGTATTTGGGCCACAACTACAGATGCAGGATTTTTTTTTCTCGGTCACTTTGCAAGCCAGGGACCCCTAGCCAGTGATTCCCTACCTGGGCCGCTCTCGGGGATGCTACTGTGCCCCAGCTCACCTGTGTTATAGCTTGTGCTTATGTTCTGTGGTTCCCAAAATCTTGTACTGCGCCCAAGAAGAATGAAGATGCACTGTACATTGAAGGGTGAGGAGGGTGGAAAAGAATTTTGTTGAACGATGAAACAGCTTTTAGCGGAGAGGGGATATAGGGGTGGTTCCCCTATCTGAGGGCAGGAAAATCCCTCCCCTGTTGCTGGCTCTGGGGCCTCTTATGGACTCAGAATGGGGAGTGGGTACTGATTGATTTGTGAATATGCAAAAAAGGTTAAAGCGAAGACATCACTCAAAGGTGGGCATGACAGTGTAGAAAACCAATTAGGAAAGGGTAGGTATATGTAAAATAGGTGAAGGGTGGGGCCCAGTCAGAGGAAACCATGCTGACGGGTGGACAAATTCTCAGTCCGGTTTGAGGATTTAACCTGCAGCTTGGCTTTCAGGCTTTAAGCTGTCTTTGGCTTCAAGGTGGGGTTTCACCAGGCGCCCGCCCCTATCTGCCTAGGCATTTGGCTGCCTCCTGCCACTCTCAATACCACTCTTGTTCATGGGAATTTCTTGTCATCTAATTTTGCTAGCAATTTATCTGAGTTTCGTTTTTTCTTGGGTGTGTATGTGTACTTGCTTTGACATCACAATTGTATTTATAGTTTTCAGGAGTAGTTTTGGGGAAAAGCAAAAATATGACACATCATTATCCTGCCACTAGAAGTGTGTTACTTATTTATAATTTTATTTGCTTATAATCAGACTACATGATCCCTAGAATCTTTACTTCTAAAAAATTTATGAAGACTTTCTACGTAACTAAGTAGAGGTTTAAATTACATAAATGTGTAGGATGATCGTAAACTTTGCATATATATGTAAAAAGAATTGCTTGAAAAGAATGCAAATTTTAATTTTAGAAAAGCCTCATTTCCAAAATTTAACCCTCTATGTAGTTTTATGGAAAATTATATATAATGTTTTTCAAGTTTTAGTCAAATCTATTCATTATTTAATTACTCTCTTTTTTTAGTTTTAATCCACTTCATTTGTCTAGTTCTCAGAAGTATGTTGTAGAATTCAACAATATTTTTTCTTATTTTTTTGTATTCGAATAATCTTTATGCTTTCAGCTGTGCTATCATTTAAAAATATATTAAGCTAAAAGTAACAAAAAGGTCAGTTACAGCCAGGTGTCTCATGCCTGTAATCCTAGCACTTTGGGAGGCCGAGGTGGGCGGTCAGGAGTTCGAGACCAGCCTGACCAACATGAAGAAACCCCGTCTCTACTAAAAATACAAAATTAGCTGGGCGTGTGTGGCACATGCCTGTAATCCAGCTACTCAGGAGGCTGAGGCAGAATTGCTTGAACCTAGGAGGCAGAGGTTGTGGTGAGCCGAGATCATGCCATTGCACTCCAGCCTGGGCAAAAAAAAAAAAAAGTCACTTACCTTTGCTCAATTAAATAGGAGGATATTTATCTAACTTAATAAAAAGTTAGCATCTCAAAATCTAGAGCAAATATCTCTGTGGTAATATTGCCTTTCCTTCATCATCACAAAATGACTATTGTAGCTCCAGCAGAGACATGTAGAAGAATATTCATGGCAGCACAATTTATAATAGTCCAAAATTGGGGAAAACTTAAATTTCCATTCATAGTAAAATGAGCACATCAACAAATCATGGTGTTTTTATATGATTAAATACTATGCAATAATCAGAATAAAGGAACCACTGCTATGCTCCATACCATGGATGATTTTAATAAATATTTTATGCATTTAGATTTCAACACCTAGGAAAGCTGATCTGTGGTGTTAAATAGGCCGGGCGCGGTGGCTCACGCTTGTAATCCCAGCACTTTGGGAGGCCGAGGGGGGCGGATCACGAGGTCAGGAGATTGAGACTGCGGTGAAACCTCGTCTCTACTAAAAAATACAAAAAAATTAGCCGGGCGTGGTGGCGGGCGCCTGTAGTCCCAGCTACTCGGAGAGGCTGAGGCGGGAGAATGGCATGAACCCGGGAGGCGGAGCTTGCAGTGAGCCAAGATTGTGCCACTGCACTCCAGCCTGGGCAACAGAGCGAGACTCCATCTCAAGAAAAAAAAAAAAAAAAAGTCATAATAATGGTTAAATTTAAGGAGTAAATGGTATCAGGAATTGTCATTACAGGCCATTCTAGATGCTGATAATCTCAATATTGATATGAAGGACTGTAACACAGGTAGTTTACTTTGTAAAAAAAAAAAAAAAATTTTTTTTATTTTTTTAGATGAAATCTCACTCTGTCTCACAGGCTGGAGTACAATGGCATGATCTCGGGTCACTGCAACCTCCATCTCCCAGGTTCAAGTGATTCTCATGCCTCAGCCTCCCCCCGAGTAGCTGAAATTACAGGTGCCTACCACCACACCCAGCTAATTTTTGTATTTTTAGTAGAGACAAGGTTTCACCATGTTAGCCAGGCTGGTCTCGAATTCCTGACCTCAAGTGATCTGCCCACCTTGGCCTCCCAAAGTGCTGGGATTACAGGTGTGAGCGCCTGGCCTTCTTTGTAAATATTTATGGAGCAGTAAATTTAAAATTTATTTACATATCTGTGTTTATGTATCTTTCAATAAAAAGTTTACATGATAAAATGATCAATGGAAAAGTTGAAACAAAATATTACTGGATTTAATAACTCAATAATTAAGTTTAATAGCAGATTATAGTAGTTTAGGAGACAATTATGAAGCTGTAAAGTCATCAAAAAGTAGTTAACTGACAAAACACATCAATCTATATGTTAAACATAAGATTAAATTTAAATGTTAGTGGAATAATATTCTAATTAAATACTTAATATTTAATTAACTAACATTTAATTAGAGACACAGGATTGAGAGATGAGTGCAGGTTGGGGAGTACTTCGTAGTGGGAGAATGAAGCTCAGAGAGATCTTGTGGCTTCAGTTCAGTATGTTAAGGTGCCATATTATGGGGTATCATTTTCTGACCCCCAACAATGCAATGATTTTATTTCTGAAATATTCAATGAACATTAAAATTGTACAAAAAAATACTTTGACTTTATATGTCTCACAGAATTAGATTCTTTGATTACTAACTTGCTTTTCAACTATATGAATGGTGGACCATTCAAATCAAATAGAAGGTAAAACAATTCTCTGTTCCATGTGACTCAAAATGCATTTTGAAGACAGTTTTAACACCCCTGTGATTTCATCCCTGACCAAATCAATCAGCAGTTCCCATTCCTTAGCCCCCCAAACGCCAAATTATCCTTAAAAACCCTAATCTCCAAATTCATGGGGAGGCAGATTTGAGAGATATTGCCCATCCTCCCCACCCAGCGGCCCTGCAATTATTAAAATTCAAAATGACAGGATGTCTAATATTCTTGGTCTTCGACCACTAAATAGCAGTTCTCTCTTATTATTGGGACAACCACAAATGTCCCCATGTGTTTCCTAAATATTTCCTAGAAGAGGCACTGTCTCCATGGAGAACATTATTCCCATGTAGAAGAATAGTAGAATGCTGAGAAGCTGAGATAGTAATGTCTATGGATCACAGTTAATAAATGACTATTGGAATACATTGCCAATATACACATGTGCAATCATATTGAGTAAACCAGGGTATGTCTATAAAGCATGTACAGTCCCTACAATCCATAGGCCATTGTCTTTGGCAAAATATCTCACCCCCCCCATTCGGTTTCTTTCTCTTTAGTCTCCTACCATCTACCTCTTTTCAGCCCTTCAAGTACTTCAAGATCAAGCTGTCCCTTCTCTGGGCTGGTATAAGGGCAGAGAAAACAGTGTTCTTGTTCTGCAGACATAGGCCTGCCTTTGAGATGATAGAAATAATCCCTGAGACACAATTCTGGTGATAATGAAGCACCATTATATGGAGTAATTTAACTCCTCATTGCATCCAACAACTGCACTAAAAAATAGATTGTAGCTTCCCCTTTTCCACAATCAAAGTGCCCACTAAAGTGTTTTTGGAAATGTAACTGTCTTCATTTAAATGAATCTAAAAACTGCTGATAGCTTTAATAAACTTTTAACTGACTTCTAGACACCAAGTTTTCAAACAAAACATTGAATTCTAGTCCTAGAGCCTCTCATATTTAGTTTGTTTTCACACAAAAAAATATGTGTGTAAACTCTGATCTGTTAACTGATATTTATCTTGTGTTTCTGTCTCATTCAAAACAAACCCTTGCATTCATTGCCCCTTGAAAAACAGGGAAATAAAGGGAGAATTGGCTATGTATGTATGTATGTGTATATATATATATATATATATATATACACACACATACACATACACACACACACACATATGTATATGATAGAACTTTTCTCAGAGAAACAAAACACATGTTATGGCCCAGTGAGGTTCTTCTTGCCCACTGCATGGAAAACACCAATACACTGAGACAGTAGATGTTGCAGCAAAGAAAGAATTTTAATATTTTAATAATTGCAGGGCCGCTGAGTGGGGAGGATGGGCAACATCTCTCAAATCTGCCTCCCCATGAATTTGGAGGTGAGGGTTTTTAAGGATGATTTGGTGTGTGGGGGGTGCTAAGGAATGGGAACTGCTGATTGATTTGGTCAGGGATGAAATCACAGGAGTGTCAAAACTGTCTTCATGTCCTGAGTGACTTCATGGGTGGGAGTCACAGAACCAGCTGAATCAGTTCTTTGGTATGGGTCATGGGTCTGGGTGGCATCAGTTGGTCTACCAGAGTGCAAAGTCTGAAAAATATTTGAAAGACCAGCCTCAAGTTTCACAAGTTACCTGTAAGAGCAATTGGTGAAGTTATAAAATTTGTGAGCATTGGGTACAAGAATCCTGAGCAGTAAGCAATTATAAAAAAGCAAGCTAGGGAGCAATGACCAGCTATTGTTTATGCCTATATCTTAGCAGAATTCAAGCCCCCAACATAATTGTAACCTTGTGGTCTTTCATTAGTCTGATATAGTCACTTTCAGTCCCCAAATAAGGAGGCGGGTAGTTTTGGGACGGGAACTATTATCATCCTTGCTTTGAACTATAAGCTGAATTCTTCCCATAGTTGGCTTGGCCTACATACAGGAATGAGAAAAGGCAGGTAGCTTGAGGTTAGAAGCAAGGTAGAGTCAGTTGTGTTAGACTTCTCTTACTGTTATAATTTTGCAAAGGCAGTTTCACACGCGTCTTGCCAGCTCCATCCCCTGGCTTGGGCCCTGCCCTGGGTGGGTTTATTTATACCAGGTTAATAAAAGCTTTCAGTAACCTTTATAGAATATCTCTGAAAGTAACATTATGAAGAAACTTTGTTCAAATTGTCATAAAGTGTTTTGTCTAATCAATTATAAAACAGACTTTAGTCATTTTAATTTACATAAAATAGTTTCCAACCACAGATGTGTTTTTATGGAATAGCTTCATTACCTATTGAATGTGCTTAGAACTTTAAGCTAAACATCCTTGTTTTTTACTTTTTTGGACAGGCACAGATGGCAGCATTACCACATGTATGATTTATTTTTGAAGTGAACTTATATAACAAACAACCCTACTATGCATATGTATATTTTCATAACTTTAAACAATTCTAAATTCAAATAAACCAAGCATTTTTAATTTATTTTGCTAATTATGAAAATTCACTTATCTAATCTGTAAATACCTTTTCCATCTGGTATATAACATAATGATACTCTTTATTGTCACTGTTAATCACGCTGTTCATTTCAGAATCATCAATTCAGATAGCATCTGGGCATCTTTCATTCCATTGTAGGTGACTGATATAGTCAGACAGATACAAAGAAACCTCATAAAAAGCTGTTTGACTTTGTGGAAACACTCTAAATAAATATGTCACATAATAAAGACTAATCAGTTAACATTTAAATGACTAAATAATTTAAGTCATGACTATGGCTCATTGGTGAAAACGGGCTAACTTTGTTAACATCACTATAACATTTTAAAGAGCTTGGAAAAACATGCTATTTTCACCAGAAAGTTTAAACTTGTGCAAATGTCCAAAACCATATTAGAAACAACCTGATCAATAACCATTACATTAATAATACAAAATGGTTGCTATGAATTTATTCTAAGGGAACTCTGAAGTATTTGTATATTTCTCTATGAATTTAGCTAATTTTTAGCTCAGTTACTTCTGGTGTAGCACGTGCCCAAAGTCTGCATGTTTTATAATATGATGTATGCAAAACAACCTTTGGAAAATAATATTAAAGCTTTTCTAAGAACCATCATTTCTTTAGCACATCATCTAAAGCCATTAAATTGTTGATATTAGATACCATGAAAATAGTTGTTAGAATAGTCAACTAGAATGTAAAGACTAATTTCCAATTTATGAATCATACAGATTCTTTATGTTTACTTTTCCTTTTTCATTTATCAACATTTAAGTCACCTCATTAGTTATTTCTGGTTCCATAAAGACAAAGATGAAGAAAACATGGGAAAATTCAAAGGGCTGAATTTGTAATTTGCAGATATGATACACACTTTCTTGAAAGAAGTTCACATTCCTAATGAGCTGCTCACAAGTCATTTGCAGATTTCAGTAGCCTTTAGTCTTCAGTACTCTGGGTGCCATAATATTGGCTGATAAGTTTTATTTTTTCAATTGTGTCATTATTATTTAACTAGATTGTCACACTAAAGACCATTTTTATAATACTTTGTATAAGATTTCACTTTAATGGGCTATAATCTCGAGTGTGAGAAAGAACTATATCATAATGTTAGGTTTTTTTTTGTTGTTGTTGTTGTTTTTGAGACGGAGTCTTGCTCTGCTGCCCAGGCATTAAGTTAACCTAAAAAGCTAGTTCAGGCCATGAGGGGATGTGGGGATCAGACATACCTCATTATACTCTCCTCCCATTGGAATTCAGGCACAGCTGACTAGCATTTACATTAAAACAGAGACGTTAAGACTTACAAAGTCAACTCTTTGTAGCAATAAGATGCCAACATGACAGATAGCAGGTCCTAAAAGAAATCAAAGTATTTTACCCCAAAATATATTTCTTTGGTATATTTTGAAATGGCCCTGCAAAGCTGCCTCTTGTGAGGAAAATCTAAATTCTGTAGTGAATCTTCTTCCCTTTCCAGGTCTTTTTCCAGAAAAGAATTAACTAAGAGTCTGTCACCTTTTTAAGTCTGATAAGAAACATTTGCAATCAATTCTCCCTGAAGCCCGCTACCTGGAGACTTCATCTACATAATAAAAGCCTCCATCTCCACAATTTCCTATCTTAACCCAGACACTCCCTTCTATTGATTACAGGTCTTAAGAGAAACACTTTCAACCAATGGCCAATCAGGAAATCTTCAAATTCACCCATGACCTGGAAGCCCATCAACCAGTCCCTCTTTGAGTCTTTCCACCTTCCCAGACTAAACCAACATACATCTTACATGTATTGATTGATGTCTTGTGTCTTTCTAAAACACATAAAACCAAGCTATAGCCCAACCTTGGGCACATGTTCTCAGGACCTCTTGAGTCTGTGTCATGGGCACATCTTAACTTTGGCAAAATAAACTTCTAAATTAATTGAGATCTGTCTCAGATATTTTTGGTTTACATATCTACAAAAGATATTATGAAATTTATTTCTCTGAAGGTCCTGAAATATAATGTAAATTCTTTGGTTTAAATTTGTCCTCCTTGAAAAGACTGAGTTGGTTATCTTGGGAATTTTGAATACTTTCCAGCCCTATGCTTCAAGATTTCATATTGTGAACAAAAATAGGATGATATTTAAATCCAAAATAATTTATCATGTCAGAGCTCTAGGCCAGCAGGTTTTAAGAAGGGAATATGAGCAAAGAGATGTTCTACAGTGAGCAGGTCTATGCAAACCTACCTCCAAGTCCAAGGCAGCTGAGAAGCTGAAGAAAGAGACTGACATATCCAGTTTCTCAGAAGAAAACATTTAATAAGGATTTACAAACAGAAACCATGTCTGTGTCTCAGATGGCAGCAAGACAAGATAGTGGATTCCTGCACCATTACCCACCCAATTCAGAGTTTATTTGCCATAGAGAAAGAATATGTGATTCAGAAGGGATATGTAGGAGAATTGATGTACAATAACATCAAGGTTGTTTTGATGTAAGGGCAGTACATTTAGGTAAGTACATACCCTTACACAAAGAATAATAGATGAACTGGAAATCTTAAAGGCCTTCCCAGAAATGTCATTAAACAGAAGGCAACATGACAGATTAGCAACCAAAATAGAGTTGCTTTGGCCTCCACAGGTGTTTAGCTGGGAAGTTTCAATTGAGAAGTAAAGGTGGAGACTCTCTCTTTCTGCAGTAGAACTGTCATGTGGGAGGTTAGAGAACTGAGGTGAGTAAAGATTCATTGGCTTGAATTAGTACACCACCCAAATGTTGCATTTGTGAACGTCAACATGAATTTTTGCTTGTTGTTTAGCAAACAAACCTTTTTATGTTTACAAAAGTGTTAAACAGATCCAAACACTATGGCAAGAAAAATAAGCGTGTTTCAATCCGGGAGAAAAATAGAGTGCTTACTCAAATACACAACTTCGCAGGCTTTGGTGTTCTTGTAAATCTGGTGGAATAATTAATTGAAAGGTGTTTTCTCTCCAGGCAGCTTTTGGTAGAACTCACCATCTATCTCAATGTACGCAAATGTTCTGTTCCACAAGTTAAAGACAGAACATGAAGAAAACTAAATGTGATTTACACTGCCAAGAGAATTTGGAAGTTCAGTATACTTATTTCAAACTGGAATTTAGCCCAGACTCTATTTTTGGTAAAGGAAAAAAAGAAAAAAAAATAAACACTTTAATAAAGTACAAGAACATTGGTTAATTGGGGATATAACACACATTTTCCAAGTAAAATTCCTGTTCAATCCTGCATAAAGGGTCAAGTGTGGCTCTTGATATACCAGTTCACCTTTTATATTTAAATAACAAGTTTCTTACCTTGATGAAAAAAGCCAAAGTCTAAAATATTTGAAAAGATTTATTATGAGTCAAATAAGAGTGACCATGGCCCATAGCCCAGCTTCAAGAGGTCTGGAGAACATGTGCCTCAACTGGTTGAGTTACAGAGGTGGTGGGTTTACAGTGGTAACAGAAGTTACACGTAAAGACCTAAGTCAGTTCATGAAAGGTATATATTGGTTCAGCTTGGAAAGTGGGTCATTGGGACATCTAAAGGGTGAAGGAGCTTACAAGTCATAGGTGGATTCAAAGATTTTCTGATTGGCAATTGGTCGAAAGAGTGAAGTTTTGCCTAAGAAGTTGAAGTAAGAGCAGAAAGAAATGCCTGAATTAAGATAAGGGAGTTGTGGAAGCCAGGGTTTTGTTATGTAGATGAAGCCTCAGGTAGTAGGCTTCAGAGAAAATCAATGGTAAATGTCTTTTCTTGGACCATAAAAGGTGTTAGATTCTCAGTTAAATCTCTCCTGGATTAGGAAAAGACCTAGAAAGGGAAGAAGATTCTCTACAATTTTCCTTACAAGAGATGACTTTGCAGAGCCATATCAAATTATGTAAAAGAAAATATATTTGGGGATAAAATACTTTGAATTGCTTCAGGATCTCCTATGTGTCCTGTGATGCTATATCAGTCAGGTCGGACTTTGGTATCTTATTGCTACAAACAGTCTACTTTATCAGTCTTATGATCTCTATTTTATTGTTAATGCTGGCCTGTTGTGCCTAAACTCCAAATGGAGAGGTTATAACAGGCATGTCCAACTGCCCCCCTTTCCTGTCATAGCCTGAATTAGTTTTTTCAGGTTTCTTTGGCATTCCTTTGGCCAAGGGGAGTCCATTCAATCAGTTGGGGGGCTTAGAATTTTATTTTTGGTTTACACTTATCTATTTGCTTTTCCAAAAATCTATTTGATAGACTGACTTCCAATCTGATTTTTTAGCCTCCCCACAAATCACAATTGTAAATTCTGGAAATGATGCAGCAGAAAACCAAAGTAGAACTCTGAAAAGTGGTAAGAAGGTGAGCTGATTTTAGACCTCATGGCTGGGGGAAAAGCACAGCAGCAGGGAGGCTTGCCTTCCCCCTGCCACCCACCCAACAGACAAATGCTACCCAGACCTATTGTTTTCTGACCAGCAAAATAGCAAAAGAAGGAAGCCAAGGTAGGTTTTGTTTTCTCCTGCTTAGAATATGAGTCCTTCTGACAACATCAGGTGAACAGACACCACTGGTAATGGTGGTCAATTGAGAGCCTTGCCATAAACAGGCAGCCAATGGAAACATTAACCTTCCCTGCCTATCCTGAGACTCCCTTTTTCCACTGAGAGGTACTGAGCAGGTCAACGGAGCTGGCAGAAGTTACCAAGCTATGGCTGGTGCCTGGTCAAGGAAGCTTATTTGTCCCCATGAACTCAAGATTCTTCTCCCACCTAGAGATACAGATACCAGGCAGGGAAACAAAGAACTCAGTTTATAGCAAGTAGCCCTATATAGGAAGTCTTTTTGTGCCTGCAGCAGGAAAGTCTGCTCCCCTGGCCAGAGATAATAGAGAAGGCAGAAGGCACTGGTAGGGGAATCCCACCATGCCCCATTCCCATTCAGAGACATCCAGCAGCTGGCCTAAATAAACCCTATTTTATCCCTTAGGGAGCACCAGTAGAAACCAACGTGAACTCCAGAAGCACTAGATAAACCAGGTGGATGAAAATAATACCACAAAGGCTCTGACAATCAAAATGCCATTATAACTACAACCTACAAAAATAAGCAAAGACCTGTATGCTAAAACTAAGCAGTGAGACAATCTTCTAAAATAAAAGATTAAAATAAGACTCAGTGTTTCCTGACAAAATAGGGGGGAAAGTCTAGAATGAAATTTAAAATAACCTTTCATAACAAGAACCAGAAAATCACAACTTGAATGAGAAAAGGAGTTGATATCAACACTGAGATAAATCAGATGTTGGAATTATCTCACAAAGATTTTATAGTAGTTATCATAAAAATGCTTCAGATATCAATTATAAATTCTCTTGAAACAAATTATAATTTGTTATTAAAAAGAGTTATTAAAATAGGAGTTATTAAAAAGAGACAAATGGAAATTATAGAACTAAAAATACAATAAAAGAAATAATCTGATGGAAGGGCTCATTGGTAGAGTGGAGATGACGAAGTATAGAATCAATGAATTTGAAGCAGAATAATCAAATTCACTCTTATAACAAGAACCATTGTGAACAATAGGAAGAAAACAGATTCCTTAATCAGGGACCTGTAAAATGATAACAAAAAAATCCATCATTCATGTCAGCAGAGTCCCAGAAGGAAAGGAGAAAAAATGGGGCTGAAAGAGTGTTTGAAGAAATAATGGCTGACACAAGACACAAGACACAAACCTACGGATCCAAGAAGCTGAGTGAATCCCAAACAGGATAAACTCAAAGAAACCTATGTCAAAATACCTAATTAAAGTTTTGAATAGTAAAAATAAGGAAAATGTCTCGAAACCAGCCAGAGAGAAATGATACATTATCTATATGGGAACACTCACTTAAAGGATAATAGATTTCTCATCTGAAACCACAGAAGCCAGGAAGAAAGTGGCACAATATTTTCAAATGCTGAAAGAAAAATAAATAAATAAATAAAACAACCGTCAACCCAGAATTCTGGTGAAACTATCCTTCATAAATGGAAGGAAAATAAAAACATTCTCACAAGAAGGAAAACTAAAAGCATTATCAGAGATATGGTGGTTAAAGGAAATTCTCAAAAAGAAAGAAAAGGATAAAAGAAGTAATCTTGCAGCATCAGGAAGGAAGAAGGAATAACAGAGCATTTTCCTCATGAGCTTTATAAACTTATTAAAATTAAAAATTAGCACAGCATCTTGTATCCAAGATGATAATATTTAAAGTTTGGAAAGGTAAAGGAACTCAAATGGAAGTGAGGCTTCTTTTTTTTTTTTTTTTTCTTTTTTTTGAGACGGAGTCTCGCTCTGTCACCCACGCTGGAGTGCAGTGGCGCGATCTCAGCTCACTGCAAGCTCCGCCTCCGGGTTCACGCCATTCTCCTGCCTCAGCCTCTCCGAGTAGCTGGCACTACAGGCGCCCGCCACCACGCCCGGCTAATTTTTTGTATTTTTAGTAGAGACGGGGTTTCACCGTGGTCTCGATCTCCTGACCTTGTGATCCGCCTGCCTCGGCCTCCCAAAGTGCTGGGATTACAAGCGTGAGCCACCGCGCCCGGCCGGAAGTGAGGCTTCTATACCTCACTCAAAGTGGTAAAATGTTGGTACCAGTAGACTGTTTTTATATATATATGTATATATATAAATATATGTTATATGTGTATATATAGAAATATGTTATATATGTATATATAAATATATGTTATATATGTGTACATATACTATATATAAATATATGTTATATATGTGTATATATACTATATATATATATACCTAGAGCAACCACAACAAATTATACAAAGATATACACTCAAAAACTCTAAAAATAAAATCAAGATAACATCTTAAAAATAGCTCTTCAAGTATCTCACAGGAAAGACAAAAGAAACAGAGAAACAAAACCAGAACAAACCAGTAGTAAGTAAATAATAAAATGGCAGACTTAAGTGCTTACGTATCAATAATTACTAAATGTAAATTATCTAATAGACCAATCAAAAAAAGATATATTGGCAAAGTAGATAGAAAAGCACAGTTCAACTGTAGTGATTACAAGAAACTTATTTTAAATTTAGCAACATGGGTAGAAAGGTAAAAGTGGGCAAAATCATGCAAATATTAGTATTTAAAAAGCATGAAAGGCTATATTAATATAGCAAAGAAACTAGAGACAAAGAGCGATATTACATAATAATAAAGGGATTAACCCACTAGGAAGACATAGCAAGCCTAAATGCATATGTACCAACTAACAGAGTTTCAACACATATCAAACAAAAATTGATAGAACTGAAAGGAGAAATAAGCACAAACATACTAGATTTCCATAGCCTCCCCCAGAAATTGATAGAACACCTAAGAAGAAAATTAGCAAGGACATAGGATATCTTAACAACACTATCAATAGGATCTAAGTGACACATACAGGTTGAGTACCCTTTATCCAAAATGCTTGGGACGAGATCTGTTTCAGATTTTGATATTTCTGGATTTTTTAAATACCTGCATTATACTTACTGATTGAGCATCGCTAATTAAAAGAATAAAAACTGAAATTTAAAATGTTTCAATGAGTATTTCTTTTGAGCATTATGTTGGTGCTCAAAAAGTTTTGGATTGCAGAGCATTTTGGATTTGGGATCTTAGATTAGAAATATAAAACCTATATAGAACACTGCACTGATCAACAGCAGAATACAAAATTTTTTTTGAGTGCCCATGAAAATTCACCAAGATAAATTATATTCTGGGTTATAAAATAAACCTTGACAAATTTAAAAAACTTGAAATTATAAGAGTGTTCTCTAACAATAATGGAGTCAAAGTATAAATCAGTAACAGAAAGAAAATCAGAAAAGTAAATATGTGAAAATTAAACACAGTTTAAAATAATTAAATAATGTATAGGTCAAAGCGGATATCTCCATTGAAATAAAATAATATAGAGAGCTTATAAGAAGAAAAAACCCAGAACAAACAAAAATAATAAAT
Organism: Nomascus leucogenys; assembly: GCF_006542625.1. NCBI lineage: Eukaryota > Metazoa > Chordata > Mammalia > Primates > Hylobatidae > Nomascus > Nomascus leucogenys. Next base: position 132,865,591 of record NC_044383.1, read on the forward strand.
ATAAGAGAAAAAATCAATAAAGTTAAAAATAGAAAAATAATAAAGAAAACCAATTAAATAGCAAGGTTAATCTTCAAAAAATAAGTTGATAAATCTCTAGCAAGACTGACAAAAATAAGAAACACAATCACCAACAGGAATAAAGTAGATCCTGGAATCATCAAAGAAAAAAGAAGAAAAATATAATTTATGAATACTTTTATGCTCACATATTTTACAGCTTAGAACAAATGAACTAATTCCTCGATGACAGCAACTACCAAACTCAACCAAGATTAAATTACTATCTAAATAGCCCTATGATGATAAATGAAATATAACTTATAATTTAAAAGCTCCTAAGAAAGAGATCTCAGGCCCAGATGGTTTCACTGATGAAATCTTTCAAACATTTAATAAAGGATAACCAAAAATTGTACATGATCTCTTCCAGATAATAGCCAGTATAACCAAGGAAAACTAAAGACCAATATCTCTCATGAACTGAGACACAAAAATCCATTACAAAATAGTAGCAAACAAAATACAACAATGTATATTTAAAAAATTAAGCCCCATGATGAAATGGGAATTATTCCAGGTATGCAAGGCTGATTCATCGTAAATCAGTGTAATCCACCACACCAACAGAATACAAGAAGAAAATTTACGTGATCGTATAAATCAATGTAGAAAAAACAATGAGCAATATTCAACACACATTTATGATAAAAACTCTCAGAATCATAAAAATAGAGGAAAATGTTCAGCTTGACTAAACATATCTCCAAAAAGCCTATAGCTAATGTCATACTTACTAGTGAAAGACAATGCTTTCCATCCAAGATCAGGAACAAATACTGATGTTGGCTTTCACGACTTTTATTCTACATACTGTAAGTTCTAGCTACTGCAATAAAAAATAGAAAAACACACGAAAGAAAGAGACAGAGAGAGGAAGGAAGGAAGGAGGGAAAGGAGGAAGGGAGGAAGGAAGGAAGGAAGGAAGGAAGGAAGGAAGGAAGGAAGGAAAGGGAAGGGAAGGGAAATCTTTATTTGAAGGTGACATGATTACTAATGTAGGAAATCTCAAGAAATCTACCAACCAAACCTTGAAGAAACTAATGCATGAGTTGAGAAAAGTCACAAGATATAAGATTAACATGCAAAAATTAACTACATTTCCATATACTAACAGTGAACATATAGAAACCTAAATTAACAACACAATACTGTTTATAATCCATTCCCCAGAAAACAAAATACTTAGATGTATCTTTAGCAAATTATGTACAGGACCTGTATGCTGAAATTTATAAATTGATGACAAAAGAAATTAAAGAAGATCCAACAAAATGAAGACACACTGTTTATAAATTGGAGGACTCAGAAAAGATGTCAGTTCTCCCCAGTCTTATCTAGAGTTTTAAGATAATCACTATTAAAATTTCACCTAAGTTTTTTCATAGATATACACCAGCTTATTCTAAAATTTATGTGGGAAGGCACAAACCCTAGAATATCTAAAGCAATACTGATAAAGGACAATAAAGTAGGGGGAAGTACTCTACTCAACATTAAGTCTTATCATCTAGCTATTACAATCAAAACAGTGGGCTATTGGCAGAATGATAGACAATGGATCAATGGAACAGAATAGTAAATCCAGAAATATACCCACACAAACATGCCCAATTAATTTTTGACAAAGATACAAAGCCATTTCAATGCAGGAAAAATAGCCTTTCAGTAAATGGTTCCAGAAAAAGTGAACATCCATGGGAAAAAATAAAAAGAGAAAATAACCTCAACCTAAACCTCACAATTTAGACAATATTTAACTCAAAATGGATCACAGACTGAACTTGTAAAACTACAAAACTTTTAGAAAAAAACAGAATATAGTATTTGGATTAGACATGATTCTTAGATTTGATACCAAAAATCACAATTCATAAAAGGAAAAATATCGATGAATTGGGCATCATCATAATTAAAAATTTGCTCTGTGAAACATGCAGAGAGGATGAAAAGTCAAGCTGCACTAGGAGAAAATATTTGCAAACTACATATCTGACAAAGGACTAGTATCTAGAATACACAAAGAATTCTCAAAACTCAACAACCATCAATACAATTAGAAAATTGGCAAATGACATGAACAGACATTACTGAAGAAGATATGGGATGGTAAGCCCAAAAAAGATGGTCATCATTATTAGCAATTAGGGAAATGCACATTTAAATCACAATGTGATATCACTACTTACCTGTCAGAAGGTCTAAATAAAATATAGCGACAATACCAAATGCTGTGAGGACACAAAGAAGCTAAATCATTCATATATTGATGGTGGTAATATGAAATGGTAAAACCACTCTGAAAAACAATTTGGTAGTTCCTTAAAAAAACTAAGCCTACAACTACCATATGACCCAGTAATTGAACATTTGGGTACTTATCCCAGAGAAATAAAAACTTATGTTCCCACAAACACTTTTACAAGAATGTTCATAGTTGCTTTATTTGTAATTGCCCAAAATAAGAATCAACTCAAATGTATTCCAATAGCTAAATGACTAAACAAACTGTAGTGTACATATGTGTGTGGATGGATGGATGGATGGATGGATGGATGGATGGATGGATGGAGATAGATACATAGACACATACACACACAACATGGAATAGTACTCAGCAATGAAATAGGATGAACAATTGATACATGCCACAAGTTGGATAAATCTTCTAGGAATTATTTTGAGTGAAAAAAGCCAATCACAAAGGGTTACAGACAGTATCACCCAATTTATATAACATTGTTGAAATGACAAAATTTTAGAAATGGAGGACAGATTAGCGGTTGCCAGGGTTTGGAAGAAGGTGTGTGGTTTAGTCATAAAGGTCCACACAAGGTACCCTCGTCGTGTTGGAAGTGCACAGTATATTGACTGTGGTGGTCGATACACAAACCTACGTAGATGATAAAATTGTATTGAGCTAAATAAACCCACACAAATGAGTTCAACTAAAACTGTGGAAATCTGAATATTATGGAAGGATTGTATCAATGTCAATATCCTGGTTGTGACATTATACTATAGCAGAATGCTGACTGGCTCTGTCCCTGAGGGGCTTGGGCTCTATTGAGATTTGCCCTGACCAGCTATGTTTTGCTTGCTTTATCCCTTGGTATGAATTGAATTATAGCAACCACAAGGTTGTCAGTAGTCTCCGCTGCTCTCACAATAAGTTCAAGGCACAAACAAGAACTTAGGAGGGTGACGATAAACCATGAGGATGATAAACACTTGGAATGGCGAGATTTTCCTTAAAGGCTCAAAAGAAGCACTGATTGCTCCTTGAATTCTCAACCCACATACCAAGCATATGAAACACATCCTCAATTATTTGAAATCAGTATATTAATCCTGGCTTTCAAAGGAAATTAAAACTACTTAATTAGCATTCCTTTCCAAGTGACTTTTCCCATCTGTTACACTTTAATTTGGCTGGAATTTTTTGTGTTAAGACACAGAGTGAAGACAAGTTAATTATGAAATCGCTTGATGCTACATTTAAAGATCTGTTGAGGTGTGAAATGATTCCCAGGCCTCAGATGTAATGCTGAGTAATGGAGCACCCAGAATAATCATCATCTGTAAAGACTTAAAACCAAAGAAACCCAAGGAGAAAAAAGTTTGATGTGGCAAATTAATTTACTTCAATTCCCAGCAAAATTAAATTTCATTATGTAAATTTTTTCATTAGCAAAACAGAAAATAAGAGCTGTTTGTATAAATCTGCAGTGATTCAATATCCTTCCCTTAGTTCTCCCATATTCTTCCTTTTACTTTTCACCTTCTATCCATCTCCTCACAAATGCTAGAAGACATACACCTGCGTATATCTCAAGGAAGGAAGGTCTGTTCACTCTGTGCTCTTTGAATACTTAATTAGACTGCACTCTACCAAAGAGTGTTGCCACTGGGTAGTTCATCTAAGTCTATCTTGGTGTTATTTTGCTTCCCTTTAACATCCATTAATTTACCAATGAGCGCCTCCCTGTCTTCGGTCTGGCAGCGGACAGGGGCTTGCTGTCACATTTTCAGGAACTTCCCGCTTCACTACTCAGCCTCATTTACCTGTGTCCCCAGAAGGCAGATGTGTGGAATGAATTCAGGGTTTCTACATTAAAGCATTCCCGTGACCCAGTCTCTTCTTCCCTTAAAAATAACAACAAAGAGCAACATAAGAAGGAAATAAGAATTAATAAATGGTAGCTATATATGCGTTAGATGGAGAAAAAAATAGATTCCATTTGTCATTTTAAATTACGATGCACAAAATGAAAAGGCTTACTTTACCTTGGAGTGCAAAATGAGAGAGGCATCTCTGTCAGGCAGCAGCAGGAGTGTAGAAACAGAGCTAGTGCTAGACCCCCAAATCAATGGTCCTGTCAAATGAACATTTATTCAGATTTAGTCAAATTTACACATTTATTCAAATTCTCCCACTGGCAGTCATATATAGTACAGGGAAATCTGTTCCAAAAGCTCAGCACATCTTATAGCCTTAATTTTTTACAAAGTTAATACATGTTCATTTTTAAAACCTGAACAAGATAGATGATAAGTTAAAGATAGATGATATATATTAGTAGATAGATGATAGATAGATAGAAATAATAGCTGCAAAGTGTAGGCTATCTACTGTATCTGGCACTAATGTCATTGATTACTGCATTTAATTATCACAATGACCCTGTGAAGTAGAATATACCTGATGTTCAGATTTTTTTTAAGCAATTTTAAGGATTAAGGTGTTATGTTGCTCAAAATCTTATACTTAACAAGTTACAGAGCTGCGATGTGATCCTTTGCATTGTGTCTCAAGATCCTGTAATGAATGACAGGGATACAAACCTGGACATAATCACTATTAATAGGGTCATTTCAGATCACTCCAGGCCTTTCTTTTTTTTTTTTTTTTTTTTTTTTTCACAAAAGTGAGATCATACTTATATAATACTCAGCAACTTGCTCTTTCTCACTCAGCAATCATAGATAACCTTGCATGTCATTCTGCATACATCTCCTTAATACATTTATGCTTTGCTTAACAACTTTCCTGCTTAGCAACATACCTGAAACTGTGTCACTGTGTAAAATAATTCAATTGAAAACAATATTTACATCAATTTTAGTAGGAAAAGATATAATTCCTTTCCACCCAACCTAACCTTTCGACCCTATTTTTCTCAATTTTCATGGAGAAAAATAGAATAATAAAACCAAGCTCATATAAACAATAAAAAACAATTTGAAGGAAAATAAAGTCAGTTTCTCATAAATGAAATAAATGTAATAATGCAATGAAGGCTTAGTGGACTCACTGGGAAGGAAGAGAGTGTGAGTTGTGTGGTGAAGGAAAGGCACAGGGAGTCATTTATAGAAAGCGGAGGGAGTACAGCAGTTAACTTTCGGCCAGGGGGGACAGTATCTCATACCAAGTGGAGTGGGCTGCCATGAAGGACGGCAGAACCTTTCTTTCCTTTTCCCTCTTCAGTCCTCTTTTATCACAACCATCTTTTATTTCATGCTTAAAGTTTTTTCCCGCTTTTCTTTCTATAACATTTACTTTTTCACTTTTTGAGACAATTGTGGGCTTGGGATTATCTTTAATTCAATTCATAAAGCTGCAACACAGCAAGTTTAAGGCACAGAACACAAGAACACTTGGAAACAGTGCATGTACGTAAAATGCCAGAGTCATAGAAATTGCTGTCTTTATCCCTCTTGGTCTTGGAAAATGTCCTGGGTTCAGACAAATATGACAGCAATACAAATCTGTCCCACATCTCTTCTCTGCATAGAAATTGTGTTGAGAAAACTCCTGAGTGTGTTCTTGTCTAAAATAAAAAATATTATTTTTAGATTATATTTTTGTATGTTTTCATGTGAAAGCATAAACAGGAAGAGTCATCCAAAAAGTGGTATAAATTACCCAAAAAAAGTTATGGTGAAAAGTTACTAACTGAAAAATCATTTTACAGTAAGTCTATGATTTTGGTAACTTATAGAATTACATACAGTGAATAAACTATAAACTGTTTAACCAGTCCTTATTAATGGATTTTTAAATTAGCATGATTTTATACCATTGCAGACAATGTTGAAATGTGTGCTTTCTTTTTTTTTTTTTTAGATGGAGTTTCGCTGTTGTCACCCAGGCTGGAGTGCAGTGGTGTGATCTTGGCTCACTGCGACCGCCACCTCCCAGGTTAACACCATTCTCCTCATTCTCCTACCTCAGCCTCCCGAGTAGCTGAATTATAGGACATACATGGATAAAATTTTAATATATTACATCAGATTACTTTCCAAAAGGTAACTATATTTTACATTTTCTCCAATGGTATGTGCAACTGGTGCCTACTTTTCTATAACTTTGTTGGTTCCGAAAATTATCCATTTGAAATATTTCTATAGTCCTGGTGGGTGAAACTTTTTCCTGTTTACTGCTGATGATAAACATCATTGTCAATTTCATTCCCACCTGTATAAATATTCTGCAAATATATTTTCTCCATTTTTCTACAGGCTTATTGGTTTTTTGTTACCCATTTATTGGAGCTCATTTGTCCATTAGGGATATTAATATTTTGTAACATATTTTGTAGTTTAAATATGTCATTGTTTTCTTTATGGCAGATCAGTTTCTTTTCTTGCTTAAATAGGGTGCATTTACCATCATTAGTTTATCACAAAAGGTAGCCAATATTTTTTTCTACTGTGGTTACAGTATTCTAATGTATATTTAGATTTATCTGAAATTTATTTTTATTAAGGTATGTATCATAGAACACACTAGTGCCCACCAATATCTGATTCACCTCTCCTGCCTAGGCATCCAGAGATAATACTTCCTGATCTCTAGGCAGATTAAAAAAAGGACTTTTTGTCTAGTTGTGGCAAATGGATGTGGATAGATGTGATGCATGTGAGATTTCCATGATGGAGCAGAAAACAGCTCCTTTGTGATTTCATATCCTTTGTGTATTAGTCCTGTCTCACACTGCTAATAAACACATATCCAAGACTTAGGCAATTTATAAAGGAAAGAGGTTCAGTTGACTCACAGTTCAGCATGGCTGGGGAGGCCTCAGGAAACTTACAATCATGGCAGAAGGAGAAGCAAGCATGTCCTTCTTCACATGGTGGCAGGAAGGAGAAAAATGAGTGCCCAGTGAAGAGGGAAACCCTTTATAAAACCATCAGATCTCGTGAGAACTCACAATCACAATAACAGCATGGGGGAAAGTGTTCCCATGGTTCAATGGTCTCCACCGGGTCCACCCCATGACACGTGGGACTTATGGGCACTACAATTCAAGATGAGATTTAGGTGGGGACACTGCCCCTAGCCTCTTCAAAATCTCATGTCCTCACAATTCAAAACACAATCATGCCCTTCCAACAGTCCCCCAAAGTCTTAACTCATTCCAGCATTGACTCAAAAGTCCAAGTCCAAAGTCTCATCAGCAACAAGGCAAGTCCCTTCCACCTATGAGCCTGTAAAATCAAAAGCAAGATGGTTACTTTCTAGATACAGTGAAAGTACAGGCATTGGGTAAATACCAAAATTCCAAATGGGAGAAATTGGTGAAAACCAAGGGGTGACAGGCCCCAAGCAAGTCCAAAATCCAATAGGGCAGTCATTAAACCTTGAGGTTCCAAAATGATTTCCTTTGACTCCAGGTCTTACATCCAGGGTATGCTGATGCAAGAGGTGGGCTCCCACAGCCTTGGGCAGCTCCACCCCTGTGGTTTTACAGGGTATAGCCCCCCATCCTGGCTTCTGTCTCAAGCTGGCATTGAGTGTCTATGGCTTTTTTAGGTGCACAGTGCAAGCTGTCAATGGATCTACCATTCTGGGATCTGGAAGACAGTGACCCTCTTCTCACAGCTCTACTAGGCAGTACCCCAGTGGTGACTCTGTGTGGGGGCTCCAATCCCACATCTCCCTTCCATACTGCCCTCGCAGAGGTTCTCCTTGAGGGCTCTGCCCCTGCAGCACACATCTGCCTAGACATGCAGGTGTTTCCATACCTCCTCAGAAATCTGGATGGATGTTTCCAAACCTTAATTCTTGACTTCTGTGCAGCCACAGGCCCAACATCATGTGTAAGCTGCCAAGGCTTGGGGCCTGCACCCTCTGAAGCCACAGCACAAGCTGTACCTTGGCCGCTTTTAGCCACAGCTGGAGTGTCTGGGATGCAGGGCACCAAGTCCCCAGGCTGCACATAGCAGGGGGCCCCAGACCTGGCCCAGGAAACCATTTTTCCCTCCTAGGCCTTTTGGCCTGTGATGGAAGGGGATGCCATGAAGTTCTCTGGCATGCCCTGGAGACATTTTCCCCATCGTCCTGGCAATTAGTGTTTGGCTTCATGTTACTTATGCAAATTTCTGCTGCTGGCTTGAATTTCTCCTCAGAAAATGGGTTTTTCTTTACTACTGCATTGTCAACCTGCAAATTTTTCAAATTTTTATGCTTTGCTTCCTCTTAAATGCTTTGCTGCTTAGAAATTTCTTCTGCCAGATACCCTAAATCATCTCTGTGAAGTTCAAAGTTCCATAGATCTCTAGGGCAGGGGCAAAATGCCATCAGTCTCTTTGCTAAAGCATAACAACAGTCACCTTTACTTCAGTTTTCAACAAGTTCCTCATCTCCATCCAAGACCACTTCAGCCTGGACTTTATTGTCCATATGACTATCAGCATTTTGGTCAAAGCCATTCAACAAGTCTCTAAGAAGTTCCAAACTTTCCCGCATTTTCCTGTCTTCTTCTGAGCCCTCCAAACTGTTCCAACCTCTGCCTGTTACCCAGTTCCCAAATCACTTCCACATTTTAGGGTATCTTTACAGCAGCAACCCACTCTACTGGTGCCAATTTACTGTATTAGTCCATTCTCATGCTGCTAATACAGACATATGCAAGACTAGGTAATTTATAAAGGAAAGAGATTTAAACCTCACACAGTTCAGCATGGCTAGGAGGGCTCAGGAAACTTACAGTTATAGTGGAAAGGAAAGCAAACATGTCCTTCTTCACATGGCAGCAGAAAGGAAAATAAATGTCCAGCTAACAGGGAAGCTTCTTATGAAACCATCAGATCTCATGAGAACTAACTCACCATCATGAGAACAACATGTGGGAAACTACCCCCATGATTCAATTATCTCCACTGGGTCCCTCCCACAACATGCGGGGATTATGAGAACTACAATTAAAGATGAGATTTGGGTCGGTACACAGCCAAACCATATCACTTTGCTTCTCCATTGGCAGGAAATGTGGAGACCACGTATTGAAATGTCAGAACTATGAGATCCAAGCAGTGTGGATCTCCAAATCACATTTGGAGGCCAATAACTATGAAGATTCACCTGACCTACAAGGATTTTGTATAAATGGAAAATAAACAATTTGTGTTTATTCACTGAGATCTTCCAGCTGTTTTACTAACCTTTTGTTATTAAGATAGGCTTCATGTATCCTGGCTAATTTAATAAAATATGACTTCAAAATAAACAGTTGATAGACAGACAGACAGACAGATAGTGAGATAGCACTTTCTTCCAAAGATAGTTGAACCCAAACCAAAAACATTAATATCATGGATTTAATGCTGAACAAAATGAAGACACCACAGAATGCATATTGGATGATTTCATTAATATGAAATTTGAAAACAAAACCATTGTGTTAGAATACAATAGTGCTTACATTTCGGAATTAGAGAGTTTCTCGGGGAATAAAAGTAGAAATTTGAGATGATGGTATTAATCTATTTTTGAGTTAAGTGATGATTATATGAGTTTTACCCATGTTTACCATGGTTTTAAAACTAAATATATATGGTGTCATTATATATCCTACAAAATCATTTTTTTCACTTAGATGTATGTTGTAGGTATGCTGATATGCAGAGATTTCATTAGCTTCAGTTCATCCAAAATTTTAGTTTGCCAAAATTTTAAACTATATTATGACTTCTTTTTGACTTAGGTATTATACAACAAGGCAAGTAAAATTTACTTTCCAAGATTTTTCTTCACTAAGCTCTTTCATATTCTAGGACAAATTGGCACTACTCTAGTACAAAACTATTCTTTTTCCTCAAAAACAGTAGCATAACCACACTTGTATTTCTCTGTCACTCTTGCTCCTAATACAGTCTTTATTGTAAATCTTAACCAAAATAACTGACTTTCATCTCTCAGAAAAACCTGTGGGGATGTATAATTGAAGACTGTTATATATCAGCATTTTAATAGAGTAGCAAGGCTCATGAATACATACAGCTCAGCTTCTCCTGATATGTTTAAACAATTTCCCTGCTCACTGCATTGTCTGGAATTCTGCTTATTTTCTCTGGGCTTTTTTTCTTATATTAGTATTTAATAAGTACACCCTTCACTAATGATTTCAGTGAGAGTCCACAGTTGCAAGCTTCCTCAGACCTTTTATCACCCTTGAAGGAGAGTTTGACCACAAAGGGAAATCTGGGGAGATGTTTGAATTCCTATGGCCTTTTGAGGATATTACTTCATTGACTTTTGCCATCCATTTTTGCTGATAAGACGCCTGATGTCAGTCTAATCTTGATTGTTTTGTATATAACATGATTTTTTTCTCTCTCTCTGGCTGCTTTTAAGATATTACCTTCATCCTTGTTCTGCAGTTTCATTCCAATATGTATAGGTGTGAGAGCATTTCTGTTTATCCTGATCAGCACTCAGTATGTGCTTTTAATCTACGAAATTAGAAATCTGCTTCTGGAAATTTCTCAGCTGATACCTCTTCAAATAGTGATTTCTTAGGCATTCTCTCAAGTGTCTCATGTCTGAATTTCTGAGACACATGTTGGAGCCCCTCTTTCTAAGTAAATTACTCATTACTACTTCACTAAATTGTCCTTCAGTTACGTCTAGTTGAAGTTTATCCTCTCTTGAGGATATTTTCTTGACCATCATTTCAAAATATTTACATGATTTACAATTAGTTCTTTTCTATATGCACCTATTGTTATTGTCTTTCTATTAATTTCAGAATTTCATATTTTAATTTCATACTTTCTTGTTCTTGTTTATAACTTCTTGATCTTGTTGCATATGTTATTTCTGCACTCACAGTGACAAGTTGTGAGCCCTAGAGTTAGTTCCCTAACTTCTCTGCCCTGTATCCTCATTTGTGAGATGAAGGTAATAGTAGCTACTTTATAGTGCTATTGCTTTTATCAAATGATATGATACATGTAAAGTTCTTAAAACAATGTCTATATATTAAACACAATTATTATCATTATTATTATTTGAGACAGAGTCTCGCTCTGTTGCCCAGACTGGAGTGCAGTGGTGCAATCTTGGCTCACTGAGACCTCTGCCCCCTGGGTTCAAGTGATTCTCCTGTCTCAACCTCCCGAGTAGCTAGGATTACAGGCATGCGCCACCACGCCCAGCTAATTTTGTATTTTTAGTAGAGACGGGGCTTCACAGTGTTGGCCAGGGTGATCTGGAACTCCTGACCTCAGGTGATCCGCCTGCTTCAGCCTCCCAAAGTGTTGGGATTACAGGCGTGAGCCACCGTACCTGGCCCCAAATTATGTTTTAACATTATTCAGAGTGTTCTATTACTTGCATCTCATTGACAATAAATTGTCAGGTTTCCATGTTGATTTTGTTGGATGCCTTTCTTAGCAATATTTTTCCTTGATAGCCGTAGAACTTTAGTTTGCAGGCTTAACTTGAATGTAAATACTTTCGCCCTCTCTCTGCCTTCACTATTCCCTGTGTGGCACGGCTGTTTTACAGTTTCCTTCTAAGTGGTCCCAGGTCTTATCCTGTCAGCTTAGTGTTCCTATCCAGAAATTAAACCAGAGAGATCAGAGGTCTGTGCTTGGAGGGGGCAAGTGGCTTGTCCCAGGTACTGGTTGTACCACATTCTTCCTCCATACCTTACAGCTTCCACAAGTCATAGCCCTCGACAGTGAGCAGGCTCCTGTCTCAGCCTAGTAAGATGTCGGATGAAGGCGTCTTTTATAGGAGGAAGAATTCCACCCCAGCCTCTAACTTGGCACAATGACTTTGGCTTATATTCCCTACCTCTGCAGGGTGTATTTGGTCTCTATCATGCCACAGAACTAAAATGCTTGTTTCTGTTCCTCTAAACCAATATGTCCACAGATTCCGCTCTAGTTTCTACTGTGCATTTCTGTTCCATTTCTTCAAAAGAAAATATAAATTTTGAGTGGGAAACATTCTTTTTATTTTAATAAACTTCTTATCCATTTATCTATCATTCCTAATTATTTGGTGATCGGGAGGAAATGGTAGTGGGGATGTGTGGGAGTGCAGTAGAATTTAGCTTAATGCAGCTAAAAAGTAAATGCTAAACACCATCTTGACTAAAAAATACTCAGAAGCTTGTGACTAAGGACTTTTCTTTGTGAGGAAAAAAAAAAAAATTCACACCAAGAAAAGAAATGTTTCATTTCATGAAGCTAAAAATCCTGACATCATCCCAGAACTATGAACTAGGGTTCTGCTAACAGCATTAGATGCAAATGTGCATGACTTACACACTTGTTTCTTGCCATGTTAGTGAGTTTCCCCTTTCAGTTTTTTATAGGACTTGGTTACCTGAGACAGTTAACATGATCCTTTACTGAAGATTATTGAGTTTTCCTTTTATAAGCAAAAAACTGCTAATTGGCATAATGTTCTACAATGAATTTGGTAGGTCATTTGAAATTGCTTATACATTAGACTTTTTGTTCCTCCTATGTTTTACATGTACATGAAGTTTTAGGTCACAAAATGAAAAAAAAAACTTTTCTTTACTGAGCACTAAAACAACTTAAGAAAATAGATAATAATTAGACAAATGGGGCTCATGACAGCAGTTTATTAGAGAGAGGACTGAATTGAAAAGCATGGATTGATCTATATCCACAATCAGGTTACATAAAACATCCAACTCCCACTGAGCTTGCCAATGGCAAATCTCAGGCCTTCCCCTTGCAAGGGCAGAGTGTACCTTAGTAATCATGCTAAGATGGGCAGAGCGTGGGGCTTCCCGGAGACAGGATACACATCAAATCTGAATGCACTTCATTCTGAAGAAACAGAGCCCAGCCTCAGCTGAGTCACGCACTCCAATGCAAACTCCTTCTCCCGAATTTGCCAGTCAACTCAATCCATCCTCCCCCAGTGAAGAGAATGTGAGGGGGGGAAGAGGGACGATGACTCAGGTTGGGTTTCCTCAGAAACAGACTCAGACAGAATTTGGGAACAAATGATTGATGAGGAGATGATTCCAGGAAGCACTGGCAGGGGAGTGGAAAGAAAGGCACAGCAGGGAAGAAAGTCATTGCAGGCATCTACGGGCAAGTTACTACTGTGGACAAGTGGGGCTCCATCTTGCTGGGACCCCTGCGTTACTGTGTGGAGCATGTCTTATCATTGCCCCACACACTAGCAGAGGCAGCTGAAGTACTTTTCTGCCAACCCTTTCCTTTGCTGGAAGAGAGCTGCTCCTGGAAGCTATAACTCACCAGTACTGCTGTGGTGTCCCAATCAGGTGAGCAGGCTCCTGTGGCCAGAGGAAGCTCCCAGGTGGAGAATCACAGTTGTTTATAGAAAGAAGCAGGAGTACTGAGCAGAACAGGAAGTACTGTGGGGTATCAGTGGGGCATGGACAGCTTCTGCCAGGCACAGGTATCTGTCCCTGGTGCTTCTCAAAAGGTGAAGTTCCTATATTATGGGTCAAGATAGAACATCAAGATCTTAACTATGACCTCTCCTGTATCTCAATTTCTGTGAGTCAGGAATTTTGGAATAACTTAACTGAGTGGTTGTAGCTTGGGATCTCATGAGGTTGTGGTGAAGACATTGGCAGGGGCTACAGTCATCTGAAAGCTTGACTGGGGCTGGACAATCCATTCTCAAGGTGGCTCACTCGGAGGCTATTGCCAGGACCCCTGGCTCCTTACCACGGGAACCTCCCCAGAGGGTTTACTGTCCTCAAGACATGGCAACCAGCTTCTCCTGGAGCAAATGATCTAAGATAGAAAAAGAGAGCAAGCAAGAAGTCAAAAGGCCTTTTACCAGCTAATTTTAGAAGTCTCATACATCATTTCCTTTGTATTCTGTTTGCTAAAAGCAATTTACCGAGACCAGTCTATACTCAAAGTTAAGGGAATTAGACTCGACTTCTTAAAGGGAGGAGTTTAAAAAAGTTATAGAAATATTTTTAAATTACAGCAGGTGCCAAGCACCCTTGATATTCTAAAGTGAGGTGCTAGACCTCACTTGCAACTTGTATGAGAAGTTAGGTGGAAAGGTCTGGAGAACTTATCTGAAGTTAGTTTTTGTGTTGTCTGAATCCTCGCAACATAGGGGAAGGGATGAGTGCATTTGCCCCCACCTCACTGCTTAAGCCCAAGTGAGAGGGGTTTGAAGGAAACTCTTGAGAGAGTTTGGCCTGTATGTTCTAGAATACGGAGAACATATGGACTAAATTCTGAGAGATATCTGAAAAGTCAAAAGGTGAGAGGTCATGTGCACAAGCCCCACATAGCAGAATGAGAGCATTAAAGAGCAAGCTTCCTCTCACCTCAGCAGGGAAAAGGACGGAGATTTTCAGAAGTGTGAACACAGTGAGGAGTTGACTTGACATCATCTGGAAAAAAGACTCACTCAGCCTGAAGCCACTATATGACCCTGCCTTAGTCAGCTTGGGCGGCTATAACAAAATACCACATAGACTGTGTGGCTTGAACCACAGAAATTTATTTCTCCCAGTCCTAGATGCTGAGAAACCAAGATGATGGAGGTGTCAGCAGATCAGATGTTGGTGAGGACCTGCTTTCTGGTTTTCAGATGGCCATCTTTTCATTGTATCCTCACACGGCGGAGAGTAGAGAGGGAGAGCAAGGAGGCAAGCTCTCTTGTGTCTACTCCTTTTACCTCTCTATTCATTTGACTTCATTCACATTTTATTTTTTCCAGCTTTACTGAGTTATCATTGGCAAACAAACATTGTATACATTTAAGGTGTACAATGTGATGTTTTGACATACATGTACATTGCCTAGTGTATTAGTCTGTTCTCTCATTGCTATAAAGAAATAACAGACTGGGTAATTTATAGAAAAAAAAAGAAGTTTAATTGACTCATGGTTCTGTGGGCTGTACAGGAAGCATGGCAGCTTCTGCTGCTGGGGAAGCCTCAGGAAACTTCCAGTCATGGTGGAAGGCAAAGGGGAGCAAGGCACCTCACATGGCAGGAGCAGGAGCAAGAGAGAGAGAGAGGTGGGAAGTGCTGCACACTTTTAAACAGACAGATCTCGTGAGAACTCACTCACCATCTGATAGGGTTTTGCTGTGTCCCCACCCAAATCTCACCTTGAATTATAATAATCCCCACATATGAAGGGTGGGGCCAGGTGGTGATAATTGATCATGGGGATGATAATTGATCATCAGTTTCCCCCATACTGTTCTCAGGGTAGTGAATAAGTATCATATGATCAGATGGTTTTATAAATGAAAGTTCCCCTGCACAACTCTTTGTCCTGCCACCATGTAAGACATGACTTTGCTCTTCCCTCATCTTCTGCTATCATTGTGAGACCTCCCCAGCCATGTGGAACTATGGGTCCATTAAACCTCTTTCCCTTATAAATTACCCAGTCTCTGGCATGTCTTTATTAGCAGCATGAGAACAGACTAATACACCACCACAAGAACAGCACCAAGGGGATGGTGCTAAACCATTTATGAGAATCTGCCCCCATGATCCAATTACCTCCCACCAGGTTCCACCTCTAACATTGGGAACCACAATTCAACATGAGATTTGGTAGGGATACAGATACAAACCACATCACCAAGTGATTGTCACAATGAACTGAATTAACATATCCATCACCTCTCTTGGTTACCTTTTTATAATTTGTGATGAGAATACTTAAGATCTACTTTCTTAGAAAATTTCAATTATACATTAACTATAGTCACCATGGTACACATTAGGCCTCTAGAACTTATTCATCTTATAACTGAAAAAAATGTGTACCCTTTAACAGACATCTCCTCATTTCCTCCAGACCCCCAGCATTCCTGGCAACCACCCTTCAGCTTTCTGTTTCTGTAAGTTTGACTTTTTTAGATTCAATGTATGAGGAGACTATACAGTTTTTGTCTTTCTGTATCTTTTACTTAGCATATTTTCCAGGTTCATCCATGTCATCAAATGCCAGGATTTTCTTCTTTTGTAAGGCTGAATAATAGTCTATTACATATATACAATGCATTATATACATATATATGGAGAGAGAGAGCATGCTTGCACATTTTCTTCATTCATTCATTCATCTCTTTTATGAGGGCACTAATGCCATTCATGAGGAGTCTACCTTCATGACCTAATTTCTTCCCCAAAGCCCCACCTGCAGATACCATCAGACTGGGGAGATTTAGGCTTCCATATATGATTCTTGGGGAACACAGACATGTAGTCCATAGCAACTGTTAAGAGATGGGTGGAGTACCGTGAGTCCAACGGCTGAGCTGGGCATCATACCCAACTTGCCAGATGACAGGAAACACACCTTTCCCACTTCCAGGGAGCTGCAGGTCAAGGGCCAGCAAAGATTCACAACCAACATCCCACAGGAAAGCTTTGACCATCTAGTTGGCTAGAGGGCACCAGGACTGGATGGCATGTGTACCAGCCTCTAACCCTTCACCCTTTCTCCAGATTCATCTGTCACTCTGGACCTAATTCCAGAGGAATTTTTAAATAGTAACCAGCAAGTTAGGAAAGATGTGTAGCCAGGAAGTAGGGAGAAAGCCAACTGTGCTTCCAACCTCCCCCTGGTCTCTTGGGCCTGGTTAAGCCAATGATAGGGGAAGGAAGAAGCTTTGCATCATATGAGCATTCAGAATTTATATTATAACATAGAAGAATTATGTAATAATTAGACTGAACCAGGCTAATAATTTATGGTAAATTAAAGGATATGTGTGAGTATCTAAGACCTCACCAAAAGTCCCCAGCGTCCCCCAGGGTAGAAAAATAACTGTCACCCAGAACTTTAGCTTTTATCTGACAAATCCAAAGCAGTAAGTAAACCAGCTGTATTTGAAACGTTAGCTAGGGAGAGATTTGGATCTTTAGAATTAGAAAGCAAACCTTTGTTTAGTGGGCAATAAAATACATTGCTTTGTGCCAGCTTTGGAGGGAAACTCTGTTATTAATTCTATTTTGAATATGGAGACTCTAATAATGAGGAAAGAAACCATGCTAGTTGTTTGTGAAAATTGATGAGTTGAAACCCTGGAGATAGAATTCCTTGAGAGCCAACCTAGTCCTACCCTGTGACTGATTTTCCTTCTGGGCATGACTTAACCACTTGGCTTCTTTCTAGCCATATCCTGGCCCAGATGGTTACCACGTTTCACTGTATGAATCTTATACCAATTTGCAAACTCATTGAATTTGCATTCTATCTGTGTTGGTTAATATTTGAGTGTCAACTTGATTGGATTGAAGGATACAAAGTATTGTTCCTGGGTGTGTCTGTGAGGGTGTTGCCAAAGGAAATTAACATTTGAGTCAGTGGACTGGGAGAGGCCGACTCACCCTCAATCTGGGTGGGCACCATCTAATCAGCTGCCAGCATGGCTAGGATAAAAGCAGACAGAGGAACGTGGAAGGACTTGACTTGCTGAGTCTTTTGGCCATTTTTCTCCCATGCTGGATGCTTCCTACCCTCGAACACTGGACTCCAAGTTCTTCAGCTTTTGGACTCTTAGACTTACACCAGTCGTTTGCCAGGGACTCTAAGGCCTTTGGCCACAGACTGAAGGCTGCACTGCAGGCTTCCCTACTTTTGAGGTTTTGGGACTCGGACTGGCTTCCTTGCTCCTCAGCTTGCAGATGGCCTACTGTGGGACTTCACCTTGTGATCATGTGAGTCAATACTCCTTAATAAGCTCCCGTTCATATATACATCTATCCTATTAGTCCTGTCCCTCTAGAGAATCCTGATTAATACACTGTCCTTAATTTTTCTGTTGGTTCCCTTCTTGCTTACACTTATTTTAGAAGCCAGTCCCTTCCCATGTACTTGGAGAAATAGAAACTTTTCAGAAAAGGTCTGAGAAAGGTATTATTTCTGGTCTCAAAGAGTTCACCTTCTAGTTAGAGTGAGAGACTGGACTTGCCTAGACTTCTCACATATGTATTCTTGTTCCTGAGCCTCTTCGGTGGGTTTGTGTCCTGCTTTATGCAAGTCTCTGCCTCAGTCACCCCAGGGAACTCTGAGTTCCATATGCTCTGTGTGCACAGAAAGGGCCTCTGTAGGCCTGACTCCCTGAAACAGGGGCAACACCGCCATCCTCCTCTTAGACAGTTACATGAGTTCAACTACTTCCCCACTCTCTGCCTCCTCCCTGTCCTACTGTCTTCCAAAGGAAGAATTTTACCAGACCAGTTCCAACAATAAACACAGGTCCCTTTGAAGCATTTTCCCATCAATGTTAGATACCTTGGCTCATCCCCTTCAGCCTATCCACTGAATGGTCCACCTCTAGTTTGGTGACTGCTTTTATTGTATGGCTAACTTTTAGTTAGTGATTAACTCATTAATCACAATTTGTTTCCATATTTGTGATAAAGGATTATTCATCTGTTTTTTTCCCTTCTCAGTCTTCATTCATCCATTCATATAGTCACTCACTCATTCATTCATCAGAATCCATTACTGAGTTCCTACTTTGTTTAAGGTCACAACCTACAAGCTGGGGGAGACACAGATGAAGGCAGTAGTTCTCAGTCTTGGCTTGTGATTATAGTCATCTGAGAATCTTCGAAAAAGAAAAAAAAAGATGCAGTGCCCTGGCCCCATCTCCAGAAATTCCAAATGAATGAGTCTGGGGCAGCTCCTGAGCATCGGTGATTTTTAAAAGCTCCCTGGGTGATGTGAAAGTGCAGCTAAGACTGAGAACCATGAGAAGATGAGGGCATGAATAACATGGACTAAAATTAAAAGGCAAGGCTACCCTGAACACTTCAGAGCGACTGCTCTCAGGAAAGCCTCCCAGCAGGCCTGCGCCCTTGGCCTGCACAGGACTGATAGCCCTTCCATCTCTGCTCAGCCCCATTGACCACAAATTTAGCCAACTGCTCAGGCGAGAGATGTGGCACATCTGACTCAAAGTGAGCAAAGAGAAGACGGTAGCATGACGAACTTTCTCTCAGCTGAACAATAATTGTACCACCTTTCTCTAGGGAGTGTGCATGGTGGTTTGAGAAACTGTGGGGCTGCCGCCCACCCAAGCTCAGGAGTCCTAACACTTGGGCAGAGAAGATTTTGAGGCAGGTCTAAATATCTCTAAAATTTGTATGGCTATAAAAAAGGATGAGTTCATGTCCTTTGCAGGGACGTGGATGAAGCTGGAAACCATCATTCTTAGCAAAATATCACAAGGACAGAAAACCAAACACCGCATATTCTCACTCATAAGTGGGAATTGAACAATGAGAACACATGGACACAGGGAAGGGAACATCGCACACCAGGGCCTGTTGGGGGGTGGGGGACTGGGGGAGGGATAGCGTTAGGAGAAACATGTAATGTAATGTAAATGATGTAATGTAAATGATGAGTTGATGGGTACAGCAAACCAATATGGCACATGCATACACCTATGTAACAAACCTTCACGTTCTGCACATACACCCTAAAACTTAAAGTACAGTAATAAAAAATAAAATAAAATAAAATTTGTATGGTTAGGTGAGGGTAACAGCTTACACTTCAAGGGAGGCCGATGTAATTCTGGAGACATGACAGGCAGTTGCTGAGATGTTTAAAGGAGTAAGTAGAAAAGAAGGAAATTGAGGACATCTCGGCCTTCTCCGGGTCTTTCTGCTTCTGTGACAGGATGTAGAGTTAAAAGCATGAGAAGACTGCACGCCTCGCCCCTTCACATTCCTCCACGCACTGAGAAATCCTATTTGGTCCCTTCTCTGCTTCGTCAGGCTGAGGCCTGGCCTCTCTGTCCTGCAGGTGCACGGGTGTAAGGAAAGGACTGGAGCCCGTGTGAATAAACTGCTGGGAATCAGCCCTTCCTCCCATGGAAATCATATATTGGCTGGGGCTCCAGGGTATGCTTTGTGCTCCGGCGGTAAGGTTTATTTCTTTTCCTTCTCTGTAGAAAATTCCCCTCTCATGGTGGCACAGGGAGAAAATAATGTCCTAAAAGTGGAGACAGCCTGGGGCAAGGAGATGGCTGCGAAGGCGCCATTTCTCTGTGTGTCCAGCAGGAGGCGCCAATGACAAGCGCGCGGGCTGCGAGGCCGCACCGACTCTTATGCAACGATGAGGGCGCAGGCTCGCGGGCCAGGGATGCTGACGCAGGCCTGAGTCCGGAAAAGACCCGCACATCTGGGCCCAAGTGGCCCATTTCCCCAGGGGGGAGCACGGACTCTCAGGAATCGTCATCCTTCCCATGAAATCCTGGAAACTGCTTAGTTGAGTTTCTGGTTGACTTGCCGCTGCGTGCAGCTGGCAGCTGCCTGTGAACCCAGTGACACTGGTTCAGTGCTTCTGTTTGTTTACAAAAGGGGCTGCCCTGATTTTTGTTTTTTTAAGACTAAATAATAATAGTCATCATAGGCACCCTTTCCTCAACAGCCCCTCTATGCCTTCCCGGTGCTAGGGGTTTGATGCTCATTGTGTATGTTCCCCTGCTGTGTGTGTTTCATCCTCTCATCCTGCAGCAAGGAGCCCCACCAGTGTCTCCCATCAGACCTCCCTGCTGTATTCAATGCAACTAGCTTTTAAAAGGGAGCCAGGGAGAAAGGGACGGAAGGAGGGAAGAGGAGAGGACACCAATCCCTTCCCAGATTCATTCTACCTATCAAAGCGAGAGAAAGCTTGTGTTTAGAGAATGAACAGGAAACGATGTTATTTGATTGTCTTAAATCAGTTTCATCTTGCTGTTATTTTACTGTTTAAGGCTTCTGTTTGTTCTGTTTTGTTTTGTTTTTGATTTCCCTCAAATGCGTCAGTGATCTCTAGAATATTTCTGTATTCTAGAGAAGATTTGTGCTTAACAGGGAGAGAAAATGTACAATGGGATTATTTCTGGTAGGAAAATAAGGCTGCTTTTTTAATCCCTTTGCTTTCTTAATTTTGTTATAAGAAAAATTATGAAATTATTTTTAAAAGAATTATAAGAATTCAAAACCAGGCTTCCTTCACTGAAGACATGTTAACTTAAAAATCTGGAAAATATAGATCTAGAAGAAAAAGCATAAACTGCACTTACAATCTCTTAGCCAAGTGATAATTGTTATTTAATTTAGTATATCAAGTAAGGATCTTTTTCTAACATTCTATATGCTATACTAGAAAGTGTTATAGTATTATACATAAACAATCTATTGTTTTCTTTACTTAAAATATTTTGATAATTTTAAATATTTGCATAATTATTATATGTCATATAAATGTAACAAAATATATTCAGTTAATTTAATAAGGATGGATATTAAAGCTATTTTCACTACTTTTTCTATTTTACTATTGTAAACATCACTAGGATAATAACTTTTACGTACATTTCTATTTCCTTGGGAAAAACCCCTAGAAGAAAAATTAAAGATCAGTGTATCTTTAAAGCTACTCAGCATGTATTTGCAAATGTTCTTCCAGAAGCACTGAGCCAATTTGTATTTTCACCAATGGTTAGGAGCCAATACCAGTAGAGTTCCTTTTCATGTGCTTTGACAATGTTATAGGTTGCAAATAGTATTTTATTGTTGTTCTAATTTGCATTCCTGTGTCTTTTTCTCTTGAATTTTTCAGACTCCTTTAAGGATCTTTCCAAAGGTCTTCAGTTTTGATATAAGCAATGAAGAATAAGAGTGAGTAACAGCTAAAGAAACCAAGGAACTGTAGCGGTAGAGTGTAGCATTGAAAATATTGAAGACTTGATGAAACAATATCCCTTGCATAGACCGATGCTTTTACAGGCACTCCCGACCTGCAGTGGACTGTCTGGGTTCTCCCAAAATCCATACGTTGAAATCTAATCTTCAATGTGATGGTACCAGGAGGTAAGGCTGGGAAGTAATTAGGTCACAAGAGTGGAGCCCCCATGAATGGGATTAGTGCCCTTCTAAAAGAGGCCCCCAAGTGCTCCCTTGCCAGCTACTGGCTGAGGACACAGTGAGAAGACAGCTGTCTATGAGCCAGGAAGTGAGCCCTCACCTGACATCAATTCTGCCAGCACCTTCATTTTAAACTTTCCAGCCTCCAGATCCGTGAGAAATAACTTTCTGTTGTTTATAAGCCACCCAATGTATGTTTTGTTTTGTTTTTACAGCAGCCTGAATAGATTTACAGCCAAGAAAATTAGAGAGGGGATCCAGGTTGGAATTAGTCTTCAATCTGATTACTCAATTATGATGACTAAAAGACCTACTGAGCACCAGAATTCTGGTGATGTTTTTTACCCAGGTAGCCTAACATAAGGCAATATTGTAGCATGAAGGAAGGGGATGACTTCTGAGAAGGCGTTCTTCACCTTGTACAGAAACCCAGTAAGTGGGTTGTGGATATAGGTGTGCACATGTCACCTTGTGGTGTGCATATGTGTGTGCTCTTGGGAATGTCATCCCTCCTTATTTTAACTGCATGTGAAAGCAGCAGGAACCTGTGCTAGAAAACAGAGACAATTAGAAGATAGCTGTGCTTTGGGGAAGCAAGTCAATTGACTGAAAAACAATTTGCCAAATGTCCAATTTGTGCGATTGTAAGGATGTTTAGAAGGTTTTCTTTTCATCTTCACCCTATACTTTCCCTGTCCCTGTCTGTGAAGTTGGCCCAGACTATTTTGTTACAGAGGCAGGGTCATGTTCAGAAGCAGGGGTAGGAATTAAACTAAAACATAAGCCAAAATCCTCAATGAATCAGTAAATTGGTCATTCATCAAGTTAATTTTAACAAATTGGCTTTCAACAAATTGGCCTGGAGCCCTACTTTGGCACCTTCTTCTGGAAATGTCTTCTTTTCCTCTTTTAGTCCTTTTCCGTTCAACGTTGTACTTCACCTAGACCTTGAGATTGTGCCATTCACAATTATAATCTCAACATTCATCACTTGCCCTGCGAGGTACAGACTTAACTGTTGGCTGGCTAAACGTTTATGTGGAATCTTAGAGGACTTGTAACACTAATGAAACACTCAAAACATTCAACATCTAAAGGGGGACGGTGATTTGGAAATAAATTCTCTTACCTGTTCCTACCTGCCCTCTGGCTTCATTCATGGTCATAGGGCCTTAGTTTTTGGACAGAGAGCACCACCAGTTTTGGCCATGCATTCTCTTTTTCCACAGCCCGTTTATATCCATCTGGTCACCACCTGCCAATGAGAAGTAAATAACAATGACTGCTCCCTCCACTGGCTTCTGTCCCTGGGGTGAATGGCCAGGAGTTTGAGCCACTGCTGGACAAGAGCCGTTGATTGCTTGAAGGCTGGCAAGGACAGCAGAGCCCTCATAGTGTTCTGGCCTCTGCAGGAGAGAAAAAGGGATGAGCAGACGTGTTGCACTGAGATTAGCTTCCTGCCAATTTCTCCTGAATTTTCCTAAAATAAAAGTGCATTTTCTTCCCAACCTGATTACATTTCAAAAGCCCTCTTCTACTAGCACAGCCTCGGTAGATGCTGGACTCTAGAGAGGATTAAAGGTGGTGGGAATGGTAAGGATGGTGAATCCGGGATTAAAATTGCCCTATTACACATTGGGTCAGAGCAAATATTTGTGAAGCTTGAGTTATTTGCAGTGCATCATGGTTTCTGTATGGGAAATGCCAAGTCGTACTTCAATGTGCAGGGAGATAAAAATATATTTACCAACACAGGGTGTTATGTGTTAAATGGTAAGGTGCCAGAATGCTCATAAACTTGACCAATACAAGGATGTTGTCAGAGGTGGTGTGGGAAGCAAAATTGTGAATCAGGTGCTGAAATGATTAAAGAAGATAGAAGACTGAGCTGACGACAGTGTGCATTAATTAATGGAAATGTATGGCCTGAAATGTAAAAGAGGAGACGTAGTTGAGTAAGAAGTGCAGCATCCTTTCATCTATCACACTGGAAATCCAGCAAAATATGCGACCAAGTGACTATTTAAAGTCAACTGTATAGAACTCCAGAGCTGGGGATGATTTATCTGCAGGAAGAAACCAGCTTTGCTCTGGGCTAAGAGTGAAAGCATATTAAATATGTAGCCTTTTAAAGAATCATATTTCTGTATCATCTATACATATATATATATATACACACACAATTTCATATATATAATGGATTAAAGCAGATCATAACATAATAAATACCAAATTATTCATGTTCCTCTTTTGAGCCTCATTCTGCAGAAGGAACACTTTCACGCTTTAAAAAAGACAGGATCACCTCTGATCTATGAACCATTTTATTTCAAATACATCTTACTTTTACAGTTTGGCCTACTGCTTGGTGGGGAAAGGCCTTTCCATGTTTCACTCACTGCAGAGCAATCCAGCTTTCCTGTGATATTCATCTGATGTTTATATCCATCTTTTGAAACGTAGGGGCTATTAGATCAGAAATATTCCATGAAGAAGGGAGCAAAGATTCATGTCACTGACAACTGGAGAAGAAACAGAGAAAGGATAATAATATCATGGGACAGAATGGAGTCCCTTCCAGATCTTTGGAGGGCTAGCGCCATATCCTTCCCAATCATTTATTGCAAGGCTAACTAAGGTCCTGAAGAGTGGGCATCTTCAGTCTGAGGCCAAGAGGCTGCTGACCTACCCTGATATAGACCAAACTGTGCTTAGTTTCCCTCTGGAAGCACCAGAATAGCTGCACTGGTTATACTGTGTCATTTCAGAATGCTGACCTCAACCCTTAGCCCATTTGTTTGTTGACACAATAATTCTTTTTTTTTTTTTTTGAGAAAAATAAATCTTTGCACTGCAGTTAGAAATAAAGCTTAAAGAAAAATCACTGGGATGGGTGACATGTTGCTTTAAGTTAAAAAATGGCTCTGCAAGGTGGGTATCCAAACCTTTGCAGCTGTTCTCCATGCAAGAAGAACAACTCAAGAGCAGCATGTCATGGGCAGCTCCCAAGAAAGGAGGAGAGAGGCTGGAGGCACCAAACCCATCCAAGCACTCAGCACTTGCAAAGGTCCTGGCCTCCTTTACTATCCAAACACCTTACACTTTCTAGGAATTCAATACACATGGATTAAAGCCCAACTTACTAAAACTAGTTATTTCGCATCAATAATTTGAATCTTTACGTTTTAGCTGGTGAAAGACTAAGTTTTTATTTGAAAATCAAGTATTTTTTTTTCTTTCTTTCAAATCAGGTACTCATGATGTGTGACAAATGGCATGCTTCCTGCAAGAGTTACAAGTTATGTGCCTAAACAGGAAGGATAATCTCATTGCAGAATTAGAGCATCATCCAGTGGGAAGGGAGCTTCAAGGTCATTTAGTCCAGCCTCCGAGTGATACAGAAATTCTCTTTGCAGCATCCCTATCAGGTGGCCATCAAACTTCTACTAGTGTATTCATCCACACCTGGTCTGTCTAAAACCTTGAGAACAGCCCTTTGTATAGTTCAAGAGCCCCAACTGAAGGAAAAGTTTTTGTTATTTTCAGTAAATATATTCTGTTGTATAACTTTGGTTGATCGGTTCCCCTTTAGCGACCCAGAAAACACTGAGCTCCCTCTGACACCCATGCCCTTTGACTCAAAGTCAGCCATAAAATAGAGCACCGGAGTAACTTTCCAGAGTCCCAGATTTGTCCCTTTGCTCCATTGCAAATCAAATGTGTGACCGGTGTTTCAATTCAATTAGCCTTTTCCTAAGGCTTTCACTGTTTCTGTTCCGTGAGTTTCTTTTTTAAAGATCTGCATTTGTATATTTCAAGTGGAATTTTTTTTTAAGCAAACTACAACATTTTATTTTAAATTGAGAGATACGGTTTGATCTTTATTTTTATTGTGGAAAATTTCAAACATACAAGAGTAGATATAATACAGTAATGAATGCCTTAGTATTTGTCACCCAGCTGTAAATATATCAAATTGTGGTCAATCTTTTTTTTTTTTTTGAGATGGAGTCTCGCTCTGTCGCCCAGGCTGGAGTGCTGGAGTGCAGTGGCACGATCTTGGCTCACTGCAACCTCTGCCTCCTGGGTTCACGCCATTCTCCTGCCTCAGCCTCCCGAGTAGCTGGGACTACAGGTGCCCGCCACTACGCCTGGCTAATTTTTTCTATTTTTCATTAGAGACGGGGTTTCACTGTGTTAGCCAGGATGGTCTCAATCTCCTGACCTCGTGATCCACCTGCCTCGGCCTCCCAGAGTGCTGGGATCACAGGTGTGAGCCACTGCACCCGGCCGGTCAATCTTATTTCATCATTACCCTCACCGTGTCTTTCTCCTCCCTGGATTGTTTTGAAGCAAATCCCACATACCATACAATGTCAGCCATACCTTCTCATATGAACCGGAGAGCAAATTCTCCAAACGACAAAATCAATGGAAGACATTTGGGGGGCCTAGCCCTTATAGTGGGTGCTGGAGTTACAAAGGTGAATAAAATTGTGCCACGTTTCGGTCTTTTTGGAAAACACTACCCTTCATGTGTCTATAAAAACTGACTCCTCTTTTTGTGCTAACACTTCCTTTTTTTGGCCAAAATCTTTCTAAAAATAGACAGCAAGCCCCCTCCTGCTGCCCATTTCTTAAACTTTCCTCTCATGAAGGTGAGCTAGGATTGTACAATTACAATGCTTTGAGAATTTCGTTCCTTTTGAGCTGTCTTTACTTTTCAAAGCCTCTAGTCATGCTATTGGACCATCTTTTCCTCTAATAATTAAAAAAAAAAACCCTCTATATTGTGTTATTCTCTGTCTTTTCATCCCAGTTTACTATGATTAACATGGTTACCGTCTCCCCAGGTTCTTCCCGTTCATTTACCTTTACCATTTCATTTCACCTTGCATTTCTTCCCAGTTGCTCAGACTTCACAATAGTAATTTTCTTTTTCTTTTTTTGTACCTTCTGAAAGGGCAGTCTAATGACAAAGTCAGTCGATAATTGCTTGGAAGATCTGTATTCACCAGAAAGAGTCTTTCTGCTGATATTCAGAAGATCAAATTTTAAGCTCAGCATGAACCAAGATCCAGTTACACTGTCTGCACACACACACACACAGAAAAAAACCACCATAGTATGCATGAGGGAAAGATCAGACCATGCAATCATTATGTGATAATGTATTAATAATAGATGGTATAATGAACCAAAAATGAGCTTGGCAACACTCCCAGGTACTTTTCATAAAATAATTTCCATAACCTGCTTTGCCTATGAAGAAGGGAACACATTATCCCACAATTACTTGGGGGTGGAATGATTAGCCTGGGTCCAGGACACGGCCCGGGGAACTCTGTGGTTGGCCTTACACCTTTCCAGACAACGTCCCTGGCCCCTCCCCTACTACAGCATGTGTAGCTGTGTGTGGGACGGAGGCTAAAAGCCTGGTTATGCTCCACAGAATGAATTCTTATGTCCCTGAGCTCTTCCCAGAAAACATGCAGGGAGTCTCTGCCAGCTGCAGAATTTCAACTCCTAGGAAGAGGGGATGAATTTCTGTGTTTTATTTCAATGGTGTAGCATGAGTGTGCAGAGCCAACAGTGTGGTAGCTGGTGGTCCTCACGTATGTCTTGGCTACATCATCCTGTGACATGGTCCTGAGGCTGACCAGAGGATGGAGCTGACCTTCAGAGCCCCAAATTTGACATGAGGCATAGCCATATATGGGACAAAGTTCAAAATTTATGTCACAGAAGGTAACCTGGGACTTGCCTGTCACTGCAGATCCTGCACTCTACAACATAGCAGTGTTTAGTGCCTTTTTAGGTTGTAAGGGTCATCAGGTCTTCTAAGGAGTCACAGCATATATAGCTAAATTTTCTGAATATAAATATATGTGTTAAACGAAATGACACAGGACAGGTCATGGAGGGCATAAAAGAACTGTGTTTGGAGATTCATAAGTATTCTGGTCTGGGCATCAGAAACTTGATACAGTTTGCATCACACCCAGGAGGAAGGATCATTCAGGCATTTGGATTTAGTTGCATTGCTGACATCTGTCAGAAACCCAGCTAACAGCCATTGGCATGAAAAGCACAGTTAAAATGAAATGGATCTATTCAATGAGAAGCTCAAAACTTTAGTTGGTCTGCAAAGTGTTTTTGTCTAGCCACATGCATCATCAATTTAATATTTCAATGTTTCAAGTTTATTTCCATGAATGAGATTTCATTTACCCCCACACATTCACTTAACCTATTGAGTGGTTCTAAGTTATGAACAAATACAGTCACCAAAAAGGTGATTATTTAAGAAAGAACAGAGAAAACCTATCAGTTACATCTTTAGTTATCTTAGACTTTTAGGCAGCGCCTCTAGAAAGTGCTGAGCAGAAGCTTAATATGGGAGTGAAGAAAACAAACTTTGTTTATCTACCTCTAAGTCACAAAGGCTGTTCTGCACACAGCTATGAACTTCTGGGAACAGAAAAGCCACTTAGCAAGTTAGCAGGTGAGGTCAGAGTAGATGCATATTCTCTGGGCACGTAAATTAGCCAAGGAAGAGACGACACCCTAAATCATCTTTATGGGGCCTAAACCATAGAGTATAAAAAGCAAATGCATGTTTAGATGTAACATATTTGCCAAAATAATTGGACTTTTATTACATTTCCCCTGTGACCAAAATTACCTTGCATATATTTATCTTCCAACTAGACAACATGATATTTGTGGATACGTGTTACTCACACATAGGTTTCTGTTAACACTCAAACTGAACCACTGAAAAGGGGTGTCATTTGTGAAGTCCAGGGAAAATCAACATAAAGGCAGCTCTTAACTCCTAGGTCACAGGGAGGCTTATTTGCCTGAAAGAAATGCTCATGTTACAAAGGGGTCCTTTCTGCTGTTTTTGTTTGAAAACAGACTCCTCTAAAATATGCCGGTATCTGTAGAAAAGGAGCAAGAGTTCCCCTCCAGAGGCTGCTCCCTGGAGAGTCACAGAGATCCTTGCATTTCTCCCATAGTATTCTTCTCAGGCCGCCCATTTCAGCGCAGCATTGACCAAGACATTTCAAGTCCATAAGCACTTCCAAATATTGAATTAGAGAATCTCATAATATATCCACAGATTAATCAAACTAATGATATTCATAGGTAGCCAGGATGGGTCACGTTTTTCAGCTCGTAGTTTAAATAAAATCACATCTCTTTCTCTTGTATGCCTCCCCTCTCAATTAATTTTTCAGTTCCCACAGTTTGGTTTTTAGAAAAATATCCAGTATAACCTATTCAGGTTCCCTCTTACTGTCTTGTCCAAGAACACTATGGACTTACTCATTCCAAAGGGTTCATTCTGTACAAGAATGCTAGGCAGCTGGTTGAAGAGAGAAAAAACTGGAAAGTCTGGTCAGTGCACTAGTTACTGATGCTGACACCAGGCTCTACTGCTAGAAACTGGATCTGCAGAATCTGAACCAGCCCTCCCTGGCTAACACTCATAGGCTTTTGGTTGCACCAAAGTCACCCGGGCAATTGACCCCATTCCTTCTTGTAGGTTTCTCCTTGGGAGACTTGGTTTCCATTCTTGCCAACGGATCTTTAAGTCATCCAGATACAAACTATCCTAACTTCAAACACAAAGTTCAGCCGTCGGTTCCTTGCTTCCCTGAAGCCCCAAGGATTCCACACCATTTTTTTTGTTTTTTTTTTTTTTTTTTTTAGGGCACAGAGAGGGAAGCCTTCAAGTAGCAGAAGGTCCTGGTCTATTCCTTTCCCAGAACAGTGAAGTGTCTCTTCAACCTACCTAGGTATCACCAAGCTTTGGATCACCCTATGCAGAATCAAGAATCCCCACTCCAAGAAACCTCATCATAGAAGACAGTACACTTGGAAAGGATCCTACTCCACTCAATGCCCAGTGACACCTGGCATTCTTTTGCTTTGCACAGATTTCTTAAAGTGAAGGGTGGAGATATCTCTGGATCATGCCTTTGCTCTAGACTCTGTTATTGTGTTGTAACCTGAGAAAAATCATTTATTTTCTCCATTAAGAGTAGACTAGGAATTTTCTAACTTACCAGTTTAATAGATCAGAAGTTTTTAAAGCTTTTCTTTAGCGTCGGAATCCTTTTTATTCCCTATGTTTTACAAGTATGAACTTTTACTATCATATTCTCAGGTGTCCTTGAGCCATAATCTTACTTTCTAAAAGCAAGTTTTATTTATTTTTTAAATATTATGCTAGGTTCAGGGGTGCATGTGCAGGTTTGTTATATAGGTAAACTTGTGTCACAGGCGTCTGTTGTGCAGACTATTTTTTCACCCAGATACTAAACCCAGTACCCAACAGTTACTTTTTTCTGATCCTCTCCCTCCGCCCATCCCTCATCCTCAAGTAGGCCCCAGTGTCTGTTGTTCCCCTCTTTGTGTCCCTGTGTTCTCACCATTTAGCTCCCACTTATAAATGAGAACACGCAATATTTGGTTTTCTGTTTCTGCATTAGTTTGCTAAGGATGATGGCCTTCAGCTCCATCCATGTTCCTGTAAAGGACGTGATCTCATTCTTCCTGAAGCCAAATTGGAACATATGACACAGAACCCCCATTTTTCTTAGGTAGAGAACTTAATCCAGTCAATCCCATTTAAACCTAATAAATTTTGTTGATGTCTCTATCACGCTGGGTTGAAAAATCAAGCACACTGAAGGCTATTTGCCATTTTCTACTTCCTCACTGAGAGAGGAGTTTTATAAAATTAGAGGCAGTATCTCAGAGGGGAGGTAGGATACTTTATGATTTTATATTTGTATCCCTATTCTAGCAAATGTTCTGGAGTTTGTTTATAGAACCAGCTTCCCCTCTGCACACAGAGGGTCGTGCTTAACCCACCCTTCCAGTTCTCATCTCATCTGTTGTGACTTTGAGTGCTTCTTCTAGAAGACCAATTGCCCAGACCTGTAGGCTCCATTGGCCTAAGGGTAAAGAGACATGGGCCTGCCCCATTCACTCTCTGTATTGCTTTGGCCATTCATCTAATCTCTTTGAGTTTTGGTTTCCTCACTAGTAAAATAAAGAAATAAGATGGTCTCAAATCTTCTCCCACTTTTAGAATTATACATCTGATGAATTATGAACACTCAGATTCCTGGATTCTTCCAAGTCCTTTAAAGCAACCCCTATTACTCCTTGCAAGTAAATATTAGACAACCTCAACCACTATCAATTCTGCAATTTACATGCAGTTCAAGTAGCCAAAGCATACTGGGCTTGCTGCCACTTACTCTAACCTGTTACAGTGATCTTTGGACATAAAAGTTTTGTCTCTTTCATTCGAAAATCAACAACATGAGGTATTGCAGAGCCACAGGGTAAGAACCTGGATATGAGAATGGAACAGCACTGGAAGTCAGCCAAGCATGATTTGTATACTAATTCCAGCTCTGAAATGGACTAAACATCCCGGTTTCATCACTCACAACTCTTGTGCCTCCTTCTGATCACCTGCAAAGTGGACATAACAATGCACTCACTACCTCCCTCAGAGGATGGTTGTAAACTACTTAATCCCAGACCAGCCACCAGGTGCCACAGCCAGAAGGTCACCCTGTTCCATTCCAGAGAACTCTTTATTCCCGGTAGGGAGTTCTGACATCACAGAAGACTTTGAAATCCATTTTTTTTTTTTTTTTTTTTTAACCACAGCTTACTTTGTGGCTTAATCCCTTGCCTACCTTACAACACATTCTCTAGCATCCATTTGATAGAAATATATATTTATATTTGCATATATATATAATATGCATGTATTTTACCTAGCACTTATCTATGCTTTGTCCATTTGATCTGATGCATACACATTTTACCCAGCACATAGTATAAAATGTAAGTCGGTTATTTTTATTATTACTGAAATTAATTTTAGCATCTTTACACTTTTGTTTATGCCATCGGCTTCTCCTTGAGGTCCTTTTTCTTCAATGCATAATTATCCAGCAAAAATCCACACATCTTTTGTGGGAAAAAGTGAAAGTGTTTGAGCTCCTGTGTTCACAAAACTCTTGTAGCAGTTTTCACGTTTACTTTTATTGTGGTTATTTTTGCATGTATTATTTTTCTTACTATACGTATGCCCCTGGGGATCACCACACTGTGTATGTTTATACAGTCCCAAAGCAGCTAGCATGTAACATTTCCCATATGGAACTCAATAAATACTCTATACATTATTGATAAAGACTTAATGAAAACAGACCCAAGAGCCCACAAATCATTTCTTGGCTGCGTAGCTTGCTTGATTTGGACTTGCCATGTGGTTTAGACAGGGCAGAGGGTATTTTCCGATCAGCCCAAAGTGGGCTTCATTAGGTACCTGATGTCATTAAATCCATAGTCCTATCTGCCTGAGAGTCCATTCCATTTCTGAGTGTGTCTGTTAGGCTGAAAGCAAAAGTCTTTATAATAGGATTAGACATTTTAATAGCCCCTAGAGAAATAAAAGCACTTCATGAAGGTTATTTTTTTCTGAATAAAAGCAGCCTATCCATATAACAGCCAGAAAATGTGTAGTAATTAAAAAATATTCTGTTTCCCTGAAATCGTAGTATTGATAAATGACACTTATTGAGTTTCTATCTTACGCCACATATCAGATGTGTTATCTTGTTTAAGCTTCACTGTGTGGTAGGAATCATTGTTATTCCCATTGTACAGATGAGAAACTGTAATTGAAAGGTGCCAAGTAAGTTGCTCAATGTTCACAACTAGCAAGTGATAAAATAATTTGGCCATCACCAGAGCTCTCTATCTAGATATAAATGTTTGGAAAATTTCAGATCAAGATGGCGTCCCTATTCTGGGACTCTCTGCCTTTGCTCTCTAGGATTTCTGAATATGAATATAGAAGTAGACAAGAGTTTTCATGGTCACTGTGCAACCTCGGTTCAGTTTTGTTTTTTGTTTGTGAGATGGGGTCTGACTCTGTTGCCCAGGCTGGAGTGCAGTGGCATGATCATGGCTTACTGCACTCAACCTCCTAGGCTTAAGTGATCCTTCCATCTCAAGCTCCCAAGTAGCTGGGACCTCAGGTGTGTGCCAACATGCCCAGCTAATTTTTTATTTGTAGAAATGTGGTCTCACTATGTTGTCCAGGCTGGTCTCAAACTCCTGGGCTCAAGTAATCCTCCTGCTTTGGCCTCCCAAAGTGCTGGGATTACAGGTGTGAGCCATCGCACTCTCTGCTCAGTTCTTAAATCTTGATATCTTTTCTCTCTCTTCTCTCCTCTTTTTTCTCTTTTCTCTCTCTCTGCCTGTCTCTCTCTTTGAAAAAAAAATAATAAACTTGGCTTCCTCCAACTGTCATCAGTGGTCACTAGGGGGGCTTTCCCAATACTCGGAAAAACACATCCCTGTTGCTTTTTGTCAGGGACTTTCTATGCATGACTTAGGCCTCATCAGCAGTAAAAGCTCAAGCAGTAAGGGTGTCTGCTGCCAGGCTACACTGCCCCTTGGAGGAGCAGGGGCCGGGCTTGCTGTACTGCCCTGCTCAGTGCTTGAGGTTTCACTGTCCTTTGTGACAACAAAATTATGTCACTTTCACCTGCCAGGACAGGCACCAAAAAATCCACTGGTACAACCCCTTCCCAACAAGAGAAGCCAAGGGGCAGCAGCTAGTCAAGTCAGGTGCAGGAGAGCAGAGAATGAGAGGGGGATGCATTGGAGAAGGCGGCACCTGGGTAGGTGTTTCAGGGAATAGGCCCCTTCTTCCAATCATGGGGAATTTCCCTTTTTGTGAAAAGGAAATTCAGAATAGGAATTCCTATCAATGACAAGGCCATGTAAGTGGCACAGAAAACATAAGTAGTTGTTGAGCCACTTACATGGCCCAACATGTGACTGAGTGACTCTTTTTTTGAGACGGAGTCTCACTCTGTCACCCAGGCTGGAGCACAGTAGCACAATCTTGGCTCACTGCAACCACCGCTTCCCAGGTTCAAGCGATTCTCCTGCCTCAGCCTCCTGAGTAGCTGAGATTACAGGCACGTGCCATCACGCCCAGCTAATTTTTGTATTTTTAGTAGAGACAGGGTTTCACCATGTTGGCCAGGCTGGTCTGAAACTCCTGACCTCAAGTTATCTACCCACTTTGGCTTCCCAAAGTGCCAGGATTACAGGCGTGAGTCACCATGCCCTGCTGACTGAGTGACTCTTAAACTATTGTGGCATGAAAAGCTGCCCCTTCTCCTTCTATCACCTACCCTTGCCCTGAGCAGCTGAGGGTTGAATGCAGTGTGTCTACTTTCCAAGTTGCTCCAATGTAGATCACTTGTATTACAATTGATTTTTTTTTTTTTTACTATTACCTAACAGTTCCATCTGTTACTAATCCATAACAGATGCAAATTTTTGTACATTTTATGCATTTTATGGACATTGGCAGCAATGGGCATTTTCTTGTTTATGCCACTCTTAATCAGTTAATGTTTTCTGGGTTTTCTCCCCCTTACTCCAGTTCCTAAACAGATACTCTTTTCTTCTGAGAACACAGGCAAAGCACACAATATTGATCCGATTGCAGCATAGAACCCTCCCGAAATCCTGAAAGCCAATTACCTCATACTGCACAGTACAGTAAATTCTAGGATAGCCTTTGAAAGGGAGTCAGTCAAGTGGTTTATAAGAAAAGAAACTATAAAAAAAGTGTTCTTCAGATTCTTCCCCTGCTATAATCCAGTCAGGTCATATTTTATTGGTGCTCATTATCCAGGCAGACAGTGATAACTGTGGAAACCATGGAAACATATTATGGCCAAATTGATGCTGCTTTGAAATGCCAGTGACTCACACTGTGGAACACTAAACATGATCCATTAAGGGGCTTCTTGGACTTTTGTCAAGAGGGCCCTCCACGTGTGCATTCTAGGTGCAAGTGCAGCCACAACTCACTTGGAGAGTGAGGGGGCTCTCCAAAATAAAGGCAACTCATCAGACTTTTCCCAGAATGAATAAAAAGATATCACAAGTTGCACATCATCCTGGATCAGTTTTATTCCAATGAATCCCTTAAGTTATAAGGCATATTTGAATACTCCTAAGTATTTAAGACAGTGTGTACTCCCTAGCACACACTCTCTCTCCTCTTCTTTAAACCTAATTATTTGCATCTACATTTTAAAACTTCAAATAAAAATATGCATTGTCCTTGTAATTATGCTCATGAAAATGTCAGATTTCCATATTCTACATCTGATAAAAATAAATACATCTCAGCAGATCATTACATTTTGTTAAATTCCCAAAGCTATGAACACTTAAGGCCACATCCCACTTCAGAGAATGCCACAAAGACAGGTTAGATTAAGGATGCCTCTTTTATTTATAATCTTGAAAACAAATCCTTCACTAACATATGAGATTAAAGTATAGTATTGAAGAGATAGAAATTTTCATAATGTAAACATTAAAGATAGTTTTAAATTTTTTATTTCTTTTTTTCATAATAAATTATGCAATGTGTTCAGTAATGTAAGCAGAGTAGAAATTTTTTTAAATTATCAAAATTTATCAAAAATTATCAAGTATTTATCAGCCGGGCACAAGGTATTTCTTATTCATGTGATGCCATCTCAGTCGATGACAAGGCTAGAATTGTGAAGTTTTGGCAGTGCACCAGGCCCTCTGAATATTTTGATCCTATTTTGTCTTGTCATCTTCTAAAATGTACCAATCATTTATGATTGCAGCAAATCAATAATCAGAAGACTGAATTTTCTGACAATGTTAGCCCTGATATGAGGCTGAAGTTTCAATCATGCTTGTATAAGCATAGTTGAAATTGAATAAACTATAACATTTTTATTTTTTGTATTTTAATAACATCTTTTTAAAATAGTCACAAAAGGAATGTATGTTCAGTGCAGATAATTTTAAAAACAGAAAAACTACGGAAGAAGCAAGGGTTACCTATGATCTAGCCTTGATACATAATCATCATTTATATTTTGCTATGTGCCCTTCTACTATTTTTGTTTGTTGGTTTGTTTGTATATTGTTTTAAAGAAATAGTATTGTACTCTCACAACTTGCATTTTGTTATTTGGCTCTGTATTGTGAATATTGTCTCTTATCCATATATAAGTATTTTCTGTAACACTTTCAGTGACTAGATCTGATGCTGTAGTATATACGTAAGAACTTTTATAATCACGTTTAGATTCCTTTGAATTGTCTGTTTTATAGAGTATGCTGAAAGGAGTATCCTTTTATGTTGAACTTTGGCCCCATCTTTAAGTATTTACTTAGGATACATCCCTACAACTGCTTTATATAGGAATCATAAGGCCTAGGAAATCTGTTTTCAATTTCCCTTTAGAAGTTTAATTTATTCAGCACTGTATGAAAGTTCTCAATGGCCAAGCGCGGTGGCTTACTCCTGTAATCCCAGCATGAGGTCAGGAGTTCGAGACCAGCCTGGCCAACATGATGAAACCCCATCTCTACTAAAAATACAAAAGTTAGCCGGGCATGGTGGCATGTGCCTGTAGTCTTAAATACTTGGGAGGTTGAGACAGGAGAATCACTTGAATCTGGGAGGTGGAGGTTGCAGTGAGCAGAGATTGTGCCACTGCACTCCAGCCTGGGCAACGGAGTAATATGCCATCTCAAAAAAAAAAAAGAAAATTCTCAATATCTCACACTCCAGCCAACCTGGGGAATTATGAATCATTTTAGCTCTACCAATTTGATACATGATAAGAGAATCTCACTGTTTTAATTTGCATGTATTTGTTATTAATGATCTTTAACATTTTTCATAAGATTGATAGTTTAAAAAATCATTTGTATTAATTGCCTGTTCATTGCCTTTTCCTTTTCAAAATACGTAGGTATCCATCTTTTCCCTGTCGATCTGTAGAATCCTTCCACTCATGTGACACTTTGCCTGACACATTTTTCCCCAATTTGTGACTTGTCCTTTAGTTCTGAGAATCTTGTTATTGAGGTTCAGAAATACTCATTTTAGCTCGCCAAATCTGTTTTGTTTACCTTTATAATTTCTATTTTTTATTTTATTTTTCCAAAGCCTTCCTGGACCCAAGATATTTGTTCATATTTTCTCAAAGTTTTCTTATTGTTTCATTTGCATTTAATTTTTAAAACAATTTCTAATTAATTTTAGTGTATAGTAAAAGACAATACTCTCTAGCATATTTTGCATCACAGTGCACATAGAAAAATACACGTTTTCATGGCACTCTGGGGTAAACAAATGAGGCTGTTCACAGCCAGGGTTTATCAGCCACCTGGGCAACTAAGATGATCACATCCTAGCTCATCTGTAACCAAGTCTCAGCAAGCCATTGTGCTGTGGCACTTCTGGTATGAGGCAAGTGAAGACATGACCTTTTAAAATATAAGTAACCAACCATCTAAGTTATTGAACAATTTGATTCCTTCCCCCACTTATTTGAAATGTCATTTTATTCATGTAATTAAAACTTCTCTATGTGGGTATTTTCCTAGTATTTCTACCCTGTTTCATTGATCTGAATGTCCATCCTGACACTAATACCACACTGTTTCATGTTTTATAGATTTTTAATATGTTCTAATCTTTGATAATGCAAGTTCCATATTACTTTTTTCAAAAATTTTAATTCCTACCAGTTTATTCCTTTAGATAAATTTTAGAAAATTTCTCAAAAATTCAAATGTTTGAAGATTTGAGATTGCATTAAACATAAACATCATTTTAACATCAACAGAATATTGACATCAACAGAATATTTTTGTTTTCCCACTTGGAATGTACTTATTCAAATCATCCATGTGCCTTTCAATGAAGTTTAGTAGTTTTCTCCATATAGGTAAATATTTCTTTTCAGGTAATTCCTAGATATTTGTCATATTTGTTGCTATTTTTAATGCTATATTTTTCCTATTATATTTTCTATATGATTATTATTTACAATTTTCTATATGATTATTATTGGCTTAAAAACTATAAATACTTTATTTCCAGACAGCTATCAGACCATAAAATTTGTTTGTCATATTCTGTCTGTAAAGACACTAACTATGGAGGAAAATATTGCTCTGTTACTGTCTTGGAATATGCAGTATAAACAGAAAGAATAATTCCTAATTATTTGAGTGGCTCCTTATTTTTAAAAAAATATTTGTATAAGGGAATACTTTTGGAAGAATCACAGAATGTTCTCTGAATTTTCTCAATTTGATTTTAGCTGTCACATCTAAAAAGTTTACTAAGATGCATTCTTTGAAAACAAA
Source organism: Nomascus leucogenys (assembly GCF_006542625.1). Classification (NCBI taxonomy): domain Eukaryota; kingdom Metazoa; phylum Chordata; class Mammalia; order Primates; family Hylobatidae; genus Nomascus; species Nomascus leucogenys. The sequence goes on from NC_044383.1 coordinate 132,904,107, forward strand.
GATATACAGGCTGAAATATTCAGAGTACTTTCTAATTTACAGGCATTTTGGTTTTTAATAAATCTCTCTGTCAAATTTCCCCTAGTTATTTCCACATTCAATCGTAATTTTACCAATGATGTTTGCTATGGCAATGAAGACATAGGATTAGAGTCAAATGAATGGCTCTCGTAAGCAAATCTTTTCCTACAGTAGTAACAAAGTTTAAGAAAATGAAAGACTTTAATGAAACATTTTAAAGCATAAAACCAAATCCTCAAATTAGAACACAAATGAGAAGAAATATTTTTTTTTCTCCCAAAAGTGTGCCTAAAGAGAGAGGCAGGGATGAGAAGGTTGTGAAATGCTTTCACCATCTTGCAGAGCACTGAATACTTTCCACGGCTGCAGACAGTATGTTTTGGAGAAGGGGGGATAAGTCAGCAGATCTCTGATTTTTTCAGGGACTAAACAGATGTTTAAACCCGTAACACTCAGCTATTTCAGATGCATGAAAACTGCTCTTCAGCTTTATTGAATTGCTGGTTAATACACAGGAACTAAATTAGGTCTATAATTTCAGATGCCCTTTTTTAATGACTCATTTTTCTGTCAATAAAATTGACAACAGAGACCAGCACAGTTGCTTTGTCCAACTCTGATCTGCCCTGCTGAGTCATGTGACACAGTCGAGTATTGCCAGATAGAGGCTGTCACTCTCCCCTGGAGTTTTCATGGAAATAAGGTTAGAGAAATGTGGCCTGTGCAAGCCCAGGGAGGTTTTCAACAGACATGAGGGATGGCATCAATCATTCCAGAAGGTCTCCCATAGGGCATTTTCATTGATAGTGCAGACTTTATTTGTGTATTCAAAGACAAAGTAAGTCCCTGTTTCTGGTAAAAGTCATCTCCTTTGTCATGAGGCTTCCTGTGCTGACCTCAGAGCCTCCTAAATGATTTAGATAACTTATCTCACCCCCAATCCTGTGAAGAGAAGAATTTCTAAGATGAAATAGGGAAGTTAGGTTTGACCGCAAATTTAAGTTACGGAAAGAATTTGCAAAATGCAGAATGTGTTCATCACAAGGGAAAATTTTTAATAATCTTTTTAGAATTGTTTTCAAGGGAAAAAAATGAATAAGCCTCACCTTTATTCTTTATTCATTTTCCCTCATTGGTGTCAATCTAGTCATTTATTGGCATATGTGCCCAAACTCTACTCATGAATATTTGGACATTGAATGATATTAACAAGAACAGATACATAAGCTTGCCAAAGGAATGATGTAAGTGATATGCTGAATAAAAGCCACGTTGGTGATAATCCACTTCACACACACACACTCACGCGTGCACACACACACACATGCACTCCTCCACTTTTAGATGAGAAAAATGAGAAGGCTCAAAGGAAACTATAGGAGGTCAAGTGTTAATGTGTCAACTGTCACTAAGAGAAATTATTAATATATTTTAAAGCACTGTTTATAATTTTTAATTAATTTAATTACTCATTAATTTAAAATAAAATGAGATACTTTTGAAAACTGATTCTGGCTATTCAATGAAACAAGTATCAGTGACCCTTAAATATGATAAAATGTTCATTCTCATTCAAAGTAAAAGAGAGAAAAAGTAAAACATTGCGATAACATTACACACGGATAAAACTGGCAATGACTTTTTTAAAAAAGTTAACATGTTTATTGATCAGGGTTTGGAAAAACTGTCACTCCTATCCACTGTTGCTGGAATATAAGCTGGCAGAAGGTCTACAGACAGCAGTTGGCCATATCCATCAAAATTACAGATGCACCCTACCATTAACCCACCAAGTTTCATTTTTAGGAATTGATTCTATTGATATACTCATACTCATGCAAAATGTATTTGAGCAAAGATATTAATTGAAGCACTTCCGGTAATACAAAAAAGCCCTAATGTGTACCAGCAGAAGGCTCTTAAATCTGTATCTTTAACTTATAAATATGTACAATAAAATACTCAGCATTTAAGAATGGTAAGGCAGATAAATATGTGGAAGTTCATATGGTACAAGTCTTAATTATAAAACCATGTTCAGAATAATGTGCAAAATATAATTCTATTTGCACATGTATGTTTATCAGTGCATAGAATAACCCTAAAGGGATCCATAAGAAACCAACAAAAGTGGCTAATATAGGGATAAAAATAGGAAAACTTGTTAATTTATAACATGTGCAGATGTTATCCAGACCAAAAAAAGTTAATTAAATAATTCAAGAAAGAAAAAAATCTAGAAAAAGAATGAAAAAACATAAAACAATTTCCTGTGTACAGTCAATTCAACACCATGAGTGTTACCATATAAAAGGCAGTAGTAGGCCTTTATTAGTAATTATTTTCTCCATCTTTATAGGATTTTAGAGTTTGAAAGCATTTTCCCCAAATCGATGCCAAAACTTGGACCCATGTTGGCTCCTTGTTAGCTATGGGAAAGTCATTGTATCTTTTTAAACTTTTATATCTTTCTCTTTGTACAGTGACCTAAGACATCTATCTTCTTTACAAATCAAATGTAATGCTGAAAGATAAACCACAGAATTGCACTTCTTTTTTTTTTTTTTTTAGCAAACATGTTTCATAATCCTAAAAATTGTTTCTTTATTTGGGAGGCTTAGAAACAGAGTAGAATATCTTAATGTCAATCATCTTAATTCAAAGAACTAATTTTGTAAATCATTTCTTTCTCTTGTATTTTCTCTGATTTAAGTCAATATACAATACTTTAGCTACTTCTCTTCTTATTTGAGTTTTTGTTGACAAGCTGCACAAACAGCATTTAATGCAGTGAGTTATTTAACTTTGACCTTTACTGATCAAATCCATGTAACTACTGGGTGTGCAGCAGCCACTCCCTGGGTTACCCTGGGCACACTGTCCTCTTATGGTACCAATGTATTTTGCTTTCAGATTCCCACAAAACCAGGTTCTTACTCACACTGTATTAGTTTTGCTGAGGCTAAGAGCTGCTGTCAGCTCTGATTAGGTTCTATTTCTCACTACAAGCATATTGTGGAATGTGCTTCCATAATAAAATTTAGTCTGAAATAGACTGTTGCTAAAGGTCAAACTATCACAGCCTTTGGCTTTCCTCTAGATTCTAAATTAATGTTCCAGTTCATGAATCTTCTCTTCTATATTTGTTGGCAGGGTGGAATAACCTTAGTGGAAAAAAGTTCTGATAATCCACCAATCTGGCTCCATTGTCTTTTGGTGGTGTTACTTGGAATAGGTTAGATTCTGGGAATCTGAAATGCTTGCTACTCTAAAATTAAGTAATCAAGGTTACTGTATCTCCTTGTCAGCGCCTCCTCTGAGACTTGTCTCTTTATTGGATATGTGTTTTCCTTCCCCTTAGTACACTTCCATAACACTAGTACCACAAGGGAATGGGGAAGCTCTTTACAGCATTGATTTACAAGAGATAATCAAGACCCCATTGAGTTCCCCAAGATTTTAGAATTGACTCTCAATTAATAGGCCTTTATTAAGTACCTATTCTTTAGCCTCAAAGCGTATGTAACGTAGTTGAGGAGATGAGAAATACACATGTGCATAGATACTAGAAAGTAATAAAGAGTGATGCTAAACAAATGATACATGAATTAAAATGTCATGCGAGAGCATAATCAGATAGCATTCACCTCCCCCTGAGATAAGGATGAAAGACTTCTTGGACAGTTTCAATTGTGTTTTAAGGGTAGATAGGATTGGGGCAATTAAAGTGGGGGAAGAAACACTACCAATGGTGGAAAAGGCATACACCAGAGAATAAAAGCAGTAGCAAAATACAAAGATGGGTTTGGGGTGCAGTGAGTACATACATTGGCTGGAATGGAGGTGTTTGGGATATGCAGGTCATAGGGCTGCCATACTTAGAGACCTCTGCGTGCTGAAACTATCTCGCCCACAGCCTCTGCTAAAGAATCCCCAGCCCAGCCTTTTTTTGGTGGGGGTGGGGAGTGGGGTGTGGACAGGGAGATAAGGGATCCAAAAGGAACCCAAACTAATTATGACTAAGGTTATGCTGTCCAGGCATGACAGTCTCCGCTCAGAAGAGGTCAGAGCACTTAGACAAATTCTTTATACCAACTACCTTTGAATTTGAGGACTGGTCATGTGGCAGGCCAGGTCTCACTAATACAGGCCTCCATAACAACTCTCTCAGCACTGACAGAGGGGGTAAGTCAAATATTAAAAGTGGAAAGAGCCAGTACCCTTCTACAAAGGCTGGAATGTAACAAAAGTCCACCAAGAGTTTTGCCTAGGCCTTTCCTGGGCATGACAAGATAACGAAGGAATTCTTAAAAGGACCGATTCAGGACAAACAAGTTTATTGGGGCTCTGAAGAAACTTCCCAAACCTCCATGATTTAGCCCAAGACAAGATAAGGGTAATCATCTCAGCACTCAGACCCACTTAGATTAAGTAAACTGACTGAGACTCCAGAGGAAGGTCTTCAGGACTCAGATTTTAGTTACAGGTTAGAAGAAGTTAGTCACTTATGTCTATAGATGAGTGCACAATTACACGTAGACATAAAGCTTAGAAGGTATATAAGGCTCTGGAAAACTCTGTAATTTTGTGTTGGTCTTGTGATATTTTCCAGGCCTTCTCCCTGTACCCGGTTATAGAAATAAACTCCCTTCTTCCCCGGTTCATCTGCATCTTGTTATCTTGTTATTGGGCTACGAAAATAAGCAGCCCGGCCCTCGGTTTAGTCTGGGAACAGCCATGTGACAGCAAAGGGAAGCAGAGACAACAAGACAGAAGGCCAAACAGGACATGGCCCCTTACCCAGCCCCATTACACCTTGAGTCTTTCTTACTTGCATCCACAAGAAGTCAGGGGTCCCAGGGGTTCACATATGAGATGGGGAGGTTAAAGGTTTGGGGACACAGCCCTTGACATCCTTTCTTTCCAAAGATTCCATATAAGCACAGTGAGTTCTGCACAATACACAGATTGTTCTTCCAGCCCTGGTCCTTACAAACTTATGTAACAGTCATTTTCATGATAAATATATGATCTGATGGCAAAAGAGTTCTGTTCAAATATCCTGCTCATTTGAGTATTAAAAAAAAAAAAGAGGACTAGAATTGTTTTTTCTTTCCAAGACACTGAGCAGCAGAGAGGGTAAACTATGGTTAGGTAAACTTTGTGTGGATAGTGGGAGCCCCATGGAAAGACAGCAGTTCCAGGCAGGTACAGCAACCCTGTTCTCCTTCTTCACATAAAATGCATTTGACTGTGCCACACAGCACATTTGGGTTGAGGGGGAACATTGCAGGGAATGCAATCTTTTCTTTGTAAGAAAAGGACAAGAGCTAGCAATGCAGGGATTACATCAACGATAAATTTTTGGATTCACTTGTTATTCGAAATTCTCTAAAATAAAACAACAACAAAGAAACAACAACAGCAATACCTAAAATACATGCCTCAGCAAGCTGACAAGCACCGCCACCACTGTGGCACCAACTCCCTTCCAACCTACAAAGACAGGCCACAAACAGGCACCCAGAGTCCCGGCAGCTCAGAGATGGAGAGATGATGTTTCCACAACAGGTCTGGAAAGAAGGAGAAAAACTGGAGAGTAGACATCAGTGATCAGCTGTTTTCCAAAGGTGACTGAGAGTGACAAGCGCTTAAAAGAACACTAGTTTTTAATGCTAATCTGATTTCCAGTCTCACCTAACACTCTTCAGACTATAATAGAACCATCTTTCCAAGTTAGTGTTTCCTCTCTCACATTCTTTCCCCAGTGGGAACCTTCTCTGATTTTAGATCATTTTAGCCTTCTTTGGTTCCCACATGGTGAACACCTAGCAAAGCCTTCCTTCTCAGGCACAGGACCCAGCGGGGTGCTCCCAAAACAGCCATTGTCTTTGTCTTAACATCACAACCAAAGCAAGGTCTTTATTTCCCTGAATCTGCTCTGTTTTAAAAGCCTCCTTCCTCTTCTGGTTTCAGTTGCTCACAGTCTATTCAAAACACTGGAAAGCATCACTTTGTCATGATATTTCCTTTCTTAGGATCCTACAGTTACTCTTTATTGCTTCCTAAATCCAACTAAAATCTAGACCATGGGCTTTATTGCTTTCCAGCTACTGGATTTCCTATCCTGCCACATTTGTTTGGACCCAACTGCCATATCTCCTATTAATTTACCATTCTGATGCAATCAGGAAGTTTTGTTATCCTTTCTCTCTTATCACACATACTGCATTTTCCATCTGAACACATGTGCCCTGATCCTTGCCTGTAATCTTCAGCATGATGGCTTTCACTCAAGATTTACCTACAATGAGTTTTTCCAAACAGTAAATCATTTTTCTTCCTTCTCAATCCCTTAGAACTTCACAGTTATAAACACAGAGGATGAGGAGGAGGAGGATGATAACTTGGAAGAATACAATAATAAGAACAGCTTACATTTGGGCAGAAGTTTACAGTTTGTATGGCAATTTTACGTGCACATGCACACACACACACACACACACACACACACACACACTACCTTATATTATTTTTATCATTTACGTAGAAGAAACTATGTCCTAAACTCTTTTCTTCCCCACATCTTTCTATATGCCACATAATGCTTTGTACACATGGAATGAAAGATTGATAAACTCAGTTTTCGATACATGATTTTGGAAAATAATTTCCCAATGAATGCTTCTGTTTTCTTGCCTTACAAGTTGTGAAGATAACTAATTTACTACTCACTGACCTCTACAGGGAGAGCTTTGAGGATTAATGATAAAACTATAAAAAATCTCATTTTACAAGGTCACAAAGAGAAGAAGAGGAATTTAGGAGAATCATGGTCCCCAGAGACAGCCAAAGGGAAGCACATTCCTTCATCTCTTCTCTATTTCCATTTCACCTTTAAAGATGTGAAGTAGGCACAGCAAGAGAAAAAATATCCCAGAACCCTGGAGTGTTTATCCTAAAAATCAAGATAGGCACTGGCCACCAGTGAAACTGACCAGCTGCTTTGGCAGAAATATCTTTCCATGGTATATTATCAGCTGCGTGCACAATTCAGACCCCTGGGGCAACTTCCAAATAAATGCTCATCATTTCCACAGGCATTAAAACCTATTACCTTGGGGGCAAATGTTCTAAGAAAAGAAAATCATGGTTTTTCATTACTAAATCTGCACTCTGAAATAAATGTCTGTTCTATGACCATATTTATTAAGAAATTAATATTCTGGGCATTGTTTTCGCCAAGCTACTAATTTCTTCCTCTTAATTCTACAAAATATCTAATATGTCACACTATGGGATGCCCCTTGGAGAACAGGACAACCTCGCAGAGCTGCCAATTATTGCCTTTCCTGGCATTTCTACAACACTCTGCCCTTTTGGTGCTTTCTGTTTTTTTCAGAGTCTACTTTTTTTGAGGGCAATGTAACTATACCCAAGGTATATTTAAATAACCATTAATGAGTGCTTATCATGATAGAGGAAAAGTGAAAAAGTCTAGCACAGGAAAAAGGAAGGAAGAGGAAGAGGTACTCAACGTGCAACAAGCACAGACTAGCATAACCTGATGTGATGCTAGGTATTTTACTTATAAGTTGAAATAATAATGCAATAAAAATTTACATACTCTTCACCTATATTCACTGATTATTACTATGCTGCTTCTTGGCTTTCTCTCTAAATAGAAATAGACAGTACATTTTAAAGTTGTAAACATCATGATATATCACCTATAAATACTTCAGTATCTATCTCTTAGAAACAAGGATGCTTTTCCGCAAAAATCTATGTACCATCATCAGTCTCATTATTGATGTTAAGTTTAATTACTCAGATAAGGTAGTATCTGCCTAATTTCTCAATTGGAAGAATGTATTTTCTCTTATAATTCGAAAGTAATACAAGGAGTTTTACTTTGAGATTATTCCTTTCTTCAACAATATTTTACCTATTTTGACATCCATTGGTGACCCTGAATCAATTATTACATTGGCAGTTACTGATAAGGAAACTTAGGCTCCAATTTGTACCTTCCCCATATTAATTAGCTAGAGCATGGTCTAGTCTGGCTTCAAACCTGGTCAGAGTCTCAGACTGATCATCAGCTGCCATTTGGGGTCATACTGAGACAGTCAGGTGGGAAGGGCTCCCTGGCAGAGCCTCCAACTGATCTGTGCACTGGGAGGGGTGCACACTGGGGTGGAGCCACAGAAGTTCCTGCCTATTGCAGTGGGGAGGAGCCTGGGCCCTCCTCTTCCTGGGTGGAACTTGGAATTCAAGCTGCAAGGCAGGAAGTCTGTACTAGCAGGATTCTCACTCTGTGGAGAGTCCTTATTTCCCCCTTTTTCTCCTTTTTGTCAAATAAATTTCATTATTCTCACCCTTCAAATTGTCTGCAAGCCTAATTTTTTGTGGCTGTGAGCAAGGACCTCATCTTTAGCTGAACTAAGGAGAGAGGAGGGACAATACTGCCATGTTAAGCTCACGGTAAGGTGGGCCCTCATTCCTATAACAAACCCAGAGAGCATCCATTGCTTTTCTTAAGATTTCTGTAACGTCTCCTGGATTACATTTCATAGATCCTCATGGCTCCTCATGGCTCCACCTTCCTGGCTCTGATGAATGAGTGTTGCCTGTTCTGCACTAACCCAGATGCTTAGCTCAGGGTTTTTCTTTGATTTCTCTATACATAAAAGAGCCTCTATGTGGGCAGCGGACTTCACTGAAGTCTTGTAGAGATGTTAAAGGACAGAAAAGCCTTACGGCTCCTCTTCACCAAAAATTTAGATTATTAGCCATTTTTTGTCATTAAAAGTCATTTGTCTTGCCCCATGTTTCCAGCCTCACTCATCCCAGCTCCTCCGTATTCATGCTCTTATGAACAAAAAGATTAATTTCCTCGCATATTTTTATAGAAATAAATTCAACACTCCCCAGCCCTCACACGTAACTCAGCTGTGCCTTCCTATGTGTCTTCCATACTCAGCCAAAGTTCTAAAATTATACATGGTAAAGGTTTGGTTAGGCCTTTAGTTTCCAATTCCTTCCAAGCCTTCTGAGGAGGACTAGGGAGGAAATTCTTATTACATAACATCTTAGAGCAGGCCCAGAAAAACCAATGAGTTAGCCTAAAGCCCTACAATAAGTTCAGACCTAGGCTTCTCTGCCTTTGAGTTTTCATGGAGGTAAAACGTTAACTGGAATTGCTCATCAGGGGTGGTGAGAGGCTGACAGTCTCAGTAAGGATGATCGAAGTGTTGGATTTCAGATTTACAGTCATTAGTTTAGGACTATATATGGAGTTATTCCTTTTTATAGAAAAAGTGACCTTTGCATGTCTAAAGAGAATAAGAGAAAGGGCAGCTTTTCATAGAGATATTTAAGAGTAAATATAGATATTTGGGAAGCAGTATCAAACTAAATGAATTATTTTCTACCGTTGAAAGAATCAATACAGGTTCTTGTAAGAAGAGAGGGATAACAAACACTCCCAAATCAGACCAAAACCTGATTTAACATAAGAGAAAATAAAGTCATTAAAAAAAATAGAAGAATTTGTAATAGCTGCCTTGATATTATAAATATTTTTAGAATGGTTTATAAGATTAGTTATTTTTTGAGCAGATTTTTTTCTTTATCACAAAGACTATAATTCAGAAAAAAATGGCAGAACTTTGGGCAACATCTATGCATGTTTTAAAATTTGTATGTTCATCTAAGGAAATGTTTGTGGGTGTTAAATATTAGATATATTTTATGCAAGTGATACTGCCAAAATGTTCCCCAAACAGGAGCTGTTCTCCCAACAACCAACTTTCCCAAAGCAGCCACTTACTTCAGCTTTCTCTTTTATACTGTCCAGTCCTTGGACATCAGACCATGGGACATCTAGTTCATTTCACACACAATCTTTTACTGCTTTGAAATTGAGAACAACAATGCCAATCTCTGTATTCTGTTTCAAAATGTAAGAAAGCATGGAAGATTTTCCAATAGGCTGCTGTTGTAGGACTTTCTCCTTTGTTCAGCTAAAAATGGGGTCCTTGTCACACTACTCTATCCCCTTGTCACGTAAGAGCAAGCTCCAGAAAAGGAACAAGGTCCCTGGTTTTGTCTGCACAAACCTGAAAGATGCTACCCCAAGATGTTCTCATCGTTGCTACCTGCAGCCTGTTCATACCTCCTGCCCACCTCTCCTCCCTGCTAATTCTCGTATGTCTATTTTCTCCAACACTGACTGCTTTCTGGCTGTGAAAGAGCTCCCTGCCCTGTGAACAGGCTGGTGCCAGGGTTAATAAAAGTTTCTCTACTGCTGAGCCTCTCTATTGACACTGTCTTGAGAGAAACAACTACAGCAATGACTGTTCCTCAGAGGAAAAGAAGAGCCAAGGAGAAACAAATGAAATGTAAGGTGCTGCTCTTGTGAGGATCTTCTGTTTTCTGCCAGGATCAAAATGAACGATCTCTCCCCTCCATGCCCCTCTTCTTCTCTTCATTGTGAGAATCTCTTGTGGGCAGACATATTCCATTTTTGCCTACCTCTATTTTTCAGAAATTATGTGGACAATAAGGAAATGGCAGAAAAAAGAGTGGTGACAAAGTCCCAGTTGAGTCAGAGGGATGACTGAAAAATTGGAGGAAAGACATAGAGAAATGTTGGTGGTTTTTCCAGAGGAATTTCAGAAAAAGAATAGGCAGATGTAGCACAAAGCTGGAGAGATACTGGTTTGCTGTTAGTAACAAAATTCAAATCGTTCTAGGAAACCTTCGCCAAGCTATTTTTTGTTCTTATAAAGGTTATATTTTCTTTACTTTCTTTGTAAAAGTAGAAACTAAAAGAAATTTGGAATTTTTTCCAAAAAATCTCAAAGGAATGCATTAGCCTGATGAAAAGATTCACCTTCTTTTAATATATTTAATTATCAAACTGCGATTCCTATGAAATAATGAATAATTGTTGACAACTCTGTAATGCTTGTTATGAATGAGGCATTACTTAAGTATTTCACTTGGATCACCCCTGTTTTATAGAAAAGGAAACTAAAACTTAAAGAGACAAAACAATTTGCCCAAATTTCCAAATTTATATAATAATTAGTGGAACCATGCAAATCTGCACAGCCTACAGGAAAATGCCAAAAGAAATATTTAGGTCCAAAAGGGATCAAGAGTTACACAATCTTAACGTTCTATCTAGGGCTCAATGAGATCCTCCAAAATTAATTTCTAGTTAATTTCATCAGTACTACTTTTAGGGGGACTGTTACCAGAAAGGAGTTTTGATCTTGACCCCAAGAGAGGGTTCTTGAGTCTCATGTAAGAAAGAATTCAGGGTGAGTTCATAGAGTAAAGTGAAAGCAAGTTTATTAAGAAAGTAAAGGAATAAAAGAACGGCTACACTAGGCCGAGCAGCCCCAAGGGCTGCTGGTTACCTATTTTTATGGTTATTTCTTGATTATATGCTAAACATGGGGCAGATTATTCATAAGTTTTCCAGGAAAGGGGTGGACAATCCCCAGAATTGAGGGTTCCTCCTCTTTTTAGACCACCTAGGGTAACTTCCTGATGTTGCCATGGCATTTGTAAACTGTCATGGCACTGGTGGGAGTGTCTTCTCACATGCAAATACATTACAATTAGCATATAATGAGCAGTGAGGACGACCAGAGGTCAGTTTCACTTTCATTGCCATTTTGGTTTTAGTGGATTTTGGCCAGTTTCTTTACCACAACCTGTTTTATCAGGAAGGTCTTTGACCTGTATTTTGTGCTGACCTCATATCTCATTCTGTGACTTAGAATGCCTAACTTCCTAGGAATGCAGCCCCGCAGGTCTCAGCCTTATTTTACCCAGCCCCTATTCAAAATGGAGTTGCTCTGGTTCGAACGCCTCTGACAGAACCAAGTAATAATGTCAAAATGATTGCCAAAAAAATGGGTAGTGGAGTTTTCCCGGACCTAGGACATTGAGAAGCTAGCCAGCAATTCTCCCTGGCAGTGAATATATTTGACCAAAAGAAATTCACAAAGGTCAGGGACAGAATGACTAAAAGTTGTTTGCCTGGGAGAGAGAGCATTCTAAACCTGCCTGATGGCGCAAATGCTCACTTTGAGAAGGTCCCATTATAACTGCTGCAGAAAGAGAACACAGAACTCTAAGAAAAGCAAAGCTGCCTCCTTCCCCCTAGAGAGAAGGACCTGAGGCACTCCTTGGTGCTATTGTAGGTAGCAAAGAGTCTGGCATTATAATTGCAATATTAAAGTGGAAATGCGTATGGGTTCTTAATTGCTTGGAAATCTCTGCTTCATTTAAGCCTTGCAGAGTAAGTGATTTGCAGGGTAAATGACAACACTTTCCAATCAAACTGGCAAATATTTTATCTTTCTGTGGCTTACAGTCAACAGAAAGTTGTCATTGTGTCTTCGATATTTCAGCTGCATCAGTGTTCAGAAATGGGACCTAGGAGAATCAAGGCCCTTCACCTTGTGCATTAATTCCTCTGCCTGCCCAATAGCAGAAATAACACTGCACTCTCTAGTGCCTACTGCATAAATTAGCTAATGTCTATAAAGAATGAAGAGCAAAATGGTCCATATAAAATTGTCATGAAGAATGAACACACTAGCCATACGGTACTTCCTTACTCCAAACATATGTAGTAAAGCTTATGACTATGAAACCTGTGACATTTTACTACACGATGGTTCAATTTAAAAGGTAGCCCTTTTGGAAAATGGTCTACTAGGCTTAAATAGGATTTTAAGATAATTTTAATATTTTAAACTCTGAACTATTTATTTAGGCTTCCTTTTTACATAGTCACTCACGGCCTGCCAGGGTCATTCTGAGTATTGTACAAAAGGGTTTCAAACAAAATCAGACCTTTTTTTCAATCCAGCTAGTAATGGCCTTTTCTTCTTGAATCAGATTTCAAAAAAATGGGAATATTAAAAAATAAACTTTAAAATCTGATTTATGGAGCTCTAACCACTCATCAGACCTCTTAAGTCCTGGTATGCTTCTCTCAGCTCAGCCTGCCAGTCAGCTGGCCCCCACTTCACCACCCTAACACACCCCAATGCAAATATCTGTATCCATGATGAATCATTTAAATTTTGCTTTCTGATTTATGTGACCCATCAACTAATGTATGTGACTGGATTCTAGAGTTCCTACACCTAGGTCACATCACCACATTTTTACCATGGGCCTCCTAACAGCATTATGTCTGTGGACATAACAGATTTTAGGCACTGTAACTATCTCCTGGTCTCTCCAGACTGTGGCTCCCTCAGCTCTCATCACCCCAGAGCCTACTTTATGTTCTTCTCCAAACCCTCCCTTTGGGCTTCTTCAGTCCTTTATTTATTGTGGAAAGTGTAACTCTGCCGTGATGGTCCCTTGGCACTGTCACTGGATGAGCTTCTTCACATTGAGGCTGCTAGTTGGGAATTTTATCATTCTGAGAGACAGTCACAAAGGAGAAAGCGAGTGAGAAAGAGAAGCTCCAGTGACTCACTTCTGAACAAAATCCTGAAATAAGCAAGCTTTCCAAATGTGCATAAAGTTTCTGCTGCATCTGTATGACCAGCATGCAACAGTGAGTTGTATGTTCTGCTTATCTCTGGTACAATGCAGCATATTAAAATTGCCTCTAGAGATTCCTTCCCCCATCCAATAATATTCACAATGCCAGTGCAGTGTGGCAGGGCAGCAGTCCTCGTGGAGGAGGACATAGAAGGTCTGTGGAGAACAAACTGGAGGATCTACCCCTTGGACACCACTGCTCGGCATTTGCCAATGCAGGGCTAAATTGGGGGCAATGGAGGGGAGGGGGAGGAAACCAAAGCTTGACTATTACTTACATTTCATTCATGGAGGAGCAAAAAACTTTCCCAAAGAAAATCTCTAGATGGAAAGAATAATCTGGGAAAGATGCTTCTTCCTCCTTTATGGTAAATGACTCTTCTTAAAGAAGAAATTCTTAACCTCAACTCCATGGGACCTCTGAGAGTTCACGGACAGAGTCCAAGGGCGATAATTCTGCAATTGGAAGCAGAATCACATCAAGTGTGTATGTGTGGGTGTATATGTGCATGTGCATACACATATCTGTATTAGATGAAGAGAATATTTCAGAAATAAGATTCTTAAATGTTATCAGAGTATCAAAGTATAGTTTATAACCTCAATACATCTATAAACTTGAATAAAATTTATAATCTTAAAGAGGCCCAAGAGAGACATTCTGAATTACTATATGGAGGTAGTTTACTTGGGTACTGTCTTACAGAGCTATGGTAAATGACGGCCAGGGTAAATGAAAGAGACCATTTAGTTTTTCTTACTTGCTATTATTTATGCCCCCCTTTCTTATCCACAAACCCAGTGAAAGTGGGGTACCACATGGAAAGCAAGGTGCTGGGATCCCAGGGAGTCATGTCAACCTTTGAGCCTCTTTCTTCAACTCTACAAAAGAATTAAGCCTGATGATACTTCAGGTGACCTTTCAACTCTAAACATCTGTGGCAGGGTCTTTTTCCATACCATGACATAAATGTCTGTCCTCAAATATACATTCAATACCAAAAAAATTTTTAAATAACAAAAAACAAAAGAAAAAAACAACAACCAATTTTTTGCATTCTTCTGAAACTTCTTCAAAAATTAAGACCTTTGATGTCAAAAAACACTTTAGCATAACTACAGAATTTTGGCACTAATTGCTTATGATTTAGTGACAGTCCTTGAAAAGAGACTTGAAGTTTTTAGAATTGCCTATTTCTTGATAACTAAATGCTAGCAGTAATTCTTAAACTTTAGTCTGCACCAGAGTCACCAGGAGGGCTTGTTAAAATACAGGTTACTGGGCCCCACCCGCCAGATTTTCTGGCTCAGTGGGCTGGTGTAGAGCCTAAGAACTTGCAGCTCTACGAAGTTCCCCAGCGATGCTGATGTTCCTAGGTCACACTGTACACTGCACTGCATCTACATTAGAGGGTCGTCTGGCCTCAGGAATAACCTATTTGACTGTCACAGAAAAGGCTTAGATCTATTTGTTTGTTTATCTCTGAAAGTAGATAAATGGCATTTAGAGATTCATGAAAACCTCGCTTCCTACATGTAGGTATAGACTCATTCCCTGCTAACTCATCCATTCCATTGACGTATTCTACCAGCAGCTCTAATCTCTCCCATTTCCCCAAAGAGCAGAAAAGGGCCATGTAAAAAAAAAAGAAGAAAAAAAAAATGTTCCCACAGAGCTCTAGGTCTTGACCAGACAAAAACAGAAGGCCAGCCTTCCGTGTCATGGCTTAGGAGGCATGAAATGAATGCCGCCTAGGGAATACCAAGTGACAGAACAGCACATGCTTGGTGTCATAAATTTGCCACCTACTCATTACAACTCATTCAAAATAAATTGGGATTTTTGGGGGTTGTTGCCCTGGGCGTGAACCTAATATTTTCACAGTCTGTGTTGTTTAGTTCCAAATGAGATGCTACCGCTTCTGAGAAGTCATGAGTGCTAGCAGATGGCGCACTGAGTGTGGGGGACTGCAGACCCGGATGGAGCTCAGGTCCTTGCTATGTGGCTTTTCTGAGTTTGCATTTCCTTGTTGGTTAAGTAAGAACTACTTTGACTGACATGAGTCCTTGAGGAAAATTTTCAATTTCCTTTCCTTCCAATTCCCTACAGCTTGATCTTCATTCACCATGGGCCCCTTTCAAAGGTCCCATACAGATCAGAACAGCTTGGACAATACTTAAGCATAAATTCATCAACTT
Source organism: Nomascus leucogenys (assembly GCF_006542625.1). NCBI lineage: Eukaryota > Metazoa > Chordata > Mammalia > Primates > Hylobatidae > Nomascus > Nomascus leucogenys. The sequence continues at coordinate 132,919,914 of NC_044383.1, forward strand.
TCAGAGATTATATAAATTCTACTTTCTTTCCTATTCTAAAATGAAAATCATGTTTATATTCTTCAACACTCTGCTGAAAGTCTTAATAAAACACCTTCTAAACTTTCAGTCAAAATGTCTGGCTCTTTGACCTATCCAATTATCCAGTATGTTGTGCCTGCTATCTTTAAGGCATTATGCTAGACCACATAGGGCAGGGGTTCTCTGACCAGTAGCATCAGCAATACCTGGAAACTGCTGGAAGTGTACATTCTTGGGACTCGGCCCAGAACTACCAAATGAGAAACTCTGGAGTTGCTTTAAGTTGCAGCTGTAAGTTGCAGCTGTACGAGTATGACAGAGCCTGGAAGTTCCCTGGAGGGACAGGGTATGTGGGGTTGCACTATTAGAAGAGGATTCGTGGAGGGAATGTGTTAGATCAAGGATGAAAAGGTCTTAGCATACAGAGAGATGAGGAAAGGTGAACAAATTTCAGGAACAGCCTGAGACAAGCTTTGGCAGGGAAGGTAAGTGTTAATTCAGAGAAGCTCTGGGTGATGAACCAGGAGAGTCAGAAAGGTGCTCCATCATGGAGAATTTAGAACACTGCTAGAAATCTACTCCCAAGAAGTGTGAAGCCATTGCAAGTTTTTGAGGAGGAAAGTTACTCAAGTTGATCTGTGTTTTAAAAAATAAGTCTAGCAGCAAGATGAGGGATTTGATGTACGAGGATTTAGAGGCAGATGATGATGTTACAGCCCCTTTTATGAGTGACTGTGGGTTCTAATTTAAGATCCCCAATATTGTTTTAAAATTGCGTCATTAATATAAGGATGGCATGTTATGATTAAATGAGAAATGTTGGCACCTGATTGCATTCTGACATACCTCTAAACCACTGGATTAAATTAACAAGTTTATTGGAATTTGGGGTTTTTTTCTTATGTTACAAAACAAAATAAATTTTGATTGAATGGTATTTCTCTTCCTAAACTTTAAGCAAAAGTATGCTTTCAAGTTAGTGGTCTTATGCTTATGAGCCAGCCTAACATCCTCTTTTCTGGTAGAATGACCCAGCCTTCCTGTTTATCATCCCATCTGGCTTGTTGGTCAGCTCCTTTCACTCTTTATGAGGTGGGTCTGGTTTGGAGCTTCTCTAGTGTTTGCAGCCCACATGCATCTCCAGGCAGCCCATTCCACACACCACAGGCAGATCGCCCAAGCCCTCGCCTCTGCTTTGCTAAATACCAACCCATCCCAACCCCCAAAAGTCATTCTTCAGGTGAGAAAGAGCTATGTGGCCTGAAGGATCTGTTATTTCAGTGGGACATGAAGAATGAGTAGGACTCAGGAGGCAGAGGGGGTGGAACATAGGTATCTGAAAAATGTTGGCAATCACATTTGGAAGTTTTTAACCTACTTCCTGTGAGTGGAAATGCTCAGTGTTCAGCCTGTTTTTAAATCTCAGCCCAAGTACTTACTGTGTGATCTTTGGTTTCTCATGTTCTCTCAGTTCACTCATCAAAATGGGGATAATGATGTCTACTCCTTGGGAAGAGATAAGACTAAGATGGTTAGCCCAGGAACCACTATTATCATTTCTGAATTGCTACAAGCAAACTGAAGCCCATTAACTTAAAAAGAAGTATCAATCTTACCATTAAGTTAATTAATAATGGTGAAGATACTCATGAGTTTCTTTTATAATTCAGTGATACATATTTTATTCCATGTATTTAAAAGTAAGGGGTGTAGTTTGTTTAGTAAATGAGAAAAACTTCAACTCTAGCCATGGAGTTGGAGTGCAAGATTTCTTCTTAAATAGCACTATTAACTCACTTTAATTTCTGTGTTTCAAATAAAAGGAATATATCAAGTTACACAGAAAGTAGATTTTATGATTTATTCTTATAAAATGAATGAGAGTCATAATTTGGTTCCAACAATAAAATGTTTAAATTCCTTTCAAGTTAAAATTTCCTCTAGAGTCAGAAGACTTTAACCAACACTTCTGACTGCAGTAATAACTATTCCACTTCACACTGAAGAAGCTACAGTATCTAACTTTGAGATATACTCAGAAAGAGAAGGAAGTCACTTAAGTTCACATATCCCATGAGTGGGATCTCAAGCAAGCCTTAAAACTGAGTCTGTGTTTCCTTAGGATAAAGTTGAGGCTGACTGGACCAAACAGACCCACAAGGATCAAACAGAGGCTTCAAGGAAACTCAGAGTAGACAAAGAAAAAGAGCAGAAAATTCGGTAGGAAGTCAAAACCTTTTGAAGTGACCAACGTGGGATTGTAGAACTATTTGTTGATATGTAAGAATATGAATATTAACACTAATTAATAAGTTCCATCATAGCATATGCAAAATGGCTCACATAATTTCTGACACATGATAAAATAGGCAGATGAGAACTACAGAGAAGAGGTCACTGTGAAATTGAAAATGAGAAACATGTAATTACAAATCAATCTAATGTATAAAACCACAAATCAATCCATAATAAATTATAGCAGATGTATCAAAGTCAGCTTAAAGATCTAGAGTGATTCCCAGGCCCTCAACACTAGACAACAACCTGAACTGAACTCACACTAGACCTTCAAAAGCCTCTGTGAGAAGCAGGGGTGACTTTTCATGGAATCAGAGAAAAGGGAATTCATATTTAGGACAACACTGAAAAGACAAGAATGGTGTTGGAGACCATAGAATCTGAATGGCATGAATACACTGGGTTGTTTACTATTCACCAGAATTATCAGCTGTGAGAGGTAGGAACAGAGAAGCTCTACAGCTACATTGATTGGGGTTTAGCTGGGCAAGTAAAATGAGAAGATAGGCAGGCAAGAACACTGAAAGAGAATGACTGAAGTGCTTGAGGTACCTACCGCGGGTATCATGGGATCTAACCCCATTAGAAAGAAGAAGAAGGGGTTTGATGGACAGAAAGACGGAGGACTAGTGGAGGGACTGAACTTCTTGACAAGGTGGATGAATGTGATCTGTGGACCTCATAGACTGAGAAAGCTAAGAATGCAGGACACTGATCAGAGAAGGGCCTTGGTGAAGGCAGGGCCATGAGAATGAAGAACTGAAGCAGGGAAGGGTAAAGGTTATTGGAGCCAAGAAGATCATAAATTTAAGCAGCCAGGGTGTTGCATGGGTGATCCATGTGAAGAGAAAAGTAGACCAGGATGGAGATGAGGTGTGGGGAGGAGAATAAGGCTACAGGCTCGTTGCTTCCAAAGCATGAGGAGATCTAGGAATCTGGTAAGGGAGTGAGACACGGAGAGATGGTGGTTTAGTGAGCTATCCCAAGCCTCAAAAGAGCAAGGATTTTTGCTTCCGTGAGGAGGACTCGTGGCCTGGAAGTACCTTGGAAGATGAAAAGTGTACTGAGCTAAGTTACTGGAGCTGAGGAATTGGGCCACCTCCACATGAGGGAAACAATGTCCTCCGAGTGACAGAACAATCAGCTAAAGCAAGAATGTGGAAGGATTGTTCAGTGAGGCAGCCGAGAGCATAGGAGATTTATAGCTACAGTATAAGAAAGGGCATAGAAGAAAACTGTTCTGAGTGAGGGAGTGAAAAGTTGGGCAACAGGAGAAAAAGCAAAGAAGTGTTTGCAAAGAAAGGATGGAAGAGGACAGAGGAAGAGGAGCAGGTGTTTTGGACTGTCACCAAAGTGGGAGGGACAGGAGGCATTAGTTTCATGGGGAAGTGAATGAAAGTGAATGGAGAAGGAATGTTGTCCGGGAGCAATGGATAAATCTCCTATGAAAGGGGCTGGGCACGGTGGCTCACACCTGTAATCCCAGCATTTTGGGAGGCAGAGGCAGATGGATCACCTGAAGTCAGGAGTTCGAGACCAGCCCAACCAACATGGAGAAACCCTGTTTCTGCTAAAAATACAAAATGAGTTGGGTGTGGTGGCACATGCCTATGATCCCAGCTACTTGGAAGGCTGAGGCAGGAGAAAGAATTGCTTGAACCCGGGAGGCAGAGGTTGTTGTGAGCGAAGATTGTGCCATTGCATTCCAGCCTGGGCAACAATAGTGAAACTCTGTCTCAAAAAAAATATAAAAAGGCTCCTATGAAAGGAATTATTTATGATCTGTATTGATGGTACTGTGTAGGGAATCGGGGAGGTGGTGTTAGATTTATCTGAGGAGAAGAGACATAAAGGGGAGAAAAGAAAGTTGGATTGGGGCAAGATGCCTACCTTATATATGGTCAGACCTCAAATAACCTTTAGCCCAAAGGCATGTTGAGTTCCACTGTAAGAGAAAGTTTAGCTCCCCTCTTCCCTCCTGAGGTTCACTCAACTCAGAACATTTCCTCACAGGAGTACTATAAGCAACTTGCATGCGAAAGAAAACACATCAAAGAGCCATGCAAGAAGCAAAGAAAAGTAGGAAGCTCACAAGGTGTCCATAATGCTGTAAATATTTTAAAGGTCAGCTGCCAGGGTATTCGTGTTTTGAATCTAGGGGAAAAACACAGTGTGTTGTCACAGTGCCCCATGAAAGTGCAAAGCAGTACGTCTTCATAGATTCTGTTTTAGCTTGCCTTCAAAAAGGTAGTAGTTCTTGCATCTGCTGCAGTTCCTGTCGCCTCTCTGCTTAAAACAATATCTTGCAAACAGCAGAGTTTCTGAGAAAAGATAAGAGGATTTGGGATTCTCCAAATGCAGCCTGTACAGACTCGGGTCTTATCTGTTCAGATTCTCCTTGGCCTCATTAACTATTAAATGCTAACCTTTCCTATTTAACAAGAGGAGACTCTAATTTCCACAGCCTGATGAGAAAGATGTGGAGGTCTATCAAGGCCATGCCTTTCACATTTCTGTCTTCTTCAAGGTACAAAAAAAACAAAAAAAAAGCTCATTAAACATTTCTAAGCACTGTTCTGACTATATTTGCCCTTCTCTTAACCTGAAGTTGGTTGGCTGAATTTGATGTTCTTTGTATCTGCAGTGCCTGTGTCTGCAGTGCTTATATGAAATGTTGGAAATAGTCCTTGTAGCAGCTCTGGCCACAGAGGGCTGGTAAAGTCTTCCAAGGGACAATTTGTCTTTGGGTGTGTCAGGGAGTTCCTGTGCTGTAGCTCAGTCAATTGTCCTCGGTATTTCACTTATTTTAGTCATGCATGTTTTCCTTTGAATAGTGAATGGTTAAGACGGTCCGAGCCTGGTCATGGAACAGTGTAATTCTTGAGACCAAATGGGGCAAAATCATCTTAGAGTTAGATCTTTTGAGTGGAAGTATTTCTTTACTTTCCAATATTCTGGTTATAATTTTAATTCTTGCAAATTAAGTCTTAAAACCTAGGGCTCACCTAAGCATGTTAATAATTTGTTGCCTCTTCAAACTAATGTTTTAAAAATATTTTCCCAGTGTGCATTAAGGAGAGAGGTTATATGTGCTGTAGGGTGTGGCAGAAAAGAAGAGCTGCTCTTGGCTGTGCTGAACTGTTATGAGCAATTTAGTTGGGATCTCAAATGTGCCTAACACTCTGCAAAATATGCCTGCCCTTTCCTGACCAATCATCCTCAGAATCAGGTAGGACATTCCTCATAGCCACCTGAGCCCGAGTCTGGGAAGTCTCTTCTCTTGTTTGTAGGGTCTTATCAAACTAATTTTTCTAACCACTTTTCCCTAGAGGAATTCTGGTAAATATGATTTCTTATACTTGTTATATTCCCATTGATGTCTCTTTAATCAGTGATGTTTAGTTCCCCTCACAGATTGATGCCAACGGCTGTCTAACCTTTGATTCAGCTCTGTCAATCACTAAGGTCCCAAAATATATATAAATGGCCAATTTTGATACTGTGTCAGGGATTAAAAACACAAGGCAATATTTTTACATGTAATACAGGTACAGCCAAGATTGGAAACAAAACTAAGAGAGATCCTGATAAATTCAGAATGTTCCTATTCATTTAATTTGTTAATGCTTAATTCTAACTTGAGAAATTCCAATAAATTTACCACTTAACTGAGAGGAATGTTTTTGAAATCATGTACTTTGATCTAAGGAAAACACTGGGTAAATTTTCTGCCAAATTGTGAGATGAGATGGCTAAGGCTAAGCATATGCAAGAAGATAATGCTTAGGTATTTTTTTTAACTTTTTATTTTGGAAAACGTCAAGCCCATACAAAAACAGACAGGACAATAGAAAGGACCCCCATGGACTTGTCATTTAATTTCAACCATTCTCTTCACATGACTTGTTTTGTTTCAGCAGCACTGTCACCTCCCTCCACTCCTATCAAGATTCAGAAACATCTAGAAAGGCCAGGAAGATATATTGATACTAAGAAGATGATATGCTATCGGCATAAATAGAAAAGTCTCCTTTTCAACATTTTTAAATGTATGTCTTTTACATTAAATTCAGTTGATTTTAAGGACAGAGAACTGGCTTTAGAAGAATTTGTGAGGGAAATACCTGGAGTGAATGAGCTCAATATAAACCAGTTCTGGGAGAGAAATGATAAACAAGCGGACCATATCTAAGACAGCAAGAAAAGTGGGTTTCAGATAAAAGGAGGCACCATGAACTCCTGCCTCATGAGCCCCTATCTGAGATAAAATCTTTAACCCTGGACACCACATGATAAGAAAAATGATGTCCAAGCAGACGACTCTGTGGGAGAGAGAGACAGAAAAGGCGAGGATCCTAAAAATCACCTCACTCACCCAAGGAGCAGATGAGGAAGTTCAGCATGTCTCACCAGGATTAAAAATAATTAAAAACTTGCAGGACAAGAAAATTGCCTTCAATAACCTGAATGTATATTCATGGAAGAGACTCAGTTTGCCCAATTAAAAATATGATTTTTTTTTGGTGACTCTTTGCAGGCTTCTACTGGTATAATTTGGTGATAAACCTTAGACTCTCTCCAGTGTCCTTTATTTTAGTAAAAGCTACATATGAGGCATACTACAAGCCATCTCCCAAATGCTTCCTGTTTTCAACGGATAAACAGATGAAATCTAGATTCAAAAATTACAGCCGATGGTGTGGATATGAAAAAATTTAAAAACTCCTGGTAACTGATGTCATACAATTTTGCTAATGTAGGAAGAGAATTATCCTCAATGAAAAAGAAAAGAACTAGGTCCCGGGCACATTGTTCCACAACTTGAACTTTCCAGAAGAGAGGGGTAGGTTATCAAGCGAAGGAGAAGAGAAGCATCGCTTATAACAACGGTATTATTTCCAGAGCCAGGCATCAAGCATGGTGGATGTACGTGCTTCATAAATGCCAGCTGAACTGACAAGACACTACCTCAGGGACTTGTCTCAGGGACAAACACTGGGAAGATTCCTAAAACCCAATACTGTTTTACTCCCACCTTCTCCAGTGTCTGGAAGTTTGACCTTGGAACCCATTCCATTACCTTTTGAATGTTGCTCATGATTAAAATGCAAACAGTTCTAGGACAGTTCATCCCCAGGCACGAAGTGGTCACACGGTGTATACGAAAGATGGGCTCAGTGTCTATCAGATTTGGGTTTAATTTCCAGCTGTGCTATTTCGTAGTTGTGTATGTAACTTGGAAAAATGTCTTCATCTCTCTGCATCTCTTTCATGTGTGTTGAATGTAGGATTTTTATAAGCTCGAACAAGAGGAAGTATTGAAGTATCACACATACAGAAATAATGGTAGCTATCACTGGTGTTATTTCTTATCTGAACATTTTGAGAAAGGTGGAAAGGAAAGAATCTGAGAAAAGCAGATCCCAGGGAGCAGGCCAGGAAGGCGTGCCATCTAGGAGGGGAGGGAGAAGAAGCTACTTCAACTTGGTGCTTGGACTGACAATAGTCTTTTTGGATCTCCTAGCTCTGTGACAACTCATCTTCCCCATCCCTTGCCCCTTCCTTGTCACCCGTCATTTTCCCTGTATCATCATGGGCCCCTCCCCCACCCCATCCCACCCCTGTCAAACATCTTCCCTTTGATCACCACCTCTCCATAGAAACCATCTGGCTATAACTATGCTCATGGCAGATCTTTCATGCTGAAATTCTGAATAGCCCTTTAAATGAGTAGTGATTCTTTAATGATGGTTTCATTTATAAGAGACAAAAGGGGCCGGGTGCGGTGGCTCATGCCTGTAATCCCAGCACTTTGGGAGGCCTAGGTGGGTGGATAACCTGAGGTCAGGAGTTCGAGACCAGCCTGGCCAACATGGCGAAACCCCATCTCTACTAAAAATACAAAAATTAACCGGGCATGGTAGTGGGCACCTGTAATCCCAGCTACTCAGGAGGCTGAAGCAGGAGAATAACTTGAACCTGGGAGGTGGAGGTTACAGTGAGCCCAGATCATGCCACTGCACTCCAGCCTGAGTGACAAGAGCGAAACTCCATCTCAAAAAAAAAAAAAAAGAGAGAGAGATAGAAGGGAGCCAATGAGATAAGAAAACCGAAAAAAAAAAAAAAAAAGGTCAAGAGAAACAGGACACATTTAACATCATTTTTTTTTTTTTTTTTTTTTTGGAGACGGAGTCTCGCTCTTTGTTGCCCAGGCTGGAGTGCAGTGGTGCAATCTTGGCTCACTGCAACCTCTGCCTCCCAGGTTCAAGCGATTCTCCTGCCTCAGCCTCCTGAGCAGCTGGGATTAGAGGTGCCACACCCCGCCCCCCGCCACCGCCACCCCTGACCACATCCAGCTAATTTTTTGTATTTTTAGTAGAGACGGGGTTTCACCATGTTGGTCAGGCTGGTCTTGAACTACTGACCTCAGGTGATCTGCCCGCCTTGGTCTCCCAAAGTGCTGGGATTACAGGTATGAGTCACCATGCCCGGCCAACATCTATCAGTTTTTAAAACAGAGAGCACAAAATGTGATTTCTAGACCTTAAGAGGAGGTGCACCAACCTAATATTTGGTGAATGAATAAATGTGTAATAGCAATAGGTGAAATCAGATTCTTTAGCACAATGTAATGATTTTCAAGTAGTTGATGCATTAACTTCAGAAACTATAACTATTCCTTAGCTTTTGAAAATAGGAGAAAAATTATAAAGCCTAATTTATTAAAATACGGAAAATCAAAAGAGATTCCACACTGAAATTCTATATATGGACTTATGAAAAGAACATAGTCTGGCAAACTGTTCTTTATAAAAAAAAATTCTAAAAATTCTAGGTATGTCCAGATCTGCCCCTAATAACATCCTTTCCTCCTGAGCCCACTATATCTCCTCATTCTCCAACTTTTGAGAGACCTATTTGTTCAGCCCCGCAGCTACTACACTTAGTGTACAAAAATATCAAGGCCAGGGCAAGGCCAGGGGTCAAGCTAACTTCACCACTGACCAGGCTGGGCACATTGTTCAGTCCCCTGGTGTGCTTGTTATATGTGCTTGTGAATATTTGGTTAAAGTGATTTTCTTCTTTATAAAATGGGATTTTAATCAGATTCTCCCTCACTGTGGTGAAGAGGTTATAATGAGATTAAATGTGGAGAAGAACCTGCCCCAGTGCCTGGTGCACAGATTGCTGCTTCTTGACATGCCAGGCATAGGCCTGCCACGGGCTCTTTGCTTTGCTGATCCTTCTGCCTGAAGTGCTTCTGCCCAAGATATTTCCAAAGCTTGCTCTCTTACCTCCTCCAAATCTTGACCCCAGTTTCCCTTTCTCTGTGAGGCCTTCCCTTTCCACCTTATCTAAAATTACATTCTCTCTATCCAAGAGCCTCTCTCCACTACCTATTTATTTTTCTCCTTAATTCTTGTCATCCTACAACAAATAGTATATTTATTTATTGTATTTCCCTACTAGAACATAAGTCCTTTGAGAGCAGGGAGTTTTGTCCATTCTTGCCCGTTTGATCTCTTGCATTATGCCTAGTGTGGGTACCATATAAGCACTCAATAATATTAAGTTGATGAAAAGTAATTGTGGTTTTTGCCATTAAAAGTAACCATGATTACTTTTGCACCAACCTAATATTTGGTGAATGAATACATGCAAGGATACATGTAAGCTACTTGTACTAGCAATGCCCTTTCTTACTCAATTTCAGAAACTCAGACCTTGTTACCTTTTCCAATCCTATTTGTGTAATAGCTATTAACACACTTCCTACCCCTGTGCTGAGTAATGAGCTTCTATTAGTGAATTGTGTTCATGTAATATTTAGCAGGACTCCGTTTTCCCATGGACTCTACCACCCCCTGGGATATGAACCTCTATCCTTGATGATATTTGCACTAGGAAGAAGTAAATTCTCCTTCTTGTCCATATCTACACATAACAGAGTATGAGCAGGCATATTTGTACATGTGTGCACTTCAGGCAACTGAGCCAATAGTGCATTACTATAGCTTCTAGGACTATATGTGTAGATAGGCTAGTAGATTGGGATGCCAATTTATTGAGTCGAAGTAAAAACACATGCCTTGGATTCAGCTGAGCTTTTGTGCATGGACAGTCAGAGTGTGAACAATGTGATGGGATAACATTGTCGGGAGTGGCAGCTGTAACAGCATCGACTGGTCACAGCCCTAAACCACAGTGAGTCCTTGAGTCTGTTGTCATATTTCTTATAAATTGTAACAACTTTTGAGACTTTTGCCAGAGCTGGGGTCAGTAATGAATGCATTTTCTGATTCACCAAAACACCCACTCCCATGAACGCAGTTCATTCCTTAAAGCATGTCCTGGCACAAAGGAACAAGACAGTGTTCATGTAGCGGACACTTATTGTTATTTAGGTGAAAAACCTGGAAAGGCAGGAATATTTACTCCGAGGAATATTGATTAGTCATTAATAAAATGTCAGAAGTACAAACAATTTGCAAAATTTACTGGTAGGTCTCCTCTCCACGAGATGGCACTCATTGTCTTCCTTCCCTTTTATTCAAAGTTTCAGTGCGCTCATATTTAAGAGTATGAATATACCTATATGCATATACATATGCACATGTATGCATAGTATATCTATATAAATGTACATACATACATACACATGCATATACATGGGTGTGTATATCTTAGGCTTTATAATTTACGGAGATCATTCATATTCTTTTAATCATTCAGTTGCATTTTTGACAAAATTGTCATTTGCTTGGAGCCCTTGGCGATATTCAGACAGACAGTATGTAGGTTGCTGTGTTGGTAGGTGTAGGGGGAGAGTCGCCATCTTCATCTTCTTCACTCCCACCCCTTGCTCTGCTTTGCCAAAAGACAAAAATACAAAGTTGCCTTGGAGCCTGGGCATCTACCCACAATAGGCAAGAATAAAGCCAGTAACCACATAAACAGAGAATAAACAGGAATGTAATGGGATGAGCTATTTATAGAAAGCCTACCTATCTAGGTTGTTAAGGGACTGAGCAGCCTACTTATTTGAAAAGCTGGTAACATTTTTAAAAAACATTGAGGTTCACTCCCCTCAGGAGGAATCTTGCTCCTATTAGCATCCAAGGCCTGAGAACAACTCTCTTCTTTTGTTAGTAAGGTCTAATTTTAATTAAAACAAGATCTCCTTTTCTTGAGGTTCTCCTACCATGCATTCCAGTCTTGTGCTCTGGTTAGAATGCTCCACCAGTAGCCGACTTCAGTATGGATTTGGAGATCAGAGACACAATTACAGTAACTGGAGAATCAATTAGGGCTTTGGATCATTATGCAGCAATTCTATTTTTATTACGTTAGCACTAAAGTGGGGGAAAGATCAGGAACTCAGACTCTATAGAAAGGCAGATCAACTAATCTATGGGGGAAATGCAAGTTTCTCAGCAACAACAACATCAACACACATTAGCAGGCTGGAAATTCAACTCAAATTGACCGTGTAGGCATTCAAACCAAGTGGGCACTTGGAAGACGGAGATGATAAAGGCCCTTAGAGGGCTCACTCATTCAACATGCATTAGACAATAGCAGCCAGTTCCTCCCACCTTTGCAGGGGTGCCTTTCTCTTGAGGTCTCTTCCTCTCCAGAAGGAAGCGCTGCACTCCCTACTTGCTTGTGTTAGTTTCCCTCTATGTAAATCCCCATAGCTCATATTTATAAAGCACTTTGTTAGTTTCAAACAGGTGACGTCTAAGAATCATCTTTGTTCTGCTCAGCCACAATGGGGAGGAGGTTGACATATTCATCCTAAGTTTACAGATAAGTTCTGAATAGGGGTTCAGGATTTGTCCAAGTTCACAAACTATGTAGAATCAATGCCTAAAATAGAGAACTGGTCCCCAGACCTGTAGCCCACACTGCCTTTTACCTGATCACATAAAAAGCCCAAGATTGATATACCACAGGAAATAAACCTTTGTTTTCTTCTCTAGCATATGCAGGAGTATTGTAAGCCAAAGTTCTCTTCCCAGTGGATATTTTACATGTGACACTTTCTACCCCTAAACATTGTTTGCTATAGCCTTCTTGAGGATGGAGTCATGACCTCAGAGAAAGGGCACAGTATATTCCATTTCTCCTAGTCCCCAGACTACATTTTCATTACGGCTAGTGCCGGGTTCTTTTTTAATACTGCCCCGGGCATATGAGAAGGAGCTTATTTTCATGACTAGCAAGGGCATCATTCAAAAGACAATTTGAACGTGGCCTTTTACGTATTTTTTTGCAAAGCTACTATTTGGATAACCTTCAGGGAAATCTTTAAAACACTGAAAATGAAAACCATTAACAATGTGTTAGACACACATATACAGAAGAACTCATAATGTTGAGTGCATGTGTATATTCTGTATCCGTGTGTGTGTGTGTGTGTGTGTGTGTGTGTTGAGGGAAATAAGAGATTTGTTCTCTGGGAAATAGCTGATCCAGAAACTGTCATTAATTCACAGGCCAAAAAGCCAACCTTCTATTTTGCAGCCCTTTCCCCATACACTTAAGGAGTCTGAGTATTAAAAAAAAAAAAGTCTGAGGTATAAATACAATCATAAAGAAACATTCAAATTTGCTTTCTTCAAAGATTTTGCTCTGAGCTACCCACGACTGCCTGAGACATGTCAGATCTTCAAGATCTTCAAGAAGTGGCTAGCTCTACTCTGAGAAGCTTTCTGTTTCTGCTTGCTACCCAGGCAACCAAAATGTCAGTGTGCACATGTGCATGCGTGCATATAAATATATACACATCTCTCACCGTCTTATTCTTCACATGGTACCTATCTGTGTATATGTGTTTATATATATGTATGCGTATGTCTGTGTCACATGTACATTTAGAGGTGTTTTTGCTATTTGAATTTTTGCTTCTTTTTATTTTTGAAGACGAATGGAAAAGTGTCTTTTCTGCTGAAAAGACAGCAGATTGCATTAAAAAATCGGTTTCACCGACTGGCTCTCAGATACTGTGTACATGTAATTACATTGTATGCACACACACACCTCTTCTACCCCCTCTGATTAATAGATGCTTCCTCTTAGGTCCTTTAAAAGAGGCATTCTTAGGCACATTTCTCTGCCAAAATGTAGTGGATTCCTCTTTGAAGCTGTGACCCTGTTGATTTTGTTCACTGCCAAATTTCACATCGTGAAAAAAAATAGCTTAATATTGGAGTGATTAACTTTCATGGAGAGCTGACAGAATGGAGTTCTTCAAAACCTAAACTCTGCCAATTTTGATGTCCCTAATTTATTCCAACAACCATTTAAGTCTAAATGCCTCCATTTTAATCACATTAACAGTATATTACAAAGAGACTGAACACCCAGAGGACTCCAGTTGCAAAATGAATTTGGCTCTTCCTTGTCCTCTTTATGTTTGGAATGATCAAATAGCTGCTGGCAAAAATGTTCAGCTACAGCCAGTCCTCTGGTAATTTCCCGTTGACTCCCTCTGCTTCCTTAGCCAGAGGCCTGAAACTTGGCACTTGCCCAGACATCACAGAGGAAATAAACATACCTATTATCCAAGCAACCACAAAGATGCCTATCTGACCATTACTGGCATTAGGTTACCTGGACAGCTGCATTTGACTGGGGCTAAAGAGAAGTAGCTTTGTGAAACTAATCCACTTCAATTCCTATCAACCTGGAGGCCTGATTGGCACCACGATCTAACCAGGGAGGCTGCAGCAGTGGCCCTGGGGAAATTGTGTGTTCCTGGTACCCCTTCTGGGTCTCACTAGTTGATAAAGTATCAGGCCTTCAATGGGGCCAGTGCAGAGATTTGTTTATACCAAGCCTGAGCCATTGCCAGTTTGCCCATTCCTCTGGTACTGTACTCACATAAAGCTGCAGGAAAGCTGAATATTTAATGCAGGTATTTTATTTGAAACCAAGTGCTCCTGTTCTCCAGGGTCTACTTTCTGCCACCAGCCTACATCCTAGGAAATAGAATAAACATTTTTCTGTCCTGCATAAGCCAAGCTATTTTCATATTTATTTTCCCAACAGCCATCAACTGCACATGTGTGCAGACTCTGAAAACTCAAATACCTCCTTACTGTTTTGGCAGTGTTGCATGATGGTTATAAACTAGGGTGTTCCTGTCAGAGAGACTGTGCTAACCTCTCAGCTGTCACTTATGGTATAACTTGCAGCAAGTCATTTCTGCTCTCTGAGATTGTTTTCTCAACTACTAACATGGGTAAAAGAATTGTATCTTCTTCACACAGTGCTTGTGAGAAACAAGTGAGGTAATGCACAAAATTAAGAATTTGGCCTATAGTAAGTGCTAAATTATGCACTTAATATAAGTGCATTATATATATATATATGTGTGTGTGTGTGTGTGTTTAGCCAGTGTTATTGATATATGAATATTACAAATATTTTCCACTTTTTAATTGCTTGAATTCAAGATTGCTACTCAGTAACAATACAGAGAAAGAGATGAGGAGGTTACAAGTTATTTTGAGCTTGAGACAGGACTTCTTTAGAGGTTTTTGTTATTACTATTGAGCTTTATTGGATTAGAAGATGCTAGCTTCCAGAATTTCTATTACCCTATGAGCTCAGGGACTACAATATGCTGGAAGAAAAGCTGGGGATTGTCTTACAGTTGCATTTGCATACTAAGCCCACTCATTTTCCTTAGATTATGTTATCATTTAAGGTAGCTTGGTGATGACAGGCACTGATGGAGATACAAGGATGCCATCTCTTGGTATCTTCACATTTACATTCCTCCTAGTCTACCCCTGGGTGTTCCATGTCATCCTTATTCTGGCAATTTCATCTCCTCTGGCCATGAACAATTAAGGATATTTTTAAAAACTTATTTTACAAAGTCCCATATTTCACTTAAAAATCTTTGAAATAAATACATTATGAAAGCAGAATTAAACACTTAAACACAGGTTATTTTTCTCCTCTTTGTTAACCCACGGCAGTATCTTCTAAAGCCAGGGCTCTGTTGATAACTTTGGTTGGTTTCATGACAACTTCTATAGTTAGAATCCCATGTTGAAAGATGAACTGAATGAGACATATATGAGGTAATTGTCCTCAATCAGACAATAAAAGTGATGGGAAAACAATATATTTTTTAAAGTTTAACTTTTATTTATCAACAAATACTTTGTTTTTCTTTTGAAATAGAATCTTGCTCTGTCACCCAGGCTGGAGTGCAGTGGCACAATCTCAGCTCACTGCAACTTCAACCTCCCAGGTTCAAGTGATTCTCCTGCCTCAGCCTCCTGAGTAGCTGAGACTACAGGCGTGTGCCACCACACCCAGCTAATTTTTTGTATTTTTAGTAGAGATGAGGTTTCATCATGTTAGCCAGGATGGCCTCTATCTCCTGACTTCATGATCCACCCACCTCAACCTCCCAAAGTGCTGGGATTACAGGCGTGAGCCACCATGCCTGGCCAATCAACACATACTTTTGAGTGATACAGAGGTGGCTTTCGCATTGTGAAAGGTGAAATAGAACATTTTTGGTACTTTAAAGTAGAGGAAGTATTCACATTTCTATTCTAGCAGAAAATCTATTTTCCCTGTAGAAACCAGTAATATTCCCTAATATAGTTGTTTATATAAGGACTAATGTTCTAGTTCAATGATTGGAGCTAGAATGGGTTCTTTTTGCCCCTAGACAACTAGACCTCCACACAGAGACTCAGACTCAAAGAGAATGGATGAAACACAAGCAAATATTATAGCCAATCCTCAGCCTCCTGAAAGGGAAGAATCCTTAACCAAAGAAGAGAGTGAAGTGTTCGAGTCTCTCACCTCTCCAAGGAAGATTCTGATGTTTATATTTGAGAAGGGAGAGTAGAATTTTTGGAACACTCATGAGTCTTTGAGAAAGCAAAGTCCATTTTTATCTGGCTGGAGAAGGGACAACACTTTTGTCGGAACTCAGTAGTGCTAAGAGCTGTAGCCAGTCGTTGGATGTGAACTCTGTTGTCTTCAGCTGCAATGGAATTACAGACACTGGACTTCCTTTCTTTTGGGGCCAAAGAGGTATATCCTGAGTATATTAGGTGTAAACAGGCAATCAGAGAACAATTGCCCAGTCATTTGAAGGGTAACCAGGTATCTGGATCAGGTTGCAAAAAACATCAATAGTCTTGGGGTATTTCACTGCTGGGGCTCCCTGGGGAAAATATTACTCAATGGTCATCTTTGAAATATAGCTAAAAGCCAATCATACTAACATCACAAATAGAGCGTTGTCTGTATATTATTTTTAAAAGCAACTTCAGTCAGCTATATATCTAAGGCCTATGGGAAATAGTCTGGTAACAGAAAGAAAAAATTCAGGTAGTATTTTCTTGGAGGGTCTTAGACCCCAGATACTAGAAGCCTAATACATAAGGGAAAATAAAATGTGTCATATGAATAGCATAAAACTACAAACCTCTTTATCAAATTTGAGATTCTGAGCACTAACTTTATGATTTTTTTATAGCAATCTCTTTTAGGAAGCTGAGGATATTTGGAGGATTCCATTTCCTACAGAATAGTTCAATTAAGCACAAGTAATTTCAGTCTATGCACAAGAGGACGTGAGTAGTAACTGGTTACCATTTGATGTTAGGATACATAGTTCAGGTCCCTAGGGACAATCTATAATAAAAATGCAGTAACACCAAGAACAAATAGAGAGAAGGGGCTTTTCTCATTTACCCTTTATGACACCATTTCTGTCAAGATGGTTTCTTCGTGGAAGTGTGCACGTTGAAATTTTAGTGTTTATTTCCTTACCAATGTTCTTCTACATCCAGACCTGGCTATAGATTGCTCCTCTCAATTTTTACTTCCATCCCCTTGGCACCAACTCTCTGAGATATTGACTGATCGCTTGCTGTCCTGTCATTCTCTCTGGTTTACGAAGCCTGAGTCATTTTTGTGCATTTAGAGATATCTTTGGATGCAGACTTGCTAAATCACAAGGCAGCCTGATGATGAAGTACCTTACCCATTTACACTTGTATAGAGGAATATCATCCAGTTATCTGCAGTGTATTTCTGAAGTACAGCAAGTTGGAGACTGGTTCCTATGTCAGCCTTTGTGTGCAATTCTCTTTTTACTCTTGATCATTCTGGCAGCAAGTGCATTTGACATTAAGTGCACTGCACGCTGTGTCTTTGTGCATGGTGTCTCCAAGTATTTGGAAGAATCTCAAAGTCAATGCTAGAAAAATAAATGTTTTAACCAAGTTTGAACAGAACAAATCGAAAAGTCAGTTACTTAGAGGAAAGGATGCCCACTTATAATCTGCACATTATGTACCGTTGTATTTTAGAAATACTTATTTGTAGCAGACAGCACTGTGAGGAAGAAAGATCACAGTCCTCAGAGTCAGTAGACATCAGCTTTAATTCTGCCTCTGCATAGTTAATGTTTGACCTTGAACAAGCAGCAACCACTCTAACCATAGTTCCTCCAACTGTAAAATCAAAGGCGGGCCTTGATGATTTATTTAGTGTCTCATATAGTCATTGGATTGTCCTGAGGGAGCTAAACTATGCATCCTACCATCAAATGGTAACCAGTTACTACTCATGTCCTCCTGTGCATAGGCTGAAATTACTTGTGCTTAATTAAGCTACTCAGGAAACAGAGCTCTAAGGTTCTACATTCTGAAGATATTGTTAAACATTTTCCTTTCATGGAATAACCAGAGATAGAAAGTCAAAAGATGGGATTTCCAAGTCGTGGTGATATTTTGTGTCATATCACGGGGTGATCATGTGAAAGAAGTGGTTGGCTGTCAGTTCACCTCTCCGGACGTGCTTGGGCAACACACACAACTATTGGAGGCACAAGTGAATAGATTCTGAAGCCATCCAATAGAAGCAAGTTGTTAAGTGGTTATTTCTCAGGCTGGTTTAAATCTACTAAATGCCCATTAAACCACTATAATAAAGGTTTTTAGTATGAACTTGGAGATAAAGGTGTGCCAGGGCCATGGTCCAAGTAAAGCATTTAAGTGGCCAAGTGTGATGGCCGATACAAAATCCAGAATATCAAGTCAGCAATGCCTGTCTGCTGGGAGAGAAAACAAATAGTTATAGTGGTCTGAGGAGCAAACATAAATAAATGTACTGATTCTGAAGGCCTTGGCACAGACAGTACAATAATGAGTTGTTTTGACAAGTCTGAAAAATGTTTGTTTATACTCTTTCCTATGATTTGGCAACTATTTTACCTGTATCGATTTGTTCCTCATTTCCCTTGCAACAAAATTTACCCTCTTGCTTTAAATATGATATTCTTTCCACAAAGACTATTTCTAGCACATATACCTTCTTCCTAAATGAGTTACTGCATTTTCTTTCCTGCCCTCTACTATTCCTCCCTCCACTGAAAAGCCAAAACAAAAGGGAAAAATTTCACCAGCTCCGAATAAAATACTGTATATTTTCCCATTATGCAAGGAGTGAAGGCAAAATGGGTATGGAGTTCTGTGTGGACAGCTGCTTCCCTGTACAAGATGAATACCACCAGAGCTCCTTTAGCCTTTAAGTCTTTGTCTCAAAGGCTTTGTCTCCAAGCCTGTCTTGTGACTGGAGTGTTTGTTAATAACTGCTGCTCCTGCACCTCCATGTCAATGTGTGTCCACACACCTCTGCCTACTGCTTCCCATCCCTGATTCTAGACACCTGTTCAGCTACAGGAGACAAGAATCACTTCCAAAGGAAGATGTTGAATTCAGGCAACAGAATGGTAAGAAAAAAGGCCCATATCATTATTGTTGCTTCATTCTTAGCACACACTTTCATTTCTTTTCTTTTCTTTTTTTTTTTTTTTTTTTTTTTTTTTTTTTTTTTTTTTTGAGACGGAGTCTTGCTCTGTTGCCCAGGCTGGAGTGCAGTGGCGCGATCTCGGCTCACTGCAAGCTCCGCCTCCCGGGTTCACGCCATTCTCCTGCCTCAGCCTCTCCGAGTAGCTGGGACGCCCGGCTAATTTTTTTTGGTATTTTTACTAGAGATGGGGTTTCACCGTGGTCTCGATCTCCTGACCTCGTGATCCGCCCGTCTCGGCCTCCCAAAGTGCTGGGATTACAAGCGTGAGCCACCGCGCCGGGCCCACACTTTCATTTCTAATGTTTAAATTCTATGCAGTGTTTCCTGATTGGGGGTTCTGTTCCTTTTCAAGGATTCTCAGGGATCCTTTTTTTAAGTTGATTCTCAGGGATAGAGCACGTTACCTTCACCACAGTAAGTTCCTCACAGGTGTAGAGTCCTGTGTGAATAAAAACATGTGTCTTTTCAGACAAAATGTGTGTCCTCCCTGCCAGGTGCCATGTCCTTGTCTGCTTTTCCCTCTCCCCTAGAGGGTCATCTTTCTTATGTGGAAATCATTATTTTTGAAAAGTTGAAGCTGAGTTGAACTATTTTCCCCTGGTTCTTATCAAGGCTTGAATGATATTAAAGGAGCTACCATTTTAAAAGATCTACTCATTATATTTCTTTTAGTATCATAGTTTCAACACTTGTCATGTGTCCTAATCCAAATTCTATGTTTCACAAATAATAAAAATAAGGCCTAAAGGTATAGTGACTTACCCAAGTTTACAGAGCTAATTTGTGGAGGACAGCGGAGAGCAGCCCAGGTTCTGATTTTCTGATTTTACATTCTGATTTTACATGCACCGCTACACAAATTTTACATTCACCACCACACAAGTGGAAGAATTTTTGCTATACTTCCAATAGATATATATGTGAAGATCACACATACCCACTGAACATGTTTCAATCAATCCTGATGTTGGGAATTCTTTCATGTTTGGACCAGATTGGTACTTCCGTCAGAGCAGAGTAGTCCGCCAAGCCAGGAGGATCTCTGCATCCTCTAGATGGAAAAGACACTGACCTCGGCCCAGCATTCTACTTCATAAAAGATGTTCACAGTCATGATGCCATTCTATCCTCACTAATCATAAGAGGTTGATAATATTGATAGTTTTACCTTATAGACAAGGACCCCAAGCTTCCTCAGTAGAAATCTAGCCATTAGTTCATGTCGCATGACTTCACATCCAGATAGACCTTGTTCTAGCTTGCAATCCATCTGAAGTGCATTCTAAACTACGGGAAGCGTCCATACTTTCTTAGCTGGAGTATCCTGAGGGAGAAGAGCTCTAAAGGATGAGAAGAGCAAGGACACAACCTGACATCATGTTGCTGCCACAGCCGGCACGCCCAGCCACACATACGTGCTCACAAGTTTCGATAACAGGGTGCCTTCATAGGTAGTCCCCAAATCCTTAACATTTATGATGATGAATTCTGCATTGGGGTAGCCAATTTCTGAAATTTCAATTTGGACTTGAGTAAAGACAGATTTCCTATTAAATTCTTTTTGACAGAAACATCCCATAAACAAGCATATAAACAAATATTTCTAATTTCCTCTTGATGAATCATTTAAAGAATGCACATAAATCACGGCAATGTTTTTCCTTTGGATGACTTTTATTTATAGTTTTCTGTCTTTAAGAAAATTTTCAATAATTCATAATCACATTTTATAAAGTTGCCTTGCTGCTAAGAGCCAAGATAAAGATACATATGATTTAGCTTCCTAATATTTTATTTCTCTCTTCACCCATAAGAGGTCTGGTTTCCTAAGAGAGCTGAGCTCTGTATCAGAGGGTATTCTAATAATTTCATTGATGTATACAAAATATATTTCCTTCTTCTAAAATGAAAAAGGAAAGTAGCAAAGGCAGTTTTCATTATACAGATTCATAGTGGTGCACCTCAGCGGTCTGTGCTCATCCTGAGAGGAGACCTGACATATGGCTGCCAGATTTGAATATAAAAGTAAACTCTTATTGCTCCACAGAACCCCATGCAGAAATAAGCTTACACCCAATGCATGGAGAAAATCAATAGTATATTATTAAAAGAGCATTCTGACTTTGTGTAGAGCCATTAAAATTAATCCCATCAGCATTAAGTCATGGGCCCTAGAGAATCACCCAGGAGAGCCATGGAATGATGGCAACCCACACAGATTAGGAAGAGAAGATGACACAGGCAGAACAGAGAAGGAAGTGTGGTCTGGCCCAAGCGTTGCCCATGTCCTTTCCTAGCTGCCCTTCTTGTGAACACCCAGGGGTTCTGCATCTACACGTTCCTGGTGCCCAATCCTGAACACCACCCTGTCTCTGCTCCAGCCCTCCCTGTCTCCTGGAAGTGCTGCTTCTGAAGGCAACTGCTCTAAACCTTCTGCTTCTTTAAAAGCAGTCTGATAAAACGAAGCTTTCTGCAGCGTTCATGACTGATAATAGGGTCAAATGATCAATTGCCTCGATCACAGACTTCCTTCGAGATGCAACACTGTAGCCCAAAGTCTTCACCCAAAGTCACAATAACGAGGAGAGAGTTTTTGACTGATAGCCTCGTTCATTGTGGGAGAGCATGAAAGCCCTGAAAAGCCAGGAGATCTGGGTTAAAGTCCTGCCTCTACTGTCAAGTAACTCCCCTCACTCTGGGTAAGTCACTTGACCTGCCTGTGCCTTAGTTTTCTCAACGGATAAATGAAGATTTAAAGGGTGTTTTGTGAGAGCTCAGTAAGATAATGAAAAGGTACGGTGCTTTAAAAATGTAGCTATGACTTCATTTAGACACTTTGTGGAACAAACACACAAAGAGATGTTGTCACACAAGGATGTAGGGAAGACAAAAGACAGACTTCATTTATTAATCATTTCCTGAGTGTTTATTGCAAGGTGGGCATTGTTTTATGCACAGGAGGCGTAGGAGCGAAAAGACAGATTGTCAATTATCTACATTACTGCTAGCATTACAGGAGTTTAAAATTATCTTTCATCTCTTGTATATTTATTGTGCATGGCATAAATCAGCCGTACTAGTATCTGCATACTAGTATTGCTTTCAAACACCAATGATAGAAAATGTCCAAAGCAAATCAGAGTAAATTAATTTTTGCATTAATTTCTGTGTCTTTCAAATACAAAGATTCATATATAACTACTATCAAAGGTATTTTTTTTTGCCTTTACAGTTGGTCAACATTTGTTAAAGAAGTCAGGAAAACACAGACATGCAGGAATTAGGACATCCTTGCATCATGGGTCTCTCAGCCTTTTCCTTAACCAGGGGTGGCTGCTCTGCACTTGAGGAGGAGGCAAGGGGCAGTCAGGCAGCCTGGAGTTTTCCTGCCCACTCTGCTGACTCTACTGGCTCCCCAGCCTACTTCAGCCCCAGCCTTGCAAATTCCAAACTGCTGATTCATGCTCATGATGTGAGCCTAATGACCGTGAACACGCTCCTGTTTTTCTTCTTCAGGCACATTTTCTTGGTAACCAGGCGGATGATATGCTAATGCAAGTTGGCAGACTTGATCTCAAACTACAAAAATACGCTCTGCCACGTGGAGGGGACAAAGGAGGAAAGAGACTTCAAGGCTATCCTTTTGACTCGGGTTTCCATTTTTGTCGAGAAGCACACAGCAAGTGCTCAACAAGGAGATTTGGTATTCAGAGGAGACCCACAGTGACCATCAGGATTTTAAACCACCATGAGCAGTAATTCTTCTCATTTAAAATAAATGTCCTCTAAGCTTTTTTAGTAACACACTTTATGAGACTCCGCTAGTTTCTCGTGCTGTGTCAGACAGCTCTGGGTAAGCAGGAGATGCTGAATCCAATGAGGCAGAAAAGTCAGAATTTGCCTTTTCTCAAAATCCATCTTGGCCCCAACTTGGCTGCATCTTGCTTCTGAGTCATATAGCAAGGGTTCGTTGGAGGTCACCGCAGTGCCCTGGACTACTTTGGAGTTTTAATGTATTGCTGTTGAAATAATTTTTAATCTCTTCTTGTCAGCTGGCAAGATGATACAATAATATTACCCCGTGTTGCCTCACAAGTGATTAAAGAACAAGAGCACAGCAAGTCCTGCTTCCCAGCCCTCTCACAGGAGAGCATAGAGGCTTCTGCAGGAAGAACGAGCCTTCTGCAACATACAGATATTCCCAGAAAGACAATTCACAAAGCAGTTTATTAGTGCCTGTGTTTTCATGTCACTGCTGAGCGGAATGCCAGGGCCACTGGCTCCTGTTTTATTAAGGTTCTTGTCTATCTGACTCAGACTCACAAATTTTCTGGCCACAGACTTGTAATTTACTGTAAAGTGAGTCATCCGGTATGAACCAATGAAAATTCTCCAGGCAAATTCAGTTCAGACTCTGAGTTGTTATTTTCACTCTAAAATAGTCTTTTTCTTTATTATCTGGAAACTCATCAGTTAGGTGAGTCTGAGTGAGTCTGTGTTAAGAGGCTAAAATTAATAAATCCATCTGGGTAATTTCATGCCAAAAGCCACAACCTTCGGTTGATAAAAAGGAAGATGTTTCATTTCAATTGGAAAGGTCACAGTCGGTCTGCTAAGCTGATTTTGAAAACGATATGCTGATAAGCATAGGAAAGGGTAAAGAAATTCCTTACAAAGCAAAATGAAAATGAGAATTTCTTTTTCCATCACACCAGAGTGAGATTCAAATTAATGTCCTGAGAGAGAGGTCACTTTGAGATACAGAGAATCAAAGGTTGGCTATCATAGGTTTAGTTTTTTATAATCTTCTTATAACTAGTGACTTCCTTGATCACTTCAGCACCTACAACTATCTTGAGACAGTTTTTCCCACTTTACAATAAAAATACTAGAAATAAACATTTTCTTTTATTTTCAGTACTCTGGAAAGTCATATTTTATTTGAGCCCAAACAACTAAATTCCGATTCTATCTTTTAAAGTGCTCCAGAGCCAAGACTGTAAGCCATAGAGCCTTATTGCTACAATCACGGTCATCAGATTACCTGTGGAGCTCTTGTTGAATGATGGAGCCAGGAGGGAACAGTCACTGCAATCTCTTTATGTCTGTAGAGCTGTCGCTAAGCAGTACTACAGGCAGTGTCTAAACGCCCATCTCCAAGCCTGGAGTGTTCCAAACAACATCTATGAGAAGTCTCCAGAGCTGTGGCATCTCAGTGAGAATGTCTGTGGCATTCAGCCTCCAACAAAAGTGTCCAGGCAGGACGTTGAAATGGAGGAAGTTATGTTAGAATGACTATCCCCATTACACAGATGAGAAAAGTGAGTCATAGAGCAAGTCAAACTCCTCCACCTCCCAACAACCAAGGAATAAACTAGAACCCATTTTTCTCTGTCTTTGTGTGTTAAGTTAGACATACACTGGATTATGCCACTTCTTTTGGGGAAGGGAAGAATAGAAAATTGGATGACCCAGCTCAACAGATGAATACTGAGGGTGAAGAATGCAACAGGAACAGATTTCCATTGTCCTGTTATTTGAAGATGGAAGAGTAGATGTGGGTTCCAGTGAAAAACCAAGAAGCAGTTCCACTGAAAAAGTAGTATTTGACTCAAAGTAATCATTTTGAACAAAATTCTGAAAAGTTGACCTTAACATATATTTCCTGCTAGTAAATGACTGAGATAGCAAAGGAATGAAATTATCTGTTCTTCCCCAACAATAAACTGAAAGGGCTAATTCAGTCCATTGTAAGTATTTAACCATATCTCAAGTGGGTGAGCAGCAGTCGATGATTAGCACCAAAATGGTCAGCATGGCAGCATGTTTCTCATATGCAAAAAAAAAAAAAAAAAAAGCCAAGAAAATTATCATGGATTGAGAGCATTTTTGTCAGAATATGTGAAAAGAAAAAGATAATAAAGGTGAAGATTAGAAAAATGTGGAAGAGATGGCAGTAAGAGAGCACAGGATAGGCCCCTAGCTTTGCTCTGGAAGCATTGGCCTCTCTGACCTTGCCCTCCAAATGTTCACCTGTGACCATCTGTGTCCACCTTCAGTGAATGTATTGTTCCCAAAAGGCTCTTGCTCCTATCAGAGTACCACACTAGAGCTGTGGTCGAGCTCTGTTCAGGAATCCACAGCTCCAGTCCAGATTTTAAAAGGAAAACCAACTGCAGAAATATAACAAATAAAACAGCCTGCTCAATAAGAGTTACTCAAGTTTAACTATGGATGACTGACCGAGATGAGGAAAAGAGCAAGTACTATCTGCCAGATATAATAACAGGAACTCTTCTTCTATTTCCTCACTGAATGTCCTTAAGAATCATATGAGATGTGGAACTATCCCCATTGTTCTAGACACCGAGAACCAAGGAAGTTCTGTTACTTCCTCAAAATTGGGATTCAGTTCCAGGTAGGCTTTAATCCTGTATGTTATTTACATCATTTCCAACTAATAAAGACGCGACTGTAATTTATGCACATATCATATTCAAGTATTTCAGGCGGATGTCAATTAACTAACATCTTTATTTGTTATAAAATTACAACAGGTTATCACCGGCAAAATTTTCCATTAGTGCATCTATACTTTTGAGTACAGTGAAATATAGACAAGTAATTCTCAATGGGAGGAGTCAGGGAAGAGAAGCCCATCAGGATTACCTGAGCGACCTGCTCAAGCACATCTCCCATTACCCTCTCCTCCCCAATCCCCTTCACATGTGTTAGTCAACGTTATCAGCAGAATGTGTCTGTCTCATAAAAGTACTGGGCTGGAGAAAAACAACAACAACAACGTTGTGACCTCGTTTTGTGTATTTTCACATCAGTGAATGTTTCTTTTTTCTTTTTCTTTTTTTTTCTTTTTTTTTTTTTGAGATGGAGTCTTGCTCTGCTGCCTAGGCTGGAGTACAGTGGTGCAATCTCGGCTCACTGAAACCTCCACCTCCCAGGTTCAAGCGATTCTCCTGCCTCAGCCTCCCGAGTAGCTGGGATTACAGGCGTGCACCACCATGCCCAGCTTTTTTTGTGTGTGTTGCTTCTTTATTATCCTATTTTAAGTAAAGGAATTTCTAGATAATTTTTCTCACATTATTTAGGTTGTCATATATTTTGATAGTTCATTTTCAACTTCTGCCTCCCACAATTTTACATGTAACCAATATTCTCACAAAAATATGAATGATTGACATCTTCCATTTACTTAACTTACTCTGTACATAGGCATACACACAGCTTCATTAATGTACTGACTTCTGATCAGATTTAAACTGTAGCAAATTTCTTCATCAGAAAATAAAAACCTCTAAGAACGTTACAGGAAGTGATTTCAATGGATCAGGATGCTTTAACATCTATTCATTAATGCTGTCAAAATCCAGGTACTGCTGAGTGCCTACAATATTCTAAGCAGTTGCATTTTACCAGCTAAAGTAGAATATACCCTCTTGTTGAGTTAGCCATTTACTTATGTCGGAGAAACATCCTTCAGAATAAGGATGCCCTGAACTCTTCTGAGGGCATTCAAAAATACCAGAGTCATTGGTAGTTTGCCCTTGAATGACTCTATGTTTGTTGGAGATAAAGCACTCATGCCTTTCAGGTGACACTTTCTAGATGTCAGCAATTAGTTATAATTATTAATAATTTTGGTTACTATAACTTATTATGTAGGCTGAAATTTAGGCTTTGAAGAAAAATGGATTGGTTAAGCCTTAGAAAACATAAACATACTGAACGGGCCCTGTACACTCTAAAACCTTCATACTATTTGAAGGAATTCATAGTAAAACTTAAATCTTCAAGTGAATCTGTACTAGTAGCCACTACTAGATTACTGTACTATCCAGGACACCAGAAAAACTGGAAGGCATGTGAGACTGAGAACCTAAGGCTTGCATCCAAATCTCAGTTTGCAAGTTTTGGAACCACAGAAAAATCACCTGATGTCTCTGAGTTCCAGTTACTTCATCTGTAGAGCAGAGAAAATAATGGCTCTGCCCATCATCTCACTAGGATATTATCAAATGATCTAAGGTTTGTAAAAATGTTCCAGTAATTATGAAATATTTTAATATAAATCAGTTTTTAAAAACTGTTTCAGAAACTGTAAAATACTATATTAATAAAGCATTAGTTTTGCTAGACCTCAGAATTTTATCTTTGATTTTATAATCATGCTGAAGTGTAATTAATATAATTGTTTATTGTAAATACTTGCTTATATAATTTGACCAATATCTCTAGGCTTGGTTGCTTCTCTGAACCTGTTAATTCATGCGTAAAGCCTATATAACATTATCTACCTTTAGTAAAGGCAATAAGATATGCAAAGTACTTAATCCAGTTGCTTACTATGTAGATTCAATTAATACAAATTATTTCTGTTACAAAGTTATAATAGATTTTGTTCTCCCCACTAACCATAGTTAACAAATGTTTATATGACTCCAGGACTGCACTAAATTCTGCTAGTTTTGTAGTCCTGTTCATTTTTCTTCTTTTCTCATTTCCTCCCAAAAGCAAAGGATTTACAATGACCATAATTATCATGATAAATCATTGGATGTATGATTAATAAGGTAGTGTAACAGTTATTCTTTATGTTAGAGGCTCTGTCCCACTGAGATATCTGAACAGCGAATCTGCTTTAAAAGATGAAGCCAGGGAGGGTCATGCATGGTCAGACCCAGGTTCTTGTCAAGGTGATTCTTGTCAAAGTTACAGCCTCACTTTCATATTTTTTTATTTTGTATTTTTTCTTACAGCGAGTGTTTTGAAAATATTATCCCACCTGCAGGAACATGGCGATTGGTAACATGAAGGCCTATTTGAGAAACAAAACACTGCTGTAAAAAATCTGATTTAGCATCATGAATTTTATTCGTTTTTAGCATAGAATTACATTGCTCATCCAGGGGTAACCTAATCTGTCATACAAAGTTGCCTTTTTGTTCATTTCAGAAAGTGCCCTGCTGTTATTGCATGTGTGGCTTTGAAAAAAAATCAACAGTTTAGAAGGAAGGGGCCCAGTACTCTGCTCTCTTTCCCTGCCTTCTATCCAAGTTCACTAGATTTGCCCTAAAAATTCCTCTCACAATTTTACCAATTTCATCCTGCAGACTGTATTAATGAGTGTCATATCTCAGCAACAATCATTTCGTATTAAATTTAGAGTTAAGCTAATGTGGTAGAATGATCCGCATGCCAAAACCTCTTCATTCCTTTTCCAATCCTTCACACGACTGCAGACTAGAACCAAATGCTCAAATATCCTTCTTATATAACTAAATGGAGGTGAGCATTTCCCTGTCTCTTTATCTTCCACCCTTGTTCTCCAACTCCCTTTTTATTTATATAACCAGCTGGAATTATAATTCACCGGTGTGCTAAGGGCACATCAGTGATTCTCCAGATGACTCAAACCAACCCGTGAGAGTACACTTCTTTTCACATTTGATCTTAGAATAGCCAATATGTTCCTAGCAAGAAGTAAGCAGTTGACCCATGTATTTCAATAAGTTTCCTTTCACCTGTTTTCTGATGATGAATACTCATATTCCTTGATATTATCTATCCCCTATGCATCTCTGTATATTTTCCTCGTTAAGATTTTTCTTTATGTTTAATCTGAGGATAAGTAGGAGGGAAGCTTTTAATTTAAAAAAATTATTTGATATTTAAGCCAGCTTCTTCTCCTAGCATATGTTGCAGCTTCTGAAATGCAGGTCTTAAACTTCATGTTGAGAAATGCAGATATTTATTCTAAAAGCATTTCTGAGAAAGTAAAAATATGCCTATAAATAAATGAAGACAAAAGGAAGATAGGGAAGAGAAAGTTATGTTTAAAATGTTCTTCTAAAACCTCTGATCAAATTCTCTGCCAAATTGTATAGAATGAAGTTATATAATATCAGTTTGCTTACTGCAACAAAGATTTCACACCATCAGTGCAGATTTTGCATTTTATTCAGTTTTAATCATCGGAGAAATGCAGATTAAAGCCATAATGCGATACCAACTTACCTGAGCCAGAATGGCCATTATTAAAAAGTCAAAAAACAATAGATGTTGGCGCAGATGTACTGAAAAGGAAATGCTTATACGCTGCCGGTAGGAATGTAAATTAGTACAATTCCTATGGAAAACAGTTTAAAGATTTCTCAGGGAACTAAAAGTAGATCTACCATTTGATCCAGCAATCCCACCACTGGGTATCTACTCAAAAGAAAAGAAGTCATTATATCAAAAGGACACCTGCACGTTTACGTTTATCACAGCACAATTCACAATTGCCAATATATAAAGTTAACCTAAGTGCCCATCAAAATATGAGTGAATAAAGAATATCTGGTGTATATATACCATGGAATACTACTCAGCCATAAAAATAATGAAATTATGTATTTTTCAGCAAGTTGGATGGAACTGGAGACCATTAACATAAGTAAAGTAACTCAAGAATGGAAAAACAAATACTGCCATGTTCTCACTTAGAAGTGGAAGCTAAGCTGTGGATATGCAAAGGCATACAGTGTGGTATAATGGACACAGGAAACTCAGAAGGGAGGAGGGTGGGAGGGAAGTTAGGGATGAAAAATCACCTGTTGGGTACAATGTGCCCGACTTTTTGTGTGATGGGTACACCCAAAGCCCAAGCTTTACCATTTTATAATTCATCCATGTAACCAAAAGCTACTTGTAACCCTAAAGCTATTAAAAATAATTTGAAGACATAGACACATAGACACTTGAAGACACTAAGCCTGCTAAATTCAGGCATCACTATGAAATTCACAATATGATTCACTGAGTAAATTCAAATTTACTTGTTACTCTGTTAAAAAAAATAAAATGCCAAAAAATAAATAAATAATGAAAAACAAGGATTCTAAAATGATCCTAAGAACTGTAAATAAACTAGCAATGAAAAATGTTCATTAGAAATGATAATGTATATATATTATATATAATACATATAAAATAAAGAGACAAAGGAGCAATGTACGATCAATGATTCTTATTCTGTTCTAAAACCAACCAGATGCAGCAAAATAATGTTTATAGTAAATGAAAATATTCTAGGTTTGTTTCAATTGTCAAAATGACTTTATTGGGCCATATTGAGAGTAAAGATGTACAACTACTATTAAAATATAAGCAAAATTTAAGAATATTATGATGTTTATATTCATATAAAATGAACCATAAAAGCTTTTCACTGCCTATTCTGAATTTTCACAGTAATTCTACTATAGTGTTTATTCACTCATTTGTTCACCCAACATACCCACTGTGTGCCTGTACTATGCATATTTGTTGAGAGTGAGAGTATAGTAAGAAGCAAAAAAATTAAAGAAATGTTAAGGAAATGTCAGGATCCTGCCATTCATGGTGACTGCCTTGGTTTCCCTGCAGCCTAGGAAGAGGGTCGCAGCTAATATAGATGGAGGCAGGATTCAGATGGCTTTCTTTGCTATACTCTGGAACATGGGTTTTGGAAGATGGATTTTGTCCTTTATCCATAGGTAAATGGGAAAACTGGTCATTTTGAACAGATGAGGGTCACTTATTATCAAACTTCCTCAGAAACTCACAACGGCAGCAATGTGAAGGGTGTCGTGGGAGGGTGTGAAACTGTAGACCCACATGCGTTAGAAGACCATCAGCAGAACGAAATGAGAGATGAGGAGGGCCTGACTAGAGAGGTGGAGTTTAAGAACTTAGTGATGTAATTTTCAGGACTTAGTGACGATTAGACAACAGGATTGAAAAAAAAAAAGAAAAAACACAAGTCTAGTGTGGCTCCTGGCTTTGTGTCATGAATAGCTTGGTGAATTTCTAAAACTAGGACTGCGGAAGGAAAAGTAGGTTTGTGGAAGATGATGTCGGCTTAGGACATGTGAAGCATCTGAGATGCATCTCAATGGTAGAAAGTTGAGACAGGTAAGTCTTGAGTTCAGGAGAGGCTTGAGCTGGGTAAAAATATTTGTCAGATTTACAAGTCGTCAGCATAGGTGACTGTTGAAACCCAGAGAGTAATAAGCTTGCCTGGAGACAGCTTGTAAGGAAAAAAAAAAGTCTCAATAACAGACTCCTGGAGAACTCAAACACCTAAGTTATCATTAGAAGAAGAGAAATTAGCAAAGGAGAATTTTAAGTAGGAAGGAGGACTACCAGGAGGGAGTCATGATTCAGAAGGGATGGGAAAAAATCAATTTCAAAATTAAATAAGATAAGGACTGAATGATAACATCGTCTTTGGCCATAATTATGCCACTGGTAAACTGCCAGAGCAAATTAGTATGGTAAATTGCAGAGGCTATGACCAGTAAAATTTAATATGCACCAATCTTATCAATGATCATGTCATCAATTCTAAAAATTACATAGAAATAACTTATTCATTAGAATAAGTTTGTTTTAGAATGAGAAAGCATTTGCATATGCTACATAGACAATTGATTTATAAATTGTATTTTCTAGAAGAAAATTCCTTCCAGTTAAAAAAAATTCCGATTAAAGTAATTGTATTTTGGGAATATGAGCCCCCACTTTTGGCCTTCGTGGAGCAATTGATACTGGACTAACGCTCCTGTTGTATACAGTTAGAAAGCTAGACAAAATATGTAAAATAATGTTTTCAGACACTGGAAAATAGGCAGCACAAGGCAGTGATCTCTGAAGAAGAGAAATAAAGAAAGATGAGCCCTGTGATCACCCAAGCTTTCTGAGAGAGGCAGAAGGAGGAACCTAGGCAAAGCATAAAGATATCCCTCATTAGAGCTTGGAGAGTGTGAGGTATTTGGAAGAGCAGAACAGAAATGAAGAGAAGGGAGTACACAGAGCAAGCACTCCAGAAACCTTCACAGGGCTAACCTTGAGTGGTGGAATAAAGCTGCCCGTGACAAGGGACACTTAAGACTGAAGTAACTGCCAAGGAACTATAAATTCAACAACCAGTGGAGCTTGCACAGAGCTGGACTGCATTCACGCTCCAGCCAACCAGAGTGAAGAGAACTTGACGTACACTCTGATATTCAGTAGAGATTAGAGAATAGCCATGACTTAGGAAAAGGCCTAACCTAACAAAACAATAAAAGATCCTCTATAACAGCCCTAACTAAGCTTAAAAACAAACACTGAAAAGATCAAGCTGATCCCCAAGTAAGTTGCTTTCTGACCAAAATAAACTTAATACTCTTTAAAAGACAATAAAACCCAGACAGTCAGCAATGAAACATCAAACATGTCCAGCATCCAATAAAAATTTATTTCACATGCAACTAAGTAGGAAATAATAACCTATAATTACAAGAAAAATCAGCCAATAGAAATAAACCCAGATAGGTTGGGCGCAGTGGCTCACGCCTATAATCCCAGCACTTTGGGAGGCCGAGGCAGGCAGATCGCTTGAGGTCAGGAATTCGAGACCAGCCTGGCCAACATGGTGAAACTCCGTCTCTACTAAAAATACAAAAATCAGCTAGGTGTGGTGGCAGGCACCTGTAATCCCAGCTACTTGAGTGGCTAAGGCAGGAGAATTGCCTGAACCTGGGAGGCAGAGGTTGTAGTGAGGAGAGATTGTGCCACTGCACTCCAACCTGAGTGACAGAGTGAGACTCCATCTCAAAAAAAAAAAAAAAAAAAAAAAAAAAAATAGAAAAGAAAAGAAATAGACCCAGATATTATGAGAGGATGAATCAACAAGCTAGCTCTTTAACTATTAAAATAGGTATTTAAGCTATTATAAATACGTTCAAGGATTTAAAGGCAATCATGAACAAAATAAGAAAATTAAACCTTAAAAAAGAACCAAATTGTATGTCTAGAGCTGAAAAATGCAATATTTGAAATTAAAAATTCACTGGATCAGCTTAAAAGCAGATTAGATGCCTCAGAAAAAGAGATCAGTGAACTTAAAGGCAGAAAATAGACTTTAAAGAGAAACACACTAACAGATTTAGACCAATAAATCCATTACTTTAGATGAAGTGGGAAAATTCCTTCAAAAACACAAATTGCCAAAGCTGAAAAAAGAAAACAGAAAATCCAAATAGCCCTGTATTTATTAGAGAAATTTAACCTTAATTTAAAATCCTCCCCCTACACACACAAAAAAAAATAGGTCTGGATAACTTCACAATATTGTATCAAATGTTTAAAGGTGAAATAATTCCATTGTACATAATTTTTTAATAAAATAGAGACATGGGGAACACTGCTCAATAATTACAAAATAATAAAAATCATTCCAACAAAGACTCACAAGAATTTTAAGAGGAAAGATATTTTTCTGAATATTATGGTTGAGAATAGAGCTATGAAGAATCTGAGAGTTAACTTATAGGTAAAGGGTTTCACTAGGCAGATATACAGTCATTCTAATATGGAGGAATGACATGGAATAATATTAAGTAAAAAAGTGTATATGCTTGGGAAGTGGGTATAATTGGACCATCTCATTGGATTCATTTCAGAGACTTTTAGGGCTAGGTTTAGGCTTCAAAAATAGATAATGTCATAACCATACAACACTTTGCATTCCAAGGAAAGGGGTTTGGATTTTTATTCCGGAAGCAGTTGGAGAGTCAAGGAAAGTTTCTGAGCATGGAAGTGGCACAGTCAAACAGAAATTTTGGAATCTTGATCCGATAAAAACTATTTGGCTTTTTATCGGAAAGTTTAGGACAAACAAGACAGGACAATCCTGCAGTGCCCTGCTGTTCCTTGGGAATGGAAAGGAGAATGCAGCACTGAGAGAAAGCCTCAGGGTAGATTCAAAGAACATCAGCCCCAAAACTAATCACATTCACATTCTCTACGTATCAAGATTTAAAATGAATAGGCTACTGCAGGCTGTCATTTCTAAGCCCCAAATGAACCTCATATGGGGTGAAATTTTATCAGCAGTACCTTACCCGTGTGAGAAAATAAATATTACTTCAATTTATGCTGTATTCTTGATCTGTTAAAACAAACTAAATATGGCCTGAGAAGGACTCTGTATTTCTATAGTTGAGTCCTTGTGGATTAACTGTAAACTAGCTTAACAGACAAAATTTAATGGTACCATATTCCTGGGAAGACAATCAAAGCTTCAGGTACATTTGGCTACCTGA
Source organism: Nomascus leucogenys (assembly GCF_006542625.1). Classification (NCBI taxonomy): domain Eukaryota; kingdom Metazoa; phylum Chordata; class Mammalia; order Primates; family Hylobatidae; genus Nomascus; species Nomascus leucogenys. The sequence goes on from NC_044383.1 coordinate 132,954,221, forward strand.
TGGGTCATTTAAACATTTATAAAGATTTATAAAGGGATTTCACTCAATTGTCATTTTCAATTTTTTTCTTTTTTTGACGAGTCTTGCTCTGTTGCCTAGGCTGAAGTGCAGTGGCATGATCTCAGCTTATCAGGTTCTAGCAATTCTCCTGACTCAGCCTCCTGAGTAGCTGGGATTACAGGCACATGCCACTCCTAGCTAATTTTTTGTATTTTTGGTAGAGACGGGGTTTCACCATGTTGGCTAGGCTGGTCTCAAACTCCTGACCCTCAAGTGATCCACCTACCTCGGCCTCCCAAAGTGCTGGGATTCTGGTTGTATGAAAACTTTCCCATGTAAGAGGGCCAATCTTATAACAGTAGATTACTATGCTACGGTGTATTTCCACCAGGTACAGAAAGCTTTTTATGGTTCATTGAGGACAATCCCTTCACAATCTAAAACCCGAAGATTGGATCTTCTGAGAACATCAGAGAAAGACTGTCTTTGCCATCCAAACTACAGCAAATTTTGAAGACTGGAACCTTGGGTTCATAATCTCACAACTGAGAAGGGTCCCTCCACACTCCTGGAACTGTATACCCATTGGGACCCTTAAGGTAAAACTAACCAGGAAAGTTTCTCCCCAGAAAAAGATGGCATCCTTGATGTGAACAGCTTTTCCCAAGATCACAGATCAAGACTTCTACTATCACGAGATTCTTATCTTTGAATATTTTTCCTTGTTTATGCCCCTATGAACAACAGAAATGAAAAGGGGATCTATTATGTGCACTTATAAGGTATCCTTTTATTTGTGAAGGATTTTGCAGCCAGCCTTATACATGAATAACTTTTAATAGAAAAAAGTTGAAGGCCCAACGTAGGTGAGAAATTTTAGTGGTATATACGTTGCCTCAGACTCAGTCAAAACTCCTCTTAACCACAACATGGATTAAAGTGAGCATTGCCAGGAGGCCTTCGCTGTCCTAGAAGGACATCATTTTCCATGTTTTACAATAAAAGATGCAATAATTAGAAATGTCTCCTTCATAATAGGCTCTACGCAAATTCTACTTTAAAGGCTATCATTACACAACAGGCTTTAAATTATCTTGTAAAAGTTATGCTGAAAAATAGAATTAGCTAAACATAAAATTACCTGTGCAGCTGCTGACACTTGTGGCCTATGGAGAAATACATCAAATGTAGATTATAAAAATTCCGTTGTAGGGGATTAATGAAAAGACGTTTAGTCAAGTGAGTAGACTCTTCATCTAGTTCATTCTTTTATCTACTTAATTTTAGGTGGTTTGGATTATGGGGACCCTGGGTATGGAGCATATTCCAAACTCTTGGTTTTATCCTCCCAATAGTCATAATAATAGCCTCCCTGATGTGCTGTATTTTCTCAAAGTTTTTAAATATTTGCATGAAGCCATCTCTAGAACCTCACATAGTCTCCCTTCAACAGGAATGACAAAAGCTGAAAGAAATGTGTGACCATGAGGACACTGTAACCCATGAATGACATGCTGAAATCGGAAACCCAAGATGATCCTAACTGAGAGTGGTGCTAACATCATAAGTTTTAGTCATACTCTCACCTAAGTGAGAACCTGGCCAAAAAACAGGAATTTTTTTAAAACAAAATTATGGGAGGCCATTATTTTGGACTGAGCTCATGCAATAGGCCCCAACAAACCAAACTAAAATAGAGTCACTCATGCTAAATGTGACATAGTCAAGCTAAGCCTTTAAGAAAACACATAGATGCTAGCATGAACAGACCAGGTTTTGTTTTTCTCCTGTTAACAGAATGTTCCAGCATAAGGAGGTACCCTCTATTCAGTCCTTATTCCCTCTTTGTAAAACTCATTGTTCTACTGTTTCCCAGGGAGTTTCAAAACCATATAAGCACATTTACAATAGTGATAGTAACGTCAATGACTAAGGTTTTGGTCAGTCTCTCAATGTTGAGAAAATGACCAAAAGGGGAGAATTGTCAGAGCAAACTAAATATGGTCTGAGAAGGACTCTATACTTCTATAGTTGAGTCCTTGTGGATGAACTGTAACCTAGCTTAATAGACAAAATTAAAAACCTAACTTATTAGTATGTACCCATAAAAATAGCTGAGTGTTGGCCAATCCCAGTGGCTATACTTCAACCACTCATAGACTGTGTAATGTTCAAACTGCATTCAAATAAGGCAATTCCTGAGCTATAACCAGTCTCACTCTTTCTATACCTCACTTCTTGTTCATCTACGTCACTTTTTTTGGCCTATAAATTTGTTCTAACCACGAGGCACCCCTGGAGTGTCTGTGAATCTGCTGTGATTCTGGGGGCTGCCTGATTTGTGAATCCTTCATTAATCAATTAAACTCTTTTAAATTTAATTTGGCCAAAGTTTTTATTTTATCAGATCTAAAATGACACTTAAATTTAGTCCCAAATGTCTGTGCACGAAATCTATTTTAGGTAAGACCCATGAAGCTCTCTGCCACAATTTTTAACACGACACTAAGTTCAAGTAAATTTATAATGGGAAGCAATTATCTATATACATTGTACGTAGATTTTCTATTGACTTTAGGAAGATGAACTGATCTTCTGAATTTGAAAATGATCAATGCTGATTAAATCAGATGTATTTTATGTCATCTATAGTTTTATTCTTTTGCTTTCAAAATGAAACTGGACTAACGCATGTTTTTCTCTCCTCAATTAACTAAGGTCTATGTGAACCTATCTCTGAGGTAGCATCTAATCCTCTACATTTCTCTAGTGAACATTGTCAGGGGACTAAGGCAGACAAGAATATGATATGCTGTGATTTCACAGCAGTAAATAAACCACGGCAATGAAATTAACATTGTGAATTTGTTAACAGGGCAATTGATATATGATAATTTTCATGACAATCATTGTAAAGAAAGACACTGTTTCCATGCCACTCTACTCCAAGCAAAAAATCAAAACAAACAAAAAGCCCTTAAAATATGAATAGTTAGTGTCGCAGGAAAGTTACGAATACTTTAAGTGCTGTTCTTTTGAGTAAATATAGAAAATATTCACTCACCCCTTCATTCATTTGTTCAACCAGCATGTGCTGAGTTTTGCTCTCCCTTGGGCACCACAGTGGTTTGAAGTGAGTGAGATCCAGAGCCCTCCATAAAGGGAACAGGGAGCAGCACTCATGTAACTCCAGCAAATTACTAAGGTAATATTGTAAGCAAAAGCTCCCCTTAAAACACTTCGCAGGCTTGAAAACAATTTTCAAAAATCATGGAAATGAAAGAATGCATAAAATCCCTCACATTTCTCAAGTCTTACAGCTCCATAAGATTATGAAATTATAAAATATTGTTTTATTTTATAATAGTTTTTAAAGTTTTAAAATATCATCCTAGCAATATTTAATGCAAAAATGCTCTCCTTAAGAAGTCATTTGCGCACAGTAAGCATTTACTGTCTGACAGACACTGTAACAAGAGCTGTTCCTTCGCTGGAAAAGGTCACAGTCTAATGGTAGGACTCCTATTTGCATGCGCCTTACAATTTACCAAGGGATTGTTTTTTAACCCATTTGATTCTAACAACATCCTGTGTATTAAGGAGGCAGGTAATGTGCTATTTTTCTAGAGATCAGCTAGAACACCAAGATCTCACGTTTGTACAGCCGGTAAGTGGTGGAATAAACATGAAACATCTAACTCCTAATCCAGTGCTCTTTCAAATGCAACACACACAAACACGTATTCCCTTTCAAGTTTTCTGTCGCACATGGTCATGAAATTGTGGGTTTACACCAAATGTGAAAACGCTGGTTTACATTTTCTCAAGTGAAATCTCTCACTATATTAGATTATGACTCCATCATCAGGTGGCTGATGTACAAGGAAAAGAGTAGGCTTTATAATTATACAGGGCCAATTACATGGCGGGTCCTGTCTTACCACAATACATGTATTAAATTAACTAATCCTCAGGATAATCCTAGAAAGTAACCTTCTGTTATCATCCACTCTGTTATCATCCTCATAATAATGGATATCCTCATATCCATTATTATAATCCATAATAATGGATCCTCATATCCATTATTATGAGGAAATTTGCTTTATATAAGAAACACAAAAGTTAAATAGCGCCCAAGTTGAGAAAGTGACAGGGATTTATTAGGTTGGTGCAAAAGTAATTGCGGGTTTTGCCATTACTTTCAATGGCAAGAACCACAATTACTTTTGTACCAATGTAATAACATGACACAATTTGGCTCCAGAGCTAGCCCTATAATATATCATGATATTTAAGAGAGAAAGGCTATTTTTCTGCTCCAAAAGATACTCATTAGCCAGGTGCAATGTCTGATATATATTTCAATAGTTACATTTTAAGGCAAATATCAGCATGTATCAGTATTACATATGACATACATTTCAAACCATTGCCTGATAACATTTTAGCATGAATTATTTCATTGGATTAACTAGTTACTAGTTAACATAGCTTGGCTATTAGGATTGGGTCACAGGATAGAAATATTTTGAAGGGAATGAGTGTAGATTGATCAAAAGCATAGAAAACCTTCTAGAAGGTCAGGACTGCATGTGGGCTGGTATAAAGGTGCCCTCGGAAAAAAGGGGGATGCTATGAGAACACTGAATGCTTAAACTGGGGAGGAAGAGGGAATAATGAGCCCAAGAGAAAAAGTCAATGGTCAATAGACATCCCACAGAGTTCTCACTCTGGGGATGTAGGTAGACGCGTCACCTCATTATACTATAATGAAGCATGTGTTCTCATAAAGATGTGTGCACAGTTCAGAGAAGGTCTGAAAAAACCCTGATCGACTTCACCAGGGTAGGGAGAAAGGTCAGAGAAGAGACATATCTGAGGAGGTAGCTCCTAAGGAATGGACAAAAGATCGCCAGGCAGAAAATGGGTTACGGTAGGCGGCTATTGTGATGTTTTGATTTCTGGAGCATTCAAACAACAAAATGATTGAAGTATTTTAAATAAGTAGCAAAACATTTTACTTTACTACTAAAGATAACATATTTCAAAATGAGGTAGTATAATGGAATTGTCAAAATAACCGATAATAGATTCTTTTCTGTGACAAGTTTGAGTAGATGACAAACCAACCAGAAGGCACTAAATGTCATGAAAAATGGGGGAGAAGGGCCTCACTACAGGAAGTGGCAGGAGACATCGCATTTAATGAGTTCCTCCTATGTGGTAGTTTTTTGCTTATATCTTTTAATTGTATTTTCAAAATAAATCTACCTGATGTTATGCCCACTTACAATTGAGAAAACGGAAGTCTACAGAAGTATCTGCCACCAGTAAGTGGAAGACCTAGAATCTGAATTGAGACAGGTATGATTCTCAAGTTCATGCTCTTTCTAGAGTATCATTTGCTCCATTTTCCCTGCCTTTTTCACTCTAACCTCCTTAGGAAATACAGATAAGAGAGTTCCATCGAGGATCTAAAAAAGCCTCCTTCAGCAATGCCCCAGCAAACCCTTATTTAGGCCTAGCTAGTGGAAACTTAGAAGAGGAAGAATAGGGAGAATTAGCAAAGCTTTCTTCCTTCTCCTGAATGCTCTTTGCCTTGGAGCAAGGTGTTACTTTTGTTGCCATGTGTCTTCAGCTCTGGAGATCTGACCGGTGTCAGGAGAGCAGAGAGGACAAAGCAAAGAGGGATATTTAAGACTTGACTATACATAATAAGGCTTTAAAGGAAAGGAGAAAGGATCTTGAGGTTCCTACACTGCTCAGTAGAGTACTCCAGGACAGAAGAGCAGAAAAGGTTTAAAGCAAAAGCCCCAGGTAGGAAAAAGAGTCCAGATGGATTCATATTAGCACCTAAGCACAAATGTAGGTGGCTGGATAAGGCACAAGTCTTAAAGAGGTGAAGTTTCCTTAATGTACGTGACCAAAGAAGAGAGAGCTGCAGCAACAGTTACAGGCAGCCAGTCTTCCCAATTCTTTCTAGCATCATTAAAGGAAATAGAATGGTAGAATGTTCTTGGAAAGGACCTACTCAGCTGTAACATCAGAGGGTAGGAGACAGGATATGCATAGGAACCATATTGAATAGAGATCCAAGGAGTTGGTGAATGCCAAGGAAGTCCTCAAGAAGGATGACAATCCCCAGGTCAAGGGTGAATTGTGGTTAACTGTTATCTAGGATCTTCTCACTCTCCTTTATCCAGCACTCCCTTCCCTCTCCTCATATCAGGATTATGACACTGCTCTGAAATCATCAGCAGCTTCCTTTTATTTAGGGAATGATCCACACTTCTCTGGCAGGCATTCAGTATGCTTTCTAATGTGGCCCAACTTCCCTTTCCAACCTGGTCTTCTATTCCTACTATAGGAACCCTCCACCATGTTAAACTGATATATGCTCTGTTCCTAAATAAATGTTGTTCTTTCCTACTTTCATGCATTTTTTCTCTGTATTACCTCTGCCCCAGGGCCCCTCTCCTTTATTTCCTACTCTCTTGCCCACTGTGAACCTTATACACAGTATGGAGTGCACAAAAGTTGTCCCATAGAGCCTACCTCCAGGTTATATTTATCTGTCTTATCTCCTTGATACTTTGTAAACTCTTGAAGGCCAATGAAATACCTATTTAAACTATTAATCCAAGGCATAATTCCTTATACACCACAGACTGTCAACATATAACTAATAGATGAAGATACTAAAACAAATAATGACTATATTGACTAAGGAGACCTGGAAGGATCATTTGCCAATATTTAGTCTAATGTCTTCATTTTAGAGACGAGGAAATTTAATCCCAAGGAAGTTGACGATCTTGATCTGTATAATATCTAGTAGAGCCAGAGCCAGGACTAAGAGGAACAGCTAACATAATTTGACTATCTACCAGGCACCAGGGGCAGTATAAGACTACTAATTTCAACTTAATTTATTCTTTCAACAATTCTATGAGCTAGTTCACTAGAAAGTCACACAGAAAGACTTGTAATTCACACATCATATTGCTTTGTAAATAGCAGAATCAAAATTTGAAATATACTCAAACTGGTGGCAAAGTACCCATGTTTAACCATGACTCCATTCAATTAGGGCTTCTGGTAATCTAGCCGTAATTTTACTATGCCGTGATATCTCCAGTCTGTTAGCTCAGTAGTTTATTTCATGTGCACAAAGAAGGGGACATAAAAATATGTGCTAACCACAGGTTCTTGCTATAAAATGAAAAGCTTAGAAAAATATCACATACATGTAGGCATTCACTGATGGCACTAATAAAGCTAATAAATAAAATGATATTAGTTCAAGCCAATAAGTGAGTCCAGTTAAGAAACGAAGTGTAGACCCTACTTAAATTTGCTACTTAGTCGTCCTGACAGCAGTAATAAACAGACGCATCCTTTGCCAAAACACAAACTTAGTTATTCTGAATCCACAATCTCTTCCATTTTTATTGTCATATATTTGAAAGAAAAAATTATACCATATTGGTAGCATTCATGGAGGTTTTGGAGTTTGTGTTGTTATTGATGATTATGGTATGATGGTAACAATATCTCAATTCCAAGTTTTCTCCATGTATAAGTAAGGTTATTTTCTAGAGCTTCAGAAACTAAAGGCTGTCTCACAGAAATGAATTTTGAATTGTTTTATGCTTAGCTTTCCCTGCTAACTAAATTCCAGTTTATAATTTATAATGGTGTTCCCTTTTATTATTCATTTTATTTCTGTATGAGCTATCTCTAGAATTTTGAAATTCTCTCAAGCAAATGTAAATCTTGACTTTCTGTTAATTATAAGAGGAACTGAAAAAGCAAGTAAGCAGTATTTTGATTTTCTCCAAAGTTATGTATGTGTAGTTAAAATCCACAGTTTTGAAGGTTACCCCAACCAGACCCCCACCCACTGGGAGCATCCTCTTTACAACATCTTTGGATGGTAGACTCTGCTTTCCCAGCTCAGCCCAATAGATCCTCCTGAAATTCAAGTGTGTCCCTGCTGCTGTGCTACTCACAGCCCTTCTGGTTTTTTGTTGTCCACCCTCCTTAACATGGCTTACCCATTCGTGCCTTGGATCCTTTCCACCCTCCAGCCTCCTCTCTCACCCCTAAGGTTGCAGCAGTCTATTTACCACCATGTTGCATTTTTTGTCACTGAACATCTAGAGAGCAAACCTAACACTTCTTCCTCATGATCATCTCTCAAATATTTAAGTACAGCTATTGTGTACAACCTAAGTTTATTATTCAGTTTAATCAGTTGCTTCAATTCTGGTCATTCATCAATAATTAAGTCCCACTCTGTCCATGTCTTTGGTAAAACCTGATAAAGCTGAATACAAGATTTCAATATGGTCTGTTCTGTTCAGAGAATAATGGGCTTTTACATTCTTTGTTCTGGGCACTAAACTTCCATTTACACAAAAGATATTGGAAGCCTTTTCATCATTCACATCCACTATGTTGTGCTGGCCAACTAAAACCTTATACTAATTTCCATTAAGTTAAAGTTTCCAAAATCTGTATTTTGCATTTAATGTTTTAAACATAGATATGGTTATTTATACTCATTTCTGTTGAATTGCATTTCATTAATATTTTATTCACAATTTCACCTTGTTGAGAATTTTCATCTTTCAGAATCCTATGTCTGTTATCATTCAGAAATTGGAAATTGGATAAGCTGGCCATCTTTGTCTTCATTCAAGTTATTGATAAAGTTGAAAAGGACAGGGCCACATACTTTGACGGCTGCTGCCATATTACCGTCATCAAAGTCATATTTCTCCATTTCACTCCTGATGAAATTTAGAGACTCAAGAGTATCTAAATAATATTACACGTTCTTGATAAGTTCATGTTAGCTATTTGTGATTTAAAAATCCTCATATTCCTTTTTGGAAGTACATTAAGCATTGAAATCACATTTATAATCCCAGAATGACCTTTTCTGCTTAGAAAACATAGAAAAAATATCTTATAAACCTCTTCTACTTTCCATATTTTTAAGATAATTTATAATAGTTCTACAATTGTATTAGCAACTTCTTCATTATAAGAGAAATATGCTATAATCATCTCCTTACCTATGCTGGTATTTGACTTTTTTCTTAACCACAGTGACCCTACTTTTCCTAATGTGAAAATCATTTCTTTTGATAGAAAAGACAGAAGTAAAAAATGGGTTAGAATTCTAAAATATGAGTTGGTTTTCGTGTAATTTAATCCATACTTTTCGAGATCACACTAAATAAGAGCTGAAGAATGCTCAAAGTTATTAAGAAAAAAAAACAGCCAGGGACGGTGGCTTACGCCTGTAATCCCAGCACTTTGGGAGGCCAAGGCAGGTGGATCACCTGAGGTCAGGAGTTCGAGACCAGCCCGGCCAACGTGGCAAAACCCTGCCTCTACTAAAAATACAAAAATCAGCCAGGTGTGGTGGTAGATGCCTGTAATCCTAGCTATTCAGGAAGCTGAGGCAGGAAAATCGCTTGAACCTGGGAGGTGGAAGTTGCAGTGAGCCAAGATCACACCATTGCACTCCAGCCTGAATGACAAGAGTAAGACTCTGTCTCAAAAAAAAAAAAAAAAAAAAAAGAAAAGGAGAAAGTATTTTTCTGACTCAGTCACTTTCAGTAGAATTTCAGAGAGCCATAACCTGTCTTCCATCCACTCCAACTTTCCCCAAACTCATTAAGGAAGCCCTGATGGGCCTCACACTTGTGCTTCTGAACATATGGGTGAATGAGTTCCTTCATTTCCTGGTGGGCAATAGTGCTCCTTTGTCGTGGCCAGGAGCACTATTGTCGAAGCTTTAGCATCCTGCCTTCCATTCTGCTGCTCCCATCTATGGTGTCACAGTCCCAGATTGCCAACCCCAAACCTCCACTCCCCTGTTGTGGGCACACTACCCAGGGTTCCATATCTCTCTGGCTCCTGCCCACTCTGATGTCACCTGCTGCTTTCCTGCTGTGTCTCCTTGATAGAGAACAGTCACTTTGCTGAAGCAGAGGAAAGACTTTCACCCATGACCAGCTGTGTGGGGGTGTTACTTTCTCCTCTTTTCCAAGTTCTAACACAAATTTCTGTAGTTGAGGGTTTTGATAATCTGAGTAATACACCCAGGCATATCCCAGACTCCCCATGCCTTCTGAGAGACCCATTGTTTTCAGCATACTCTTAGACCTAGTCTTTTTGTTACATTAGGATAAGTTATTTCCTACAGGAAACTCCTGTTCCTCATAAAAGAAGCATTTTCCCTATAGTCAAATAGCACCTCTCTTCCTTTTCTTGGGTATATTTGACCCTAGAATTCTACAACACAATTAGAAAATTGTATAATTTCTAGATTGTATAATTTCAGATTTGTGGTAACTTAACACTTTCACAAGAATACACACACACACACACACACACACACACAGATACAGTTGAGTCTTATTTATAGTAGTTATGTTCTAGAAAGTTACATCGATCCCTGAATTAGCAAATACTGAATTATTGCTCCTAGGGGAAATACAGAATTAGTTTCATGTGAGCCTCTAGTGACATTTTTATCAAGTGATCAATATATAACCTTGTTTTATGTGCATTTCTGTAAAAACAACTTAATTAATATATATTACTGATTCATTAACATTGATCTAACAGTCAATAGCACAATAACTCAAGCCTACACTCATGTACTTCTTCTGGGAAACACACCACAGCTTTCTTGCACTGAGGAATGCTAGACAGCACTTCACCACTATGCTTGGGGGCCGTTTGAAAAGCAAAATCACCAACAAAAAATACAAACATGCAAAAAGGTGCTAGTGAACATACCATGAAGAGAAAGAACCCTTATTTACACTGTGAGAAATGAAACGAGAAAGCAGAGGGCAGAGAGTCACCTTGTTCCACATAAGCTGGGAACATGCGCACATTGCGTGACAAATTTTTCATCACCCTGCGTATGCCCAAAAATGTCCATAAAAGTAGCAGAGTATTGACTTGGGGGTTACAAAATTCAGTGCGTATGCAATTTTGAGTATCAGAAATAACGAGGCTCCACTACATGTGTACTGGCTGTATGTACAACCTCATTTTTTGAGGGTTTCAGTGAGTGTTGGGAGAAACGGCTCTCCTGCTGGGCACTTCATTCCCCCTCCCTCCCTCCCACCTTGCCTTTGAAACTCTAACTCACTTTCCACTTGGTCAACAGCAACCCTCATAACCACTTGGGAGGGGCCCTCTTCTCTGTACTGTTTCCTTCCTTTCATTTTTCAACTAGTAACTTTATCTCCAGTTCTGGAATTATTCTTTTATTCCCAGTCTAAGTTTTGTTCTTTTTTTAAGAATATTTTTATCTTTCTTGTTGGTATTTTAACGAATGTTATGTAGGCAATATATAAATAAAAGAATGTCCAGTGAATTTTACAATCCCCCCGCTCACTGCTGCTCCTAGTCACCTAGTTCCTTTTCTCCTCGGCAGGGGCAACCACTCCCACATTACTTAGGTATCTTTCCAGAGATATTCTATTCATATCCAAGTGTAATAGTTTTATGTAAATAGGCATCTGTATAAATATATATATATGCATCTTGCTTTTTTCACTTATTGATGAATCTTGGGGGTAGTTCACACCAGTGTACATAATCTGGCTAACATTATACAACCATTATCCTCATATTATATTGTGCGGGTAATCAATATGTTACACACAATTTATGGGATGTCTTTGATACTTTGATACTTATGCCATGAGAATAATCATCTTCTGCCCCCATGTAAGGCTTGAACAGAGCACATGACTTGATTTATATGCCTTTGATAACTTAAGTCTCAATACAGAAAGAATGCCCAGTCCAAGGTATTATTCAAATGCTTGAATCTGCATTCAAAGGTTAGGCTCTCATGCCAAGGCATGATTTTGGTGGCTGCCTGGCTGCACTGAAGCAGAGGTTATGGTGGGTGTTTCTAGCTGCTCCTTTCCCGCTGGGGCAGGGATACTCTTCCTCATTATCTGATACTTACAGAAGGATTAAAGCAGACTCTTTCTTTTGATGAATGCTTCCCTGAGTTCCCCAGAGAACCACTGGTGGAAAACTGTCTCTTGCATTTCTTTTGACTGAGGCAGATCTGAGTCCTGGGTATAGCTACTGGCAACAGCTTCTGACTCCTTCCTTGTCCACCTTCCTTGCTATCATGTTTCCTAGTCCAGGGGCTACGCAGAACTTCTGTATTAATTTCCCTGCTGCTCCAACAATGTACCACAAACTCAGTGGCTTGAAACAACACAAATGGAGTATCTTACAGTTCTAGAAGTCAGAAGTCTGACATGGGTAACACAGGGCTAATCAGGTGTCTGCAGGGCTATGTTGCTTCTGGGGGCTCTAGCAGAGAACCTATGACCTTGACTTTTCTAGCTTCCAGAGGCTCTCTGCATTCCTTGGCTCACGTTTCCTTCCATCTTTAAAACTAACAATGGCCAACTGAGTCATTTTCATGCTGCATCCTACGGACACTAACTCTCTTGCCACCTTTCACTTACAAGGACCCTTGTGATTACATGGGGCCAAGGACAATCTCTCCACCTCAAAGTTGGCTAGTTACCAACTTTATTCTGCCTGCAACTTTAATTCCCTTTGCCATGTAACTTACATTCACAGGCTCCAGGAATCAGGATATGGATATCTTGGGAGGTTGTGATCTTGCCTACTATACCCACTATCCAGTCAGTTATATCTGTGCACAGGAAGCTTATGTCTATCTGTACACAGGTTACTGTTACACTGGCTATCTGTGCAAAGGTTACTCATAACCTATGCACAGATAGCCAATAACCATGCCTTACTTGCTCTGACAAATGTAGTGCCACTGATGTCAATGCAGATACCTTATGGACTGTCACGGGCACTTGAGATTTCTTGAGCATGACCCAGCACCAAGTTGTCGGAAACACTCAACTTCAAGGAACACATTTCTGAGTGATCCTCTCCAGCAACAGCCAACCTCAAGTGCTATCATCTCGCTGCTTCTCCCTCTCAAAAATAACCATAACCCTTATAGATCCTCTCTCCAATCTCTAACCCTTCCTTATCATTCTTTATCTGGGCTGATAGGTCCAAGAGTCACAAAACCATTTCCATAACATTTCCCTGGTAACCCCTGAACATAGAGATCTGTGTTATGGTTATTTAGTATCTAAAATTCCCTTGATTGACATTTTAGAAATTTTATTTTTAAAAACCAATTGATGGTATTTTGTTGTTTACTATTACAAATGATTCTGCAGTGAATGTTCTCATACATACATTATTTCATACATGTTCAAGTTGTTAGATAAGATCAACTAGAATTAATTAATGGTAGAAAGTCCCCATTTTTATTTTTGATGGATATTGCCAAATCGATGTTTATACTAGTTTACATGCCTCTATACAGACATATATACCAAATTACACTCCCAGAAGCAAACAACTGAAGGTCACTGTTTCCCCCACAACCATTAACAGGACATAATATCAACCTATTGACTTTGCCAATTAAAGAGATGATATATACTTCATTGCATTTCTCTTCCTCCAAGTAGAAATGAACATTTTATAAACATGAACAATTTGCAATTACAGCTGTTTCCTGTGTGTTTTTATATGTTTTCTAGTAACGTTTAACTGACTTAAAAGTAGCACAAAGCCAAAGTAGGGCTGAAACCAATTTTGAGAATCTTCCCAAGGGAAAGAAATCAGGAAAAGATAATGTTGGGCAACAAGAGCCAATAACCAGAGCCGTGAAGCCCCAGACCCTATTAAATGTTCTAATTCTTCTAAATTTTGTTTTGACCATATGCAGATTGAAGAATAATCATAAAGACCTTCTTATGATTCTAGTACTATCTCTTTCTCTCCCTGTTAAGGGAGGATACAGAAGCAGTAGCTCCATTCCAAGGGATGTAGCAGAAGTCATTCTTTGATTAGAGATTTCTGGAATGAGTGCTCTTTCCTCCTAATCTTTTATACTTAGACAAGTCACCAAAACTCAAGTAGTTATTCACTGAGCTTATGTCAACAAGGCTACAGTGGATAAATGAAGTAATTTTTTAAAAATTATTAAAGCAGGACCTTGGCTTTCTGAACTCTTAAACTTCTAGTGAGAAGTTTCATTTATGAAAGATAGTTTTATCTTTGCATAATATTCTCAAGATAACTTTTATCTAGGACTTTACAGATAATTTTCAAAGGATTAAAACTCAGTCTTTGCTCAGTTTTATCACAGCAGAGTTAATATCATCTTTTCCCAAATGACCAGTCATTCCAATGTGAGGAAACTTCTTTTTACATGTTTTCAATTAGAATTTATTTAAATATTAGAAATGGATGAGAAACAGATGACAAAACTATTTAGGTCTACTTTCAATGTAAAAACATTGAGAATATAAACATCAAAATAATATTGATACTTACTTTGACACTCCTAAATTGTGTGTTCCTTCTTTTTTTAAAATTATACTTTAAGTTCTGGGATACATGTGCAGAACGTGCAGATTTGCTACATAGGTATACATGTGCCATGGTGGTTTGCTGCACTCATCAACCCATCATCTACATTAGGTATTTCTCCTAATGCTATCCCTCCCCTAGCCCCCCACCCCATGATAGGCCCTGGTGTATGATGTTCCCCTCCCTGTGCCCATGTATTCTCATTGATCAACTCCCATTTATGAGTGAGAACATGTGGTGTTTGGTTTTCTGTTCTTGTGTTAGTTTGTTGAGAATGATGGCTTCCAGCTTCATCCATGTTCCTACAAAGGACATGAACTCATTCTTTTTTATGGCCATAGTACTCTATGGTGTATATGTGCCACATTTTCTTTATCCAGTCTAACAGTGATGGACATTTGGGTTGGTTCCAAGTCTTTGCTATTGTGAATAGTGCTGCAATAAATGTATGTGTGCATGCGTCTTTATAGCAGAATGATTTATAATCCTCTTAGCATATACCCAGTAATGGGACTGCTGGGTCAAACGGTATTTCTGGTTCTAGATCCTTGAGGAATCGCCACACTGTCTTCCACAATGGTTGAACTAATTTACCCTCCCACCAACAGTGTAAAAGCGTTCCTATTTCTCCACATCCTCTCCAGCATCTGTTGTTTGCTGACTTCTTAATAATCACCACTCTAACTGGCGTGACATGGCATCTCATTGTGGTTTTGATTTGCACTTCTCTAATGACCAGTGATAAGCTTTTTTTCATATGTTTCTTGGCCACATAAATGTCTTCTTTCGAGAAATGTCTGTTTATATCATTTGCCCACTTTCTGATGGGATTTTTTTTTTCTTATAAATTTAAGTTCCTTGTAGATTCTGGTTATTAGCTCTTTGTCAGATGGATAGATTGCAAAAATTTTCTCCCATTCTGTAGGCTGCCTGTTCACTCTGATGATAGTTTCTTTTTCTGTGCAGAAGATCATTAGTTTAATTAGATCCCATTTGTCAATTTTGGCCTTTGTAGCAATTGCTACTGGTGTTTTCGTCATGAAGTCTTTGCGCAGGCCTATGTCCTGAATGGTATTGCTTAAGTTTTCTTCTAGGGTTTTTATGGTTTTAGGTCTTACATTTAAGTCTTTAATCCCTCTTGAGTTGATTTTTGTATAAGGTGTAAGGAAGGGGCCCAGTTTCAGTTTTCTGTATATGGCTAGCCAGTTTTCCCAACACCATTTATTAAATAGGGAATCCTTTCCCCATTGCTTTTGTCAGGTTTGTCAAAGATCAGATGGTTGTAGATGTGTGTATTATTCCTGAGGCCTCTGTTCTGTTCCATTGGTCTATATATGTTTTGGTACCAGTACTGTGCTGTTTTGGTTACTGCAGCCTTGTAGTATCGTTTGAAGTCAGGTAGCGTAATGCCTCCAGCTTTGTTCTTTTGGCTTAGGATTGTCTTGGCTATATGGGCTCTTTTTTGGTTCCATATGAAATTTAAAGTAGTATTTTCTAATCCTGTGAAGAAAGTCATTGGTAGCTTCATGGGAATACCATTGAATCTACAAATTACTTTGGGCAGTATGGCCATTTTCACATGAGTGTGAAATGTTTTTCCCATCCATGAGCATGGAATGTTTTTCCATTTGTTTGTGTCCTCTCTTATTTCCTTGAGCAGTGGTTTGTAGTTCTCCTTGAAGAGGTCCTTCACATCCCTTATAAGTTGTATTCCTAGGTATTTTATTCTCTTTGTAGCAATTGTGAATGGGAGTTTGCTCATGATTTGGCTCTCTGTTTGTCCATTATTGGTGTATAGGAATGCTTGTGATTTTTGCACATTGATTTTGTATCCTGACACATTGCTGAAGTTGCTTATCAGCTTAAGGAGTTTTGGGCTGAGATGATGGGGTTTTCTAAATATACAATCATGTCGTCTGCAAACACAGATAATTTGACTTACTCTTTTCTTATTTGAATACTCTTTATTTCTTTCTCTTGCCTGATTGCCCTGGTCAGAATGTCCAATACTCTGTTGAATAAGAGTGGTGAGAGAGGGAATCCTTGACCTGTGCTGATTTTCAAAGGGAATGCTTCCAGCTTTTGCCCATTCAGTATGATATTGGCTGTGGGTTTGTCATAAATAGCTCTTATTATTTTGATAGAAGTTCCATCAAAACCTAGTTTATTGAGTGTTTCTAGCATGAAGAGGTGTTGAATTTTATCGAAGGCCTTTCCTGCATCTATTGAGATAATCATGCGGTTTTTGCCACTGGTTCTGTTTATGTGATGGATTATATTTATTCATTTGCATATGTTGAACCAGCCTTGCATCCTAGGGATGAACCTGACTTGATTGTGCTAGGGATGAACCTGACTTGATTGTGGTGGATAAGTTTTTGTTGTGCTGCTGGATTTGGTTTGCCAGTACTTTACTGAGGATTTTCACATTGATGTTCATCAGGGATATTGTCCTGAAATTTTCTTTTGTTGTTGTGTCTCTGCCAGATTTTGGTATCAGGATGATGCTGGCCTCATAAAATGAGTTAGGGAGGAGTCCCTCTTTTTCTATTGGTTGGAATAGTTTTAGAAGGAATGGCACCAGCTCATTGTTGTACCTCTGGTAGAAATGCGGCTGTGAATCTCTCTGGTCCTGGGCTTTTTTTGGTTGGTAGGCTATTAATTACTGCCTCAATTTCAGAACTTGTTATTGGTCTACTCAGGGATTCGACTTCTTCCTTGTTTAGTCTTGGGAAGGTGTATATGTCCAGGAATTTACCCATTTCTTCTAGATTTTCTAGTTTATTTGCATAGAGGTGTTTATAATTTTCTCTGATAGTTTGTATTTCTGTGGGATCAGTGGCGATATCCCCTTTATCATTTTTTATTGTGTCTATTTGATTCTTCTCTCTTTTCTTCTTTATTAGTCTGGCTAGCAGTCTATTTTGCTAATCTTTTTTAAAAAATCAGCTCCTGGATTCACTGATTTTTTGAAGGTGTTTTTGTGTCTGTATCTCCTTCAGTCCTGCTCTAATCTATTTCTTGTCTTCTGCTAGCTTTTGAATTTGTTTGCTCTTGCTTCTCTAGTTCTTTTAATTGTGATGTTAGGGCATCAATTTTAGATCTTTCCCACTTTCTCATGTGTGCATTTAGTGCTATAAATTTCCCTCTAAACACTGCTTTAGCCATGTCCCAGAGATTCTAGTATGTTGTGTCTTTTTTCTCATTGGTTTCCAAGAACTTATTTATTTCTGCCTTAATTTATTTATTTACCCAGTAGTTATTCAGGAGCAGGTTGTTCAGTTTCCACGTAGTCGTGCAGTTTTTAGTGAGTTTCTTAATCTTGAGTTCTAATTTGATTGCACTGTGGTCTGAGAGACTGTTATGATTTCCATTCTTTTGCACTTGCTGAGGAGTGTTTTACTTCCAATTATGTGGGTGATTTTAGATATCTCTGATATCCTTTCTTCCCCTTGACCAATTCAGCTATTGATACTTGTGTATGTTTCACGAAGTTCTCGTGATGCATTTTTCAGCTCCATCAGGTTATTCATGTTATTCTCTAAACTGGTTATTCTAGTTAGCAATTCCTCTAACCTTTTATCAAGGTTCTTAACTTCCTTGCATTGGGTTAGAACATGCTACTTTAGCTCAGAGGAGTTTGTTATTATCTACCTTCTGAAACCTATATCTGTCAATTCGTCAAATTCATTCTCCACCCAATTTTGTTCCCTTGCTGGCAAGGAGTTGTGATCCTTTGGAGAAGAAGAGGCATTCTGGTTTTTGAACTTTCAGCTTTTGTGCTGGATTTTCCTCATCTTTGTGGATTTATCTACCTTTGGTCTGTGCTGTTGTTGATCTTCAGATGGAGCTTTTGCATGGTAGTCCTTTTTGTTGATGTTGATGCTATTACTTTCTGTTAATTTTCCTTCTAACAGTCAGACCCCTCTTCTGCAGGTCTACTGGAGTTTGCTGGGGGTCCACTCCAGACCCTGTTTGCCTGGGTATCACTAGCAGAGGCTGCGGAACAGCAAAGACTGCTGCCTGCTCCTTCCTCTGGAAGCTTTGTCCCAGAGGCGCACCCGCCAGATGCCAGCCAGAGCTCTCATGTATGAGGTGTCTCCCAGTCAGGATACATGGGGGTCAGGGATCCACTTGAGGAGGCAGTCTGTCCCTTAGCAGAGCTTGAGCGCTGTGCTGGGACATCTGCTGCTCTCTTCAGAGCTGGCAGGCAGAAACGTTTAAGTCTGCTGAAGCTGCACCCACAGCTGCCCTTTCCCCCAGGTACTCTGTCCCAGGGAGATGGGAGTTACACCTATAAGCCCCTTACTGGGGCTGCTGCCTTTCTTTCAGAGATGTCTTGCCCAGAGAGGAGGAATCTAGAGAGCCAGTCTGGCTACAGTGGCTTTGTGGCCCTGTGGTGGGCTATACCCAGTCTGAACTTCCTGGTGGCTTTTTTTACACTGTGAGAGGAAAACCACCTACTCAAGCCTCAGTAATGGCAGACGCCCCCCACCCCCACCCTTACCCCAAGCTTGAGCATCCCAGATTGACTTCAGACTGCTGTGCTGGCAGCGAGAATTTCAAGCCAGTAGATCTTAGCTTGCTGGTCTCTGTGGGGCTGGGATCTGCTGAGCAAGACCACTTGGCTCCCTGGCTTCAGCCCCCTTTCCTGGGGAGTGAATGGTTCTGTCTCACTGGTGTTCCTGGTACCACTGGGGTATGAAAAAAAAAAAAAACTCCTGCAGCTAGCTCGGTGTCTGCCCAAATGGCCACCCTGTTTTGTGCTTGAAACCCAGGGCCCTTGCGGTGTAGGCATCTGAGGGAATCTCCTAGTCTGTGAGTTGCAAAGACTGTGGGAAAAGCGTAGTATCTGAGCTGGATAGCACCATCCCTCAGAGCACAGTCCCTCACGGCTTCCCTTGTCTAGGGGAGGGAGTTCCCCGACCCTTTGCACTTCCTGGGTGAGGCAATGCCTCAATCTGCTTCGGCTCACCCTCTGTGGGCTGCACCCACTGTCTAACAGTCCCATTGAGATGAACTGGGTACCTCAGTCAGAAATGCAGAACTCATCTGCCTTCTGCGTTGGTCTCACTGGGAGCCTCAGACTGGAGCTGTTCCTATTCAGCCATCTTGCCCAGGGATTTGTTTGTGTATTCCTTCTAAAGTTGGATAAAATGGCAATATTCTCTCTGTTCATTCAGAGGAACATTGGCATTCAGTGCCCTTTATCATGGGATTTTACACATTCATAACTATATTGAGCATATACTTTATGTCTAATAATATGCTCTCTGGAACTGCTGAAGGAAAAAGAAAGACACTTTCTATTTATTCCCATGAAAAATACAGGATCAGGAAATGAGAATGCTGACTGCAGGTAAATTGATCTATGTGGAGAATCTCTGATTTTGGGCAATCCAAATGAATGATGTTTTCTGACACAATTTAGTGATTAAAAGTGGCATAAAAAAATATCCCAAGGACAGGAAAATTTACCATTTGTTCAAGTGAAACCTTTATTGTTTTCAAGGCAGCACAGCCTTGAACCAGCCAGCCACTTCCCCAACCAGCACAGCTATTTTCCTCGGATGATCTTTCCACTCCTCCCATTGGGATAGCATTGCCTGTAAAATAGTACAAGTAGTCCTAACTTTTCATGGTTGTGCAGGGCCATTATAATGATCCTGCAAGCTGAAACCATACAAAGAGATCTTAATAATCTATTTAAAAAAAACTACAACTGTTCCATGACCTTTAAATTTTCTCAAAAATTAAAAACTCTTACCATAGTTTATAAATGTATAGAAAATGCAACAAATAGTAAAACTAAAATTTATTTAGTACAACAGAAATATATTGATATTACATTTTGATATTACTTTGGTAGATCATTTGATATTATTGACATATATTGATTTGGAAATTTTATATTAATATATTAAAGCCACAGTGAGTTGAAATTATTTCTTCATACTTTCATCAAAAGTCATTTGAACAGTGTTTGCCTTCTCTTTCTCATCAATGTGTAACTTAGGATACAGAGGGAGCATTTTTCCTGCTGTGGGGAATTACTCTGCTTTCTAAGTTTTGATCAGCTTCAAACATGTCATCCTTTGTGCTCTCAATGTCATGAAATACCTCTGAGAGTTCTTTTAATGTAAAAATGTCATGTCATCTATAACAGCTTTATTCTTTTTGCCACGACCTCTTTCTTCATTTAGGGAGATAAATTCACCTTCATTAAGGCCCTCTGGCTGCAGATCTAGAATGTCTCAAATGGGGGCCAGTAACAACTATTTCTTCTTAGCTCCATTTATGTTCATTCAGTTCACTCCCAAATTTTGTTTCTTTGTTACACTTTCACTTTTGTTGGTCAGTTTACTCTGTTGATAATCCATTTGTGTAAAACGCAACACAACTACACACTTTGCTGTCTGTATGTGATCTGAAAACAGATTTTCAGTAATCAATCACTGACAAGTTTTGAAAGAAGTGACAAAATTGGTCAGTGATCATGATGCACATCTGTCATTTGTACAATGGGTGTAGACAGAAGAGCTAACAGGAAGTTTGTACTTTATGTAATTATCCAGTTAATATACCATGGTAACTGTCATTGGAGCCACGTTGTTGGAGGACCATCTTAACAAACTGTAGCAACTTAAATTCATGTATTTGAGAACCATGCAAAGCAAGGACTGGTTTTCTATAAATAGGAATGATGTGTGTATTTATTTATTCATAAAGACTGTCTTTTGGAAACATTTAAATCGCTCCTTTTTCTAGGTGTAGTTTAAGAAAATAGGAGAGAAAAGTGGAAGAAAATACTATGATCTGGTGACAGATTAGTCACATGTATGTCTTTGTATGTTATTTCATTTATCAAATCATTTATTTAGTATTTATCATGTCAGTCATTTTTCTAAGAGCTTTACAGATACCATCTCATTTAATCATCTTAATAACAATAAGGTAGCTATTATTAATTTCCCCTCTTAAAGATGAAGACATAGGCACAGAGAAGATAAGTGACTGACCTAAGGTCACACAGCTTGTAAATGGAAGAGCAAGATTCCAATACAAGCAGTTGGCTTTGAAGGCTGCACTTCCAACAACTGCACAGTGCTGCCATGTGTAACGGGCCCATGTTGCTAATTCTGCAAAGTTACACAGTGTCCAGTTTTTGCTTCTCTTGGTAGAGTTAGGCCTACCTCATTTATTATTGGCATTATGACTATAAACACATCAGTACACAAAGCTGGCATCATCTATCACAGAGATTACTAAGGCTCCACAGAGCTTAGGAGAGAGGCCATGCCTTTCTTTCAGAACAGCCATGAATGAAAAGGGAATGTTTCGGAGGAAAGGAAATGCAATTGGTGACATCTCTCAGGGTCTGAATCAATTATTTCAGAGGTCAAAGGTATGAAGCTCTTTATGGAGGTGGACAAAAACCCCAATGATCATGGAATGAGTCAATTGTTTATTCAATTTTACCTATATTTCAAAGGTCTCTTTAGGAAAATATTCAAGCCAACTCTATTGAAATTTAAATGACATAAATTTGACTTTGTCTTGCAAACAACTGTCTACTCCTCTAACCACTAAACCTAAAAATTATAAATTTCAGTGACTCTGACAAACATATTAGGAGCAAAAATAACTGTGCTGATAAATACAACAGACAGAGTACTGATAGTTCAAAAATAGCATCCCAATTCTCTTGTTAAAAGTCTGGGAAATACTAGTAATCAGATAACTTAATTTGAATCATTGGAGTTGCAGTTAAAGATTAAAATGCTTGTTTATTTTTTAAATCTTCTTGGGTTTCGTTTCCACTTCCCAAATGTCAGCTTGGTGCCTAGCAACAGCCAACCCTCCAATTTTCAGTGCTATCCTTTTCTCTCTTCGCCAAATAAAAAGAAAAAAAATCAAAAGGTTATGCAGGTTGTTACTAGAAATAACTTATTTCATAAAACAGTATGAATGAACTACAGTAAGCCATTCATGAGTATAAGTTCACAAAGAGCCCAGTAGAGATTCTATTTCTCACAGACTCTTTCTTTCTAATTCGAGTCCAGTTCCAGTAGTTGTGAAATTCTTTAGTCCCTCTAAAGCAGATCTTGGTTCCCAACTGATTTTATTTAAAAAGGGGGAAAAAAGAGAGAAGAACCAATACTAAAGAAAAATTAGTGAAACTGAGCACACATGTTGGGCAGGCAGCACAATAAAAACAGTAGCAACTAGAGATACACACAAAGAGATCTGCGTGCTACAAAGTGAATCAACCAATGTGGGCACCAGTTTCCATTAAGAAAAAAATAATGTAGCTAATGATATCTAAATTCACTTTAGGTTCAAAATTCAAATAATACCATAAAAGCACTTTAAATTATTTCAAGGCCACCCAATACAGTGTAACATCAATTGCATCATGCCACTCTGCTTAAATGCCTCCATTGCCTTCCCATTTCTCTTAGAATCATTTTTATTCTTCGTAGGCCAGAGTCCTTAACATGGCCCTGAGTGATCTTTTACCAGTCTCTCCACGATGCACACTACTCCCCTTTCACACTGACCTTCAGTTCTTCATGTTCCCTAAGCTCATGCTCATCTCTAGGCTTTTGCCTTTCCTTTCTTTCCCTTAAGCCTGGGACATTCCACATCTGAGCTTATTAGGGCTGCCTCCTTCTTGCCCTTCACTTCTTCTTCTCATAGAGGCTTTCCCTATGCCACTAACCTAAGGGAGATTTCCTTCAATTAACCTCTATCACCTAGCCTTGTGTAATTTTCTCTATAGCCCTAAACACAACTTGCAATTACCTTATTTATTCACTTGCTTATTATTTGTTTTCTCCTATACAAGAGCATAAGCTAAGTAAGGGCAGAAATCTCATCTTTCTCATCTTATCTTACGCACGTTTCTCCTGAAACAGTGCCTTGCAAATGGTAGAAACTCAATACTATATTTTGAGAATAAAGGAATGTTCATATGTCATTTGCTGATACATCACCAATGCAAAAGCACAATGCTTGGTATGTAGTAATCATTTAGTTAAAAAATCCCTTAACGTAACTGAATAACTCAACCAGATCATCTTCTTCATAGTGGTTACTAAGGTTTAGATGTTTGTCTCCCAAACCTCATGCTGAAATTGATCCTCAGTGTTGGAAGTGGGACTCAAGGGGAGGTAATTGGGTCATGGGAGCAGATCCCTCATGAATAGATTGATGCCTTCCCCTGGGGGTGAGTTCTTACTTTATTAGTTCCTGAAAGAGCTAATTGTTAAAGAGTCTGGTACCTCCCATTCAGAGGTGGAGGTGCTTCCTCTCTTGTCATGTGATCTGTGCATACACTGGCTCCCCCTTCATCTTCTGCCATATGTGGAAGCAGCCTGAGGCCCTCTCCAGAAGCAGATGCCTCTTGTAAAGTGCCAAGCTTCTCACACAGCCCGCAGAGCCATGAGCCAAAGAAACCTCTTTTCTTTATAGATTATCTAGCCTCAGGTATTTCTTTATGGCAACACTAAACAGACTAAGACAGAGGTGATGGTATGAGTTACTTATTATTTTCTGTATTAGTTCCAATCCTGCTGTAAAAAAAATACAAATTTGATGGCTTAAAACAACACACATTTATTATCAGACAGTTCTGATGGTCAGAAGTCTGACGTGAGTCTCACTCAGCTAAAATCAAAGTGTCAGCCAAGATACATTGCCTTTTTTAGCTTCTATAGGCTGCCCACATTCCTTGTGTTGTAGCCTCGTACCCACCTTCAAACTCGGCAATGGCCAGTTGAGTCTCATGGTGCATCAGTCTAACACTAACTGGCCTGCCTCCCTCTTCTATTTATAAAGACCATTATAATTATACTGGTCTCATCCAGATAATCCGGGATAACCTCTCCATGTCAAGATACTGAATTTAATAACACCTGCAAAATGTCATTTGTGATGTAACATAACATATTCACAGGCTCCAGGGATTAGGATGTGAACATCTGTAGGGGGCCATTATTCTGCCTACCACCTTGTCATTGGTATGATTCTGAGAACAATTCACCTTTGTCTTATGTAACCCCATGAAAACTCTCTCTCTTATCTTTCAAACATGTGATACATGATCACATTCTAGAGAGAAATTCCCTACAAGTAAACTTATCTCCCATTTTCCCATCTCAGGAATATGGCCTGAATGTGTGGGTGATGCAATTTTGCATAAATTGAGAAATAGATTTAGACTACTACCTCCTATGCAGACAAACAGCCTGAAAATAAGCAGATGTTGACATCTTTGGACAAGCTCAAAATACATTTTGGTTGCTTGTAGAAGATAATTACAAGAAGAGAAAACACATTCCATTCTCATCATCAAAATGAGAACAACGGCACTGTGTCTTGTAAGAATACAGAATTCAGGGGAGCCAAGCAAATTGCATCATTATTAGAAGGATCTATCTTAAGCCTGGGGGTAGGGAAGAGAGACAGGATTATGGACTCCCAAATCTGCGTTTAGCTAAGGCAATTTTCTTCATTTGCCTATGGTAAATCAGCCTATATAATTAAGCAAACCCAGGGGCCTAACACATTAACTTGCCGTCGATATATTCTATCTGCCTTGGCACCACTAGTGTTTCTGGCATTATTTATGAAGGCACTCTTGCTATATTTGCACAGCATGCAGCATTGTTCATAGCAGGCTGTGGATTATTGTCAATGAATAATGCCCTAGAAGCTCCTAACCCTTTGTGCAATAGCTGCTTCTCTGTGTTCTGCTTAAGATGATAGCACAGCCATAAATAAGCTACCAGCCACAGGATTCATTTGGCATCAGTGAATACCCCTACAAAGCTACAGGTTCACACTGTTCCCTGATACACTATAAACAGTGTTCATCACTAAGAATTTTTTTAAAGGTGATGAACCTTAAATATGGACATCAGAATTTTCTGAAATCTCATTTTGCTTGAATTGTTTATCATCCAACATACACATCAGGTCTTCTTTGGGAATTTACCTGTGAGAGATGGCAAGAACAGCGCCAGAGAAAGAATTCCTCCACAGCCTCTCTTCTGTCTAAATTACTAAGAATTGCATGGAAAGTCATCTTCTAACATAGGAGGAGGGAGGGTTTTTTCCTCTTGGAAACCTCCATGCCTTGTCAGAGAGCTTCACAAGAGGCCAGTGAATCTCAGACTTGGATTTCACAGCCCAGTTTGGTAAAAAAAAAAAAAAAAAAAAAATCTCAGAGATTTCTCCTTTGCCTTTTCCAACAGGCCACATAAAAGCACTTTACCAAAATTCACAGGAGAACTGGTTTTCCTTTTGCTAAAACGCCATGAGGTCACTGTCTGTGCCTAGTACCTACTTCAATGTCTCTAGTGAATATCTCTCAAATTCATTCAAGAAGCATGCACTCAGAAACATGCATTAACCTTTTCTTAAATGGAGGCACCACTCAATTTAAGACTCATTACTTACAAGGACGATATCAATCACCTGCTACCAACACCAGACAGGAAGTCAGAGCAAGTTTCCTGGATAGAGCTATCCTGTTTCACAACCACAGTGATGAGGAACTTTGCCACTAAAAAGCACTGGAAAGCCTCTGTTTCCTGGACTTTACCCAGCCTTACCATCTCACCAGGCTGTATTAGTTTCCTGCGTGTGTCTAAACAAATTATCACAGCTTGGACGACTTTAACAAAACAGAAAGTTATTCTCTCACAATTTTGGAGGCCAGAATTCTGAAATCAAGGTGTTGGCAGGGTCACGCCTCCTCTGAAAGCTCTAGCGGGGAATCCTGCCTTGCCTCTTCCGGTTTCAAGTGGCTCCCGGTGTCCCTTAGCTTGAGGCAGCATCATCACTCCAACCTCTGCCACCATCTTCACCTGGCCTTCTATGCTGTGTTCCTCTGTGTCCAAACCTTCCTCATTTTCCTCTTATAAAGACACCAGTCTGATCATTTTAACCCTGACATCCTCAAATCATTACATCTGCAAAAATCCGTATTTCCCAGTAAGGTCTCATTCTGAGGTTCCAAGTGGAACCTCAGTTTTTGGGGGGTAGGGGGGAAGGACACTATTCAACTCACTTCACAGGGAGGGTTTCTCTGCCTGGGCTCGGCTGCTATGAAAATTTGTATTTCCATGGCCCCCCGCATCCCCCTTCTCCTGCAGCTGCCAGCTCCCCTGGTCCTTACAGGAGATGTAGGGAGCCTGGAGACTGGAGCCTGAATTAATGCAGAACAGAGCACCATACCCCCAGGGTATCATTTCCAGCCTGCCACGCATACGCCACAGCAACCAGGCTTTCTCTCAGCAGAACGACTCCAGACGGTCAGGCTCCACCCCGTCTCCACCTCCTCTGGGGAGACAGGTCTCTGTCTCTGTCTCTGAGGCTCCTTTCTTCTTTCTGGAAGATTCTTCAACCTTCCACTGAGCATTTAAACAACCTGGAGGAACTCAATTTTTAATTTAAAATATGCTTTTTTTCTGAATATAAAGGTAATTCAACTTATTATAAGATGATTTTTTAAAAAATACATCAGAATATTAAATAGATAAAATCCGCATTGGCCCCATTTCATAAAGGTAACCACTCTTACTGTGTATACATATGCCTAAACAATCTTTCTCTATGAAACATACTTTTTAAAAACGGATAGGGCAAGGTTGTACATATTGCCTCCCTTGGATCTCAGGGAATTCACGGAATTCCCCGGAATTCCCTGGAATTCCATGGAATTCACGGAACTGAATCCACTCATTATTATAATTTTATGATGTAGTCAACACAATGAAAACAACATTCGAGAATTAGAATTTATTTTTAACTTGCTATTTTTGCATTATCTGCCCTAATCATTTCCTCATAACACTAAATAATCTCTAAAACTCAATTTTAATGGCTGCTTATTATTTCATTATTCATGCATTGCAATTATTTTAAATAACCCTACATTATGGACATACAGATCAAGTACAATCTTCAAAAAATAATAAAGCAATGCATAACTTTACTCCCAAACCTTCTTGAATAGCTCTAATAATTACATTAAATACATTTCTTAATCAAAAGATAAAGATACTTTACAGTTTTTGATATATATAATTAAACCTCTAAAAAGCTGATAATAGTTTATAATTTTGCCATCTGTTTTATCATTCTCTTCAAACACTGAGCATTAAACTGTATGAACATTTACTAATTTGAAGGGCAGGCAATGCTATCTTATTGCATTTTAATTTGCACTTCTTTGGTTACTAGTGAGGTTAGAGATTCTTATATTTATGAATTATTATATTTCTTCTTTTGTAACTGCTCTTCAAACTTTTTTCTAGTGGGATATTTATCTTTTTCAATAATTCATTTGTTCATTCAACACATTTATATTGAGTGTTTATAATGTGCCAGACAGTGGGCTAGATTGAGGAAAAAGAACATTGTGGAGGTGGGGGGAGGCCTGAGAAACAGATAGCTTATTGGTTTCTGCCTTTATGGAAAATTATATTTATTTTCTCATTACTTTACAAAATCTATGCGTTAAAGAGATCTTTTTATTTTATGTATGGCAGCTATTGTCTTATGAAACTTCAGGGAGAAATCATCTATTTTTTTTTGGAAAGGGTGGATATATACTTTATCCCAAAAATATCCAGCTATTTTTTTCATTTGCTTATATTTTTACTATTTTTGAGTCAATTTTTCATTTGGATTGTATTTTGGTATATGACATGAGGTTTTAGAATTAATTATTCTCTGAATGGTAATTAATTCTCACAGTACCATGTATTAATGATGTGTCATTCTGTCATTGTTTAGCAACTCATATTTATCATACAGTAACATTTCATAAACATCAGGCTCTAGGCTTTCTATTCTGTTCCATTGTTCTGTCTTTTCTTAGGTCAATGTCACAGTCTTCATTAAAATTTTATTATATGTTTTAATATATGACAGTGGAAATCCTGGCATTTAAAAAAAAATTGGCTGTTTTCACTATTTTTTCTTTTTTTTTTTAAATCCACGATCACTTTGAGACCAAACAAACAAACCCAAAATTTCCCTTTGGCATTTTGATTGAAATTGCTCTAAGTTCCCTCATCTGTCAGATGAGGTTGCACTCACCTCTATTCCCAGTTGCTAAGCAATTCCTCCTAATTATCTTTTACTCCACAGTCCCTTAATATAAAGTCCCCACCTTACAGGACCACATTAAGTAGATCTTCCAACTCAGGTCATCTGTCTGAAACTCTGCCTCATAAACCACGAGAGATGTGGACCAAAGAGGAAGTTACATAGAGGTCAAAAAAGAAAAAATGAAGACTGAGTTTCAAGTCGAAATTTGAGGTCCAAATTAGCAGTGTGAGTAGGTTTAAATATCAGGGTACATAAAAATCTACTTAAATTCTTTCCTTTTTATTGGTTAAAATAATACAAAGCACTTTTATATGTTTTATTGCAAATACAAAGTGCTTCAGATATTTTATAATTATTAACAGATTTGTTGGATAGCTTGGTCCAATATAGCATTGTTCCAGAGAACAGAAAGAAATATGTTTTCTAACACTCTTATTTGAAATTAATTATAAGAGATGCATTGGGTTCAGGTGGCCATCTCCTACGGCTTTTCGCTACGGACATCCATGTAAGCTTTAGTTCTTCCTGGATTCTCTGCTAGTCCACACTGCTCTTGTTCTAGCTTTCTCACCTGCAGTATTTGCCACTTACTTTAGTCATCTTCGCATACCTGCTTACCAAAGACTAGGCTTAAGTACAGGATCACAAGCAAGTATATGTATAGCTGCCTTGGAAAAATTAATAATAAAGTGGTTTGAGTTTTCCAGAGAGTATCAGCAGATAGGAAACCATCTTCACTTCCTATGAACCTGGATAAAACAGGATATTAGATTGCTACATTTATCCAGTTATAAGCCATAACAGCTTGCTTAAAACTTTTTTCAATTTATTCCAAACAACACAACTCACAAAAAGCCATGGAATCCATTAAGTATTCATCTTTTTCCCTCTTGGCACGTAAAAATAGGCCAAATTTCTTACTCAAAGGTCCAAAGAAGCTTTACATACACGTTTGTTTTGTTTTCAAGAACTGGGTTGAAGCATATCAGGTACCACTTAAGTAAATAATTCAAATCAATTCCAATGGAAAACAAAGGCCTGCACAATCCCTCTGTGGAGTACAGGACAAAGGCCCTGAGACCTGATTAAGAGCAAGAATTCTGCCCAGCCATGCGAACAGGCAAACGCTCAATGAGTCCTTCTATGTGATGCTATGTACGTTATATGTATTTATCTCAATTGTATCCTTTTTTTTTTTTTTTTTTTTTTGAGACGGAGTCTCACTCTGTCACCCAGGCTGGAGTGCAGTGGCGCGATCTCCGCTCACTACAAGCTCCGCCTCCCAGATTCAGCCATTCTCCTGCCTCAGCCTCCTGAGTAGCTGGGACTACAGGCGCCTGCCACCACGCCCGGCTAGTTTTTTGTATTTTTTAGTAGAGATGAGGTTTCACTGTGTTAGCCAGGATGGTCTCGATCTCCTGACCTCATCCTAGCAACTCTGCTTCTTTGCTCATCAGCAATGAGGCTAGCATTTGAAGGCTCCTCTGCAAGAGTTGAAGGACTACCCCAGGGTCTCTGTATATTTCCCTGGAAGCTCTTACAGTAGCACCAGGAAACCTAGCCCCATCCCAGAAGAATCATTACACTAGGGATTCTCCCCTGGGTGTCAGGGCTTGAATATGCCCCTCTCATGGCTCTGAGAGGCCCTTTGCAAATGCCATTGCTGAAAAGATGTGTGTAAGAACTGAAGTTTCCCTGGGAATAGTGCACCCACAGACTCACAAGGGGCCAAGTCCAGAAAAGCAACATGAACCCTGTAGGCACTGGACACCAGGCCTATAGACGCAGCTGGCACTGGTTGATGGATTTTCAATTCTGAGTAGGTCTTCTTCAAAATTCCCTTTTCCAGACCTTTTGAAATATGTTATTGTTTTCTCCAATTTCAAGTAGCAGTTACTCTATAACTGGATATAATTTCATTTATATGTAAATGGTATTATATTTTCATTTATGTTTCAATTGAAGCTGAAAAAATTTACTATGGCTGATTAAAAACAAAAAGATTGGGTGGAATGAGTCTTCTTTCATAGACCAAAGATGGAATTCTAAATTATATTTATACTTTGCCATTTAATGGCATGATTATATTGAGACATTATCTAAAATGTCTAGTTTTCTTGCTCAGCAAATTTTTAGTCTATTTTCCTCCTTAAAAGCTCTTGAACTCATTATCTCATATTTTCTATTTTCTGATCTCATATTGATAGAGTCATCACACATTTTCTTCATGATTTCAGGAGATTGCTCTTTTCAGAACAGACTTATTTAATATAAACTGTACCTGGACTTCATGGAGACATTTACTTTTGATATTGCTTTACTTATGTTAAAAATAATTTTAAAAGTTTTTAATTTTCCTTGGATCTTTTTCATGGAACATTCTTATTCCCCTGGTGTGATATTACAGTAGAAATTGACAAACCTGAATAACATGGAGACTCTAGTGGTTCTGTGTACAGAGTCATGCAATTAAAATAGTTACAGCATGGTTTGATTAAGCAGATACTCAGGAACATATGATTAAGTTAAACCCTTTTATGCAATGAATTAATTTAAAATTGGTGACTTGAGTTTAATGCTACATATAAGCAGTCTAAATTTAACTTTTACAATAAGTAAAAATATATCCAGAAGTTTATCTGGATCTCATAAGCAAAAATAATTAATATTTACACAGTTTTTGTGATATTGCCAAGCACTTTATGTGTACTTCTCCATTAATCCTTACAACTTCAGGTTAGATACCATTATCCCCATTTCACAGATGAAGCAGCTGAGGTACAGGAAGGTTAAGTAATTGGCCCTAAGTTACATAACTAGCAGTGCAAAGTCAGGTTTCAAACTCATGTCACTTGACTCCAAACTCACATTATTAACCAGTGTGCAGTAATGCCCCTAAAGCTTTTTCCAGGTAGTGTCCCATCCAAGTGTTGATCAAGAGCTGCCCTTGCTAAACTTGTACTGCCAGATGAGTTATGACTAATTTACAGAGCTATGCAAGATGGAATCCACAGAAAGTCTCACAGTAACACCCTAAGCTGCTTCTTGCTTATAATGTAACTGACAGAGAGAAAGTTCTGATTTAAGATTGCCAAATTTAGCAAATAAAAAATGCAAGATACCCAGGTAAATCTGAATTACAAGTAAGCCTAAATTTTAACATAATTTTAAAAAATACATATGTCTGATGCAATATTTTAGACATACTTAGACTAAGAAATTATTTGTTGTTTACCTGAAATTCAAATTTCACTGAGTGTCTTATATTTTATCCGGCAACACTATCCTGGGTTGAGTTCATTCTCAAATGTTGTCCACTGAACTGGAAGAGAACACCCACGTGAAAATTTGGCTTTCCCATCTTGAGTCAAATGCCAGGGTAACCCCAAGAATTATTCAGATTCCAGAGTCACCTGCGGCTTGTGATGTGGTCATGGCCCTACATCACCACTCCTCCCAAGCCAACCACCTCCTCAGGCCCAGTGCACTGAGCAGTGTGATTTAATGAGTTGAGTTACTGGAAACACCTCTTTCCAAAAGGTTTAATTAATCTCTTTATATGTCCATTGAAGCCTGAGTCACAGAAGGTAGGGTATTTGGACGACAAAGTATCAGCAAACATTGTCACAAACTCCCAGTGGTCATTCTTACTCCCACTGTATCCTGGTCTCTAATCCAAAATTTATGAAAACATTCAAAACTTCATGTTGACAAAAGAAATGTCCTTCTCATTCTACTGCTTTCTGGGTGTTCATTCTCAGTCATAATATGTAAAAACCAGATGAACAAGGTCTTTGAACATCTGAGGACAGAATTTGGTCTTGGATGCTTTGTATCTGACAGCCTTTAAGCTTACGCTGGGGATGAGGCCAAAATGCATGATTCTATGTGAAATTACTGGGTGAGCTTCCCATTACAGAGTTCACAGTGGCCTTGAAAAATATTGTCCTTTGAGGTGTGCCAAGTCAAAATCATGCAAAGTGCTATTTAATTGATGCAGTGAGTTTAAAAGCAGCCAACTCTATCATATTAGCCCTGTGTTGCTCACATCAGCAAGTGCTCAATAAATAACTTGTTGACTGATTGACTGAGGGGATATTGGAAAAAAGTACTGAATAATTCTCTTTGCTACATGACCAGATGTCCTCTTTAAGGGTGAACACAGCAGGATACAGCAAAAAAGAAAAAGCAATCGGAGGAGCTGCTGAAAATTATTCAATGAGAGCAAAAATCAAGAGAAACACATTATCTGCATTTCATGCTGGATGCAAAACCATTTGAAATGGAGTTGTCACAGCAGTCAGAATAGAGAAAACTGCCCAGGATTGGGAGTTTAGAGACTGGAATTTTGGCCCTCTGCCAATAACCACACGTGAGGCCTTAGGATAGTTAATTTATATTCTTTCTGGAAGTTTGTCCAAATGTTTTCTAAGGTCACTTCCATTCTGTAATTTTCTAATTTTTCTTCTGACTCAGGTTTTTATGCATTTAAGCATCAGAAAATATTAGCCTTCGGACTCTTCTCAAGTATTGATTTGTTGCTTTTATTCCTCAGCTTTTCTAAGCAGATTACATGCTTGAAAAATGTGCTATCAATTCCTTATGAATATCCTAGCTCTAAGGGAGTTCAGCTAATTAGGTTAATCAGCATAGCCCTAGTGCTGTCATACAATCAACCTTTCTTATAGTCATTCATTCTTTTATTCAGTGAATATAAAAATTTTAGTCAGTACATAGTTAATATTTATTTAGAACCCACTACATACTACTGAACCAGGCATTGGTGAGAAGATCCCTACTCTCAAAGGGTTTATAGTCTAGTTAGAGAAACAGGAATGTAAACAGAGAATTTCAACCAATTGTGTTAAGTGCCATAACAGAGGAGTTGGCAAAGAGTTGTGGCAGTCTAGAGGGAAGGTGGCCATGTCCTAACTAAACCAATCAGGGAAGTCTTGATATATCAGGTTGCAAGAAGTATTCCAAGCAAAAACCATGAGGTTATTCTGCAGTAATACATGCAACTAATATAGGCTTTATTGGAAAGGGAAGCTAAAGAGGCCAGGTTTGATAGTTTAAAAATCCCAGAAGGAAAAGAGAAATGAGGACTAGAAATAGAAAACAACCATCAAAATGTATAAAATAAGTATGTATGTTTGTGGGGCAAATGTTTGTTGAATGGAGGTTAAGAACTGAGCACTGCTCTATGGAAAATCATAGTAAACAGCACACACAACACCCTGATCTTCCACAGGCAGGTCTCTGTAGCAACACATTCTGTTATAGCATCAACCAATGACAATGTATTGAGTTTCTCATTTTCCCTGATACTAGTTCATCACAGGCTTACTTTCACTGACCTCAGACTAAAGTGGCCCTCACTTCCCCAGTAAGTACTTTCCACTGTGTAATCCTGTTGATTACAACTTGAAAGCACCTTGTCTATCCATCTATTTATTGGCTTTGGACTTGGAAAAAAATACGGTTCCTTCCTGAGGTGAAACCATTTGACTTCATGTTTCCAACCTTGAATAAAGGGTTAATTTCTTGTGGACCCCAAACCTGTCAGTGCCTAGGGACAGTGTTTGGCGTATCAAAGTCTGAAATCTCACATCAGTGTCTTGGATCAAGAACCACATTTTCTCCATATATGGCACTAACCTTCACAACCTCTTATATTTCCAGTGGCCTTGTGACCCTTCAGTCAAAAATGGTAGAATTTATTTCACATTTGTATTACATTTTTTACATTAAAAAGCACTAAAATTGGCTCCTAAATCCTAAAGAAACGTATTTCTTTCTCTACTAGAATGAGTTAAGGTGCTGGAATAGAAACAGATGGAAAAAAGAGATATAATTAGGAATGAGCAGAAATTGCGGCTTTCTTATTTGTATGGCATGGTTCCTTTCACTGAGTATAATATATGAGCTTCAGTGTAATGTGGTCATCAATTTTAATTTTGCCAGCCTTTCATTTGATGGTTGCTGCCATTGCCATCCTAATCTTCAAAGGGCATGGCCAGGATAATTATCACAGCTACCAGATCTTTCCCCTGTAATATCACTGAATCTTATCAACCTATTTCCTTGAAACTTGGGATAACAGGTAGAGAGTTACTGCACTCACTCTGACAATCACCTTTCTCCAAAAGCACAGATTTTAGAAGGATCAAAATTGCAATCACATATTCTGTTATATAACTCATTTCAGACAAATATTCTATTCTAGTCCACATTTAAATGGTTATAGCCCATAGGATTGCATGACCTTGCCTCTGCTTAGTCAAAGCGGGCTTTATATTTTCAATTGAGACATAAGAAAACATTCTCAAACTTAGCCATTTTATTAAAAAATCTCACTGATGCTTACATGTTTCTCCTTTAAACAACTGTCTCATATGCATATAAAAGCCAGAAATTTCCTTTTTTCCTTTAAGGTTGCACTTTTCACAGTGCACACAAGACAAGTTAATGCAGGAATTAGTAGTTAGTGATAACATTCATGAATAAATGTGATTCTAGTCAGTTTTTTTGTTTAAGAAAGGTGTTTTTAACACAAATCTATCTGGGTGGTTTTGCTAAATTACCAAGTTCAGCCAGTGGATATTTACAGTTTCAGAGTCCACTTGACATTCCCCAAGAAATAAAAGCAGTCAAGGCATTTTATTTTACATTGGGCTGGTAGTAATTTCCTTTTCTCTAAAATTTGAAGAAATTTACATAGTGTCTAAATATAACTTTATCATCTGCAAAATGACTTCCCCTTGGGATGGCAAAAGACACAAGTGACTCCAACCATTATTCCAATGAAGTTATGAAGGAAAACTGTGCAACCTGAGTTCTTGGTTTCTTATAATAAAGTTGAAGCTAAACAGACAGAATTTCTATTTTAGCACTCTTGCTGGCTAATTTTCACTTCACCCATTATTTACAAGCCACTGTTTTTCTCAATTAATTAAGTTACTCATGTAACTCTTAATGGTTCTCATATATATATAAACATATGCATTGCATCATTTGTACTTCTGAGATGAATTCATTAGCAATTAATAACTGTACAAAATCCTCACCTAAATTCATACTCCTGTGAATGTACTTGACAACACATGCCACACAGTTCAGTTCTTTTTAAACATGCTCAGATACATGCACACATACACTAGGAGTTTATAAATAACAATAATTATTATAAATAATGGCATTCAGCATGATAACCAATTATTTTCTGAATAATCAGTGTCCATTAATATTCTCACAGATTATTGTGTTTACAAATCACTGAAGACCAACATAATTGCAATATGCAGAACAGTAAGTTCATAGCATGAGACCCCAACTAAAATGTTAAGCCTCACAAGTAAGGAATGGTTATTTCTGCTTACCACTGCATCCCCAACACATAGAACAGCGCCTGGATTACAGAAGAGGTCTTTACAAAATACGCATTCATTGTTAAAAAATGAATAAATAAATTATCTAGAAATAAGCGTGAGATTATTTTCCTCCTTTTTAAGTTAGTAGCAAAGCAATATAAAGATGGATATATTTTGGATCAAGAGAAAACGTCAATTAGGCCTACACAGTAGCTAGATGGCCAGGATTTAAAGAAAATACTTCTGACCTCTTTTACACCATTGGTGATAATGTAAATTAGTACAGCCTCTATGGAAAAAGGTATGGAGATTTTTTAAATAACTAAAAATAGAACTACCATTTGATCTAGCAATTCCACTACTGGGTATCTAACCAAGGGAAAAGAAATCAATATATCAAAAAGACACCTGCAATTGCATGTGTATTGCAGTGCTATTCACAATAGCAAAGATACAGAATCAACCTAAGTGTTCATCAGTGGATGAATAGATAAACAGAATGTGGTGTATATACACAATGGAATAGTATTCAGCCATAACTGGATGAAATCATGTTGTTTGCAGCAACATGGATGGAACTGGAGGTCATTATCTTAAATGAAACAAGCCAGGCACAGCAAGACAAACATTGCATGTTCTCACTCATAAGTAGGAGCTAAAAAAATTTGTTCACGTGGATGTAGAGTGGAGTGATAGACACTGGAGACTCAGAAGGGTAAGGGTTTGGTGGGAGGATGAAGATAAGTTGTTAATGGGTACAATGTGTTTTACTCAGGTGATGGATACCCTACATACTCTGACTTTAACCACTATAAAATCTATGCATGTAATAAAATTGCACATGTACCTCTTAAAGTTGAATACAAAAAAAAATTAAGTGAACACATCCCCTTTATAGAAGAATCTGTAATTACCTAAATGTTGAAAAATCCCAAAGATTTGCAGTCACTGAAAAACCTTACATACAGCAAGCTGCAGTAACCAAGGAGACCATTTTGTGTAAATTTACACAAGGGCAGAAATGAGTCCAGGAAGGACATGAAACTCTGCATCTGAGGACAATATGTTTATCTACTTAGATCTAATGATCACAGACATCCCCTTGATTAGAAATGGGGAAAAGCATGCAGTATGCCTGGTCCATGGGGAAATATATCCCCCAGGCAGTGTTAACACTTGGCCAGCTATGCATCAGATCCATTACAATGGTGACACCCCATTTTCTCTATTATGCTGAAAACTTGTGAGTGCTACTGTCTTTTTTGTTGGGTGTAATCAATATTAAGAGAAGATGATGGAAACATGGGGCATGTTCTAACAAGACAACTTCCTATCCAAGTAGTTTATGAATAAAACAAAGAACTAGATGTTCCTGTTTATCCTGCTTACCTGTAGCCTGGCCTAAGTCAGAAGTGTAGGTGAGGCTGCCTCTGGAGGTCTGAGCTAACTTTCTAATACATGGCCCTTCTCATTTTATTGGCCCTGCTCTAAGACTCTTGCTCAGAGTTTTGATTTGCTAATAAGAAGTTGTTCTGAATGGCTAAGGTCCACCTTTCCAATTTTTTATTAAATCAGATAATGTCTGCTTGTGGACTCAAAAATTATGATCCATAACTACTAAAGATTCCTACTACATCTTAGAACATAAAGGCAAATGGGTAGGAAAGAAAAGAAAAATAATGATAAGCAAAGCTAAATAAAATGGAAAAAAAGCCAGAGATTTCACACCTTTGGGGTTTTTCCATCCTCCAAGCTATTTTTTCTTGCTAACTCTGCCGTCTATTCATGGATGTTGTGTTGTTGTCTGTCTGGGTGATTTACACAGTGCTGGTCGTGCTGCCAGCTCTAGCGTCATCTTCCCTTTGAAGCACAGCCAGAAAGGTGTCACTGGAAATGCTGAATTACTGTACATGAAAAACACAAAGGGAAGTATGAACTGGGACATCCAGTCTAGAAGAGGGAAGGCTAAAGAGAAGGTATGTAATGGTATTCAGACAGGTGCAAATGCCTGCCAGGCCTGCTGAACTCTGTGTTGAGTCAAGACTGAACTACACAGAAACCTGACAATTTTATTGATGAACATGACTTTATTTTTTTTTTTTTTTGAGATGGAGTCTCGCTCTGCCGCCCAGGCTGGAGTGCAGTGGCGCAATCTCGGCTCACTGCAAGCTTCG
The DNA here is from genome assembly GCF_006542625.1 of Nomascus leucogenys. NCBI lineage: Eukaryota > Metazoa > Chordata > Mammalia > Primates > Hylobatidae > Nomascus > Nomascus leucogenys. Next base: position 132,992,370 of record NC_044383.1, read on the forward strand.
CCTCCTGGGTTCACGCCATTGTCCTACCTCAGCCTCTCCGAGTAGCTGGGACTACAGGCGCCCGCCACCACGCCCGGCTAATTTTTTGTATTTTTTAGTAGAAACGGGGGTTTCACCGTGGTCTCGATCTCCTGACCTCGTGATCCGCCCGCCTCGGCCTCCCAAAGTGCTGGGATTACAAGCGTGAGCCACCGCGCCCAGCCTGAACATGACTTTAGTATTTAGTCTGACCTAACATCCTCACTTTACAGCTAAGACATTGATGTTTGAGATACAGCCCTAGTGGGGCTAACCTACAAAGGAAATCAATGCACTGAACTAACCTGATAATCCACAGCTAATCTGCAAAGGAGATCAATGCACTGAGGACATGGCTGAACTGACACTTTCTAGGTCTATTTTCCATTATGCAAGATGACTTTAGGTGGTACAAAAGCAGAGTATATTTTTAAAGTTATGTAATTCTTTTTATATATATTCTTAAAAATAACATGACCACATAAATTTAGTGATATAAAATTTCCTGTAAGTAAAAATAAGCAAATCCTACAAAGTGCCAAAAACAAATGGCTCTCTTAGAAATGTGGCCTAATGCCTTTGATCTTTATTGCACCATCTCAACCACCTCATCAGAAGTACACTGAGGGTGGGGTGGATGCAACTGGAGCTTTTATGAGAGATCAACAATGGGGGAGCTTTTCCTATCATCAGAGATTTTATTTTCAAGAGAAATCAGGTTAGTCACTAAGGCTATGGGAATTTCTCTGGGTATGTCCCAGGTAAGACAGTCTTCCTTGAAACTATGAGAAATGAGATGAACTCTTCACATGGTATCCACATCCATAAGCATCTGTGACTGTTTAGAAAGTGTAAAGACTGATCATGCCCCCAAAACAATAGCAATATATTTAATACCTAAAATTTATTATGTGGCAAACAAGTCAGGCATAAGTTAAGACCTCAGATTATCTCAAATTCTTATCACTGCTTTGGAGTTGGGTAGCAGTGAAACAATAAAGAAATAAACTTTGAAATAATCCAGGTTGGCTTTAATTTGGGGAGTGATTTTTATCATTATTATTTCTATAAACTATGTCGACCAACATTCCCTCTAAGTCAATGGAAGTTTTAAACTACTATATTTCAACATTGAGTCCCAGCTGTTTTGCGGTTAGAATGCATAGAAGAACAAGTTCATCAGAATTAGGTCTTGTTTCTTTTACCAAAGCTAAGCTCAATCTAGATACAGGTAGTTGTGGCATATTTGGAGACATGGCTCTACAAGAAAATCTACTAAACGGACTGCTTCCTACCACTGAGGGTAGAAAGAAACCTGGTAAATTTGGACCACTCCATTTTATGGCAGCTGTAGTGTCTGTACTACATTCTTAAACCAATCTTTTTCTTCAGATGAAGAGATGCAACGGTGACATTCTGCCTAAGATTCCTCCCTGAGAACTCTTTAAGCTTGATCAAATTAAATGACTACTTCTTATAAAACAGTATTTGATGACTGATTTTCATGAATGAATACAGGACTTTGATTTTTTGTAGTCCTGAGATTGATAATGGGTCTCAGGAGATTTTCAGGTACTCTCAGAATAAGACTATTGGTATGGTTTGGACCTGTGTCCCCACCCAAAATTCATGTCAAATTGTAATCCCCAACATTGGAGGTGGGGCCTAGTGGGAGTTGATTGTATCATGGGGATGGGTTTTTCCCCTTGGTACTATCCTCACAATAGTGAGTTCTCCAGGGATCTGGTCATTTAAAAGCGTATAGCACCTCCCCTTTCTCACGCTCTTGCTCCTGCTCCAGCCAGGTAAGACATGCCTGTTCCCCTTCACTTTCTGCCATGATTGTTTCCTAAGCTTCCCTTCACTTTCTACAATGATTATAAGTTTTCTGAGGCCTCTTCAGAAGCAAAATCCACTCTACTTCATATACAGCCTGCAGAACTGTGAGCCAATTAAACCTCTTTTGTTTATACATTGCCAAGTCTCAGGTATTTCTTTAGTGTGAATACAGACTAATACACAAAATCAGTACCAAGGAGTGGGGTATTGCTATAAAGATACTTGAAAATGTGAAAGAAGCTTTGGAATTGGGTAACTGGAAGTTGGAAGAATTTGGAGGGCTCAGAAGAAGAGAGGAAGCTGAGGGAAAGTTTGGAATTTCCTAGAGACTTGTTGAATGGTGGTGACCAAAATGGTAATAGTGATATAGAAAATGAAGTCCAGGCTGAGGAGGTCTCAGATGGAAATGAGGAACTTATTGGGAAATGGAGTAAAGTTACTCTTGTTATGCTTTAGCAAAGCACCTGGCTGCATTGTGCCCCTGCTCTAGGGATCTGTGGAACTTTGAACTTAAGAGTGATGATTTGGGGTATCTTATTGAAAAAATTTATAAGAAGCAAAGCATTCAAGTATAGCCTGCCTGCATCTAACAGCATACACTCAAAAAAAAAAAAAAAAAAAAAAAAAAACAAACAAACAAAAAAAACCCCAAACTGAAACGTATTTAAAAGGGAAGCAGAGCATAAATGTTGGGAAAATTTGCCTCCTGGCCATGTGGTAGAAAAAAAAAAAAAGTCAATTTTCAGGGTGGAATTTAATCAGGCTGCAGAAATTTGCATAATAAAAAAGGAGCCAAGTGTTAATATTCAAGGCAATGGAGAAAAGGCCTCAAAGGCATTTCAGAGTCCTTTGCAGAAGCCCTTCCCATCACACGCTGGGAGGCCTAGGAAGACAGAATGGTTTTGTGGGCCAGACCCAGGCCTCCACTGTCCTGCATGCCCTTGGAACACTGCTGCCTGCATTCAGGCTGCTCCAGCTCCAGCCATGGCTCAAAGGGGCCCACATACTCAGGCTGCTGCTTCAAAGGGTGCAAGCCATAAGCTTGGCAGCTTCCATGTGGTGTTAAGCCTGTGGTTGCATAGAATCCAAGAGTTGAGACTTGGGAGCCTCTGCCTAGATTTCAGAGGATGTATGGAAAAGCTTGGATGTCCAGCCTGCTGCAGGAGTGGAGGCTTTAGAAAGAGCCTCTACTGGGGTAATGCAGAGAAATGTGGGGTTGGAGGTCCCACACAGAATCCCCCCTGGGGCACTGCCTGGTGGAGCTGAGTACAAAGGATCACCATCCTCCAGACCTCAGAATGGTAGATTCACTGACAGCTTTCACTGTGCCTGAAAAAGCCACAGGTGCTCAACAGCCCTTAAGAGCAGCTTCAGGGCTGAACCCTGCAAAGCCACAGTGACAGAGCTGCCCAAGGCTCGGGGAGCCCACTCCTTTCACCAGTGTGCCCTGGATGTGAGACATGGAATCGAAGGAGATTATTTTTGAGCTTTAAAATTTAATGACTGCCCTCCTGAGGTTTCAGACTGCATAGGGCCTGTAACCCCTTTATTTTGGCTGATTTCTCCCTTTTGGAATGGGGGTATTTACCAAATGCCTGTACCCTCATTGTATCTTGGAAGTAACTAACTTGTTTTTGATTTTACAGGCTCATAGGCAGAAGGGACTTGCCTTGTCTCAGAAGAGAGTTTTGACTTTAGAGTTAATGATGAAATGAGCTAAGACTTTGGGAAACTGTTGAGAAGGTATGATTGTATTTTGAAATATGAGAAAGACATGAGATTTTGGAGGTGCCAGAGGTTGAATGATATGGTTTGGATCTGTGTCTCTCTCCAAATCTCAGGTCGAATTGCAATCCTCAATGTTGGAGGTGGGATCTGGTGGAAGGTGATTGGATCATGGGGGCAGATTTCCCCTACAGTATTGTCCTTGCAACAGTGAGTAAGTTCTCCTGAAATCTGGTCATTTAAAAGTGTGTAGCACTCTCTCTCATGCTCTCTCTGTCTCTCTCTCTCTCACCATGTAAGATGTGCCTGCTTCCCCTTTGCCTTCCACTATGAGTGTTTGTTTCCTGAGGCCTCCCCAGAGCAGAAGGTGCTATGCTTCCTGCACAGCCCATAGAACCATGAACCAATTAAACCTCTTTTCTTTATACATTACCTAGTCTCAGGTATTTCTTTATAGCAGTGTGGAGAATAAACTAATACAACTATCAAAATCCAAAAGTTCCTATATGGTCAATTCTCAAGAAAAACAGTTGCTTTTTAAGATTTATTCCAAGTCTCCTGACATAGGATATGCTGTCATACTATTTTTTTTAAATCCTCCTGCCTCAGCTCCTCAAGTAGCTAGGATTAGAGGTGTACACCATACCACTGTGCCTGGCTAATTTCTTAATTTTTGGTAGAGATGAGGTTGCACTATGTTGCCCAGGCTGGTCTAAAACTCCTGGGCTCAAGGAATTCTCCTCCTTCAGCCTCTCAAAGTGCTGGCATTACAGGAATGAGCCACCGTGCTGACCTTGTCTTTTATTTCTTTGACTTGACAGTAGTTGACATAGTTATGCACATAGACTTCAATTCTGCCTATGAAATTTATCTGTTGGGATCTTATATCCACAATTTCTGAATACTGGAATGCTGTAATTTTTAGTTCCTTGGTGATCTCTTTCAGTCCTGTGGCTTTAACTACCAACTACATATTGTCAGCTGGCAGTTATTTGCCCAGCCAGACCTCTTTCTTGAAACACAGACCTATATGCAGTTGTTCATGTCACATCTCTACATGTATACCAGACATCTCAAATTAACATGACCAATAAGATGGCCAATATCCACCATCAAAACTGCTCTGCCTGAAGTCATCTCCATCTCAGTTAGTAGCAACTCCATTCTTCCAAATTATGAAACCCAAATCTGTGGTTTTATATTTGAATCATTTCTCTTACATCCTGAATTCAATTTTTCAGCAAATCCTACTGGCTTTGTCTTCAAAATATATCCAGAATCTGAAAACTTTTTACATCTATTGCTGGCAGGCTAGTCTGTGTCTGTTATCCCTTGCCTGGATTATTCCTATAACCTCCCATTTAGATTCCTTGCTTTACTCCTTATACCTTATGATCTCTTCTTACTCTACAGTACTCAGAATAATCCTTTTAGATATACCATGCTCTTTGCCTCAATCTCTTTAATGATTTTCCATGTCATTCAAAGTAATATTCAAAAATCCTGCCATGGTCTAGAAGGTTCTACATGATCTATCTACAAACTCTGCCCCCAACAGTTCTTCTCTGTCCTGTGACTCTAATCATTGCTGGGTTCCAGACATAACAGAGTGTAAGGAAGGAGAGGAGAAATAAATAGATCAGAATCACAGTTAAAGTGTTTAGATTCTGTGAGGTTTTTCCCTCAAGAAAAGGTTTTTTCCTGGCTCATTTGTTTTGACGCGGTAAGCTTGGTTGTGAAGAAAGCAACACAGCTTCCAGCCACAGCAACCATGTACACTTTGCCTTCTACCAGGACAATGACTGGTTGCTTTCATCTTTTGCATTGCAGAATGCTAATGCCATACCTAACACATAGTAAGAAAATTTAAAAGTGTTCATTATTCTTTAAGTGTCACATTGCTAGAGAACACATAGTTCTTTCAATATTATCGGCAAATAGTTTGAAAAATATCACAAAAGGCATCTTTATCAATTAATGATATACCATACTTAATATTGGCTTCCCTTACACTCATGCTATATACGAATGCTTTCACTAACACCTCAACATTCCCAGTGCTGTTAGTAGTTTAAGGTTTCTCTGCAATGACCAGGACATTCGATGCCAAGATATGTAAGTAGTTTAGTGACCTCATTTCTAGGCTTCATGCTAAGAATTTCTGAATAGGAAACATTCTCAATATGGCCGTTATTTGTGTAGCACCTACACTTTATGTCTTTGAATTTATAAGTTGCTTATTGGTAAAACTTTCTAAGCCTGGGCATCTATACCTTAACAGATTTCCAAGAATTTATTATTTCCCATACTCTACTGACTCAAAAGAGAATTCTTTCCTGCATGTTAAAAATATTATTTGTGTAAATAGCTACTCCTTTAATTTCTGTGACATGAAGTTATGCAAGCTTTTGACTAGAAATTTCCCCTAAGGCAATTCAAATGTCAGATTGAGGAGCATATTAGGGAGTTTCAGCATGAAATATCATATCCAATGTGATCCAGCATCAAGTCATCTAAGAAGCAATAGTAATGGAATGGTATTTGAAAAGGTGGTGCAGTTGTGGAATAGCATAAACATCTATCATTTTATCAGAATATAAAAGTCTCTTTATAAATTTTAACCTCCAATCATCACTGAATGGTAGTGGTCAGTGGGGTACCTGCAATATTTCAACAGTTTCACAAAAATAGCCACAGTTTGAGAATGGTCTGTATGTAAAAATTTTATGATATATATTTAGGTCCTCAAGACTAACAAGAACATACGCTTTGTTTGTTTTTCTTATTTTTCTTTCTTTTTTTTGAGACGGAGTCTCGCTCTGTCGCCCAGGCTGGAGTGCAGTGGCGCGATCTTGGCTCACTGCAAACTGTGCCTCCCGGGTTCACGCCATTCTCCTGCCTCAGCCTCCTGAGTAGCTGGGACTACAGGTGCCTGCCACCACGCCCACCTATTTTTTTGTATTTTTAGTAGAGACAGGGTTTCACTGTGTTATCCAGCATGGTCTCGATCTCCTGACCTCGTGATCCGCCCGCCTCGGCCTGTTTTTCTTATTTTTCATGTGCTACTAATTTATTTTCTTCCAGGTAAAATAAAATGAATGCAAGGAAGCTAAATGGATAATCTGACACTTTTAAAAAAGCCCTCAAAATGGCCATTTTTATCACAGCTTCCATCAGTACCATTCCTTGCATATATTATATTCTCCGTTTCTAATACTTTTGCATCTTGTCCAGAGAATTTCTATGTGTTCTTCAAGGATTAGCTCAGGTGCCAATCATTCTCCTGCCTTCTCTGAGGAATCGCCCGTTGCAGCCAGCACTAGAGAATCAATCTGCCTTTTCCTTTAAGTTTTCCGAACTTAAAGAATCTCTCATATTTTTTGGTAATATCCATCCATACCTTTCCTATTTGACTGTGACCCTCTGGATGCCAGAGACTATATCTTATTTACTTCCAAATTCTCAATGCAAAGCAAATCAAATATTAAGCAATATTTGGGATTTGAAGGAGTGAAAGCAGCTAACGCTGTAATGTCTTTAGATCAGTTACTTAAACAAAGCTTTTCTTTCTCCCACAGAATCTATCCTCTGCATTCCTGAATCTCAAGTAAAATATCATTGCGTCCTCAGCTGCAGTCAGAATGCCTCAGCCGATGAGCATGTCATGCTTACTGTGCATTTTCTGGTATCTGGGCTGATACTGTTGTCCAGAATTCTCTACATGTGGATTGTGAAGAGCATTTATAGCAGAAGCTGTCTTACCAATGTTAATAACAAAGTACCTTTCCTCAAAGTGGAATCATCCTACCTGTTCTTACCTAGAGTGAGTTCCTCAAGCCGAATCTCATCCTCACTGAGATACGCAGAAAACATAAAGGAATCATAAGCAGCCCCTTTCCCACATATTATTTTAAATGACAAAACTACCTTGAACCAATGCTATTCAAATCACTGCCGTCCTCAAGTCAAGGCAACTCTTCAGGTGACCAAGGAAGCTTGACCAACCACCATGCTCCCAGCACATACAGCCTCTAATGCATTTCTTTTATAAGCATTGATCACAAAGGGCTAAACCACTTAAAGAATGGCACTGACTCGAAAAGGAGTGAAAATGAGTTTAACAGGTACAGATGCTAATTGCACTAACCTCAAGAGCATTACATAGTTTCAACAAATAAACATGCATAGTAACATGGTCCCTTGATTTGGTATCCCTGCTCCATCTGAATCATTTGTAGAGGCCACTAAAACAAGTATTTTGGCAATAGAAAGGAACAGTGGCAATGGCTTTAAAACGCCTACAGCAGGAAGCAGAGAGGGGATCTCTGGGTCAGGCTTCAAACTGCAGATTCGTTTTGTTGACATGGCTGTTGTTGTGTTATGTTATAATTCTATTAGATCTGCTGAGAAGGAGAATATTGAATCTGGGGGTGGGTCTTCATATGCTGATACTTATCACCACTGACACTTGAGCAATTTAACACGTTAGAAATTAAGTCTGTGTTTCAAACCCTCTACACTGTGGAACTAAGTGTTCTCAGCTTGTTCTATTTTTGCCTTTGGACCATTTCATTTTGAAGACACACTTGAGGAAGATGATAGCATTAATTTAGCTAACAATATTCATTTTGTTTTCATTAGTTGTTTCTGTAGTTTCATATTTTGATGCTTGATCTGATAAATGCATAATACCCAGAGGGTGCCTCTGTTTGTATTAATAACAGCAACTCATTCGCACCTCATCAATGATAGAATAGCTTAGCTTCCCTGTCAAAGGAGCATGAATCAGAAATATTCATGAGAAAAGGAATATTTGTAATGCAGATGGAAACTACAGGGAGAGAGGGGATGAAGTGAGCAGGGAGGACAAGTAAACTCTGAAGTGCAAGGCACTGCTTGGGGTTAATAGCTGTTTTATTCTCTAAACACCTCAGTGACTTGGGCAAGTTACTAAAGCCCTCTAAATCTCAGTATTATTATCTTGAAAGTGAGTGAGGGTCAGTTTTATCATTAAAAAAATTATTCTATAGTTGTATACTTAAAAACATTGAAATTATAATTTATAAGCTAATTTGTTGAGCAATGATGATCCTTGTGATCCCTTAACAGAAAATTTTATAAGCAAGGATTATATAATACAGGCAATTTTTGGAGTCATTAAGTAATAATAATAACTACCATTTATTGGATGATTTTGATGGGAATTATGTTTTCCAAATGCATGTTATATGATTAAGTTATCACCACCATGCTCTTAGATGGGTATTTCATCCCTGCTTTAAAAATTAATATTTTTATTTTCAAATGGTTTCATGTAACCTTTCACACAACTAGTAAATGGCAGAACCAAAAGTCAAATCCAGGACTCTCAGACTTTCCAAACATATGCATTTATCTACATGACCTCTAAGTTAAATGCCAAAGTAGTCATATTTATAAAGTTTCATCTTTCAAGTGCACACTGCAATCACATGTTTATCTCTATGCAACAAAAGTGACACACCGTTTTGCTGTCAGCATGAATGTTTATAATATAAAGATTCACTGCTATCCTACTCTATACAACTGATAAAGCAAGTCAAAAAACATGTAGCTTTACAAATAAAGGCTTTGGGCAACATTCTACGATCGAAAGAATAAGTATTTGAATTTATTTTGCCAGTAATTTATGAGTGGGCTCAGAATGCCTGTATCCAGAAAAAATTATTTATACTTCTGTTATTATCTTTAGCATATTAAATGAAATCATCTTTACCTGTTTGCTTTCCTTATTAGATTTGATATTTCTGAAAATAAGGGAGTAAGCCTTACTTATCTTTAAATTCCCAGCATATAACCCAATGTTATATAAAGAATAAACAGTAAACATTGACTATATATAACTTAATTAATAGGCATTTTCCAAAATCTAATTTATTCTGAAAACTTACCTCAGTATCTCTTCCTTTGTGGGTCTCTGAAAGACAAAAGTTAAAAAGTAGATATTTAATTTTGTTCAAGTGGGAAGGGAAAAGCTGAGACAGAAAAATGAACTGAATATTCAAAGTGTGGTTAAGCATCCACACTAAGGAGGAAAGAGTGCTATCAGCATAAACTAGATTCAACCAATAAGACAGTTAGCCTGAAAAATACTTCTAAAATTTTGTATGTTCTTTATCTGATATAATTTGTAGGAGAAAAATTCTAATCGTATTTTCTAACAGTGACTTATATTGGCTTCAAGTACTTTACCCAACTATACCAAAGGGGAATGTGAAAAGTTAATATTTAAGACATTGTTAAGATCCAGATGACCCATCGAGAACTGAGCCAAGCAGCAGCTAAAGGAATTTGGTGCTAGAAGACAGAAACAAGCAATTTGGTCTTAAATTTTGGCATGAAATCATAAAGATGTGAAAAGACACTAGCATTAAGAGTTCTGTGGCCTAAGTAGCATCTTTTTCCTTGGTGGTCCTCAGGGACAGGTAGAGCATCTTGCTCTCATTCTCCTTATCCTCCTTACTTATCAGAAGCCTAAATAATATCCCAACGTAGTCACTTATATGGAAAAGAAACCTGTAATTACCCCAGGATAGACGTCTCATATATTTAGAGAACATATCCACGTCAGTGGCCATGAGTCATACCAAATCAATGGCCATCACTTTTTAACCATGCTCTTAAAATGATGTACAAAAATAGCCACTTTACTTAAATCCCCATTGAGTCCTTTTTTTGTCTTTGAATGCTGATTCAGACGGATTATTTAGGGTTTAAAATCTTCAATGCCTTATCTCCTATCTTTCTCTTATTGTTTTGAATGGGATAATAAGGAAATCTGCGTCATATTGCCAGAGACTCACATTAACATGAACCATCTTCTTTTCTATATAAATGTTTCTTTTATTAAAAAGGAAAATAAAATCAGTCTCTTTTCTGCACAATGGGAATTTTGGGTTGGTGCAAAATTGATTGCAGTTTTGCCATTTAATGGCAATCAATTTTGCACCAACATAATAATACTCAATAGTGATTTTTGCATACAATAATTTCATTTTAAGTGATAGTGAAATAGTTAGCTAAAGTAACTGTCTTTGTATTCCTTCTGCTTTCACTGTGTCATGAAATAGGCTGTGTACTTGATGGTGAGCTTGTAAAAATCAATGAACAAAACTTTTGTGGTTTCCCTTCAGTTTCTCCCTGCCCCAGATCCTTTCTCCACCTTCTGATGCCTTTCTCTGTGTTCCACACTGACCTGTGTTCACAGCACCAGCCAGGCCCACTTTTGGCTATTTCCTATGGGTCCAGCCCATGGGAGGCTCTGGCATGAGATTGGATAAAGTAAGGGAGCAAGAGGCTGGGGGATTTTTCCCCTCTCCCTCCCTGCTTTGGGGCAGTGCTGCTCTACAACCATAGCTTCCGCTTCACAGCTCCTTTTCACCAATCAGTTCTCGGATTCTAGGACCACCATTTTCCCCTGCTCCCCTTTGGGCTAGTGGGCAGTATCAGCAACCTACTATTGCTCCTCTCTGAGTGTCCTAATATCCTTTCTGTTTCCTCACCCCATAAGTAATTCCTTCATTAAACTCTCTTCATTGGAGTGGATTCCATTTCTCACTAGGCCTCACGGATACAATTGTGAACTTGATAGTAGAGCATCTTAAACATTTCCATTCCAATCCCTTAACTTTGTTGAAGTGTCTACAAAACATAACCTTTCTTCTCTTGGTATAATTGAGGCTGGAATGAAACAGTTCAACAATAATATTGGGTTTCTGTAGCCAGAAGGGATGTTTAACCCTGGTAATCAGGAAGCATGGTAGTGTTCATGAATTCTGTACACTGAAGAACCACTTCCTTTGGGACCCACTCTGGAGTCACCCTTCTTGCCAAAAGGAATGCGGTATCATACCTTTTCTTATTGCAGGGAAAGCAGAGACTAGATACAGCAGTACACACACAGCTCTTAGACAGCCATATGGGCATTTGAGGCAAAATTAAAAGTCAGTAATGCTGATCCCATCCTGATTTAAATTTTTGATATTTTTTAAACTGAGGATTTTTTTGCATTAATTTTAATTGTAAGTATATTATGTTAAAATTGATTTGTCTTGACTACTGAGATTTGGATGTCCCCTTCCTTTTGCACCCAAGGTGTCTCACTATCCTCCCCCTAGTCAAGTTCCTCTTAGAGGGAGACCGAACCTTTAAACCTCTCTCAAATTGAAAGGGAGCCACAGCTAGGTTATGGTGAGTGATTAAAGATATGAGCTTGGAATTTAGACAGGCCTAACTCTGAATGTTAATCCCACCACTTACTGGCTGTTGCCTTGGGCAAGGTTCTTAAGGTCTGTCTCTAAGCCTCCGCTTCCTCCATTGCAAGATGAAGATAATAATGTAGGTCAACAAATGTAATCTGCATTGCAATGTCCAAAATGTTCTTAGAGCCAAAAGACTTTTGGCACAAAAGCATTTGGCACGTTTGGCAGCAGATCCTGACCGAACTAAGATAAGTCAATTCATAGCCTTTATTTATTCCTCTTATAAAATGATTATTTATGGGGTGCTGCCTCAGACTCCACTGGAGGTGGTACAAATTAAATATATGGTACATGCACTACACAGCTTGACTGAAATCTGAAAGTTCTGAATTGAAAAATTTATATGACCCTGAGGGTTTTGGATAATTATTGTGAACCTGTAATAGCTCTTCCCAGGGATTCAATGAGATGATGCGTGAGAGCCAGGGGACTTGGTGAATGGAAAATTGAGTTTTTCCCAGGACCCTGAAAATCTGAAAGCAGAGATTTGATTCTGGAACATCCAGGCCCTGACACTGCTTACTCCCCTGCTGAAGATGAGATGTTGCAGACACTGAATTGGGTTCAAGAGGCAAATAGGTTGTTAGACAATTCCATCAGAAAATGATGGACACCCTGAATATTAAAGGGCAGTGCCATGTCAAGAAAGACCCTTTGTGCACCTTGTATGGACAGAGCCTCTGGAAGCTGTGGGCTCCCGTTAGATTTTGGGGGCAGCCCAGGAAGCTATGCTGAGATTCGCAGCATCTGCTCTTCTCCTGTGTAGCCACCTCCCTTCTGATTAGGTTTGCATCCTTGGCTAATTAGATCAGGAACCTAATCTAACCTTGCAGTACGTGTGTGTGTGCTGGGTGAGGGGGGTCTTCCTGTCAATCTGTGACCCGGCTGAAGCACTGCAGTGCTCAATAAACATTGTCCATTAATGTCATTTTAATCATTATGAGTTGCTAACTGGCAACAGGCATTTTTCAGAATTGAAGCTTTCTTAGAAATCAGTTGACTTACAGTATCATTTTTGAGCAATTGCAGATGCAGAGACTAAAAATTTCACAGTAATCATGAATAAAGCTTGATTGAAGAAAGTGAAAATGTCATCCCAGTCTGGGGCGGGATATGAACTGTATCAGCAGAACATGAATGATGAAGAGACATCTAGACTGGACCATAACCAAGACAATTCCCTTAATGATACATGACTAAAGACTTTACCAATTTCCAGTAAGAGTCAGAAGTTCATCTCAAAGTCTACTTTATATTCTTCAGAGTTCCTTGTTTTTAATTTTGACTAAATAACTTGAGAGAACAGTATAGAGTTTTTATTCCACAGCATGGGTTTAGAAATCTCATTTTTTTAATTGTCTGTTCACTGTCTTCAGAAATAGTTTTAGATAATTAATCTGATCAGAGCCTCCCTCTGTAATTTCAATCAGAACCTGGTGCCTAGAATGGGCAAAGCAGACTGGAGCCACTCTTGACTGTAGCCTTGAATCTGGGGAAGCTACCATGGAAGGAGAGCCAATGGCTGAATATACCGGCATTGGGCTTGCTGATATTAATGAAGAGTGTGTATACCCCCAGAATTCCCTGACAAGATGGGCAAAGAAGCAAATCACTTGACTTCCTGTGTCTCAGTTTCTTCATTTATAAAGTTAGTAAGTTGCACTAGAATATCTTTTTTTCAAACTTTCCTTTTGCAAAAGTCTTCCCTTATATTACTTTTTAAACTAGAAATTCCAAAATATGACAAAAATAGAGGCTTTCCGTGTGAAGTAAGAGTTGAGGTGCAGAGATCCTGTTTTATTCCTATATTGTCTGTCTTTAGAGAGCACTTAAGACTCTGAAGGGTCTTATGAGACTCAATGAGCCAGATGGTTTCCAATAATTCTTTCTGCCCTAGCATTCCCTAATTCCAAAAATCTATGATTCTAATGGCTGCATTTTACTAGGTATCTAATTTGTGCACGGCTTGAATTAAGCATTTTGCACACAATATCTTATTTAAGCTTTAGAAAAACTTTACAAGATGGGAACTTTTTATCCTCTTATATAGATTAAGGAACTGAGACTCTAGAATTTAAATAACTTTCCTAAGGTCACACAGCCAGTAAATGTGACTCTAGGATTCAAGCTCAGTTCCGCTGACCCCAAAGTCCATATGCTCACCAGTGTGTCTGTCAAAGGATCCAGAGAGAAACACTAGCCTGCTGAAATAAATGGTCTAGCCTGAAACTAAGATTGAAAATACTTGGGCTTCATACTGGTGTCTTTTCCACTCTATACAAGAGCTTTCTCCTCTTCCCTCTTCTCCCCCAACCCTTCTTCTTCTCTTTACTCCTTTCTTCTCCTCCCTCCAAACCACCTCTCTAGGACTCCAGAAATTCATACAGCAAACAAGGCCACTGACAGCTGCCAAGTTTCACAACTTATACCCTCAGAATCCAGAGACAGAAAATTCCCAGAGCATTTCCTAGGGGCAGGTGCCCATTTCTGGACCATTCCGCCATGGCCTCATTCCAAGGGGCAGAGTAAGGGTATAATACAGCTTTTCCTGCTACAGCCTGATAGAGAGAGGTGGAGAGGCACAACTACCCTGAAGAAAATGTTAGAAGCTGGGTTTATTTCACAGAAAGATGCAACTGATTCATTAGAAAAAGATGTCTCTTATTTTTATTTTCTCATTAAAACACCTAATTATTGAGTACTTGTGTTTATCATGCTGCATGAAGACATAAAAATCTGGAAGTCCAAGAATGTGTTTTTTTCTAGGGATTTCCACTCACTACTTGGACAATGTTGAGAAAATTACTTCTCTCAGTAGTTCAGTTTGCTTGTAGGTTGGTAATGCTGTTTATTTGTTGGATTTGGGGGTTTTGATTTTTAGATACAAAATAAAAGGATCATTTCAAAATAGTTCTCAATTGCTAACATTTTCTACCTTGGCAGATCTGTCCAGAAAATATTTCTAATGCCAAATGTAAAATCAAGCATTGGGGGAATCAAAACAGAAATGCTAACAACACTAATAACTTTCACATGTAGTTGCTTGAGGGTTTACATTGGCCCTCTCTCTATGACTTTGCAGGACAGTTTGTGGTCCAGATGTCATTATGTCATTATTCTTTTATACAAGGAGGACACACATCAAGAGGTTAAATAACTTGTTCATAATCACACAAACAACACCATGGGGCCTTGAACCCTAGTTCAAGACAAACCAAAATACCCTGCATCATACCCTGATTCAAAATACCCTGATTTAGAATCAATATACCCTGGACATTTGTAACAATTTCCCTGGTCATCAGAGACTCTTGATTTTAGTCATTGTCATTTCTCTGTTGTTGGCTCCTAGTTCTAACTAAATGAATACACACTTGACGCTATGGAGGTCTGACAGCCACGTTCTTTAAAGCAATTCACTCAGCATTTTCAGGTGGTGTGATCAGTGGTAGCACCTATAGAAATGCAGCCTCCCTTGTGTTAGAGCATCAGTGTACAGCTACAGAACTTCTAGGGCTGGTCTGCCTGAAAGTCTGTAAAGGGAAACCATGAACACCTTATTATATTATGCTCATTATGGCTCATTGAGCTGTATAGACTTGGGAGCAGGGAAAAAATTTAAAAACCCAAAGTAGGCATTGCATCTTATTTGTAATTTGCTGTTTTCTCTTCTCCTAGTCACCTCTTTTAAACTAAACCAAAAACATATATCTCCTTCTAAACAAGGTTACTTGGGCAGCATACCCAGTGAGATTGCACCTTGTATAATAAATTCTCTGCTCAAAATGGTCCTAATAGTGCAGTCCTTTCAGCTTCCAGGAGAGAAAAATTAGCCTTTGGCATTTTTAAAATTTATTTTAAATCACTTCAGTGTTAATAACTACATACATACATAAGTCAATTTTTGATTAGCATTTAGGTTGGATTACTAGGAAAGACTATCAGGACAATTAAATAATAGAATAAATATAACAGTAGCCCACATGGATGTGGCCCTTTTACTTCTCCCTTTTTAAAGCTTTTGTCCCTGCCACTGAAAACTAAAATAGCATTATGAAAAGAAATTATTGCTCCCTTAATCATTCAAACTAATGGCCCCTTGATCAGTTTTTGTCATTCTTGAACTCTACATAGCATCCGACTCTACTGATGACCCCTTCTTAAATAGCTTTCTGCCCTTGATTTTGGAGGGGTAAGGCTATTGCATTGTAGTTCTTTCACCTTTCCAAAACTGCTGGTATCTTCTTCACCTGCTGCTAGTGTTAATTTCCTTTTATCTCTATTTACCTCCTACCTCAGACAGCAAATCCAGTTCACAGTTTCAAATATCATCAATATGGAAGACCTTAAATGCAAATAATTGCCAGTTTCTTAGCAGAAACAAATGAAATGGGGAAGAAGAGGGACAGGTGCTGACTAAGCCAACACTGATTGTTACCCACTGGAAAGAGAATTCGTGTTTCCTGGGAAAGGGTCAGACTGACTTAGAGTTTATGAACTGTTCAAATTTCTATTCTTGTTTGTAAAGCTAATAAAAATCCCTTTGTGCTGTTGGATTTTGGAGAAGTTTCTTTAATCCTCTTTACATAAACCTTGCCTCTTTATTTCTCCTTTCCAAAAACAAGAATCTGTATCATCTGGATTTGATATCCATATTTATCAACACAGAAGTTACTGGATTTTGAATAATTTCTCTTCCTTTCATGCCGTGCTACATAGAAACAGACTGTGCACAAAGCAAAATCTAAGCAAAAAAGCTTACAACAACTACGTTTTGTGAGAAATAATAAAGTGAACCAGTTCGTGGTGGTTTCATTGATATCTTCCTCAAACCCTGAAAACTTGTATTGGCATAAAGATTCTCCTTTTCATATAAACTGAAATTTCTATGGTTACTTTGAATGAGAGAATCCTGAGTCGAGTCTCAGGCTCAGACAGAGGTTCCACGACTTACTAGTTCAAACTCAATTTCTTTCTTTGTGAAACAGAATTAGTATAGATGCCTGCTAGGGTTCTTGGGAGGATTAAACGTAATGATGTAAAATGCCTAGAAACATAGCATTCTTTCAATAAACACTACTGGCTCTTACAGTAGAGTTGAGGAGAAGAACCCAGAGGCTAAAAAAATCCAAATGGCATGAAGGAAATCAGTCCGTGATTCTACAAAAACAAGGGAGCCTAGTTCAAGACAGACCAAAATACCCTGCATCATACTTCTATTGAGAAGTAGAATAACCTACATAATTACAAATATTATTTAAGTTTTCTCATTTGTTTGTTAAGGGAAAGAGCTAAAAAATATGGCAAAATCCAGAAGGATGGTTGAGAGCTCTGCTGAATGTGAGAGGAAAACTTCAGAACTGTAAGGACTACCTAGATGGTTTGTTGCTCTATGCAAGGCTGTCAGATAGGTGTTCGTTTACTTACTTGCTTTTATTAACTTGGATTATTTGTTCTTAGCCTTATGGAGTATATTAGCTTCTGGAATATTGGAAAGAATGTAAAGGTGGATATGGGCAGAGTATAGTTTAGAGAACCTGACCAATGAGCTTTGCCAGCCTAGATGTGGGAAGCAGGGTTACTTGCTCCAGACTTGCTATTCCTGGTAGTCTATGGTATTAATATTAGGCTGCATTTGCTGTACTGCCTCGGTAAGCTTTTACAATTTCCCAAGTCTCTCTAAAACAAACTTTTAGATGAATACTTTGTGCTCCAGCAGTTCCCTGCAGAAGCCCTGGTAGACCCAGGTCTTCATGCAGTGAAAGGATGCTTCCCTGGCTACAAAAAATAATCACCAAACATAGCAGAGGAAACTTAGGCTGCCTCATACTGGTGTCAAGCTAAAGACAAGAGAAAATAAATCATCTTACTGTGTGGGGATGAACAATAAAATCCTGGCAACTGACCTCTGACTGAGTTGTTATCGAAAAATGCTATTTGTTTCCCTCAGCCAATTGAATCATGATACTTCCTGTACCCTGGAAAAATATCAACTGCAGTTAGAAGGAAAAAAAAAAGAAGAACTGAACAGAATGTTTGATTAATTAATGAATTCATCTTAATCATATCTTTAGCAGACACCTGAAAGAGTAGGCCTATCACAAGTTACAAAACAACTACCGTGTTTTGGATTATTATTAGAAAGCCTTGGACAAATCTCCTAGAAAAATAATCATAATACTGTTTAATGAGTTTTCAATTATCCAGAGGTTGATTATTGCATTTGCAGATGGTTTGTACCTCTATTCTCCTTCTGCTCTCTCAGGCTGAATGCCTTTTAGCTATTATAGTGTCTGTGTGCATTTCCAGGAGAGAATTGGCAGAAAGAGACATCAGCAAGCATATAAATTGAAAGACACATAAATTGAAGAGACAGTGAGTACTTTGCCTAAACAAGGCTTACGTATTATCTGTAGATCTAAAATCTCAAGCTCTCCCATGAAATCATATTATGATGCCCTACCAGCTAAGGGCCTTGTATCATCGGCCTTCAATAAATATTGGTAGAAAGAAGGGATAGCATAGTGGTAAAGAGCCAGGCTGTTAGGTCACCTGTGTTCACATTTTATCTCTAAACTTGGGGCTGATTGATTTACTTAACATCTCTATGCCTTAGTTTCCTTATCTGCAAAGAGCATTGTGGTTCATTGTATTGCTATCAAAATATGTACTAAAGGGGCAAAGCTGAAGATGAAGATAAGGCATGAGAGAAAGACTGAATTTCTGACATTTTCACAGCTCCCAATCAATAGCACCAAGGGCAGTGATCCATGGTGGAGAAAACATATTCACCTTCTGAGACAGAAAGTCCGTAGACCATGGAACATTTCCCCCAAGCACTGTCAAACTAGCGTGACAAGTTGTCCCTGAAGAAGGTGACTCCAGAACAGATGTCTACATCTCTGGGCAGGAAAGGATTATCTCTATCTTCTCAAACTAGACTCTATTACCATTTTTCAAACATCAAGAAATGTTTCACAAAATTTTACCTAATTACCCAGTTGTGACTGACAAGGTACTAAACTGTCTATCATGCTCAGGCTGCTGAATAACTGAAATATGGAATTAGCTAAATTGTCCAACATGGACTTTAAAGGAAGGATCTTAATAATTCCCTGGAAAATAGGTAGTGACCCCAAGAATACAACCACACTATCGCTGGGGAGAAGGGAGATCAAACATACATAAGCCTGTGTTATTGAAATAAAATAGAAAAGAAGATGGAGAAACTATGCAAGAAGAATATTTCAAAATGAGAATATACATGTAGTACATTGAAACTAGATTAAGAAGTTTGACTCTGGAATATTTTTTTAGGCAGAAAATGCTTTGCACTTCAGAAAATTAAGGGAAACATAGACTTTGCAAAGCAATAGATAAGATTACAGATTGAGATGAATAAAAGAAATAGCAGAACTAAAGAAAAAATACATAAAAAAAACTTCTCTTGCAAATGATCTCTCTTTAAAACCACCAGAGGAGCAAAATAATATGAGAGAGCAAATTCCATGCTCAATGAAACTAGGAAATGGCTACAATCCAAACAATAAGTTTTTAACAAAATTGAGATAGAGCACAGAGTGCCAATATATCATAATACTTCTAACCCTAAGAAATGATCTGGAGATCAAAAAGGGGAAGGAGATAAAGAAGTAGTTAATTGTATTGCTGCTAAACAGAGTCAGCTGAGCTGAATAAATAAACACAAATTGTCAAACAAAAGATCTGAATGTACAGGGCTTCCCTCAGCCACTCCTATCTCCCATGCAGCAAAGAGCATGCTCACTGTAGTAGGGCTTTTCTTTGGATTTTAGACTCACCCAATCGGAGTCTTTAGGAATGGTGCCCAGGAATCTGCTTTAACAGCATCACAGGGGCTGTAGGAAAATGGAATTGAAGGATTACGCTGAGTAACATAATAATATAAAATACTAATACATGTTTATGTCTATTTAATGGCAAAATACAACATATATATGTCATTAGATACTTTATATATTGCCATAAAAATGGGGAATTCACCATTAAGCACCTGTAGATCATTAGATCATTTAGAAAATGTGATTGTATATTAACCCTCACGGAAAACATTAATAGATACCAAAAGTACAAGTAATTTATATTAATTTTCATCTAGAATTCTGTAAACTAGCAAGTAATAGCAGAATTGAAATGTAGCAAAAACAACCCAATCTCTTAAAAATGTAAACTCCTTCTCAGAAAATGTATTCTTGAAATAAGTCAAAAGAATAATTACAAAATAATAAAAATGAAAATACTTAATTTTCAAGTATTGAAACTTGAAAACTAAGACATATGGTCAAAGCTGTACAGAGAGGAAAATTGGTAGCCTGAAACACTTACGGCACTGAACAATAAGGTACTGAATAAAGTATTCATTTCAAGAACAACAGCAACAAGAAAATCCCTAAGAAAGGCAAAATGAAAGAATGAATAAAGAAGAACTAGAAATTAATGAATTAGAAAATAGAAATTGGAATAGGTAAATATATGTGAAAGTAAATTGTCTGCAAATGGGTAGAAAAATATTTTAACAAAACAAAGTACTAGCTAACCACTGATAGTTTTCTAAGAAAATATAAATTATCAAAAGAAATTCCAGAAAATATAGAAAACATAAACAGACCAAAAATAACAAATGAAATAAAGTTATTCCCCAAAATTGCCAGTTTTTATAAGAAATCTTTGCAAGCCTTTTAAAAATATTCTTAGGTTATTTAAATATTTCCAGATCATGTAAAGATAAAAATCTTCCTATTATCTTTTTCAAAGCCAAAATAAGACTCATAACCTGACAAAGATGTGTATACACACACACACAAACACACATACAACAAAGATCACTTTTACTAATAGTCATTTATTTGAAAGAAAATTGTTATATTTCTTCCCACATTATACACATATAAAAATTTCAAATGGATTGAAGACTTAGATATATTTTAAAACCACAAAAGTAATAGAAAGAAAATTTAGAATTTTTTTGTAGTTTTAAGAAAGGGATTTATAAGCATAGACAAGACCCAGAAACATTATTTTTTAAAAGCTAGTAGGTTTTTCTGAACAAAAATGAGGTTCTTCATGGAAAATATACATTAACAAGGAAAAAGACAATAAACTAGGAGAACATGTATACAACACATGAAGCATATACAAACAATCAATCATATTACAGTATGTAGAAAGCAAATACAATGTAGCAAGAAAAAGACAGGCAAACAAGCAGAAAAATGAGTCAAAGTTATAAGCAGAAAGTTCATTTAAAAATGTAAATAACAAATATGTGGAAAGGGGCCAATCTTACTAAAAATCAAAGCATTATCAACTAAAACAAATATGGGATATATATTTTTCAAATAGATTGGCAAAATCTTTAAAGATTTTCAAAACCCAAATTTGGAGCAGTTTTGGGACAATAAGTATATTCATAAATTATTGATAGGAGAGTCAATTTTACCAATTTTTTGCAGAATTTTCTTGCCATATGTTTAACCACATAAATATGTTCATTCTTCAAAATTTCTCTAACAGAGGTATACCCTATAAAGACACTTGGAGAAGTGTGCAAAGATACATGTGCAAAGGTGATCACTGAAGCATGATTTGTAATACTGAAAATCTGGAAGCTACCTAAATATCTTGAAGAGGAGGCTCATTAAATAAGTTTTGGTAGAGTCATATATTATAAGCCATTTTTGAAAAGGGATTTGTATGTACTAATTTAGATTTATATGTACTAATAAGAAATGCTGTCAATGTATTATTAACTGAAAAACATACTTGGCAATATTTAGCAGAAACCTTATGCTAGGAGGTGATTCAGGAAGGGTTTATTTTTCTCCTACAAAAGACTCATTCCACAATTGCTCAAGAGGCTAAAACAGAACGTCAGGAATGCAAGATCTATCTTTGTGCTCCACTATAACAAATAGATCGGCCTTTGTTCTTGTATATGTCACTTCAAAGGCATAAGATGGTGACTACACCTCTAGACTTCACATACCTCTTTTGCGCAGAAGAAATACCTTCTCTTTTTATTTGGGAAGGGATGCCCTGTTCATGCACTTTTACCTATGTCTATCTGGTAAATGGATTGCATGTGTGGACCCAGTTTCTCATGCCTCTTATATTTATGCCCTTTGGTTGTGACTGCAAGCTTGGATATGTGCCTTGATTTGACCACCAGGACAGTAGCAAACAACAAAGCAAAGACTTGAAAATGAACTTGCACATTTCTGCTTTCTCTCTTGGACTCCTGGCACTTCCATGAGAACTCCCTCTCACTGCCAGGAACCAGCTATATCGATATGAAAGACACATGAGGAAGAGCTGAATGGTCCCACCTGCAGCCCCCCAGTCCAGCCAACCTCTACCCAACTCACCAGATACCCACAGACACGCGAATAAGCCCGGCCACGATCAGCTGAGACATGTCCAGATCAGAAGGCCCAGAAACTTTAAATATTTATTTAAGTTACTAAGTTTGTATGCCCTATAGAAATCAGAAACTGAAGGACCCTCATTGTTCAAAATTATATCCCAACATCACTCTTCATTGAAGAAAAGTAGAGAAAATTAAATATTTTTACCTAGGCACATTCCCTCAAACAGCCAAGTTTCTCTAAATAAGAATTAAGGGGGAAAAATGGCATTAGGAAGACCACTGACAATATTTTCCCCAGACAGGTAAAAAGATAAACGCCAGTGTTTTGACATAAAAAATAAATGAGCTGAGATAAAAAGAGAGACCAAAATGTTGATAGTTTTCTCTAATTCAGGAATCAGAAAAAAAAAATCTGTAAAGGGCTAGATAGTAAACATTTGGGGCTTTGCAGGCCATCTGATCTCTGTCACAACCGCTCTGCTCTACCAAGGGTAACACAAAAGCAGCCATAGACACTGTGTAAACAAATGGGCGTGGCTAGTTTGCAATAACACTTTTTTAACAAAAACACGGTGAGCTGGACTTGGCCTGTGAAATATAGTTTGCAGATCCCTGCTCTATTGCTAAGATCATGAGTGACACTTTCTTGTTCATGCTTTTCTGAATTGAGTAGATTTTTATAATTAGTAAAAAAGGATATATAAAATCATGTGTAACTTAAAAATAGCTGACATAAAATATTTATTCAAATTCAAAACCTTATGTTTTCAATATTTAAAAAAACACAAATGAACATTCAACTCAAGTAGTTAGAAAACACACAAACAGCATAAAGAAATTAATGGAAACAAAGAATAAAATATTGCATTAAAAATAGATAAACCATTGACTTAACAAGTAAACGTAAGTCAATGGTTTTCCTAAGAATGTAGGAATAAGTTTCATAACATGAAATATATCCCATGGTTCTCTTGAAAAGACACTGAAGTATTATCCTCCCTTTTCTCTTTTTTTTATTTCCAACTTTTAAGTTCAGGGGTACATGTGCAGGATGTGCAGGTTTGTTACATAGGTAAACATGTGCCATGGTGGTTTGCTGCACAGAACATCCCATCACCCAGGTATTTATCCCAGCACCCACTAGCTATTCTTCCTGATGCTTTACCTCTTCCCACCCACTACTCTTTGACAGGCCCCAGTATGTGTTGTTCCCCACCATGTGTCCATGTTTTCTCATCATTCACCTCCCACTTATAAGTGAGAACATGAGGTATTTGGTTTTCTGTTCCTGCGTTAGTTTGCTAAGGAAAATGCCCTCCAGCTCCATCCATGTCCCTGCAAAAAACAATCTCATCCCTTTTGATGGCTGCATAGTATTCTATAGTGTATATGTGCCACATTTTCTCTATCCAGTCTGTCATTGATGAGCATTTAAGTTGATTTCATGTCTTTGCTATCATGAATAGTGCTGCAATAAACATACACGTGCATATGTCTCTGATCATATATCTAGAAAACTCCATTGCCTCAGCCCAAAAGCTGCTTTTTTTTCTTTTCTTTTTTTTCCTTTTTTGAAATGGAGTCTTGCTCGGTCGCCCAGGCTAGAGTGCAGTGGTGTAATCTTGGCTCATGGCAACCTCCACTTCCTGAGTTCAAGAAATTCTCCTGCCTCAGCCTCCCAAGTAGCTGGGATTACAGGCACCCACCATTACACCCAGCTAATTTTTGTATTTTTAGTAGAGAGAGGGTTTCACTATCTTGGCCAGGCTGGTCTTGAACTCCTGACCTTGTGATCCTCCTGCCTCAGCCTCCCAAAGTGCTGGGATTACAGGTGTGAGCCACTGCTCCTGGCCAAGCTTCTTAAGCTGATAAGCAACTTCAGCAAAGTCTCAGAATACAAAATAAATATACAAAAATCACTAGCATTCCTATACACCAATAGGCAAGCTGAGAGCCAAATCATGAACGAACTCCCTTTCACAATTGCCACAAAAAGAATAAAATATCTTAAAAATGCAGCTTATAAGGGAAGTGAAGGACCTCTTTAAGGAGAACTACTTACCACTGCTTAAAAAAATCAGAGATGACACAAATGGAAAAACATTCCAAGCTCATAGATAGGAAGAATCAATATTTTGAAAATGGCCATACTGCCCAAAGCAATTTATAGGTTTAATGTGATTCCCATTTAAACTACCATTGACATTCTTCACAAAATTAGGAAAAAACTATTTTAAAATTTATATGGAACCAAAAAAGAGCTCAAATATCCAAGGCACTCCTAAGCAAAAAGAACAAAGCTGGAGGCCTCACATTACCTGACTTCAAACTATACTACAGGGCTACAGTAACTAAAACAGCAGCATGCTACTGGTAGAAGAACAGACATATAGACTAATGGAGCAAAATAGAGAACCCAGAAATAAGACAACACACCTACAACCATCTGATCTTCAACAAACCTGACAAAAACAAGCAATAGGGAAAAGATTCCCTATTTAATAAATGATGCTGGGAGAACTGGCTAGTCATATGCAGAAAATTAAAACTGGACCTCTTACTTACACCATATACAAAACTAAACTCCAGATGGATTAAAAACTTAAATGTAAAACCCAAAACTAGAAAAATCCTAGAAGGAAACCTAGGCAATACCATTTAGGACATAGGCACAGGCAAATATTTCACGACAAAGATGCCAAATGCAATTGGAACAAAAGCAAAAATTGACAAATGGGATCTAATTAAACTAAAGAGCTTCTGCACAGCAAAAGAAACAATAGAGTAAATAGACAACCTACAGAATGGGAGAAAATTTTTGCAATCTATCCACCTGACAAAGGTCTAATATCTAGGATCCATAAGGAACTTAAACAAATATACAAGAAAAAAAACATTAAAAAGTGGGCAAAGGATATGAACAGTCACTTCTCAAAAGAAGACACACATGTGGCCAACAATCATATGGAAAAAAGCTCAACATCACTGACCATTAGAGAAATGCAAATCAATACCACAGTGAGATACCATCTCACACCAGTCTGAATGGCTATTAAAAAGGCAACAAAAGTCAAAATAGACAAATGGGACCTAATTAAACTAAAGAGCTTCTGTACAGCAAAAGAAACTACCATCAAGTGAACAGGCAACGTATAGAATGGGAGAAAATTTTTGCAATCTACTCATCTGACAAAGGGCTTATATCTAGAATCTACAAAGAACTTAAACAAATTTACAAGAAAAAAAACAAACAACATCATCAAAAAGTGGGCAAAGGATATGGACAGACAATTCTCAAAAGAAGACATTTATGCAGCCAACAGACACATGAAAAAAATGCTCATCATCACCGGCCATCAGAGAAATGCAAATCAAAACCACAATGAGATACCATCTCACGCCAGTTAGAATGGTGATCATTAAAAAGTCAGGAAACAACAGATGCTGGAGAGGATGTGGAGAAATCAGAACACTTTTACACTGTTGGTGGGAGTGTAAACTAGTTCAACCATTGTGGAATGCAGTGTGGCAATTCCTCAAGGATCTAGAACTAGAAATACCATTTGACCCAGTGATCCCATTACTGGGTATATACCCAAAGGATTATAAATCACGCTACTATAAAGACACACGCACACGTATGTTTACTGCAGCACTATTCACAACAGCAAAGACTTGGAACCAACCCAAATGTCCATCAATGATAGACTGGATTAAGAAAATGTGGCACATATACACCATGGAATACTGTGCAGCCATAGAAAAGGATGAGTTCATGTCCTTTGCAGGGACATAGATGAAGCTGGAAACCATCATTCTGAGCAAACTGTCACAAGGACAGAAAACCGAACACTAATAAACTAATAAAATTTTTTTTTTTAAGTCAAAAAACAACAGAGGCTGGCGAGGTTGTGGGGAAAAAGGAACACTTTTACACTATTGGTGGGAATGTAAATTAGTTCAACCATTGTGGAAGCCAGTGTGGCAATTTCTCAAAGACCTAGAGGCAGAAATATCATTCAACCCAGCAATCCCATTACTAGGTATATACCCAAAGGAATATAAATCATTCTATTATAAAGATGTATTCTCCCTTTTCAATCTCCAAGTTCTCTTCTTCCTTCCATTATCACAAAATAACAGATTTTGTTTAGAAATAATATAGCATGCTTCTAGAATATATTCTTATCTTAAAATGGATAAAGCTTCATGTCTCAGAATTCAGCTCAGCCAAGTTAATGTGTCAGCAGACCCGCACTAGATAAGGAGGGCTGGCATTCAAAAAGGAGCTGATCTCTTGTTTTCCTGCGGCTCAGTCTAGTAGAAAAGACAAACCTGTACAGACATAAATGCATTTTTAGTGTAGTAATCATGCAGTGATGGAGTTAAAGGGAAAAAACTAATAATAACTCATTGCTTGGCTCCCTACTGAGCTTTCCTGCTCAAGATACTTTATTGTATGACAAGCTACGATAGGGAAATACAAAATGTAAAATAATGTGATTTGAGTTACAGTTATCTATTAATATTGTAAAGCCTTAGAAAAATCTCTTAATCTCTTGGGGCCTCACTTTCCTCATCTTTGAAACTAGTGTAATGACTATATGTACAGTACTGAGCTCATAGGGGTGCAAGGCTCAAACGAGATAATGTTCCTGAAAACCTTTTAAATGTGCTGTAATGCAAAAGTTATTTTCATTAACACCATTAGCATCAAAGTGTAAATTATTGTGAATTTCACAAGTCTATTTGAATTTTACACTTATTCCATTTGCACCAGAAACCATCTTCAGTTCACCATTTTAAAAAGTCAACCTAGTCTTAAATGAATACTATACAAATGATCTTGATTCACAAACATAACGGCTGTTGTTCATCTGAAAGTCATAGTCATACCCTAAAGTTAAGATCAGTACGTGATCCAATGTCAAGTCCTCTGTAGCCTAAATATTGGAGGCTTTTCAGAATATGTTGTATTTACTCTTTCAGACCACATTAATTATTTTTATATTATTTGTTAATAATGTAATTATAATTACAAAACAATAGAAGTTCTGCCAACTGACCTCTAGTAAACAGACTCCTCTTGCCTATAGCTATCTGTTAAAGGATGAAAGCTCACAGCTAATATTCCTGGGATGTTGACATTCTGTTTCTACCAATAAGTTATATGCTTACTAAGACTCACTCATGCTTGTTCCTACCTCTTGCATCCAGAAGTGACATAAAATTATTCTTCATTTTGGCTCAGCATATATGGCCACTGCACTCAGGGTACCTAACTCAGTATTGAATATACAGTAAGTCTGAGTCACTGCATTTTTTTTAATAAACTACTTTCAGGTAACTTTTGAAAATGTAAGATAAAGACTTAAAATGGACATCAATTCCTTTGTCGTTTTCAGGCACTTTGCTAGAGCTGGCTACATTTGCAATTTATCTTTTTTTTTCTTTGTTTCGGACCCATCAGCCAATTTTCAAAGCAATTTGAATTCACTTTTTGTATAAGAGTCTTCAGGAAAACATTCTGTCAAGGGCCTTGGGACAATCCAGATAAATGATACCCCTGCATTCCTCTCATACTAATCACTCATTTGTGAATCTGTCTCGAACGCATTCCTCTGCCAGGCTGCCCTTAGCACAGCCCTGAAGCTGCTGCTATCCTTTCTGTCCCTGCTTCATGAGTTATCATTTTATTCTGTCTTGTTCTCCTGCCAAACTGACATTCCTCCTGAGATTCTGTTCTCAGAGCAATTCTGCTCAAAATTTGGGATATCAAGAAGAATGAAATTACCAATCTTTTTTGTCATCCTCCTTACTGTTATCCCCAGATATTTGTATGTTTCTATTTTCCCACTTACAATTTAGATCACTTGTAAACGTACATACAATGGGGTTTTGGCAAATTTTGAGCTTACCCTGTGGATTACCTTCTGGTTGCTGTCAGTGTTTTCCAAAACTCACACATAATGTGAAAGAAAAGAACAAAATTGGGTAGCAATTATTGTATGGTCCAGCCATGAAATAATGGGTTTTATAACTTCCTCTAAACTAGAATAAGAAAAAATCATAAATAAGATTACAATCTGGGGCAACCCACTCGGGTCCCCTTCCACACTGTGGAAGCTTTGTTCTTTCACTCTTTGCAATAAATCTTGCAGCAAAAAAAAAAAAAAAAAAAGATTACAATTTGATTGATAGCTCAGTATCAGTGATATGGTAGAAAAGAAATACCAAACAGGAAGACAGAAGCTTTGGTTTTCCAGTAGCTTTTTATATTTGCTGGAACATGAAATAATGAGGGGTTTGTTACAAAAATATATATGAGGAAAAAAAGCAAAGACAATCTTTGCTAATCTTGTAACAGGTATAGTCTGGATGTCAAAGGAGAGGAAAGATGATTTAGGGTCCAAAGTCATTTTAATAACAACATTAACTTGTCACTCTCTAGTTAGACAGTCTCTTGCCAATATGATGACTCAGTTCCTCTCTGAGTCTCTACTGCTGGATATTGTTTAGTTTCTGCTTAGTCATGATGTCTGTACTTTGAACTTGAATGTACTGGCAGCCTCTACATATTTATAGCCTTTCATGACAAATGTCATCTTAAAGTCTTTGATATCTGTCTTCTGCGTCGTTTTCAACATCAGCCTTCAACCTTCACTATTAACTGGAACAACTTTATATATATATATATGTATTTTGCATTGAAATTCTCCAAGGAAGAGAATTTGATGTGTTAGTCACTATCGTTTAGCTTTGGCCAAGCTCTTATGCCAGATCATCTTAGGCTCCTGCTAGCCGGGAGGTAGAGCATCATCAATTTCCCAACCTTAATTTGACCTAATCAGCTGCTGCTCCTGGGGCAAAATCATGTGGTAATTGCTAGTGACCACGAGTTCATTGATTTGTCCCTTTTTTTTTAAGTTCCTACTCTGTTGGGTATTATTCTAGATGTTGAGGAAACAGCAGTGAATAAAACAGACCAAGAATATAACAAGATTCTGGCAGGAATAAAAATTTACCCCAGATGCTATAAATTTAATGGTTTTGATGAAAGAGCTACTTATGTATGGTGGAAAATGCTTAGGAAATAAACAGGGGAAACTGAGAGACCCCAAGACCAGCAACAGTGAGAAGCTACTACCACACCCGATGTTAAAGTGGCAAGCGGTACACCCAATGAGATTTTCAGACGTGGAGTGAGAGCTGCCTGGAAGTCACAAGGAATAGAGATACTGTTCAAAGACAAGAACACTGAGGGAAGATACATCCCAATATCTCTCTCCTCTCTCATTCCATTCTCCAACCAGAACTTTCCATTGGCCAACCCAGAGAGAAATATGAGAGCAAGGAGACCAAGGTGATACAGCCTTTGGCCTCTGAGAATATAGTGCAGAGCTAAGAAGTGTAGAAAATGGATAGGATGGCGTTAACTGAAAAATCATTTCACAGAGACCTTACCATCAAGTGGAGTAAACAGTTAAAAACAATTAAACTGAAGTAATAATATCAAACTATTTAATTTGGATGAATATAAGCACAATAATGAAAAAGGTGGGGGAAAGGGGATAGAAAGTGATTTTCAAGAAAAATTATCTTAGCATATTGGAAAAACACACCAGGCACAGTGGCTTGTGGCTTATGCCTGTAATCACAACATTTTGGGAGGCTGAGGTGAGAGGATTGCTTGAATCCAGGAATTCAAGACCAGCCTGGGCAACATAGACAAACCTTGTCTCTACAAAAAAAAATTTTTTTTAATCAGCTGGATGTGATGGCATGTGCCTGTATTCCTAGCTACTCAGGAGGCTAAAATGGGAGGATCGCTTGAGCCTGGGAGGTCAAGGCTGCAGTGAGCTATGACCATGCCACTGTACTCCAGCCTACATGACAGCAAGAGACTCTATCTTTAAAAACAGAAATGAAAGAAAGAAAATAGCACATGTGGACAAATTTTTGTCAACTTAATGGAGATAAAAGATTCATGTTTCAGAATTTTATATTTTGGAGTAGTTAATACGCAAAAAGAATGTATAAAATATATGCAAGTGATGAACATAAAAATAAAGTAAAAAACTAAATATCAATGCTATTCATCATCCTTTCCTCCTTCCTAACTCTTCATCAGCAGGATCTACCAGCCTGAGTTTTCATTTTTAATCACATCTTTACGTTTCTTTTTAATATATTTTCAGTTTTGCTTATTTTTGAAATTTATAAAATGTATATCTTATATTCTTGTGTTTTGCTTTTTTCACTCAATATTACTTTTTAATATTCACCCATGTTGATTCACATTGCTGTAGTTCATCTTCACTGCTGAATAGATGTTCCATTATATGAATATTCTATAATATATTCATCAATTTTTCTAAGAACATTGTGTTTTTACCCGTTTGTTGCTAATATGATGCTGATACAAATATTCCTGTACCTATTTTTAGATACAAGAGCAAGTATTTCTTTATAATATATAACACATGCAGGAATAGAATTGCTCAGTTATGGGGTTCATGAATTTTTTTTTGAGCTAGAGTTTTGTTCTTGCTGCCCAGGCTGGAGTGCAATGGCGTGATCTCAGCTCACCACAACTTCCGCCTCCCCGGTTCAAGTGGTTCTCCTGCCTCAGCCTCTCGAGTAGCTGGAATTACAGGCATGCACCACCACGCCTGGCTAATTTTGTATTTTTAGTAGAGATGGGGTTTCTCCATGTTGGTCAGGCTGGTCTTGAACTCCTGACCTCAGATGATCTGCCCACCTCGGCCTCCCAAAGTGCTAGGATTACAGGTGTGAGCCACCATGCCTGGCCATGCATTTTCAACCTTACAAAATAGTGCAAACTTGTTTTTAAAAGTATTATTATACCTTGTGTACATTCCCTCTGGCAACATTTAAGAGTTCCCTTGATTCCCATACTTGCCATCACTACGTATGGTAAGATTTTGTATATCAGTAGAGCAAATGTGTAATAATAACTGCACTTTTAAATTGCACTACCATAATGAGGTTTATTGTTGTTTTATATAATTAATGACCACTGTGCTTCCCCTTCTGTGAACTACCTGCTCATATACTTTGCTCAATTTTCTATTGGATTGTTATTTGAATTTTCTTTTTACTTCATAGGACTTCTTTATATATTATAAATACTAATTCTTAATTTATTTCTGTGTTGTAAATATCTTAGTTTGGGGCTTTGTAGTTTTCTTGAAGAAATCTTTTGATAAATAAAGATTTTTCTTTTTAATGTTGAATTTATCAATGCTTTATTTTTCAGCAATGAGCTGTTTTCTTGCTTTTGCTATGCTGAGATTACAGATATTCTCTTGTATTGCCTTCTAAAACAACAATAAGCAAACTGCAGCTCACATTTGTAAATACAGTGTATGGAAACACATCCACATCCATTCTTTTATATAATATCTATGCCACTTTTGCATTACAAGAACAGAGTTGATAGTTGTGACCATATGGTCCACAAAGCCAAAAACTTTTACTATCTGATCAATTAGGAATAAGTGTGCTGATCTGGTTCTAAAAGATTATTAGATAGTCGATCTTTTCCTCCCAGATCTAGTGTGGCAACTGTTATGTATCAAGTTTTCATACATGTGTAGGTCTCTCTATGGGCTCTCTTCTCTTCTATTGGTCTATGTGTCCATCTGTGTGTCATTTCAACACTGAGTTAACACAGCTTTATAGGAAATCTTGGCATCAGGTAAACCAAATTCTCACACTGTAATCTTCTTCAAGAGTATTTTCCCTTTACTTGGATATTCACTTTTCTATAAAATTTTAGCTTTAGTTCAGACAGTTTCATGGGAAATACAACAGGTGTTTTGATTAATATATAGATTAGGTTAATCTGCAGATCAGTGTTGTCATCTTTATTACTTTGATTACTAACCATGAAGATGCTATATGTTTGTGTTCATTTTTACACATATGCTCACACGCACACACATACATGGTCTTTAATGTCTTTTAACAAGGTTTAAATTTTTTCAATAGGGTTTGCACATCTTTGATTTATTCGTATATGTTAATTGTATAATGCTGAATGTTATCTCTTTAATTGACCTTTAAACACCATTGCTATTTTTAGATATTCATCTTACATCCAAGAACCTTATTAAACTTGCATTACTTCTAATAATTTGCCTGTATATCCTTTTGGCTTTACTATGTACAAAAGTAATGATAGTTTTGCTTTTTCCTTTTCAATAATTTTAGATTAGATTTCCTTCTCAAATGCACAACTTACAATGCTAAGGACAATAATAAATAGAAGCAGTGATGGTGTCTAATTGTCTCATTCCTCATTTTAGTATTTCATTATTGAATATGAATGCTTACTGTAGATTTTTGATAGATCTGTTTCTCAGGTTAGAAAGAATGCCTTCTATTCCAAAATTTCAGGAATTCTTATTATGAATGAATTTTATAAAATGTTTTGCTGTACATATTAATCATTTTCCCCTTAATCTGTTAATATAGTACTTATATTACCTAATCTTAAAGTACATTTGCATGACTGGGATGCATATACAAATTAAAAGTGATACCTTATCTTTCTAAATGCACTGTTAGATTTTATGTGGTAATGCTGCATTTATGATTCTGTGCATGTTATGGAGCTTGCCTGTAATCATTCTTCTTGCATTGTCTTCATTTGGAGTTGTTACCATTTGTCTAGCTTTAGAGAATGTGGTGAAAGTGTGCCCTTCTTTTTACTAGGCTCTGGAATAACTTATATATTATTGCTGGTATGTTTTATTTGTTTTGTAGATGTCACTCAGAAATCATCTTGGCGTTGTATTTTCTTTTTGGGAAGATTTTTAATTATTAATTCAATTTCTTTTATGGTTATAAATCTATTCAAGATTTCTATTTCTTCTTGAATCAGTTTTACATTTTCCTCCTAGATTTGTCTATTCCACCTACAGTTTTAATTTTGAGTTTAAAGTTTTTCAGCGTTTTCACTTATCTTTTAACTCTGTTTTGTCTCTAATGAGATACCTTTTTTATATTTCATATTATTTATCTAACTCTTTTTTCTTTTTGCACATCAGTTATGTCAACGTTTGGATGATTTCATTTTTTTTCTTTCCAAAGAAGCAGTTTTTGCTTTTATTAATTCTAAGAGATGTTTCCTTTTTCATTGACTTATACTCCTGTCTGTATTATATGCTATCCTCTATTTTGAATTTGTTCAATTGTTCTCTTTCAAACATTTAATATGGATTATTGAAAGATTGTTTTTAATTTCTAACAGTGTGGGATTTTTGAAAATTATTCTGTAAATATTGATTTATTGATTAACTGTATTGTGGTCAGAAATATAGTTTGTATAATTCTGATTTATTAAAATTTGTTGAGACTTACTTGCTCTATGGTGAAAAAACTCTATCATACCGGTCCCCTGATATTTATTGATGTTTGATTTATGGTTTTAAATATGATTTATTTCCAAAAATGTTCTTTGTGGTCTTGAAAAACATGTCTATTTTCCAATAGAAAAATATTTTGCAGGTCTGCTAGATTATGCTTCTTTATTGTATTATTCAAATCTTTCATATACTTGCATTGTTCAATTATCAATGACAGGGAGTGGTGTTAAAATCTTCCACTATGATCCTGGATATTTCTATTTTTCCCTGTAATTTTGTCAATTTTTTGCTTCATATGCTTTTAATCTTTGCTATTATATTCTGTTTTTTTTTTTTTTTTTTTTTGGTTGTTGTTGTTGAGACGGAGTCTCACTCTGTCGCCCAGGCTGGAGTGCAGTGGCGTGATCTCGACTCACTGCAAGCTCCGCCTTCCAGGTTCACGCCATTCTCCTGCCTCAGCCTCCCGAGTAGCTGGGACTGCAGGCGCCCGCCGCCACGCCCGGCTAATTTTTTGTATTTTTAGTAGAGACGGGGTTTCACCGTGTTAGCCAGGAATCTCTGCTATTATATTCTTAAGAAGTATTATATTCTCCCAGTGGATTCAAACTTGCATTAATATATAATGATACTGTTGATCTCAAATGTTTCTGTCTTAAGGTCTTAAGTCTATGTTATCTTATATTATTACATTAGAACAATATGAAATTGATGTTTTTTTAGGTTAATAAGTGGCAAATTTATAGAGTTCAATCCAATAGCCTTGTCAGTTTTCTCTTTTTTTCTCTATGTGCTTTTGTATTAGGTATGTCTCTAATAAACAGCATGTAGCTTGATCTTTTAAAAGCGTCCGTACAATAACCTATGACAGTTCATAGCGTTTCCTGATATATTTGGATTTCTTCTTATTGCTTTATCTTGTATTTTCTTTTTGTCTCAATTTTTGTGATTTTTTTCTTGTTAAATTTTAAAAAAACTTTAGAGAAAATACATTTAACACAGTTTATTTGAGTAGAAGATGATTCATGCATGAGGCAGCACTCAGAACTAGAAGGGGTTCAGAGAGCTCAGCTGCAGTAGCCTGGGCAGCAGGCTTTGACAGGCTGACATGGAAGGAAGGCAAAGAAAATCTATTTGATGGCTTAGAGTGGAAAATCCCTAGGAAGAGGTTAGTTGGTGGCTTCTGACTGGTAAAGTCTCTAGTTTTGTTGTACTGCTTATATTGTGCATTGGTTTGCTTATGTAAAAATCTAAAATGCTGAGGCTGTGTCAGTTTACTGACCCTCCAATTAGAATTGTTTTGGCCGGGCACGGTGGCTCACGCCTGTAATCCCAGCACTTTGGAAAGCCAAGGTGGGTGGATCACAAGGTCAGGAGATCAAGACCATCCTGGCCAACATGGTGAAACCTGGTGCCTACTAAAAATATAAAAATTAGCTGGGCATGGCGGCGTGTTCCTGTAATCCTAGCTACTCAGGAGGCGGAGGCAGTAGAATCGCTTGAACCCGGGAGGCGGAGGGTGCAGTGAGCCGAGATCACACCACTGCACTCCAGCCTGGCAACAGAGTGAGACTCTGTCTCAAAAAAAAAAGAAAGAAAGAATTTTTCAACAGTTGCCGTGTTCTAGATTGATTGGGGTTTTTTCCCCTATTTTTTTTTCTTTTATAATTTTAGAATATAAACTTTCAGTTTTTCTTAGTGATTACCCTTGAAATTTTAATATGCATACTTAGCAAAGTCTAACTGTGATCAGTATACTTACCCTCAGCCCAAGAACAAAAGAACCTTCTAAGGTAGTCCTAATGATTCCCTCACTGTTTGCTGCTGTTGTTTCCCAAACATTTAGCTCTTTGTTGTGTTGTTTCTACTCTACAAGTTGGGCATTATTATTATTATTGATTCATGATTACTTTATAAATTTCTCCTTCTAGAATACTCATTAGATGCCTATTTGCCATTATTTCAATTTCTATATTTATCAACCCCTCTTATTTTCCAACTATTGGCCTCTGCCTTCTGCATTCTATAAAAATTTTCCAGA
This sequence comes from Nomascus leucogenys, assembly GCF_006542625.1. Lineage (NCBI taxonomy): Eukaryota > Metazoa > Chordata > Mammalia > Primates > Hylobatidae > Nomascus > Nomascus leucogenys. Next base: position 133,028,088 of record NC_044383.1, read on the forward strand.
TCTATATTACAATTCATGAATTCTGCATTTAGATGCTTCTATTACACTGTGCAACACTTAAGTTTTACATTCATTTGTTATGGTTTCCAATTGTAAAATTTCTAGAGGTGAATTGCTTTCTTAATCATGCAGCTTAACCCTTGTAGCCCCAAAATTGGAGTTTCTCCTCCCAGTCTAATAGTGATTTCTACTCAATGTTTATGCTGTAGCCCAGAATGCAATAGGCTCAACACTTTCTACTGCTTTCATTTCCATTTATTTACCCCACCAACTGGTGTGTAGTCTAACAGATAGTCTGTATTTATTTGTTTAAAAGCAACCCTGAATTATAATTCTAGATAATATTAACATAAGCAAAGGAGATAAAAACTTGGCCTAACGGCTACTAAGAATAACTACAAGTTTATTGTGCTAAAAAATGATATGATATTGATGCAAAAAGCAACAAAGCTGACCTACAGACCAGGATTTCTGTGAGATAGAGTTATATCCCAGAATTTAATACATAATAAAGATGGTATGCAAATCAGATGGTTCCATAATTTATGATAGGAAAATTGCTCATTATGGAGAAAAATTCCCACCTATTACCACATAAAAGGATGGAATTTAGATATATTAAAGAAATAAATCAAGGAAAACTATAAAGATAGAACGTAATGTGCCCTAGGGTAAGGGAAGAACATCTTAAAACTCCAAAGACATCAATTAATTGATTTAATCACATTGAAACAAAGAATTTAAGTGAATAAAGAAAATGATTCCACAGAGATTTTCTGTATCTAAAACCACAAGAAAAATATTATGCAGAATATACATATGAGAGGAAACTCATTTTTTAAAAAAAGCATAGGAATCTCAAATTTTAAAAATAGGGTAAGGAAGTTATAAACTTGATTTCAACCAAAACTTTTTTCTCTTATTTTCTTGTATCCTTTTCTCCACCCGTTGCTTGGCAGAATTCATTGCCTCAGGGAAGGAAGAATGCAGCAGAAAAGCAGAGAAAAATACTAGTTTGGTGTCAACTAGTATTTGGTGTCAACAACTATGAAATACATAACTTTTAGGGCATAAAACATTATATTTGGAAAACTAGATGAAACTCCAGGCTTCCTTGTCCTCAAACTATACAAGAATGGCTGGCATGCAAGGAACAAGGAAATTCATGGTAGAAACAGGGCTTATGTGATGTCAGGCTCCCGAGCTGGGTATTCTGTTGGAAAGTCTCACAGAGAATTAGGAATTCAAGACCAGACCAAACTGGGCCCCTATCCCCAGGGGACAGTCTGGAGCCAGCAAGATCCCAGTGTTCCTGTCCCTCAGCCTGGCTCCCTAGGACAGCACTACAGACAGGCCTAAGGCTACCTTCCAGTGCACCTTGTAGCCCCACGAGGAACAGGAGGTTTCCTTATGCCTGAGAGCAGAGCAGAGGCAGCTGCTCCAAGAGCCCTTAGTCGGAACAAGGTAAAGGCACCAGCAGCTCACGGTCACAGTGGGAATGGGATGCTGTAGATGCATCTGTGTGGATGTAGAATGATTTCAAGGACCAGCCTCCCTCTTTCCCTAAGTCCTTGCCTTCAATTATAGACAAACCCAGAGAAAGGGAGGGGAACCCCACTAGACTAGCCGTTCTCAACAGGGAACTATTTTGCCTCTCAGCAGATATTTGGCAATGTCTGAAGATGTGTCTGGTTGTTACAATTGGGAGGTGCTGCTGGTATCTGGCAGACATGGGTCAGGGATGCTCCTAAATATTCTACAATACACAGCTTCCCAAAGAATTACCCAGCCCCGAATCTCAACAGTGTCAAGGCTGAGAAACTCTGCCTAAACTGAGATTAGGTTTTAATCCTATGGCAAAATAAAGATTTATAATAAAAATTATGTTCATTTATTTAAAAGTAAAGAAAATTGCATGGAATTTTCACTAGTTCATGGAATAAAATGTGCATCCACTTTTTTATGCAAAGGAATGTATTATTTCTCTAATGTAAAATAACACTCATCATTTCTGGATTTAATGAAGAGGTTTTTGGGTCAAGAAAAACTTAAGTAATTTTAAAGGAAAACAAAGTACTATACCTGGCACAGGGAGAGGAAAGAGAAATGGAAGCAGGAAGGCAGATGCCAGAAGCTTACAATAATATCCTAAGCTGAGGAGAGGAGGAAAGCAGGGGAGAGGGAAGTTTTGTGCAGCTGAGTCATCCGTGGAACATCGTTCAGAGAAGTTGTTTCTAACCAACAACAAGGGGGCCACGAGCATTTTCAGAGGTGAGATGGGCTCTCTTCCAAACTCTACACTTCAAGTTTACTAAGAATATGGTATGAGAACCCCAACCAATGAACTGGCTAGGTCAAATATCAGCAAAGGAAAAAATGGGAAATATTTTCAAAAATAGCATGAATGAAAGCAAAGGTCAAAATCAATGGAGAGAACACAGAAAGGAGGAAGGAAAGGAGAAAAAGATCTAGAAGCAATTACTATGGGTAATAAGCAAATCAGTCTTATGTTAATGACATGCCTAAGTGTTCCATTTTTATGTGAAAGGAAATAACTGTGAATTATCACCAACATAAACACTAATTAAAAGAGATTAAATGTCTTGGGATGAAATGTCATAACATAACACACTGTCAGTTTGCGGTGCTCTCAAAATGTTAATGACCTCTAACTTCAGCTGTTTCCATTACCCACAATCTCAAGGGAAAGAAACCTCAGCTGCAGGACTCCCAGGGGGAGCTCAGAGCTTTGTCCCATCTCCTCGCTGTTAGTAGATAAAGTTTCATTGAAAACAAGTCAATGACATTTGCCCATAATTCAGAAGGGACCATGTTTCCTAAAAACGATTTTTCTCTTCCCAGAAAGTACTTGAGTTTATCTCACCATTTCAATAATGTTCCAGACCTGATTCAGTCAGTCTCAAATGCCCTTTGGAATAATAGTCTTCTATTCTCTAGCAGTGACATTTCTCCAGCAACAGTGGCATCTGCAGAAAATTTAGGAAGTGAGAGCTCATCATTTTGTAAATTCATTCTGGAAAAAAAGTGTGAGTCAGGATGAATTTATAACCATTTTACCAGGACAGATCCTAGAATTCTTCCTTAACTGTTAATTTAGAGTATATTCTGAGTGGCCACACCTCCTCATTTACTTTAATAAAAATCATTTGTACTTCTGATTGCTACAATTATTTTTACCTCCCAGCCAAATAAATTAGGCAAGCGCCCTGTGGTCATTTCACAGATTAGTCATCCTCTCCTAACTATTCTACTGACCCAGTTTCTCTCACACAGCCACGACATGTGCCATCCCATCTAACCAGCAACACTTTTGAACATATGAACCTCTATGTGTATGTATCTGTTGTCCAGTAAAGTATGTGTCTTTGTACATCTATAGTGCATAAGTTTGTAGACATTTATGCTTGGTACAATTTTGCCTGCGTTTATTTGACAAATGCTTATTGAGATTTTATTAAACACAAGCCCTCAAATAAGTTCCTGATTTCAGGAAATTTCTAACATTTGGGGATGCAAGGCTGGAGACAAGAGCAATAATGAGAAAAGCAATATGGGGCAGTATAGATAAGTGTCACATCTATGATCCAATTAAAGTCCTCTGTAATTAACAAGGAGAGGAGTCCTCTAGCTGGAAACATCCTGGAAATTTTCAGGGCAGTGGGTTACACACCATGAACCTTGAAAACTTTTACAGAATGTTGATTGAGATGCACAGAATAAGACATTCTGCCTGTTCTGTTAAAGTAACCATTAACTACATGTGACTATTTAACTTGAGCTGAAATAAAAGTAAAAATTCCGTCATACTACTGAGCACATTTCAAGTGCTCAGTAGCCACATGTGGCTAATGGCTACCAAATTGCACAGTATAGAATATTTCCATCATTTCAAAAAAATCTGTTGGCGTGCTCTGTAACTTGAAAAAAATGTGATAATTATCCATAGGAAACTACAGGTGTTTTACAGATAAATTGGGCACCAGTAAGAATGCCACATTTGCTGGAGCACAAGGTATAAATAAAATAGTAGTGGAATAAGATTGGAAAGGGAAGTTAAAATCAAATTTCAGTGGTCCTGAAGGCATTCATTCAAAGTCAGAGGTTTGTTTAGACCAGAGGACTGAGATTTAGAAGGATTAATCTTTGGTTATGTGTAAAATAATGACCTGAAAGGCAACCAGATAATGGGCGCTCAGCGATGGCTGCACATTAGAATCATCTGGGGAACTTTTAAAGCCCTGATTGCCCAGGCCATACCTCAGATGAATTAAATCAAAGTCACTGGGGGTCAACTTGTATATCAGTATTCTTAAAATCTCCCCAGGTAATTCCAATATGCAAAAGTATTGAGATATTTGCTGTTTTTATGTGCACAGCATCCCTTCTCCCACTTCTGTCAAGAATAGCCTCTTTCTCCTGATGAGTTTCCCCTTTTTCTATCCGATCTTGGTGGACTTTCCAATCATAATAAGCTGACGCCCTGGTCACAAGACATAGCTTGGAACCAAATCCTGGCAAATCATAATACCCCAGTTATGCTGGCTATGAGACCACATACCAGGTTTAGATTGTAATCCAAATTAGGCAAATAAGAGCCTGTTCTGAGATTTTGCATGCATTTTTCTGGTTGAAAAGGCTATTTCATCTAGGAGGTCACTAAACTAAGATGATGTTAGCCTTAATATTTCTGTGATACATTCTTCTCTCTACCTCATGGCCACCATCACGCCATTGAATGGTAGAAAGTCACCAACACAAGAAAATTACAAAATTCACAGACAAAAGCACAGCTAAAACATTTTGCAGTAGGAATGTCAATGAAGAGACAGAAAGAAGACCTCATGACATTCCTTGGGCTCTTGGCAAAGTCCCTGAGGGCAGCTCTATCTCTGGATTTCCCAGTTGCCTGAGCCAAGAAATTACCTAACTACTCTTTCTGCTATTGCTTGAATTTGTTTGAGATATGTTTTGGTCCTTTTAATCGTAAAATATGTATACAGAGAGATGTCGAATGTAGCTTTGCCAAACATGTTTGACCATAGATCCCTCTTAGAAAGCCCATTAACAATTTATAAAACACTCATCTTTCTTCAAAAGTGCTACAAAGAATTGCTGAAACGTGAGCACCCTGAGTATGACAACCATGGCAAGACTCACTTGTAAACCTGGAGTGAAAGATAATTGACTTAAGCTAATAGAAGCAAAGAACAACAAAGAGAATGTGTGGGAGCACAGGGGTACCTGAAAGGTGGATCAGAAAGAGAAATGAGCCTGAAGGAAGGAACCAGGGAAGGGTAGTACAAGGAGTTCCACCATCTCCATCATTACCACATCTCCACCATCTCCACATTATCTTAGTGCCTTGTATACAAATATGAACTTAATCTATGTTGACTACACAGTTCAACCTTCAGGGTTATGCAAATAGCCTCATTCTTGTGCCAGAAGGAGGAGGTCTGTCTTAAGTCAAGACCAATGGTAACCTAGAACACTGTACTGTAGGGTAGAGGTTTAAAGTGAAGAAAGAAAATAGTCAAAGCTCATGTATCCATGTAGTTCATTCTCTTGACTTTTCAGGCTTTGGATTGCTTTTTCGCTGGTAATCCCACGGAGCGTATTTATTAAGATAAACCCAGGGCCATGTCTAATTCAAAGGGGCATCTTCCCACGTGACAGGCCTCACACAGCCTTGCCTAAGTCATTTGGGCCTGCTGACTAAACCAAAGTATGTTATCTAAGAATAAGGAACCCTAAAGACCAACTCTTACTAAAAAAACTTAGCAAGACAGACAAAAAAAATAAAAATTCCAAAAGCAAATGCACCCTCCAGTCCAGTTCACTACCCCAACTACTCTTTTTATATAACTCCCTTTTGAATCTGTTTGAAGAGTTGATCAGCCTTGGGGATTGCATCTAGTTCTTGATCTCTTCTCACCTTAAAACACAAACAACAACCTACTCAGCTCTTTTGCCCAGCCATCCCCAGATATGAATTAATGGGGCTTACTGTGTTTGGTGTTAATGATTCTACATAATGACTAGAGGCCAGTGAAGCAGAGAAAATATTAGAAGAAGTAATCATAATTGGCTGGTTGAAAAAACTGGGTGAGGATCAGATTTACTCACAGGAGGGGAAATAAGGCTTTTAACAGGAAGAAAATAGCTGGTAACATAGGCATTCTTTGCACCCAGCAATCCTTCCACTGCTGATATTTCCTGTCACTTTTACTTGAGGATTCAACCTTTACCTTACACTACCTCAGGCATTTTATGTAACTTAACTCAAGCAATTTTCAGATGCCAGTCTCTATTGGATGTGTTCTGTGTTTTAAAGAAATTTTACAATATATTCCCACTTACAGATTTTAAAATGTAGGATTCTATGACAAATGATGAAGAAAAATCTCTTCCCTGGTAAGAGGTTGCTTGAGATGGCCTTTTTAAGACCTCTTCCAGTTCTGATAGTGAATGACAATATTTAAATGTTCAAAAATATGCACATTGTGTGAATGCCCAAAAAAAAATAGAGGATGGAGGTTGGAGAGAATGTAAGGGATTTTGCTATTTTGTTTCTATAATCAAAAAATAGTTTTATGCAGCCTCCCTTTCAGTTAGTTTGTTGTATAAACACATTTGTGAATAGAAAATTTAAGAGACCTTTAACATTTGAGAAATTCAGCTGTTTCAACAGTCACCATGTCAAGCACACAATGACACTTGGTTTTCACTGAGCCTCATAGAATCGGATTACCCAGCAATGATGAGATGAAGGTGTATGTTGTAAACAGTAACAGGCTACTTGATAATGAGAATCTTACATGTTATCCCAAGTCAGGTGGGTTCAAAGTCAAAGGGATTTGGATACCCTACTGGTAAAAAAAAAAAAGAAACTTTCCCATGTAGTCTGTCAATCCATTCATTTAAAAAACAAACAAACAAACAAAAACAAACAAAAAAACAGGGTTTGAAAAAGTATCCTGTCATAAACCTGTGGATTTCAAACTGTCTTTTTCAAGTAGAAGATGTCCAAAATATGGAAATTGGATTTTAAAAAGCCTACGGGTGGTAGAAGAAAATGAGACTCCTTTGAGTTCTTTCTCTAGCCCCTCCATAATCTCAGAGGTTCCAGTAAGCAAGGTGTGAAAACCATGATACGAAATTATTTCCCCATTCATTGTCAAGTATGGCATCCCCTGAAGTTTTGCAACATGTCAGCCCTGACTGAATGGCCTGAGAAAGCAATTGATTAATTAGAAATAGGAATCTTTTGTATCTTCTAGAGTCTCCTTTAAAAATGTAAATGTTCTTGGGAGGAGAAACATCTTAAGCAATTATGAGAGATTATTTTGTGAATTCAATTTTGCAGCATGGAAGCTTAGCTGATAACAAAGCTTTATGGAATGGGGTACAGATAATGGAAGTTAAACAAACTAAACGGGATGTAACCAAGGAAAAACTTCTTTACTTCCCGAGGTTACACAGGGTCCACCTAACAAGATATCAATACCTTTTTTTATATAACCATAAAGATAATTGTTTTTTTCTTTCCAAATTTTATTTTAGGTTCGAGGGTACATGTGCAGGCTTATTACATGGGTAAATTGCATGTTGTGGGGGTTTGGTGTACAGATTATTTTGTCGCTCAGGTGACATACTACCCAATAAGCAGCACCCAATAAGTACTTTTTCTATATTCACCCTCCTCTTACCATCTACCTTCAAGTAGGCCCCAGTGTCTATTGTTCCTTTGTGTCCACGTGTACTCAATGTTTAGCTCCCACTGATAAGCAAGAACATATGTATGCATGTCTTTATGGTAGAATAATTTATATTCCTTTGGGTATATATTCAGCAATGGGGTTGCTGAGTCAAATGGTAGCTCTGTTTTAAGTTATTTGAGAAATCTCCAAACTGCTTTCCACCATGGCTGAACGTATTTACCTTCCCACCAGCAGTGGATATTATTTTTCTCCACAATCTTGCCAGCATCTGTTTTTTTTTTTTTTTTTTTTTTTTTTTTTTACTTTTTAATAACACCTAGAGGAATGAGAAAAGAGCAAACCAATCTCAAAGCTAGCGGAAGAAAATAAATAACCAAAATCAAAGCTGAATTGAATGAAATTGAGATGCAAAGAACCATACAAAAGATCAATGAAACTAAAAGTTGGTTCTTGGGGAGAATAAGATTGATAGACTGCCAGCTACATTAGTAAAGAAAATAAGAGAGAAGATCTGAAGAAACACAATCAAAAATGACAAAGGGGACATTACCACTGACCCCACAGAAATACAAAGAACTCTCAGAGACAATTACAAGAACCTCTATGCGCACATACTAGAAACCTAGAAGAAATTGATAAATTCCTGGAAATATACAACCTCCCAAGACTGAACCAGGAAGAACCTGAAACCCTGAACAGACCATTAATGAGTTCCGTAATTTAATCGGTAACAAAAAGCCTACCAACCAGCAAAAGGCCTGGACCAGATGGACTCATGGCCAAATTTGACCAGACATATGAAGACGAGCTAGTACCATTCCTACTGAAACTACTCCTCCACAAAAAAAAATTGAGGAAGAGAGACTCATCTCTAAATTATTCTATGAGGCCAGCATCATTCTGATACTAAAACTTGGCAGAGACACAACAAAAAGATATCAATAGTTTTTAAATAATTAAATGGTGAACATTTGAAATATCCTATGCACCAGATACTCTTCCAAGTCTCACTTTATGTATTAATTTATTTTTTGTGTTTCTTTATTCCTTTATGTATTAACTTATTAATGCAGTCTTTATAACAACTATGTGATGAAAGTTCTATTTTATACTCATATTACAAATGAGGAAACTGAGGCATAGGGGAGTGAAGATCACATAGCTAAAAAGAGACAGAGCCAAGATCCAAATCTAGCTCTAGTTCTAAGGCCTGTGATAACCTCATAGAATGTTTCATCTTCCAGGGGAGTAGACAATTATTTCATATCTCCCCAAGCCCACCCAAAGAATAGCCCCTTCTGAACTTTAACTCTCTCACTTCAGTGATCCTCTCCAGGGTTGTTGATTGCTCCAAAGAAATTAAAATGTTGCATTTTAGAGAACTATGTGCATATTAAGATGATAGTTTTCCTCCAGTTTTACAGCCTAAGCTCTAACCAGCTAAATACTTATCTTGCTTAACTGAAGCAGCATGGTGTTTTTAGGTCTGTCATGTACTACAACCAGGGTGTGTCACAAAACTCCAGGAAAATGACACACACATAAATGTCGATGTGACTATCATCTTCTGGGGCTGAAGTATGACAAGTGGTGACCCTGGGAGTTTGGCCTTTACCTAGATCATTAAAGCAAAATGCTTTGTGTCCTGCTCTGTATCTTTTATAGAGGTCCCAACATCAGCCACTATGTAACCTGTCCCATCTGACTCTCAGGAGTGTCTTATAGAGCCCAGTAACCTTTGCATCCTACGAATGGGGGCTCTGCCTAGGAAAAGCTATAGAACCCCACGGAAGTGATCTAGAAAGGGTCACACTCGAATCCTTCTTTGCATAAAGAGAACACTAAGGTCTAGGGAGGTAGATTCATTTGCTCAAGATCACAGAGGTATTAGTGGAAAATCCAGGATTTGAATCTAAACACAATGACACTGGGGTTTAGGTTTATTTATTTGTTTATGGCTATAAGTTAATACACTTAGAAAGTGAATATAAAAACTATGTGATAGGAACTGCCACATCTGGCCATGTTGAAGTAATAGGGACTAGGTTTATCCATCTTCATTAAATAACCAGGAAGTTGGAATAAGACAATGTGGTTTTTATTTTTTATTATTATTATTTTTTTTTTTGAGACAGTCTCGCTCTGTGGCCCAGGCTGGAGTGCAGTGGCGCGATCTCGGCTCACTGCAAGCTCCGCCTCCCGGGTTCACGCCATTCTCCTGCCTCAGCCTCCCAAGTAGCTGGGACTACAGGTGCCCTCCATGGCGCTCGGCTAATTTTTTTTTTGTTGTTGTATTTTTAGTAGAGACGGGGTTTCACTGTGTTAGCCAGGATGGTCTCGATCTCCTGACCTCATGATCCGCCCGCTTCGGCCTCCCAAAGTGCTGGGATTACAGGCGTGAGCCACCGCGCCTGGCCGGAATAAGACAATGTCTTTTAGACATTAGAAAAGTCAACAGAGGACTATGAAGTAAATACTACTGTAGCCTCACTTATAACCTCAGAAAAATTTCCAAGCCATGGAGGGAAACCCAAAAAGAACCTGGCAGTCTTGTAGAATTGAGAGGGTAGAATTTGGAGTTAAGGGAGGCCAGAGAAGTTAGCTTTTGTAGGGCAAAATACTAAAAAAGAAAAAGGAAACTGTAAAGAAAGCCCTAGAGATATACAGAGGGGGCCTGTCACATCTTCAGCTAAGTACTGATCAGCACACATATTTGAGAAAAGGAACCAGAAAAAGAATCACTAGAATGGAGTAGAGAAAACAATCCCTGAAACTCACACAGGCCTAGGAACGCTGTGAGTTTCCACTAGCCAGAATGGAGAGATTTCCTAGTACAGGGTACGTTAGATGCATTCTTCAGATGGATATTGCCTCAGTAGTGGGGTCAAATTAGTTCAAGAAGAAAACCTGCTCTGAATCCATCATAACAAACCTTAAAGGCAAGCTTGAAATGATCTGATTGCAAGTAAACATAACTGAATCCCAAAACAAAGTCCAACATTATTTAAAGAGATACTATGAAACTCAGCACCTAATAATGTAAAACACACAAGGTCTAGCATCTAATAAAAATGTGTCAGTCATTCAAACTAGCAGAAAGATACCACCAATAACAGGAGAAAATCAATCAATAAAAAGAGACTCAGAAAGAAGACATATGATAGAATTAACAGATAAGAATATTAGAGCGGCTATTAAAAATATAATCCATATATTCAAGAATGTACAAGAAACTATACATACGAGGGAAGAAATGGAAGAGTTATTTTGAAAAGACTCAAACCAAATTTCTAAAGATATTTTAAAAACACCTAAACTAAAAAAATACACTAAATGAATTTGATAAGGGAATTTGAAGATTTAGTAAGAGGAACCATACAAAATGTAACATAGATTTCTTTCAATGGAAAAATAAATAGTGAATGAGGGAAAATATCTAACAGTCTGACATATGTGAACTTAGATTTATTTCCAAAAATAAAGCAGATACGGTAAGGGAGAAAAATAATTGAGGAAACAATGATCCATCTTTTCCAAATTTGATGAAAAGTAAAACCTACAGATCCAAAAATTTAATGAGCCTCAAGCAAAAAAGCATAAAAGGAACAGGAAGAAAACCATATAGTGGCAAATTATAACCAATTTTTTAAAATACTGAAAGTTTTAAAAGTAGCCAGGGGACAAAAAGACATATTATACAGAAAAACATATACAGGGAACTTTTTTTTAATATTATTATTATTCTTTAAGTTTTAGGGTACATGCGCACAATATGCAGGTTTGTTACATATGTATACATGTGCCTTGTTGGTGTGCTGCACCCATTAACTCGTCATATCTCCTAATGCTATCCCTCCACCCTCCCCCCACCCCACAACAGTCCCCAGAGTGTGATGTTCCCCTTCCTGTGTCCATGTGTTCTCATTGTTCAATTCCCACCTATGAGTGAGAACATGCGGTGTTTGGTTTTTTGTCCTTGTGATAGTTTGCTGAGAATTATGGTTTCCAGTTTCATCCATGTCCCTACAAAGGACATGAACTCATCATTTTTTATGGCTGCATAGTATTCCGTGGTGTATATGTGCCACATTTTCTTAATCCAGTCTATCATTGTTGGACATTTGGGTTGGTTCCAAGTCTTTGCTGTTGTGAATAGTGCCACAATAAACATATGTGTGCATGTGTCTTTATAGCAGCATGATTTATAATCCTTTGGGTATATACCCAGTAATGGGATGGCTGAGTCAAATGGTATTTCTAGTTCTAGATCCCTGAGAAATTGCCACACTGACTTCCACAATGGTGGAACTAGTTTACAGTCCCACCAACAGTGTAAAAGTGTTCCTGTTTCTCCACATCCTCTCCAGCACCTGTTGTTTCCTGACTTTTTAATGATGGCCATTCTAACTGGTGTGAGATGGTATCTCATTGTGGTTTTGATTTGCATTTCTCTGATGGCCAGTGATGATGAGCATTTTTTCATGTGTTTTTTGGCTGCATAAATGCCTTCTTTTGAGAAGTGTCTGTTCATATCCTTCACCCACTTTTTGATGGGATTGTTTTTTTCTTGTAAATTTGTTTGAGTTCATTGTAGATTCTGGATATTAGCCCTTTCCAGATGAATAGGTTGTGAAAATTTTCTCCCATTCTGTAGGTTGCCTGTTCACTCTGATGGTAGTTTCTTTTGCTGTGCAGAAGCTCTTTAGTTTAATTAGATCCCATTTGTCAATTTTGGCTTTTGTTGCCATTGCTTTTGATGTTTTAGACATGAAGTCCTTGCCCATGCCTTTGTCCTGAATGGTATTGCCTAGGTTTTCTTCTAGGGGTTTTATGGTTTTAGGTCTAACATGTAAGTCTTTAATCCATCTTGAATTAATTTTTGTATAAGGTGTAAGGAAGGGATCCAGTTTCAGCTTTCTATATATGGCTAGCCAGTTTTCCCAGCACCATTTATTAAATAGGGAATCCTTTCCCCATTGCTTGTTTTTGTCAGGTTTGTCAAAGATCAGATGGTTGTAGATATGCGGCATTATTTCTGAGGGCTCTGTTCTGTTCCATTGATGTATATCTCTGTTTTGGTACCAGTACCATGCTGTTTTGGTTACTGTAGCCTTGTAGTATAGTTTGAAGTCAGGTAGCATGATGCCTCCGGCTTTGTTCTTTTGGCTTAGGATTGACTTGGCGATGCGGGCTCTTTTTTGGTTCCATATGAACTTTAAAGTAGTTTTTTTCCAATTCTGTGAAGAAAGTCATTGGTAGCTTGATGGGGACGGCATTGAATCTATAAATTACCTTGGGCAGTATGGCCATTTTCACAATATTGATTCTTCCTACCCATGGGCATGGAATGTTCTTCCATTTGTTTGTATCCTCTTTTATTTCATTGAGCAGTGGTTTGTCGTTCTTGAAGAGGTCCTTCAAATCCCTTGTAAGTTGGATCACCACTCCTATTCAACATAGTGTTGGAAGTTCTGGCCAGGGCAATTGGGCAGGAGAAGGAAATAAAGGGTATTCAATTAGGAAAAGAGGAAGTCAAATTGTCCCTGTTTGCAGATGACATGATTGTATATTTAGAAAACCCCATTGTCTCAGCCAAAATCTCCTTAAGCTGATAAGCAACTTCAGCAAAGTTTCAGGATACAATATCAATGTACAAAAATCACAAGCATTCTTATACACCAATAACAGACAAACAGAGAGCCAAATCATGAGTGAACTCCCATTCAGAATTGCTTCAAAGAGAATAAAATACCTAGGAATCCAACTTACAGGGAACTTCTTATCAAAAACTATACATGCCAGAAGAAAACAGAGGACATAGTTACTGTAATGAAAGAAAAAATGCCCACATAGAATTTTACATTTGGCAAAAAATGTTTCAAAAGTGAAACTGAAATAAGGACCTTTTCAGACAAACAAAAGCAAAGAGAATTCATCTCTAACAGAATGACACTTTAAGAAATGTTAAAGGAAATTCTTCAAACAACAGGAAATGACAGCACATGAAAATTTAAATCTACCCAAAGGAATAAATAACAGTGAAAATGGTACATGTATAGGTGAATGTAAAAAATCACTTTTTTCTGAATTTTATTAACCTCTTTAAAGAATAATTGATGGTTGAAAGCAAACATAATTATTTTTGTGGGCTTTATTACCTAAGCCAAATATATGATAATAGTAGCACAAAGTACTGTAAAAAATAAAATGAAAGCATAATGTTTTATATTTCTTACATGACACAAGAAATGTGATATTATTATTTGAAAGTAGACAATGCTGAGTTACATAGTAAATTCTAGAGAAACAACTACTGAAAAAAGGCATAACTAATGAGAAAACAATGGGGAAAAAAATGAATCATCAGAAATACTCAGTAAGTCCATAAGGAGGCAGGAAACTGGGAAGGGGAGGAACACATGTACCAAATAGAAAATAAATACCAATATGATACATTTAATCAACATTTTATCAATAATCACATTAACTCTAAATAGCCTAAACATTCCAACGGAAAGGCATAAACTTTTAGATTTAATAAAAATTTTTTTAATTTAAGCAAAATTTAACTACCTGCCCTCTAAAAAATACTTGCTTTAAATGTAAATATACAAAGTAAAAGAATGGAAAAAGATATGTCATGCAAATATTAATAAAACATAAAGAAAGACAATAAAGAACATCAGAGATGCAAACTGCAGAGGAAAGAATATTACCAAGGTAAAGAGGGATACTCTATTACAAAACAAAATTCAATTAATCAAGATGGCATAAGATTTCTAAATGTATATGACCTAGTAACAGAGCTTCAAAATAAAGAAAAAAACATGAGAAGTTTCAAATCTACAATTATAGTTGAACACTTCAAAATCTCTATCTCAATAATAGAACAAAATACATTAAATTGTTAATTTTAAAGACATGAACAACAGAAAACCACACAACCAAAATGACATTAATAGAGCACTTCAGGAAACAACAGCAGAGTACGTATTCATTTCAAAAGCACATGGAATGTTTACCAAAATATGCCATGTTATATGCCATAATACAATTCTAAATACATTTTAAAAGATTGAAACTACATAAAGTATGGTTTCTAATCACAATGGAATTAAATTAAAAAACAACAGGAAGATGTCTTTTAACATTCCCTAAATATCTGGAAGTTAAACAACATATTTATAAATATCTGTAGTCAAAAAATAAAAAACATCTTGAAATGAATAAAAACTAAAATACACAATATCAAAATCTGTGTCATACAGCTAAAGCAATGCTTGGAATATTATAGCATTAAACACTAATATTTAAAAAGGTATCAAATTAATAATCAGTTTTTTACATGAAGATAAAAAGCAAATGAAAACCAAAATAAGCCAAAAAAAAAAAAAAAAAAAAAGAGCTGAACACCAATAGGCCCTCGTGGACATAGACATAGAAATCCTTGATGAATTATAAGCCAATTGAATTCAACAATATATTCAAAGGATACTTACTATATCATGGCCAAATAGAATTTATTCCGGAAATACAAGATGTATTCAACATTCATATATCAATGTAATTTACTATGTCAAAAGTATAAAAAATAAACATGCACATCTTAATGAATGCTGAAGAAGAATTTGGAAAAAATTAAAATGTATCATGATAAAAACTCTTATCAAACTAGGAATTACAGAGAACTTCCTCAACCTGAAAAAGGGCATCTGTAGACACTTAACATTATACTAAATAGTGAAAAACTGTAACTATATAATGGTTTCCTTTAAGAACAAGACAAGGATGTTCACTCACACCACACTCATGAAACATCATACTGGAAGTCCTAGATATTGCAATAAGGCAAGGAAAAGATACAAAAGGAACACAAATTGGAAAGGAAGCAATAAAAATATCTGTATTTCAGACAACATGATTGTCTATGTGTACAATCCCAAGTAGCCTACAAAAATGCTACTATATTTAGTAAGTAAGTTCTACGATGTCTCAAGATTCAACATGAAGACACAAATAGCAGTTGCGTGCCTATAAACTAATAAAAAATGGAAACTAAATGTTGTAAATGTATTATTTACTAGCACACTTCATATCCAGATCTTATTTCTAATACTATTCTTCAATAAAAGGAATTAGCGCCTGGGTAAGATGAGTTTCGAGTGTCTTATAGTGCCATAAAGTAAGGAAATGCTCAAAACAGAACAAACAAAAAACCAAAACCACACAATGACAGGGTTATGCAAAGGAACATGGAACTCAAATGAAAGAGCTCCCAAATAAGTTAGAACAATTGGACAACAAAATAAAGTAGTATTGGATTATAACCCAAAGAATAAAACAAATACCCCTGAGTCCACACTGATATAAAAAAATGACTTAATAAATAATTAAACCAGAAAAAAGAGACAATTCTGTGCAGAAGAATTCCAAATAATATATGTATGTTCTCTGCCTTCAAAAATGTGGAATATAACTCCCTACTTTTTCAATATGGCCTGTGCATAGTGACTTCCTTCCGAAACGTACATTATACAATAAAGGGGAAAAAAGGGAATAACTTTCTACTGGAAAATCTAACACTACTCTAGTCAGGTGATCAAGATAAACATCAACAATGTCAGGTCAAATTGATAGAATGTACCTTTGAAATGTTGTGATGAAAATGAACTTTAGTTCTGTGATCTTCCTCCCCAAAACCCATAACCCGAATTTAATTATGGGAAAAACATCAGACAAATCTCAAGTGAGGAATATTCTACTAAATACCTGACCAATACTCCTCAAAACTATCAAGGTCACCAAAAACAAGAAAAGTCTGAGAAACTATCAGAGACAAACAGAGCCTCCCTAAGAAGATCTGATGACTAAAGAGAATATGATATCCTGGATGGGATTCTGGAACAGAAAAAGAACATTTGGTAAAAACAGGAAATCTGAATCAAGTGTGGGCTTTGGTTAACAATAATGTACCAATATTGGTCTCTTAACTGTAATAAATACACCATGTTAATGTAAACTGTGAATAAAAGGGGGAAATTAGATGCAGATATATGAAAACTGTACTATCTTCATTATTTTTTGGTAGATCTAAAACTGTTTCAAAAATATTGTATTTTAAAATAACATTACAATAGCATCAATAATATGAAATTTGTCAAAATATACATAAGAGCTATACACTAAAATGAGGAGGTATAGCATGTTCATGCATCAGAAGTTTCAATATTTTAAAGTAATTTCCCTCAACTAATGTAAATTCAATACAATCCAAACTCTCACTGGAAATTGACAATCTGATCACAAAATTTGTATAGACCAGCCAAAAAATTTGGGAAAAGAAGAAAGTTAGAGGGCATACAAAATTTATTTCAAGATTTACTGATAAAGTAAGCCTAGCAATAAAAACAGCATAATATGGTGTAAAAAGAGCCATGCAAGGGAAACAAGTAGAATTTAGAAATAGACATACACTATTTGACCAACTGATTTTCAACAATGGTGCCAAGGTAATTCAGTTGGGAAACAATAATCTTTTCAACAAACATTAAACAATTGGACATCCAATGTCAAAAAAATTAACCTTGACATTTACCTCACAATGCATTATAGACCTACAAATTTGGTACTAATAACTATAAAACTTCTAGAAGGAAAAACAGAAGAAAATCTTTGTCAATCTTTTTTTAGGCCAAGTTTCCTAAACAAGACACAAAAAGCACCAAGAAATGACAAACTGAACTTGGTGAAAGTGAAAACTTTTGCTTTACAAAAATATTTTTAAAAAAATCAAAGACAATTCACAGACTAGGAGAAAATATTTATAAAACATAGGTCTATGAAATGACTGGTATCAAGAACATATAAGGAATTCTTACAATTTAATAAGTAAACAATCCCCTTTTTAAAATAAATAAATTTTAATTGAGAGTGCAACAGTGAAGATATAGAGATGGAAAATAAGCACATGAAAAGATATTCAACATAATTAACCATTAGGGAAATGCAAATTAAAGCCACAATGAGATACTACACACCCACTAGAATGGATAAAACTTAAAAGGCTGAAATTGTCAGGTATTTGCAAGAATATGAGGCAACCAGAAACCTCACATATTGAACATGGGAATGCATTAATATAAGGCACTTTGGAAAACAGTTTGGACACTTCTTATAAGATAAATATACACTTACTCTATGACCCAGCAGTTTCTAAGTACATTTACCCAAGAGAAAATAAAGCATATGTCTACACAAACATTTGTGTGCAAATGTTCATAGTAGCTTCCTTCATAATAGCCAAAAATGGAAAGAATCCAAACACCCCTAACTTGATGCACAGATAAACAAAATGTGATTTTTCTCCTACAGTAGAATACTACTCAGCAATAAAAGGAATAAGGTACAGATACTTACAACAATATGAATACCTCTCTAAGTCAAAAAGCCAAACACAAAGACTGTGTACTCTATGAATTCACTTTTAATCAAATTATAGAAAAAGCAAAATTGTAATGATACTAAGCAAATCAGTTGTTGCCTGGGAACAGGAGGTTAAAGAAGACAATTTACTGTAAACAAAGAGTTGGCAATTTTAGTGTCACAGAAATGTTCTATATGATGTTGGTTGGTTGTGCTACTGTATAAAATTGTTAAAATTTATTTAACTGGATACAAAATTGGTGAATTTTATTGTATGTAAAGCAATAAGCCTGAAAGAAACAAAACAAAGATGAAAAAAGAGGAATTATTTTTCTGTAATTCTTTGTAAAATAATTATATCCTTTCCAGAAATGGAAAATTAAAAAGCAGAAGAAAATTAAGTAATGCAGGGGCAGGTGCAGTGGCTCATGCCTGTAATCCCAGCATCTGGGAGGCTGAAGTGGGTGGATCATTTGAGGTCAGGAGTTAGAGACCAGCCTGGCCAACATGATGAAACCCTGTCTCTACTAAAAATAAAATAATTAGCTGGGCATGGTGGCATGTGCCTATAATCCCTACTTGGGAGGCTGAGGCAGGAGAATCACTTGAACCTGGGAGGTGGAGGTTGCAGTGAGCCAAGATTGTGCCACTGCACTCCAGCCTGGGTGACAGAACAAGACTCTGTCTCAAAAAAAAAAAAAAAAAAGTAATATACAAAGAGGAAAAACTTTCCAAATAATAAACTATAGGTCATCCAAACTAATTAAATTGGCATTTCTCCTCATCAGTTAACAAACAGAAATACAAAACCTATGCCATAACTCTATCATTTTCTAATTTTCAATTTAAAGAGACAGAAATTTCCCCTTCAGTGTAAATAAAAATGTTATTATTTCTATGTAATTTTAAATTAATTTTGGAGCTACCTAGACAGATTCACTTATTTAGGTACCATTAGCAAGGTGCCCTCATGGAGAAATATGAAAGATACTTTTAAGGTATTATTTTCCCTCCAACTAGCTGCCTGGCTAGTCTTGGAGAGGGCAAGCTCATCACCTTGGGTTCCATCTGTAAAATTCATACAATATCCACTTGACAGAAGTTGCGAGCAGGGGACAGATGCATTAATAGGCATCTAAGCAATTGCAGATCTGGCATTAAAGCATTGGTACCCATATGTCCTTGTGCTGCTACACGCCAAGGGCTCCTCAGCCAGGCCTTCTCATGGCTACAGCCTCAGTGTCCTTTATCCCCAGCTCAACCCCAGCCTGAGTCCTGATGGCCTGCCAGTGCTGTCTCTGACTCCACTCCAACAAGGACTCCCAGCCAAGCCAGAGACAAAAGGAGCTGTGCTACCTTCCACACCTTCAGTGCTCCTTTTTCAAGGTGGAGGATGCCTAAGAAACCTCAGAGAGCAACAACAAAATTGTTCACATGCAGTCAAAGGTTTCTGTTTCCTGATGCACACATAATAGCAATATTTTTTAAGTACCTACACAAAAACCTGTTCTAATATAGAACATTGACAGTCACCTGGAAATGTGCATGGAGCTAAATTTTACCAACAACATTCATAATAACAAGCACGGTGAGTGTTCAAGGCCAAGAATGAACACTATGTCATATAATCCTTCCGCCAGCCAACTCACCTACATAGGTGTTGTTATTCCTACTTTACAGATAAGAAACTGACTGGACTCAGAAAAGTTCATGAATGTGTTTACAGCTAATAGAGTCGGGATTTGAGCCCATAACAGAAAGAAGGACTTTGTAAATTTATTCATCATTTAGCACCACCTTGTGCACAGCACAAAGGGCTAATATGAATGTCTCAAAAAGGATATTGGGAACAAGTTGTACCTACAAGAGGACATGAGAAGTAGAGAAGCTTGGCTAACTTTTTCATCTTGAGGCAATGAGCCCACATCATGGCACTAGATAACAACAAAATGAAAGCAGAGAGGGCTGTGCTCTGAGACAAAAGGGCACTTTCTTCTTCCTTCTCAACACCCCACGCTCCTGGAAGACCTGCTGACACACAGCTTTCATTTCCTGCCATACGTTTCCATCATCTACAATTCTTAATCTTCTTATGAACAGGCACATCCTCTGCACACAATTTGGGAAATTGATTGAGGGTAGGTAGGTGGGCTAAGTAGCAAGGAGAAATCACTAAGAAGAAAAGGTGGTAAGTGGTTGGATGGGGGTCACTGGAAAGAAAAGAAATCAGAGATACATTTGTACTTGCTTGGAATAAATGACGAAGTAAAATAAGTGTGATCATTTGAGACAGTCAGTCATTCTGACCTTCATAAAAAGAGCAGGATGATTCCACTTTTCTCCCACTCCAAGCCATTTTAAAGCAATTGAAAAGGGTTCACTTCTACCGGAGAACAGTGCAGTGATACAGAGTTGTTATCTATAAAAAGGGCTTCAGAAGTGTCAGTGCATCCTTTTTTTTTTTTTTTTTTTAAAGAATGGGGTAGTGGATTCTAACGAAAATTCATGTGCTTATTCTTGTTTAACTCATCATATAGTAGAAGCAGATATGCAGGGGGAAGAGACCTTAAAGTGAAATTTGAAAGGAAGGAAATAGCAAGCTGCTTCCACTTTTTTTTTTTTTTTTAAACCATTTCAGGATTTTATTTCCTGCTAACCTCTAGGGGTGGAAGGCAGAGTGATATACTGAGACAGGCAGTAGCCTAATGTATCTCCTCAGCAGTGACCCCTTCTGAGTGAAGAAAGCAGGTGTGACTGTTTCACTTTCTCATGGAAATAGAAGATTCTCATGTAGCATATGCAAAGATGATCAGGTATGAGGGAAATAAAGAACAAAAGTGGAGGCTGATACTTATTCACCTTAAAAGGTGGCTCATGCCTGTACTCCCAGCACTTTGGGAGGCCAAGGCAGGTAGATCATGAGGTCAGGAGATCCAGACCATCCTGGCTAACACAGTGAAACCCCATCCCTACTAAAAATACAAAAAATTAGCCAGGCATGGTGGTACGTGCCTGTAGTCCCAGCTGCTCGGCAGGCTGAGGCAGGAGAATCGCTTGAACCCGGGAGGCAGAGGTTGCGGTGAACCAAGATCACACCACTGCACTCCAGCCTGGGCACAGAGTGACACTCTTAAATAAATAAATAAATAAATAAATAAATAAATAAATAAATAAAGGTTTTCATCTCTGAGGTCAGGATTTTGTGATTTTCACCATGTGCAAAGGCTTAAGAGATTCCACAACTCATTTCTGAGAAAAACAAAGGCTCCCCCTGAAGAATCACGTATCTGTCTCCTAAGGCTACTATAATAAAATACCACAAACTGCGTGGCTTAAAGCAACAGAAAGGTATTGTCTCACAGTACTGGAGGCCACAAATTCAAAATCAAGGTGGCAGCAGGGCCATGATCCCTCTGAAACCTGGAGGGGAGAATCCTTCCTTGCCTCTTCCAAGATTCTGGAAAAAGCCATTGGTCCTTGGAGTTTCTTGGCTCGCAGCTGTATCGCTCCTGTCTCTGCCTGTGTCTTCACATGGTGTTTTCTCCTTGTCACAAAGACACTAGTCATGTTGGATTAGGTCCTACCCTAATGACCTGATCTTACCTTGATTACATCTATGAAGACCCTATTTCCAAATAAGGTCACATTTACAGATACTAGGGGGTTAGAACTTTAACCTGTCTTTTGTGGGAAACATAATTCAATGCCGAAGAGAACCCCAGCTGCTCACGCTCACATCTTCCATTCATTCATTCGCCTTCCAAGAGGAAAGCACCTGAGCTGTGTCTGCTGCTTCCTACAGAAGGAGGACCATGTAGTGCGGAGCAGCGAGATGGGAGGCAGGTACAGTTGTTTTCAGGACAAAAAAGCTAGACGAAGAAAGGACAGCAAAAGTCAAGATAGGTGAGAAACAAAGAATGAGATCAAGAAATATTATCAGTTGAGTGTTACTAGAGAACAAAAGAGGAAAGGGAGTAAGTAGCAGTGTCAAATTCCCAGTAAGGTCCAATGTGGCAAGGTTTGAAAAGCAGCAGCAGGGTGATAACTTTACCTTCTCCCCCTTTCAGTTCCAAAGTATCTATAGTTTTAATGCAAGTTTTACAGCACATCCTATCAAGGTTCAAATTTTTCCATCAAAATAAAGCTCTGTATATATTACTCTATAGACCTGCTCCAAAAAATGTTAAGGTATATTATATTTTAGAGCAATTGGGCCAGGAAAGATAAATCACCTAAACAAAAGCATTAAACTGTAAAATATTTGAAAGATGTATTTTTTCAAAGATATATATTAAAGTTAGCCTGATATATACTGTCTCTTCTGGGAATATGACTGGTTGAGTTGTTGCAGTCTCTACTTTCACTTCAAATATATAGAAACCCCTGATAAATATAACATTTTTAAAATACAAAACTAATCCTAAAGGAAATAACAGAATTATAAATAAGAAGTAAATGTCAGGTTTGATGCCTTTATCTCTGAGAGGGAGAGAACCCATCAGGTGCCAATATAGATCTTGACAGTAAAAGGTTAGGCTTTCAATAGCTATCCAGGAACAGGAGACATTGAAATAAAGCCAGGACCCTAATAACAACCATATTTTCCATGAAAATTGGACTAGAAGTGGCAAGGAAGCCTGTAGCTGATTTAAAACACTGGGTAGGGAAAAATGAAATTTCCAAAGAAAAACTGAAACAGTATATCTAACTAGGTGTGAGATCTAAATGTGCAGTATCCAACTGGTGCATGAGACTCAAATCTGCAAAATGAGATTTGAAAAGAAAATTGATCCTAGATCAATGGAAACTAATATTTGTGGCAGAAGTAAACAAGCAATAAAATACACAACTAATTGATAAGAAACCAGATCACACAAGACTCTCAGATAAATGCTTGCGAAGGTGAGCTAGCTCTGTGAAATTATAAATCATAGAAGGAAATGAATCACTATGAGAATGGGTCAGTAGATACAACAGGGTAATTAGCATGTTAATTAAAACTTTAAAATAGTATATATTGAAAATATTCCAAATTGGGTATATTTCAGTGATTAAAATTATTAAAATGCAAAATAAAGCACTAACAAAATTCATGATACAATTTTAAAAAGCAGATTATGAAAAAGATTAAACAATTCTAGAATTTTTTAAAAATTATCACTAAAATCTAAAATGCACAGAATGGGTGAAACAGTAAATAAACACAGTCAGAAAGCAGACAAGTGTACTGGAAAATTTTTTGGAAAAAATTATCAAGAGTACCACTCCAGAGCCATCAAAATAGGAAATATGAATACAGGTAAAGACACAAAAAATAGAGAAAATCCAACATATTTTCAAATAGGAGTTTCCAAAAGAATAATAGAGAAAATGCTGGCAATGTATAGATGGAAAGATAATAACCGATAAGTTTTCAGAACAGTAAATTGTTCCACAATTTAAACAAGTATAGCAGATGCTGAGCAGAATTAAAGCATAAATTCACACCAAGGTACATCTAAATGAAACTTGACAACAAATCAAAAAGAAAATGTTAAAAGCATCTAGGAGAAATGGAGATTACCCATAAAGAAATGACAATTAGAGGGATAGGCAGATTTCACAATAGTAAAAATAGACGCCAGAAGACAATGGAAAAATATACGTCAGTGTATCATTTTATACAAGCTAAATAATTATTCGAAAGATTTCAAACAAAAACAAAAGTCCATGGTAAACAAAAGAGGTAAACTAAGAGGGTCAAAATTATTCCAAATCAGTAATCAAAAGAAATATAAACGGGTGGCCAGGTGCAGTAGCTCACGCCTATAATCCCAGTACTTTGGGAGGCCAAGGCAGGGGATCACCTGAGGTCAGGAGTTTGAGACCAGCCTGGCCAACATGTCAAAATCCTGTCTCTACTAAAAATACATAAATTAATTGGGCATGGTGGTATGCATCTGTAATCCCAGCTACTTGGGAGGCTGAGGCAGGAGAATCACTTGAATCCAGGAGGTGGAGGTTGCAGTGAGCTGAGATCGTGCCATTGCACTCCAGCCTGGGCAACAAGAGTGAAACTATGTCTCAGAAAAAAAAAATAAAAAATAAAAAATAAATATAAATGGGTTAAACTTAAGAGCACAGAGATTCTAAAATAGGATTTTTTAAAAATCACAGTTCTTAGCTGTTTTATAAAACATAATACTCAAATTACAGAAGTATGACATTTAATAAATAGGAAAGAATAAACCAAGATAATACTAAAGAAACCAAAGGTATTTGTAAAAGCTGTCCACAACATTAATATCAGGCAATAGAGATTTTTAAACAAAAGCCATGTTAGAAATACAGAAAACTATTACTTTTAATAACATAAAGGACAACTCCTGAGGAGGAAGATCCTGAATGCGCTTTATAGCATTACCCACAAAATAAATAGAACAAAAATAGACAGAAATGCAAAAAGAAATGTCCCAGATAAAAGTGAATAAAATATTCTCTTAAAAACAATTTATATATGAGTTAAACTTTTATAGAAATGAAACCTAGTTACGGTTTTAAGACAAATTATCTCTACTGTCATCTTATTTACACCACACATTAGCTTCTGACACCAGAGTGTAAACAATCTTTCCCCCTCATAAATTATAAATTTTTGTTCTGTTTATTTTTTGAGATGGAGTCTTGCTCTGTTGCCTGGGCTGGAAGGCAGTGATGCAATCTCCCGCTCACTGCAACCTCTGCCTCCCGGGTTCAAGCGATTCTCCTACCTCAGCCTCCCGAGTAGCTGGGATTAGAGCATGCACCACCACACCTGGCTAATTTTTGTATTTTTTTAGTAGAGACAGGGTTTCAGTATGTTGGCCAGGCTGGTCTCCAACTCCTGACCTCAGGTGATCTTCCCACCTTGGCCTCCCAAAATTCTGGGATTACAGGCATGATCCACCATGCCCAGCCTAAATTTTTAAATAAGGAAGCTTAAGTATAAATAGTTAAGCTTCTAACTTTAAACAACCTTTAAAAAAAATCCTCTTTTGTATAGTGACTTTTTATGTATAAAGAATTTTCATAAACATTGATGGAATCACACAGAATATTTAATAACTAAGGCTAAGCTTATGCCTTCTAACTATAAAAATCAGTGGGTTTTTGTTGTTTTGAGACAAGGTCTCACTGTCACCCAGGCTGGCGTGCAGTAGAATGATCACAGCTGAGTGTACCCTTGAACTTGCGGGCTCAAGGTATCCTCCTGCCTCAGCCTCCTGAGTTGCTAGGACCACAGGCACATCATTACGCGAGGTAAATTTTTTAATGCATTTTTTTTTGTTTTTAGATACAGGATCTAACTGTGTTGCTCAGGCTGGTCTCAAACTCCCGGCCTCAAGAGATCCTCCTGCTTCAGCCTCCCAAGTGGAAAATCAGTGTTCTTTATGTTACCAGGCTGCCTTTCAAGCATCTTAGAGTTTGTTAGAAAATATAATCATTAATGTATCTGTTTCACCCAGTATTCATTATGTGTGTATACCATCTGCAGGGTGTATGTGGTAATGAGTCAGACACAGAGGCTGCATACACTCAAACAGTGATTCCTTGTCTCTCCACTTGTGGTCTTCCTCTTGTTTCTTGCTGCTACTTCTCGGTCTCCATTGTGGGCTACTCTTTCCCTGCCCAAACCTTACATCATCTCCAGGATTCCATTCTGCTCAGTTGCATTCTTGGTCGACACTCCCTGACTGGGCCATCTCATTCATTACATTTATTTCAGTTCTCAAGTACTGGTCAAACCGATGACTATCAAAATCATTCTTTCAAGCCCAGATCTATGTTTGGAACCCAAGAACATAAATCCATTTTCCACATCATAAACTTACTGGAATATTCTACTTCCTCAACTTCTGATTATTACTAAAGTAGATTGTGTGGCTCTGCTTCTTGGATCTTTACAAATTTATTCTCCCCTGTACTTTTTTCCTATTCCTTCCCTATTGTCACCTAGTCATTAACACCACTAAAGGCATTGACCTTAAAAAGAGAATTTTCACTGTCAGAGCAGGCAGATGACCTTAGTTACTACTTCACAAAGAACACAGAAGTGACCGCATAGAAACTTCCTCAGCTTCCCTCTTGTTCTCTCCCAAATTCCTCACTATTCACCCATTTCCTTTCCTTTTTCCTGACTCCTGTTTTAGAAGTTGAGTCTCTTGTTCTTACAGAGATATTCTAGTAAGGCAGATAGGAGTGTCAGCGAGGTATTCCTTATAACTTCAAGTTTGCTTGCTGAGAATGAAATTGAGAGAAATGTAATTAATGAGATTAGCCGTCTGTACAAGAAATGTCCCTCAGTAATGAAAGGCCAAAGCGTTTCAGAATCATCAGCCTCGGTGCCCTCAGTGTCCTCTTGGAGAATCATTAGCCTATTTAGGACTACAGGTAATCAACTGAACCATAAAGACAAAATTTGGAGGCAGACATTAGTTTAAGTAATCCCAGTCAAACTACTCTTTGTATAATTTTGTTTAATTTGCCTAACTTTTCCATGCCTCAGCTTTCTCATCTGTAAAATGTTTGGTGGTATATACTTCACATAATTATGAAGTTTTAATTAGAGAATTTACACATAACCTATACACAGTAAGTCCCAACAAACAATGATGGCTGTATCTGTAGTTGTAGAAATAGTACTGATTGTGGTCATTGTTGGCTTCACTATGTAAATAAGAACAATTGTGAAGCATAGAAAAATGATTCAAAGGGTCAGATTTGACTGTGTACTATACAGCTGTCTACCGACCAATGGATCTAAATTAGCCAGTCTCTTGATAGTTAGATTCCCTTGGACTACCATAGCTCAATGCATCAAAATGATTCCATCAACTTTCATTATTCTGATTCTTTGCTCATCAACCAACCTGCTTTTGGTAATTTGATAATTTGACTTCTTAGGTAACTTTCCTCTAGAGAGAGTCATAAACATTCTAGTCCTCTTGCCAAATATACTTCTCATTTTAAAAATGGATATTCTGGTTTACAACTCTCTTGTAAGTTGAATTGGTAGAGTTCGTCCCTGAGAAACAGGATCTGCAGCCATATTGGCATAAAGTTCTTCCTCCAAAGAGCTGATAATCCAGCCACGGCTTAGCCTGACCTCACTGAAGTGATATCTGAGCATCCAGCCAGCTTCAAGGGATGCCAAATCTGTGACATCATCTTCTAAGTGCAACAAAAGTCCCCTTAGACCTGCGATGCCATCCCCATTAGCCCTTCAGTGATTCTCTCTCTCCTTTTTCTTTTGTCAAATTGTCCTTCTCTGGTTCCTCCACCACTCCTTCCCACAAATAAATTTGCCTCTCTTTTTCTATAAATTATTTTATTTACTAGTTTTCTCCTCAAACTACTTTTCTTTTATCATACAGGCTTCTTCATTGCAAACCATTAAGGAGTAATTTAAGTGACATATGGCTGATTATACACACATGGAAACAAGATACTCTCCTCAAAATATTTAAACGTAGAGAAATTTTAAAAAATAAAATGCACCTAATTCCGTTCCAAAACCAAAAAGAGAAGCCTCCAGGTGCCATAAACAAAGGTAGATTCCACAGAGGTAAGCAAATATAAAACAAAAAGTCTCATGAAAGCTGAGACCACACATGGGCTGTAATTTGGGGGCACTGACAAAAGCAAAAGGCCTGGGAGCTAAGTCTTGCACCTCACAAATAGGGGGAGGCTGAAACCTGCATGCATAGTAAGTGCCAGAATACAAAACTGGGCAAGATTTAGAAAATATAAAAGGTCGTCCATTACTATAAATGACAATAAGTCAATAAGTAAAAAACTCTGAATCTGAAGAAATATAATTAGAGAATAATATTAAAAGAACTTTGACAGTAAAATGTTTAAAATTTTCAAAGAGGTCAAAGAGAGACATAAAATCAGATAATCGTGGAACAAAGGCACATTGTTGTAAAATATGAAAATTATGAAAATAAAATAGTGTCCTTTAAAATGAAAATCTCAACAAATGGGCTAAATGATGGACTTAATACAGGTTAAGATAAAGTTAAAAGATAAAATTGAGAATGTCTCCTATAGCATCGCAAAGATAAAGAAATGAAAAAATGTAGAAAGATGTAAACAATAAGGAGGATAAATCATCACTCATATTTTTCGGATAGGTCTTTGTAAAGTAAAGAGCAGAAGAAACAAAGAACAGATGATACTAAAATAGACAGTGCCTGAGAATGTTACAGAGCTGAAAAAAAAAGACAGTTTCTCAGATTTAAAAATCCACTGAATGCCAAGGTTCAATGAAGTTTGTTTTAAAATATAGACATCGGAACAAGCTGTAGTAAAACTACAGATTATCAAAGAGGAAGAAAAATTCCCACAAGCTACTGAAGAGAAAGCAAACCTATAAAAGAAATAACAATAACACTGAGAGAACACTCCTATAAGCAACAGTGGATACCAGAAGAGACCATGTCATATACTCAAGGCGCTAAGTGAAAATAAATATCAGTCTAGAATTTTATACCCATTTTCATTGACAAATCAAGAATCCTCTTTTAAAAAAGAAGCATCTAGAAAGCTTATTATCTACAGGTTCCCACAGATAATACCACTAAGGGGATCCTTTACCAAGAACAATCAACCCAATGGGAAAGAACAAGATGTTAGAAGATGTGACCAAATTAATTGATAATTAATGTGTGATAAACCTACTATGTTGACAATCAACTATGAAATTAGTATTTTCAGATGTATTTTGAAACAACAAGTATTATAGAAAAAGAAATGGTGTTGTGAGATAATTCTCTGTCTCTTTTTGTTTCTGCAGGTCTCGTAACAGAGACACTACCTTGTACGTGGAGTGCCTCTCTTTTGAGTAAAGGACAGTTTTCCTTACAGCCTTGGAAGACTGAGAGAGCATCTTCTCCCTAGAAAAGGACATCCATGCTTACTGCCCTTTATAAAAGATTCAAGCTTTCTAAGTTCAGGGTGTTGCTCCTTGTAATGAAACCCACTGTGTTTCCAAGTATCACCTGGCCCTCCCTCTTGGTATCCCTCTTTGGGAACTGGGGCTCCAAGAACTGGGAAAGACAATGCCAATACTCTGGCTATTGCTATTACTCTGAGTAATAAAAGTTCTTCATCTCTGCCCCAGGTTGTGTATTCTAGCATCCATGGAACTGTAGCAAACTAACTTGTTAGTTTGTAAGTAGAGCGAAATCCAAGGCCCTTCACACATCTTGATCGATGGGGTTGGAAAGGGAATTTAAATAAAACTAAGAAGAGTATTTTGGGGGAAGAGGAAGAAAATATTAACTTTAGAATATCTTGGGAAAATATAGGCATTCTTGTTAATGTGTTTAAGCCACATTTCTAACTTTGAGAGTGGTATAGGAAATTAAGGGCAATTTAGTTTTCTAAATTTTTAATAATTTAGTATTTCAAAGGCAAGAAATGCAGGATAAAAACAAAGAGAAGGTAGAATAGAAACGTGTAAAATAGATTGGCAAAATATACATTCAAACATATAAACAAATAAATAAATGAGTACACCTAAAATAATTGAAGGAATAGGCTTCGCTTGATCCATTAGGAATTTTATTACAGTTAAATATTGCTAACAAGTAGATGATGTCACTATATACATCTAACTAGCAAAAGCCACTAAAGGAGGTAAAGTGAGGAAAAATCACACTCCAGAAGCTCTCAAATATCTTGGATGAGATGTTTGAAGAAAAAAGAAACTTAAAAGTCACGGATAAAAAGAAACATATTCTTAGATTGTGTTTTACATATCTGGTTACATGTTATTTGCAAGAGCTGGGACTGAAACAAAGTGACACAGAATGTTTAAAATTAAAGAGTCAGGAAGAATATGTACCAGGAAATTAGTAACCAAAGAAGGGTTGGGATAATGATATTTATGTCAACAAATTACCAAGACTGACTCAAAAATATAGAGAAAACCTAACTATACCAATAACCAGATATATAAATTAAGGCAGTGACCAAAATTTTCCCTTTCTTCCAGCACCCTACAACCCATATTCCCTCATCAAGGAATCTGTCTCAAAAAACTTTACGGACAAACCTTCCAAGAACAGAGAGTCCCTTCAAGGAACAGAGAATATTATACTAGCAGTTCCAGAAAAATAAAAACAGTAATAGCCACTCACCTTACTTTATTAAGCCAATAAAACTCTGATACTGAAACTATCTGGCTACAAGAAAATAAATGCAACAGTCAATTTTACTTGTGAAAAAAATTCTATCAATAAAATTCACAGTATTAATAGATTAAAGGAGAAAAGTCACATTACCACCTACTTTTTTTTCACAAGAGGTCATTAAGCAATACCTAAATACATTTTATAAGTGCAAACATTTAATAAGATTCAATAATCATTCATGTTTCTTTAAAACTGTTAACTTACAACTGGAAGGAAACTGTCTTACCCTAAATAAGTATATTTACAAATATCTTTATAGCAAGAATCATTATTAAGGATGGAACTTTAGAAGCATTCCCTTTAAAGAGAGCTATAAAAGAATTATTTTAACTGCATTCTATTACTTCTGTCATGAATATATTTTATTGGATAGACAAGTCAATACAATGATACAATAAAAGTAACAGGATGATCGTAATTGTTCTTCTGCTGTTGTTGTTTGCAGGTTGTATGATCACCTTCCCAGAAACCTGTGTGTATATGTGATGAGATGTTATAGAATTTAAAAGAACATTCAACTAGGTTGCTGGATATATAAAAGATATATATATACCTAGACACTGCTTATGGACTGCCTATGGATGAGGCCACTGTGGGAGGTAAAAGATCATCCACCAGTGTACAACTTACTCATCGACTTCCTATTTCCCCCATAGGCTGAGATGGGTCATCTAACTCATCTGCCTCCCTCACCTGTGTGCCTATTTCAGCATTGTTTCAGCCCACTTTACAAAACAGCTTGCCTGAGTGTAGTAACATTCCCAAATTTGAATTTGTTCTTAGAAAACAGGACAGATTATCATTGCCTTTGCTATAAGCTGCACATTTCAAACAAGCCTCATCAGAAGTCAACACAAAGCACATTGGCAGTAACCCAGCTAATAAACAATATCTGGCTTTTTATTTGTCCCTTTTGGAATTTCAAGAGAGAAAGTTAATTAGTTGAGACAAATTTTGGCATTTCTTGTTATTTCTCAATATAGCTTAGTAGTATCAAAATAATACCTAATGCTCATACATATTAACTTCCTCATGCGCACTCTGATTTTGTTCATGCTATTACCTCGATCAAAACTAAGTTCTTCCTTTCTCAATCAAGTTTGTTCCTTACAGAGATTCTGTTCAAAAGTATTCTCCTCTATGTAACTTCCAGGTACTACCTAGTTTGAGTCAGCTCTGTGTTCTTATGCATTCATATTTATGTCTACGTCATGTCTACACATCAAGTTCCCCTATCGGATTGGACTGTATGTTTCATGAAGGCAAGAACATGATTTGTTTGTGCATCACTGTGGGGCATCAAGCATTGCATATAGGAAATATTCTAACTATATCTGTGTGATATTTTGAAGTTGATCCCAGTGCTGTCTAACAGTATTATTTTCAATTAATGGAAATGTTATACATTCAGTGTTCTCCAAAACTATAGCCACTATCCACATTTGGCTAATAAGCACTTGGAATGTGGCTGGTTTGACTGAGGAATTTTAAATTTTATTTTCTTCTAACTAATTTAAAAATGAAGATAATGGAATTTGAAAGCTTTCTTACGACAGAAAATGAAGATTATGTAAACTAATACGACATGCTAT
Source organism: Nomascus leucogenys (assembly GCF_006542625.1). NCBI lineage: Eukaryota > Metazoa > Chordata > Mammalia > Primates > Hylobatidae > Nomascus > Nomascus leucogenys. The sequence goes on from NC_044383.1 coordinate 133,060,062, forward strand.
TTGCCTGAGCTGACGAATAACTGAAATCAAATTCAGATTTATTTCTAATTTTAGTTATCATCTTGGGTGCCCAGTAGCATCCACTTGTTGCTCTTTTTTTGATTGTCTGTGTGGTTGGAGTGACCCTTATTAGAAAGGGTAAACTAATAAAGGTTTTGAAGGACTCGTAACCCTTGAAAAATGAGTGTTGGAAACGTTCCAGGCATGCTTTATATTTTAAAAAATCAATTTATCTGAGGGAAAATTGTAGGAGATATAGGCAAAGACTATACTTTCTCTTGAACTTTATATCCAATCTACCCCATCTCCAATAATGTATTCAAGGATGTTGCCTAGTATTTTATTCCTTTCTCTCCAGCATTATCAATTATTTCCTCTCTTTATTGATTCCCAGTACAATATAATTAAGCTCTTATTTCTCTGATCATAAAAGGAAAAAAATCTTCTTGTGACTCCTTTTCCACCTGCAGCATGCATCTCATTTCTCTCATTTTTCAGTGATTGAGCATTTGCTTGATGTTTCTTCAGTTAGTGGGTGGCATTTGACACAATTTGTATAGACCAGACATTAGTATCTTGGAAAAGTCAGGGTTCAATATTCAAGAACTCTCAGGGAGTTCACAGTCCATAAGAAAGCCTTCTGGGACACCATACCAAGCTCACTTCCCTCCTACCCATCTGGCAGCTCCTTCTTAGTCCCATTCATTAAATATGTCAGACAATTCACCCAAAGAGGTTAACAGCTTGTCAAAAGACCATGATTAAGAATTGAAAGATTTGGGAACCAAGCTCCATTCTCCCTGACTTCCCAGCCAGTGCATATATTAATAATATTAAATACTTTAATAGAACATTGGATAGGGAAGGGCCCAGAAACAGCTATTTTCTATTTGACTGTGCCCCGAGAAAGGGAAAGAACAAGGAGATTAGAGAATGATTGCTTCTTAGATGCAGTTGCCTCATCTAAAACATTCACTTGACATGCACATTGTCTGAGATTCCCTAGTTCTCCAAATTAATAGTATGTGGTCCATCCTAAGATACAAAAACTTTATCATTGGGGTCATTTGCAATTGATATGGTCCACAGCATCAGAAAACTAGGGGCAGAGGAGAGTCAACTCAATTGAAATGATACTTTCAGGCAAGTGCACAGTGGGACTATGGTACGATTAAGTTCTCACGACCAGTAATGGTTGTTTCTTCCCAGACATAAACAGAGTTGCAATTACCACATGAGCCACCTACACAAGGATGTAAGCCTAATACCTGACATTTGTTTAGTACTGTTTGCTTTGAAAAATCTTGCAAAATCTTTATTCTTTCATTTAATGTAAATGGCAATGGAATAAATTGACATGGTAAATATTTACAGCTTGCTCAAAAATCACTTTGAAAATTTCCCACTAGTGTATCAGCTTCACACCTGGCTCCCATAGCCTGTAAAATGATTTTCCTCCAAGTGTGCATCAAGGTGTTTGTCCTTAATCTGTGTGGCCCTACTAGGCCTGGAGTCTGCCGACTTTACTGTTGTTTTTCTTCCTCTCCACTGATAGAAATTTCTAGAATTGGAGGTAGTGAGTTATAAAACACAGAGTTTGTTCTATAAGGGTAATGGAGCTATGAAATCTTTTCTCTTCTGGTCCAAAAAACACAAATGAGCTAGAAGTCTAGGGCATTAGGCAAAGTCCATCTGTTGAGTCAGGCATTTGGCCAAAAAAAGACAAAGATTTTCTTTTTCCTGCATGGATATTTTCTTAAATTTAAGTACTCCTAGTAGAAGAGTCTGAAGCTGAGCGGTGATGATGATATTGAATGTGCTGAAGAATAATGTCTTTTTTTCAGTACTTTATTCCTGCATATTCTCATACTCAACCCCAACCACCACCAAGTCTTCTATGACCTTCCAAAGAGCCAGGCCCATTTTAAATGTTTCACCAGGGCTAATACAACTGGCTGGCAAACTACACTACACATTAAGGCTGACCAGGCTGTGCCAGACACGAGCACACATAGATGCCTAAGCTCACTTCTTTGCTAGCTGTAAATTAGGTGCATATCACAGGCCTCTTAAGAATTATGTTTTAGTTTTCAAGTATATCTTGGAGTTCACCAAAAAAGCATGGAATTGGGAGAGGAACTGGGGTAGGCAGTGAAGATGGAAGTGGGGATGGGGAACAAGCCTTTACAAACACTATTTTTCCATAGTTCATTCTATGGTTTAGTTTTCTTTTATTTTCCTTTTTTCATGTTTTTATGTTTTGCTGTTTTCAGTGTTGTGGGACTCCCTATTCAATAAATGGTGCTGGGATAACTGGCTAGCCATATGCAGATAATTGAAACTGGGGTCCTCCCTCTCTTACATCATATACGAAAATCAACTCAAGATAGAGTAAAGACTTAAATGTAATACCCAAAACTATAAAAACCCTGGAAGACAACATAGGCCATGCTATTCCAGACACAGGAATGGGCAAAAATTGCATGACAAAGATATCAAAAGCAATTGCAACAAAAGTAAAAATTGAAAAATGGGATCTAATTAAATTAAATAGTTTCTGCAAAGCAAAAGAAACTATCAATAGAGTAAACAGACAACCTACAGAATGGGAGAAAATGTTTGCAAACTATGCATCTGACAAAGGTCTAATATCCAGCATCTATAAGGAACTTAAACAAATTTATAAGGGAAAAACAAACAACCTCATTAAAAAGTAAGCAAAGGACATAAACAGACACTTTTCAAAAAAAGACATACATCTGGCCAACAATTATACAAAAAAAAGCTCAACATCAGTGATCATTAGAAAAATACAAATCACAGGGAGGGGAATATCACACACCGGGGCCTGTCAGGGGGTAGTGGCCTAGGGGAGGGATAGCACTGGGAGAGATACCTAATGTAGGTGATGGGTTGATGGGTGCAACAAACCACCATGGCACACGTATACCTACGTAACAAACCTGCACATTCTGCACATGTACCCCAGAACTTAATAAAAAAAAGAAAAGAAAAATACAAATAAAAACTATGATGAGATACCATCTCACACCCGTCAGAAAGGCTACTACTAAAAAGTCAAAAAAAAACAGATGCTGGCAAGGTTGTGGAGAAAAAAGAATGCTTTTACACTGTTGGTGTGAGTGTAAATTAGTTCAACCATTGTAGAAAGCAGTGTGGTGATATCTTAAAGATCTAAAAACAGAACTACCATTCAACCTAGCACTCCCATTATTGGATACATACCCAAAGGAATGCAAAATAGTTCTGTCATAAAGACACATGCGTATGTATGTTCTTGGTAGCACTATTCACAATAGCAAAGACATGGAATCGACTTAAATGCTTACCAATGGTAGACTGAACTAAAAAGATATGGTATATATACACCATGGAATACTATGCAACCATAAAAAAGAACAAGATTTACGTCTTTTGCAGGAACATGGATGGAGCTGGAGGCCATTAATCTTAGCAAACCTATGCAACAACAGAAAACACTTAAAAGTGGGAGCTAAGTGATGAGAACACATGGACACCTTGAGGGGAACAACAAATACTGAGGCCTACTGGATGACGAAGGGTGGGAGAAGGGAGAGGATTAGGAAGGATAACTAACGGGTACTAGGCTCAATACCTGTTAACAAAATAATCCATACAACAATTCTCCATGACACCAGTTTAGTTATATAACAAACCTGCACATGTACCCCTGAACTTAAAATAAATGTTAAAAAAATATATAAAAAAGAAGGGTAGATTAATTGTTACAAAAAACTTAAGGTACTTTTAGAAGATTTTATTTTGAATAAAAATAACTTATATTTCAAGGTTTTCTTTATTAAAATATTCCTTATCTAACTGAATATTTATATTTGCCATTGGATTAATCTGTTGCATTGTTTATCTCAATATTTCACAGCAACGGGAATGGTTCCCTTATATCCTCCAACTCTGTGCTCACAAGGCATCCTGTACTTGTGGTTACCTGCTCAATGAATGTCTTTCCTACTGTACTGTAAGCTCCAGGAGTACCAGGGCTGATCTGCTCCCCACTGTACACCTGCATCTGGAATAGTGCCTGACACATGGTTGACATTTAATACATGAACAGTTTCTTTTTGTGCATGAAGTTTGCTCATTACTCAATATTGAATGTTCAGTTAATTCTTCTGTCAAAAAAATTCTAAAATTGTATATAAATGTTCACAAATGCCACAAGTCTGACTCTTCAAATTTCCAATGCTGCTTTTATGACAGAAATGAAGATTAGGTGTAATGCAGCACATCACAATACCAAACATCATAACTTGAGAAAAGCCGGAATGCATAATGTGCTGTGTGATTCTGACCATGATGGAACATGAGGATAGATTCACTTCAACTAGAAAGCAGTATTTACCTACAATAACTAGCAGGGCATAGGCAGTATTTCTGGGAGAAGTAGAGTTGTTACAGATTTGAAACACTAACGATATCAGTTATCACTAAATGTTATCCAAAAGTGAAGGGGCACAACAGCAATGCTGTGTTTGCAACTGAGGCAGGTGAATTTTGACTGAAACTCACCCCACTCACAAACAGGAAAATTGAGCTGATAGAGAGGGAGACAGGGAGGAAAAGAGAGAGGGTGGAAGGAAGAGACAGAGGGAGGAAAACAAAGGAGGAATGAGGAATAAAGAAAACAGGGCACAGGAGAAAGGAGAAAGTTATTGCCAAGGCCACTTAATACAAATCTACTTTAGCTTCTTGTTACATTAACTAGAACATAATGGCTACTGTATTTCACAAAAGAAGGCACTTTGAGCTAACATATACAGGGCTCAGGAATACCTAACCAACAATAACCTGTAGAATTAGCTCAGACCTAACTTGGAAATAAGGCAAATCTGGATTGTGGAACTCATGTCCAGAGGTTAATTTGCATGACAAACCCAAATTTCTCTTGGGTAGGAATCTGCCCTCAGGCTGAAGCAGAGGAAGCAATTTCAAGTATTGCATCCTCCAGTGAGCACAGCCCCACAAGAAAAACACATCCCCATGAGGATAAGCAACAGTCCTGTTGGTTAAATGCTGCTTGAGCTCTATAAAATAATTTACTTAAAGGAAGCAGGCTCTACCTTTCCTCAGATACACAGATATGTCTTCAGCCTCAGAGCCCATGAACTTGGCTCAAAACTAGGATAAATGATTGTGATAAAAGAGAAGTATCTGACAGCCATCAGGAACACAAATAGCTCTGAATAGAATCTGGGAAGTATGTGTCTCCAGAGAAAGGAGGAAGCTTTTCCATTTAGTAGGACACCTGGCCCAACACTGGGCAGCAGATGATCTGCCTTCAAAGACAAGAGCAGCTTTGGACTTCCCTGCAGCTGTGGCTTTGGCATCCACAAATATTGCAAAGTAGAGTTTTGGCAATGTCAAGGGACACATTTGTAGAAGTTTTCCAGAATCATTCTCACCATCATAACTCAACTGTTCCTCAGCATCCTGAGACACCACTAGAGATTCCTTCAAAGGAGGACCTAGAGCTGTGTAATCCTAGGGAGATGTTGTTAACCAAAAAGAGCCAAACTTTGTAAAAAAAAAAAAAAAAAAATTTGAAGAGATTTATTCTGAGTGAAATGTGAGGACCATTGTCAGAGGTGTTTGAGCCAGAACAACTCCATCTTGAATAGGGGCTGGGTAAAATAAGGCTGAGACCTGCTGGGCTGCATTCCCAAATGGTTAAGGCATTTTTAGGCACAGGATGAGATAGGAGGTCGGCACAAGACACAGGTCATAAAGACACTGCTAATAAAACCAGCTGCAGTAAAAAAGCCGGCTAAAACCTACCAAAACCAAGATGGTGACGACAGGGACCTCTGCTCATCCTCACTACTGTACTCCCACCAGCGCCATGGCAGTTTACAAATGCCATGGCAACATCAGGAAGTTACCCTATACGGTCTAAAAAAGGGAGGCATGAATGATCCACCTCTTGTTTAGCATATAATCAAGAAATAACCATAAAAATGGGCAACCAGCAGCCCTGGAGGCTGCTCTGTCTAAGGAGTCGCCATTCTTTCATTCCTTTACTTTCCTAATAAACTTGCTTTTACTTTACAGACTCTCCCTGAATTCCTTCTTGCATGAGATCCAAGAACGTTCTCTTGGGGTCTGGATTGGGACCCCTTTCTGGTAACGCCATAACCCATGACACAGCCTCAGGAGGTCCTGAGAACATGTGCCCAAGGTAGTTGGGTTACAGCTTGGTTTTGTATGTTTTAGGGAGACATAAGACATCAATCAACACATGTGAAGTAAACATGGGTTTGTCCTAGAAAGGCAGGATATCTCTAAGTAGGGTGTGGGTGGGGGATGTCTTTCAGATCATAGGTGGATTTCAAGTTTTTCTGATTGGCAATCTGTTGAAAGAGTTAACTTATTATCTAAAGACTTGGAATCAGTAAACATGAGTGTCTGAGTTAAAAGGTATTGTGGAGACCAAGGATCTTATTATATAGATTAAGTCTCATATGTGGCTGCCTTTAGAGACAATAGATGCCAAATACTTTCTATTTAGACTTTTAAGAGGCGCCAGACACTCCAGAAAAGACCTAGTAAGGGAAAGAGGTGCTCTAGAGAATGCAGATTTCTACTGCAAGAGACAGTTTTGCAGGGCCATTTCAAAATACGCCAGGGAAACATATTTGGGGGTAAAATATTTTTATTTCTTTCTTTACCTGTCATGTGATGTTATACTAGAGTCAAGTTGGAATTTGGTATCTTACTGCTAGAGGACTCTGTTCTGTCAGTCTTAGGATCTCTATTTTAATGTTAATACTGGTCACTCTTGTCTAAACTCCAAGAGAGAGAGGGCATAATGAGGCCTGTTTGACCTACCTACCCGCTGCCTATCATGGCCTGGACTCATTTTTCTGGTTTCTTTGGAATCCTGTTGGCCTAGAGAGGGGTCTATTCAGTCAGTTGGGGGGCTTAGAATTTTATTTTTGGCTTACAATGTGAAGTCAGAGAACACTATTTCTACACTCCTATTAACTCTTAACCAGTGTTATCTGATGAAAAAAAATAAACTGCATATACTATTGAAATAGCCAAATATCTTTAACACTTCCAAAAGACCAGTGCAAAACACTTCTTTATTTATATGTTAAATGTTTCTAGTTTTCATTTTCTGAGTCAGTGCCAAGAACAAATCATGCACACATCACATAGGACTATGAAATGAACCACAAATAAGACTTGCCAGACAGCAACTGGTTCAACTACGGACCAGCTTCACACATTACATCTTCAACATACACAGCAGCTGCACCATGAAGAACATGTGCCGACAGAAATCCTAAATAAATGAAGAATGATAACATTCCTGCTAGGATTAACTCAGGGAGATAGCTTCAGTTCCACAGTCTCAGTCTTTAATGGACTCAAAAAAACTAGTAAATTATTTATATCATGAATGCCCAGGAATTTCATAAAAATTTTTTGAATAAACTTGCTATTTAAAATTGGAAAAGTCAAAATTAAGGTGAATTCTGCAATATCACATTTCCCGCTTACACGAATAGAAATATCTGAAGAATTCAAGCTTGAATGTCTGATGAAAGGTTAGTGGGTTTTAAGAGTTGATTATCCTATACAGGATCTCTGAATTGCTCAAATGCACTCTCCAAGATTGTGTAGACCACACATTAGTACCTTTAAAAACTCAGGATACAATAGGGTATAATCACAGCATAAGAGAAGGCACCAACAAAACGTAAATAAAAGCCTATAGTTTATTTTTTAAAGTCTATAATAAATTTTCCCACTGATTTTGCTAAGTAATATTACTCTAAACTCTGGCTTTGAAATTAGACAGATTTGAGCCTGGGTCCGGGTCTACAAATACCTGTAGTCTCCAGGCAATTTATTATCTTCTTTGAGTAAGTTTCCTGCCTTATAATGGTGAACAAAAACACTTCATAGGGTTCTATAAGGGTAAATGAAATCATCTACGCATCATAGCTAGCACACTGCTTGGATCACAGTCATAAATGGCAAATATTACTGCTATTTTTACTTATACTCTTAACATCTACTACTTTTACTATTACTATTATTTACTACTACTGCTACTACTAAGTGATCAAAGATGAGCATTGAAATCACTGGATATGAGAGTAGTAAGTAGAGTTCACTAATTTTCAATTACAGAAATGCAAGAATAAAAGCGATGACTATAAAAACACTGGATGTTGAATCATTCCTACTAAAATTTTCTCTGTAAAGTACGTTATGGAATTAACATTAGCTCTGCATGCTTGCAGCAATTCTTTATTAAAATACAGAGGGAATCTCTTCTTTCTTTAGCCATTATCCTTTGGGAAGCCTGACCAAGAGATTCTAGAACGTAAGGACCACAAAACAGCTGCAAACAACATTGACTATCTTTTTGAGATTTAAAATAGTTGGTGTTTGGCAATTAAAAACAAGAGACTAAATTGTACTAACAGCATATTTTTAAGCAAAAGGTATATTTATTAAGCTCACAGAATGTTGTGCATACTTAGACTTGTACCAAGGTGACCACCAGTGACATGTGAGGCAAGGTCTCTAACATCAATGAGCTTATAACATATCTGACAACATAATATTATTATAGACAAATAAAAGGAAGCCATACAAAACAACACAGCTTCTACAAGATGAAGATTAGCCAAGGATGAGTTCAGTGAAGACTGAAAGAGTTACAAAAAAAGTTCACTACAGGAAACCAGGGGTGGTGATGCATGCCTGGAGTCCCAGCTACTCAGGAGTTTGAGGCAAGAGGAGGCTTAAGCCTAGGAGTTTGGAGCTGCATTGCACAATGATGGTCCCTGTGAATAGCCTCTGCATTCTAGCCTGGGTACCATAATGAGACCTCCTTATACCCCCAAAAAAGAAAAAGTTAACTAAGTGGTAAGAGATGTTATAACTAAGCACTGACAGGTAGCAGAAAAAAGGCAAGAGTTTCCAGGCAAGAGCTCTGTCATAAACCAAGTCATGAGAAAAGGATCGAGCTTTATACATTTTCAGGAACAATGGATCACTGGTTTGCAAAGCACTTTGCAAAATAGCACAACCTAAAATTGCATACAAGTCAGCAAGCTGGTAACTTGAGAAAATTTCTGTAGGGAAAATTTGTCTACATCAAAATGCCAGGTGATTTGTGGATGGCAAAGACTGCAGACAGGAGAAGCTTGTGGGAGGCTGTGATAATCTACATATGAGGCAAAGAGGGTTTGGGCGGGGGTGATTGCAGAGGAGTAAAAAGGAAGAAGTAATCATAAGAAAGAGTCTGAAGGAAGATGGGCAGGTCATATTAACTCACTGGATATGGGGAAATGTAAGCCTCTGCTGAGTTAAAAAACATAAATAAAGATTCCGAGGTTTTTAAGCCTGCATCCTTGAAAAGAATCATGAAACCAAATAGAAACAGGGTCCAGGGATGTAGAGGATGGGACAAGAAGAGGAGAGTCGAATGAAAATTACACCAGACTGGTTGAGATATGTCATGTGTCTGTGGGGAATATTTAGGGATGGAGTTGTTGACTGGGTACCACCAGCCTTGATGTGTGTGGAAGCCATCAGAACAGAAGATATCTAGACAAAGGAAAATAACTTGATTGAGGAAATAGATGCTTATAACCAGGAGACATTAAGGTCACACAGGCCAATGGTGAGGCAGGGAAGATGTCTTTGGCACAGTGGCTCATTCCTGTAATCCCAGTACTTTGGGAGGCTGAGTTGGGTTGATCACGAGGTCAGGAGTTCAAGAGCAGCCTGGCTAACATGGTGAAACCCCGTCTCTACTACAAATACAAAAAATTAGCTGGGCGTGGTGGCACGTGCCTGTAATCCCAGCTACTCAGGAGGCTGAGGCAGGAGAATCGCTTGAAACTGGGAGGCAAAGGTTGTAGTGAGCCGAGATTGCGCCACTGCACTCCAGCATGGGTGACAGAGCAAAACTTTGTCTCAAAAAATTAAAAAAAAGAATGTCTCAGAAAGTATCTCTTTGAAACAACAAGCTCCATCTGTTTTCTAAACTACATATACGATGAAAAGGGTAAGATGATTTATTGTAATAAATTTCTATAACATGCCTCTGTGTACCAAACGTGGTCCAGGTAATGGGGACAGAGAGGTCAATGAATTGGAAATGAGGATATTGTTCTTTGCTTCCTACCTACTCCAGAGTCACTGATGCTTGACCATGACAGCTCTCAGCCCCACTCAGTTCCAAAAAGAATCTAGACCAATGCAATTAGTATCAGAATGACAGAACCCAGAATCTGTCTTGCTATGGAAAAGCTAATATCTGATGTTTTGAAGTTGATGCCGAGTTATATCCACAGTCAAAACTTTCCCCCTATCTTTCAAGTTTATCCCCACTCTTTATTTTGATCATACAAAAATATTACCCCTGAAGACAGCAATTTCGACTACTGCTGAACTTCTCTGAATTCAACCTTCCTCTAACTGAGTTAGCGCCACTTAATCAGGCCCACATTTCTCTAGGCTCCTTAATGTCCCTACATAATACCATTCACAGGCATTTTTTTTCTTTTTCTTTTTCTTTTTTTTTTTTTTTTTTTTGATACGGAGTCTCGCTCGGTCTCCCAGGCTGGAGGGCAGTGGTGTGATCTCGGCTCACTGCAAGCTCCGCCTCCCGGGTTCACCCCATTCTCCTGCCTCAGCCTCCAGCGTAGCTGGGACTACAGGCGCCTGCCACCACTTCCGGCTAATTTTTGTATTTGTAGTAGAGACAGGGTTTCACTGTGTTAGCCAGGATGGTCTCCATCTCCTGACCTGGTGATCCGCCCTCTTCGGTCTCCCGAAGTGCTGGGATTACAGGCGTGAGCAACCGCGCCTGGCCTCAGAGGCATCTTTAATGACACTATTTTAAAGGAGACCTGAGGGTAGTAAAGTTACACAAATATTTCTCCTATTTCACATATGTCTTAAGAAACATATTCGCTAACAATCTCAGAAATAATCTTCACTCTTTCAATGGAAAGCGCATCCTCAGCTTTAACTTTCTTATTGACAGCTGACCAGGGTAGCAGGTCTTCCCACCTTCAGGGAGGTCCACAGACACTGCAATCAGTGAACTGCAATCCAGATAGCCCTCACAGAATTACATCTTTCTTCCAGCATGGTTTGATTTCTGTGTATACCAGGGCTTACAGTCTTCTGCTCTTAGTAGCAATTGCTCTTTTTAAAATTCCATTCACTCTTTTTCAAAAATAAAATTGCAGCAGAAGTGCATGAAAAGAGATTCAAAAGAGCAAAAAACTTAAATAGTCCCAGAGTATCAAAAACCACATAAGAAAAATTCCTTGCCCACATTTAGTCAGGATTTAGCCTTGCATTAAGTTTCATAATATTCCCTCAAGCTGCAAATCAAGATTGCAAAATTCAAATTCCATTTATTTCATCAGTTGCTTATAGTATTATAATAGCAATGAGTCTAGTTTCAGAAGACCAAAAAGTAATATATAAGAGCAATTATTTATAGTTGTGGTTTTGTCAGAAAAACATTAACTTATTCAGTAAATAGCTTTGTTTGATTTTCAGACCTAGTCTCGTTCAAAAGAAATCCAGTTCAATAAATACTTGTGCATTACTAGATATGTCAAGATGAATAAGGTTCCATAGCCCTAATTTCTAGGAGTTCTAATTAGTAGGTCGGTATAGAATCTTAATAAATCAGACACCAGGTTTGGCAGGAATTGAGAATAGAGGCAGAGAGGAATGATGGTGCAAAGAGAATGAATTTTATCTTGTCTGGTTGAAGGAAGGGGTAGGCATTGAACTATTTTAAGCTGGAGCCTGATGCGATCCAATTTGCATTTTAGACAGATCACTATGGTGATGATGGGTTGGAAGGAGGCTGTTTGGGAAACAGGGAAAATAAGGAGCTGCTGCATCGGTGGCAAAGCAAAGGAGAGGCTGCTTGGAGAGATACATGGTGAGTAGAACCTGGCTGGACATGGGTCAAAAGAAGACAGACGGAATCTATCTCCTCTGCAAGTTCTTTTATGCTGTCCATAATATTCCCAATACTGAAGGTCCTGCACACATGAGCGAGGAAAGCTTCTCTCTGTACAAGTTACCTCCTGTTTGCCCTTGATGTTCTAAGTCCTAATGGCAGCAGGTATTCATCAACATGAACTGGGATGACCCAACCTTATATTCATGTGCATTCTTGTTGAATTTATATTCACTTTTCTTCACTAAGCCTGATGTAATGGAAAAGATAAAAAACTAGAGAAATCAGGCCATCCTGGGGTTTTAGTGCTGGCTTTTTTCATAAAGAGAGGTGTGACCTTGGGCAAATCATTTACCTTCTCTGAATCTGACTTGGTTGGTAAAATGTAGGGATTATGCCAGCTATAAATAAAATTTCTTCCAAATATGTGTTATTATCTAGTCCAAATAATTCTGCTCATCTATAAACTAGTTATTGGTGTATATAGAAAATACTGATTAATCCCCAAAGCAGTTTAGGTTCATTATATACTAGATGGCTTCTTGAAGAGGAAATTCCCTGGACCACCCGATAGGCAATGAATAAAAGAAAACAAAACAAAACAAAAAAAACTTCTTTAAATTAAAACAGAGACATAAAGAAAACAAAACAATTCAATAAGACATGATTGCTGGAAAAGTGCTGATCTTGAATTAGATATCTAAGTATATTAAGAAAATTATCCGATGAGTTTAACTGCTGAGACTGAAAACTAAGGAGAGGCATGTACCACGCCTGAACCAGTAAATCTATTCCCTAGTTGCTGAGTTGAACGCCAATTCCTTCCAGCCATCTTGCAAATGGGTTCTTTTAGTAAACACTTGCCATTTTAAAAATTGTTTTGTTTTTGTTGAGTAGAGTTCTCTTCTGAGAACAGCAACCCCCACTCTGTTGGGGAACTACCCCTTTACTCATCTAAAGTCATGATCTGAGGGCTACTATCTTACGATGTACCCTTCATTTTCTTGTTGCAATGATTTGATGGCTGTTGGGCTTCTGTCCTAACATCACCAATCAGTGTGCTTTTTTAGGATTTTTCCATTTGGAGCTGAGACATAGACTCCTTTCCTTTCTGATACTAAAGCTGGAAAGATACAGCCTCAAAGCTGTCAGTGGAAGAAGGTGTTCTGCTGAGAGAGAGAGAGAAAAAAAAAGATGAGAGATAGAGATGGAAAGAAAAGGAACCTAGGCAGTGTTCAAACATCAGTGCCTGTTCGCTCCTGAGACTCACAAAACTGCTCTGTTCCTTGCCTTGTAAAACTCTTCCTTTGATCTTTATGCCTAGATTTTCTGCCAAAACTAGCTCAAGTTGGGTTTCTATAATTTGCAACAAAAAGTGTCCTGAGCGATATAGTGATTTTTACCATAAGGAAGAAAAGTGGAAAGAGGTAGTTCAAAGCTCACTTCATCATCACTACAGAAAGATCATTTATGTGCCCAAATACTAGTGGCATGTCAATGATATCATCTTTAGGTATAGCAAAAAATTTCTCCTCTGAGTTATAGTACTTGCAGAACCATACAAACATGAGAGTGGACCTTGCCAGTAAAAAAGTATAATTTATAAGGTTTTGTTTTGTTGTTGTCATCAAAATGCAATAAGGTTTGAGTTATTTGCAGGAACTTTATGAACTCCCTTATTAAATGTTGATATTCAGTAAAACATTTGGAAAAAAAGTCCATGTGGTATGCAAAAATGGATGTCTACATAGATTGTATCCTCACGGGACACTTTGAGGGACAGGTAGGAGAGAGGCATGTATCTACCCATCACTGAAGGCCATTTGGACTATGTCAATGGAATGCAATCAGGCTAAACTGAGATGGCTATTCTATCTGCTTTTAACTTGACTTTGAGAATGAAAGAAATTGAAATTATTTTGACCTACAGTAAACATTAGGCTTTAGCAGCTGGAAGGAAAGGATAGGAGAAATAAAAATGAACATAACTACCAATCACTTTTCATGAGAGTCATTTACTGAACTTGAACAGCTGGGCTTTGAAAGCTCTGGGACATATTCAACAAGCTAGTGCTAAATTCATTGTGTTCTCACTTCGGCTATATGGTAAACCAGCTTGACCTAAATCATCTTCACAAATTGTTTTATGTATCACCAGATCAAGTTTGTACATTGGGAGAAAGTGAGTTATCAAGAAGACAGGAAGGATAAAAGAAAAACTCTAAAGAAATGTGGAAGAGTGGATTCACGGACAAAGGATTTTAAAGCAGGGTTCTTAACATTTTTGTTCCATAGACCCCTTTGGCAGTTTTATGAATCCTATGGGGCCCTTCCCTATCTCTATAAAGGGCATCACGATTTTTCCAGTTTTTCATGTCAAACATTCAGAATTCCTTATTTCCCTAAACCACAAGCTCAAGTGTAAGCTGTTAAGTTCTGTTGGCCCTCCCCAGTGCTTTCACCCTAGTCAAACCCCCCGACCTAGTTTACTGTAAAATCCTACTAACTGTCCTGCATCTACTCTTTCCCCACTTCCCTATACTCTAATCTATACATAGCAGGAAAAATAAAACTATTCTGTAAAAATCTAAATCATATTAGATCACTGCCCGCCTAAAACACTTCAACGGCTTTATGGTTGAATTTAAATAAAATTGACACACTTGTCCTATGGCCTCCAAGATCCTATGTGATCTGAACCCTGAACCAGTGATACAATAATGATAGTTGACATTTATTGAGCACCTACAATATTCTATGCCCTGTTCTAATTGTTTATTTTCTTATCTTTCAACAATTTCATGAGTTTATATTATTATTTATATGTGTTTTAATGATGAGGAAACTGAGACACAGCTAACTTAGATAATTTGTGAAATGACAAATAAACACAGGTCTGTTATTTGAACCCAGAAACTATAGCTCCTAAGCCCACATTCAAACACCACAACATTTCACTTCTCACCTCTTCCAGTTTCCTACTTCCTGTGATCCCAGGTGACTATGTGACAAACACTCTTCTTTCTGTTCCTTGAATGTGTTAAGCTATTTCCTGCTCTCAAGGACTTGTACCTGTTGTTTACTTCTCTGAAAATTCTTCCCCCAGATCCTCATATGGTGGACACCTTCTCATTTCTCAGGATGAGGCTTATTACAGGCACTAGCAATTGCCTATCCCAATTGTTGGGGACAGGTTCTCAGAAAAATCAACACTGAAACAAAGGATCTCTCAGCAAGGCTAGTTTACTTTCTGCAGAAAGGGTGCCACTCACTAGCAATCTTGTCATGAGAGCACACACCAACAAAGGAGACAGGGTCATTTATAACCTGACGCGTCCACCCTACTGCTGTGTCTGGTTTCCATTGGCTGGAACAAGACCTCACATTCTGTACTTGTCCCAATCAGCTAGAAATGTAAAACTTCCTAAAAGAGGCGAAGGCAGAGGAGAACAAAGGAAAAGAGGAAGTAACTTGTGGAATGGTGAGAGAGGCAAAAACACTTCCAAATAAGGAAAGAGGAATAAGCTATGACCTAATGCTTGCTTGGACATGTTCAGGCATGCCAGGACAAATATCTAGGCTAAAATATGGGAGCTAAGAACACAGAGTATATTGATTTCTCAAATATGGCTAGCAGATATTTAAGAATATTAGCACAGGTCTTTGAGTAAATTTTGCTTCTAAGAGAAGTTACTATCTGTTCTCAATTAGACTGGGAGGAAATTTCCTTTGAAGAAGAATGAATCTCTACTTCATTTTGTACAACAATCTATCCCCTTTTTTGTACCCAATTTTTTAATTGTTTACCCTTCTCTGTTTGTTCTTGTACTTAGGAAAAGTGATGCAAACCCAAGCTCCAGTGACTGACTCTCAATCAGGCTAACTAAAACTTAGACTCTGCACCTGTCATGGTAACGTCATTCCCCATGCAAGTGACACAGTTTTGGCCAATATGGTATAATATGAAGTCTCCTGGGAACAAAGATTTCTGGTACGGTTTGTCTGTGTCCTTACCCAAATTTCATCTTGAATTGTAGCTCCCATAATTCCACATGTTGTGGGAGGGACTCCGTGGGAGATAATTGAATCATGGGGATGGTTTCCTCCATACTGTTCTCATGATAGTGAGTAAGTCTCATGATAGCTGATTGTTTTATAAGGGGAAACCCCTTTTGCTTGGCTCTTATTCTCTCTTCACTGGCTGCCATGTAAGACATGCTTTTCACCTTCCACCATGATTGTGAGGCCTCCCCAGCCACATGGAGCTCTGAATCCATTAAACCTCTTTTTCTTTATAAATTACCCAGTCTCAGGTCTGTCTTTATCAGCAGCATGAAAAACAGACCAATACAATTTTTTTGCTGATAAAAAAAGAGACCTGTGGAAGAAACTGTTTCTTTCTGCCTATGAACTTTGCCTAAGGTGGATGAGGACAGAATGTCTAGAAGTGTCATTCCATCTTTTGAGCAAGGTGGTAGCCAGTCCACATGCTGAGATAGGCATGTAAGAACAAATATTTCCTTACATCTTTACCCTATGAACTATTCCCAGAGCCCTTCTACCTTAAGACATCTTTTGTTTTCTTAAGAAATGGGATCTTTCTTTGTTGCCCAGACTGGTCTCGAACTCCTAGGCTCAAGCCATCCTCCCACCTCTGCCTCTAAAGTAGATGGGACTACAGGCACGCACCACCATGCCTGGCTTAAGGCATTTTTTATGTAAGATAACAATTCCCTTTTTATTTAAACTATTGTGTGTTCAGTTTTCTGTTACATGCCACTGAAAACATCCTGGTGGAACCATAGCTAAACTGTTGCCTCCACAGAGAGGCCTTCCCTGGCCATCTGATAAAAGGTATTTTCTTCTGCACTTTCTCTCTAGCAAATCATGATTTTCTTTTCATAGCACATATTCTGTCAAAGTATCTTTTTAAAATTCATTTATCATTTACTCTTCTCACTGAAATGTAAACTCCCTTAGAAGAGGAATCTTGCCCATGTTGTCCATTGCCCAATCACCAGTGCCTAGAATACCGTCACATTCCTCCATTTAAAATGTTAACCTTGGAAGATTCTCTCAATATCTCTGCATCTCAGTTGGATTGTAAAGATCAAGTTAGTTACTTCATGTAGAATGCCTTAGAAAATGCCTGACACACAGTTGATGTTCAATCACAATAGCTTTTAATGTAACTGTTATTCTTATGTAGGCACTCAATAAATATTTGTTAAATCAATAAAAATATGAAACAATGAATCTCTGAAACGTGATGTGATTGCCCTCTACATTAGAACACGATAAGGGAAGGATTTGTCTTATTCAAAAGAAACAGATTTTTAAGTGGAGAAGCAGACTGGTGTTAAAGTTTGAAAAGATTAATGCTGCATAGACACCCCCATTTTCCGAAGGCAGAGCACACTAGAAAGCACTAAGTAGTAGCATCACTGGCCATATGGCCCCACCACGATGCAGGAATTAGTGGTGAACAAGACAGGCGAGGTTCCTGTTCTCATCAGCAGTGAACCAAGACATCAACCAGCCATGAATAGACAAAAAAACTTATTTAGCTAAAAGCCAACTATGTAAAAGGTTCTTGAATATCATTAATGACAATTTAATCTCTAAAACGACAAAGAAATAGCCAGAGGAAACAACCACTTTGGACCTAGCTCTGACAAGAAGGGGAACTTATTGATGAAGTGAAAGTAACATGAAATCTAAAAGAAAGTGACCATGCTGTCTTGAATTTTGACTTTTCCAAGGAAAAGAAAACTGGACATCACGAGTTGTACACCCTAGACTAGATGAATGTCTGCAAAATGTTTAGAGAAAAGATATGCATTATTCATGGCATGAGACTCCTAAGGAGATTATGACTCAAAAGTGTTATGATGTTCTCAAAAATACAATTTTGAGAGCAATTGCTAAATGATAAAATGAGGAGGAAAGGGGAAAGAAAACTAAACAAAAATGTAGCTTCAGATACTTTTTAAAGAAAAATACAATTGAAAAGTATTCATGTATTTTGTATTCATCATCTTGTTAATACAGTGCTAGGATCATAGCAAATAGAAAGTATTATTAAGTGAGTGAAAGAAAAAATGAACGTTGAGGATGAAAATGGTAGAGCAAGTTAGATTGACATCAGAGTCACTAGAGTCCCAAATGAGATGAGATTAGGAGGAGGGAGGATTAAAAATACCAAAGTAACTTATGGAGCAAAAGAAGGCCTGTAACTTTGGATTAATGATATAATGATGATATAAAGATAATGGTGTTCAACCTCCAAAACCCCAGCTGAACTTTATTAGGAAGAAACTGAATCCCAATGAGGGTAAAGACTATTGGACAGCACCTATATGTTCTAAATGAACTCATATCTCCTTATAATGATGAATTATAAACACAGTATAAAATAGTTTGCCATTTAGATCTCTGGGTACTAACAGTAGTATTAGGAGACCAAAAATAGATGAAACTCAACTCAGAAAGCTTCAGGGAGGTATATTTGTGATGGATTCCCAACAGCATTCTGAGTAGCTAATCACAAAGTAAATATAACCACGTTTCTTCCTTTGATACTACTATTACTATTAAGCTGGTAAATCATCTGGATTTATGTAAGAGAATTAACATTGTTTTTTATGACTGATATGGTGTGGGTATTTGTCCCCTCAAAATATCATGTTAAACTGTAATTCCTAGTGTTGGAGGTGAGGCCTAGTGGGAGGTGTTTGCATCATGGGGGCGGACCCCTCTTGAATGGCTCAGCACCATCCCCTTGGTGATGAGTGAGTTCATGTGAGATCTGGTTGTTTAAAAATGTGTGGCACCTCCCTCCCCCTTGCTGCAGCTCTCACCATGTGACATGCTGGCTCCCTGTCACCTTCCGCCATGAGTAAGAGCTCCCCGAGTGCTCCCCAGAAGCCGAGCCATGGCTAGTACCATGCTTCCCATACCGTTTGCAGAACCGTGGGCCAATGAGAACTCTTTTCTTTATAGGTTACCCAACCTCAAGTATTTCTTTATAGCTACACAAGAACAGACTAACACAATAACCTTCTCTGAGACACTCTGGAATAATAAGGTTTGGATGCCAGTTTAATGTAGCAAATTAGTGACTGGCTACATTCAAAGGGTAGCTAATGGATTATGTCAACCTGGAGGAAATAGTTGAGTGGGGTGCCGCAGTGCTTTCTTAGCTTTGTCATATTCAGCATTTTTAAATCAATCATTAAAAATGTTAAGGTTATCATCATTACATTTTACAATGATAAATGGCTTGGTAGTATTGCAAAAATACTCTTTCACAGAATCGGATCCAAGGGGATTTTAGGAGCTTCGGTTAATGGGCTACATTTAACAAGAGTGAGTTGAATAAGGATAAATGGATGATCCCTGAACTCAAGTCCAGAATATTAATGACACAAAAGCACGATATAATAATGTATCTAACACCATTTTTTGATATTTGACTACTGCCATACTTTAATCCTCACCCCTCACTCTTCCCTTTTGCCTCACCTCTGGGAAAGCTTTTAAAACAGCCTGGGTGTTTCCTTCTTTGGCTCTTGCAGCAGATACAAACCACACAAGCCCTTCTCCACACGTGGGTACCTTGACCCAGCTCCAACCTCCTTCCACAATATAAATATGGAGCCAGTATCCTTTCCTTGAGAAGCCTATCCTGATTTCTGAGACTTCTATTTTGTAAGTAATAAACCTTTTCATACCCTTGGTGTTGGAGAATAGCATTATCAGTCTTGACATCCAAACCGAATTTTAGTGGGGGTCCATCAGCCCCTGCACAGTGGATATAACCCAGAGGTGGAGGGATGGCGGAGGATGCAGGTTAGGAGTAGCGCACAGGAGAAAGACTCAGAGGGTAGGCTGGGCAAGTCAGAAACAGAAAGCTCAGTGTTAAGTCCACACTATGGTAGAGCTGCCAGAAGACTAAAGTGATCTTAAAGGGCTTTAGTCCAAGTGGATACGTAGGAGGAGAGGAAGCAGTGTGCCCAGTTCTGTGTGGGTCAACCACCTAGGAGCCCTCACGACTATCTTCTCCTCTCTTACATCACTCTCTCCCTTTTGGTGATAACCTTCAAGCGCCTCTATTTAAATCCCATCTCTGTGCGGATAATTCTCACAAGTTTATCTCCAACCCAGACCTCCACTCATGTGGCGATGGGCAGCTCGAACTTGATAGATCCAAAGCTGAACTCCTTATCATCCCCCATCGACCTGCTCCTCACTCCCTATACCCACCCTTCTCAGCTCAGTAAATGGTGACTCAGGCTGAAAGTCTTGCAGTTATCCTTGACACCACTTTTTTCCTTCACAACCCACTTCTGATTCACTAGCAAATCTTATCAGCTCTAGCTTCAAACTATATCCAGAATTCAACTGTTTCTCACAGATTCCACTGCTATGCCAGTCCACATGCCACCATTATGTCTTGCCTACATTGTTGCGGTAGTCTCCTAGCTGGTCCTCCTGCTTCACTTTCTATCTAATCAACACCAGCACTAGCAACCAGAGTGTTTCTGCTAAAAGCAATATCAAGTCACTCCTCTGCTCCAAATGTTCCAACAGTTCCTCATTGCTCTCAGGTTCATAGCCAAAGTTCTTAATGATCTAACCCCACTGTGACTTCATCTCCTAATTCTGCTCTAGCTTTTCCTTTTCCACCACACTAGCCTCCTTGCTATTTTGTTTTCATTTTCTTAACATACCAGCTTTGCCCCACCTCAAGGCTTTTGAACTTGTTCTTTCATCTGTCTGGAACTCTCTTTCTCCAAATATCCACAAACTCATTCCTTCATGTTCCTAAGTCTTTACTTAAGACTTATCTCCTCAGTGAGGCATTCCTAGGTCACCTTAGGATTTGTTTAAAGGGACAAAAAAGATCATTTAAATGATCACCAACAAGAATATGGGCATATTGGATATTTTTTAGTCAATGACAGAACTTCAAGTCATACCAGACAAAGAAAGGAAGAATGAAATGCAGATGCTCAGCCTGGAGAAGAGGAAACACACAGAAGAGGCGAATGGAGATTGGTTTGACATGGTAGAGAGCTTCAAACTTTTCATAGCTGTATTATGAACGGGGTTATCTTATTTTGTTTGTGTTTCTAAGTTATCAATTGGCATAAATAAATGGAAACTCCAGGAAGACAAATTTCAACTCAATTCAGGATCTTTTACATAGTCCAAGCTTTCCAATGATATCCTAGGATCCACTGAAGGAGAAGTTTCTCCTTCTTGAAGGTTTAGAATGAGTGAAAAAGTCATAGAGATGATGGTCACACTAGATAAACAATTTTATGCCAGTCTATGATACTTTTATTCTGTGAATGAAATTATACAGCTGACTTATACTGAATGTATCATTTGGACAAATAGAGACGGAGAAAATAATTTTTTTTTTTTTTTTGAGATGGAGTCTTGCTCTTTTTGCCCAGGCTGGAGTGCAATGGTGCAATCTCAGTTCACTGTAACCTCCACCTCCAGGGTTCAAATGATTCTCCTGCCTCAGCCTCCTTAGTAGCTGGGATTACAGGCACATGCCACCACGCCTGGCTAATTTTTGTATTTTTAGTAGAGATGGGGTTTCACCATGTTGGCCAGGTTGGTCTCAAACTCCTGACCTCAGGTGGTCTGCCTGCCTCGGCCTCTCAAAGTGCTGGGATTACAGGTGTGAGCCACCACCCCCAGCCAAGAAAATGTTTTAAAATTAAGTATGGGACACAACTCAATAACTTGCAAACCTAAATTTGATTTAGCAATGTTTCCAGTTTTCTAAATCAGTTTAAAATGTTTTAAGACCTATAAATATTTCATTCTATTTGAAAATTCCAATTGTCATCTCTCAATTTTCTATACTAATTTTTTATGCCCCTCCTTCCTCTCCTTCTACCCAATACACACACACACACACACACACACACACACTCAAGTTCTAGTCACTATAAGCACTACCAGCTCTGATTTTTCTAGAATGTCCTCAACCTTTGCTGAGATTCAAGTTAGAAACAGAGGACAAAGGATGCTGCTGGAATATCTCTTGTTTAAAAACAAAAAAAAAGCATTGCAGACTTGGAAAGAGTAGTATAGTCATCTAACTTCCTTTCAAAATTTAAAATTCCAAGTTAGTATCTTCTCTGTCAATAGAAAAGGATCACCACGTGTGAAGTAAACCCTAGATTGCAAAAGCAGAGACATGATTTTTTTGTATCTTCCCACAAGACAAAGTGTAATGCCTTAATTGTAACTGGTACTCAATAAATGTCAACTGCCAAATATATACTTCCCTGAAAACCTGGCAGAATATGCATTAGAAAACCTTGAGCTTATCCTAGCTTCTTTACTTTTTAAAGTTCCAAAGGATTTGTTTAAAGGGACACAGAAGATCATTTAAATAAACCAACTTATTAATAATCATGCCATGAATGGATCTCATAGGATTAGAACTGTTTTACTTCATTTAGATTGCTTTTCATAGATATGGCTTTCCTGTCTACTTTTCTTGATTACAGTTCCATATCTAACACATTCATCTGCTGAGGGCTTCATCCTTTACCTTAGGTCTAGGTGAAATTGAACTAATTCCCATTCCATATCCTATTGAAAGTCTAATGCAAACGTTAAGAAGGGCAGGGGTGAGGTAGGGATGTGTATTTGGGTTGGGAACGGTAGGTTCTCATGCTCCATCTAGCTCTAAACCATACCTAAATTAACTCAGTATCTCCACAAACTGTTCCTGTTCTGCACAATATCAATCTACCATATGAGTAATATAGCCCCTTTCCTTGATTTCCACCAAAAACAAAAATAAAAGAAACAAAAAGGAGCATTCCAAAATCCTTTGTATGTAGAGCAGACTTTACAAAAGTTTTGGAAAGACAGAAGCAACATACACACACACAACACACACACACACACACACAAACAACCCACACACACTCCTCTAAATAAGAATATAAAATATTTCCATTCTTCATGTCTCTTTCCACTGTAAGTTCCAGCTCCCAGAAAGTTCTGTCTATCTTCCTGCTTTTTCTTCACCCAAAAATCCTTTCTTATGTCTTACACACAGCAGTATGGCAATATTAACATTTCTTAGAAATCCAGTGAAAAAATCTTGAGTCATCTTTGACATTTCCTTTTCTTGCATCCCCTATAACTAAACTGTCCCTAAATCTACTTTTGTCCTTTAGTCATCACTTGGAATGATCTCCCTAGATTCCCACCATCTCATCCCTAGACCAGCCCTATATCTTTCCAAGTTAATTTCATAACACAGACCTCCATAACTCACAGAAAGCCCAGCTACTACCTGTACTAGACAGAACTTCTGTCTCGCTTTTTCTCTTGTTATGTTCACATTCTGTAGCACTCTCCTAAAAATCTCTTGTTTATTCAAATCCTACCCACGGTTGAAGACCACCCCCTAATCCCATGCCCATGTTGAAGACTTCAAGCCCAAATTGATCTCTTCCTTTGCCAAATTATTGTTTAGACAGCAGTTAAAAACCTAATCACTTTCAAGTATGCCTTTTGTATGTTTGTTTCTTTTCTGTTTCGCAAATCTGACTTGGACACACAAGAATGCAGAAAATTGTCTTATGTTTAATCGCATCCTCTTATAGCCAAGCTCAGGTCTGGACAAACAAGGGCTCTTTTAGTTTATTGAACAAGATCATGTAATGGTTATGAATGCAGTCTGAGGATGACTACCACTTACTTGTCGTAGGATCTCAGGGCAAATTTCTTAACTTCTCTAGGCTTTGGTTTCCTTGTCTGCAAAATGAGGATAATGTGAGTGACAAGTGTCATGAGGAAATCCAATGTGATAATGCACATAAAGCATAATGTCTGTGACATTTCAGTCTGGCCACTTTTAAGGATCAACCAGAAAGAGCATTTGAGCTCATCTACTCTAACACCTTCATTTTGCAAATAGGAATATTAAGTCCCAGGGAGATTAATTAAACTGGAAGACTAGAGTCTGCTTCTAAGGGAATCTGTTGGTGACTTTCTCAAGGTCCTTCCTGGCTTGGGGCAGATGGAAGACTAGAGTCCCTCCAATTCCTCCGGTCTCCCTCAGCCCGATGCCCTTTCTACAGCATTCTGATGCCACCAGAATTAATTTGGAGGTTAGAAAACCTTCAAGTGATTGAAAAAACTCTAAGTCAGTGGTTGTACTTGAGGTATTATTAGTTTCTAGAGGACAGCTTTTAAAACACCTTTAGATTGTTATGATAACAAATTAATTTTAAAATCAATAAAGAATTAAAAGATGTTATCTGTGATTCTAAACAGCAAGAGGACGCTGCTGAATCATTTCTTTCCCTTAGCAGAAAACAAAGTTGATTGTAATATTTATACCCTCAATGCTCTTACACCTAAAAAACCTCTGTCATAAGTTTTTAAATGTGTGTGTGTGTGTGTGTGTGTACATATTTGAATAAGTCCACACAAGTGTGTGCACATGAGCATATGCATCTGTTGATCGAGGTGGGAAAAGAAATCTACATGACCTCAGAATTGGAGAGACTCCCTAAGACAGACTGGGAAAATCCAGGCAGAATCTCCAATAGAAGAACCTCCTGTGGCTCACCTTTCACCTGAAACAATTTCAGAGACAATGGGTGACTTCAAGAGACTATCAGGGAACAAATTCTCCTATAGCACAATCTGTAATGGCTAAGCCCCATCAGTCAGTGCACAATGGGGCTTTTTAGTCTCTGCTTACATCCAGCTCTATTGTCCCTGCCATCTGTGACCAGCCTTCCTTCTCCCCACCTGAACACATGCCTTCTCATATACACAAGTATAGGCATACACCACAGGGATAACCACTCTCCTTGTAGAAACTGTACAATGTTTGCTGAAGCATAGTCCCACTAGGAGTTGACTCAATTCCTGGGAAATCCAAGGGATTCGAAACAAAATAGAACCTATTTCTACTAGGCCTGAACTAACCAAAAAATTTTGGAAACTAGCATTTGCTGAATACTTCCCATGCTCCATCTACTCTTCTAAGGATTTCCATGAACAGCATTGTTACTTCTGTCGTATTTACAACTCTATTCCAACTCCTCAAATAACACCCAGTAGATACTAAAACAGTATTTGGTGAATGAATTCACTCAAGGTCACACAGTAAGTGGCAAAACAAGAAATCAAACTAGGATGTAACTGACTCCAAAGACCATACTCTTTAGCCACTAAACTGCATCATCTTCAACTCTACGCTACTTCCCCTGAGAAGTGTACTTCTTGTTATGAACTGAATGTTTGCATCCCACCAAAATTTATATATTCAAGCCTTAACCCCCAGCATGACTATATTTGAAGAAAGGGCCTCGAAGGAAGTCATCAAGGTTAAATGAGGCCATAAGGGTAGGGCCGTGATGTAATAGGATTAGCATCCTTATAAGAAGAGACACCAGAGCGTGCACTCTCTTCCAACAAGCATGCACTGAGAAAAGGCCATATGAGGACATAGGAAGGAGGTAGTTGTATGTAAGCCAGGAAGAGAGCCCTCACCAGAAATGGAATTGGCTAGAACCCTGATCTTGGACTTTTAGCCTCCAGGACTGTGAGAAAATAAATTTCTGTTATTTAAGCCACCTAGTCTATGGTATTTTGTTGTGGCAGTCTGAGCAGACTAATATACTTTTAATACTAAAATTTCCCCAGCTCTGGGTTATATATAATTTTTGTGATCTGAGTTGTTCTTGTGCACACCAGGGTATGTGCCACAAGGAAAAATAAATATGTATCAAATGAAAAGTATAGGAAACAAAAGACCACCACCCATTTTAATACATAATTGTATGCAGAACCACAGCATACTTGAAAAGAAAAAAAAAAACTCTGTTTTTCTGTCAAGTTCTACCCATACCCTCCAAGCAGAAACTTTAATAGGAAACAAAGGTGGGGAGATCACATAATATGTAGTTATTACATATTCAAAATAGTTATTAGAACATATTGATGGAGGAATGACTCATAATTCAGATGTGTGAAAGCTCAATATCAAAACAGCAGTATTCTTTTTTACCTCAAGCATTCTTCTTTATTTCTACATAGTATATAACAGAATCTACATAGAAACATTTATAGCCACACAGCAGAGCATGGAGTTGAGTGAGAGCCTGGAGTCCTATAAAAATGCTGCAGACTTTTCCCTGGAATCTTGGAATCCTGTACAGCTCCAGAACCTGCCCAGAGCTCCTGAGTAGTACTCTCACAGCTGCTCTGATGGCCACAGTAGGAAACAGGGTGAGGTCAGACCCCTCTGAAAGCCTTTCAGAATGGTCTCCACCTCAGCAAAAATAATTGAAAGGCAGGTAGCCATAATCTGGCACTCTAGTGGAAAGACTGCTTGTAGTCTGCTGGTGTGAGCCATTGCACAGCCTGCTGTATGGCTATTAGGCTCAAAATTGTTTACCACTATGTCCCTGAAACCAAAGTTAGAGTAAAACCCAGTAAATCATCCTTTCCTGCATCAGCAACACGAGACTAATTGTCTACATCACAAGAAACCTGCACCTGCATAGAAAACTCTTCTCCACATTGAAGAACACGACAGTCTGGAATTAGGGCCTCACTGAAATGTTTCATCAGGCAGACCTAGTTTTGCTATAAAGAAGCTACCACCCACACTTATCTGAAACTTATTTATTCCTCCCCCAAATTGCTGGCTGGCCGTAATACAGTCATCACTTTCATGTAGAAGGTTTTCAGCACAATGGAGCTCACTCCTATGCATCAACTGAAGCAATATAAACTAAATAGTCACAAGCTTGTAAAATGTTAAGAGGTGAGAAGCAATAGATATCATCCAGTTCAACTCCTTCATTTTAGAGATGAGACAACTGAAGTCCAGAGAGTCAAAATAACTTAATAAAGTTCACACAAGTGAGTGAATGCGTTCCATTTCTCTAGTAATTTTATTTTTTGTACAAACTCCATCTCTGCCTACCTCCTTTCTCTTCTCTGTTCCTAGCCATTGTCTCACTGTAACCCCAGTAGGCTACAAAGAAGGTGACATAACCTAGGCAGCTAACTTTCTGCAAGCAGATTCTCACCGGAAAACTGGCACTCGGTGCTTTGGCAGAGAATGTGATAAAGCAGGAGCAGAAAAGAGTGTACCATCTGGACAGAAGGACGCTTAGTGCCAAGTGGGCCCCAGCCACGGGGAAGAAGAAGGAAAAAGGAAGGGTGTCACCCGACTGCACACATTCATTTTCCCTTTGAGGGGATTTGTTAGTAACCATGCTATTCTGAGTGGAAACCGTTGTAGGTGGTTCTGATGGCTGACGAATGTGTAGGCAAGGATGAAACAAGGTGAGTGGTAGCCAGGCAATTTGCAAATGATTGTGAGCCAGAAATAGTCGGTAGTGTCTGATTACTATGTATGAATGAAGGGATATGTCTTTAAAGGGTAAAAGTATGTGTGTGTGTTTCCCCCACTTACTCTCCTCTTTCTTTTTAGGAAAGTAGTAAGCACAAGATTTTCCCTGACAGTACCTAGAAAAAAAATCTTACATCTAACACCACCCACTGACATTTCTCTGCTCTTGCTACATTTTAATCATACTAATATTTTCCTATGTTATGGCCACGTGTCCCACCTATGAAAACCATACTTGTGTACACGATGGTTTTCAAGTCAATTGGAAGCATCATAGTTGCTTCGGAGGTTCTCCTCTTAGTGATTCTAGCTTTCTATGCACAAACTGCTATTGGCAATAATACGCATCTTAATTACCATTTTCTGTTTTTGTTATGAAGATGGTTCTAGTGAACTATATCACATTGGAGGCATAAGTATTTTAAGTTACCTTCCCCAGTTTAAGACCAGCCTGACCAACATGGTGAAATCCCGTCTCTACTAAAAAAAAAAAAAAAAAAAAAAAAAAAAAAAAATAGCTGGGTGTGGTGGCACGTGTCTGTAGTCCCAGATAGTCAGGAGGCTGAGGCAGGAGAATCACTTGAACCCGGGAGGCAGAGGTTGCGGTGAGCCGAGATCGCGCCACTGCACTCCAGCCTGGGTGACAGAGCAGACTCTGTCTCAAAAAAAAAAAAAAAAAAAAAGAGTCATGCATGCTAAATTTTCAATCCACAATACATCATCTCCATTGTTTGGCATTTTAGAGTTTACAAAGCACAACACATATATCATGATATACTATTTTAACAATAGTAATCTGATGTTGGTACTTATTCCTACTTTACAGAAATGCTCATAGGCTTACTAAACAGAACTCAGCCCCTGAGATGCGCTGTGGCAGGTGGAACAAGCACTGACTCTAGAAGCTGACTGAGGTGGATTTGGATCCTGATACCTACTGTGGCCCAAAGCAAATCAGTGGAGACCTCTTAGCTTCAATGGTAGCAACCCCTGCCTATAAGACTCACATGCTTTCAAATAAGATAAATGATGGGAAGATGCTTGGCACAGTGTGGGGGCACCTGTCCATTTCTCTTTCCTTTCTCAACTAACTCCAAGTCTCATGCTTTTCTATTACACAATAATGCCTTCTTGTTCCTCCTTTTTTATCCTCCTATGACCAGTGAGATACACTCTAAGACAGCTGTATGAGATGAGAATAAAACCTATGGTGAGAACACAAGCATGTGAATATAAGGGGGAAAACTATTCTTCAGAATTGAGCTAACTGGCCTGATCAACACTGTCATGAATGTGAAAAACGGAGGGTACTTATCAATCTTTAATGTATTGCAGCTGTTATCTCCTAAACTAAATATGTTCACTTTCCTTTAGAAACAAATATAAGAGGGAGAGTAGAGGGCTTTTTGCCCTGTATGGTAAGTCACCAGAATATTTCTTTTTTACAATGATGTAAATTCATATTTAGTAAAAAGTAGGCTATTCATAACAAAAATGTCAGCCTAGTAAGCTTTTCTGAAATGATTTTTATTTTATTTGTCTCTGCAGTAATATAAAATCTAATGACCAAGCGAAAAACAAATGCATCTGGTACAGCTGATGCATTCAAAGTCTGTGCAAGCTGGAATGACGGCCTCCAGGCAAAACCATCAGTACTTGGAGTATCCTCCCTGTTCATCGGGATTCAACCTCTGTGAAATAAAATTTGATGCCTTCCATAGGTAATTCTTCTGTCAAGGAGAAGTCACTGCATCCCTGCTGTTAGGAATCCATTTGTTAGATTGTGTGTTTCTTTGAATACCACCAAGGCTGCATGACCTCATAATTTCATTACTCTTCAGCACAGCCCAAGTGCAATTCATAAACTGCAGGCAGAAAGATTTCCTCCTCTTGGGAGACGTTGCTTCTGCCCACCCTTAGTATTTCTTTCCATATGGAGGGTGCTGCCCTCATAGGGCACTCCTGGCCTCTCTTCTCCTCTTCACTCCCTTAAGGGAGAAAAATATCAATCCCATTGTTTTTAAGGAGAAATTTTGAAAGCATCGTCCAGCCCCACTACTCCCATTTTCTCTTCAAGAACTGGCTGTCTCACTCCCTAGCCTAGACTTTGGCAGCCCTACACTACAGGGGCACAAGAACTGGCATTTAACCCTGTAATTCCAATATTTTATCCAAAGGTTACCATGGCTTTATAGCTGTAGTATTAGCAGTATCTAATTTTTGAAGGGGAGAAAAGTACTCAATATTTAATATATCTTCTTACATATTTATTTCATTGAATAACACCTACTATTTCAACTCCAAAATATAAAGTCCTGGCAGGGAAAAGGCCACCAATTAGAACATTTTTAATTTTTAAAACACATTCACAATATAGTTGCCCTTGGTAAATATATTTATATTTCATTCATCATTATATAGCGATAGATGGAAATTTTGTCTATGGGATTTGAATTTCTACAAATCAGGAAGTCAGATTTTTTGTTTCAATTCTAACTGCCCAGCTGATGTCAATTAAGTACAGAGTGAGAGCATTTAAATATCAACTATAAGAAATATGGTTTATTGGTAATCATTTACAAATTTTTGAATAAATATTAAGGTTAAACTTCCAAAGAAATATTAACAAAGCAAAGGAAGTGAGTCACTTTAGAAACCTTTTCATCCCCCTCATGCCTAATACCCAAAATATCCCAGGCGCATGGGTATTATGAAATACATTACTGTAAGCCCAGCACATTAGGCAATGAAAAAAACTAGGCCAGAAATGTTCCCGTACGTTTAGGCACTAGCTGGTTTTCATGGGTGGCTGGTGGACATTTCCCTTCCTAGCCCTGGAAAATCACACTAAATCCAGATCATC
This sequence comes from Nomascus leucogenys, assembly GCF_006542625.1. NCBI lineage: Eukaryota > Metazoa > Chordata > Mammalia > Primates > Hylobatidae > Nomascus > Nomascus leucogenys. The sequence goes on from NC_044383.1 coordinate 133,090,368, forward strand.
TGATCAGCTTCTGCCAAGCTGCCTGCAGGACCTTAGAGGCCACTGGGCTCTGTCCACACTGCTCTTCCCGAATCATTGAACTTCTCTGTGCTCATTGAACTTTTCCCTACAAGGTCACTCTCCCTAATCTTTAACCATCTTTTAGGCATTGTAAGAAACCGTTCCCACATCTCCGTGAATTTCACTTTAGAGTCTCATGTAATTTCCTCCATTTATGCAGAAAATGTGGAACTTTACTATAGCCTAAAAAAGAAAGGGAAAAACAATGTCTCCCTCATTCTTTTGGAGTACGTAGTTACGAGGTGTTGCACAGATGTAAAGAGCATACCTGATTGACTAGCATATATCTCAACACTTTGCAAAGAAATTGGTTAAGGAAAATGCCGTTAATTCAGACATTACTTTGTCAGAAGTGCTAAAGGGTTTATATCCTAAGTTTACCTTTATGCTATCTATTTACACATATGCTTTCCACATATTGATAGGCATAACACAGTGGCTCAAGACTGTAATCTCAACACTTTGAGAGGCTGAAGCAAGAGGATCATTTGAAGCCAGGAGTTCAAAACTGGCCTGGGCAACATAGCAAGACCCTGTCTCCATAACAATATGAGCATATGCAGGGTTATTTATTTATTTATTTATTTTTTGAGACAGAGTTTCGCTCTGTCACCCAGGCGGGAGTGCAGTGGCGCGGTCTCGGCTCACTGCAAGCTCCACCTCCCGCATTCACGCCATTCTCCTGCCTCAGCCTCCCGAGTAGCTGGGACTACAGGCGCCCGCCACCACGCCCGGCTAATTTTTTATATTTTCAGTAGAGACGGGGTTTCACCGTGTTAGCCAGGATGGTCTCGATCTCCTGATCTCGTGATCCGCCTGTCTCGGCCTCCCAAAGTGCTGGGATTACAGGCGTGAGCCATCGCGCCCGGCCAGAATTAATGTCCTTATAAGCAGAGACACTAGAGAGCTCTCTCCCTCTTTCTCTATCTCTCTGGAAGCACACAAAAAAGGGTTTCTCAGAAAACGCAGAGAAAAGGCAGCCAACTACCAGCCAAAAGAAGAAAACTTAGAATGAAACCCACCTTGCCAGCACCTTGATCTTGGAATTCTTAGCTTGCAGAATGGGGATAAATAAATTTCTGTTGTTTAAGCCACTCGGTTTATGATATTTTGTTATGGCAGTTCAGGAAGATCAATACGCTACCCTACCTTCATAATTGCAATAAAGAAAAATATACCTGAAAATATATTAATAAAATATACCTTAATTGCACTTGTCATGACCTAATGCAGACTGCCTCCGACTTACTACGGCTTGACTTCAGATCTTTCAACTTTACAATGGAGTGAAAGCAATACACATTCAGTAGAAATTGTACATCAGGTACTCATGCAGCCATTCTGTTTTTCACTTTCAGTAGAGTATTCAATAAATCACATGAGATATTCAATATTTTATAATAAAATAGGTTTTGTGTTAGCTGATTTTGCCCAACTGTAGGTCAAGGTAAGCGTTAAATGCATTTTTACTTATATTTCAACTTACAATGGGTTATTGGGACATTGCCCCATCATAAGTTGAGGGGAATTTGTTACATTTCTGCTCTTGGTGTGTTTCCCATCTAGAGAGGAGGGAAAGTGAGAGCAAAGACTTTGTCTCATGCATCACTGAATCCACAGCACACACAGCAGTGCCTGACACAATGTAAATACTAAACTGACATTTGCTAAACAAATAAATGTTAGGTAAATGAATTTTAAAGTAATATTAAGCCTGATGTTTTCTGTTATGTGGGTATCTCATCTGAAATGCCAAGATTTCTCTGAAGCAAGATCAGAGAAAATGTATTTTGTGTGTTTCCTAGTTTGTAGTCATGAGACACAGAAAAAATACAAAACCTACTTCTCTAGCGTCCAAAATAGAGCATACCACCACCACCTGTGATATTGAAGCAAGGAATTAACAAAGAAAAAAGAGCAAAAGGGAAGCATTAAGGCTTCATAAGCAAACAGGAAAGCCATTCAAATCTAAAATTATTTTGATAATGTATATAACACACTAGATGGCAAGAGAAATGAGAACACAAAAATGCACCATTCCTTGTTATTTTGGAGGGGAGGACAGTTGCATTTGCTCTTGTAATTGTCAAATGTGTTCTTGTTGTGCTGCAAAGATCCATCACAGCCAGCTAGAGACTGGGGGCTGGCAGTTCTATTGATAGACTTGAGCACACACTGCAGTCTGTCAAGTCTCACATTTACATCTTAGGATCTAATCTGTTTTTCTTCTCTTCATGAAATCAATTCTGTAGCAATTAAATAACCAGCCCACAAGGCATTTTAATATCACAAGCATTTATCTACATATAGCCCAGAAAGGAAAAGGTAATTAGAAGTGACTTACTATCACCGGTGCTGGGGGACACACTAGAAAAATCAGTGCTTCATCATTACTTTAAAGAGGTATCTCTAAATCTACTTCATTTGTGATTCAGTCCTCCTCTGTGACATGTGCTGAGTCCTTTGATTCCTAGAGGACAGAGACTTTTAAATGGTTGTCATTATATGGGGTTTTGTTTCATTTTCTGTCAATTTCAGGCATCACTGAAATAGACTCTGTTTTTAGCTGTGGGATGGTACCATCACATGCACACAGCATTGGTTCAAGTAGGTTTTGAAAGATGTGAAAAGGCTCAAAGAAAATGACTTTCCATGTCCCCATCCATTTGAGTGTTTTAAGCTGAGTCTTGTAGGTTAGAATTTCTTGAGGAGTGATTTATGGGAAAAAGAAAAAAGCAAGGAATTTCCATAAGATCCAAGCAAATTTTATTGGTCTTCTCTTTGAAAACTGAATTTACCTTTCAGATCAATAGCCTGAACATATGAGGAAGTTATGGCAGAGTCTAATAAGCATAGAATTTACCTCTGAAAGAGCAACCGTAATTCCTGGTACTGCCTCTTCTAGCTACTAGTAAAACCCCTGCAACTAGATTTCCTCATTTACATAATGGTAATAAAACCACCAATGGTAATAACCTTGGTGGTTATTAGATGCACATCTCTTTCCATATTAGCAACTGAAATTGAGGTGCATATCACCATGCATGGTTGCTTTCAATACTCCACATCAGTGTTTGGGACCAAGCTGCTGCTTAGGGCTGCCCTGGTATTCCAGAAGTATAAAGCTAAGGAATTGCTAAGGTGAGAACTTGGTAATGTCTCTGTCACCACCTCCAGAGTTCTTCCTAGCTATATTCACAGTCTCTTTGTTTCAAGCCGTCTCTCTGCTGAACCTGGGTATGGAAGCCTCCAGACTGAGAACTCAGGAATTTAATGTGGGATGTAGCAACAAGGTAAATTTGCTTGATCTATTACCTAGTTCTTTTACCTATTTGCTATAATAATGCACCTATTTGAGGCACTTCCAGTCATAAGTCACATGGAATAATTAGGGAACTCATCTATGGCTGAAGGGAAGATTGAAAGCACATTTATAAGAGGCATAAAATAAATTTTATAAGTGACTCAAAGTATTTTGTCATGGTTAAGTAGAATTATTTTTTGCTTTCATAGTGGTACATTTTTAAAGGTGCATTTATAAGCTATGGCATGTAAGATTCATGAAACAGTACCTGCAGTAAGGTCAGATGAGACCATGTGGGTAAAATGGTTTATAAATGACAAAAGTCAGTACAAATGAAAAATATGATAATAATACTCTGCCAGGAATCAGTTGAAGGAAAACCACTCCATAAATGTATTTTGTGGTTTGTAAATTATGACTCAATAAAAAACAATAAGCCAGGCATGGTAGCATGTGCTAATAGTCTCAACTACTCAGGAGGCTGAGGCAGGAGGATCACTCGAGGCCAAGAGTTTAAGACCAGCCTGGGCAACACAGCAAAACTTTACCTCTAAAAATTTAAATAAATAAAAAATAAGAGAGATAATCCAGCATATTCAGAACACCCCGAAACAGAATTTCGCTTTGCATCCCCTAAGGAAATACACATAAAATTTAGAGAAATTCTCAGTATAGAATTTAAAGTTCATCTTTTTATGATAGTATATTAATAAGAGCAATAGAGCATGAGTTTCTATATATAACATATGTATATTAGAAATGTTCATTAAGGTAACCACCAAAAGGGGTGGAAGACTACATTGAATACGAGTTTCATAAACATGGTTCCCTAGTGCCATATTTGGTATAGGGGCATCACAAGACGTTTCAAACTCACTAGAATCAACTTAGAGAAGAATAAATCCACATAGCCCAGCAACAAACTGCCAAGGCATTCTGAACACCAAGATCCACCATGAGCATCCACTCCAGAATTTATGTGTTATTCACTCAACATATATCTACTGAGATCCCATTCAATGAAAGCAGAGTGTGAGAACCTCTGCTTTCATTCATTGTTACAGCTCAGGGTATTCATTGTTATAGCTCAAGGACATTACTTTGATTACTTTGCCTTTTACAATACTAACATTGAGAGTTCCACACTCTAGGAAAAAGCAAGTGTGTTCCAATGAAGTGTCTAATAGCATGCTCACCCAAATATAGTGATTCCTCATTGATCTCTCTCAGTGCCAACAGGAAAACATCCCAATATGGTGCATTCTATTAAGCATCTCCTTAGGTGTTTCAAATGGCTAAAAATAAATCAGTCCAGAGTGACAAGTCATGGTCATTAGTGCCTGCGAACCTCTACAACTACCATTACTTCTGCCTTTTGTATAACTTCTTAACTCTTGTTCTCATAAGTTTCTACTAAATGACTCACTGCCAGTGGGAAGCATTCCCTGAACTTCCCAGCATCAACAACTTCTTCATCTATACTAAGACAGTGTCCAGTTCCCTTCCCTTGTGGGTTGGGTTGGCTGGAGAAAGTGCTGGGAGCTGAAGATGCCAGAGGGGTCACCACCCCATGGCTTCCACTATCACCACTTTAGAGGAAGAGTAAAGTGTTCCAAATAGAGCAGGGCCTTGTGTCACTCTGCCTCACCTGAAAGTTCAGTTCCCTTCTGATTGGTGCACTCCCTGCCAAAAACCCTTCATTGCCTACTAACTACCATAGATGATATCCAATCTCTAGAGCAGGAGTTAGTAAACTAAGGCCTACTGGCCAAATCTAGCCCATGACCTGTTTGTGCAAGGTGTGCAGCTAAGAATGCTCCTCACATCTCAAAGGATGGAGATAATAAGATGAATAAGATGGGATAGAAATTGTACATGGCCCACAAAGCCCCACTGAAAAGGAAACATTTGCTGGCCGGGGATGGTGGCTCACGCCTGTAATCCCAACACTTTGGAAGGCCTAGGCAGGCGGATCACGAGGTTAAGAGATCGAGACCACCCTGGCCAACATGGTGAAACTCCATCTCTACTAAAAATACAAAAATTACCTGGGCATGGTGGCATGTGCCTGTAGTCCCAGCTACTTGGGAGGCTGAGGCAGGAGAATCTCTTGAACCTGGGAGGCAGAGGTGGCAGTGAGCTGAGATTGCACCACCACATTCCAGCCTGGCGACAGTGCAAGACTCTGTCTCAAAAAGAAAAAAGGAAATATTTGCTGACCCCCTATTTAGAGAGTGGTGTTGGAGACATCTTGATCCATTCCCCCAGTGCCTTTCTGGCCCCATCTGCAGAACCCAATATCCAGCCATAGACAACTCCCTGAGGTTACCCCAAAATGTGTCTTGATTATAATACACCCACAGCTTTAAACATGCTATTTATTTTCCCTACCATAATATGATCAAATTCTTATTTTAGAAGATTAACTCTGTAACTGTTTCAAAGGTGAGTTTTTGATGGGTGGTAGGGATAAGGGGTACAGGATTCTGGAAGAAGACCACAACAATGGATCAGGAGAAAGATGACAAAAGTCTGAAAAAGTACAGAGGAGGGTGTAAAATTAGTAGATATAAAACATATAGTAAGGAAATAGATATAGAAAAAAATAGTAAAGATATGGAACATATTTGTTAGTTGCGGAGACCAAGAAGGCGTCTAGGAAGCCAACAGAGCTCAAAATGTAGTAAGAGGAGGATGCTATTTCCATTCACCAAGAAAAAGAAAAAAAAAGGCAGTTCTGGGAAGAAGATAATGGGTTCAACCTCCTAGTTGTTGCATTTTCAGTTTCAGTTTCTGTGTGAAATGTCCACGTGTAAGAATCTTTTTTCTTTTCTTTTCTTTTCTTTTTTTTTTTTTTTTTTTTTGAGATGGAGTCTCCCTCCATCGCCCAGCTGGAGTACAGTGGTGCAATCTCTATCTCGGCTCACTGCAACCTCCACCTCCCAGGTTCAAGCGATTCTCCTGCCTCAGCCTCCCAAGTAGCTGGGACTACAGGCACGTGCTACCACACCCAGCTAATTTTTGTATTTTTAATAGAGACCGGTTTCACCATGTTGGCCAGGATTGTCTCAATCTCTCGACCTCGTGATCTGCCCACCTCAGCCTCCGAAAGTGCTGGGATTACAGGCGTGAGCCACCAAGTCTGGCCAAGAATCTTGTAAGCAGCTAGAAAGAATATGCTGAAATTCAGGTGAAAGGTCTAAGTTGGTGCCACAGTTCTGGATGCTGGAGTTGGCACTGTGAGAGCAGATGAAATCCTTGTCAAAGCTGGAACCCAAGGAACGCTACCATGCATGGGGCAGGAGAAGTAAAACTTGCCAGCAAAGAAGACAGAAGAACTGGTTAAAATAAGAAATAACCAGAACACAATGGTGTCATGGAAACCACAAGAAAACAGTGCTTCAGGATGCCACATGCTGCAGAATAATTAAGACCAATAAAGACTGAAGAGTGGCCATGGGATTGGCGACTAGATGATGTCACTCTCCTCTCACGTTCTGGAAAATACGGAAGTGCAAAGAACAAACATAGGCTTGTCAGGAAACTATACTACATTGTTTAAAAGGCTTTAGATTCAGACAAATCTGGCTTTAAATCCTAGTTCAGATACCTCTTTTCTGTGAGGCCTAATTAACCTTTCCAGGTGGCAGTTTCTCCATGTGTAAAATAGAAACTACACTAATTACAAATGACTATTATGACAAATGACTATAAAAGGATAGATGTTAAAGTGCTTGATACGTAGCCAATATTTAATAATCAATATGAATTATTATTGTTACCAAAACTGTGGCTTTACAAGAAGATAGATAAGATTATGGCTATGGGGGCACAAGCTCAAAAGAATAACACTGTTTTTCATTTTGAAAAATGAGCCTGTTTACAGACTATAAACAGTGTTTGTATAAATAGAGGTTATAATTGATCACTCACAGTTCTGGAGAATACAGAAAATGATGAAATTAAGAGCATAGGTGACAAATTAGAATCGACTTTTAAAGGATTAAGTTTCTAAATGTGTATGAGAGAGAAAGATAGATGAGTTGGAAGTAGAGTTGAAAACAAAAAAGAGACAATGGAAGATGAGGGAGTTCCCTCTTGGTTAGTAAAATTATAAAGAAAGCCAGCTTAAAGCTTCTCAGGGGACCAATCTCTACGAGGTATTAGCATGTCACTAGAGAAAATCAGTTTTACTAGAACTTCTCACAGAGAAACTGCAGTATTCTACACGGTAGGAAGGCAAATTCAATTCCTTCTTGAGGTGGAGAAAAGTGAAACACTCTTCCCTCTGCCAAGAAGGCCCATAGTTCCCCCAGTGCCTTTCTGGTCTCATCTGCAGAACCCAATATCCAGCCATGGACAACTACTTGAGGTTACCCAAAAATGTGTTTTGATTTTAATATACCCACAGCTTTAAACATGCTATTTCTTTTGCCTACCATAACATGATCAAATTCTTATTTTAGAAAATTAACTCTGGTAACTGTTTCAAAGATGAGTTTTTGATGGGTGGTAGGGATAAGAGGCATTAGTACAGTAATAACAAAATCGGTTACTAAACTTCTTTTGTACAAGGGGAGGGGAGGCTCTGCTGATCTGCAGAGCTGTTGCTTTGCAGAATGCAGTGTGCACGTCTGGGGCCATAGCTGAATTGCTTAAAATAATGGAAGAAAGGTTGATCAGTCCCTCCTTTCCCTTTAATAATTATCCAAGCCAGTAGTTCCCAACCTTTTTGGCACCAGGGACCTGTTTCGTGGAAGACAATTTTCCCACGGACTGGGTAGGGGGATGGTTTTGGGATGAAACTGTCCCACCGGAGATCATCAAGCATTAGATTCTCTTAAGGATTGTGCAACCTAGATCCCTCCATGTGCATTTCACAATAGAGTTTGTGCTGCTATGAGAATCTAATGCCGCAGCTGATCTGAGAGGAGGCAGAGCGCAGGCGGTAATGTTTGCTCAACCTCCACTCACCTCCTGCTGTGTGGCCTGGTTCCTAACAGTCCACAGACCAGTACCAGTCCATGGCCCAGGGATTGGGGACCCTCAATCTAAACAACACTGGTCTGAAATGTTCCAAGCTACCAGCCTGCCTGGGGTGCTCAAACCTTGGCTCCACTGGAAATGGAAATGAAGTTCCTGGTGATGGGGAGTGGGTCAGGGTATTTGAAGAGAGTGGAAGGGATGATGACAGATTCTGTGAGAAACCTGAAACCAATAGGTATTGAAGATAGAAACTGTGTAAGGAGCTTATAAATGAGAAAGGACAAAAAAAAATCAAGTGACTAGAACACTCTGTGAGGTCACCTATACTTCTCTTTCTTTTCCCTTAACTTCTTCCCTTTTGCCAATTCCTTCTGCTGACTTACTTTGAAACTGACATTTTCAATTCCCTGTTTATTTCCCCTCTCCCCTGCCCCATCTCACCCTTGGTCTTAATTCTCCTGATTGTATACTTTTTGGGTAGCACTGCTTTGCTGCTCCACAGGTAAATCAGACTTATTTGATCTTATTTCTAGGGTCTTATGTTTCCCAAAGTGGTGGGGAAAAAAAGAGACGATACATAAACTCCAGTTTATATAAAAATAATATGGAATCTGAAGTACTCAACTACGCTTCCCTTTTTACACATACATAATTTTTTCATATTTTGCTTTACAAAACTACAATCAGTGCCTCTAATAGACTTTCCCTTATTATAGCCTCTTCAGTCCATGCAGTATAAGAAGAATCAAACTGTTTTAAATATGCATATTCAAGCCAGAGAATCAACTTCAAAAGAAGATATTTCCCAGGAATAATTACTGCTGTAGTTAATGACCTGTAGCATGGTTTGGTCCATTAACTCCTCCCAGCTGGTTAATACTCCCTTAGGAAATGCCCAGTGTCTCAATCATTATTGACTAATTAATTGGGCTTTCCTGGACACAGACGTGTTTTTGTAACATCACACCTCAAGCAGGTGTATTTAGTTGTACACTGACCAAATGCTGTTGTCCAGTTTCAGATTCTTCTAGACTGATATTCAATGATGGTCTAGTTTACATTCATGAAAGTATCAAAATAAAAATGAAATCAGAAAATATACTAATGTGAAACTTCCCAAACAAACTAGGCCTTTTTTTCCCTAAGAGAACTATGTGCTAGCTTTGTGATACTAAGCAAGTTACTTAACCCCTCTTAAGCTTCATCTCCTCATCTCTAAAATGGGGATGATAATAATAGCAGCTGCTATCACAGGAGTCTTGCAAGAACTAAGAGATAATGCAGAGTAAACATATAGGACAATGCATGATATCAGTATTCAGGAAATCATCATTTTTATTTACTATTTTCTTTGCTAAAAAAGCAGAGGGCAGATTGCATGGCATAGAATATTTTGCGCCAATTACAAGCTCACCTCAATCCCAATATTTTTGGCCTTTTTCCTAAAACAAATCCTAAGGAGAATTATACACTACTCATGGATTCTCTAAACTGAGTGGGAATACAAGAAAGGAAGAAAAGAAAATCAGGATAGACTTCTCTTCTCAATCACTCTTTGAATGTGAAAATGCTTAGACACCAAACTCTTGATCATTTTTTCATCAATAGTTTTTTTTTTCATCAATACCTCCACTAAACTCTTGATCTTTTTTTCATCAATAGCCATCCATCAAGTATAGATTGCAGCAGGAGGCAGACAAATGCCTAGGCAGATAGGGGCAGGTCCCTAGTGAAACTCCACCTCCAAGCTGAAGACAGTGTAAAGCCCGAAAGCCAAGCTACAAGTCAAATCCACGTACCAGATTAAAAAATTGTCTTCCCGTTTGGCACACTTACCTCTGATGGAAACCCACTCTTCAGCTATTTTACATATACCTACCCTTTTCTAATTGGTTTTCTACACTGCCATGCCCATCTTTGAGTGGTGCCTTTGCTTTAGCCTTTCTTTGCATACTCACAAGCCAATCAGCACACACTCTCCATTCTGAGTCCATAAAAAGCCCTGGACCCAGCCACACAGAGAGAAAAACCACCCTGCATCCCCTCTCTGCTGAGAGCTATTATGTTGCTCAATAAAATTCTTCTCCACTCATTCTCATCCTTCTAATTGTCTGCATAACCTCAGTCTTCTTGGATGTGGGACAAGAGCTCAGGAACCACCAAACATGGGTACAATCTGTAACATAGGTGGGCCAAGTGGGTCGGGTGCCTCCAGTGGCAGGCCCAGGGCCAAGTAAGGCCCAGACAGGCATGCATTGCTGGCCATGAAGGTCCTCAGTTGGCACAGTAGCCAAGAAATATCCTGCAGCACTTCAGCCACTGAAAGTCATGAGTGACCCGAATGAGAGAGCAAGAGGTCAAGGTTCTGATATGCTTTCAAACACTGATATGTGCACTTGAACCAAAGCATGAAAATTGCCTGGTGAGTTTGGGCTGCAGGGCTAATAAGAGGAGGTATAGCAGCTGCTGACTGAGAGCCTCCATGCCAGCTGAGGCCAGGTTTTCACCCATGGGTGCCACAAAAGCAGCCATAGTCCCATAGGGACTGCAGCCTTGGGATTGGCAGTGCCCTTGGGAATGACAGTGCCCTTTAGAGGAGAGGAGTTGTCATCTCTGCAGAAGCTCCCGGTGTCCCTTTCCTGCCTGTCTTCTCACTCGCTTTGCCTCCTGAAATCTGGAAGAACAAATAATAGCCTAGAAACTGAAAAGTAAGATTCAAGCATCCTTCATCTAATGTGATCTGTTGTGCGAACCATTATAAGTCAATGGCTTGAGCTTTTTTTTTTTTAATTTTCAAAATCTCATTACATCCTCTAATAGGTTTCTTTTGTGGATAAAAATGATTCAGTGCTTTTAAGTACAAGATCTTTGCTGTTTATAAATGCTCGCTGGAGTCACATAAGTGTAGTAGATTATAAATTTGGAAATGTAAAAGTAACAGGCTTCTGATTGAACCACAGGGCTGTATATATTTTTTTAAACCACAAAAAGAAAAATATATAGCTTCCAGTTATTATAAATAAAATCACAATAATTTACCTATATTAGTCCATTTTCACATTGCTAATAAAGACATACCTGAGATGGGGTAATTTACAAAGAAAAGAGGTTCAACTGATTCACAGTTCTTCAGGGCTGGGGAGGCCTCAAGAAACTTACAATCATGGCAGAAGGAGAAGCAAACACATCCTTCTTCACATGGAAGGAGAAGTGCCAAGCAAAGGGGGAAAAGTCCCTTATAAAACCATCAGAGTGGCCAGGCCCCGTGGCTCAGCCTGTAATCTCAGCACTTTGGGAGGCCAAGGTAGGTGCATCACAAGGTCAGGAGATTGAGACCATCCTGGCTAACACGCTGAAACCCCTTTTCTATTAAAACACACACACACACACACACACACACACACACACACACACACACACACAAATTAGCGGGGTGTGGTGGCGGGCACCTGTAGTCCCAGCTATTCAGGAGCTAAGGCGGGAGAATGGCGTGAACCCAGGAGGCAGAGCACTCCAGCCTGGGTGACAGAGCGAGACTCTGTCCAAAAAAAAAATAAAAAATAAAAATCAGATCCCCTGAGAACTGACTCACTATCATGAGAACAGCATGGGGGAAACTGCCCCCATGATTCAACTACCTCCCACAGGGTCCCTCCCATGACATGTGGGGATTATGGGAACTACAATTCAAGATGAGATTTGAGTGGAGACACAGCCAAAACATACATTACCCTTAGTTTGTAATTTCCATATTTTAAGCCAATGCATTAAAGGAAAACATAAGATGAAATTTTTATGCATTAATAATTAAAAATAGTGGCAATATCATTTTCACTGAGATGTTTGAATATAGTCTTTCATTTAAAATTTACTCCATATCTATATATCAGGTAGGGTCTCAGAATAATTAATCTAACAGCAAGAGCCTTGATTCTCATTTCAATTTCTATATGGAACTCCTGATGACTTGAAAGAAAGTGAGATCCAAAATAAGGATTGGTCCTTCTAATGGTAACAGAGTTATGCAGCATAAAATTTCAAAAAGGGAAATGCATATAATTTACTATTATAAATATTTGGAAAATCAGCATCTAACTTACATGCTTTAGAAAGAAAGAAGACTTTGGGAAGTTGTGCTTTTATGAAGCTTTCTGCATTGCTTATCAAAACGAAGGCCATGCTAAACATGGCCTTCAATGAGAAATACCAGCCGAGGAACAAACTCATTTCCGATAAAGCTGATGCAGCTGTTTGATGCACAGAATAACTCGCAAGGATTCCAGAAGCAGGAGTACTGTTTATTCAGTACGCTGGCAGAAAGGAACTTTTCATTTAGAAGCTCAGAGCACACAACGAGATTTATCTAAAAGCAATGGTGGCCACAGAAACTGTCAAGATAAACACAAGGGGATAAACACAAGGGGATTGCATTTTGTATTTAGCCAGGCCTACAACCCATGTAGGAGGCCCATAAAACCAGACTGCTTGTACATAGGAGCATAAGCATTTCTATGATGAATCCAGTGAACTCAGCCTTCCCCATATAATAATGGACCAACAGTTTCTTCATGTGAGCAAGTCATTTGCTTCTCTATCATTAAGAAAAGAAAACGGTAGTCACTATTCTAACAGTGGCTGTACTCAACTGGCAAAAGTCTTCTTCCTCTTTTTTGCTTCTTTTCTTAAACAAACAAGTGCAGTTGAATGGTATTAGAGGGATATGTGGTCTGATCCACATAACAAGAGTCCTGGAAATATGTCATGATTGTTCCTGATTTTGATCAAACTGACCATCCTGCTTGGATGACCATGCTGTCTCTTCAAGGTCTGAAATTTGGTATCTTTAACCAAATTTCAAACAAATCATAGGGCTCTAGTTCCCTAGATAGTGGCATGTTTTGTGGAAAATTTATATTCAAGGCTTAGATGAAGAAACAAGCATCTCTCTAAAAGAGTGAATCTTTTCTCTTTATATCAGTATGGCACAATTAAAAGGAGGTCACAAGAGCTTTATTTCTTGGCCTGTACACAGAACTGTAAGGAAAACGATGCCAACGTGTAGGCCAAACTTTGTGGACTAGCACTACTTACTCCTAACCTGTGCCAGGAAGCTCCTGAAACAAAGAGCAGGAAGCTTTCTCTAAGGAAGACTTCTGATTGGCAGAAAGCATGATGGCAGAGTTGAAGGGCAGAAGCTGCATCTCATCTGCCCTCAAAAGAAATGACTTATTTATGGGAGACACTCACTAACTCCCTCTCCAGCAAAGTAAGAAGTGAACCAGAACTGCAAAAATGTAAAAAGAGACACAAAGCACATTGTTTGGAAGACATTTGAAGACATTCACCTTTACAAAAAGAAAAAAATATAAAGGAGAAAGAAAAAGCTTCCTTTACTCTGCAGGCCTAGAAAATTGTTACAGAAGTGTACCTTGGACAGTCAGTCACTTTGAAAAGAAAGTCTCCTTTCTCAAATGAGCTTAAAAATCACCACTCTGGGGCCAATCAATACTTCATCTTTACCATGACAGAGACCAGAACTTTGATTCTGGCTATGAAAATTTTTCTTAAATCTAATGCAGAGGATGGAAATTGGCACAACAGTATAGAATTTTATACTAATTAAGGCCTCGGACAAAAACTCGGCCCATGCAAGGGAAGAAAGTTCTAATTGGCCAATTCTTTGGAGGACTCTTCTAAAGTAAAAAGAGGGAAAGAGGGAAAAAAGAGAGGGAGACGGGGGTGCAATCAACTCAAAAGCAATATTCCGAAATCCTCAGAATATTAATAAGAAAAAATATAAAAATAAAAACAAAAGTAAAAGTGATTTTAATTCAAAAACTTTATACCAAAGAGTCACATTTAACAATCACCTTCATTCATCTTAGGCCCTTTCTCACCTGGAGTTCCTCAGAGAATTAAGTCTTCATACTACTCTAGGGCATCCATTGCATACTAATTAAGTTCTCTCCTTGGCATCTAGAATATTCAGGTATGCACCATCCTTGGAAGAACTAAGAAAGAGTGACTTAAACAATTTTCGGTTTTTGTAAAATGAGGAACTCAATCTAAATCTTCAATATAAATAATTTAACAACTCCCTCAAAACACATTCTCTTTCTCTCTCTCCTCCACCACCCCCCTGTGTGTGTGGGGTGTCTGTCTGTCTCTCTCTCTCTCTCTCTCTCTCTCTCTCAAACACACACACACACAGACACACACACACACACATAAGGAGCCTAAATAAGGCACACTCTCCTTCAGTTCAGGGACTTGGAATTCTGTCTCTGCCTATTCTCACTCTTCTTTAAGGTTTCATCTGCCCAGAAACCTCTCCTGACCTCTCTGGGCTGTTTTACATGGTCTCTGTGCTCCCTGTCCCCCATGGCACCTTTTGCTCACTTCTATTTTTTGCACTCATCATTGCATTATAATCAACTGTGGATTGTTCCTTTTTCCCCTTCATTGATTTCAAGAAAAGCACCTTAGTATTTTTAAAAGCCAAATGCCTAATTTAGCTTCTAAAATAAGAGGTCCTCTAATGTGCCAATGGATTTATTTAAAACAATTTTATCTATGACACCAGCCTAAAATTATTTAATGAAAGCAGAAGCCATCATTTTGTTTGATATTCCAAATGGTAAATATCTTTATTATCTATCAAAATGGCTATCAAACTCTATTCCACAGAATGTCAAGATTCCTTGAAAGAATCTATGGTCATCTTCTACACATATTTGTTCAATAAATATTGAATGAACAGATGAATGAGTAAAAAATATAGAAGGAGATATGAAAAATAGCATAATTGATCCAAAGTGTTTGAAATCCTTTTCTGAAGGAATTCGAGAGTATAAACAAGGAAAACATCTTTATTTCATTTTTTGTAGCTTAATTGCTTTGTTGTTTTTCATTACAAACTTGCAATTTATAATTTCCCATAAAATTTTTGTCTAATAAGACTTTAAGCTCATTCAGAGCTTGGACCATGTCATAGATTATTTAATATCCTGAGAGTGCTAAACCTAACACTTAGTACAGAGCAGGTGCTTAAGAAATTCACGAAGGCAGAATTACATTGAAATAAATATTAATTCATTTTTTAAAATGACATTGAATAGCTTCACATATAAAGAGTATTTTGCATAAATTATATCTTCAAATCATACTTGCTATTTTTATCATTACAAATAATGCCACATTTAGAAAGTATAAGTACCAGTATTATGAAATTTTTAATTGTTTCCAATACGTTGTATTATTTAAAATTCTTCCATTAACTTTCTTAAATAAAGGAGACAAAATTGACTGGAAAAGTAATAAAATTATAAAAAAGGCAAAATGGTTTTTAATGAGCAACACTTCAAATGTCAGGTTAGGAAATTTTGTCTTAACTGGAAGCAGGGGAGCAATTTTTAAAAGGCTTTTAAATAAGGTTTTGCACAAAATATGTGCTTATAGTCAGAAGAACCAGAAAAGTTCATTTGTCACCAACATTTCACCTAAAATCCATAAAAACATCAGTTAGCTCTATAGAAATCATAGTACACTTTACTTTCTGAGAACACAGATCTAGAACCACCAAACCCATTTACTACCTAGCTAACCTTGGGAAGGCACTTAATCTTTTGGTGTCTCTATAGTTTCCCCACCTCTAAAATGGGGATAATAAAACCTGCCTCCTAGAATTATTGTGAAAATTAACTGGGATAATATGTTTTAACACATTTAGAAGTGACTGACTAGCCCATAATATGCACACGTAGATGTTAGTGATCAATATCGTAGAAGGGACATGCCATCTGAAACCTATTTTTATATTTAATAGAAGATTAAATTCAGAGGAAAAGACGATTTTGTCATAGGAGGTTCACTGTTATTTTTCCCCAAATGCTTATTTCTCACTTCCTATACTCTGCAAGGCTGTCTTATCTACGAACCAGGAAAACTTGAGAATAAAAATTGGAATGGAAGATTTTATTTCATGAAATCCCGATAAAAAATTATTCCTAAGCATTTATAAAGAAGAAAATGATGGGAAAGCAAAACACAACCAAAATCAAAAAGAAGATCTGCTTAGGGCAGAGCATAGAAAAAAAAAATCCATCAAGGTCCACCTCTCCTCCCCGGAGCCCTTCCTGATGCACTCTCAGGTCAGCATCCAGGCACAGAGCATCCATCTGGAAGCCCACACTTCACAATCCAGCACTGACACCAGATGGCAAGGCACGAAGACTCCATTTCTGAGTGCAAAGAATTTTGTAAGTCAGACAGTGAAACCTTCTGAGGAAGCACAACTCCCTACAGAATTCCACACACCCAAGTCTCTGACCCACAGGTCAAAGAAAGTCTCTAAAAATCTGCTATCTTGGTGCACATACTGCACATTTGGTCTCATGCCCAGAACAACCTGGAGAAGCACCGGGCATGACAGTTTCCACAGTAAGAGAAGTTAGCCAGGAAATGGGGAGTAAATATGGAAAGGTTACAGCACAGTATCTCACTGTACACTGGAAAGCTCTAGACAAAGGGATTCTTTCATTAAGAAACTTTTTACTGAGAGTTCATCTTTGATGCATAGCATATCCTAGGTAGCATGCAGAGGTGAACAGGCAACCTCTGCCATCACGGCCCTTAGATTCCAGATGAGGGAAGAAACTAGGTGACTAAGTAAATGTATAATATAGCATCACAGCACATGGCGGTTGGTTGTGTCATTCTGAAGATTAAGGGAAGACATAATGTGAAAATAGTGTAGCTTCAGTAGTCAGGGTTTAGAGCTGAGACCACCTAGTAAGTTCATACAAATACAGCAAAGAAAGGGTGCCACTGAAGAAGGAGGGAAATCAGCAGAGAATGTGTCTCAAATGTGAGCAAGCAGCTTTTTGAATAGGGAGAGTCCTATTGATATGGTTTGGCTGCGTCCCCACCCAAAATCTCATGTTGAATTATAGTCCCCACCTGTCAAGGGTGGGACCGGGTGGAGGTAATCTGATCGTCAGGGTGGTTTCCCCCGATGCTGTTCTTGTGATACTGAGTCTCACAAGATCTGATGGTTTTATGAGCATCGGGCATTTCCCCTGCTTGTACTCATTCTCTCTCCTGCCACCCTGTGAAGAGGTGCCTTCTGTCATTATTGTAAGTTTCCTGAGGCTGCCCCAGCCATGTGGAACCCTGAGTCAATTAAACCTCTTCTCTTTATAAATTACCCAGTCTTGGGTACTTCCTCATAGCAGAGTGAGAACAGACTAATACACCTATACTCTGTATGTCTGAGCCAAAGTGCCTGGTCAGGCACAAAGCAGCCCTCAATCCATGCATACTGGATGAATCCATTTCATAAACCCAATCTAAATCATAAGCTTCTTCAAGATATTCCTGCCCACCAAACACTTAAAAGCATTGAATACATTTTTAATGAATGGCAGCTGGAACACCATTTGGGCATCCCAAATTACAGCCCCCCCCCAAAAAAATGTGCAAAAGTTTTGACTACTAAAAGTTGAGATACCTAAGCTTTCTCTTTCTCATGAGAGAGAAAAAGCTGTCTACCTCACTGGTATATTCACTGTATTCTGTGTCTTGGGTTTTCTTAGTAAGAAATGGAACTGAGATTTCAGTCCAGGGAGTCAGATTCCAAAAGCACGACTGAAAAACAACATTAGTAGTAAAGAAGGTATCTGAGGGAATCTTGTGCCTAAAAAAATAAATATTTAGCCCCAATAAATCAATCAACTCCTTGAAATGCTATGCCCTTGAACATAATGATTTTGCAGCAGTAAGTAAAATATAGGTATATTTAATAAGTAGCTATAAATACTCTCTACACCCTAAACTAAATGATACTCTGTAGCCATAAGAAGCTTGCTTAGCTAAGAAGAAAAAATAACTTTAAAAGTTAACAGGGCCTGCAGCAGAATCTAAGACAGCATTAATACTTGAGATGCCGCTGGCATGACGGGTAAAACACTGGCATCAAAGCCAAATCAAAGTAGGTCAAGTGCTGGTGGGGCTGGCCTTGTGCCCCATTGTTGGAGCCATCAACATGCCCAGCACACACCTTGTAAAGGAACACTGTGTCACTAACAGGCAGGTACAAATCCAAGAAGAGAGAAACAGGGCAACCACGCTGCACAGACTCCAGTTGCCTCCAAACTTCAGAGGAGAATGCCCATAAACGGGAACTGAACAAGTGTATCCAGGAAACCAGATTGATGGGAGATTATCAGTAAAGTCTCTTGACTCCTGCAGTCTCTTGACCATCTGTGGTAGGAGAAACTGGTATAGGCAATGCTTTCTTAACAACACAACCAGCCTGCCCCAGGGAGACATCTCAGGGAAATGTTCCATTTGAACTAGTATGTTCTGTCCTAATTAAAAGATGTTTCCAGCAAATCCCTTTGTGTTTCTTCTCATGTAAATAATAAAACGCAGGGGAGCTGCCTGGCTTCCTCTTCCAAGCAATGGCTACTTGTAACAGTAAGCCTGCCTCCTTTGGACTGTAAAGTAAGTTTCATTCGGCATGTTATAGTATATACAGCACTTTCACCTACATTAGGATGTTTCATCTTTCTGATAACCCCATGAAGTTATTTCTAGCTCCACTTTATAAAGAAACTGAGGCCCCAAAATGAGCTAACATAGAACAGAACTCAGATCGGGATCAACCCTTCCTCTTGCCAAAGATAATCCTCATGGCCATGTTGATCAAAAATTGTAATAATTTAAGAATTCAAACCAGTTTTATTGTCAATATAGGAAAATCAGCTGATTACTTTTCCTATCCACAAGTTAGGCTAGACTGTGCAGGAACCTCAGAGGAGCAATCATGAAGGAGAGAAGAGAAAGATTTGAGGTAAAGCTTGACAACTCCTAAGAACCACAGCAGAAAACAGAGACAAATTGTGAACCACGAGAAACTGGAACAAACCTCCTCAACATGAATTTGATTTGGCATGGGGCCTCTGACCCTTTCAGATTCAATCTCTGAAGGTCTGAAGGTTCTCTTTGTATTTTTCCATTTTACTTCCTGCTCACTACTTCTCCATCCAAATGAGTCCCTGGTGTTTGATTGTAGTGATTTACCTAAAACTGGCAATAAAAGGTGTTTATGTGCCATGTCATTTAGTATATAAAGAACAGTCAGTTATTAGAATTACTAAGAGACTCCTGATTTCTAGGGCAGTAAGGTGTGAATTCCCTGTAGGGAGCTGCCATTTGCAATCATCCAGGCCAATGAAGCAAAATTTGGGGAGGGGAATGAGTATTATTACCTCAATAAAGCAACTCAAAATTGGAATAAACCTACACAAAGTCAAAGCTGAATCCATGAAACTGAATCAGAGCATACTGCATTTGCTTGCTCAGAGAGTGCTAATGAATACACAACTGGACTTTCATGGTGTAAAATTTCACCAGTGCTTTTAAAACAGTAGCAAAACATCTAGTGAATCTCAGAGGAACATCTGGCACAGGATGGGGTGAAAGGGCCACCACAGCTCATTCTGGAATTCTACCTGAGGTCATGCTGAGTTGTAAACAACAAAGTCATGTTCACAGAAAATCTTGGTAAAAGTTAGCAGTGGACAGATGAAATTGGGGGCTTTTTGAAAAGTTGGATATGCATCTCAATATTGCCATCAATTAGAGGGTCAATGCTAATATCAATAAGATTTAAAAATCACAATGCAATACTTAAGTCAGCTCTGAAATTCAGCAAGGACTCAAGATTTCTACTGTTTCAAAGAGAAGTTATCTATTGTGAAAACAAGCCATGGCAACAAAAATAACAGAAATGTTGATAGAAACATAATATAGTTCTCTTCTCAAAAGGCAAGGTTCCGAATACTTTTGATTTCTTTTTTTTTTTTTTTTTTTTTTTTTTTTTGAGGTGGAGTCTAGCTCTGTCGCCCAGGCTGGAGTGCAATGGCATGATCTCAGCTCACTGCAACCTCTGCCTCCTGGGTTCAATCAATTCTCCTGCCTCAGCTTCCCGAGTAGCCGGGACTAAGGAGCACACCACCACACCCGGCTAATTTTTGTATTTTTGGTGGCCAGGCTGGTCTCAATCTCCTGACCTCATGATCCATCCACCTTGGCCTCCCAGAGTGCTGGGATTACAGGTGTGAGCCACTGTGCCCGGCCCTACTTTTGAAAATTTTTCATCAGAAAATAACTAGTATAAAAATGAAACAGTCAATACTCCCTTGTTCAACCCTCTACATGCCCAGCTCCTTAAATTTAGCTCAGACCTTACCTATGCTGCTGCTCCTTCCCTGAATTACCTCCTATAATCCTTATCTCCTCACTCAGCTGATTGTTTGAGTCACTCTTTAAAAAATAATAATGTCTTGCTTAGGACACTTCCAGTCTCTAATGGGCCAAAGCCATATTTTCTAAGGGCCTGGCAAAATAACTTACGTGTGGTTTATTGTTTGAAATGTGTGGACTGTGGATCAAACTGCTTTTATTTTTAACCACAAGGAAATGAGATGAAGATTACAGAGGAACCAGAAGCTTTTGGATTTAGGTTGAAACATTGCTAAGTCAAAATGATGCTTTTTATCCAAAGTCTGTATGTCAGAATGACATTCTCATCTATGACCTTTAATTACAGATGTTTGGAGAAACCAAACTACGCTATGATTCCTTTGCCATTCTTGTTCATTTTATTCCCTAAAATATACTAAACTGACTTTCAAATTTAGCATGATGATTATTGACATCATGATTTTTAATGGTTTCAAAAACTTTAAGGTGGGTTAGAGTCACAGTCCATTCATTTTTGTTGTGTGTG
The DNA here is from genome assembly GCF_006542625.1 of Nomascus leucogenys. Classification (NCBI taxonomy): domain Eukaryota; kingdom Metazoa; phylum Chordata; class Mammalia; order Primates; family Hylobatidae; genus Nomascus; species Nomascus leucogenys. The sequence continues at coordinate 133,111,511 of NC_044383.1, forward strand.
ACAGGGTCTCACTCTGTCACCCAGGCTGGAGTGCAGTGGCAGGATCATCGCTCACTCCAGCCGTGAACTTCTGAGTTCAAAGGATCCTCCCATCTCAGCCTCCTGAATAACAGTGCCTGGCTAATTTCCTTATTGTTATTTTTGTAGAGACAGGATCTCACTTTTTGCCCAGCTGGTTTCAAACCCCTAGGCTCAAGCAATCCTTTGACCTCAGCCTCCCAAAGTGCTAGGATTACAGGCAGGAGCCACCACACCTGGCTCATTGACATCTCAAGTATTTATTGAGCCCCCATTCTCTGTGCAGGAGGCTGGATAGAATGACTAGTATTTGCACAGCACTTTAGAGTGTGCAAAGCGCTTCCCCAGACACCCTCTCCTTTGACCCTCATGGCCACTTTGAAAGGTAGGTAGAGCAGGTATCATCAGTGACATTTTACAGCATAGGAAAATAAAAAAGAGATTCAATAACTTGGCCAATGTCACAGGATCTACTAACAATAGAAAGAGAATCTAGGCCAGGTGCAGTGGCTCATACTTGGAATCCCAGCACTCTGGGAGGCCAAGGTGGGCAGATCACTTAAGGTCCGAAGTTCGAGACCAGCCTGGCCAACATGGTGAAACCCCTATCTCTACTAAAAATACAAAAATTGGCCAGGCACTGTGGCGCACACCTGTAATTGCAGCTACTCAGGAGGCTGAGGCAGGAGAATCGCTTGAACCTGGGAAGCAGAGGTTGCAGTGAGCCCATATCGCACCATTGCACTCCAGCCTGGGCAACAAGAGCAAAACTCCATCTCAAAAAAAGAAAGAAAAGAAAGAGAATCCAAATTTCACTTTCCATTTTGTCTCTGAAGTGTTAAAATCCTTAAGATTTTAAGTGATTGAGTTCTAAGAATTCTAGGAATTCACGACTTTATTGTTTTCACATTGAAGATGTTTTGATTTGATAATTTATAGTGATGTTACCACTTATTGACGACTCACTTAGTGTTTCTTAGGCCTTTCGTGCTGCTGTTTGACAACATTGCTTTATCACTTTCCCTGAGCTGTCAAACATCCTGCAAATCTATTTCTTGCCATGCACATGCATGAATGCTTGACTAGATTCTGTGTGCAAAAGAAGCTAAATAATGAAACATGGCATACAAAGAAGGTCAAATGTAGCCAAACCAAATTATACCGCATTATTTGCACACTGTCGACTCTGTTCATTTTAATTATTTTCCAACATAAATGTATAGCATAAAGGTCATTGTGGATAGGAGTCATACTTAGCAATCTCTAAAAACTGGTTTGCCTGCATTCCTCAAAAATGACAGCTACATGAAAGTTGTCAGTCTATGGGTGGAGATTGCTTCCAAAAGAAGGACAAGGAGAAAAAGAATGACATGAAGGAACAGATGAGGTTGGAGTGGATATTAACTCCTCGCGTCCTGGTTTTCTCTTGGTGTCCTATAACTTAAGGAGGATGGCTGTTGGTTCATCCCAGATACACAGTAGGTAATTTTTTTCCTTGTATGATCCTCTCAAAAGCTCAAGAATTCTAGAATTCCTTCAGTGGGCTTTGGCTGAATTCAGTAATAAATCGTTATAGGTTTAAAGAACTATTTTTAAATTACGTGTTACAAGATTTCTATTGAAAATGGTAATTATCCAATTCTCCTAGAGATCACTGTTTGATATTAATTAGTGATTTATACATACTAAAGGAAACATTTTTATTTTGAGAAAGCTACAAAATAATTGATTTTCCTCTGATTTGCCTTCTTCCAATTGGTAGAATTTGAATCTATAAGATAAATAACATATTCAAAAACATTAAAAACTGTGTATTTAACTATAAACAGCAGGCACTTACCACAGTACCACAATATTTTTCTTTGTTTTCTACCCTTTGACTTATGCTTAGAGAGGATAATTTATTGTCAATGCAGCCCGTAAACTCCTGGCTCTTCTGAAAATAAAATGAACATGACACTTTACTAAGACAACAAATCACGAAAATGTTCTGCCATGTCCTGGGCGAGGTGGCTCACATCTGTAATCGTAGCACTTTGGGAGGCTGAGGCAAGCAGATCACCTGAGGTCAGGAGTTTGAAACCAGCCTGGCCAACATGGCGAAACCCCATCTCTACTAAAAATATAAAAATTAGCTGGGCGTGGTGGCGGGTGCTTATAACCCCAGCTACTTGGGAGGCTGAGCAGGAGAATCACTTGAACCTGAGGGGTGGAGGTTGCAGTGAGCCAAGATCACACCACTTCTCTCCAGCCTGGGTGAAAGAGCCAAAATCCATCTAAAAAAAAAATGTTCTGCCATAAAGATTCAACAGTGCTCATATTAAATAAAGAGCCAAATCATATAAGATACTTATAAATACTTAAAAATATGAGTTCAGTTTCTCTTACAAGGCCAGGAAGGTGAGTATGCATACTCTGGCTACTCATGCAGCTAAGCAAAGAGCACCAACCAGGAGTTGCCCCATAATCATAAATGCACAGACTTAAAAAGCCAGCCAGCAAACCAGAAGGACTGGCTGGCGCCTATATGTACTAAGATCATCCTCCCTCTGAACTCTGGAAACAATTCACCTCTCCTATGGCACTTTGGCTTTCTACCTCCTATTGGAGTGATTGGCAAACACATCTTAGGTCTTGTACTGGATTTTAAGAGCGTTGGAGGCAGGACCCATGTTTAATTCATGTCCATGTCCGCAGCACCAAGCCCAATATCTTGCCCCCAATTTGTGATGAGTGAATATTTGTTGACTGTCTGAAGCCTCATATAAAGGGCTTGGTGCTCCTCTTCCAAAGCCTCTCCCAGGTTCTCACTTTTGCCAGTTGGAAGTGAGAAGAATAGAGAATCCCCGTAGTTCTACACAAATTGCAAGCATCTTTCTAAATGAAGCATGCAGTTAGATAAAGGTTAAACTGTGTCTCCATTTGTTCACTCTCGACTTCTCCCTTTTCCTTATGAAGACAGAATGGAGGGCAAAAGTCCTCTTCTTTTCAAGATCTGAGTTCCTCTGGACATCAAGGAAGCCAGAAGCACTGAGTGAACAAAGAAGGATGTTTCTATGGTTCCCAGGTCTCTAAATGATTAGCAGAGTGACTCAGGCAATAATAAGTGTAGGGCTCATTTCATTTCTATTACGAATTCTCCTGTATACAAGTTTTAGAGTTTCATAGTTTATCCATGTCATATTCTCAAAATTGTAGACACATATGGCCAAACTCTGGTCTTTAATGCATACTCACATTGCTATTCACTTGCTATTACATTAATCAAGAACTGTGTTCATGCATTTAACTACTGAATTTACTGCCATGGAATATTTCTTAACGTTATACTATAGTTGCACCTGTCTTAAATACTGCTGAAGCAGGACAAATGGTTCCAGTACAGAAAGTATCAAGAAAGAAAAAAACTAAAAACCTAAATCCATGCTCAATTATTTTAAAAACAAATTTAAAATTCATCCACAGATGAAGCTGAAATATCCCTTTTGTATTGCACTTTCCTTAGATCCTAGGAATTAAGAACAAAGACAATTGCTGAGTATTCTGGAAAAACTCACTTTAAGTTAAGGATAGCAAAAAATTCACTTTAAGTTAAGGATAGTAAACACAGATATTGCTTATCAACCTTTTCTGCTGAATCTCAAAATCATTCTCAACATAGTGCTCCAAGAATCCACTATTTAAAAACTTACCTTGATGATTAAGATAAAACCTCTCTGCCGCCTTTGCTCTAGACTTGATCTTAGCTTTTTTTTTTTTGAATCAGGAACACCTGTGAAGTCTATGAACCTTGTATCCAGAAAAACTCACATATGTGATAAACTATTCTCATACTAAAAATTTTTATACTATTTTAGGTAGTTTTTTGGCAATTCTGAAGCTTGTCGATTAATCTTTAGATTCGTCAACTCATGAGAAAAACCTCTGCGCTAGACCATGTGTTTCTAAGAAAAACCACAAAATTCGGGAAAGTCTAAATCAAGACAACTACTTGATTTCTCACTTTCTTCCTCAAATTTCCCCTCATTCCCTTCCCCCTGAAAATATACCTGTATACATATCCACAGAGATATCAGAGTAAACGTCTAAGATTTATAGCAATTTCTTTCTAAGTGGTGACCAGTCAAAGAACAAGTCAAACTCTCCAAAATTAGGTGAGAGTTGCTTACCATTGATATTCTCCGAGGCATCTCCCACAGTCTCATCAGAGCTGGAGGAAACCATGTGGGTGGACAACACAACATGTTTGTGATGTTACAATGGCAATTGTGAATGACCTGGTAAATATCATTCATGGATAACAAAGATCTTCATTTTTGTTGTTGTTTAAATGCTATCTTAAAATATTTTTAAAATGCAAAGTAAGTGTTACCCTGGATCCAGATTTATCTTTTTTTTTTCTTTCTGAGATGGAGTTTCGCTCTTGTTGCCCAGACTGGAGTGCAATGGCATGATCTCGGCTCACTGCAAACTCTGCCTCCTGGGTTCAAGCAATTCTCCTGCCTCAGCCTCCCAAGTAGCTGGGATTACAGGCATGCGCCACCATACCTGGCTAACTTTGTATTTTTAATAGAGAAGGGGTTTCTCCATGTTGGTCAGGCTGGTCTTGAACTCCTGACCCCAGATGATCCACCCACTGGGTCTCCCAAAGCGTTGGGATTAGAGGCATGAGCCACTGTGCCCCGCCAATTTATCATTTAAAAGTATAATGGCTGAGCGCGGTGGCTCACACCTGTAATCCCAGCACTCTAGAGGCCAAGGCAGGCGGATCACGAGGTCAAGAGATCGAGATCATCCTCATCAACATAGTGAAACCCCGTCTCTACTAAAAATACAAAAAATTAGTGGGGCGTGGTGGCAGGCACCAGTAATCTCAGCTACTTGGGAGGCTGAGGCAGGAGAATTGCTTGAACCCGGGAGGCAGAGGTTGCAGTGAGCTGAGATTGTGCCATTGCACTAAAGCCTGGGCAAAAAGAGCGAAACTCCATCTCAAAAAAAAAAAAAAAAAAAAAAAATAATATATATATATATATATATATATATCAAAGTGCACCAAGAAAATTCAACTGTTTTCATCTTGAGACTTTCATATGACCTTGGACCATTTCCTTGACTCACAGGTGCTAATTAATCCACTGATAATTTATAGGCTAACAAGCAAGCTGAGGCTCTATAGACAAGCAGATGTCATATTGTCGTATTGTTAGAATGTAAACTCTGCCAAAAAGGAAAAAGCAAATATGGGTGCTCTTCCTCATTACTAGTTTTTTTTTTATCATAGTGATCTATTAAGTTTCATCCCTATTAAATTTCACATAGGATGAAATACTAAGGTATAGATTCATGTTAAAAATCTTGACACTGTTATTCATGGGATGTCCTAGATAATATTCTATCTTCCTTATTTTTCTTTCCCTTCTACTGGTGTTCCTTCTCCCTCCTCATTCCCATTCTTTTTTGTAAGTTATTCTTCTAAGCAATGATCTTTTTTTTCATATTACATTTCAGCAAGGCAATACAAATGATAGTGTGGTAGTACAAGATTCACTATAACTACCAGATTTTCCCTGACTGCCAATCAGTTACTTATGGCCTCTTCTTCCCCTTGAAACTGTCTCCATTGCCTGCCATTACCTCAAAGAAGGATAGATAAAAGACCACCCAGGAATTTTTAATTCAGAGGTGTTTTAAAAATTAAATGAGATTCTAGATAGATTTTGAAACAATCCCAGTAGAGAGTATAGTTTAAGGGGTTGCCATTTGAAAGAGCCAGATATTTTTGAGAAAGAGAGAGGAAAGTTTATTGAATTTATATTTATTTATATGTTTGGCTTTGGCAATTCAATAACGAAATCTAAATTAGCAGGCAAAGGTTTATACATAAGCAATAGAGTTGAAAACAAAGCAGAAAGATTAAAGTGCAGTTTGCCTGTCCAAAATGAGATAAAATTGGGAGGATATGGCTTAAGAATAGACATATAGATCAGTGGAACAGAATGGAGTGTACAGAAATAAACATATACTCATGTCCAATTGATGTTTGATAAGAGTGTCAAGTCCATTCAATGGGAAAAATAATCTCTTCAACAAATGATGCTGGGGCAACTGACTTTCTACATGCAAAAGAATGAAGTTCTATCTCATATAATACTCAAAAATTACACAATACTCAAATTGGATCAACTAAATATAAGAGCTAAAATCATAAAACTTTTAGAAGAAAACATAAGGATAAATGTTCATGACCTGAGTTTGGCAAAATATTCTTCGATATGACATCGAAAACAACAGAAATAGGTAAATTGGACTTCCTCAAAATTAAAATAATTTTGTGCAACAAAGAACATTATCAAGAAAATGTACACAACCCACAGAATGGGGGAAATATTTTCAAATTTTATATCCAATGAGTTCATATCCAGAATATTTATTAAACTCCTAAAACACAACCAAAAAAAAAAAAGAAAGAAGAACAACCCAATTTTAAAATGGGCAAAGGACTTGAATAGATATTTCTCCAAAGAAGATATACAAAAGGCCAATAAATATATGAAAAGATGTTCCACATCTTCTGTCATTAGGGAAAGGAAAATTGAAACCACAATAAGATACTATTTCACATTTACTAGCATGGCAGTAGTTTAAAAAACAGAAAACAAGTGTTAGTGAGGATATAGAGGAATAAAAACTCTCGTACATTGCTGGTGGGACTGTAAAATAGTGCAGATGCTATGGAAAGTAGTTTGGCAGTTCCTCAAAAAGTTAAACATAGAGCTACCATAAGACTCAGCAATTCAGTTTTAGGTACAATACCCCTGAAAAGTGAAAACCGAAACTCAAACAGATACTTGTATGTTGATATTCATTGTAGCGTTATTTACAATAGCCCAAAGGCAGAAACAACCCAATGGCCACCATCAATAGATGAATGTGTGTGTGTGTGTTTGGGGGGTGGGGGTTATATATCTGTGTGTGTGTGTGTGTGTGTGTGTGTATGGGATATATATATATGAAATATTTTTCAGGTATAAAAAGAAATGAAGTTCTGATACATGCTACAACATGGATAAACCTTGAGAACATTAAGCTAAGTGAAAGAAGCCAGATAAAAAAAGGACAAATATTATGATTCCATTCATAAGAAATATCTAAAATAGGCAAATATATAGATACAGAAAGGACATCAGATGATGCTGGGTCCTAGGGTAGGAAGTAATGGGGAGTTATTGCTTGATGCCAGCAGAGTTTCTTTTCGGAGTGATGACAAGGTTTAAGAAGCAGATTGTGGTGATGCTTCCACAATAGTGTGAATATAATTAATGCCACTGAATTGAACACTAGAAAATTGTTAAAATGGCAAATATCATGTTATGTAACAGTGTAGATTGCAGTGTGGTTGTGACACAGAAGACACACAGTCTGACTACTTAACCATCGTCTCTCAGACGCCAGCCTGGATGGATATGAATGACCAAAGGCCAACGGAGACTGCAACTCTCCCTGGAAGCCAAAGTACATGAATGCCTACACAGTGGACCAGACTCCTCTCCCTGATGCCAAGTCCTTCTCCCCTGATGTTCTGACAATACATAATCCTTTCTCTTCTACTTTAGGAGAGGATAGAAAGGAGTGGGTGAGGCAAAACCTAAATTTAACTGAGCATCAAAAATACTCTTAAATGCTAAAAATGCAAAAAGAAAAAAAATCTAAATCTCCTCCCTGGAAAGTACTGAACCATTCCAGCATGCCTAGTTTATGCAATAAGCATTGAGCAAAGCCTAGTCTGGCAGAAGAATGTTGTAAAAGAGCTGCTAAGATTTTTTGAAAGGCAAGATCCTCACTTTTTGCTTTGTGTATAGGAATATTGTGAATAATAATACACATCTTAGTAGGCTTGTGAGGTTTTAAGAAATCAGAAAAGGACAGGGAGGGGGTCAAATTGTTCCTTCAAGAGCCAAGACTTGACTATGTCTCATTGCCAACTTGACCTTGACAATCTGGGGCTCAAAGGTGGGGCCATGACTCTGCAGAAAGGAAGGCTTTGGGCAGAAGACCAAGAGAGTCACGTGCTACCTTTCTGTAAAAGTTGCTGTTCCTCTTTTCTTTTTCCCTGTTAAGAAAGCTGTTCTTACCTTCATGTCTGAGTCACCTAGGAAACCTTGAATCAAGAGACCCTTCAGAAAAATAGTGCTCCTAGCTAAGAAAAGAGACAACTTTACCCAAAAACCAAGTTTCCTACCTAACACTTTAATGCCAGGAGCAGAAGATGAGATGATCCCACATTCATGTACTGCTGAAACCGCCTTTGCAAAAATTATGACAGTGAGAAAATTATGATGGTGAAAGAGATCTGATCCAACCCACCTCCAACTTGCCTTTAACTTCCAAACTGCAGTCAGTCGTTCCTGGGCATGGGCCAAGTTAACTTTGGGAGAAATTGTTTATAGTTTAAATGACAGCCCTTCTCAAAAACTAAACCACATTTGTAAAACTAAAGAAAGGCCACCAGGTTAGGAGGATGAGGGGAGCTTGTATCCTGCTAAGGTGTCAGCTTAAATGATTACCAGTCATTATTCTAAAAGTCGCAAGATTTACAACTTCCCCAATTACTCCTGCAGATAACATCACATATGAAGAACCTAAGATTGGCCTTTTGAGATGTCTTTTCAGATTTTTGCATTTCTCACTACCAATGGCTCCACCTGAACCTGACAATTGGTTCTGTGGCCCCACCCAGAAGTGAACTCAGCCCACACAAGGACCATTTTCCATATCCTTATGATTGCACCACCAACCAATCAGCAACACCCATTCCCTAGCAACACCTCCTCCTCCTAAGCTATCCTTGAAAAACTGTAGCCTTGGGAATTTTCAGGGAGGCTGATTTGAGGAACAATAAAACTCCACTCTCTGGTTCAGTGGGCTCTGAGTGAATTAAATTCTTTCTCTATTGCAATTCTCCTGTCTCATAAATCAGCTTTTTCTGGGCAGTGGGCAAAACGAACCCACTGGGCAGTTACCCTCCCTCATATGTGGGAGTACACATCTGGAGAAAAGAGATGCTGGACAGATACTTCAATTCCATTTTCTTGAGTGAATAATGCCTGAATTGGGTGGAAGGGAGTATTCACCTATGTTTTTCACAGGGAGAAAGACATTTAACATGGAGTTAAGTGTGCAGAAATAAAATTCTGTGAAAACCAGGCATTTTCTTTTCAGCATTTTGCCCATTGTCCTAGAACCTTTTACATATTGAATCACTTGGCATTTGTCTCCTCAGTGGAAATATAGATGTATCTGAGAATATGAGCCAATTTAGTCTATAAATAGATCTTGAAACTGAGAACAAAAACAATAGTTTTGAAAGCTAAGGTGGTTTTGATTTGCAAGAATCAAGCTTTTTTAAAATAGAATAAAGGTTTTTAAGTGCCAGAAGTTTGGCTTTAAACATAAAGAGCCAAAACCCTGACAGACTTGTAAGTGGAGTTGGAAAGATGATTGTCTCTTCAGTGCTTCCAACCTGTCAGAGAGAAAAGATTTCTGGGCTACTGAAGAAAAATCTTTGGACATGGAAAAAATAAATTAATTTAGTTAGCTCCATGGTTCTCCAAGAAAGAGAGTCCTGCTCTGGCCCCCTAAAAAGAGCTGAGCCTAGAGTATGGAAACATAGAAAAGCCAGGTAAGTTTGTGAGTATCTCAGAACAGAGAAGATGTGTGCCTCCCTTCCCAAAATATAGCCTGGAGAGGCTTCAGAATTCATGAAGGAGGCCCTCCATCCAGCATGGTGAGGACTAAACTCTGACCTTTTTCTTTTCTCTTGCCCAAATTCCTATCTAAGGGGTCTGGGGAGTCATGTTCTACAAATCACAAAATCTCATTAGATGGATTTTTGTGAGCCATATATAATGTGGCTTACTTTCCACCCTGACTGTAGTATAGCATCACATCACAGATAGCAGACCCTGAAGGAAATGAAAATATTTTACCCCAAAACGTATTTTTTAACATATTTTGAAATGGCTGTTGCAAGGCTAGAAGATTAAGGTAGGGGAAATTTGCATCTGTAAAGAATCTCCATTCATACAGCCATGCTTCTCTGTTCTATGACTTTCCTGGGTCTAGAAGAGACTGAGTGTCTGATGCCTTCAAAAGTTTGAAAAGAAACATTTACCATCTATTCTCTGAGGGTTGCCTCTTACGAAGCTTTATCTACACAATAAGAACCTTGGTCTCCAGAACCCCATTATCTTAAATCAGGCATTCTTTTCTACTGATTTCGAATCTTTAGACAATAGCTTAACTCTCAACCATCAACTGACTAATCCCTAAAACCAACCTATAACTTACAAGCACACCTCACCCCACTTTGAGATGTCCTGCGTTTTTGGGCCAAACCAATGTATATCTTCCATGTATTTATTTATGATATTACCTGCAATTCCTGTCTCCCTGAAACGTATTAAAACAAACTGTAATCTGATCACCACAAGCACACTTTCTCAGGATCTCTTGAGATTGTGTATCCCTGGCCCACGGTCACTCATGGTGGCTCAGAATAAATCTCTTTAAATATATTTTGGCAGAATTTGGTTTTTCCATCATCAATGGCACAGGAACAGTAAAATGTCCATTGTTGACTCAGCAAGCTAGACGATGAGCCTACAAGCTGACTGGCAAAGTCATTGGCACCCCTAGAGCATTTTAAGGAAAACAGTTCCCTAGTCCTCTAAGAGGAAGTCCGTCAGGTTGAGAGTGGGTCTTGCATTTCAAGGGAGGAAACTTCAGAGCACTTGGACCTGGCAACCAGGAACATGGGAAATCAGGAACAGATCAACCAACCACAAGAACCAGAGGACATACAAAGGGGACAGAGAACGCTCACAGAGCAGATCTTCCCACTTCATTAATGCAGTGGTCCTGATATAAACCTCCTGGAACTCAAACACAACACAACTCAATAAAGACCCAATAAGGGGAAGCAAAACAAACCTCGAATTGACAGAGTATATTGACAGATCCTCGGTCATGACTTTGACCAAGTTCACCTGGATGAGAGCAAATTTAGTTTTCTGCTATCTGATGAAAGTGGCAACTCATGAAAAAAAAACCCTCAGATTTCATAGAAAAATTAAAATTAAGTATGGGCTTTATAAATTCAAGTTTTTACCTTTGAAATTTCCACCAATTACATGTACATTCTTTTCTTGTATTTATTTATTTATTTTTTTAAGAGACAGCGTCTCCCTATGTTGCCCAGGCTGTTCTCAACCTCCTGAGCTCAAGCGATCCTCCCACCTCAGCCTCCCAAGTGCTGGGATTGCAGGTGTGAGCCACCATGCCCAGCCTATATGTACTTTCTCATCCTATTATCTCAGCCCTGGGACTACCTCTCAGATTATTTTGGTCTGCCTTTTGTAACTATACTTGCAATCTCTTGGTTTACTTCCCCTAATAGTTAATCATATCTATTACACGTTGATTTCACTAATTCAGTTTTATAAAGTGTTTCCCACACTATAAGAGTTACCCACTGTTTGCAATTTTTGTTTAGGACTTTTTGAGTGAAGATGCTGGAAAATAGCTGAACAAAGACGCCTTGTGGATAAGCAAAACCCAGGGGACAGAGAGCTCCTCCCTGGTCTACTCTTCTGCCTGCATGACTAGCCTTAAGTTTAAGGAGAGAAGCTACCATACTTGTTTTTTCTTTTTGTTTTTAAGCCTTGCAGTAGTGCCTATAACAATAAATTACATACTATAGATGTTCAATTAATAGTTAAATGTCGGCCGGGCGTGGTGGCTCATGCCTGTAATCCCAACACTTTGGGAGGCCGAGAAGAGTGGATCATTTGAGGTCAGGAGTTCAAGACGAGCCTGGCCAACATGGCAGAACCCCGTCTCTACCAAAAATACAAAAAATGGCAGGGTGTGGTGGTGAATTCCTGTAGTCACAGCTACTGGGGAGGCTGAGACAGGAGAATCACTGGAACCCAGGAAGTGGATGTTGCAATGAGCCAAGATTGCGCCACTGCACTCCAGCCTGGGAGACAGAGCAAGACTCCATCTCAAAAAAAAAAAAAAAAAAAAAAAAAAAGCAATATTTCAACAAACACTAAGTGAATAAGCAAATTTAAAAACTAAACAAGTAGAAAGCATATTAGCATGTATAAGCATAGGACTCAGCAAAGGGAGGTTATCTTCTAAATAGGTCAGCCTGTAGGAAATAAAAACATCTTAACATTCTCCCAGCTGGTTTAGAAAATATTCAAGGAGCAAAACAACGTGTGATTTGACTCTACTGAACTCCCTTTAATCCCTCTATTTCAGTTCCAAATACACTGTGGACATTCAAGAAACACATAAAGAATAATTAGTCAGACATGCTGCTCTCATACTAATCATCTTGGAATATGTGTGCATATTGGCTTTTGTATTTTTTTTTTCTGGGAAAGTGTTGAAACTATGTAAAGCATTATACCAATATGAAGCATTATTATTTTTCTTATTTCATGAAATTCAGCAATCTATATGCACATGCCAGGGGCTAAGAATGTTTTTACATTCCAGAAACAGACACAGATGCTATTATTGCCTGCTTCTTTGCATACATATCTCTGAGGTTGGCCTCATTTCTTAAATATGGCAGCTACATAATGGCAGAGAAACTACATTAAAAGTGAAATTCATTCGATCTTCCAGATGTTCTCATTAGGTGACACCAAACAATGGAGTGATTGATTGATTAACTGAATCTTTCCTTTCTACTTGAATTTTTGGCATTATGTACCACACACTTAAATTTAATCCAACGGTTTGTAACATCAGCCTTGTATTCTTTCCACAAATTTGAGGTTATCCATACATACTAAAATAGTAGTATCAATGCCACCATTTGGTTAGACACTTGTTGAGGGCATAATTGAAAGACTGACATATTGAAAGGCTGTATTTTTCATCTTTTCTTAGTAAACTGGTGTGTCTCTTTGGGTTAATATCTTCCTGATATTCTGGCAACCCAAATAAGAAAACTGATTCATCTTTGTCACCTCTTTCCCCCACACCCTGCAGTGGTTTTGGGCTCCATCCCCATTTTACCATTCTTGTATATAATTTTCTAGTTTAAAATCTCATAATCTCCATCTTGAACTTTTGCCTTGGTTTCATAATTTTAAGAAGCAGTTCACTGTAGCATTTAAGAGTATATATTCTGCGATCAGACAGGATGAAATCCAACCTAAGTCCACCACTTACTTGGTACAGAACCAGTATAGCTCTCTCATCTATAAAATGAGATTAATAATAATATGTACCTTGGATAAAGAAAAGGTGGTAAATTTACACCATAGAATACTATGCCCCCATACAAACAGAATGAGATCATGTCCTTTGCAGGAACATGGATGGAGCAGGAGGCCATTATCCTTAGCAAACTAATGCAGGAACAGAAAACCTAATAGTGTGTGTTCTCACTTATAAGTAGAAGCTAAATGATGACAACTCATGGACACAAAGTGGGGAACAACAGACACTGGGGCCTACTTGAGGGTGGAGGGTGAGAGGAGGGAAAGGAGCAGAAAAAATAACTACTGGATACTAGGCTTAGTACCTGGATGCCAAAATAATCTGTACAACAAAATAATCTGACACAAGTTTACCTATATAACAAACCTGCACACATACCCCTGAACTTAAAATAAAAGTTAAAAAAAATAGGATCTACCTCTTAGCATTGCTGTGAGTAGTTAATATGTGTCAAATATTTAGAATGTACTTAGCAAGTAAATACAGGCAAATGGTAGCCATTAAATTATCTTCTTTTGTTGCCATTGTCCCCATTCAATCATTTCTCCAAAATGAATTCAACTATGCTTTCCAACTAAGAAACCTGTGATGACTCCTTGCTACCTATAAATGATGCCAAACTTTTCAGCTCCTTGTCTTCTCCTAACACTCTCCCTGTTCTTCAGCCACATTGGACTTTGCCATATTTTACCTACCCACATGCTTCGAGTCTCCTAGATTTGCTCACAAGATTCCTTTTGATTAAAATACCCTTTCTTATTCTCTAATGAGTCATAGTCCATGCATCACACAAGGCCCAGTTCATAGATCAAGTTCTTGGTGAAATCCTCCCTAAAATAACCCAAGCAGAAAGCATTATCCCCATGTGTTCTTTCATAGGGTTTTGCTCATATATCAGTATGGGACTCATTCTATTCTAAGATAGTATCATTACTTGCTTATGAAATCACTTTTGCCCTTAGGTTTTGTGTTCCTTGGGGACAAAGATTATGTCTTAATGATCTCTATATCTGGACAGTCTAGCATACTACCTGACATAGTCTAGAAGCCAAATAAATATTTATGAGAAAATAAAAGAGGGTTAGCATAATAAATATTATGAATAAGAATCCCTTATCAGAAATCTTTTCTTTCACAAGATTCACATTGAGTCCTAACTCCTTCAAGCAACCTTTCCATCTGCCTCAGCTCAAATGGCTTCCCTGACTTTGAACTTCTGTACTATTTATTCTATCTGCCATTTATCTGCCACTTATAATATATTGCATTGTAATTTCAATTTCTTCTTTTCATGTATCGTAACTCAGATGTCAGCTAGATCCTATCTACCCATTAAGATTTATCCGAGTGTGTCTGAAACACCACTCCTGCCAGTCCCTGACATACCACAAGATTCCAATCAACTCCCGGGGGAATTTTGTGCTCACAGACATCTCTGGCTCTGAAACCCTTCTTCTGTGGACTTAATTCAGATGTAGGTCATCTTCCTCTCCTATGCATGCTGTTTCTATTATGCTGCTATTCTAATTCTGCCTCTGGTCAATCCAGAAGTGGAACTCATCCCCTTTCCTGATGTCTACAAAACAAAACCAACCAAATAAGCAAATAAACCCCACTCACATAAGCTTTTGTGTAAATGACAAACTTTACCAAAAGTTTCAAAAACAGAAGAGATTTATATCACAGTTATAAAAATGCCTAGTCAGTTGCTATTTTGTACCATATTGATTCAGAAATATGTACATATATCATATATCAAATGAGCGTGTATACCTTGTAGTCACAGATCTGGATTGAACAGTCATTACTAAATAACTGAGAAGACAGAGCAAGGGTCTACTTCATAGCAATTCAAAAAGAGTAACATGGATATTAAAATCTAGGGATTTATATCGGGGGTGTCACAGGCCATTTCACACTTTGCAGCTCCCATCTTTACTTCGTTGGTTTCTCTCTGCTCTCACCCATCCCCATCTGTCATCCTCAATTCCTCCCCCTTCCCTTCTGGAACACCTACTAGAAACTCCCATTTTTAAAAAATTCTATTTGGTGGAGCAATTCAATTCCTTCCAGGTTTTAATCTCAAAATCAGCATCAGCCTCATATTTGCATATGCAAATACATCAAGGTGCTCAGCAAATTAAAATGGTGTCTCATGTAGTAGGATTCATTCTTAGAAAACTGATGTGTTTTAACCCAAGATTTGTTTTTCCTCTGTACATAAGTATGCTTAATTCTGCTAATTAATTTTAAATCCCTTAAGGCTCAAGCTAATCTTTGATTTCTCAAAATGCAGTGTTTGTTTTGGTTTTGTTTGGTTTTATTTATTTATTTTTTTTAGATGGAGTTTCACTCTGTCACCCAGGCTGGAGTGCAGTGGCATGACCTCTGCTCACTGCAACCTCCTCCTCCTGGATTCAAGTGATTCTCCTGTCTCAGCCTCCCGAGTAGCTGGGACTACAGGCATGTGCCACCATGCCAGGCTAATTTTTGTATTTTTGGTAGAAATGGCGTTTCACTATGTTGGCCAGGCTGGTCTCGAACTCCTGACCTCAGGTGATCCGCCTGCCTCGGCCTCCCAAAGTGCTCGGATTACAGGCATGAGCCACCATGCCCGGTCAAAATGTAGTACCTTCAAAATTATTCATTCATCTACTTGATAAATATTTGTTGAGCAGTTGCTATGTAAATGGTATTACAAAGTGAGCAATTGCCACTCTGTCTTCAAGATGCTTCTAGTAGGTAGGGTCTATACATATGGAACAAAGAATTACACTGTCTTGTGGTAAGTGCCTTAAGATTGAAGTTCAGACCAGATTCTGTAGAACTACAGAGAAGGAAGCCTCACTATACTTTTCAACCTTGTGTTCATGCCAACATTTCTGTGACCCATCACATTCTCCAAACAAGAACAGTAATGCCTTAGAGTGGAGATTCTTACCCTCAGTGGAAACCAGGAGTTTGGAAGGAGAAGACACATTCTTCCTCAAAGGATATAATAGAATAGGGCTGGAGTGCAACCTAGAATTTCCACAAAGACCAGTGATTCTGAGAAACTTGGTCGAGGAGTGTGCCCTGTGAGAATCATTGGTGTAAAACTTTTAAGATACAATCAAATTAGAACACAATTTTTCAAAAATATATGTATTCCATAAAGTGAGGTGCATGGGATGTATTTGTACATGTGAATATATGTACCAGCAACTAGTGAATATATCTGCATGGCCATCTCTGTGCTGCTTGTTTAACTCACTTGCAAACAGCTTGGGGCAGGTCTGTTTCGGATGCCAATATAATGAGGTCTCCAGGGTCTGGAGCTGGAAATGACTAGAGATTTCACTTGAGAATATACTGAGTTATTGTGAATTGGTTTTGCTTTATGTAATGCTCAGAATGAGATTTGAAAAAATATAATATTATAGTGATTTTTTCCCAAATGGTAGTATAGTCTCTCAGCTATTTTTAGGTCACTATTTTAAATTCCAAATACTGTTTTATTGATGTCTTTTTCAAGAAGAACCAGACAGAGGTTGAAAGTTATTTATTAAATCCCTTCTCAAAAAAAGAAACATGCATATATTCTCCAGAGAATAATTTACTTTCAGATTGATATCAACCGGTAAAACCACCCAAACCATTATCTTCCTCTGCTTTCTAAAGCAGATCATTGCAAAGACTAGAGAAGAAGTCACAATTCAAATCTGGACCACCATTTGGCCATTAAAAGAGGGAACAAGATACAAACAGAAAAGAGCAAGACACTTTTGCTTGAAAGAATCTGGCAGATCTTCTGCAAGCTCACAAAGCATGTCTCTGCAGAGGACCACTCTGCTCCTCTGCCTGGGCTTCAAACCAACCACCTGCAGGTGGTAACTCAAAAATAAGCACCAAGTTAAATCTATTAGAACATGTATTGACAGTTACTGATTTATGCATACTCATTCTTGTATAGCCAAAAGACATACTAAAATTTTTATTATAAATAATTGCTCTAAAGTATGCAGCCCCTTCAGGCTATGCAATTCATGGATAGTAAAGTGAAGAACTGAAACAATTTTCTGAACAGCTCAGATCATTAAAGGGATTTTTTTTCTGCTATATCCAGAAGAAAGGAGGAGAAAGAAAATGTTACCTTGTTATTCTCTCTGCCTGGAATGTTCTTCTCCCCAGAAATGTGCATGATTTGCTTCCTTCTATTTCTTAAATCTTCTCAACTATCAGCTTCTCAGTGAGGACTTCCCCAAGTAGGGCAAATTGCAACCTCCCCCTGTCCGTGGCATTCTCAGCCTTCCCTGATTTATTTCTCTCCATAGCTCTTACATTTTCTAATAAGCTACGTGATGTACATATTTGTTTATTGCCTGCTTATTTTTTCCAATAGAAATAAAATTAGGAATTTATGTTTCTTTTATCCTTCTGCTCTATCTGCAGATCCCCAGCTTATAGTAAGTGCTCAAGAAAAATGAGTAGTATAAATGAATGTATGGAAGGAATGATTGGTGCATCTTAGTTGGGTAAAGTTGCTGTGCCACTTGGCAGGGCTCAAATCTGTGGACTTCTTCCATCTTCCTTCTGCACGCAAACACACACACACACACACACACACACACACACACACACAAATTTAACTACCCTGTGTCTAATTACACTTATCCATGAATTCCTATAAACTGCCCTCTAGGGCAACATGCCTTCTTACTAACAGATAATGCAGTAGAGGAGATTTTCAGAGTAAGTTGGCAGAGTGAAACCATCACAGATTCTCTCCCAGCACAACTAAAGAAACTTACAAATTTTAGGTAAAACAAGACATAAAAAATAAATCGGGGCCAGGCGCGGTGGCTTACACCTGTAATCGTAGCATTTTGGGAGGCCAAGGCAGGCAGATCACGAGGTCAGGAGTTTGAGACTAGCCTGACCAACATGGTGAAACCCCGTATCTACTAAAAATACAAAAATTAGCTGGATGTGGTGGCGCAAGCCTGTAATCCCAGCTACTCAGGAGGCTAAGGCAAGAGAATCGTTTGAACCTGGGAGGCGGAGGTTTCAGTGAGCCAAGATTGCACCACTGCACTCCAGTCTGAGTGACAGAGCGAGACTCCATCTCAAAAAAATAAAAATAAAAATAAAAATCAGTAGTCATCAAACAAAGGAAGAGATACAGCTTCTGCTCACATTGTGAGAAGCATGATCTCTATCCAGAATGTGACTCTTGTAAGGATAGCTTCCCCCTCCATAATGGTAAGAAGCCAACATGTTCAACATGTTCAACCAGTGTCTGGCTCATTCCCCTAAAGAATGGAGCCATACTAGGAGCTCAGTATTGGCTTGTGCTGTAGATAGGTCTGACACTCAGCAATAGTGGTAGCCAGATTAGCCTTGGGAAGGGGAAGTCCATGCTATTGGGCCTATGCATAACATACATATGTGTAATACTTCCAAAGCAGGAATAAGACTAAAGGCATCCAAAGCCAAAGAAAAGAAACATAAAAACCCACCAGTGTCTCTCCACAATCAGTAAAAAAAAATATCCAGAGCTATTTGTGTCTTTTGTTGTTGTTGTTTTTCCTAGCTGAGAACGAAGCTGCAGACAAAATGCAGTCTATTCACAATCACCTACAGCTAATTATAGCCAACAAAATATATGTATCTTGCAAAACAGAAGATCAAACACACAAAAAATATGAACAGAAGAGAAATAGAATAAACTCCACTGATGGTGTGTGAGGCCCAGGGTGAGAAGCAACACAAACGACCCCAGTTGCAGTGCTACTCTCTCCCAGCAAATGATAATGTTGTGAGTTCAGCCCACAAGTTTCACCTATTTTTTGGAAGTAGGAACAGCAGTTGAGGAGACACACGTGAAGAGGCAGAAGTGCATCTTGTCTCTGTGCAAACCAGTTTCCAGGCTCCACCCCAAGCTGGGTATCTCCCTCAGCCTTGGACAAGACCTCAAGATAGTTGTAGTAAACTCTGGCCAGGGCTTTAGTACAACTTGGAATAGTGAAAGCAAAGATCAGATTCACAAACCAAGCCTTGATCAGCTCTGCTTTTCTTCCCTGCCCCTCTAGCAACAGAAAACAGGCACAACCCACTTTACCCAGCCTTCATGCCAAGTTCTCAATGATATAAGCAGTCTCAAATATGATGGTAAAGGAGTTAAACAGTTCTCACTCCCACAATATCAGCGGGGCAAAGGTTTTATAATACTTAAAAAGTATTCACTTAAAAAGTGAACATTTATTATTTACTGTGTGCCTGTCACTACAGCCTTACATGTATTAATTCATTGAGTCCACACAACCACCCAATAAGTTAGGTACTATTATTGGTAAACAATTCCATATTCAAAAATCTTGGAGCCAAATGTTTCCTGAAATTCAATTTTTTTTCAGCTTTTAGAAAGGGAATGAGATAGATGTGCTATATACGACATAAAATTCACAAGTCCTGAAGAAGCCCCCTGTATCCAAACATGTTAATTGTTGCAGTGAAGTCTATGACTATTCACACTATGATGGAAAAATTAATTCTATACATAATTCATATCAGTTGAGATCAGGTCAGTTTTTCCCACCAAATGAGTTTGTGCCAAATTTACAAAAATGGTAAGGTTTTTGGAGCCTTCTGAATTTGAAACTTACGGATATGAAACTTGGACCTATAGTCATCTAGGCACAGGTGGGGAGGCTAGAGCAGAGAAAGATTCAGGATATGATTCTCCCAGGTCAAATAGGTAGAAAGAAATGGGACCTGGAGGTGAACTCAGACTAGAGTATCTCTCAGTTAATAGTCATCAGTGGGCATTTACCTGCTCAGCAAATAGTAAGCAACCACTGTACACAATTGTGTCTGCACAAATGTCTCTATCTTAAGTCTCAGAATCTCATTTGTTCTCATCCTGGGTTCTAACTTTAACACAAGAGATTTCTGAAAGTTGTGCATTTAACTAGAGTTGTAATTCTGCAACCACATAATTCGATTTTGGTCTAATCCATGTTCGTGTCTGTGCTGCAGCTATAGGCAATAAGGGAGGGATTCTCTCAAGGTCTCCACAGAACCTTTCTGGTTCTCTACTTTTGTCTTGAAGATAAAGTAATATATTAATATTTATCTTTACACAAGCTCTCTGGCACAGTCAAGTAACTTATACCACCTGAAACATGTGTCATCATCATTGTGACAGTATCAGGGGTACAACAGTCTGGTGACTTTCCAAAGCCTTGTCCTCTGCTGGCTCTCCAACTCACACCACTAGGATGACCACTGAAGAGATAATGATGCCACATCACATACCTACTGCTAGTGTTGTGTGTTCTCAAGAATAGAGGTCATCCATGAATTTGCCTAGGGTATTAAGCAACCTTGAGAAATCAGGGTTTATCAGAATTCTATTTTTAAGGTCATTCCTGACCCTGAGTACTGTGTCAATAAGGATTCTGACAGGTAACACAGTTTGCCCCAAATACTTCAAATGAAGAAACTTTAATAAAGGCAATGCTTAGAAAGTTAGTCAGGGTTCAAGGAAGAAGGCCTGGTGAGGTATCCAGGGAAGAGGAACAGTGGAATACCATTAATGTGTTATCAGCACCCAAGGAGCACTGGATCCTTGAAGAAGTAGTCACCTCCAAGAACCATCCTCACAAGGGGTACAGTTACTCCCCAAGACAGGCACCTGAAGTGGGGAGAAATCAGGGAAATAATGCCCACTTCTCTCCTCCCACCCTCTGATTCGCTGCAAGTGCTTCCCATTGGCCAAACCCAGTTGGAAGCCAGTGGGTAAACCAGGCCAGATGATGCCAAGAGCAGAGGTCAGCCTTCCCTCAGGGTATAGAATAGGGTAGGGCAGGGCTGAGAGTGAATCTGGGGCTGAAACAGACTGGGCCAACAAACAAGAACACATATAGACAGCCTTGTTTTAAGAATAAAGAAATTCAAGCGAAGTTACTTGCTCAAGGTCACATAGTGAGTGGCAAAGCTAGATTCAAACCTAAGCAGCCTCTCTACCAACCCTACACTCTCAGCAACCACAGTATCCTTAGATGGAGACTCTCAAACCATTGAGAACTTAGAGGAGAGAGGACCTACAAGTGCTTCTTGCAAAAAAGGATGCTACTTGATAACCAGGTAAGAGATGACTGGAGAGTCCATGCCAAGGGATTAGCGATGAGCAGTAAATAGATGTGTGCAAAATAGAGTTATAAAGGAAATGCCAAATTTAAATAATTTAGCAATATTTAACTTATTCAACAATAGCAATACAAACAACTAAAAATGTGGAGTTAGTGGGAGAAAGCAGTTGAAGTCCATCAATATCTTCATCTTTCTTATGGGCAATCAACAATGATGAAGTTGATAAGTAACAAAAGTATATTTTTGAATATCACTATAATGCTCTTTTTCCAATGGTATGCATCTTTATTTATTTTTATCTCCCTAATTTGTCATGAGTCAAAAAAGGTGAGTTCATACTGCATCATCATCCTGTTTTTGTCCATTTCTCCTTACATTTTCTACTTTTCATGCTTTATATTCTTTGATGTTACAATAAAGAAAAATTGGGCTGAGTGTGGTGGCTCATGCCTGCAATCCCAGCACTTTGGGAGGCCTAGGTGGGAGGATTGCTTGAGGCCAAAAGTTCAAGACCAACCTGGGCAATGTAGTAGGACCCCATCTCTACAAAAAATAATTTTTAAAAAATTGGTTGGGCACAGTGGCATGTACTTGTGGTCCCCAACTACTAGGGAGGCTGAGGAGGAAGGATTGCTTGAGCCCAAGAGGTCAGGGCTGCAGAGAACCATGATCCTGCCACTATACTGCAGCCTGGACAACAGAGCAAAATCCTATTTCTTAGAAAAAAGTTAAAATTCAAAGAAAAATTTGATGATTAAGAACAATATTTTTATTTGTAATGTTTTCAGGGGAGCCCAGCCTTCAGAAAAACTGAGTTTCCTGAAGAGAGGAAGGAGCCAATATTCAAAGCAATAAAAAATACTCAGGAAGTTATAGTGTGTTCATTTTTCTCCTTGATGGTGAAAGGATGTTCTCCCTCACATGATTATCATATCTGCAGGAATTACTGTATATCTTTAGATGTCAGAGATAAAGTTGGTCTCCCATGGGGTCAGAAACCTACAGGAAAGGGCCTCATGGCTTTATTTCTTGAGGAAACTCATTGTTCTTATATTTTGTGGTTTATCTAAGACAAAGCTTTGTGGTTTGGTTTTGTTTTCCCTGATCATGGTATAGGGTATACACACCTCACAAAGATGGTAGAGCCTGATGCCAGCTTTGGCTTCTCATTTTGGTATTTATTGCATACATTTTAAAACAGTCACATCCATTTGTGGATTTTCCTCTTTATTATTCTTAAAATACACTTCTGTGTCTCAATACTTTTGCCTTGAGGGTCTGATGTTAATATCATAACTCCATCTTTTATTGCTTAGCATTTACTTTCTATTTTCTTGTCTGCCTTTTTAACCTCTTTGAATTACTGTTTTTTGTATTAAGTATTTAGTTTGGTCTTTTGATCCAATCTGAAAATTAAGTTTATCAGGTGAATTTATAGTATTTATATGTATGGATGTAACAGATAATTTGGTCTTAATTGGTCAAAATTATATTGTCTGATTTTTAAGGCTGCCTTTTTTTGTTTGTTTGTTATTGATTAACTGGGAAGGGGAGTGTTTAGTGGTAAACGGTAGAAGCATTCTCACTAAAATAAGGAGCAAAAGAAAGATCCTACCAGCACCACTACTATTTGACTTCTTTAACCATTGTTTTCTGGCGGTAATGAGTTAATGCAGTGAGGGAAGAGCAACGAATAAGAGTTAAGACAGGAACATCTAAGAGAACCAACTGAAAGAGACTATAAACAATTAGAGAATTCAATAATGTACCTAGTTAAAAACAACAGACATTAGTTCCTGTTTGTCTAAATGCAAAAAAAAAAAATGAAGAAAAATGTAATAAAAGGGAAGATGCCAGTAATAACAGCAACCAAAAAATTAAAATATCTAAAAATAAGTTAACAAGAAATACACAAGACCTATATAAGAAAACCATTTAAATGCCACTAAGGAACAAAAATGACTTAAATGCATTGAAAGACAAGTCTTGTTTTTGAATAGAAAGGTTAGGTTCAGCATTGTAAAAACAGCAATTATTCCTAAACTGATAGAAAAATCTCATGCAGTCAACTTTAAAATTCAATTAATTTTTTTCTGAAACTTTACAAGATAATATTTAAAGTAATCAGGAAAAACACACATTCCAGAAAATTCTTACAAAGAATAATAAGGTGAAATTAGCCCATTAAAACATATCACAGAGCTTCAAGGCTAATTTGGTACTGTTTTACTGATAGGGTCTAACACAGAGTTCAATAAAATACCCAAATACACGTGGAAATAGTTCACATAAAAAGGTAACATTTTTAATCCATAAATGGTATTGGTACACATTGGAAAAGAATTAAAAGCTGGACCTCAATTTTTATGCTGTTACTTCCAAATATATCAAAGCACTTTTTTAAAAAATAGATTTTAAAAACTGTCTTGTTTTTAATCTAACTGCATTGTTTAGAGATTCTAGCCTCTTTGAATTCAATTTCTTTAAATTGTAGATATTCCCTTGTGCTATGACTTTTTTCATGGTCAGTTTTTATAAACATTCAATGTAAACTTAAAAAGAATGCATATTCTTTAATATTGCATGGGAGATTTTATGTACATATGTGTATAATAATCTATACAGATCAACCTTGTCAATTGTGTTCAGATTTGCTAATCCTCATTAACCTTTGGCACATTTAGTCTGTTTCTGATGGATAGATAGATAAAAGATACATAGATGGACGTAGATATAGATACAGATATATATAATCCAGTGTGATTGCAGATTCATCCATTTCTCCTCTAAATCAATTTGTACTTGGTTGCTCAAGGCTATGTTATTAGAAGTATACAAGTTCATGATTCTACCTTTTTTTTAAATTTTGTGTAGAGATGAGAGTCTCACTATCTTGACCAGGCTGGTCTCAAACTCTTGGCCTCAAGCTATCATTCCCCCCTCAGCCTCCCAAAGTGCTGAGAGTCCTTACAAACATGAGCCACGTGTCTGGCCTGTTATTCTACCTTCTTGATGGAATGTTCATTTTATCATCATTTAAAATCATTCTGTTTCACTATTAATGTCCTTGCCTTAAATTTCTATTTTTGACTGATACTAATATTGCTGTATCGACTTTTTTAGGTTAGTATATTCATGATGCATCTCTTTTGATCCTTGTATTTTCACCTTTTTAATATAGTTTGCATTAAGTTTATCTCATAAGTTATAGCTGAATTTTTTAAAACCTACTTTGATAAACTCTATATTTTAATAGAAGACTCTGATCTATTTGCATCTATTATAAATACGAATGTATTTGAACTTATGTGTACTATTTTGTTTTCTGTTCACCCTTTTTTCTTGATTTTTCCATCTTTTTTTTCATCTTCCACTGCATATATAATTTATTTTCTTCATTTTTCTTCCATTAGTTTTGAAGTTATAGATTTTGTCTTTTTAGTTGCTTACTTTTACTTATCTATATATTTTGAACAAAATCAACAATTATTCTATGTTTCCATTCTCATGACTACCTTAGTTACCTGAAGAAAACCAAAGCAGTCCTGGACATCTTGTCTTTGAGCATTTTGGTTTTATCATTTTTTAAAATAGTTACTTTTATATTAAATAATTAAGACAATTAATATATTTTTATCCATTTCTGTGCTCTTTTTCTCCATCCAATGCCTGGGTTGGCTTATCAGTAACATATCATTTAACATACCATTTTTGCTAGTTTTTTGTTGAGTCGTTGGCAGAATAAACTCTCTTAATTTACAGAAGTTTAAACTACCGAACTATTAATTTAGATGAGGATTAGAGAAGGGACATTTGATCTGTGTCCTGAGAACAGATGAATAGAAGTTTGCAACACTACAAAATGATGTGCGATTCCAGGCACAAAAGCAGGGGGTCACAAACTAGCCCACAAAGTGCTTTTAAAATACATGCCAACATTTTAAAACAAAGAGATATCAATAAGAAATCAGAATTTCTAGCTTCTGATGGAAAAAAAAAATTTAGACAAAACTGGACTTGCACTGCCACAGGGCTGGAGTGGGGTAGTTCTGTCCCTTTCAATAGAGTAAGGGCTCTTCTCTCCCTAGGATCATCCGCATGTCCTCTGCGGGCCTTCGTGTGACCCCTTGCAGAAATTCCTGCAGATTTCAAAGATGCACAGAATGCATTTAGGAAAGGTTGTATCGCGGCAGAGTGATAAAGTATGATCTTTGTTTGCATGAAGCAACTCTGGTGGGGCAGTGGATGGGTGCGGGGAAAGGGAAAAGTTTGAAAGCAGAGGAATCAGCTGGGAGGCTGTTGCAATAGTCTGGGAGAAAAATAATCAAGTGCAAAGTGAGTCACTAACAGAACTGAAAGAGAGGATATAGAATCAGATAATTTTTACAAGCAAAATCAGAAAGAATTGGAAATGGGTTGAATGCTGCTTGTGAGGCAAAGTGTGTCAAAGATGATTCAAACGTTTCTAGCTTTGGGGATTGTGTGCTGCCATCAATTAAGACAGGAAGCTCAAAAGAAAGTGAAAGTTTTGGTGAAAAACCAATTGTGTTTTATTTGTGACCTCTCCAGATCAGAGGCTAGATCTTAGTTATCTCTGTGTCTTCAGCTCCTGACACATCTCCTGAAAGAGGTTCAATATATAAAAGCAGAATTGAACTCAATTAAGTGTATTGATTTGTCATTGTTTGTGGGAAGGTCATCGAGGTGGAAATGTCCAAAAGTCAATTTGTCATTTTAGAGCACAAGAGAAAGGTTAAAGCTGGAATACATGTAGGTGTTGTCAGCATATTTACTTTCTTGCCTGATTGATGCAATTTATATTTTATTAAGGCATACTTATTGATAGTATATCTTAATAAGTTTATGATTTTGTTTTTATGATTGCCACATGTATTTAATGAATTGCAATAAGTAGATACTGATATTTTCATCGTCTTTTCTCCTGTGCCTACAGCAGTATATATAACCCATAATAAAATCTTTTTCAACAGAAGATATTTCTGACAGACTCTACGATAATAAATTTTCTTATAGAGTCATCAAACAATGCAGAAAGAACTTAAGTAATTTAAAAACAAATATTCAACTCTAATTTGACTTAAGTTTCAAGTAGCAATTAATTTCAGGAAAAGAAGGAATATTCACAATGATATAGGTAACGTTATGAGCAAACATTGTTCACTCAAAGATAGTATTTACACAATGTTTTTTAAAAAACATCAAGTAGCTATTGTTTACACTGTTGACTTATTTTTTAGCCTAAGTTTTTCACGCCCAGGAAAAAGAGAAACATGGTGTCCATTTTCACATGTACCATATACTTTCTCTCCTGGGATTTCTCTATTCCATTTCCTTTAAGGAGCATGTAAGTGAAAAAACAAAAAAAGAACAAATAAAAAAATAAAAATAAAAAAATCAAAGGTAGACAGCTTTATTCACAGTTTCCTGTGGTCTTCATCACCTTTCACAGTTTCCTATGGTAATTCATAATTCAATACTTAAAAGACCTCAAGGGAGCCCGACCTCATAACTCTGCCATGTTCCCTGCCTGAAGACGCAACAGAATAGAGTGTTACCTTGGTGACCCCTCTAGAGGAAGTCAGCATTATCCAGAGGCAAGCACCATCAACACCTATGATGACATGGAGGAGAAGCAGGAATTCACCAGGGAGGGCTCTTTTCTATTTTCTAATTGATGTTTTTTCTCTTCTTTTACTTCTCATTGACAAAAGAGAGAATACCAAAAAAAAAAAAAAAAGTAAAGTATGATGTCTCCATGCACCTGTCACCCAGCTACAAAACCCAGCTCTTGGCTCCTGCTTGTTTCATCTTTTCTCCCATCTGCTTCTTCCTTTTTCCACAAGTGGAATATTTTGAGGCAAATCTCCACTGTTATACCATTTCATTCATAAATATTACAGTATGCACCTCAAAAAGATAAGAACTCTGTTTTTAAACACAGTCAAAATATCAGGCCAGGCACAGTGTCTCACCCTTGTAATCCCAACAGTGTGAGAAGACTGCTTGAGCCCAGGAGTTTGAGACCAGCCTGGGCAACATAGTGAGACCCTATCTCTACAAAGAATAAAAAATTAAAAAATTTTTAAAAAGCTGGGCATAGTGGTGTGTGTCTGTGGTCACTGCTACTTGGAAGTCTGAAGTGAGAGATTGCTTGAGCCTGGGAGGTTGAGGCTGCAGTGAACTGTAATCACACCACTGCACTCCAGCCTGGGAAACAGAGCAACATCCTGTCTCAAAATTAAAAAAAAATGAAATAAACATACTTAAAATGTCATCATCCTTGCTACTCCAAGAGAAAGTAATATTTTCTAACATCATCAACTATTCATACTGTGTTCAAATTTCTCTGTCTAATACATGTTTGTTTGTTTGAGCTGGTTTGAATTTGAATCCAAACCAACCACATATTGCATTTGTTTGACAGTTTTTTATCCCTTTCCATTAAAAGGCCCTCACTCCCTAATTTTTTTTCCTGGCAATTCACTTGTTAAGGAAACCAGATCATTGATTTCTGCAGGGTTCATAATATTCTAAGATTTTGTTGCTGCCTCTCTATCGTGTCATTTAATGTGTTCCTGTAAATTGGTAGTTAGACCTAAGAAGCATGACTTAATTCCGGTTCAAATTTGGGACAGAATATTTTGTAGAGGCACATCATATCCAGTTGTCTTTCGGTGATGTTACTAGCCATTAGTGATCAGTGCCTAGATCTATTATCTCATGAGGGGTTTAAAATATGGTATTATTTTGTCATCCCTTCATCATATGTTAGCTCACATACACCTACGGATAGAAATCTATCTTCGCCAGCTCTGGTTATTCTGAAGATGTTACTCAGGAAAAGCAAGTTAAATGCTTGATCCTTTCACAAAGAATAAGTTTTTAGAATAATAAGTGGGTTCCGTAGCATCCTCCAAAGTTTAAATATCATTTTGTACTCATGAATTTTAACACATGATGTGTTTTGATGTGGTTTTGATGCTTTCCTGTTGATGCTTAAATTGTCCCATCTTTGGCCAGTAGGAGCCTCTTCAAGTTGGCTCCTAAGACATTTTGATACAAACCCAGTCGTCTTTGTTGATTTCCTTACTCCTTTCTGTAACAAGATAGATATCTAGTCTATTTCCTACTCCAAACTGTGAATCAGACCTTTCACCAAAATCCCCTGGCTTCTTTTAGTGGTATATGGTATTTGGAGATGAGAGTTTGGGTGTAATCTGATTATTAATGCTATAAACTGTGAGAAATACCAATAATTTAATAAACTCAGTACTCTTGATATCACAATTATTTGATGTATAATTTCCATGCTAGACTGTAATATCCATGAGGATGAGAACCACGTTGATTTTTGCTCACCATTGTGTCCTGAGTGCCACACAAGTGCCTGAACACACACCAACATTTTGTAGATGGTTGATTAGTGTACCCCAAAACTCATGTCTGGAACCCCAGAATGTACTTAGTTAAGACGAGGTCACACTGGATTAAGATGGGTACAAAATCCAATGATGATATGCTCATAAGAAAAGGAGAGGACACACACAGACAAGGGGAATAAGGCCGTGTGGAAATGGAGGCAGAGATTGGAGTTGTGCAGCTCTAAACCAAGGAATGCCAGGGATTGCCAGGAACCATAAGAAGCTGCAAAAGGCAAGGAAGGGTTTGTTCCTGGAGACTTCAGAAAGGACAAGGCCTTGCTAATACATTGATCTCAAACTTCTAGTTTTCCAGAGCAGTGAGACAATGAATTTGTGTTGTTTTAAGTCATCCAATTTCTGGTACTTTGTTATGGGAGCCCTAGGAATGTAATACAGTGACGATTAGATTACATTTTAAACTGCATTGGAAAGTGTGGGTTTTTTTTTCTTTTTTGAGATGGAGTTTCGCTCTGTTGCCCAGGCTGGAGTGCAGTGGCACAATCTCGGCTCACTACAAGCTCCGCCTCCCGGGTTCACGCCATTCTCCTGCCTCAGCCTCCCGAGTAGCTGGGACTACAGGCGCCCGCCACCACGCCCGGCTAATTTTTTTCTATTTTTCAGTAGAGACAGGGTTTCACCGTGTTAGCCAGGATGGTCTCGATCTCCTGACCTCATGATCCACCTGCCTCAGCCTCCCAAAGTGCTGGGATTACAGGCGTGAGCTACCGCTCCCGGCCTGGAAAGTGTGATTGCTTAAAAATCAATGTGTGCCGGGCTTGGTGGCTCACACCGTAATCCTAGCACTTTGGGAGGCTGAGGCAGGCGGATCACTGCCTCTTCAGTAATGCCTGTTCTTCTACCTCTGGCTTGCTCTTGAATTCTGTCCTGGGCAAAGCCAAGAACTCAGCAAGCTGAGCTGCACTTTGGGGCTTGCCTGCCCTGCATCAATTGTATCATTACACAAAAACATTCCTGCTCCTCATTCATTATTGGAAATACAGTACCCTAAACAGTTAAACTTTAACATTGAGTAAATCAGTTCCTGGCAGCTAAAAACAAAATATCCTCACCTAAATTGTTTCATATATAGAATGGATAATATTTTACTTAGAAATTATGCATGGCAACTATTAAGTTTAGTTGTGACTTTACATTAATGCCTTGCTCAGAAAGCGCAAAATTGAGAACTATATACTTCCCTTTGTTGTAAAGGTAGCCCGAAAGTTTTTGGAGTGGATAGTCACTGAAGATCCCACCTCTAACTTTCGCCATGCTTTATATCAGACTTGGCTTGATTGAGAGGTTAGCTTCCTGTGGTAGAAACACTACTCAACTTTAAATCATAGGACCTGGATCTGAGCCCTGGCTCTGCTACTCCTAAGCTGTGTAAAATTGGACAGCCCACTTAAGCATGATTTAAAGAGAAAGAAAAGGTATATAAGTATCTGAGGTCAGTGCCTGGTACACAGGCAGCATTTAATAAGGATGGGCAAGACATGTAGTTAGATCTACAGTGTAACGATTAGGAGACAAGGGCTGTGGAGGGAAACAGAATGAGGTTCAAATTCTGATTCTGCCACTTTCTGGTTTGACAGTTGAACCAATTGCGTGGACTCTCTAAGCTTCAGGTTTCTCCTCTGTGGAAAAGACAAAATAATTCCCACAACCTACAGTTCTCTGCAAATATTAAAAACCATAATCCATAAGAATAATTTAGCATAGTGTTTGGCACACTGTACATTCTTAATATTTTTCTTGTTATTATTAATATTATTTAATGTTTCAGAATAGATGCTTTAACCATTCCAAGTTTCTGGATGTTTTAAATACAAAGGTATTGAAATAAAATATTTTTTGGGCTACTTTTTTAAAAATTAAATTCAGAGTAATTCTAAATTATTGTAAGCTAAAACCTGAACTTTAAAATGATAATAATGGTATTAGCAAAAATAAAATGTAAGAAAAGACAATTTTATCACCAGGATTTAATACATAGAAGATGTATTCAACTCATATGCTTTCTCTCAAAGTGTGTTTTACTGGAATACCAAGATAGGTAAAGCACACTCTAATTTTTATATATATATACGTATATATATACGTATATATATTCATTTTATCACTTCTGAGGCATTGGGAAATGACCATCTCCCAGATTATCCTGTTCACTTACACTCAATAGTCAACCATTATAGATTTAATCTTTTTACTTAAAAATATATTCCCTGGAAAGAAAACAACAAGCTATCAGATGTGAACATCTAAGTGGAAATGAGGTTATCAGAAGCATTCCAAAAGAGAGCATGGATGCATAAATATTCCAGAAACAGAAATAGCAACTTAGGAAAGGGAAAAGAAAGGTGAACAGATGCTGTGAAGATAAACTTCACTTTTCTCCCAGCTAAAACTGTCTCCAAACATTGGCAGAGAAGACCAGGAACTTTTTATAGATAACAACTGCTTTTTCTTTTTTAAATCATATGTGTTCTTGCATTTCTGTAATCATGAGAAACAAATTTAATTTAAAGATGCCAAAGGCTTTAGCCTACTTTTTTCTCTTATATTCTGTCGGCAATACAGATATTTCTGATATTTACATTAAAAGAACATGATACTGCTAATAGAAAACTGCCCTATCAAAATGTTTTCATAGTATCTGCTCTGGAGCTATAATTTTACTAAGGGTGATGCAATAAAATGACAAACTTTTAAAAAATCACCTATTTTTAGTTTTTTCTTACATATAAAAATATGCATTAGATTGGCAGTTCTGACTTTTGGCAACGAAAAGCACAGCTTCAGAAACGTATAATTATAAAATCACTCAAACTATTTTGTCATGTAGTATGGCAGGTAAATAATGATTGCTTTGGTGAGAAAGAGAAAAAGAATGAGAGACTATTCATGATTCAATGAGTCTAAGAGAGAAATGACAACTAAAGACAATAAGTGATATTGGACTGAAACTAAAGAGCTACAAAAGACCTTTAAAAATGGTTGCTTTAATGTGAAAATTATTTTAGTAACTGGTTATGCAAATTTAGGCATGTGTTCAAGTGAAGGTTAAGACTATGAGAGGGAATGGCTAACATTCCCTGAGAATATTGTTTTTTATTCTCAACAAAGAACAAAGAAGGCATATGCTTCTTTTCTTTTGAGTAATCTAAAACAATTTACTTGGTTTTTTGTTTGTTTTTGGTTTTGTTTTGTTTTTTGAGATGGAGTCTCACTCTGTTGTCCAGGCTGGATTGTGCAGTGGTACAATCTCAGCTCACTTCAACCTCCACCTCCCAGGTTCAAGTGATTCTCCTGCCTCAGCCTACAGAGTAGCTGGGACTACAGGCATCTGCCACCACCCCTGGCTACTGTTTGCATTTTCAGCAGAGACGGGGTTTTGTCATGTTAGCCAGGCTGGTCTCGAACTCCCGACCTCAAGTCATCCCCCTGCCTTGGCCTCCCAAAGTGCTGGGATTATAGGCATGAGCCACCTTGCCTGGCAACTTCTTTATTTTAAAAGTACTTTTAAAATTTCAAAAGTAAAATGTATTTGTTTTTTAAGAATTCCAATACACAAAAGTATAAAATAAGAGTGTCCTCGCCTTAGCTCCTCTCTCTCAATTGTTTGTCTAGTATTCTTTGCACCTGTGCAGACATTTTATATATAAGGAGGCAATGCAGAAGAAAGAAATGTTCTTCAAACTTTATGGCCAAGGTTATCAAATACTGACACTGGGGTTTTATAACAGCTAAAGATGGGTCTTCGCAGATGAGAGAGTCTTCATGATTGGGGTCTTTTCACCATTTCACATAGAGTTTAACTGAACTGTTTGTATTATGATGAAATCTTTAGCTATTCAAATATGAATCATGGATATTTATAGCCCAGTGTTGTCCAATTTAACATTTCATGGTTCTAGCTGCTGAAGCCAGAAAAGGGCATCAGAAGGCAAACCTTTAAATGTTTTTGAAGTTCATTTTAAGTACTCCCCTCAAATTCTAGCTAGGTTTCTAAAGCTTGCTCATTTTCTAAGAGTCTACTATATCTAATAGACAGCAAGAAGTCCAGTGAGCCTCTGGATCTGGGTGAGACGAAGAACCACCTCCTATCTGTCTGCGGAGAGGGAAGCACTCTGAGAATAGACACTCCTGCAATTTGGCACATTGTTTTCAGCCCTAACTGAAACTAGAAATGCAGGGAAGTGTGATCATGAAAATAACAGGATCAGTGGAGTGTAGAAATTAGCTGGCTTTTATCCCCCCCTACAAAATTTATAAAAACAGACTGTCTTGAATGTGGGACATGATTTCTGGGTTTTATGTAAGAAGAGATGTCTCACAGCTGAAACCATGAAACCAACAGGAGAATATTTTTCACTTCCCTGTGACTCAAGGCACATTGCAAGAATACTGCGTAGAAGTACATCCAACAAAACTGACCCAAAAGCACAAATGCAGGGGTGGGGCTGGAGATGGTGATTCTTTCGAATTAAAGTCCTGGCTCATGTAGTTGTGGGTATTCTGTGAGACTACATACGAGTATTTAGTGCAATGCCTACTTTGTGAAAGCGCTCAGTACATGGTCATTGGCGCAGTGATGGTTAAGGCTTCATTCTAACTTTGAGAGCATCCTCGTGACACTTCATTCATGGACAGCAGTGTTTCTTTGTTAACATAAATCCACATAAATCACAGGTAGTTGGGGAAATTTTTTCCTTACCATCAGAAACTTTGAAAATGACCTCTCAAGGTAGGAAGGAGAGAGATTATATACATGTTTGTTCGACTATAAATCCCTTGAATGAGTTTTATCACTCCCCTCACAGTGCCCAGCATAATGCATGACATGACATATAATACGACCTCAATAAATGTTGCCATCTAGGGTAGTGGGTAAGAGCATAAACTCTGGAACCAAGCTGTTTTATTCTTGGCTCTCCTGAGTAGCTGTGTAATCATGGGCAAGTGACCTAACCTCTTCATGGTTCAGTATCCTCAACTGTGAGGTAGGGACATGAATAGTTTCTACCTCCTTGGTTTGCCATGAGGAGTAAATGAATTAGGACATGTAAATTGTTCATAATAGTGCCTACTACCTTGGTATGCTATCTGTTTGCTATTATTGTTATGATGACGAAGAAGATGATGCCCACTCCCCACCCAAAGCACTAACTTTAGAAATACCTTACAGCTTAAGGACATGTCCTCTGCCTCCTTTCCTGGTACTTAGTGACCATCTAAGAAATAGATATGGTTGTTCTTTTTATATCTGTTAATAGCTCATGATAACAGCTACTAAGTGAAACACTTTCTACCTGGTTGTAAATTTTTTTTCAAGAAAAAGATTTTTTATAATTTTTTTTCAAGATGCCAAGGAAGTTGTCAAGCACCTCTGCTATAATTCTCAACAGGCAAAAAGTTGAGTTTTTTTCTTATTATTTGGTAAGCATCATTTGAAAAATGATTAGAACTCTGATATTTATGCTATATTTAAGAAAATACAACATTTTTTAAATTATTGGGATAACTATATATACTAGTAGCATTGTCTAACCCTACTGGGGCTTTGGGGGGTTTCAAATTAGCCTATTCAAGAACAAATAAAGCTCAATAAGCCTATTCTCTCTAAAAATCAATATATAATGCTGTTAATTTGACATGATTACTGGATTTGGCAGAATAATAATTGTGCTATGAAACTGACACTACAAAAAATCATTATTCTAATAAAAACAAGTAAGAATAAGCCAACGACTGAGCTGCAGAAAGAAAAAATGTGTCAGGAAGTAGTTTCTGCCATGAAGTGAGAATCCAAGGCCTGTCATTGGCCTCAGCATGAGCAACAGCAATTCTCTCTTGCAAATTGCCCTAGTTGCAACTGAATGATCATATCTCCACCTGTGCAGCAATTCTTTCACCCAGTGGTTTCCATAAGCAGTGTGAAAACTGCATCTCACATCTCCTTAGTCAACTGTGCTAGTGGATGAAACAACAATGACATCAAACGGAGTGTGTACTAGATTCATTTATCATGCGGACAGGACCATCAACTAATGTCTGGATTATATCCGACCTTATGTTCTAAAATGCTGAAGGAACAGCAGCTCTCTCTTCCAAAAGGCAGTAATTGTTTCTAATTTCAGTTAACAAGTCCCATATAAAGCATCCCTGTTTCTCCTTTGGTTTCTGGAATCTATAACAACAGTTTGAAAGGAATAACAGTCAAAGGCCAGAGAGAGAAGACTAGGAAGAGATAGAGGCAAAGAAGGGAAGGAGGAGGTGCTGTGGAACCTGGGAGACCTGCTCAGACTACAAGCTTTGCATGCCACAGATGGAATTACAGTGAGCAAATTCCCTTTCCCTCCCCAGCCTCAATTTCCTTAGGAAAAGGGAATGATAAAATCTTTATATAGTTGTTCTCAGAATTTAATGAAATATTAAACACCTAGCACAATGAATAATAGTATTATTAAAATTATTTTTCAAAATGAATCTTCTTATTGGCCTTTGCTATGGAACAGAGACCTCATTGTTCCCTTGTGTAAGATAATTGAAGTCAAGCTAGAGTAGACCTTGGAAGGTGAAATGAAGTCATTTGGAGTCCATAGATGACCAGGACACTGCAACCCTGAGTTTACAGGGAGTAAACTCTGGGTTTACTGGACCACTGAGTCTCTATATTGGCAGGGAGATCATCATATGAAATTCAGTCAGGTCAGCCTAGAAGACCCTCGTTATGCTCTCCTATCTTCATCTCCTCTGCTGCTCAATCAAGCAGCATCACAATCTTCACCCCTCTTACCCAAGCCATTGCAAGAAGAGGAAACTATTACATCTAATATTGTGGCTATGGAGGTTTAGCAGGAGGCTTACAAAAGAGCTCTTCGTATTGCAAACTTCCTGACAGCTTGGAAGCCATCACCATTACATTTGCAAACCCCTTTTATGGTTACCTTAAATGTAGAGAATGTTAAGAGCCTAGAGAAAGCACGTGCCTACAATGTGAGTACTTGAGGCTTAGCCCTATGCTTGCGTGGGAAGGACGATGTTTTTTATTATTTACTTTGCCAATTGTTATTGTTACAGCATCTGTGCATAACCTCTGAGTCTGAGGCATGAAATTAATAATCTACAAACCACATAGGGAGAAAAAGAAAAAAAAGTTTAATTTCCACGTATCCCAAGTTCACAAATTAAAAAAAAAAAAAAGAGCAAGAGGGCTAAGTTATAAAGCAGAGGGAAAAAAAAACACAAAAATCGGGGTATGTAGTTAGAAGCAAAGAACTCTGAAGTCCCACAACACCTTCTTCAGGCGAAGGAGCACAATATGGGATCAGTTCTCTGTCTATCCCCTCTGTCCCAATAATACCCAGGGGACAGAGTTTAGTGCTGTTCTAGAGAGAGAAGAAAAGGCAAGAGAAAGGATTGTTTTTTTCTCTTTCACTTTCTGTCTTGGTTAAGCTCCAAGGAAAAGTGAGCTTCCAGTGGCAGGGAGTGAATGAGACTGCAGAGAGGTTTTGTTTTACTGCTTTAAATTCAGTTTAATAAAATCTCTACCAGAAAACATCCTGACGATGTATCTTCAGCTAAGAGATGGGCAACTCTACCTATTCACCACCAGGCAACCCACCCCTTCTCCAACCCTTCTGTCCTCTATTAAATGCCCAAGAAACACATAAGAAAGGACAGGGAGGTGCCATACTGTTCAATCAACTTTTTTTTTTTCAGTTCTTGTGGAAAAATAAACTCACACCAAGAAACATGCCCTAAACACATCTATAATGTACTAGGTTTCATTGCTTTCTTCATTGCATTCCTCAACAACGCAGACCTTCATTCTCATTTCATCATCAGGAGATATGGTTGGTACCAAATAATTTCGTACATTACAATCTTGATTGTATGCTTCAGTGTAGTAGTTAAGAGCATATGGTTTGAACACAGGCAAGAAAATAAAAAAAAATAAATTGAACTTTATAAAATTAAAAATTTTGTGCATCAAAGAACACTATCAACAGAGTGAAGACACAACCCATGGGATGGGAGAAGATATTTATAAATCATGTATCTAATAAGGGATTAATAACCACAATATATAAATAATTTTTACAACTCAGCAACAATAAAACTCCCCCCATTAAAAAAAAAGAGCAAATGACTTAAACAGACCTTTCTCTAAAGAAGATTTACAAACAGTCAATAATCCTTGATGAAATACAAATCAAAACCACAATAAGATACAAATTAGGGTGAAAACTATAAATAAAAACAAAAAAGTCTTGGCCAGAATGTGGAGAAATTACTTGGAATCCTTGTGCATTACTAGTGAGAATATAAAATGCTCTAGCCGCCATAAAAAACAGTAGGGCAGTTCCTCAAAAAATTAAACAGAATAACCACAGGATATAGCAATTCCACTTCTGGGTATATATCCTGCTGTGTTTTGGATGTGGTTCATTTCTGCCAAAACTCACATTGCAATTTAATTGCCAGTGTAACAGTGATGGGGGATGGAGCCTTTAAGAGGTGATCAGGTCTTTAAGGTAGATTGATGTCTTTCTTGAAAGACTTGTTTAGTTTTTGAGGAAATGGATTAGTTGTCACAGAGTGGATTGTTACAAAAGCAAGCTTGGCTTCCTCAGCTTTCTTGGCTTTTGCCTTTCTTGCATCCTCTCTAGTCCTTTTGCCTCTACCGTGTTATGACTGAGTAAAAAGGCCCTAACCAGAAGCCAAGCAGATGCTGGTGCCATGCCCTTGGACTTCCCAGCCTCCATAACTGTAATAAATAAGTTTCTTTTCTTTATAAATTACCCAGTCTATAGTATTCTTTTACAGCAACAGAAAACAGACACATCTAACAGAATTGAAAGTAGGGACTCAAACAGACATTGAAACACTCATGTTCATAGAGGCATATTATTCACAACAGCCAAAAGGTGGAAGCCACCTAAGGATCCACTGATGGACAAATAAACAAATGTAGTATTATCCATGCCTTAAAAAGGAATGAAGTTCCGATAAATGCTATAACATGGATGAACTCCAGAGACCTGCTAAGTGAAATAAGACAGATGCAAAAGGACAAATAGTATATGATTCCACTTACATGAGGTACTTTGAGTAGTCAAATTCGTAGAGACAGAAAGTAGAATGGTGTTTGCCAGGGGCTGGAGGGAAGAGGGAAATTAGGAGTTATTGCACAATAGACACAGTATTTCAATTTGGAAAGATGAGCAAAGTTCTGGAGATAAATGGCGATGATGCTTGCAAAAACAGTGTGAATATACTTAATGCCATTGAAATCCACACTAAAAATAGTTAAAATGGTATGATAAGCATATTTTATTATAAAAAAGTAAGAATTGAATTTTAAAAAGAACATAAGGTATAGAGTCAAAGTTTCAAGGTTGGTAGCCCAGCTACCCTACACACTAATTGTGAAGCAAGTAATTTAACCTCTCTGTGCCTCTATTTTCTTCTGTAAAATGGGATAATCAGCATGCCTATATCATAAGGTTGCTTTGAAGTTTATATGAAATAATGAAAGAAAAATCTTTGTTCATAATGAATGTACAATATGTGTCAGTTATTATTGTTATTTCATATTATTATTTCATATTATTATTTCATATTATTGTTATTTCATATTATTGTTATTTCATGTTATTGTTATTGTTAGTTATTATTGTTATTTTTTTTTGGTATGGATGGTAAACACTCCTTGATGCCATGAAAAGAATATCTAATATTCTGCTTCTCCCACAGAGAATTTTCTATATATTGCTAAATATTTATTGATGGATTTATGTATTCATACACAAAAGTGAACCTATTGACTCAATATTGGTGGTTGTTTTTCCAACACAGGATATAAACTATTACTGATCAATTCATATTCTTGAATAAGTCCCCTTAAACCAAAGATATGCGTTTATAGACAGCTGGCTAAGGATGAGATATTATCTTGAAAGGGACATAATTCACAGTACTATGTTCCAATGCCAAGGGAATCGTAAGATCTTACCCTTGTTATTATATTATTGTAACTGACCTATAGAACCAGCCACAGAGTATAAAACCACATAATTGTTTGAGACACCACCATCTAAAGAAAGATGCAAAGTAAGTTGAATAGATAAAACCCTTGAGCCCATTAAACTGATAACCTCCTGGAGTTTTAAACATTACCAACAAGGATTAAGGTGTGAAGGACATAGAAATCAATACTAATAAATTCTGGCCCTGATGAGGTGTGGAACCCTCATTACATTTAAGGGTAAATGTACTGAAGATGCTGCTAGTTTCAAGTTTTGACAGCATGAAATATTGGGCATTAGCTAATTCTCTTCATTTTAAACCAGATTATTTTAAAATCAATGCCTCTACCTGAAAATTGCTATAACAAAATATTAACATCCATTCTCAAATAAAACCAATTATTTCTTAAATGAACAGCATTTTCACAAGCTTTTCTTAAGACAAATTTTTTTAAAAACCTTGGGTTGATACTGGCTTCTAAAATCTTCTATTGGAATGAGAGAAAATTCACTTAAGGAATTATTTCTCCAACAGTTTGAGTGACTATTTCCCCCAGATATATTTTTCAGAGCCCACGCCCTAAAGCATCATAATTCCATTAAGTCAGTGCACAGCTGGGCAATTCTTTCTTTGCTCACATTATAGTGATCCCCAGGGAATTTATGTAAATCTATGGAAATTCATTTTAAAGGCAGTGCTTTGAAAGGATGCATCCTCATTAAGTAAACAATTATATCTACAAACAGGCTACAAGCAACATACTGGAGAGCTAAATCAAATTTTCCATCAGGAAAACTAAACCATCCACTTTCACATTTAGGCTTTACCTAAATGCCACCAAAATTATAAGACAAAGGATTCTGAAGTCAAAACAGATATCAAGGGAAGTGTAGCTGAGCCACTGTTGCAGGGCATGGCCTCTAGCCTCCTTTCTGGTCCCACTACCTCATTCCACTTTTGGCAATGCCATAAAGAAAGGATGGCAGCGTTATAATTTAAGGACTCTTAGGAAAATTTTATCATATAAGGGGGGAAATACATGACCTCTCCTACTTCCTACAAAAGGCATTCCAAGTCAACCCCAAGAAACTGATAAGACCAGAGAGTCTGCAACATAAAAGACAGGGTCTTGCGTGCCAGAAAGAGGACAAGCTTTATTGTTAGACTTGCCTACATTTCAACTCTAACTCCTTCACTTATTAGCTGAGTAAATCACCTAGACTTCAGAGCCTCAGCTTCGCTTGTAAACTGGGGATAATACTACTTCTTGACAGTGTTATAGATTTTTTTTTTTTTTTTTTTTTTTTGAGACGGAGTCTCGCTCTGCCACCCAGGCTGGAGTGCAGTGGCGCAATCTCGGCTCACTGCAAGCTCCGCCTCCCGGGTTCACGCCATTCTCCTGCCTCAGCCTCTCCGAGTAGCTGGGACTACAGGCGCCCGCCACCACGCCCGGCTAATTTTTTTTGTATTTTTAGTAGAGACGGGGTTTCACCGTGGTCTCGATCTCCTGACCTCGTGATCCGCCCGCCTCGGCCTCCCAAAGTGCTGGGATTACAAGCGTGAGCCACTGCGCCCGGCCAGTGTTATAGATTTTTAATAAGGAACATGGTTGGCATTCAAATGCCTTTACCTGGACCACAAGGTGAAGAAGCCTGAACAAGATCTGGGCTACAGAAATGAGGAGCTAAGTGGGAGGGAAAGAAACTTCTCTACTTAAAAATGTGGGGTCCTCAAGCAACTTTGTGTCTTCCATCTTAGTAGCTCTGTTTATCTTCCTTAATGCTAGAAAAGTAGGGCTAAGGCAATCCATCATAACATTGGCTTCAATATCACATCTCTTTCTTCTTAAGCCATTCTAACATTTATTCTTTTTGGCAGAGATCTCCTCACATCCCAAAATTCTGTACTCTATAAAGGTAACATCTTGGTTCTAAAGTCATAATTAAAAGTAAAATTCCCATATCAAATTTACCCTTAAAAACCCCTTTGAAAGGTATAACACTGGAACAGTCTCTCAGTAAGGCCACCATAGGCCATTTCCCATCCATTATTGGAACAGATTGCTGATTCTTTGGTTGAGTCCTGGGTGAATCAGCTGGCTTGAGTTTAAGATCTGTATTGTCTCAAAAAATCATATTGTATATATAATCTCTATGTATTTAATCTATTATATATCATAGATTGACATTCCAGTTAGCTAGATGCTCATAATCCATGAGTTAAGTGGAACTGAGACGAACTAAAGAAGCAGACTCCCATCTCCTTGTACACATTGAGTAAAATAATTAGCTTAGTTGCTGAATTGTACGTCACCCTTTGTGTTAGATGTCCATCCCTATTCAATCCTTCTCTGAAAAATGTGAAGGAAATAGCCATGTCCCTTCAGTACAGGCTGAGATATGGGCAGGTGTTTTAGCCTCAGCACCTCAGCAAGCACAGCATAATGTAAAGATTTATGTGCTACTATTTTTTATTAAAGAGTGAGTGTAAAAGAAAACAAGGTAGAGAAGAAAGAGAAGCTGATTGGAGAGTGTGTTGCTAAACTAGTTAGCACTAATTTACCCTTCTTCATGTCATAGAACTTTCCTATGGACAGCCACATCAACTGCACCTCAAGGCCATAGATAGCTGAGAAGAAAGGGAAAGTATTTATCATTTATCTTATTAGTCATTAGTCCAAAGTTTGTTCACTGGGACTTAAATCCCTTGAAATTCCAGACTGTGCATTTGTACTAAGTAAGATTACTCAAACTTCATTTTCAATAGGGGAGTCCTGGATTGAGAGGTAAGAAGCACATGGCTGGCCTTAAAGTAAGGCACTGTCAAGTTCCAAGTGAAATCATTCTGAACCCACGCACAGCTGGTTACTGCAGCAGCAGTTGAAACAAAAAAGATATGAAGCTGAAAGATTGTGAATTGGGATATAAGAGGTGTTGGATACAGAATGCAATGATAGACATAGCTTGTTTAGGCTGTAAAGCTTAGCAACTTCATATTTATTCTCAGTGCATAAAAAGAATATTAAATAAAATATTCCAGTAGTAGTAATGACATCATCGGCATTATTATTACTGGCACGTTGATTCCTTCTCTCACCTTTAACTCCTTAAATGCTACCAAAACTTAAGTCCCTTAGAGAGTAGCTTTCCTTTCCAGATCAATTCAGCCCTTTTGCCATACCTAGGTTAATTGAAAAAGAGCTTCTAACCTGGTTTCTCTAATCTTAGTCTCTTCCTAACTGCATTCGTATTATTCATAATTGCCATTCTTCTCTAATAGTTTTCATCAAATCATTTAGTTTTCTATGAAAAAAGTGATAATTTTTACTTTTTGGATAAATGTAATATTAAATGTTTTCCCTCCACATCAAGCCAATAATATTAAACTCA
This sequence comes from Nomascus leucogenys, assembly GCF_006542625.1. Lineage (NCBI taxonomy): Eukaryota > Metazoa > Chordata > Mammalia > Primates > Hylobatidae > Nomascus > Nomascus leucogenys. Next base: position 133,153,827 of record NC_044383.1, read on the forward strand.
TTTAATACTTTTGCAATAGAAATTCACCCGGAATTCTTCTTTTTCAGAACACAATTTGTGAACTTTCAATCTAAAAAAGCAATATTTGATTCCATGTGTTCAACAAACTCTGTATTCCTAAAAAATATTAAAACGACCTAAAAAAGGTTAAGGGACCTAATGGAAAATATAATGAAAATAAATATAATAAAATGTTCTAGATGAAGTAACTAGCAGTTTAGGTATAACTCAAGAGACAATTAGGAATTTGGCAGATTTCTCTGAAGAAATTACAGAAAGAATAGACAGAAAAAAGAAAATGCAACATGTGGAAGAAAGATAAGCGTACATGAATACTCAAATGAGAAGAGCTCAGAAAGGAATACTATAAAGGATGAATGAGAAGAATATTCAAAGATATTATACTGGAAAATTTTCCAGAATTGACGAAAGTTTCTGGAGAGATACACGAAGGATATCTATGCCTACAAATATTGTAGAAAAATGCAGAATCCCACAACTTAAAGGAAAGACTTAAAACTAATGAGACAGAATAGACCATCTATAAAGGAATGACAATTAAAATAAAAGCAGACTTCTCAGTAGAAACCATGGAAGCTAGAAATGGAATAATTTCTTCAGGAAATTTTTAAAAAATGATTCTTAATCTACTATTTTATATCTAAAAGATTTCTTCAAGATTCAGAGTAAATTTAAAGATATTTCTAGTATTTTCAGATAAAATCTGAGAGACTTAGGGAAGGAAAAAGGTAAGTGAAACAAAAATTAACAAGCAAAGGACAAACGAAAGATCACAGAAATAAAGAAAAACATGTCACTAATCACAATATTTATATGTATAGGCCAAGCTTGTCACTTAAAAAACAAAAAAAATTAAAACTAACCAAACAAATTCAACTATATGCTCTATTTAAGGGACATACATAAAATAAGACAGAAAATGATTTAAATATATGTCCATTCTCACCACGGTTACTCAGCACAGTACTGAAAATCTAGAGAGTCTAAGACAAGAGAAAGAAATAAAGGACATCCAAATTGGAAAGGAAGAAGTCAAATTATCCTTGTTTGCAGATGATATAATCTTATATTAGGAAAAACCTAAAGACTCCACCAAAAACCTAAGAAAACTGATATACAAGTTCAGTAAAGTCGAAGGATACGAAATCAACATACAAAAATTAGTAGCATTTCTATGTCACAATAGTGAACAATAGAAAAAGAAATCAAAAAAAGTAATCCCAGTTACAATAGTCACACATAAAATTACGTACCTAGGAATTAAACAATTGAAATTGAAAGATCTCTACAATAATAACAATAATAAAAACTACAAAACACTGATGAAAGAAATTGAAGTGGACCTCAAAAAATGGAAAGATAGTGTTAAATGTTCATACTACCCAAAGCAATCTACAGATTCCATGTAATCCCTATCAAAATACCAATGACATTCTTCACAGAAATAGAACAAAAAAATCCTACAATTTATATGGAACTGCAAAAGAACCTTAATTATACTACAGAGCTATAGTAACCAAAACTTCATGGTACTGACATAAAAACAGACACATATAACAATGGAACAGAATAGAGCTATCTCTGTAGTACAATTTAAAGTCGGGTAATATAATTCTTCCAGTTTTGTTCTTTTTGCTCAGATTAACTTTGGCTATTCTGGGTCTTTTGTGGTTCCATATACATTTTTAAATTGCCTTTTTTTTTTAATTTCTGTGAAGAATGTCACTGGTATTTTGCATTCAATCTGTAGATTGCTTTTGTTGGTATGGACATTTTGATGAAACAATATTGATTTTTCCAATCCAAGAATATGAAATATTTTTCCATTTTTTGGTATATTCTTTAATTCCTTTCATCAATGTTTTATAGTTTTATTATAGAGATCTTTCCATTTTTTTTAATTCCTAGGTATTTAACTTTATGTGTGGCTATTGTGAATGGGATTACTTGTATGATTTTTTTTCAGATTGTTCAGTATTGGCATATAGAAATGCTACTGGTTTTTGTATGTTTCACAGAGTGACTGTAGTCATTAATTATTTAATCGTGCACTTTAAGAAAATTAAAAGAGTATAATTGGATTGTTTGTAACACAAAGAATAAATGCTTGAGGGGACAAATACTCCATTCTCCAAAATGTGATTATTACACACTGCATGTCATATCAAAACATCTTGTGTACCCCCTAAATATATATACCTACTAGGTACCCATTAAAACTAAAAATAATTTTTTAAAAAATTAAAAATAAAAAATAAAAATAGAGCAGGTAAATAATAACTCAACAAAAGCTGGGAAAACTATATCAACATTCTAAAGATAGTCTCTAATATAAAATAGATTATTAGCAAGAAGTGATACTATTTAAAGCTTTAAATCTCAATGAAATATAACAACTAGACATGTAATATGACGCTAAAGATAACCTCAAATTACACACAATGCAAAACATTTCTAGAACTATAGAAATTAACACATCATTATAAAAATATGAAGATTAAACACACCTTTCTCAACAGTTTAAGCAGAAAAAGTATATAAAAAAGTGAAAATTTAGGACTACTAAACTTGATTTAATGTACATACAAATAGATTAAAGACATTCCATAGTTTTCTCCAACACATATAGTACATTTATCAAAACTGAATAATTGAACATATGAAGGTCTAAAGGAGCAAGTCTCATTTAATTTATATGTATGTATATAAGTACATGTGTGTGCATATTTGTGGGAGTGAGGAAGTGTGTATTCTACTTTTTCTGATAACAATGAAATTAAATTAGAAATCATTATCAATAAGATAAATGTTTAACTTTTTTATGAAAATTTCTAACAACTACAGGAGTAGATGAAATAGTATATGGAATGCAAATGTACATTTCAGCTAGCTTCAACAATTATTCAATTCATAGCCAATCTACCTACTCATTCCCATTGATATTTCTCTGAGGCAAATTCATCCATAAATGTTTGTAACTTTATAGAATCAAGGACTTTTTGTTTTTAACATAACCAAAATATCATCATATACCTTTATTTAAAAAGTCTCAAATATCTAGTCAGTGTTTAATTTTCCTGATTATCTCACATTTTTGTTTGTTCAAGTCAGGATCCAAATTAGAATCATATGTTGCAATTGATGGATATGTCTTCCAGGTCCCAAGGAGACACACTGTTAAGGATACACGTGATTAGAATTTTATAACCATGTTTCTAAATTACTCACAGAACACAGGATCAATGTGATGGAGTAAAGATGGCCCCGATTCTTTGTTACTAATCTCAATGGGAAGAGGCATGACTTCCTTTCCCTTGAATCTTCATTCTATGACTACTTTGAAAAAAAAATATGGCAGAAGTGATGCTTTGCCAGTTCTTTGTCTAGCCTTTAAGAAAACTTGGAACTTACACTTTCTGTCTCTCAGAACATTCTTGGAGCACTGGCTGCAACGTAAGAAGTCTGACTACTCTGTTGGAGAGGACTTGTGGTGTGGCCCTGTGCTGCATGGGCAGAAGGAAAAACTGAGGTGAGTTCAGCCCTCCAGCTGTTCTTATGAAGGCACCAGGCATGTGAGTAGAGCTATTTTAGGCTCTCCAGATCAGACTAGCCACCAGCAAATACCATGAGATAAACCCAGTTAATATCACATGGCACAAAAGAATGACCTAGGCAAATGCTATCTGAATTTCTGACCCACAAAATCATGAACTGTAATAAAATCATGATTATTTTAAGCCAAGGGAAGTTAAAATTTTATTTTTTGAAAAGGCTGAAAAAAATTTTCTCTAGTGATACTGACAAAAAAGAGAAGACACAAATAAAACATTAAAAATGACTCTCAGACATTCAAAAGACAAAACTAATAAATACTTGAAAATAAATAAAACAAATTTCTAGAAAAAATATAATTTACCAAACAAAACTAAGTAGAAATTTTCCAAACAAAATCATACATACATAGATTTATATAACCACTAAGGAACTGAAACCAGTAAATTACATATTCTTCCATCCCTCCCCCAAACAAACAAGAATAAGAACAACAAAAGTTCACACAGCTTTACAGGCAATTCCACTGTAATTCAAGGAGTCACACTTCTTCAAAACAAGCAATAAAAACAACAAGAACGACTGCAAAATCCAACAGTTTTACAAAAAATTCTACCATAAATAGAGGAACAGACAAAATTTCCTTTCCAGGAAAAAAGAAAAAGAAGGAATGCTCCAATCTCATCCTATAAGGCAAGTATGATCCTCATATCAAAACTAGGGATAGTATGAGAAAGGAAAATCTCCTTGGAGACCACATATGTGAAAATCCTAAATAAAAATATCACTAAGTTGAACCCCCATAGTCTATAAAATGATACTATCATGACTATGTTGAGTTGATGCCAAAACTGCAAGTAGTTTATCATTAGAAAAATCTACCAGTGTGATTCACTTCACTAACAGCTTAAGAATAAAAACCATAAAATCATCTTACTAGATTCGTGTAAAGCACTGAATACAAATAAACTAATCAACGCCTCCTGAAAAGGTAACATATTATTATATAGTCAATAAAAAATATAATATAGCAGTTAAAATTAATTAATTTCAACTAGATACAACAAAGATAAAATTGTGAGTCTTGGATTCAAAGAGCAAATGAAAGGAAATAGTCTAGTGCCATATCCCCTTTTTGTATACCCATTGGAGAAAGCATAGGTTTTATCATTCTTTTTACAACATTATTATAAGTATGATACCAAAAGCTTTAAACAATACAATTGTTTTATTTAAGCAAGTAAGCAATTATTTAATTATTAAACATAATTAATTAAATAAAACTGTGATACTGACATTAGATCATGCAACATAATGTTTTAAATTACATATAAACTTTGGATTTCAGAAGGGTGGGGAAAAACACTTGGAAAGATATTCAAATAAATATTTGAATATATTTCACTTCTTAAGTCAAAATAAATTCTAGAAGAAATAAATGAAAAGAAAATCAATGCTGTGAAAAAAATGGGCAAATATTTGTATGATATTTTGGAGGCTGATGCCAAAAGAAGAAACCATAAAAGAGAACACTAATACATTGTATATGTAAAAAATATGAAATAACATGAAACAAATAAATGAAAGCCATAGTTAAAAGACAAATGGCCAACTAGAACACTAATTAGCATGGTATGTGGCAATCAATTATACCTTACTATAAAAGTAACCCATCTAAATTAATAATAAAAAAAAAAGACCAGCACCCAAGAGGTAACTAACCAGAGAATATACATAGTCAATTAAAAGAAGAAATTTGAATTTTAATTGAATTAAATTCAAATATGAAAAGCTGTTCAACATCAGAAGATCTCACAAAAACAACACAAATTTTATTAAAGTTCTATTTTTTCTCTAGCACTTTGTTATGATTAAAAATTATGCTAATATGCAGTAGTAGCATAGGAGCAGGGAAATACATCTCATTCTTACGACATCATCAACTGATGTATTTCTAGGAATCAGTTTTTCAACATGTATCAAAATTCTTAAAATAACTTACACCGTTTGACTCAGCTATTCCCCTTCTATGGTTTTACAATCAGAAAACATCTGAGTGTATGTCAATTATATCTCAAAAACTTTGAACAAAATAATTTTCAATTAAATAAAAAACTGAATAAGTGTTCAAGATTGTATAAAGGTGGGGTTTTTTGTTTGTTTGCTTTTCTTGAGATGGAGTCTTGCTGTGTCACCCAGGCTAGAGTGCAGTGGTATGATCTCGGCTCACTGCAACCTCCGCCTCCTAAGTTCAAACAATTCTCCTGCCTGAGCCTCCAGAGTAGCTGAGACTACAGGTTCATGTCACCCCACCCAGCTAATTTTTTGCTTTTTTAGTGGAGACTGGTTGGCCAGGCTCGTCTCGAACTCCTGGCCTCAAGTGATCTGCCTCGGCCTCCCAAAGTGCTGGGATTATAGCCACTGTGCCTGGCCATATATAGGTTTTAATTTATATATAAATTATGTCAGCAAGAAACCGGGAATTGACTACAGTCTAAAAATAGCAAAATGATTAAATGAATTATGGTACAGCCATATATAGAATTTTATGTAACTGAAATTCAGATAAATCTCTAATTATAATCACAGAAAAATTGTTACACAATATTGTTATGTAAGAAGAAAAAGTTACAAAGTAATATGCAGAATATGCTCCCATTTAAAAAAAATAATGTTTGATCCTACAGGTGAGATTAAAACATTTTGAGAAAAGACATGCAGAAGATGCTGTAGATAATCTCTCGATCATAGAATTATCCTTTTATTTTTGCTCAACTCTTCTACCTAATGTTTCAACAGTAAACATGGATTACTTCTATGACGAAAAAAACACAGGGTGAGAGGGGGAGCAATAGACAGGGCAGAAGAAGGTTTAAAAGGTAAGAAATATTACACCACTAAGAAATGTTCTTTGGCTAAGTCCATGGTTTCATTGCCTCTGATTATTCCCTTTCCTGGAATTTCCTTAACTCTTATGCGTATGATTTTGATAGCATTACTGTGCATCTGATTTTGTTTTCTGGTTGATTTACTCTTCAAAGTAATATCACCCCACCAGAGTTTTATAAATACTCTTATGCTGTTTTTATATACTATAAAACTCTGCACACACAGACATTTCAAAATGTTGAGTAAATTTAACTGAATAACTATCAATAGCCAAATTTAGTTTATAGTCACAAGCTTCGCTAAAAGAACAGATCTCAAGAAATGGACAGTACAGAATTTTCAAGATTAGTCAAGGAGGTGATTCTGGATAGAAGCTGTCCAGCAGGATCTATACAGTCTAATGTGATAGAACAAGTACTTGGCTGAGGTATGGATTCTTCTACCAATTAACTTTGGGAAAGTTACTTAAATCTATCAGATCTCAGTTTGGTCCATAAACTAAAGCTCCTTCTATATGTATGATTCCTTGATATTCATGATTTTGCAGTGGGTGCTGAGTCTCTGCTATTCGTAGAAGTTGTATTTAGGAAATGGTGGAATTTAGCACTTGGACTACATAGAGTCCAGAAAGTTACCAATATTGCTCACTCACTTAAGATGAAAAAAAAAAATGGGGGCCAACCTGTTCTTTTACAAAATGTTACTATATACATTCAGGACCTTTTCATGTCAATAAAGTGAATAAAAATCTGTTGAATTAAATTCACACAAACACACGTTTTTGCTAGTAAAAACAAAGGTTACATTAGCTAATTTGATAGGCATGATGCCTACAATGAAAGAAATAATTTGCATTCTTAGTCTATAAAACACTGTACACTAAATTCTGGCTCTGAAAAGATGGTTTTGCACCTCATACAAATGCTTGTGCTGCATTATAATGTGGAGCTTACTTGCATTTATGTGCTTATTCAAAAATATGCCCCCAACTTCTACCTCACTCTACATTTTTCAACAGTAACTTAAAAATTTCCTAAGACATAACAAACTGTGTGTTCATTGGGGCTATTCAACATTGAATTGAGCTAATGAGGTTTACATCATGTGATATTTTGGCTGATAATTTGGAATGATTGAAGCATATGAATAGAAAGGTTATAAAGGGTCATAGTTCTCCTTATCAAAATGTCTAGCCTTATTACCTTAGAGAAAATAAAAACAAAAAGACATCATGTTTTCACCTTAGTGTCTGGTGTGGAAATTGATTTGTTTAAGAGCCTTTTCAAATCCCAAAATATTCATATCTCATTTCTAAAATCTAGTCTTTAACAAGAAGCCAGACCAATGGAAATAATGAACAGGTTATAGGCTCCAATGAAGAGGTTAGATCTTTTTAAGAACTGTATCATCAGGATTTGTTTAAAATGTCATCTTAAATTAGCAAGCCCATTTCACTTATTCAGTTGTTTTCTAATAAGAGTCAACATTTATATGACACAATTAGAACACATTTATTTTTTAATGTATACAGTATAAACATAAGAAGCATCATACCCATTAAATAGACCATTATGTTAATATAGTTATATAGATATAGTGACATATTTATGTACAAGTTCTCCATATTCTTACTAAAATTAAGATTAGGACATTAATCTTGTCCTTTACCCATTACCATTTCAAAAAGTAAAAATAAAAAACCCAGCCAGATGCTTTTTAATTTCAAAGTGTCCTTTTTATCTTTGTGAGCTAGCTAGATACCTACTACAAAGCATTAGTAATTCCTTTCCTGCCAAGTTATTTTTAGGGTGTTTTAGCTTTACTGAGCTCTCTACCAAATGCAAAACATTAGATATCCTGAATTTTTCTCTGCTCTGTCCATCCTAGAGATGGAAGCTTTCTTGCTTCAAACCTCAGTGCACACATGTAAACACAATTACTCAAAACAAGGCAACAAGTGAGAGGCAGGGTTAAAATAAGAACTCAGGCAATCTGACTCACAATCCAGGATTCAACCCCCTAAAACTTGCTGTTTTCTTTGTCCTCTTTGCTGTGAACCAAGACACTTGTTCTGTAGCAGTGTTTCTGCTGCAAATCCAGTGGCTACTGCATTATGCAATGAAGTCAGAAGCCTGAGCTTGTGACATCAATATAGGTTGCTATGGTAACTCTTTCCATAAGTATTACAGGTTCAGTGTAGGCTCAAAAAAGGGGACTTCAGCAAAGTAGCAAAATAACTGGCATTACAAATTACAATAATAGTTGGTGCAAACATGTTTTATAATTCCTGTAATAAAAAAAGTTTTACATTTTATGTCATTATTGAAAGTCATTTTTATAATATATTTAAAAATGAAAGTTCTCCAGTAGAAATAGTAATGCCACTGACCTTCTAAAGCATTCATGTAATCCACAAAGAAGAGAATCTCACTATAACATAGTTAATTATTCCACATATTTAGTCATTCCATAAGTCAGGTAATGTTATATATTATATATTATGATAAATTCCTAATAACATGTCATTTTAGCTTTTCCATTACAAGAATTATAAAAAGATCTCACAAAGTTGCATATATAAAAACAGTTTTAGATGAGAAGACTATTTTTAACAAAGCAATAGTAAAGATCACCTTTTGATTGCACAAGTTCATTATTATTTTCCTAGAACATGTTTGCCAATGACTCCATTTAAATAGTTAAATCTACCTTCCTTTGTAAGATATGTTTAAAAAGATTCTTTGGCCTTCAAATTTTTTTAACCTGAATTAGAAGCACATGGCTGAATAATTACAAAGGCTGAACTTATTTATTACACAGCTCCTTTGTTCTTCTCATTTAGCATTCTCAAGAGGATCTTAGCTCAATTGTAAACATGCTTGAGCTAGGTGTTGGGGTTACAACAACATGTTGGACATAAGGTATAAGATGCCTAAGACATAATCCTTTCTATGAAAAACTCACAGGTCGAGTTAATAATTATAGCAATAAAAGTGCAAACAACAATTTAAAAATATTTACTGAGTATCTGCCATGAGCCAGACACCATGCTAAAGACTTCACATAAATTATCTAGATGACGTAATCCTCACAACAATACAAGCAGGAAAGTGGGTACTATTATTCCCATTTTGCAGGTAAGAAAATCGAAGCTCAGAGGGATAAAGTGACTTGCCTGAAGTCACACGGCTAGTTCAGAACACAGCTGGCATTTTAAGTCAGGGCTAACTCCAAATGTTTATGATGTTTAAACAGAAATTAAAGATAATTCCCTGTTGCTCATTGTGACCAAAATTGAAAATTGCATCATCATTTTACTGAGCAAGAATCCCTTTTTATGTAGAATTCATTGAAGCAGAAAGCAGATGATAATCCTGTGGCTGACTCCAAGAACACTTTTGATGACTAACTTTGCTGTTAGTTTAACATTTAGCAATTCAGAAAATATTTACCTGAAAACATTTCCTTCTTTATTGGTTACAAATGACAATGTACAATAGGAAAATGATAGACTCTTCAATAAATGATGTTTACCTCACTGGATATCCACATACAAAATAACGAAATTAGACCCATTATTCTTATACCATACACAAAAATCAACACAAAATGATTTACAGATCTAAACATAAGATGTGAAGCTGTAAAATTCCTAGAAGACAAACATAGGGGAAATTTTCCTTGACATTGGTCTCACCAATGATTATTTGGATTTGACACCAACAGCACAGGCTATAAAAGCAAAAATAAACAAGTTTCTGCATAGCAAACAATCAACAGAATAAAATGGTAACCTACAGAATAGGAGAAAATATCTGCAAACCGTACAGCTCATACAAGACTCATATCCAAACATATAAGAAACTCATATAATTTAATAGCCAAAAGTCAAATAACCCAATTAAAAAATGGGCAAAGTAACTGAATTGACATTTCCCCAAAGACATACAAATGACCGACAAGTATATGAAAAGAAGCTTGACATCACTCATCATCAGGGAAATGCAAATCAAAACCACAATGAGATATTATCTCACACTTGTTAGGGTGGCTGTTATCAAAAAGTCAAAAGAAAAAGTGTGTTGGCAAGGATGTAGAGAAATGGGAACACTTGTGTGATGTCTGTGGAGATGGTAAATTGGTTTGAATGTTATGGAAAACCACCATTATGGAAAACAGTATGGGAGTTTCCCTTAAAAATTAAAAACAGAACTACCTATGATCCAGCAATCCTACTTCTGAGTATATATCCAAAGGAAATGAAATCAATATCTTAGAGATATCTGCACCCCCCCCATATCCATTGCAGCATTATTTGCAACAGTGAATAATGAAAACAACCTTAGTGTCTGTCAACATTTGAATAAAGAAAATGTGGTACTTATATACAATGGAAGATTATTTAGCCTAAAAAAGTGTAATTTTATAGAATGTCATTTGCAACAACGGGGATGAACCTTGAGGGTGTTATGCTAGGTGAGATAAGCTAGACACAGAAAGACAAATACTGCATGTCCTCATTTACATGTGGAATCTTAAAAGTCAAACTCATAGTAACACAAAGTAGAATGATGGTTACCAGAGAGTTTGGGGGTGGGGAAAAGAGGAGATATTGGTCAAAAGATGCCAACTTTTAGCTATAAGATGGATAAGTACCAGGGATCTACTGTACAACACAATTAGTATAGTTAATAACGTACCGTAAACTTGAAATTTGCTAAGAGAGTAGACTCAAAAGTTCTTGCCACAGAAAGAAAATGTTAACAATGTGCAGTAATGGATATGTTACATGGGTTGATTGTGGTAATCATTTTTTAGTGTATGCATATACCAAAACATCACAATATATACCCTAATAAATGCAATTTTTGTCAATCATACCTCAATAAAACTGGGGAAAATATTGGTTCTATAACTTTTCTTACAGAGTTGCTTTAACATTCTAAAATGATTCAAACACTATATCAATTTCAGCTCAAATAAATATATTAATAATTTAATGTGTATACTGAATGGCAGTTTACATACCATACTAAACATTCATTCAGCAAATATTTATTGAGCAACTATTAGGTTTCAGGTACCATGCTAAACGTTGGATATAAAACTATAGCAAATAGTGAAATGGTCCACAAATTAAAGGAGCGTATAGTCTATAATGAGAGAAGAACATTATTCAAATGATAACATAAATAAATATAAAATTACAGCAGTGTTCAAACAGTAAAATTCCTAAATTTCCTAACTCTGCCCCACAAAATTCAACCTTTCATCTCAGCTCAAAATCCATTGCCTCATCTTCCTGCTCCAGTCTAGACTTGGCTTCTGTCCATTCTTCCAAATGTGCTTCCTCTCTCATGTGTCTTCACCCTGCCCTTCTCTTTGGCCCTAACCATATTTGAGCTCTCATTGTGTCATGCCTTATGTGTCTCAATAGCTCCTGGCATGACTCTCTGCTTTAGCTTCTGCCTTAAGAGTTCCTAGGGCAGATCACTATAGCCCTATATCCTGAAACACCTAAGACAAGAGAGCTTGATCACATTGCAGCTCACTCCACCCAAATACCTGTAGCCACTCTCCTTCCTTTAAACCTGAAATCTAACTCCTTAGACTGGAATTCCAAGCTTTTAAAAATCTGACCACAGTCTAACTGTTCAGTCTTGGGATCCATCAGTCCTCTGCAGGTATCCCTTCCCAAGCCAAATGGATGAATCACTGGCCTCTAAGTAAGCATTTCACTTTTCCATCTCTGCTTTTATTTACTCCATGTCACCACTGAAATTCCTCATCCCTTTTCCACACCTCTCCTTCCCTTCCCTTTTAGAATTCTAAACACGCTTCTAAGTCCAGCATGAATTATTGATTGGATAGTTGTACTGTTTGTTCTATTTTTTTTTTGTTTGTGTGCATATGCTTTATCTCCTCTGCTAGATTGTGAGCTCCTTAAGGGAAGAGACTGTCTTCTGAATCTGCTGCAGTACAATATACATACGTGGTATTTAGTAATACCTATTGATGTCCTGTCCCAGGACAATGAAAGCTTATTCAGGTAGCTTATAAGACAAATATTTCCATCGCTAATTGTGTAATTATGGCTTCCTTTGAAATTACAGATTCAGATCCTTCTGTTTGTTTCACTAAAAATCCATGGAACAAGAAAACATAGAATAAGATTTTGCTACTTGTCTACATAGAGAAAATAATTAACTTTATGTTTGTATGACTTTCAATGAGAACTTTCAAGCAAAGACAGTAAGAAATAAAACTAATTATTTGTATTAGTTGAGACTCTTTCTGTTGCAAATGAGAGCAATCTAACTTACAATTAGCTTAGGCAAAAATGAAAGGCAATTCATTGGCTCATGTAATTGGGAAGTCCGTGGGTAGATCTGGTTTCAGTCACAGCTGGATTCAATGGAAGTCTCACGCTCCCTTTTTTTTTTTTTTTTTGAGAGTTTACCTTATTCTTTATAGCTAAAGACAAGCCATTTGTGTAGGATAAAGACAAAGCTGGTGATAATTTCAACTTCATATTATACCAGATTGGCAACCCCAATTAAATAAGAATCTCTCTCTCTTTCATTGTCTCTCTCCCTTCCTATCCATGGAGAAATCTCAGGCAAGACGATTGAATCCTAAACAGATCATACACCTATCTGAGAAAAAGTCACTGTGCCAGAAATAAGGGCATCTGTGAATAACTCAGCCTGGGCATGGACCCATGCCTATGGCCAGAGTGATAACCAGACACCTTAATTGGCTGTACCTCTAAATCCACATGAAGTTGAGAAAAGGACCAGTTGTTTTTTCAAAACAAAAAAGAAATGAGAAAATAATCATTTCTCCCTTTAAGTCTGGAAAACCCTTTGGGTCCTGAATCATCTAGATTGACTTTAAATTCTGAAACATTAGCTCATACATTTATCCCCAAATATTTGTTTTGCACCTACTATGTGTCAGGCACTCTGTTAGGCACTGTGAGTGATACAAAGATTATTTCATTTGACTCCTAATAATCAGAAATACATAGAGAATTCCGATCCAAAATAGGAAATGAAATATGTCATAAAAGTGCTTGGAATCAAAGATAAGGATTTAGGAATAACATATCAAGAGGTGAAAATGTAACTGGTAGAAATAGATGAAACTGAAATTTTCAAGGTAGAGAAAATAAAGAGAAGAGAGAAATAAAGACTGAGAATAGGAAAGAGAACTTAGACTCTTACATCCATATTCAAGTTGTAGGTCATAAAATACAAACTCCTTAAGAGGAGAACTCATATCTACTTTTGGGCAACAAAAATAATAAGACTAGAAAAATAAAATAACAGTAATAACACTGAATAACATTTATTGAGTGCTAATTATGTGATAGGCATTGTACTAAGCTCTTTCAACAGATTATCCCATTTAATCCTCAAAACAATCCTATGAAATGGATATTAATATTAATATTTCCATTTTAAAATTAGGGCACTGAGACGCAGAAATGTTAAATAATCTGCCAAAGGAAATGGTGGATTTGGGTTATTACCAAGGTGGCCCAAATCCGGAGTGTGACCTCTTTACCAATATGCTCTAGCGAAAACTTTCAGAGGTTCCATCTTTTCATGAGAGTCAAAGAACAGCTTCAGTATAAGTTGCCCAGAATCATGTGTTTTTTGAGTTTTTAGTTCACTCACACCATCTCAGCCTCTTGCCTAATGTAAATCCCATCCTCATTCTCCCCCAATTCATTCTGCAGGCCAAATTCATCCAGGAAATTTGCTGTTTGAACGGAGAGTAAATGGAAAGACCGAGGAAAAGGACCTTAAGTAGGGCATGCTACAGGCTATTGGCTCTGTGTTAGCAGAATAAACCTCAGTGGTAGAGTTATGGGTTAATTTGTGTCCCCCATATAAGACATATTGAAGTCCTAGGCTCTAATACCCTAGAATATGACCTTACTTAGAAAGAGGGTCATTATAGAGATAATCAAGCTAAAACAAGGTCACAAGGATGGATCCTAATCCAGTATGACTGATGTCCTTATATAAAGGGAAAATTTGGATGCAGACACAAACATACACAGAGGGAGAATCATGAAGGAGACACAAAGAGAAGGCCATGTACATATGAAGGCAGAAATCAGGGTGATGTACCTTCAAGGCAAAAACACCAAAGACTGCCATCAAGGCACCAGAAGCTAGGTGAGATGCCTGGAACAGATTCTCCCTCCCAGCCCTCAGAAGGAAGCAACCATACCCATACCTTAATCTCAACCTTCTACCCTCTGGAACTGTGAGATAACAAATTCCTGTTGTTTATGCCACCCAGTTTGTGGTACTTTGTTGCAGCGGCCCCAGCCAACCAATGCAAGTACCTTTGAGAAACGTTATAACCAATCTAAGCCTCTTGCTAATGAACAAGGTAATTCCCTCTTTCAGGATGCCATGTGTGTAAAGCCATGGTCATGCCAGTTCACAACAGAATACCTAGATGATTGAAATTCCAGATGTGATTTTATGGCCTCACAGGGAACACTTGCAAATGATTTTACATAGATATTACGTTTTGTGTTTCCTAATATGTTGCCATCATTTGCTAAAAGAAGGCTAATGTTTTTTTTTTTTTTCTGGAGAGAATACTTTTCTATCAGAAATCTAATACCAGATTCATAAGTGATCATTTAAATTTTTTATTCTGGGCTTCCACGACACATCTATATACTCAGAATGAATTGTTTACCCATTGGTTCATAGGTTAAATTCACATTAAAACATTCTCAAATATCAAGAAAGTGTTTTATTTTAACAACAATCAATAATTCATCTACTGGCTAACTTTTAAGGGTTTGATGGGAAGCATGGTGGAAAAGCCTTCTTTGAGGTTTTGTGAAAAGATTAAAAACATGGCATGAATCATAGTTGCAATCTGTATTAATAGCCACATTACCAAAGAAGGTAAAGAACTAGAACTTTCAAAATTTACTATGTTCTCGAGTCAATTGGCAATGTGAATAAAATATAATGTGTTGAACACCACAGCCTCTTTAGGGCAAAAGTTATGAAATCTGCCCCTCTGGACTTACCTTTTCCAGGGCTGATAGAACTCAAGGGCTGCTCTGAGTCAGCAGAATGTTCACTGCTGTGTACCCTCTCAAGATAATGCATGACCTTAAGCAGAACCTAACAGAGTGACAGAACCTGTTCCTGCACTTGATATACTTTCTCCTTCCTTACTCCTTCCTTCCTTCCTTCCTAGTATTAACATATTTTCCTATGAAAGTAATACATCTTTAGAGTTGTAAAAAGTCCCCTTGTTTTATGTACAGAACTATCAAAATATAACACATGAAGGAGCATTCTGAAGCAGGCACTATTTCTCTATTCTGAATATGAATTTTGCAGTATAATATACTAGGTTGGATACAAGTTTCAAAGCCAAATGGCCCTTGTTTTAAACTGACAAGTCCTTTTCTAAGCTGTATGCAACTTTAGGAGTGATACATAGCCATTCTATGTTTCCTCTTCTGTAAATTAAGGATGATAATTGTACCTCCTGTAAACAGCTGGTCTGAGAATTAAAATAAGATAGTACCTGAAGAACACATAGCATAGAAAAAGCCACATGGTGAATACTTAATAAATATAGGCTAGTAACTATACTGATAAAGAAAAAGACACCAATTATCTGACATTTTAGAAAAGTCAAAGCTATAGCAATGGGCAAATCATCAGTGGTTTCTAGGTGTTTGGGAGGTGTTACGTGACGGTTGAATTCATGAAGCACGGGGATTTATTCGAGTGGTGAAACCACCCTGTATGATATTGTAATGATAAATACATGACACGATGCTTTTGTCAAAACTCAGAGAACTTTTCAGCATAAATTGTGAACCTTACTGTATGCAAATTTTAAAAATCAAAACCATTTTGGAGATTCGAATACCCCAGGATGGAACACAGAATGTGACAAGGCTGACTGTATTACCAATGTATAAAATAAATCTAATGTATTAAAAATGTATGAAACACGGCCAGGTGTGGTAGCTCACACCTGTAATCCCAGCACTATGGGAGGCCGAGGCGGGTGGATTGCCTGAGGTCAGGAGTTCAAGACCAGCCTGGCCAACATGATGAAACCCCGTCTCTACTAAAAATACAAAAACTAGCCAGGCGTAGTGGTGCATGCCTGTAATCCCAGCTGCTCTGGAGGCTGAGGCACGAGAATCGCTTGAACCTGGGAGACGGAGGCTGTAGTGAGCTGAGATCGCACCACTGCACTCCAGACTAGGCAACAGAGTGAGACTCCATCTAAAAAACAAACAAACAAAAATGTATGAAACAAACTCACTGAATGGGGTGAGAAGGAAAGGTGATCTAAGTAACTTTGGAAATGAGAGAAATGTGTAAGGCTAAAGGAAAAATAAATTGTACATGAGCAGTGTACTCTAGGGAATAATATTGTTCCTCATAGGAATATGGGCAATTCTTATACTGATATAGATATACTAAAATTAAACAATTAAGTAAATAAGAACTGGATGATACAGTCAGGTTTCTCAGTGCTGGTGTGAGATCTGCAGATAAGCAAGGGAAAGAACCTACTAATGATCCATGTCATGGATTAGAGTTAGAGACATCAGTATGAACTCATATTTAGCTTAATGCAGATACAGATGGTTATACATGGGAGCAATTATAGATACATATATATAAATGAGTTGGTATCCACAAATGTATTCCCTTCCTCTGTCAGTGGAGAGGTCCTAGAAGCAACAACATCCCATTACCAACAGCACACACCTGACACCCAGATCTTGTTTTCTAATACCATTTTCCAATCAAAAGAATCAGGGCTCTTTGGAGAATAGGCTGATTCTAGGATTGGTGCAGAAAATATTTAATATGGGCCTACAGCATCTTATAGTGCTAGAAAGTAAGGAAGTGCTCAAAAAAAGGAAAGAAAGAAACAACTCTGGGTTATGGAAAGGAACAGAGTACCCAACTAAAAGACCTACTAATGGTCAAAGCTGGAAAATTTGAACAACAAAATAAAGTAGTATTGGCTTATAATCCAAGGTAAAAAATAAATCTATGAGTCCATAATGATATTCAACATGAATAAAGTTAGACCCTCCTAGAACTTGATCTTCACCGTCCACTTCATTTTGTCTACAAAGAAATCTTGTGGATGTCAGTGGCTTTTATACTCAATCAGCAGTTCCTAACACTCTAAATACTCCACTATTTTCCCTTTTAACCCATGAAAAGCTACCAAAAGAGGTCAGTCACAAATTACACTGACTTCCTAATAACATAAATCCATATGTGATTTTTCAATGAAAATAAGATATTACATTACCTAATGCCTCCTGTCGTTACTTCTTTCCCTTCTGAAATTAAAATTTACACATTTTATTTTTTTTCAAGTAAATCTGCTAGTAAACTGCATCATACATAGATTTTATATGGTACTATATTCTTTTAAAAGTGTGAAGGTATAAATCCAAGCTAGAACAGGGAAAACTGAAAGACATACATAAATAAATGCAGGTTTTAAGAGTTATATAGTAGTTTTTGATATGCTCCCACAAAGTTACCCTTCACTAAACACTGTAAGATAAATGCACCTTGCTGAGTTGAAGGCTTTGTGAAGGCTATGTTTTAGGGGCAAGAAGGTGAAGATCAAGCAAGGAGATGAGAAGAAACAATAGAGCCAGGTGGCTGAGCTCCCTCTGTAACATTGTACTTGAGGGAACTGTTTGCACATGAGTGTCTCATCTATCCATCTTTCCTCTGCACGCTCTGAGTCACACACCATAATCTCCCTCTCAATCTTCTCAGGCCTTGCATATCTAGAATCTGATATGCATATAATATAACTTAGAAATTTTATGCTTCTTCACAGTGCCCTAAAACACATAGTGACATAATCCTTGACTTAAATGGGGCAGATGGAAATACAGATGAAAGGAGAGAGACAGAAATGTTACCACTTCTCAAGAGCTCAAAGCCATTAAGTTGCAGAACTAAGGTTCAAAGCCAACTCATCTATCCCAAAGCCCAGTGGGCCTTCCCCCAATACCAAATGCCTCTGCATACATACCATCCTGAGCCAGCTTTAACCTACGTTTGGAGGTTATGTGCTATTATTGTATTCAGTGTGAGTGTCCCCTTTTCCCTTCTTAGTAAAGTATATAGCGTCATAACTTGGTGATTGGCTCAGTGCTCCTGCCCTGTTCACTGGTAGGAAAAGGCTTCCTTTGGTGACCGGCAAAAAGCGCTAGCCTTGTGTCCAGACTGAAACTCTGATTTGAAAATTCCTTCCAACCAAAATTCCACCCTGCCAAAATTCCTAGAATGTGTATTCTGAGAGCAATGGAAGAAGCAAGTGGACCTGATTTATGTCCCTTATAGTTATTTAATATATTTGATAGTTCACACATCTTACAAAACATTTATGTACCTGAAAGTTTGAGATCTATGGTTGGTTTGTTTTGTATTGGGTTGAGTCGCCTCCTTATAGGTTCTAAAAGTTACTTGCAGAAGGAAGATAAATATTTTTGTGGCACTCAAACTCTTTGAACCATAGCATTTGTGTCAATTGCTATTGTAGGTTTTATCAAATGACATATGGACTTGATAAACTGAGGTTATATCCTGTTAAGCTGCTGGGTCTTTTTGAGTCCATAAATGTAATAAATAATAAATGTAAAAACAATATTATATATATTTGAGATGCTAGGTCACCATGGAATGAGGTGACAACATAGTTTATAGTTT
The DNA here is from genome assembly GCF_006542625.1 of Nomascus leucogenys. Lineage (NCBI taxonomy): Eukaryota > Metazoa > Chordata > Mammalia > Primates > Hylobatidae > Nomascus > Nomascus leucogenys. The sequence continues at coordinate 133,173,056 of NC_044383.1, forward strand.
CATAATACTTGTTTACACATTGCCTCACCTCCAGTTCTGGTAGCTGGCTTGATTCTATAGCCAATCCAGAGACTCTAGATTAGGTCTGGCCTTAGGCATTTTGTTCTATCCCTTAGAAGCCCTCTAAATCTGACTTGACCTTGGTTACCTTCATTCTGAGTGGCCAAGGGATAGGCCAGATTGTTTTACATTCTAACCTCAGGAATGTGTCTGCCCTGGGATAAACCAAGTAATCCATTTAATGCCTTAATTTTCACAACCGTACCAGACCTATCCTAAAAGGAACCCTTACATACAAAGTGATCAAATTCTGCTGTCTGAATACGGATCCTTTCAAAGACTTCTCCTAGGGAAGTTTGTAGAAAATTCAAGGACTGGACTACTCTGGAATCCTTCTTTCCTCTACCTTCCCAATCCTTGGTCCATATTCAACTCCATGATGGTTCTTGATGGGCCTACTGAGTGCAAGATTCAAAACAAGATTCAAAACAAGTTTCAAAATCAGCAACATTTTCCAAAAATTTTTTTGCAACTTTAGGTTAAAATAATGCTATTGGCCAGGCATGGAAGCTCATGCCTGTAATCCCAGCATTTTGGGAGGCTGAGGCAGGCAGATCACTTAGGTCAGGAGTTCAAGACCAGCCTGGCCAATACGGTGAAACCCCATCTCTACTAAAAATACAAAACTTAGGCAGGCATGGTGGTGGGCACCTGTAATCCCAGCTACTCAGGAGGCTGAGGCAGGAGAATCAATTGAACCTGGGAGGCGGAGGTTTCAATGAGCTGAGATCACGCCACTGCACTCCAGCCTGAGTGACAGAGTAAGACTCCATCTCAAAATAAAAAATAAAAATAAACACTATTACTTGTGGTAATTTGTTTGGTTCTTTATGTAACTGAATTCAGTTCACCAAAGTATCCCTTCATAGTTCTAATTGAACTCCTTTATTTTCATTTTTAAATTCTACAACCAAAAAACTCTATATAGCCTCTAGGTTTCGCTCTTCAGATGGCTGTATCTTTGGTAGGTGAAGCGATCCTCTACTTATTTCCTCTCCATGTCACAGATTTGATTCTAATACAGTTACTAATACAAGTAAACTACTTGACTCTTGACAATTCACAAAATTACCCGTGTCTTTCTGTTTAAACTCTTTAAACATTTAAAATTTTTATCTTCCTGACACATTGTTTTTTATGTCATGTTATTGTTCAGCAAAATGGTGTTAGGAGTGAAAAAGTGATGATAGAAATGAGCAAGCCTCTCCAAAAAGGGGAAAAGTAAAGGTGATATTGAGGAGTAGGAGATTTTCTTTAAGCCCCAATCTCATGCAGATGTATACAGAAAAATACTCATTCCACTGTGGAAGAATGCTAAGCAAACTGAAGTTTCTGTTTTTTAAAAATTATCTAACATGTAATAAGTTTAGAGAAAAACAGCTGTTGTTTTTATACAGCCTGAGAGTCCCTGTTTTGTTATGAGAAGAAATCTGTAGATTGTCAAGTCCAGGATTGCTGTGAGTTCATCCATTGGCTGGAAGGTAGCATGATGGATGATAGGCAAGGGGTGTCTGGCTTGGGGAAATAGTAGGAATAAGGAACCCCTTTTAAGATTTAGTAGTGACTTTGGGAGGCTGAGGAAGGAGGCCAGGATTTCAAAGCCAGCCTGGGCAACATGGTGAGAGCTCATTTCTACAAAACATAAAATATTAGCCAAGTGTAGTGGTGCCCAGCTACTTGGGAGGCTGAGGTGGAAGGAACATTGGAGCCCAGTAATTCGAGGTTACAGTGAGCTATGATTGTGCCACTGCACTCCAGCCTAGGTAACAGAGCCAAGACCTCATCTCTAAAAAAAGAAAAGTTTTCATAGTGAATAATGTTCTATTAATTCTTTCCCGAAAATAACACTTCGCAACTTTTCCTACTCACTCCATATTCCCCTATATAAATCCTAGTTACTGTATTTTTACTTATTATAAATATCCTGGCTCTTTAAGGAATTAATCATCTTCCCAATCCTTTGTGTCTCTATAAAATTTTAGACTAGTAAAACTTCTGTAGAATAGTAAAAGGTAGAATCATTTTTCCAGATATTGTACATATAATTGTTTTTAAGGTATATGGTCTTGAGCTCATGAAGAAAAGTAAATATATATATATATATATATATATATATATATATATATATATATTTCTCCTACTCAACAGTCATCAAATGTTAATTGAGCACCTACTATATGGCAGGAACTTTTCTCGGCATAGCATGGGTGCTCAACAAACATTTGATTTTCTAGGCATTGGAAATGTACTGGAAAACAAGGAAGGCCCTGACCTCGATATAAGCCCTTATGTTATGGAGAAAAGAGATATGGGATAAACATGTGGATGGGTAAATGGAGATCACTTCAGAAAATAATGAGCACTATTAAGAAGATAAATAAGTGTGACTGGAAGGGTAGGTTTAATTGGGTGGTCTGGAAAGGTCTCTGAGGAGATGATATTTGACTTGAGACATTAAAATTGAGAAAGAAACTTTTTATCTGAGGAATGTGAGCCCATTTCAATTGTCAGGTCCAGAGAGGCATTAAAATGTGATAGCAGGTAACATCTCTCCACCTTTAAGCAAAATAATTTCCTCTTCATTTGCTATGTGAGCTCTAGACTGATGCCAATTAGCCATAAAATGCCCTACACTGGACACCATAATGCATACCTTATGGTTCAACAATGTATAGCCAATCACTAATCAATGTTACTTCTGTAAAGCAATGAGAATTTCTAACACCTTTATATCAGTAAACTTCTTGTCCCCTTTTGCCTTTAAAAACCTTCTTGTGACAAAGGCTGAATAGCGCACTTGCTGGTGTTTCCCAGGCTGCGGTCCCCAACCTTGGCCCAAATAAATCCTCTATTAATTCGTCTCAGTTTCTTTCATTAGATTGTATCTGACCACTCATAAAATCATATATGTATTTGACCATTCACGAAAAGTAATTTGAGATCAGCTTTCCCACAGGGCAAAGTTGCCATGTTCATTTCTGGATCTGGGCCTTACTGCCATACATCTATCCAAATATCATTTCTTCTTTTTTCTCCTCTGTCTATCAATCTAATCTTCTTCCCTTTCCACCTCTCTGTTTATGGGTCTCTCTTCTTGTTCCTTTTTTTTTTTTTTTCATATTTTCCATTTTCCTCACTTTCTACCTCTTCCTCTCAGGCCTAGTGCTTCCTTTCTGCAATGTTTTCTCTAACTTCTTAGAAAAAGTGATGCCCTGGCACCTGTGCCATCTGAGTCTCCGTCACTTTCCCTCTTTCTTGACCTACCTTAAAGCAAACTGAAGAAAAACTTTTTGCATCACTTGTGGAATTTAACAAACATAGTTGTATATTTGATATTATAAAGTAGTTATATCTCTCTTCACTTACTCTGGCCTTTGAGTTTTCTTACCAGGGAAAAAGAAATTCAGGTATGCATTCTTATACTAAGTAAATAATATGTAAATATTTAAAATGTTTTAATTATTTTAATTCTCCTGAATTCATGTGAGCTTCATAATACAATGCTATATTTTATATTTGGAAGAAGCATGAGCTCTATTTATAGATGAATCTTGACTTTGATCTTTTCAAAGCAGTGTTTCAGAAGTTATATGAAACAGAAATGAACTGTCTCCATTTTATGCTTTTAACTGCAATCTAATTGATATATTTCAATTATTTTCTCTATAATAATAGTATGCAATTATCTACACTTTTTATTAAAGTCTTAATAGAACTTTTATTAAAACTGGGATGATTTTAGGACAGACTAAAGTACTAAGCAAAAAACGTTATTTCACCATGTCTTGAAGAAAAACACTATTAAGTCCTTTCCACTTCACACTTCTGGCATAACTTCTCCTTGCCTCCATTTCCTCAGCTCAAAAATGAAAATAAGACCAATCTAATAAAGTTGTGTGTAGACTGAACTGATCAATTCAAACACCTAGAATAGTACCTGAAACACAGCAATAATTCAATTGGTGATAGCTGTTGTTGCTGCTGCTGCTACTGCTAATATTGTTATTGTTGTTATGGTACAACTTGTGTAGTTGTGGTACCTAATGTAGCTCAGAACCTAAATCTGAAACCTATAAGCAACCTAGATACTAGAAACATACAGGTTTGCCATCTTAGTAACTCAGATCATTGTCAGACACATTTCATAATTAAACACATCTTCATCCATTTCTAATTCCCCAGAGAAAAAGGTTTATAAGTCTGGTATCTAACATGTTTGGAGCAACCATGCTTTAAAATGATTTAAGGAATATAGAAGATCGACTCAAGTTACGCTCCTAGTTTTCAGGGAAACACCCAACATGAGGCACTACTACCATCCATGGACAGTTGCTCAGAAATTATGGGATTTACCATGTAGAATACATAAGAAGTTTGCCCAGTTTGGTAAATTTTTGCAAAATGAATGCCTTAATATCCCTCTCTGCACTCAAGAGTCCCTACCTATGATGACTCTGATCCTACTGCATACCTTGCTTTGGCCAGTGGGATAAGAGAAAATGTGATGCAAGCAGAGGAGTGAAAGGGCTTGTATTAGTCAGGGTTCTCCAGAGAAAAAGAATCTATACCTTCTATTCATCTCTAAGACAGGCAGAAGGAGAGAGAAAGAGATACTGATTTATTAAAGGAAGAGCTTCATGTGATTATAGAGGCTGAGAAATCTCATGATCTGCTGTCTTTCAAGCTGGAGGCCCAGGACAGCCAGTGGTATAGCTCCAGTCCTAGTACAAGGGTGTGAGAACCAAGAGAGCAAATAGTATACGTTCCTGTCCAGATGCAGGAGAAGACCAAAGTCCCAGCCAAAAACAGGTAGAGACATTAAATTCTCCCGTACCCCATCCTTTGTTCTATTCAGGGTTCCAACTGATTAGGTGAGGCTCATCCACAACAGGGATGGCAATCTGCTTTACTCAGTCTACCTATTCAAATGTTAATCTCATCTGGAACCACCCTCACAGACACATCTAGAATAATGTTTAACCAAATATCTGGGCAGCCTGACATCCAGTCAAGTTGATACATAAAATTAACCATCACAGCGCATTCTTGTGTTGTTCTTGGTCTTAGAGGGAATTCGTTTAGTCTTTTACCTTGACTATGATATTAGATGTAGGTTTTTGGTAGATGCCCTTAATTAAGTTCCCTTCAATTCCTAGATTGTTGAGTATTTTATCCTGAAATGGATGCTGTCAAATGTTTATTTTGCTTTGGTTTGGTTTTTGTCTATTGAGATAATCACGTTGTATTTTGTTATCTTAATATAGTGTATTACATTGATTGATTTTCATATGTTGAAACTCCCTTGCATTTTTATTTCTGGAATAAAAATCTCACTTGGTTGAGGTGTATACTTCTTTTTATATATCTTAGATTCAGTTTTCTAGTATATTGTTAAAGATATTAGCATCAACATTATAAAATATATTGGTCTATAGTTTGCTTTTCTGTCTGGTTTTGTTGTCTGAGTAAGAACAGTCTCATAATGAGTTCAGAAGTGTTTTCTCCTCTTTTCTTGAGGAGTGGAGATGTTTATGAAGAATATGTGTTACCAATTCTTTAAATATTTGGTAGAATTCACCAGTTATTACTGTTGTTTGTTTAGTGATATTTCTGGACTAATTCAGTAGTCTTTATTCTTTGTCACATGTAGCCACTGCAATCTCTACTCAGTTAGCTTAGTGATCAGCTAATGAGTAAACAGTAATTTCTTAAGTACCTGGAACCCATAAATCCCCCAGTCTTTATAGAGAGGAGATTTGTATGCATTTTGGGGCATGTCTCCTACATTTAGTTTACAAGTCTGCCTTAACTTCCACTTTCTGCTTGTGCAGAGCTTCAAGGTAAGCCAGAGTTAATTGCTGAGGGCCTTCTCAGATCCTTCCTGGGTATGCACTCAGCGTTAAACACGTGTATGACTTTTTAGATTCCCAAGAATACGTCAGAGATTTTCAAAGCCCCTATGGATACCTCATTCCTCGATTTTGTCTTTCAAGCCTTTTGAGTAGTCTATTGTTTGCCCCAAGTATTAGCCATCACCTCTGGCACCATGATGTCAAAACACTTGCCTATAAATGTTTTCAACAAATGGTCTCTTCTGGGCATAAGATTTTAGCACTAAGCAAGCTTGAATCGGGTCAATTAAGGACATGCCTTTCCAGTTGGGTCTTCTAGGGAATGAGCAGACAGATTGAAAGATCAAATAATGTTAATTCTTTGGGAATGAAGTTTTGAAAGAGCTCCAGCTCTAGTCTGCTCCTTTTGGTACTGAGAATACAGGCTTTTTTTTTTTTTTTTTTTTTTTTTTTTTAAGGCTGTTTCTAAGTTAATAAGTGGTAAATGAGACTAAGGTAAGTTTAAACACCACAAACCTTGCTGTTCTTACCAACATTCATCAGCTTTTCTTAAATAAATGCTTACTGGTTTACTACAAGCCTTTGGCTAATTTCCCAAGATCTGAAAAAGTTTATTCTATTTGCCAGGTTTTGTTGTTGTTGTTGTTTTTATGGAGGGATATATTTTTGGATGCTATTTTTAATACACATCGCTACTAGTAGCAAATTAATCTTACCAAAATTGAACTAATAAAGTACAGTCAGTTCACCAATATTGACACTGATTTTGTGACAACTCAATTTTGCATGCTAACTGAGGAAAAAACTACTAAAGGAAATTGGGCATTTCAACATTTCAACTATGAAACATGACTGCAGGTAACGTTACAGGAAAATCTTCTGCAAATATGAAGAACAATTGAATATGAGCATACACGTACTTGGGTGACTACTTGAAAGAAACACTATTAAATGGTAGCTCCAAGATCTAAATTAAAAAAATCAAAATTTTTAAAATTAGGACAACAAATTGTAAGATACAGCTAATAAATTAATATTAAATTTTACTTGTAAAATTGATATATCAAAATGCAAGCCAATGGTCTTATTAGAAACAGGCTGCATAAGAGTATTCACTTTGTACTTAAATACAAAGAGTGTACTTTGTAAATTTTAAGTACAAAAATGTACTTTGTACTTAAATACAAAGAGTATTCACTTTGTACTTAAATTCTCATCCAGGATGATTGATGATAGAAGAAACATTTTGTGACTGTACTTTTACTTGCTGACACTACAAAAAAAAAATTCTCTACAGAGAATGAATTCATAATGGAAAAACACAGAAGCATCTAAATTTGAGAGTATACTACACCACCAACAGAAAAACAAACTCAGAAAATGCTAGGGTGAAAAGCAAGTTCATTTGCTAATTATTGTATTGTGATCTTTGCATTTTTTCACCTATCAAGTAGTTTTATTTTTAATTTCAGTCTTCTGTGGCTGAAATGAGGTTTAAAAAAATCTTATTTTTCACATTTGTCTTTATAGAAATTGATGAGTTAGATTACTTAAATAGAACTATTCTGGGAAAAAAACGTAATTCTACATTAAATGATACATTATGTCATAAAATGACATGGACTAAGTGTTCCTTCAGTTGGATCATTCAGTACTTAAAGGCTACTTTCATTTGGTAACGTTGGAGGCACAGACAACAAGGACATCTAGTTAATGATTGTGCATCATTATAGAGGGCAATTTAGAAGTATATGCAGAGCCAAGCCCTTCCTACGAAGTTGTCATAGTAAAATCTAGTCATCCCTAGATTATACTTAGAGGACTACCATTGTCATCTAAACCGTACCACATGGTTTTCAAAAGTTGTCTATTAAGACAGTGGATTAATCATTAATCTCACCAACTTCCAATTGCAATTACAATAATTTCTACACAAACATCTTATTGTCTTCTATTAGTATTACATGTTTTAATAATATGCTCCCAGAGTTCTTAAATTTCAGTATCATCCTCTCCTCTTCTCTTCACTCATTTCCTTTTATTCATGGAGTACGCTTGGCCTCATTCCATTTCATTCTAGCTCTCTCCCAGGGAACAAATGCCTCAACTCTTCTCCCTATTCATCTAAATGATGCTGCAACCATAAAACCTTCCTAATTGAAAGTTTTTTAACTTTACACTGGTTTTGTACTGTCTAAATATAATTTCAAGACTTCTTCCTATCTCATTTCTCATCTGTAAAAACTCGTTGTCCATTGGGTTGTATGTCAGTAAAGGACTGTCTTGGTGTCTCCATTTGTCATTATCTAGTCACTGAAATATGAATTCCACCCACCTATTCCACTGAATCAATTCACAATTTTCAGTCCTTATCTTACTGGAAATTTTTGTAGCATTTGAAATAGTTGGCTGCTCTTGCCTTATAAAATACTCTTTCTTTGGTTTCCTTAATACTCCTTACTCAGTTTTTTTCCCTGCTTCTCTGGACCATGTTTTGAGCCCCCTCATCAAACTCACCTCATATTCCTCCCCTCAAATGCTGATTTTCCTCACTAGATCTCCTGGTGACTCTCCACTTTTTACTGTATATACACTTTTCATAGATGAATTCATTTGCTCCCTTGGCTGCAAATGCTATCTCTAAATTTATGATTCTCAAATAGTCTTCAGCTAAGAATTTCCTCCAGAGCTTCACATCTCTATAATCAACTGCTTTCTGAACATCTTCACTTGTATGTCTGATAGAGTCCAAAATGCAATACATCTAAAATTGAAGTCATTATTCCCGTAACTTCTGCTTCTATATCCCAGTAACTGGCGCCACAGCAGTAGCAAATGTAGTTGGATACCTATCCAAAATCCATCCTTGACCTCTTCTCCTCCCACCACACCCAGAAGAAAACTCAGTTTGGTACAGATTTCTACCCTCCTGTATAAGATCCACAAACTTTTGCCCTGATGTGTGCTGCTTGGTTGAAAGTACTTTAAACCAATAATGTCAGTCATTTCCCTTGCCAGTAAGTGGGTTTTCATGAGCATGTGATACAATTCTGGTGAATGAGACGTGAGCACAAGTCTGCTGGAGGGCTCTGGTGAAAGGTCTTGCTCTAAATAAAAGATACAGGAAGAATTTGCTCCTTGGTTGCCCTTCAATGTTGTTGGGCTTGGATTGACACCCGAAACTGCTGTGGGCTTCTTGTGTTTTCAGCAGGAGTTTGCCTAATAAAAAAAACACATGATATGACGTAAACTGGAATCCAAAGAATGGTGGAGAAGCAGAATTGAAGTCCTGTTCCTCAGGCCACTCTTCTTTCGAATGATGTTGCAAATCAGTGGCTCTCAAACTTAGCATGCATCAGACTCACTCACTTTAAAAGGCCTCTTAGAACTTTCTCAGTTCTACCACAGAGGTTTTCATTCAGTAGCTCTAGAGTAGAGCTTACTCTAGAAAAACTTACTCCCAGGTGATGCTGTGCTGCTTAACTATGGGACACACTTTGAGAACCGCTGGTGTAAATAATTGACCTACGATTCCCTTACTACTTGCAGCCAAAAGCATTTTAGTGGACCCCATTGTCAAAACCAGAATCTTATCTTAACCTTGTTTCATCCTAAGCTCTCTCTTCTTTGCCCCACACGAGTCTACTGTGAAGTGTCATTCATTCTACCTTCTAAATATATTCCTTATTTGTCTGCCTTTTCTATAGTGGATATCAGTTTCTAGTTCAAGCCACTATCATCCCTCCCTTGGATTACTGCAACAATCCAAGTTGATTTCTACTCTCCAGTTCACTTCCTCTGGATGTTCTCCACATTGCCATCAAAGGAAGCTTTCAAAAAATGTAAATTTGGTCATTTATTATTTGCTTAAAACTTCACAGGGGCTCCCCAAGCCTGCAAGAATATAGTACCAAGTCTGTACCAAGTCTGTACTTTGCTACACATGCTTCAGGCTCATTTCTTGTCACTCCCCATCTTGCACTTGCCTACTCCAGCCTTCTAGCTGTCCTCTAGTTCGTTGATACCTGAGATCACTTTGTTCTCCACTCCTCTGTGTCTTCTCATATGCTCTTTTGTTCTTCCCTAACCTGCCCTCTTCTCCTTTGTTTGGATTACACTTACTTATCTGGAATTGAAATTTTTGTTTGGATATCTCTTCCTCAGGGAAGTTTTCCCTGATCTCCCAAATGTTGATTTGAGACCCCTCCTATGAGCTCCAAGAACATTCTTTATTTCCCCTGCAATAGCATTTATCTTATTGCACTGTAATTACCTCTCTGCTTGTCTATACATCTTGGGAGAGCAGAGACCATGTCTACCTCATCCACCATGAGAATCCCACATTTTTGTGATTATCATCTTTTTCATCATCATCCTTCTCATCCTCCTCCTCATTAGCAAACAACCACTAAGGAGCTTACGTGAATATTTTATTTGACATTCTAACTACCACATTTTACATACAAGTAAATTGAGGTTCAGAAGGATCAAGTAATTTGTCCAAGAAGGTCAGCCCAAGGAGAAAGCAGGATTTGAACCAAAGGTGTCTGACTCTGGAGTTCACTTTCCACTTCCCCCTTCTCCTAAAAACAGTGTAAAAGCACCTGATTTTCCTCTATAAAACTACTACCCCCTCCACCCGTTCTCACCTTCCCTTTCCTGTTTTCACACCTCATATCACCCCAGCTCCAATATCCTCATGTCCATGCAGTCAGAGGCCTGTGGGCAAAGGCTTAATTTGCAGCTTGCCAGAGAGGTACAAAGCCTGTTGTTGATCCAATTCCCAGACCAGCCAGGCATCCCCCTCACCATGCTCTGGCTAATGCCTGTGCTGTGATCCTGCTTTCTCACTATACAGGCAAGAACACACACACATTACAAAGAGAAGGGGCCCTTCCAAGTATTTATAGGTATGCCACCAACCAAATTTAGAAAACACTAGGTTCTAAGAGTAGAAATAAAGTAAACGCCCTCCTTAAGATCAATAAGCTAAACAAGCAAGCAGAAAAAAGAAAAATTATTCTGAAATGTAAAACTAAAATTGCCACTGTTGGTAAATTATAAATCCCACCTCCAGGCCAGCCTGGACACATGTACATTCCTCTACTGCTGTATGAATTACTTCCTTCTCTCCTTGACACATGACAAGTTCTTTGAACTTTTGAGCACAAGGACTGTTTTCACCCTCGAATGCCTAGCATGGAACATGGTCCTGACATAACCGAGGTGCTTAAAAAAAAAGAAATGAGGGCAGTTGTACATATTATCCAATGAAGAAAAAACATACATTTCCATCAAAAGTTTTTCTTTTTTAGCAAGATAGTTTAAAAAGATATCTGGTTGAATAATTTAAAAATTGGACTTGAATCAGCCGGACTAGATGGTATTAGTATTTCAGAACTACAATGGAGAGATAAGTTGTACTCTATTCTGTCATCTCCAGTGTTCTAAAACAGAGAGTGTTACATAAACTGTCACCCTGCCTCATATTCCATCCAGATTTCACCCTGCTACCATGCCTGGCCCTTCTTAGCCCATAGTGGCACTCCATAATGGTTCTGTCAATTTCTTCACTCTGGGGCAGCCAGTGTTCAACCTCTCATTTTATACACAGGCAGGCATCTTAACACAATTCTGTGTTTTCTAGGGACAAGGACACAATCCCCCTCATACCATGTAGCAGAGGGAAGGGGCAAGGTAAAAAACAGACCCCAGGGCTGCCTACTCTCACTCACTCTTATTTTCTCTCCAGGCAGTGGCTGCCCTGGACAATCAGTGTGCAGTTGTCTGACAGCCAGCTGGAGCCATCTATTCTTGAGCCTGATGAATTTTCTCCAGTCAGCACTGTGATACTGTCATGAGTAGACACGTAGCCTCAAAATTGAAGCTTCCTGGGAAGAGAACATCCTGAAGATTGTTTGAACTGTATTACTAAATTTTTTTAATGCATGATGACTCAACCCTGTGTGTTCATTGCAAACACAAACAGGATTGAATTTTAAGGGTGTGCCTGGTTAAACATCTTGTATACGGCCTCTGTATTAAGACTAACACCTGGCTAGAAGCTGCAATTTATTTTGTGTGGAGTGTTTAGTTTTCACATAGAATGGAAATTGAGAAAGAAGCTGTTAAATCAGGTAAACAGGTGTCACATCAGGCATGTCCTTAAGTGTCATACATTTTTAATATAAAGGACATTATTGAGACAATTAGCAAAACCTAAATGGGGTTTGAAGATTAGAGGGCAATAATGTGTCATCGTTAACATCCTTATTTTGATGGTTGTATTGTAGTTATATTGGGCATGTGCCATATAAAAAGACTGTGGGGTACAGAAAAACAGTACAAGAATTACCCCAGGTTGCTTACCGTGTAACAGGAAAGCTATCAGGTGCATGTAAAACATGATGAAAAATACAATGCACAATGTCGTAAGGACCAAATACAAGACAAGGAACTGTAGTTCTCAGTATTTTCTCCATCAATGGCATTGACCTTAATACTTACTCTTAAATACTTGGACTCAAGGGTTAGACTCAAGTCACTGTGAGCCAGGTGTAATTTCATTCCTTTCTCTTCTACTGAATAGACACTGAATGGAGCAGGAATAACATTTTTTTAATATTAGTTTTGAATTCATTACAATTTTCTGTTAAAAGATAAATGCCTCGCCACCTGAGGACATCATCTCTACCTAATTCATCTCTGAGACAGTTCATTATGTCTCAGTATAACCCAAATTAATAAATTTCAAGTAGGGCTAATTTTTAAATGAGGTAACAAGTACTGTCACTGCTGTCCTCCCAACCCCTCCATTAAGAATTATTTCCTGCTCCTTGTATTCCAAAAAGCAACAATTACAAACTGCCTGGTGCAGCAATTTGGGAATCCTAATGCCTGCTATTTTCTTTCTGGCTCATTCCATATGTACCGATAGCACTGGGATAATAAATTTATGGACAGTTCTCAAGTTCAATATTCATTCTTCTATCACTACAGAGGGTGTAATGCTAGAAGGTAAAAGGAACACAGTTCCTCAAGATGCTGATAGGCTAATGGAGGGAGATAATAAACACAGGTAAACTCCCAAATACATACATACAGAACATGCAAAAAACAATTTATCTATGGCTAATGAAAAGAATAAACTTTCCTCTCTCTCCCAGTACAATATTTGGAATTTCCTGTCTCTCTCCTTCCTTCTCCACTGGCTTGGACCAGAATCTCTCCTCATTCTCCCCCAGCAACCTCACTCCACAAGCACAGCAAAATCAATGTACTGGAGATCCGGTATCTCTACTTTGTGGTTAGTGCAGGTTTCCTTGCATCCCAGAATCTATTTCCACATATATACGTCTGGAACAAACAAACCTACCACCAAGGTTGGAGATGGACTTAATGTGATAATGCATTTGAGGCACCCCCCACTCAAAGACTGCTCCCAGCTCTCTTCTCTGCTTCTCTCAGCACAGGTCAGGTCTAGGAATGCAGTGGGAATGTAGAAGGGAATAAATGGCACAGGAAAGGGAAGAGGAGGGGAATGATAAAGGCCTTTCTCTTTCACCATGTCTTTGCCACTCCTAACCCCAGCTGATGTCTTCATCTTTTGCTCTCAGAGAGCAGAAAAAAGCCTCTCTGCTTCCTGTTCTGTCTGCCCTCACAGTATCAGGAGTAGAGAGGCATCAGGCAAACCATTAAGGCCCTTTTCAGCTCCTACAGTGCCAGAAAGAGCAGGCTAACTCAACTTGGGCTGATACTGATCTTCTGCCTGAGGATATACAGATTTCTGCATTAGAATCTTCTTAATATCCTCTGCATTTAATTCCTTACCCCAGCACTCTCCAGTGCTAGCTTCCAAGCTGTGGTCCAGTACAAAGAGGAGATTACTTGGCATTTCCTGTCCAGCCAACTGTAGAGCCTAGAACCCCTGACACCCAGCCACCTGCCCACCTGCCCCATCCTCAGCTGCAGCTCAGCCCAGGTGTATAGGCTCTCTACTGGGACTAAGGAGGAGTAAGATGGGATGACCAAGCATCCTTTCAAACTCATCTGCAATCTCCTTTCCTTTTCTTCATCCATGTTCACCAAACCCAAGCACTATTCCTAAGGCTTTCCAAAACTACTGAACCCTCGGAGTCCTTCTCACTCTTCTCCTCTCCCATCACAAAAGGTAAAAGAACACTCTCTAGATAAACGCAAGGACAGAGACAGAGACAGAGAGTAGGTCAGGAAGAGGGCAAAAACTGGGAACACTCATGTGATATCAAACTGTGATGAGTCACAAGTGTAACTCACTCTCTCTCTCTGGTTCCACTAGCATCATCCTCAGATCTCCACATGAGCATATACCAGTGCAAGAACGTCCTGTTCCCAGAAGGGCACCAGTAAGGAATAGTGCATAAATATTCTGGAGTCATTTCCAAAGAAACAGGTTAAGAAGGGACTGATCGAGTAATTATTTTTGCATTCTTCAGAACTTTCTGGATGTCACTTCAGGTATTCCTGGGTAAGGCTTACAGGCAGGAGATTCCTGTAATCCAGTGGAACCTCTCTTCAGCTATTTTAAGACCTTGACTCAGATGTCTTGCGCTATTTTAAGGCACTTAAAGAGTTTGGCTTGTAAGAAAAGAAAATCTTCTGTAGGTCTGTGTTTTGGTGGTACATCTCACAAAGCTTATCAATTCTTTATTTCTTGTGTCTCACTAGAAGAAATTTCCAGCATTAAAACAACGTAGAGGACCAATCTGTATAACACTACTTAAGGAACTCTAAACTTAAAGCCCAGGTCCATGAGCTCTACTACTTACTCTACTACTTGCCAGGCAAATTTGGGGGAACATTGGCTTGTCTCCCTGATAGGGTTCTCGTGAGGAGCATATTAGATGATATGTAAAAGTTTGAAAAAATATGATATGCAATATAAAGATAGGATGTTATATTTCAAGAACTTACCAAAATAAAAACACAAAGCCTGTGAAAAAGAACACAAGACTGCTTTGTGCTTAGCGTTACCTATTTTCTCTAAATACTACAAAAGACCTTTGCAATGGGAAAGTCTCTGAATATTACATGTTTCTTTTAAAAGCAGGAAAGTTTCTTCTCCTATCTGACATCTGGATTATACCTATAAATCAACCTAACCCAATAGGTGCTAGATTATATGTTTGATTAATTGGCATAAATACTCAAACTACAAACCAAAATTTCAACTATTCTCTGAATAAGTTGATCATTTTTAAAAAAACAATTTAGGTATAAGATTTAATGTAACCAAAAGACTAACTGATTGGCTGACTGAAGGACTAACATCATGAATGTTGACAGCCTAACTGTAAAATTTCAGCTAAAGGCAAATAGGAGGAAGTGAACTCTATTTTCTATTTTTTGTGCATAGAGCTTAGTTCATACAGCTCAGTCTTTCAAGCCAATCAACTAATTCACAAGAGAATAAAGTTCTTACCCAAGAATACAGGACTTTGTTCCTGTAGCACACCATAACTACCTAAGCCTTACATTTAATGTTTTCTTTTATACAATAATCCTAAAATCCATTATTAGAAAATCATCATATATTTTCTTTTGTTCGACATAATCGTTATTTCTTATGTGGTGCTTATTTTCTTAGTACTACCTACTGTAATTTTCACAGAAAGAAAAAGTAAAAAGCCTTACACTGTTTATTTTTTTCATTTTGTTATTTTTGTTTGTTTGGTTTTTGTCTAAGCATGGAAGACCAATTTATCCTAGTAGCACAAGGTAAATGAGTTTCCTAAAATGGAATTTTTCTTTTATATTATCTTTGCAGGCTGGCTAAGAAAATTTACAAATAATCTGCCAAGTCACAAGTCATTTTATTAGTGAAAGCCAGCATGTAAAGCAATGAAAATGCAGTATAAAAAAAATTAAAGGCTTAGCTGATAGCACCAAGATACTAAGCAAATATACATAAATACAAATCCCATGATCTTGCCCTAAGGAATCTATTTGTCTTATTTTCTTTCAGCTTCTAGCACAGTGTGTGAACATGGTAGCCACTCAATAAATATTTAACATATTCTGGTAAAGTAAATAGAAACATTCAGAGAAAATAGCTAAGCCCGAGTGTGGTTAAGGCAAATTTTCTTCATTATTTTCTTTTTTCTAGAAGCCAGAAATGGTTTCTGTTCAGCAAATCCACACCAGCAATCCTCTTACAGCAAATTTCCAAGTAAGTATAAGTTTTCTTAAGATGTTGTGTGGAGAAATTTACTGTTCGCAGTCGTTAGAAAGCATTTTGATGAGGCAGACCACAGCTTCTTGAAAGGGATATGAAGTAACCTGAGTTCTGCACGACAAGCTCTTAACTGTACCTAACTGCTTCTTGCAACAGGGTTTTTGGTGAAGAACAATTCTCCAAGGAAGAATAAACGTGCAACCATTTTTGCATGATGAGTTCTTCTCCTGATAGTATTTGTAGCATAGACACTTTATAAGACTCTAACTCTCCACCATAAACACTTAAAAAAAATGAACTCTTAAACGCTTCTTTTTCTAGACAAAATATAAAATTGAGACCAGGAATTCAAACTAAACTGTAGGACTAATTCATCTAGTGACACTTTGTAAATTCTTTTTCTTCCCTTCACCCTCCAAAATGTGATAAACCATGAGTAATTTTCAGCTTGAACGAAATAAGTTAAGGGGGTGTGGTAGAGACAAATGATAAATTTGAATTAAGACTAAAATACAAACACAAGGTCTGGAAAGCATTGCTGTTTTCTTTCCATTTGTTTAAGTGGATGAGTTGTATGTTGTGAACCCAGGAAGGAACACAGTAAGCAATGTGATCATGATCCAGTTACAGTCAGAACCTGGAAAAGCCAGGAGCCTTTGCCAGATAGGTAGAGACAGGAACCACCAACAGAAAGGCTTTTCCAAGCAGAGAAAATGCTGGTGCAAGAAGAAAAGGGCTCAAAAATTACTGAGCTAGAAAGATCAAAGGTGATAGATCTCAGAGATGGGAATGTGAGGAGTGTGAAAGAGATAGCTTACTGTAGGAAAATAGAGGAAAATTAAACATAAATCTGTCCATTTCAAAGAGAAATCCATGGGACTCAAGACAAGGAACCTAACTACAACATGGCTGGTAGTGACCCAAAACCCTCCCCATCATATTTTGTAGTTCCTGAGGGCTTATCCTTTCAAAACGTTTTATCCGTTGCCCAGGCATCTACTTTACAGTGTTTATTTCACTCCATGTCAACCTAAACAGGAACACTTGGCATCAAGCATTATCACCAGTTTTCATAAAAATCACACTCACCCGAACATTTCTGAGTTAAGTAGAAATCTAGTAATCATCAGAGCTGACAGAAGAAAAGATGAAAAGATAGAAATCCACACCACACTGCATTTTGCCATTTGACTGGCTTCCTCTTACCTTCCTATCTTCTCCTCCCTTTCAGGAGCAAAACAACAAAACACACTTTCTTGTCTACTCAGAACAACTTATCAACACCATTGAAACCTTTATACCATTAACATTTAAGCCTCTGAATTTTGAAGCTTAAGCATGGATGGAAAGGTTAAGTGAAGTATTGACAAGTTGAAGGAAGGAGAGGATAGTTTTAGAAGCAGCTATTTACCAGTAATTGTCAATGTTTTCTTCCAAAGTAAAATATGTGAATATCATGTTTTTACTTCATTACATGTATCAAATTTCATAGGTATCTTCTGTCATCAATAAATTCTTAGTTTCAAAGAATATTTTGAAAATTCTTATATGACAAGATATAAACTGATGTAATATGCCAAATTTTATAAAGTTAATATAGATTTATATTCTTTAAAATGATTTTGGAAAAATACACTAAAATATTAAAATATCTCTGAATGATGAGATTGTGGGTAATTATTATTTCTTTCTTTAGAATCTTCTGCAAATGTTTTATCAGGCAGAGAAGTTGTTTTTTACATCAGAAAGAAAAATATAAGTGTTATTTTTAAAGATGTCTTAGGGTCACACTCAGCAAAATTGTTTTGATAATAAAGTGATATATGGTTAGTTTGACAGAAAGCAGATGAGGGCATTGCAAGTCTTCCTTTAAATGTGAAATACATACTTCACTTGTTCTTGAAACCCAAGCAATTTTTTTCTTTGAGACACAAAGTTTAATAGGAATTTGATTTCTCCTTGAGGAACTCAATCCTTTTCAGAATTTAAGTGCACACCTTACAAAATTAATACATTAAGTGAAAAAGAAAATGAGAAAGAAATAACAATATATGAACTAGAGACACAGCAGCATATTTTTGAAAGTCTTTTAATATAAAATTTTATTATGACAGATTTAATCTAGTCATCTAGTTATGGGACTTGGCTAAAATCTTTTAAAATTAGGTAAAATGATGAAATTCTACCTAAGAGACATCTTTTTAAAAGATTGTTTTCTAAAAGCATGCTGTATTATGATGGTCTCACTTTTATACTTGTTGGTTTGTTTCAGTGAATTTCACAAATATTGATGATGAAGGTGTCAACTGTAACTTCTCTTCCTATCTCTGAAATTGATATCCTCCATACTCTGCCTAAATCCCTTGCTAATATGGAAATAACTAGCTGGGTATCCTTAATCTTTAAAATAAACATATTTAGGGTATCATAGTGCCATTGATTCACTTATTCACATGCTCAACAAATATGTGTGTTTAATATATGCCAGACAATGTGCTAGGCTCTGACAGTAACGAGATGAACAAGAAGAGTCCCTGCCCTTAAATACTCCATATTCCATGGAAGACACTCAACACATTGGTAGGAAACCAAAGCTACACAGTTCCTTGTTTGCCTTCAGCTCTTAATTCTACAATTAATGTACACTTTTCACTTTAAAAAAATATTGCTACTGTCTTGAAAGAATCAAGCCTAATTTCTTCCCTCCTCCTTTCCTTTCTTCCTTCCTCCCTTTCTTTCTTGTATAAACTCTATACCTGCACAGTGCGGTATGTTAGCCACTAGCAATTTGTGGCTATTGAGCACATGCAATGTGGGTAACCCAAACTGAGATAAATGGTAAGCATAAAAAACATACCTGATTTCTATTAAAAAGGAATATAAAATATCAATAATTTTTTACATTCATTACATGTTGAAATTATATAGTGGGCTGAATAAAATTGTTAAAATTAACTTCACCTGTTTTTTACATATTTTAATGCAGCTACTAAACAATTCAGATTTATTTATGTTGCCCACATTTTAATTCACTAGTGCATTGCTCTAAATGCACTCAGTTTGTTACTCCGGGTGGGGTGGGGGGCGGAATAGAGAAGCCTACCTCTTCTCAAAGCATATTCGTTTAAAGCATGATGACATATGTTTTACTGTTAGTTGTCAGTTGAGGGTCAGTTCATGTGAACAAGCACACACAGTGCTGCCCGAAAAGAATTGTGTATGAGTCACTGATAGTTTTCATGTTATATGATGATGATTCTAAAATACAGCAGAAAGTAATGACCCACCTCCATCTTTTTTATCTTTAGGAATAGGGTGGGAAAAAATTTCTTTTCTGCCTTCATAACTCATTTCAGATTATAGAAAATATTTATAAAATTCATCAACAGATCTACTCTTGTACTTTTTATAATTTACACTTAATTGGGTTACTTAGTATTTTAAGTACAAATTCTAAATACATCCATATATATCCTTATACTAGAGTACAACCTCTTAGTATACATATAATGACCATGAAAACAATAAGAATGAAACATTACTTCTATCTTCTCCTTATAAGTAGAATAAATCAAATTCTCTTCCTATTTGCTGTGATTCAGGGTTAGTATTCGCAGTTTTTCTAGGTTAAATGGATAGAGCTTAATGAAATGTCAAAATCTTTAAAGATTCACAGCACATAAAAAAGGACATTTTCAGCAAGAAATTATTTGAATAATACATTTTCATTAAATGTATTCAATTTTTATTTAAAAACAGTAAAATTTTTAAACATTTGCTTTAAAAATGTATAGTGCTTATATTTTTCTCATGTATAGTTTATAATTTCTGCTGCATTATAAAATATCCTCTATGACTTATACCATGATCATTTCTACAATAGCATGTCTCTAAGATAATAAAGGTGCTCCTCAAATAATTTTGCATGTACAAAAAGACCAAAACACTCCTCGGTGTCATCTTACCGGAATCTATGCTCATTATAAGTCTCACCTTAAATTACTTTGAAATAAACCATAATAGCAGGCAATATAAAACATAACCACACCTTCAATGTATAAAAGGCACATTTAAAAGGAAACATGTATGCATACCCTGTTGTCTGATGGAACAATTGTATTTAATATTAGATCATAAGTCAATCTATTTGGTTTTTTTTGACACAATCTCTCATTATCTTTCTCTCTTGAGAAGTCCAAAATGTGATTCAGTCATTGTAAGCCTGATCAAAATATTACTTTCATTTGTATAAGATTGAACAGAAAATGACAGTTTATTCATTTTATGTATTCATTTCAAAATTTTTACTGAGCATCTAGATGCTAGACAGTATGTTAGACCCTCCAAATATGAGGAGCAAAATACTATGATCCTTGTTCTCAAAGAACACAGAGAAGGGGAATTAGACATTTCACAAATAATCTCACAAATAAGAACATAGTTCCACACCATGAAGAGCGCAATGACAGAGAAGTGCAGCTTTTATAAGAACGTGGAAGGGAGGGAAAGGGCGTTATTTAGGTTAGGGAAGTTAAGGAAGGCCTCTCTAACGGCATGACTAGTTTGACTGGAAGAAGAGTAGGATTTAGTGGGTGAATTGTCAGCATCTAGACAGAGAAAACAGTATATGCAAAGGCCTCCAATGCAAAAGAACCACATGCATTTGAGGTATCGAAAAGACTGTGGGTAGCAGACGCCATCTGAGCCACGGGGATGATGGAGATAAGGCTGGTGAGATGGACAGAGGCCAGATCATTCATGGTCTTATGTGTTATTTATTGAGACAATGGGCACAACCTGAGTGGGGTCTGAAGATTAGAAGGTAGTAATGTTAATTTAGTGGTGTCTTAATGCATTTTTTGTTGCTATAACAGAATACCTGAGACTTGGTAATTTATAAAGAGAAGAGGCTTATTTAGCTCATGGTTCTGCAGATTGGGATGTATAAGAGACATGGAGCCACATCTGCCTCGCTTCTGGTGAGGGCATGTGCTAGGTCAAACCATGGCAGGAAGGTCAAAGGGGAAGTGGACACATGTGAGAAGGCAGAAAACATGTTATTATGAAGGAAACTTGCATTATAACAACCTACTCCAGTGGGAACTGATCCAGTCTTGCAAGAGCGAAAACACACATGGCCATAAGAATGGCACCAATTAATTCATGAGGGATCTTCCCCTATGACCAAAACACCTCCCACTAGGCCTGGCCCTGTCACATGGTGGATAAAATTTCAGATGAGCTTTGTGGGGGACAAACAAACCACATCTAAACCATAGCAACTGTTTTTGATGGTTGTATGTTGTATTTCGTACATGTAGAAGGATGTCCTTGTTTGTAGGATATGGGATATAAACATTGAAATATTTAGAGTTGATGAGACTTTGTATGGGTAACTTACTTTCAAATGGTTCAGTGAAGAAAAAAATTATTTGTATGTTACTTTCAACTTTTCAGTAGGCATAATATTATTTCCAATTTTAAAAAGAAACAAAATTGGATAATGAAAGGCCCTTTCTCCTAGTCATCTGTTTTCCATTTAGAATTAAAACAAAAAAACTGAACAGAATCATGTTAAAGTATTTAAAGAAATTTAATCTGTGGGACAATTTATCATCCTTATTAGACACAGATGGGTATGTTTCTCTTACAGCCAGAAATAAGGTATTTGGGAAGAGTTGTTTTTAATCCAGCCCTCTAACTGGGTTTTCCATAGACAGACTTCACTGTGTGATGGCTTGAGATAGGGAAAAGGAAAAACAGGTTCTGATTGGGTGACCAGCTAGAACAGTAGAGGTTGTCTCAGGCTTACCCATAATACTTGTAGAACAATGGAGGCCACTTGCCAAATGTTGGAATAGTTTAAAATTATAAAGTGAGCTAATAAACTGATAAAATACATCATATCCTCCTATCTTGACAATATACCATCATAGCCATCGAGAGGGTAAATTTAGAATTTAGAAATAAAAATTCCGAATTCCAACTCCTTAGAATTCTCTCTGGAATATGGATGTCAAGGGAATGTGGCTTACTCGCCTTGGCTTGCCACCTCAGGTTCCTGCCCACATGTAAAGGCTATCTCTCACCATAGTGAATTATTGTAATTCTATGTTGCCTCTGCATCCATTTTGAATATAAGCTGGACTTCCTCGCACAGTGTCCAGATCTACGTCTCCTCCCAGTTTCTCAATGTGGTTGATCCAGATATCTGCCACACAAAACTGCCTCCTGGTAATCACATACCTATGGGACAGCTAGGTATAGCCTCCTTGACAGGCCCTGCTGATGCTCACACCCCACATGGACCGTGCAGATACGCCACAGTGACCACTTCTCAGTCACAGAGTGACCTCCTGGAACTGGACCCTGATTGCTTTAAACCCACCAATTAAACTCTCCACAGGAAACATGGTTGGATAACAGTGCTGGACCTAAAAAAGGTGTTGGCCCACGATTGCCTCTCTCTCCCTGCCTGAGCTCCCTGACCAGCGTGCATGTGGCCTCCAGGTGTGTTGTCTACCCCCCAGGACCTGTTAGTAGGAAACATTTTTATTTCCTTCTTGTATCATTCTTAATCATTGAAGAGGTGGCTCTTCATCTTAAAAATCCTAAATTCACACACACACACACACACACACACACACACACACGTGGACACTACCACAAAAAAATAAAAACCTGCTTTCTTTGCATCGCATTTGGGTGTAGGAATAAACTGTATTATTCATTCATTATCCTAGTGATTCTCTTGGGCTTTTCATCATTTTTTTTTTTTTTTTGCATAACATTTCCGACCTTCTGATAAATATATGCATTCACATCTAATGGTGTTAAACATAATAAACATTAGATGTTGGCTAAACATCTATGGTACTGTTTAGATAGGTTTTTAATTTATTTTCTTTTTACATAATAAATGTGTCTATTTTCAACTTCTGTTGTTCTTAAGTCTAAGTTCTAGCCAACTTTATAAATTTCCTTTAGAAATCATATATATTATGTATGAAAGACTCAGTATACAAATACACAATGGCCAGACCATATATAAAAACAGAACTCTGGCTCAGTAACCAGCTCAGGAAACCATCCTCTTATCTACAGTAACCATACCAGGAAGCCATTCTACTATCTGTAAGTTTGACTTGTAGGAAGTCAGATGACTATATCTAGCAACCAGCCCCAGAGGCCAAACAATAACCCATTTAACAATCAGCCCAAAGCAATCAGGGGTTGATTAATAACTGACAGCTTCCCTAATTTTTGTCCTGGCTTCCAACTTAGGACCAATCAGAGAAAGCCAAATATGCTCCCTTTGCCAATCACAGGGATGCCCCACTTCTAGTTAGCCCTCTGACAGCTTCCTCATGCCAATAACCTCCAATCAGAGGCTAAGTGAATATCTCTTTCTTCCATAACAATGCTGTCACTCCTCTGCCTCCCTTTGAGTCTCTGCCAAAACACAAGTGATGGTTGCTGATTTTTTTTGCTCTAACAAGCCCTGAATAAATAGCCCCTGCTTATTCTCATTTGTTGGTCTTCATTTATTTCCACATGTAACAAGCAGGCAATGATAGTTTTCATGCTTAATATCATTTACTTCAATGAAGCAGTTGGCAAATTTAACAGTAACATATGTTTGGTTAATATACATGTATTTATAATTCACTGAAATAAATTAATATTTATCATTTTATCATACAAATTTCAGTTGGACTTGTTTCCTTTGTAGAACTCGCTATGGCTAGAGTAAAAATGGAATTTAGACTGCTAAAGGAAAATATTCACAAGGCTTCATTCATTTCCAGAGTTAGCAATGAAAGCAAACTTTTCAATAGTAATTCATGCAATTTTAGATTCTTTGGTTTTTGCACATAAAGATGAGTCATCACCAAAGAGATTTTTATGTAGTAAAAAAATATATAAAGGCTTTTTATATAATTTTCTTAACAAAAGGGCATTAAATCTGAAATTATAATTACAGAAAAAGCATTTGGTAAGTGGAAGAAAACAGCATGATACTTAGAATCACAGGATTCTAACAGTCAAAAATTGAAAAGTGACATGAGTTCCCAGATATCTTCTCAGTCCTTATGGTAAGCTCTTTATGATCTCTGTGACATGAGGACATTTTAAAATTCAAGCCATGAATTAAAAGTCATTCTGAAGACAAAGTAACTGGTGAATGCTAATTCCAGTGTTTTCTATTTTCTGCAGATAGCAGCAAAGCCATTTCCAAATTGCAGCAGTCTAGCCCTCTCTCCTTAAGCACACGTCTTCTCCCAGCCTTCCAAATCTCTCCCAAGCTCATTTTTTCAACCCCTTCCTACTTCCACTGTGCCAATATTCCTCAAATAATTGATTTTGGCTGTGTACATCAGAATCATCAAAAGGTGCCTGTGAAAATGCAGTCGTGGGCTCCATTTCAGTCCTTCTGAATCAGAATCTTGGGGGGCGGAGCTCAAGGAATTTCTATTTTTACAAGCACTCCAGATGATTCTATGCATATCTGAAGTTGAGAATGACCGTTTAATGTAATGATCTACCTCAGAAATCTCATAAAATATCTTAGATTCACAGATAGTCTGATATATTAATGAAAGCAAAATGTTTTTTCTTCGGTTTCTTTTGAAATTCAACTGGCTTCTCTAACTTCTGTTAAGAAATACTAGATAGCTCACCATCAATCCATAGCTCAGGAAGAATAAAACCAAAGTTTTCATATTTGCCTAAGAGGCTCCCCTCCTTCTCGGTCAATCAGTGGCACTGTCTCCTAGTTATCAGCTATTCAAAAGAATTTAAATGAATAATCTTTGACTTGGGCTCTCATGTTTTAAATCCAATTAGTGACTAACCATGTAAATTCTCCCTTCATTAAGAGGCTGACTGTTGCCAAATCCATCTTTAGGTTGAAAACCATTACCTGAGCAACTACTGTGTGCTAGGAAATGGTGATATAAAGATTAATCAGACATGATCCCTGCTTTGAGATCCTCACAGTGTAACCAGAATGAGATATCATAAATAATCCTCCATGCTAAGTGCTGTGGTACCCACGTGTCAAAATTGCTGAGTTCACAGAGAATGAACCAATTAATGATTCCTATGGGGTCTGTGAAAGGAGCAAAGAGGAGGCAATATTTGAGCTGATACTTAAAAAACTAGTTCACCAAAAAGATAGTGAGAAAAGGACACTCAAGAGAGAAACCAACAGGAATAAGAACACAGGGATTAAAAAAAAAAAAAAAGAGGATTGGATAGAAGGGTCCTGCCTGTGTGCTGGGGAGTGACTGCAGTGAAGCCAAAAAGGTGTTCTGTTGCAGAGGGTTTTGCGTGGCAAGCCAAATTGTTTAAACTTATTCTGTAGGCAAAGGGAGCCACCAGAGGGTTTCATTTTCTTTTTTCTAATTTTTATGTTTATGAAAAATACATACATATGATTTTAAAATTCAAATACTATTGCAGTCCTTAAAATAAAATCAGTATTTCTCTGTTTCACCTCTTTCCATCCCCAAGTCTTTCCTCCCTCAGGCATCCACGTTGTACACTTAAAGCTGTTTCTTTTAGGATTTACCTTCACATTTCAAAATAAAATGGAGCACTGAAGAATTTTCATTATAGAATCAACAAGTGCTAGTATCAAGTCTTTTCTTTTGGCCCATTTCTTCTGCAAAGAAGAATTATCTGGTCTCCCATTGAAGGGCATAAGCCTAGTTGCCAAGAGGAAGGAGACTCAGATATCCTACTGGGTATATAGACTCTGCTTCTATCAACATACATTCTAGCTACTCGACTTCTCCCTGGACAGCAGTCCCTGATGCTTAACTTATCCAGAGACTTCTTTTGACCTGAAGTTATAATAAATCATATACCATCAAATAAGTCAAGACATCAATTTTGGCTTTATTCTTTGAAAATCCCAAGTTACCTACATTTTATATAGCACCTAGACCTGGTTTCTATCAGTTAGATGAGGAAATTGAATAGGACTGGAGTGAGGGTAAGGGTTGGTAAATGCTGAAGTCTTTCAATGCCAGGGTCATTAATCTATAGCCTGTGAGCTAAATCCTATCTACTACATATTTTTGAACAGCTCATGAGCTAAGAGTGGTTTTTATATTTTTAAGTGACTGGGAAAAAAATCAAATATTTCATGATGCATTAAAATTATATAAAATCCTCATTTCAGTGCCCATAAAGTTTCATTGGTGTATGACCCTCTTCAGCTTTTACATATTGTCTATGTCTGATTTTATGCTACATTTGTGTAATTGAGCAGCTGTGAAAAAAGAAAGCCACATATCTTGCAAAGCCTGAAATATTTACTATCTGGCTCTCTATAGAAGTTTACCAACCCTTATTCTAGAGCAATTAGTTGGAGACAATGTCAAGAGTCACAGTGAGCAGCTTTAGGCTAGTTTGACCGAAGGTAAGAGTCAGATCCCTAACAGAGAAATTGAAGGGAAGGAACTCAAATGTGTTTTCTGTCCACTGTATTCTCTTTCATTCTTTTTGAATAGTCATTTTTTCTGGTTGATATTAAGCCTTAGAGCATCAAGCCTCAGCAAATGTCAAATGCTAATAATTCTCCATGGAACTTTTCATTTCAGCTTCTGATCTCACCGTGGTCTATACTGTTATTGTCTACAGCACTTACCATACATATTTTTAATTATCTGTATATGTATACAGTCTGTTTCCTCACATAAATTGTAAGCTCCTGGGTGGCTGAAAAGCAAAACATAAACAAATGATGCCTTACACTCTCATGTATTCATGTATCTCCAAGACCTAGAACAATATATTTATGCAAATATGCTCACAAATGTTGAAGATGATAGTATGTTGTGAATTACCTGCACTTTTCTTTCTCAGGGAAAAGAAAATAAATCCCTACAAAAAATGTTTCCACCTTGTAAGAATTCCAGCTATATAGATTTTTGACAGGGCTGAACCTATTAGATACCAGTCTGGGAGTCTGTTAAATATGCAATAAAACATGTGTTTCACTGGTTGAACTGGCTGAAAAAAGACACATTTGGAGCTATTTTGATTTCCTTCTCTTTGGGATTCCAGTCCCACCTCCTCCAACCCCCACATGCATACATGGGCATCTTACTCACTCCATCCAAGTACATTTGAATCACAGAAGAAACTTTTTGATTGTGAAATAAAAGCAGAGAATAGTTTTCAAATGAATATGTGCTGAGCCATAAAGTGAAAAGAAAAAATGCAAAAATACTTCTAGTCAACATAGCTTATATTTCTAATTTTCACCCCGGATGCTAGAGGAAAGAGTGAACCATAGTTTTCATTTAACTCACTAAGACCCCCATATGGCAGTGTTAACCTTTTCCCTCTTGTGTCTTCAGTGTTATTTAGTTGATACAAATTGTTCTCATTAGGCCGGGCCCTGTGGCTCACACCTGTAATCCCAGCACTTTGGGAGGCTGAGGTGGGCAGATCACCTGAGGTCAGGAGCTCCAGACCAGCCTGGCCAACATGGCAAAACACCATCTTTACTAAAAATACAAACATTAGCTGGGCGTGGTGGCAGGCACCTGTAATCCAAGCTACTTGGAAAGCTGAGGCAGGAAAACTGCTTGAACCTGGGAGACGGAGGTTGCAGTGAGCAGAGATTGTGCGACTGCACTCCAGCCTGGGCTACAAGAGTGAAATTCGATCCCCGCCGCAAAAAAAAAAAGAAAAAAAAAAAAACAAATAAATTGTTCTCATTAGGCCGTTAATGGACTTCTGGCTGGTAATCTCAATTGGAACTGGTTGTAGCCACTCACTTACAAGTGACCAAGGTGCTGTTAACTGTGGTTTAACATTTGGAAGGAAAGGAAGCAGGCTTATAAATAATCGCTGAATGGTTCTGTCTGAATTGTAATTCTGAAAATTTAAGAGATCTAAGTAGTATCACAGATTTCCTTTTTTGGTATTAGATGAAATAATTGAAGATATTATAAAACCTTAACCGAGGACATCATCTGTATATTGTGTGAAGGAAGCTTTGGTATACTCGACTTTAAAACACTTCTCTAAATTGACACACTAAAAGTCAAGTTGCAAGGAAGAGAAAGCCGCTAGGCCAAGGGGACATGCACCAATTGGCCAAACAGAATGCAACAGAGCTTCAAAGGGTCTGAGACAGACTTTGAGGAATAATAGAGGGGGAAAAGCAAATTGGCAATTTTTCATGAAGAAGATAATCATTTCATTAAAATATTGCCATCACTTCCCCTTTGGTGCCGGCAGACTGATACTAAACTGCTGTGGAGACATTTTCCTAGCATGGGTCACAAACAACATTGAAGGCAACATAAATTTAGGATACTTGCTACTTTGCTAATCACTTTGGAACTCAAATGTGAGGAAACATTTCTTCATTAATATCAAGAACCTGATTCAAACTTCTAAATACAACAATGAGCACAGAGAGGGTTCTCCATAGTAATGTTGAAAATCCCTCATTGTTTTAATCATATCCCCAGTCAGGTTATAAGTTGCAATAATGAGCTGAGAACCTGGCATGTGGTACAGGCTGGGTAAATACCTTGATAGTGAATATATGAATGAACCAACAACTAAATACCCGGAGGTTTGGGTATATGACTCCACAGATCCTAACGGTGCAAATGTTTTAAAAGCATAAAGTACTTTGTATATATCCTGGACAAAGGTAAACATTTTAAAGTTACAGTCCAAAGCATATTTGGTTATGGAATTCTGCATGGGATAGCTCTTGGTGAACAAGCTTCTGTTTTGAGACAGGATCCCAATCTGTTGTCCAGGCTGGAGTGCAGTGGCGCTATCTTGGCTCAATGCAATGTCAGCTTCCTGGTGCTCAAGTGATCCTCCCACTTCGGCCTCCCAAGTAGCTGGGACTACAGGATAGCGTCACCGCACCCAGTTAATTTTTGCATTTTTTTGTAGAGATGGGTTTTTGCATTTTGGCCAGGCTTGTCTCGAACTTGTGAGCTCAAGCAATCCACCCGCTTTAGCCTCCCAAAGTTTTGGGATTACAAGCATGAGCCACTGTGCCCAGCCACTGAGCACATTTCTAATCATGGTAAAAATAGCAGCAGCACATTAGAGAAACAAGTTTGCCCATTTCTTGTCCAGCAGACATTATGAAATTAGTGTCTATTCTCATGATTACTCTGATGGATACTATTTTTTTTTTTTTTTGGAGAATCAGTAATTTTTCATCCTTGGGAGAAAGAGGGATTTGTGATATTGCTACGGAATCTTTTTTCTCTTCATTCTGCTAACATTTTGATCTTCCCTGGAACAGTACACAGATGAAAATATTTCTTTTTATTATTGTATAGTGTGAATAATAGAACCCAGAACTTAGAAATTACACTGTTCTCCATGAAAGCTGAGAAACTTGCTTGAGGGCACACAGAAAATTAGAAAAGGGCCAGAATTAACTTTTATGGTCCCCATAAAAGTCTTAATGTTTTACGTTTTATGTTTTAATCTGTCTCTTAGTTCTTTTTTGCTCATGATAATGCTCAGCATTCATCCCTTAATTCCTCTTGGATATGCAGCAGGAATAAATGCCTTTCTAATCTAAAAGCCCCCCCTTCTGAGATTCTCTTTTACAAGTTGCAACAATTACTTTGTTTCCATTTACTCCTTGAACAATGTTTTGTCCAAGTACCACGAAATCAAATGTTGAAGTGACCAGGCAGGTAAAATACACAAATGAAGAGGAACCCATGTAGACAGGATCAGAGTGACCCTCAACCCATTTCTGGGAGACCAGATGGTGGGGACTGTGGGAAGCTGGCAACACAAGCCCAATGTAAAGGCTCTAATTTTCGGAGAGAACAGAAATTCAGGTTCGTATACAAGGATTTTAAATTTTATTGTGTTTATTTTGGCAACTAATTAAAATGTAAGATACTATAAAGGCCAAAACCAAAGACCAAACCAGGCTTGTCTGTGGGCTGTCTCTACCACAGCTCACTTCCTTTTTATAGTGCCAGATTCAGCTGCTGGGGGGCGTTTCACTCTGTATTTGAACTGGCTTCTAATGTATCAGCAATAAATCACATTAAAGTAAATCTAAGAATGTTCTCAGTAATGCCAACATAGATGGATTAACTGTACAGCCTCCCGGATGTCCGTTTATCAGGACAACTAATTTTACATTGAAAGGTAGTGTTATATACTAGTTAATAACATAGCCTATGGAGTCACGTTGCATGAGTTTGAATCCAAGCTCTGTTACTTACCAGCTATGTAACCTTGGACGAGGGATTTAATTTCTTTGAGGCCAAAGTTTCGCATCTGTAAGATGAAGATAATGACAGTTATCATGGCAATTATATAAATATATATACACACATAGATCTATAGTACTTAATATCTAAATCAGCAATATTTATTTGCTATTATTCACAAGTCATAGTGTTGTTGAAAAATAACAAAATTTTACATGTTTATGTCTCACCATATAAGGCCTCAGATAACTTTCTCCTTCAGACAGAACATGTGGGAGAATAAGATCCCTGTGGCAAAATCCCATTCTTTGTCCTTAGCACCAGATGCCATCACTTCTTGGAAATGTCATCATTGCATATTTCTCTGAGAAGAGATATAGAGTGAATTTTTAAAATACTAAAAATACTAGGAGTTAATAGCATGTCAAGCTATCTTTTTGCTTTTCTCTTTTTGGAGATCATCCATTTTAAAGTCAGGGACATTCTGTTTCAGAGTTGCAAGGCAGAAAAATCAAAGGACTTTTATTTTCCTCTTTTATGGGTTACTGAAGCATGAAACTTATTGACAGATGCTAGTGCTAGATATAAGCTGCCATGCTGTTTTCCCCAAGTTCATTTTCACATTAAGTTATTCTGGCAGTTTTAATTATTTAAGGTACCAAAAACCTTTTTAAATGCCTAGAAATGGAGAAAACAGAAGGTCATATCACATCTAAATCTATTTTACTTAATCATATAAGTTTGTAAATAGTAACTGACACAAAATTCATTTTTTGTAGCATAAATATATTTGCCCACTGATGAAACTCGAGATGTGCTCTGCCCTTCAATGATTATGTAACTTTATTTCCTGTACTCCTACAAATACATAAAATTATAGGACCTACGTTTTCATTCTACCAAATTCTCTCTTTCCAAAGCAGAAGACCATCACGGGCTCTCAAAAATAATTCTGGTTGATTTTATGAAGATTGAGAAGAACACTTATTTCCATTCTGCTCTCACAAAGTGCTGTTAGGAAGTGGTCTTATGCTCATGCAAAATCCAACCCAGAAGCCAAGAAGCAGACATGCAGAAGCACAGAATCTCCCAAGATGGAAAGGCACATTAAAAATAACAGTCTATGTGCATGCTTGCATACATGCATGCACACACACACACACATTTAACAACAGAATCAAAGCTCGAAGAAATGCTACACAAAATCTATAACTGGGTGCACAATTGCTCAAACCTAATGTTAACTGATTAAAACAATTTTTCTATCCTGTACTATGTGTTTAGGAGCTGCTAGGCATATATCAAAATTGGATAATTTAGAACATAAACTGTTTTCCTCTCATATCTATTTCAGAATTCTCAGAGTTTCTCAAATATGATGGGTAAACCGCCTGCAGAAAAATCACCCGGGGCCTTGTTAAAACTGGAGATCCCTGAGCCCAGCCCTACAAGATGGAGAGGAGATTTAGAATTCGGGAGCATGTTGTTTTAATTCAGAACTCAGGGAATGGTTATAAATATTAAAGTTTGAGAACCACTGACGATCAGGATCTGTTATGTACATTAACACAAGTGGAATTACGGTAATAGAGACAAACACTTCTACTTAATATACTCAAAAAATTATATACTTTAAAAATCTCAAACCTGACTTCTTAAGCGCTTTAAAGAATTGTTTCTCTGTACATTCCAAATGGGCTTTCACATATTTGCCCTCAGTGATTTCTCATGTAGCTTTGAATCCTGGAGAACTACCGAATAATTAGTCTTAGAAACCAGTGAAGGTGGCCGGGCATGGTGGCTCACACCTGTAATCCCAGCACTTTGGGAGGCCGAGGAGGGCGGATTACCTGAGGTCAGGAGTCTGAGACCAGCCTGGCCAACATGGGGAAACCCCATCTCTACTAAAAATATGAAAGTTAGCCAGGGGTGGTGGCGGATGCCTGTAATCCCAGCTACTTGGGAGGCTGAGGCAGGACAATTGCTTGAACCCGGGAGGCAGAGGTTGCAGTGAACTGAGATTGTACCATTGCACTCCAGCGTGGGTGACAGAGAATTTTTTTTTTATTTGAGACTGTCTCACCAAAAAAAAAAAAAAAAAAAAAAAAGAAACAAAACTAGTGAAAGCATTTCGCTTATTTTGGGTGTAAGGAGTTGTCTTTTAGTATGCTGAAAACAGAAGTACAGCAAGCTTTTAATCTTGCCGTGTTTCTTAAAAGAGACTTTGGATGCTAGAGCATTTCAAACCAAAAGAATAGCAGAAATTGTCGTCTAAAGGTAATGTTTTTGTATCCCACCATTTTTATTACCCTAAAAGAAAAACCATAATTAAAATTAAGCACTAATACAGGTTAGATTTTAAATTGTATATCATATTTAGAAACATGACAGCTTTTAAAATGCATTGAACCAGGACATGGTGTTTCAAGTATAGAAGGTCCACAGATAATCAAGAATTCTAGCTTAAGTTTGGCACTCTTCTTTGTCCTGGGGACACTGTTTCCCATCAGTGTCTTTTGGTACAAACCTGGTACTCTATGCACTCTAGAGGTGAATTGGGGTTTTTCTTCAGGTTTGATTTTAAGACAAAAAAAAAATCCTATATGTTTTAATTTAAAACAATGATTGGTAAATTCTGAAGGATGCATGCCCAGTGTTTCATTGCAAGGGTGCTATTCCTCCTTGTTTTCTGAAAATGCATATAATATTACATTGCTCTTGTATTACTGCTATGGGGTACTATCTCTGCATATTATATTTCTAGTATTCGTAGCTCATAGTTCATGATTCTTAATATTGCCACATTGGAGTTGTTTTCTCAATGACAGCCTTGTAGTCAACTAGATGCCCTGCCTTCTACTATACTCATGATGTCTTACAGTCAATTGTGAATGTATTTGGAACAGCCAAAATTAACTTAATAGTCTAAATAGCTGAAGAAGTTAAATTTATTCTTCTGAACTAATGTCAGTAGTCCATTTAAGATACTGTGTATCTGTAGTGTTCATCATACATGTTTTTATTACTTTCCCATGTATTTCTTGTACATTGTCATATAATATAATATCTATATCTAAAGTCATCTTACATTTTCTTTGCCATTATATTAGGACAGAAGTGGTATTTCAATAATAGCTTTCTGTAAATGTTTGTGGAAAGAACTTAAACTAGGTAGGGCTGGTTAAATGTATCCTAAATCTGTGCTTGATTGGTTCTACAGGTTTCATCAAAACATTGGTTAAAAAGTCCTGTATCTAAAATTTTGTTGGGAAATGAAGGCCAGGAAAATGCTATCTGATTCACTGACATTTAGCAGGAATTAATGACCAGTAACAACCAATCTCCCAGGAGAAAAATGCAAGGAACCAGGTTCTTTCATACCTGGGGTGTTATGCAAAGAAATGACTTGCTGTGAAACTCTACACCTGGGACCACATTTTACACCTGGTCAGCTTCACACTTCTTATCAGCAGTTCCCTTCTCCAAAGCCCATTCTGGGTCAAAGAACAGAGCTAACATTTACTTCTATATCTAATTTTCTTTGAGCCCTTATTTTGTGCCAGGAGTTGTGCTAAGCTCTTTACAGTACCATTTGCTTGTATAATTATTAAATCCAATTTTACAGTTGAGAAAACTAAGATCCTATGCTTTTGAGGACCGTGGCATATAACTGGAAGCATCCTTCCTTGTGTAGACAAAACCAACCACCAGCGATATAATATCTTTGGAATGAGAACTCACTGCAGTCAACCCTTGCCAATAATTCTACTGTCAGATATTGATAAGGGTTTCTTACATATAAATCCCCAGCATTTTCAAACTGTACATTTGATTGTTACAACTCCAAGATAGGCATGAAAGAGATTATGATCCTTACTTTAGGAATGAGATAACTGAAGGGAGAATGCCAGTCAATTGACTTACACAAGATTATATAACTAAATAGCAGAACTGAGTCTAGAACCTTGGCCTTCTGATGACTCATCTAACGTTTTCTAGCAGAATCCCCTTCAAATAACACTTTAATTTCTAGTCCTTCAGTTCCTATGTCTTAGAACTTTTATGAATTTTTCTAGAAATATATATCTATATGGAATACAAAACTGAGCTGAAAGGAAAAGGTAGAGAAACAAAGCAAAAATATGAGCTTTAAACCACATCATAAACATAAAAGAAAACATTTTCTGAAATACTAGGCTTGAGTCCTCAAAAAATTGTAAGGCTGACCTTCAGAAGGCTAGTTGCTAAGTTCCTTGATTTTTTTTTTTTTTTTTAAGAGGGAGTCTCGCTCTGTCACCCAAGCTGGAGTGCAGTGGTGTAATGTCAGCTCACTGCAACCTCCATCTCCCAGACTCAAGCAATTCTTGTGCCTCAGCATCCCAAGTAGCTGGGATTACAGGCATGCCACTATGCCTGGCTAGTTTTTGTATTTTTAGGAAAGAGTGTTTCACCATGTTGGCCAGGCTGGTCTTGAACTTCTGACCTCAGGTGACCCACCCACCTCAGCCTCCCAAAGTGCTGAAATTACAAGCATGAGCCACCATGCCTGGCCCCTAGTTCCTTGATTTATAATTTATTTAATAACATTATTTGAGACACAGAACACTTTTTCAGCTTATTTTTGCCATTCTATGCTGACTGCAGAAAGAATTGATTTGCGTATGATCATTAGTTATCAGTCATTGTATTCTGGACTGTATATGAAAATCTTCATCTGAGCCAAAAAGGAAAATCAATTTGTTATTTTTAATTTTTGAAGATAAAAATGTGCAAAAGACCAGCACCACAATTCCAATGGTTACTTTATTAATCAGTATCATTTGGGTTATTATAAAAATTATAGTTAAAAAGAAAGTTAAAGTATGATATAAACTTTCTTTTCTCTGACATCTACAAAGACTTCTGTACTGAAGTGAATCAATCCAAGCTCAAATTCATAAAACAGCTGCTTCTTGCTCAGTTAGGTTGAATGGTTTGTTCCGTTTCTCTCCAAGCATCAGTTCTACGCTTCTCTTTGAAGATTCACTTTTATTGTTCCTGTTTTTTCTATATTCTGTCCGATTTTGTATGTGTAAGCTTATTTTTTTTTGTCTTTTTTCCCTCCTAAGGCATGGACTCTGGACCCAAATTTCCATGCTTTACAAGTCTAGCACCCATATTTACCAGCCATAATTTTGTCTCTTCATTGAAATTTTCAAGACATACCAACTAGTCTCAGCCTAGTCTTTGGGCATGTTCTAATCAGATGTGATAATCATGGTGAAAGATTTATATAAGTAATGCCACTAAAGCCCATTAAGTCAGGATAATACCCAAAGAAAAGAATATGAGCCAGGCAAACACCAAAAACATGTCTACTGTTAACGTTTATCAAACATTATCCTAGTTACCACGATAAAGAAAAACACAGGATTTCTGGAAATACACAGAACATACATTTAAGCCACATCAGAGACCATCATGTAAAGTTTCTAAAGGAGGTAACATAGGAGCTGAGATTTGAAAGATGAATGGGTAAAAAGGAAAAGACAATGAAACAAGGAGTTTCACACAAAGGAATTAACATGCATAAAGATGTATGAAATAGTTTGGCATCTTGAAAAAACTACAGGTATTTCAATATACCTATCCATAGCTCTCTCGTGTCTCTGCTTGGAGAATAGCATAGAAGTTTGAGGCCAAAGGTTTCCTCTTAAGTGAGGGAGAAGTTGCACATAGTCCTAATCATATCCTATATGTGAGAACCACCAGGTGTCTATGTCTACTGCAGTGGGGTCAGGAAATGTATTCCCTAGCTTGCTTGATACAAATCAGCTAAAATTCTATCATGGAAAAAGGAATTTCTAGCAATCCTTGCTATAGGACAGTAGCTGGGGAGGTTAAAGCCAGGGAAGTGTGGATTAGATAACCTAGGAAGAATGAGTAAACTGAGAAGAAAAGGACAAGGACATAACTCATGTATCTTATTAGTCCTTTTCAGGCTACATGAGAGACATCATTTGGATTCTAGATTCCCTCATCTCTTTAAAACTTCAGGAGACATATTTCTTACCTTGCTTTTTTCTTGAGCTTTTGGTGACATGACTTCCAATTGTCTATTTCATAACATATAATACTGTGGTGAGAAATGACCCCAATTCCAGTTATATTTCCAGGATTATCACCCCCACCACTAACAGCATGCTGCAGCTTTGCCTTCCTGACCTTCTGCTTTATCTACTGAGGAGATCAGCTGAAGCACATAGAAAGCATATTATAAAACCTTTGCATAACAGATGATTTGTAGAGACAACTAGTAGATTGGCTAAACCAGGATTATAGGGGTCTGAAAAGAATGATGGTTTAATATTAACAAGATAAAATTTCCTAGGCATACGTGCTGTATAGTTTTAAAAATCTGAATTCATAAGAGATAGAAGATCTTGCTCAACAGTTAATACGAAAAGACCTTGAGTTTTATTTAACCACAAGATCAATATTCAAGAACACTATGATACAATTGCTAAGAAAGTAAAGCAGTCTTAGGCTTTATTAAATTGTTAGCACATACGACAAAAACCAATGGTACACAAAACATTGTATACTCAGCTCTTAGGCATGCCATTCTCATATTTACAACTTACAATCACATTTGACTTCTGCCTTCCCACCACATCCAATTAATGTCAAGTCCCATTCATTCTAACTTTTTAAAATGTTGTGATCCTTATGGTATTGAACTGGAATTTGAGGTATCAGTATGAATTCATTATGCATAATTACATATTACATACTACAAATATGTATTTGATAGAGTTATAAACGTGTGTGTGTGTGTACATTTCTTAGCAAAAACAACACAATAGCAATGAGCACATCAAACACTCAGATCTATTTCTAAATACCATTTTTCACTAGAAGGGATCTGGGATCCGTAAAGAAATGGCCACATTTAGGGCTGGGGCTTGGAAACTGTAAAAAGTGCCTGGAACATTTTATTGTGCAGAAAGTATTAAAACAATAATGGGGACATGTTAAAAAAAATATACAGAATCCAGTTTAATGGATATTAAAACTGGTGGATGAAATCATGTTTGATGAGCAAGAAGATATTTATATAGTTTCAGAGTAATCTCTTATAAATTATTAATTACAGAGAAAAATAGTAACTTTACAGTAGACTTAGCAAACAAATTTAAATAATCAAAGTTAATGTCACTAATAATTAAACAAATTGACATTTTAGGCTGAGCCCAGTGGCTCATGCCTGTAATCACAGCACTTTGGGAGGCTGAGGAGGGAAGATCACGAGGTCAAGATATCGAGACCATCCTGGCCAACGTGGTGAAACCCATCTCCACTAGAAATACAAAAATTAGCTGGGCGTGGTGGTGCACGCCTGTAGTCCCAGCTACTCGGGAGGCTGAGGCAGCAGAATAGCTTGAACCTGGGAGATGGAGGTTGCAACATGCCACTAACTCCAGCCTGGGCGACAGAGCAAGACTTTGTCTAAAAAAAATAAAATATGAAAAATACATGAGACAAAGTAGCAAACGTAAAAAGTCACATTTGTTCATTTTTGCTTGCCAAGATAACTTCACAAAGCCCCTGACTCTGGGATGTGCAGCTCTCTGAAAAGACGCTTTGAAGACAAAAAAGAATAGATCACAAGACCCCCCGTGTCTCTTGCCTGAATCACTGTATTCCTTAAGATACAAATGACGCTAGTCCTTGCCTCTTCCTACACATGAGATAATGTCTGATAGGGTTAGTGATTGTACCTCTGTATTCTATAACCTTTACACCCAGACCTTCATGTGATTCTGCATTAACGTAACTTCTGAGGAAGTTTGATGTGATTTTGCATGTACTGAACCCCCAGCACCTGTGTCTAAGTAGTGGGCTGAAACCCTGTGCTGGAGAAGTCTGATAAAACCTCTCTAAAGTGCTGTTCCCAGGGTATAGGCATCAGTAAGATATTTGAATGAAACCAACTTTAATTCTTTAAAAGCTTGGTGTTTTTCCTTAGTCAACCAATACAAACCTGAAGATAGTGTAAGGAAACAAAGAAATCCAAACTGAAGGACATCCTACAAAGTTACTGGCTTTACTCTTCAAAAGCACAATCATGAAAGAAAAAGAAAGGCTGAGGAACCATTTCAAGTTCAAGGAAACTAAAAAGACATGACGACTAACACAGTCTTATTCTACTTGTATCCAGAATCAAAAAAAGATATTATAAGAATTTGTGAAATTTGGGTAAAAACTATGAACCATGGCTGGGCACGGTGGCTCACACCTGTAATCCCAGCACTTTGGGAGGCTGAGGCAGGTGGATCACGAGGTCAAGAGATCGAGATCATTCTGGATAACATGGTGAAACCCCATCTCTACTAAAAATACAAAAATTATCTGGGTGTGGTGGCGCATGCCTGTAGTCCCAGCCACTAAGGAGGCTGAGGCAGGATAATTGAACTCAGGAGGTGGAGGTTGCAGTGAGCCAAGTTTGCGCCACTGTACTCCAGCCTGGTGACAGAGCGAGACTCCATCTCGAGAGAAAAAAAAAAAAAAAAAAAAAAAACAACTATGAATCTATGAATCACATAACAATATTTTTATCAATTCTAGCTGTCCTGGTTTCGAAGGAGGTACTTTGGTTATGTAAGACAGTATTTAGGAAATA
Source organism: Nomascus leucogenys (assembly GCF_006542625.1). Taxonomy (NCBI): domain Eukaryota; kingdom Metazoa; phylum Chordata; class Mammalia; order Primates; family Hylobatidae; genus Nomascus; species Nomascus leucogenys. The sequence goes on from NC_044383.1 coordinate 133,212,080, forward strand.
CATACAGAAGTATTTGTGCAAAAGAGAAGACACCAAGAGAAAGAAACACGTGCTAAATGGGGCAAAATATTAAGAACTGCTGAGTCTGGGAAGAGGATATAGAGGTCTTTATAATATTTTTTGCAATCTTTCTGTAAGTAAAAGATGTTAAAATTAGAAACTAAAAATAGAAAGTTTTGAATCTGACCCCAGTAGTTAGCAATAGCTTGTTTCCCGAGTCTGGTAAATACTTCCAATGAAAAATAATAAATCCATAATCTATTATTCTAGCAACTTCCATCTGCTATGTACAAATTTAAAGAATGGAAAAGATTTTAAACTCTTGTTTACTTTAACCTGGTTGTTGTTCGATATAATTTATGTTTTAACTTGTACCAACCAAGGTGATCGGACCATCATCCAGTAATCACCTACATAGTCAGCTTTCAATAATGGAATTTCAAAGAGAAAGAAAAGTAGAAGTCCAGATCTAAAAGTTATGTTTTAGGATACTAAATGTGATCCTAAATAAGCTAAAAATATGCTATAGGCATGACAATATCTTGGGGCAGTTTCATCCTCAGGACACAACTGCTATAGCTAACATGGAATGCAAAAGAATTCTTAATGGAGTACTCTGGCCTTAGCGTTATAATTCAACTACACCAGTCACTAAATGAATTTTAAAACATATCACATATATTTAGTATATTTATATTCCTAGCAAGAACTCTACAAAGAAATCATTTTTACCCCAATTTTACATATAAGGAAACTAAAGCAGAAAGATATTGAAAAACTTGTCCACACACCCTATAAGGATTTGAACTGGGACTTGAACCCAGTGGCTCCTATTCACAAAAATAGTGCCTACTTGTCTTTGTCCTTCTTACTTACATGTGAATGACATAAAGACCTTCAAGACTGCAAACACTCCATAAAGGAGTAGAGGTAATACTAGTCAATGTGGCTAGCCTCTTACCCAAGAGTGCTCTTCTAGAAATCTATTCCTAAAAAATAGTTATCATTGCATATCAAAGTTTGTCCACAAAAATATTATTCATACTGGCAAAAATATACTTCAAACAACCTAAATTTCAAATAATAGAGATTGAATAAACCATGGTACATACAATAGAATATTTTCAGAGAATGTTAAGAAAATGCTTCTTATACAATGTTGCGTTAAAAACAGGAGAATGCAAGATTAGATAGCGTGACTCAAATATACATATCTATAGACATGTACATCTGTGCAAGTATATATAGGAAAAACAGAAGGAAATGAATCAAAATGTTAATATGTTTATTGTTGGGTATCCCAGGTGACTTTGGCTTACATTTGTGTATCTTGTCTTTATTTTCCAAACTTTCCCATGTTAGTTGCAGTTACTTTTGTAATTTTTAAAAAGCCAATAAGAACCATTAAAAAGAAAATTACATGTAGCTTTTGAAAAGGTAAGAAGAAAAATAGATAAGCCAACATAAGAAAGGTACTTACTTGGGAGACTAGTTTCTCGTTGCCTGCAGTCACCAAATAAGGCAGGCAGTGGAGAGAGTTCCACTCTCTCTCTACAAGAGAGTTTCCACCTTGTGAGTTCTATAAAAAAGGGATTTGGGGGTTTGGGAGGAATTGTTCATTTCACAGCTACATTCACACAGGTTTTCAAGGACACCACTGGTGCCATCTTCTAAGAAATAGAAAAAAAAAAAACCACTTTAGGGAAAGTAGAATATATCCACCATTTATAAAAAGATCCAGGAAAAAGAAAATCAAAAGTAATGTATTTGAATAAAGAAATTTAAAATAAATAAAACAGGGCAGTGAAGTGATTCAAGATACTACTACAATGGTAGATACATGTCATTATACATGTGTCAAAATCTATAAACCAAACATTAAGAGTGAACCCTCATGTAAACCATGGACTCTAGGGGATAATGTGTCAATGTAGTCTCAGTGATAGTAACAAATGGACCACTCTAGCGCCAGATGCTGATAGCAGGAAAGGTCTTTGCATGGTGGTGGGGAGAAGAGGATATATCAGAGCTCTGTACTTTCTGCTCAATTTGTCTGTGAACCTAAAACTACTCTTAAAAACATAGTTCATTAATTAAAAAACAATTTTTTAAAGTGAAAATGGAATTTTCCTATAAACTCTAACACAATTCTCTAATCATTCCAACTTTAAGCTATGAAATCATTGAAGAGATTTAATTGGATTAACTTAATTTGGATTAGATTTGATCCAATTGGATTGAAGTGAATTGGAATTTTAATATGTGCGCATATATTGTATGCTTACATTCCTTAGGAGGGAAAATTATTTTTAGGGGAATGTTTATATGCATGTGCCTATGCATGGACAGATGATTGACAGATGGATAAGAGATACATAGATACATATGTGTGTGTGTATATATATATTCACTATGCATTTAACAGAACACCTGGTTGGACACTGGTGCTAGCTACTAACAATAAAAACAACTAAAGGTAAATTCTTGTACTTTAAGAGATTGCAGCCTATCAGAGACACAGGCATGCAAACAGGAGTACCCTCTACTCACATAGATGCTGTGTGCTGTATTAACTCTGGGGGTTGGGGGTGGGGAGGCATCTACTTTATATACTAGGGAATGAATGCTATTACTTGGAGTTGCTCAGAAGTCCTATAAAAGTTACAAAATAAAAAGAGTGGGCTATGGGGACATCGATAAGTAGGCACCCAGTCTTTAAGGAAATGACAGAGGCATCGCGTATCAGATGAGATAGGACTTGAGATTAATAGAATGTTAAGAAAGAAGACATGTTCCAGCACTAGCAAAATCAGGGCTGGGGAAGACAGATTTAAATATTTCTAGAAAGTAATATGCAAGGTGAGTAGTGACCCAAGATAAACTAGAGGAGCATGCAGGGACCAGGTGGTGAGGATATAGAGAGTAAAAGTTGTATCCCAGAGGCAGGGAGTGAAGAGATGTGAAGAGTTTTGAATACAGACATGACCTGATTAGATTTTTGTTTGTTTTGTTTTTTTGAGACAGAGTCTTTCTCTGTTGCCCAGGCTAGAGTACAGTGGCATGATCTTGGCTCACTGCAACCTCCACCTCCCGGGTTTAAGCCATTCTCCTGCCTCAGCCTCCTGAGTAGCTGGGATTACAGGTACCCACCACCATGTCTGGATAATTTATGTAGTTTTAGTAGAGATGGGGTGACCCATATTGGCCAGGCTAGTCTTGAACTCCTGACCTCAGGTGATCTGCCTGACTCGGCCTCCCAAAGTCCTGGGATTACAGGCATGAGCCACTGCGCCAGCCCTGATTAGATTTTTACATTGCATAAATAATCCCTGGGTAGCAAGGAGAGATTCCATACTAGAGAAAGGAAGATAAGGAAGTCAATATTGCAATAATCTAAGTGAAAATAATGAAGGCTCAAACTAGGACAAGTGGTACAGTGGGGAGAAGAAGAGGAAACGGACCCTGAGCTATTGAGGAGTAAGAGTCCTGGGGCTTAGTGACTAATGAATGTGATGGTGAGAGACAAATAGTGGTAGTCTTCTCCGAAGGAGAGAACATAAGAAAAGCAACATGTTCAAGGGAAGAGATGAGCAGCCTAGTTTTAGACATGTTGACTTAGTGCCTAGATGGCATTCATGTGAAAATGTCCACATGACAACGGGCTGTTTAAATCTCACTTCCCTTTCACTGAAGAACTGGTGACTTCAGGATCAATATAGCCCCCCTATATTTGTACATGACACATGTCAGGGAACCATGCAACTTGCAGAGGGAAGTGGCCTGGCAGCTCAGGGCTAACTTTCACCAAGGGAGTGGGGAAGACTGATGCTAGCCCTGACCAAGGTGAGCACTGAGCTTACTTACTCTCTTCTAACGCATTCATCCTTTGCTGTCAGGCTGATTTTCTGGAAAATGCTGGCAGGATAGAGCACGTATCTTCTCTCTGATCGGGAGGATGTTTAGCTTGTGTCCTCATATTTGCAAAGAATATGGATGAAGCCAGGTAGGTGTACAGTTAGCATTTGAAAACATCTAATTAGAAAAAAGAAATAAGTACCACCTACCTTGCTATACCAGTATCAAAAGCACATTTATTAAGAATATATTTAGATGAAACTCCCTGGTAGGCATTCCATAAAAATCATTAAACTCTGTCCATCATCCAATAGAATTTAGAGAACAGTACTTCAATTGTAAAATGATAAACCAACATGAACAACCACCCTCAGGCTAAAGTGACTCAACATCAACAAACACAAATATCAAAGTACGTAGTGTGAGAAATGGCCAGCTCAGAGTAAAACACGGAGGCAAACAAATACATATATATGAAGAAATAGTCATTTCCTTGTCAATCTACTAAGAAAAGTATCATTGAGGACAATACTTTTGCTATTTGTACAATGATGAGTCTGGGTTTCTGGGAATAGAACTTTCCACATTAAAAAAAGTAGCCTGGTAATGGCTTGTAGGAAGGTGTAAGATAACCTGATAGAGGGAGAATTGTGTTAATTTGCTTAGGGAGAGGGAACATGTTGGATCTTCGAGGTAGAGAGTGGGGATCATAGTTGCAACTCTCAATGGGAAGGCATTTTGATAACTGCTACTATGGATTTATTGTCTGCACTCAATATTAGAAATTGCAATCCAACTATGTAAGTTAGGAGCACATGTGAAACCACCCCATATTATGCCTTATTAAACAGAAGTAAATTTTGAATTACATCAGCTTTATTACGCAGTCTTCTCAGGCTTCATTGGAGTGTTGTGACTTCTATTGTAAGTTTCCAATTTTCAAGTATAATGACAATGTACTTAAGCTTGCGTATTTTAGGAAAAATACATTTCTATTTCAGGTGAAAGAAATAAGCTGCATGATGAACTCCTGAAGAAGGAAATTACATTCATTTCCTTCATTACAATATTTCTGCTACAAAATGTTAGTACAATGAGCATGTTTGTAACTGCAACCAGACAACTTTCACCACTAGTAATTCTAAGGGTAGAACAGGTTTCATAAAATGGAGTGAAAGAGGACAAAGGAACAGAGCCAATGAGGTTAAGGTCTGACAGCTGGTAGGACATCAGCCTAATATAAAGTTTTGGTTTGCTGTGCTGACGCTCAGCGTAGATTTATTAAGAGGGTTCTTTGGGGATGTCAGCCTCGGCCACTGTGACAGCAACATTACTATTACCACCAGATGATGCTGAGTCTTAGGATTGTTAGAGTCAGTTAAGTTTTCTGACTGTCTGGATTATAAGCAATGGGAATCTACATAACATTTTCAAAGTTATTGATTTAGAAAAGTCACTGATCAAAAAGCAGGCAAAAATTCAGTGCCAACAGCAAAAAAAGTCACAAAGGCAGAGATAATGTTAGGAGGAATTATATGTATTCCAGTACTTAGGTAGAAAATCAACTGAAGTCTTGGACAAGTGAAACAAAATGAAATACAATGAAAACTGGAAGGGAAGAAAACTAATCTCTGGTGAGTGCTTAATTAAACCTAGGAGGAAAGACAAAGTCAAACTGAATTAATAGAATATTTGCTATTGATACTATCTATAACCTTGATTCAGAATCTTGAAATTTTCATTAATAAGGTATATCCCTAAATTCTAACCATTTCCACAAAGCTACAAACAAAAATTTTACAAAATGCTTTAGAATACTTTAAATAATTTTTTAAAAATGGAATGGAAGATTGAAATTGAAATGTGGAGAAAAATAAATAATGCTTACCTGCCATACATTCTGAGATTTATCCCTACTTACCCCTTTTCCTAGGCAAAATGAGAGGGGAATAATAAGGCCCTGGAGAGGTGAGTGACTTCAGTTCTTTGGAAGGTCATTGCTGTGTGGAGGAGCTGGGTGCTCACACAAAAATGACTGCACTGTCAATTCAAGGGGTATGTGTTTGGTCATTTATGTCAGAGGGGCTCGGTCTGATAATGTTAAGAAGTGAGATGTTAGGCTGGGCACGGTGGCTCATGCCTGTAATCCCAGCACTTCGGGAGGCCGAGGCGGGCAGATCACCTGAGGTCAGGAGTTCAAGACCAGCCTGACCAACATAGTGAAACCCCGTCTCTACTAAAACTACAAAAGTTAGCCAGGCGTGGTGGTAGGCACCTGTAGTCCCAGCTACTCAGGAGGCTGATGCAGGAGACTCACTTGAACCTGGGAGGGCAGAGGTTGTGGTGAGCTGAGATTGTGCCACTGTACTCCAGGCTAGGAAACAGAGCAAGACTCTGTCTCAAAAAAAAAAAAAAAAAAAAAAAAAAAAAGTGAGATGTTATCCTGCTGACAGCATCACTTGCCTTATGTGAATTCATGACTTCAGACTACCTGCATGACATGTTTTTCCCCTTTAAAAGGAGAAAAAGTGTGGTACTTATGGAAGTATAAAGGAAAAAGCCAAGCTGAATGTGGATAACTAACTCTTAGGATCTTTATAATATTTTAAACTAAAATCAATGAGTTCCTTCTTTTTAAGAGTTTTATAAATTTATGTCACAGTAAAATAAGAATGAGAATGTTACAAGAATGTTGAATATAATGTAATATGGTAGGATAAGGAAATAGGTAGTAAGGAGCATGATTTTTCTCTCACTTATTGTCCATCCCTCCAATGACCCTCCTTGCTTTTGGGCTCAGAGAAGCAGGTCCCTTTTTGGCCCACTTGGAGATCATGAAAACTTTGCTGGCAAACAAAAGGGGCAACGTCTTAATTTTCAATCCTTAATTTAAAATGGAAAGATTTAGGAAGCAGACAAATGCAATTGAGGGGGAAAAAAAAAAAAGAATAGTCTGCTCTTTCTGCCCTCTCTGGGCAAATATGAGCAATGAAGAAAGGAAGGGAAAAGTTGAAATGTTAGGTGCAAGTGTGGGGAGCTCTATACCTCAAGCTCCCTCCACAGGTGGATGGAGAGTTGACGAAGGGCACCTCACAAACATATCTGTCTTAGCTCTGGCTACTATAACAAAGTACCATAGACAGAGTAGCCTATAGACAACAGACATTTATTGCTCACTGTTCTGGAAGCTGGAAGTCAAGATCAGGATGCCAGCATGGTCGAGTTCTGGCAAAGGCCCTCTTCCAGACTGCAGACTGGTTGAAAGAGACAGACATCTCTGGGGTCCTTTTTATAAGGACACTAACCCTATTCATGAAAGCTTCACCCTCAGGACCTCATTTCCTTCCAAGGTTCCACCATCACATTAGGGGTTAGGATTTCAACATATGAATTTATGAACATAAACATTCAGTCCATAACAATATCTATCTCTTCAAGTATCTTCTTTGTCTGTGCCCCCTTTCATTTTGGTGATCTAAGAGTAACAAACCTATGTCTTCTGTTCTAGGAAGTTATCAGCTTCCCAGAGAAGAAATTACCCACTCCACTCAGTTGGCGTGGCCAATAAAGTCAGAACATAGCACTACAGTAGAGAGGAGAGGATTGGAGAAAGGCTTCTTGGCCCTAGTGTGGGTCTTAAAATCAGATAAAGTATCATATTAGATGGCTATGGGATGGGCGTTCCCCACTAGAAATCTGAGTCCATGGCTTCATCTCAGCCAAATCTCAGCTGCAGAGTTGAGTAAACTTCCCAAGACCATCCCTGACCTTGAAAGGTGGAGGTTCATAACCTGTGCTGAGAACCTGGCAGGATGAACCAAGGCTAAGAAGTCGATACATTTCCATTCACCTCCATGGCAGCACTGTGAGAAAGGCAAGAAGCAAACATCTTGAAATGACTGAGTTTAAAACTGGGAATGGCTAAAAAATCCCTTAGCTTACCTGATATGATGAGTCTAATTTTTCTACAACAGGTTAAAAAAAATGAGGAGTAGCCTTCAAGTTAGAAATTAATTTTAGCATTTGAAAGTGAAGGAAGTTTCACCTGCATGCTGCGAACTTTGTGCCTGCTGCTATAATAATGTTTCAAACAGGCTGTTTGGGGGATCTCTGTCCTTCTCCGTAATTTGCTCCTGGATAATCATTTGGCTGCCACTAAAGCAGCGATCTGAGTTGTGTGGCAGCCAAGAAAATCTCAGATCCTGTGTTTGCTAATTGGACACAGCAATTCATGCTCAGGGGCAACCAGTAAAATGGGCTTCACTCTGCCAGAATTGTTTTGGCTTGCATTTTTGGGTTAGTCACACTCCCAGTTCTCTGATCCCTGAAGTATCTTCCTAGCCAATAGCATCCCGATTCTCCACCCAGGCATAGGGAATGCTCATTGCACTATATCTGGAGATGCCAAGGCTTTCTGTGGAAGATGAGGGTTTGCAGTTGGACAGAGCTTTGTATTTTTCTGAAACTTGTTCACTTTAGAATAAGAGTTAATATGATAATCAATTCACAAGAAACTAGAAGTCATAAACATTAGACAATAATATTCTGGCATATATTTCCACTTTAGAGATAATATAAATCGTAGCTTGCAAGTCAAATCAGTGAGAGAAACAGGTGGCTCAGTGATAAGACTTTAGGTTTAATTAACTAAAATTAAACAACTTTTAGTTATGAAATTATAAAATGGAGGTCCAGATGATCACATGTGCCTGACCTGTGCAGTGGATGCTTAGATTATTAAAGGATGTTTGGGAAAATGAGAACACAATTACATTGGATCTTCAAATTACTCCTGAAGATTTACATTTTTTCTCTAAAGTTTGAAGTAGAGAACATTACCATAAAGAGAAAATTACTCTGGTTATTTAGAACTTTAAATAAGTCAGTTCTTCAAATCAAAGATTTATTCAAAGCTCTTTGATTTGAAGAGTATTTATAGTTTTCCTAATTAGGGTATAACAACTAACAAAGTTTACATTTTGATTACTTTTCAATAGGACTTTTTTGGCATTTACTGTTTGATTTCTACAGCATGTCTTACTTTCCTCCATTTTACAAAGAGATGTTTGTAAATGGAGGGGTTAAATTACGTGGTAAGTGCTATGTTGTCTACACTGGAGCTAAAAGGAACTCCTGCCTTCTGGTCCAGAGTCTATTGATTCATTTTTCCTTGATCAACTGTCCTCTGCCTCAGGGATGCCACAGAGAAGAAAACCAAGTCCTTTACACATAAACGTATGGTGCCTTAGGTAGTGGTTAGAGCTAAGGGGAAAAATAAGTACAGGCAGGAGGACTGGGGTGAACATGGGAAGTGCCTATGTGTGTATGTCGGGGGAAGGGAAATTGTATTAGTCTGTTCTTATGCTGCTAATAAAGACAAACCCAAGACTGGGTAATTTATAAAGAAAAGAGGTTTAATGGACTCACCGTTCCACATGGCTGGGGAGGCCTCACAATTATGGCGGAAGGCAAAGAAGAAGCAAAGCCACATCTTACTGGAAGGCAAGTGAGCTTGTGTAGGGTAACTCCCATTTATAAAACCATCCGATCTCGTGGGATTTATTCACTACAACAAGAACAGTATGGAGAAAACCCACCCCCGTGATTTAATTATCTCCACCTGGCTCTACCCTTGACACATGGGGATTATTACAATTCAAAGTGAGATTTGGGTGGGGGCACAGCCAAACCATATCAGAAATTACTCCTAGTTTATGAGAAAAAGTCAAGGAGTGCTATATTGATGAGGTGACATCAATGTCGGTTTCTCACATCATCAATTTGTCACAAATGGTCAAGGATGAGAATAAAATGTGGAAATGGATCCTGCAAATATCTGGGGGAAGAGAAGTATAGGCCAGGGATTATCCAGCCCACTACCTGTTTTTGTAAATAAAGTTTCACCGGAACACAGCCAAGCACAGTTGTTTACATATTATCTACGGCTGTATTTGCACAGTTTGTGCAACACTGGCACTGTTGCAATGTGGTTGCAACTTGGGCTGTATGTGGCCCACAAAACCGAAAATATTTACTATCTAGCTCATTAAAGAAAAGGTTTGCTGACTGCTGGTTTACACAGAGGCAACAACAAATGCAAAGCCCTGAGGCTGCTTGATATCATCAAGGAACAGCAAGAAAGCAAGCGTGGCTATGTTGGGATGGGCAAGGGGAGAGGGAGAGGAGATAAGGACAGACAGAGTAGAGAGTGGGGACTGGATCCTATAGCACCTTTACAGGTCATTGTAAAGAACTTTGACTTTTACTTAGAGGGAGATAAGGATGCTGAGTACAGGACTGACATGACATATTTTAACTTCATCACACACTTTAGAGTAGATGACATGGGTCTAGGGATGGTGCCTCAAGCCTGTAATCTCAGTCCTTTGGGAGGCTTGAGGCCATGAGCCTGCACAACATAGACAGACCTCATCTCTAGAGAAAATATAAAAGTTAGCTGTGGTGGTGCATGCCTGTAGTCCCAGCTACTCAGGAGACTGAGGCAGGAGGATTGCTTAAACCCAGGAGTTCAAAGTTGCAATGAGATATAATCACACCACTGCACTATAGAGTGAGACCCTGTCTCAAATTTTAAAAACCACAACAACAAAAACTTGACTAGGTGAAAGGGGGTTTGTTTAACACATACTGCAATCACCCAGATGAAAAATGATTCTGGCCTGAACCAAAGTATGAGGGTGGAGACTGTGAGAACTTGTTGAATTCTGAATATATTGTAAAGATAGAGCTGACAGGATTTGCCAACGGACTTAAAATAGAGGTATGTGTGTGATGGCCAGGGGTGAGAAGTGAGGGGAGCAGGTGATCAGAGGTTACTGATGTGAGCCTGAACATCTGAGAGGGTAGAATCACCATTAACAGACATAGGAAGATTTTGGGAGGTGTAAGGTATAGATTGAAGTTGGAAGTGAAGAATTTAATTTGGACATTAAATTTTACATGTCTTTTGGATATAAGCTTCTTATATAAATCAAAAGCATACACAAATCAAATCTGGAGTCCAGGGAAGAAGTTTGAAGTAAACATACAAATCTGGGAGTCATCAATGTTTGGATAATATTTAAGTCATCTTAATATCTTAAGTCACCTAGAGAATGGTTATAGACATTAAAGAGAATGATTTTATTAGTTACCACTTAATACATGTGACAAGTTTTGAGCTAGGAACTTTATACTATGTAATCTTACAACACTTTACTTAGGTATTTGTATGCTCATTTTACACATGAGGAAATGAAAAGTATGAAGTGACTTGTCTGACTCTACTTAGCTAGTGAAATGTTAGAGTAGGCAGTAGGCAGACATAAGCAGAGCGGGAGAGGCCTCCCGCCTCGACCCCAACCCAACCTAACCTTCCTTCCAGGAATGTCAGGTGATGGTCAGGCAAATTGTTAAACTGTCTCTCTATAATAATAATTGATTGCAGCCGGTGCTAAGGAAAGGCCACATCCCAACAGATAGAAAACACCTGAAGACAGTGATCAGCAGCTTCCCAAAAGATCTCAGTTGGTTGAGTGGGCTCAAACATTCACAGTAAGAGGCAAAATAGCAATGTTTAAGTGGTCTATGGTATATGACGTTCCTTTAGGAACCCTCAACTGGTAAGGGAAAAACGTCTCAGATGAGCATGTGCACAACTTCAGTAAACACACTGAGCATGCTCACCTCCCAAGTGCTGGCAGGCCACTGTACACGCGGACAGCCTGCCTCATGGAAAAATCAAGAGCAGGGAGATTCAAAAGCCCAGAACCCTGTTAACGTGTATAAGCTCAAGTCAAAGGTCAAACTGGGCACCTGGATCTCTCAAGTTGCCTGTTTGACCCTCTTCCAAGTGTTCTTTACTTCCTTTTATTCCTGCTCTAAAACTTCTTTTTTTTTTTTTTTTTTTTTTTTTTTTTTGAGACAGTGTCTCACTCTGTTGCCAAGGCTGGAGTGCAGTGGCGTGATCTCGGCTCACTGCAACCTCCACCTCCCAGGTTCAAGCGATTCTACTGTCTCAGCCTCCTGAGTAGCTGGAATTACAGGCATGCCCCACCATGCCCAGCTAATTTTTGTATTTTTAGTAGAGATGAGGTTTCACCATGTTGGCTAGGCTGGTCTCGAACTCCTGACCTCAGGTGATCCACCCACCTCAGCCTCCCAAAGTGCTGAGATAGCCACCGTACCTGGCCCAAAACTTCTTAATGAACTCCTGCTCAAAAACTTGCCTCAGTCTATCTGTTTTATGCCCCTCAGTTGAATTCTTTCCTCTGAAGAAGCAAGAACCGAGCTGCTGCAGACCCATACAGACTCACCACTGCTAACAACAGGATCTAGGTATGTCTGCCTTAGCGGTCTGAGACCTCACTGTTATGTCATGACATAAGAAACAGAAATACAAAAGAGTGAGCATCAGTAGCAAATATTTGAATAGTTGAACAAAAAAACAAATACTGAAGTAGGTAGCACATTGCCACCAATATTGTCACCGGGTGGGTACCTCTCCTCTATGTCTCAATCGCAGTGAGACACCTCTTTAAGGAAACCACTAGACTGGTAAACTATGATAATGTTCTCATGGAACTTCCTCCTCAATTTCCTGAATTTAACAAACCCTCTCATCATGAATAAGCAGAACATTTCTAGCTTAAGAGGCAGCCACTGCCTAGGAATTTATGTATCAATGATACGCACATTTTAGGCAAACTACAGATTACTAAATTTGGATGCTCTTATAGTCACTGGACACATCCTATATTAAGTTAGAAAAAACAAACTTCATGACTGAAAAGTAAATATGAATCATTTGAAATAATACAGGGCAGAGAATGTGACTCATCAATAGACGTAACCCACAGTGTCACTAAAATCTTCACGGTGTTGCCTTTACCCTCACAAATCTATTGGCCCTAATCAAAAATGTTTTTGGTTGACTGATAGTCTCAGACTACTTTGTTTTCACTTCTTCTCAAAAGTGCAGTCCTATCTAGCTGCTAAAAAATGATGTAAAGCAAAGAAACAGCCTGGTATCCCCTTTCTTTTTCTTCCTATACTCTTGGAATGAAAGGATCATTGCTTATTTTATCACAACAAAAATCGAAAGAGGCATGGCACTCCATGCTGAAGGGTGAATAGTGACTATCTTGTATGTAAATGTGAAAACCCCCATTTACTTTAATTATGAAGCCACACCTTGAAGTTACACCATCATTACGGTTATGAGGAAACCAAGGAAGGGAAGTTGTACTGGGGGGCTGTTGAACAAGGAGATTAAGTCTTGGTAGAAATATTTGGGTCATGCTGACCTGGATGAAATTTAGTGGGAGTAGTCAGAGGTTCTGAATGAGTAACAAGGACTGAATGATTTCAGGGACCTGCCTCCTCCACCCTCCACATTTTCCAACCCTAAGAGTTTTATCCTTGGAGGCCCGTGCTCTGGGACCAAGTACCGTGGTGATGAGTATGTGCCCAGTGGGAGAGTGTTTCTACAGAGTGTGAAATGAGACAGAGTAATTATCCTCAGGAGAACAAAAACATGCCTTTGACATTGGGTTTGTCTTACCTTTCGGGGATTCTGCTTCCCTACCACTAAATTGCCATCCTATTGGTTACCAAAACCAAGTTGAATCAGGTTTGTATTCCCCACAACATACAGCAAGATACCTGTCACATAGTAGGCCCGCAGTTAATGTTTGTGGGATGAAATACTAATGCTCACCCTGCTGGCAGGTAAACAAACACTAAGATTCAGACTTTTGATCCTCTGTCTTGGAAATTGCACTATTACCTTCCGTCCCTCCCTCGCTGTATAGACTTTAATCATTTTGTGTCCCCAACATCATGATTATTTTTTTCTCTGGATTTATTTATGGGCCAGGAATAGATTGGAACTAAAATACCAAAGTGTAAGTAGTTACATTGCTTGTCCTTCCTTTGTAAAGAATATTCATTCTTTGTGCTTCTGACCTATTCACCTTTTTTTCCCTTCCTGATTAGCTAAGGCTATTAGCTGAGTGTCAGGGAGAAGGGAGTAGATAGTGCTACATAAGAAAATATGTGGAACGGAACAGTCTAGGAGGTGAGATGAGGGGGTATTTGGAGACAGCAAGTAAGCCATACAGCAAAGGCTGGGCTTTCTGAGGAGAGAGGGACATGGGGATGGCGGGGGAGTATTTGAAAAACTGCCTTGAGTTGGGGTAGAAGGTGGTGGGGAAGCTGATAAAACGGTGAAGAGAATTCAGAGATGTTTTTCTATGCTAAGTGTTTCATCTTCCTTCAAAAGTGGCCTTAACAAATTAAAACAATATCTAAATTGTTCTCCAAGGCTTTGGAGCTAGGGGTGTGTGTGTGTGTGTGTGTGTGTGTGTGTGTGTGTATGAAAGAGAGAAAAAGAGTATGCTGAGAATTAAAAGGCCCAGTTTTATTTGGGGTATAGTCCATATTTTTTATATTCATTTTACTAACATTTTGGTTTACTAACATGTTACCAGGTAATTTAATGGGGATTTTTATAAAAAAAATTGCATTCCTAAAGGAACTTAGTTTGTGCCATTGGTCATAGGATCAGGAACAGTGTAATGGATACTAAAGGTAGAATTGGGACTAGAGAAGTGTGAAAATAGAATAATAGAATGCCATAAAAAAGAGCAGCTGATCCTGAAGCCTAAAGGTAGTTAGGAGGCCAGAAATTTACCCCAAAATGGAAGCTGTTTGACCCGGGCTGGGGGAAGCAGGTACTCCAGTTTTAGGTCTGTAGGCACATTATCTTTGGACAAAGTGTGTAGTGTTTCCTACAAACATATTTTTAAAAATCCATTCTGAGTTTAAAACTACATACCTAGTCCTATTTGGAGGAACTCCATCCCATGGACACAGACTATGCTTTCCTACCTTCTGCAAAAAACTTCTAAGAGTTAATTAGCATCTTTGCATGTTTTCATTGTTAGTATTAATATGATTCTCTTGGCTCTGATGGGTCTTTAGAGGAAGTGTTCCCACTCTTCTTATGTTAAGGTTTTTGTTTTGGTCCTTTTTGATTTCTTATGTGGTAATCTTTAGGGTTGACCAGAAAGAAAAGAGTTTGCATCTAAATGTTCCACAGTTCAGTGACTAAGAGGGGTGACACAGCCCCAGAGCCTACGATGGCAAGCACTGTTACATCGATCTCACACTGTCTCACTAGGCTGCCCTGTCAGGCAACTCTCTCTGAGGGGAAAAAGCGGACAGTTTTCTATTAGTGTGCCAGTATTTAGTTACTGACCTATTTTTCAGATGAAGAGTACTACTTTGCATGCTGCATAGTTTTTAATTAAAAAAAAAAAAAGATAGCCAGGCGCTGTGGCTCATGCCTGTAATCCTAGCACCTTGGGAGGCCAAGTTGGGAGGATCGCTTGAGGTCAGGAGTTCAAGAGCAGCCTGGCCAATGTGGTGAAATCCCATCTCTACTAAAAATCCAAAAATTAGCCGAGCATGGTGGCGGGCGCCTGTAATCCCAGCTTCTCAGGAGGCTTAGACAGGAGAATCGCTTGAACCAGGGAGGCGGAGGTTGCAATGAGCTGAGATCGGGCCACTGCACTCCAGCCTGGGCGAGAGCCCTCAGAATCACACTTGGTGTGCTTGGCCTTCCCTTTGAGAATACTTTTCAGAAGTAATATGATATACGATTAGTTGCTGTCTAAATATATATATATGGGTTTGAATCCAGGGGTGGAATGCGGGATGCAGTGGAAAGAGGCAGTTAAGGTGAAGAAGGAACAAAATATTAACTTATACTGCTGTTTCAAGCTTCTTCCATTACCACAGTATATTAGCTGTGAGTAATTCCATAAGGAACAAGCTTTATTGCTTGCTCTTCAGTCCACAAATCAAATTTTAATGAGTTATTTGAAAAGAAAAGCGAACCCTTTGGGAAAAATTTAGCAAAATGTTCAATGTATTTACAATAACATTCAAATCCTAAAATATTAAAATTAAGAATAGTGGGAGCATTATTTCTTACCTCAGATACTGTTCCCATTTTAGAAATACCGTTCCCATTGTAGGAATAGCACTCGAAATATGAGGATGTATCAAGCAATTTCTGATTGCCCAATCAGGATCTAGGTTTTTAGAATTTGACGTTATTTTTCACTAATATTATATATTAATGCCTACTAATTTACATTTAACTGTACATTTGGTTCTATTAGTTTTGTTTTGCACTTCTGGAATTTTCTCTTCACTCGGACTTTCTGACCTTTGTCTAGACATTTTCGTCTATAGTTTAATTATACCCTTACAAATAATATTAAATATTAAATTACAGAGGTAATCTCTGCAATAGTGAAGGCTCACTAACATCTGCCTGATATGTTTTTGTACAAAGGCCAGAGCTTATAAAATGTCACAATGGGCCGGGCGTGGTGGCTCACACCTGTAATCCCAGCACTTTGGGAGGCCAAGGTGGGCAGATCACTTCAGGTCAGGAGTTCAAGACCAGCCTGGCTAACACGGTGAAACCCCATCTCTACTAAAAATACAAAGATTAGCCAGGTGTGGTGGCACATGCCTCTAGTCCCAGCTACTCAGGAGGCTGAGGCATGAGAATCACTTGCAATTGGGAGACGGAGGTTGCAGTGAGCCAAGATCGCGCCACTGCACTCCATCCTGGGTGACAGAGCAAGACTTGGCAACAAAAAAATAAAAAAGTTCAAGACCAACCTGACCAACATGGAGAAACCCCCTGTCTACTATAAATACAAAAAAATTAGCCAGGCGTGGTGGTGCATGCCTGTAATCCCAGCTACTTAGGAGGCTGAGGCAGAAGAATTGCTTTAACCCAGGAGGCGGAGGTTGGGGTGAGCTGAGATCGTGCCATTGCACTCCAGCCTGGGCAACAAGAGTGAAACTCCATCTTAAAAAAATAAAAATCATAATATAGTAGACTCTGCTTGTTCCCAGATGAGTCTTGTGCATTTAGCTAATGATATTTGTTGAGTCCACTGAGGAACAAATGGTAACCAGAAATTACTCAGGAGTCACAACTGTGGAAATGAAATTGTAGTACCACACTTTGAAGTGCTCAGGCCAAAACTCGAGGCATCATATTTACCTCTCCTGTCTCTGATACCTCCATACCATCAGCAAATCCTTTTGGCTCTACCATTAAAATATAATCCCGAATCCAATCCCCTGTGCACTACAACCACTTTTAACCATTCTGGTTCAAGCCACCAACCCCTTGCTGGATTACTGCAGCCATCTCTTCACTGTAGGAAGAACTGACAGTAGAAGGTAAAAATGGCGAGTGACAGATGGCTACAATGATCTCTACTTTCTTTTACAATTAGATGCAAGTTGTATCTAAACTGCTATCAGAATATTTGATTACAAAAACCAGAAATATAATCAAACTACTTAACACAAAGAAGGAAAGAATGTCTCAAGGTTCCATAAAGAATAAGATTCAGGAACCAGAAAGTCAGAAACCAAGATTCCACTCTCCACCTCCTTGGGTCACTGGTGGTCACTCTCTGTCATCTCTGTGTCTGCTCCATCCTCCCAAGCTCTGTATAAGAATGGGTACACTCAGCTGTGGTGTGCAGGAAATAAAACACACTACCCAGCCCTAGGACAACATGGCTTTCTCCTCGTTCAGATTAATTTGTAATTTTGTAATCCAATTCTAAATTCTCAGAAGATGATCTCTTGGCTTGCCTTATTTTCTGGTTTCTGCCTCAGATCCTAGTGGTTTGGACCAGGAAACAGGGGGACCTGATTAAAACAGAGTTGCCCGGACCCGTCATTTAGCAGGGGCTAGGGAACCCATTCAGAAAAGGTGGCTTGAACTAGACAAACCAACTAATTAACATCTGTGCTGCAATTTCCAAATAATTTCAATTCAATATTCTATTAAACTATGTAGTGAATTAATTATTGTCATGCACTCATCCTTCGGGACTCAACAAACTGAAATTAAGTCAATAAAAATGAATGCTAGCAAGTGAGGTAGATTTGTTCTACTTTCCAGAAAGCTTTTGCCATTAAATAATTTCTCATTAAAATGTTTATTTTCAGTTTCTGCCTTCTCCATCTCTATCAGCATCCAGCTTACCTTTGCGATCTGTACCAGGGCCTGCATTAGTCTGGTAACCTTTAAACTGGATAATGAGGACTGATAGATTCAGAAATGTTATGAATTCTTGGTCTTTAGTCTTCTGCGCCTGTCAATTTCATATGCTAACATTCTTTTAGTGTATGTGTAGTTTCGTTTTCTTAAAAAGTTGGCTTTTTATTTTCATTGTGTTGGCAGAATATTTTTTAGTGCCACCTTGACTCAGTTAAATGTAAGATATATATTTATAATTTGTCAGTGGTATACTATTACATCATCACCTTATGGTCCATTCTTCAAACAGGTAAGAAATAATTTCATTCAGGAGAATGTCACCTAAAGGCAGAAGCTATTGAATTGCTTGAAATCAACATACTTATTCATTCAAATAAAGTAAATAAACACAACTTTTCTGAGAAATTATGATGGGTAAAATTCTCTGTTTTGTGCTCAATTTAAAAATGAATAATATAGATTATTTATTTTAATTTATTTAATTCTAAACTTAAAATGTTTAATTAATTCCAAATAAAATTCTTAAAATTTCCGTTCTAATTTGAAAAAACAAAGTGATTAATTCTAACTGACTTATAAGAACTACTGTGAGTTTGAGGATCGATTATTTTACCTTTGCTATAATAAAGGTCGTTATTTTGGGCCATTGTTGGTTTTGGCCATTTGGATTTGTGGATAAGTCCCCATGTCTCTGAGCACAGAGGATGGACTGCAAATTCACAAAGGTAAGCTATATCCATCTTAAATTCCAGGTATCCACTAAAAACTGCAATTCTGAGGATGTCAGAATGAGTTCATAACCTGATGGAAAACATAAGTATAGAAATAAAAACAAACATTCTAGAGTCAGAAGTAGGCAACTGGCTTAAATTAGTGACTTTTTGAAGTCCCCTTTACCTCAAGGACCCTGATAGAACAGGAAACTGACATTTTTGAGTGTATACAGAGTACTAGGCAATGTAGTACAAACTTTTCATATTCTTTCTTTTCCCCTGCCAGTCCATTCTCATAAATTTCTAAGAAGAAGGTGGTATTAATCTCATTTTAAACCTGAGGAATCTGATCCCTAGAAAAATTCAAAATTTGCCCAAGATTACACATATTACCATGGCCTGGACTGAAGTTCATGGCTGGCTGACAACAAAGCCTATATTTTCCCACTACAGCACAAGTCCTCTCAAGAAGAAGTTGTCTTTTTTTTCTAGAAAGTTTTATAACCCAATGATGAAAAATTATCCAATAGATTTATTTTAGACCTAGGTAAGTAAAAAGGCAGATCATACAATTCTATGGGGTTGTGATCTGTCTGTTTTGCAATTTCCCCCTGTGGAATCACATGTATTTTTAAAAAGCTCTCAAGGTAATCCTGAGGCTCTCTTCCCCATTGTCTTCCAATGGTCTTTGCCTCCTGTTAGCTAGGTCTGCTCCTCCTTATCTGGCGTGATCTATGGTGGGCGTCACCATGTCCAAGCCTTCCTGGCTAGTTAAGTGGCCCTCTGCCGTCTTCCTTCATTATTCCATCATTGAACTCATCACATCGTTTTACAATTACTATTTATGTTAAAAGTCGTCTCCGTTAGACCGTAGTGAGCTTGCTGAAAGCAAGAATTGCATTTTCGTGTCTTTAGTACCTAGCACAACGCCTGACAACAAAATGTTAGAGAACTAAATTAATAAAAAATTCAGAGCCACTTGGAAATAGTTTAAGAATGTCCTCAAATTTGTTTTCTTGGTCGTTGCACCCAGTGAATCAACTAATTCAATAAATATTAAACGACAAATCAAAATTTTGTAGGTTCCAAATGCAAGACATCGTCCTGGGATGCGGAAGCTGCAGAGTGAACTACATTTCCCGAAATCCCTGGGCCCAGTCGTAGTTGGTTCGTTGACTGCTTTTGAATGCTGGTTAAGTTAACCAGTAGGGTGACGAAAATTTCCCTAAAGGAGAGGGAGCCGACCAATCACAAATAAGAGGGCGGGTGCTTCTGACAGGTTTGGAACTTAAAAAAACCCTTTGTGGCGGTTCCGTGGCTTTTCCGCAGACCAGAGCGCGCGAGGAGTCATTCGCCAGGAACTTGTCCCCCTCTCCCCGAATTAGGATTAGTCTTCGTGTACTTCCCTCCTTCCCTACGTCTTTCCTATTTCCACATCCTTCCTAATCAAGTACCTGTGCTTCCGTCCACCTGTCCTGTTGAACGCACTCTCCGGGGGGTTTCCCCGGCACAAGCTCTGTCTTTTCCAACTTGAGCCAGGCATTTTTCTCCAAGCATCCACGCGAGATGGACAGTGCGGCAGCGGAAAGATCTGAGCAAAAACTTCATCCTATCCCCCTTTCCCCGTTCAAGAGTGAAGCTCCCAGGGGATTACTGAGTGGCTCATCAGCGTCAGGACGGATTGAAAGTTCTGAAAAAGAGTGGCAGCGCGGCGTTTCCTGCCACCCGCGCTCCTCCCCGGCGAGCGGCTGGGTGCGGGGTAGTGTCATCGGCCGGGGCTGACACCGGCCCTGGAGCCGTTCCCCGCTGGCAGCCTCTTCCATCCCAGCAGCTACCTGCTAAGGCCAGACACAGCTTCCACCAACAGTAACAGCTGCAGGAAAAAGAACTCGTTTTTTCCCGTCTAGGTTTCTCTCCTTTTCCTGGTACCTAAGTCCATCATCCTCCTGCCACTGACATATCGTTGTCTAGACGCTCTTTTTCAAAACTCAAATCCAATCAAACGAAAACAAAGCCCGTCAATAAAGCAAGAACAATAATACTGCAGCCAGAGGCCAGGAGCGTGCACCCCATTAACGGGGAGAAAGCATCAAGCCCTGCTGTAATGACTGAATTGGAAAGAAAGGTTTCCTGCTGCTTGTTAGTCGTCAACATTTTTACTATGCCAGCTGCAAGAGAAGCAGCTGCATACTCTGGCAACTCGACTGGGGTGGGAGAAATTTAGCCAGCGTCTGGGATTTTCGCAGAAGATAATTTAAGCCCCAGCTTCGCTCCGGCTGGGGGGTTGGGGGCCTGCAGGGCCAGGGTGGGGGAACGGGGCTGCGGCGCGCATGCGCAGGTCCCACAGCCCGGCTCCGGGGAGGCCCTTCTGCCGCCACCGCCGCGGCCCGCGCTGTAACCGCGGCTGCCGCTGCTGCTCGGGGTGGGCGTTGGTGCCGTGTGCCGAGGCGCCCTGTCAGGCGAGGGGGAGCGGCTGGGCGGGGAGAGCCGACGGCCGCGGCGGCGCCTGAGGAACGCAGCCGGGCTCGAGAGCGGCGAGGGCGGGCCGGTCCAGCGGCGGAGGAGCGAGGCGGAGCGAGGCAGGCGGCGCGGGGACCCACCCCAGGCGCCGTGTGTGCGAGGCCGGGCGGGCAGCGGCGGGGAGGCCGAGCGGCGGCCGCGGACAGAGAGCCGGCGACCCCCGGCAGGAGGAGAAGGAGCCGGAGGACGCGCCAAGGGACTGCGGGGCCGGGGCGGGCGAGCAGCAGCGCGGCCGCGGGCCATGGACGCAGCAGCGACGGTGGCGGCGGCGGGGGCGAGCCAGGGCGGCGGCGCGGCGCAGAGTTCGCCCGCGGCCAGGTGAGGCTGAGCTGAGCGGGCTCGGGCGCCGCCGCCACTGTTGCTGCTGCCGGGCCGCGGAGCGGGGAGGCGGCGGCGGCTGAAGCGGCGCCACAGCAGCCGCGCCACAGCAGCCGCGCCAAGCAGCGGCGGCCTCAGAGGAAGAGGGGTCGCCGCCCAGGGTTCTTGGGGCCGCCGCTCTTGTCGTCGCAGTATTTCCTGTTCGGATTATCTTTTGCTTACCCACAGCTGCCTCCTTCCCCTCACGCTCCCACTCCTCCGTTTCCGCGGTCGAAGCTGCCCTCGGCCCCGGGTAGTCTCCCCCGCCCGGGGACCCCCTGTGCTTCCCCTCCTGGGCTGCGGGGGAGCCCCTCCGATACCATGAGGAAATTCAACATCAGGAAGGTGCTGGACGGCCTGACCGCCGGCTCGTCGTCGGCGTCGCAGCAGCAGCAGCAACAGCAGCAGCATCCGCCTGGGAACCGGGAGCCGGAGATCCAGGAAACGCTCCAGTCCGAGCACTTTCAGCTCTGCAAGGTGAACTGAGCGCGCAGCCCCGCGACGCCGTCATTGAAAAATTGGGGTTGTTTTAAGGGGGCAACTCGGGCTTTACATGGGAATGCAAGGGAAGAGAACGCCAATAATAATAATAACTCTAATAAAAGGCTCGCTCCTCCCCTGGCAAACGTTTCTTCTGTGGGTTATTTTGGAGATTGATACCTTACTCCTTTTCGTTGATTTTTCTCTTTCCCCTTTGCACATGCAGCAATCAGTTCAAGGTTGCTACAAACTATTATCCGACCTTTAATTCATATTCTGACACTGCCAATAATAACCTGGAAGCTTTTATATTCAAGCGTTTTAATATGATTCACCAACTTCGAAGTTTCCTTTGGAAACGGTGTCTAATGAATGTTGTTTATCAAAAAGCCAAACCTGTTCTACCACGCCTTTGCTCATCACTTTTCCCTTAAAATGTGGTGTGAGTGGCTTGAGATATGAAATCACAGGGTTCTTTTTATCATTATGTTTGTTAAAAAGTACCGAGATTTTTGCCTGTTAATGGCACGATAATTGCCATAGCGTTCTGTAATTCAGAAAGAATGATGCAGCGAATTAACTCACCAGCTGCTTAATGAGAAACACAAACTTGCCTCGGTTTTAATACCTGCCTTTCTCATAAATAGCCATGTATTTGTATGTCAGAGTTTCTTAAAAGTGTGCATATATATATATATATATATATATAGGTCTAATGCCCTAAAATGATTATGGCCTTAATAGTAAATTGCAAAAATACATGTACTCATCTTCGTTCTGTTACAAGTGTAAAATGTTGGGATAGAGGTTTGATTATTGCTCTACTGAATGCTTGACTAAAGTAATTATATGACAGCTTTTCCTTAGAAGTACTTGCGTTAGCATCCAAATAAAGTAATGATGAAATGAATACTGCCAAAATAAAGTATGAATTGCATTTAATGGGTTTACAGAATTTTGGACCATTGCAAACTTTAGTCATCTGTTGTCGGATGTAATAGTATAGAATATTAATAAAATATTTTCTTCTATGGAATACCAGTATTATGGAAAAGCGAAATTAAAGTATATCACTGGACTAGATTTTTGTTTGTTTCAGGTTCTATGTGAATAACTTTGTTAATGTAGGTTTCACTTATTTTTTCAAAAGCAGTAAGTGCATGTGTATGTGTTTTGCATCAGTGGTAGTGGTTCTAAATTCTAACGCCTCTATTGACTTTTCTATTTTAAAATTTCGCTTGCTGCCTTGGTTGCTGTGATGTCACTTGCCCATCCCTAGACTGTTCGCCATGGATTTCCCTATCAACCCTCAGCCCTGGCCTTTGATCCTGTACAGAAGATCCTGGCAGTGGGAACTCAGACTGGTGCTTTAAGGCTGTATCCTTTCTTTAAGTTTTTTAACTTCTGCTTTGTTTTCCCCAGTCCTTCTGTGTTGCTGATTAGTTCCAAAGAAAATTTTATTTTCCCGTTGGTGTGATCAGATATATACTATGAGAAATCATGTGTTGGCTTTTCCCTTGATTATAATTCAGCTTATATACTGCTGTGATGTTTCTCAGCTCTTAGTTTATAGTAGCTAAACATATATCTAAATAGAGGTCTAAAGTTTTGTTATAATAACTATTTTATTTGTAAGGAGATAGAAGTTTCTAAGGAAAAATATATCTGCTTATATACTATGGGTCTGATGAATGGGGTATGTTAAGGATGAGGTTTAAAGACAATTACTTTTAAAAATAGTATGCATGGTAGATATTGAACATAATTATGACCTATTCTAATAAATTAGAGATTGGATTTCAATCTGAATTTGGTTATTTTTGGCATGTCCGTGTAGAAAAACAATTAGCAGAAGATAAGTGTAGCAAATTAATTTTCTATGAATAGTTATAAATGGTTAATATTTCTACCAGTTTTTAGAGCATTTTCTTGAAAAATGCATGGGGATAAATTTTTTCTCTTGATATATTTTTTCTCTCACAGTCTACATTTGTTATGTATTTGTAAAAACTGTTAGGTTACTATACATTAAACTACTAGTATAGAAGTAATTACTTTTCCTGGTTATGTATGAACTATAGTAGTTTTATCAAGCATTTTTTTTCAAATACTTCAAAAGATTTTTTTCAAGATAATTTTTTAGTGAGAACAGTACAGACGACTCACTTTCTATTTTTATATTGAAATGTGTTTTCTTTTACTGTGACTTTGAAACATACTTAACCTAAATATATTCTTATTTTTAAACTTTAAGATTTGAATTTATCCATCCGTAGGATATTTACCTCCTACATATTAATGAGTAACATGTTGGTGATAAATAGAAAAAATAAATCACTAGATGATCTCAATAGACATTACTATTGTCAAAAAAAAAAAAAAAAAAAAAGAAATATAGGATAGGGGAGGAGCTTTACCCCTTGACATTTTAGATTTTTCTGGTTCCTGAGAAGGAGCAAGGGAACCTGCATTTGAGTTAAACATGTGCCAGGCATTTTACTTACATTTTAAAGTCATTATTTCAAAGAAGTTTTATGTGATACATATAAAGATATATATATATATATATATATGTAAAGATAATGCCTCAAGTTTTATTTGTGACTTAATGTGCTCTCTTCAAAATGCTAATAGAAGTTTTAGGATGGACTATTGAACTGTGTTACTAAGTAAAATCTACTATACATAGTAAATACTAAGCAGTCATACCTTTATAAATGACAAAACCTGACCAGGCTAGATCTGAATCTGTTAATTTCTGATACAGTGTGTCTGAAGTGCTCTTGCCCAAATATCTAGATAGTTATGACCAGAATATTTTTTGGCTTCAATTGTTAGATATTTTTATTCCTGAACTCAATGATCAAGACCATCTAGTTTAGGGTTGTTGTGTGAAGATGGGAATGAAGTTATTTCGTCAGTGTGGGCCCTGAGTGTTCAGCAAAACTCTGTAGTGATGAGACTAGTACAGCGTTGGATCTAGATGCATTCTTTGGAACTGAAAGCAGTTTCTTTTTTTTCCCAACAAAGAATTTCATAACTGGACTAGAAGAAGGAAAGTAAAGTTGAATTAAATCAGCTATTTTTCCATTATTTTGCTTTTCTGTAAAATGAGTTTAGGTTTTATTGTTTTCCCAGTGTGGTCTCGACATTCTTTTGATAAATAACCTTTTTTCCTTGTAACAGCTAATCTAGCCCTTTTATAATTTAGTATAATTATAAGTGAGTACCACCAGCAAGGCTGATTTTATGAAACCAGATTCTTAGACACTTTTACCCTAATGCATTTGAGTAATTAGCAAGTTGGCACAAAAGGTGTAAAGTGTTAGGCCTAGTGCTAATTGCCAATTAAAATCAAGGATCAGGTGGCCAAAATTGTCACTTGTATATAACTTTTGGTATACTTTTTATAGTTAAATATTATGTGAATAAAAGTGAACCTGTAATTATAGTTTGCAGTTATACTCTAAAGTTTTTTTAGAACCTCCTTACTAAGAATGAAGTATGGAAAACTATTTACTAAATTACTTTCTACTTTGCCTTTTTATGAGATTTCTATGAACATTCCAGAGTGATAAATTGGCTTGCTTGCCAGTAATACCACCTAGTCATTCCTTCTGTTGGGTTTAAGTAGCAGATGAGCTTATGAGCTTTATTTATTATGGTTCTGATTTATAGAAAATGACTAAGCCCTTTTTATTTTATCTCATTTTCCATATATGTGCTTTCAGGTATATGTTAGTGTCTCTTTGTTTGTTATTTTTGAAACTGGACGCCTAAATTCCAAATCTCCACATTTGGTTAACATGCAGATTTACTACAAATGTGTATATTTTGACTTGGATCTTTTGTATATTTTCCTATTGTAATTGGTTTCTTTTGATCCTTTATTCTCTTCTTATATTAGACTCTTATAGTCTGTAACACAGTTATCCTAAAAGGTATCATTACAACAGAAAATAGACTTCTAGATAAAGTATTTTCCTTGCAGATTGAAAAGTAGGCGATGTTTTCAGAAGTAAAATTAGGCTATTACAATTCCAAATGTGTATGTAATTTGACTGATGAATATCTTCCTAAATGTTAGAAGACTGTACTAAATTGATTTATCTACTCTGGGTTAAAACCAAAAAACCAAACAAGAAAGATATATCTGATAGCTAATGTTTGTAGACAAGGATTAGTGAAAAATCTTAATCCTTTAATAATACATAACAAATAATGAGGCAAAATAAATTAAATGTATTTACTACATTAATGTATAGCAAATGACATATGATATAAATATGCTGAATGCTAAACCTTCTTGGCTTCTGGAGAGAATATGAGATTGAAGAATGAAGGTATTTTTAATAATGTTATTGTCTTTATCGAGACTTCTGATTTACTACTAAAATTTCAAATTGCTTCATACTTTAATGTAATCATGGGTTACCCTGATCTTATTTTTAAAGTAAATTTTTTTTCCAAACACAATGAGGTCATTTTATATATGAATATTTCAAGGACTGAGCAGAAAAATGGAATTTCAGGTTTACTGAACTTGTGTAAAAATTTGAGGTTTAAAAATGAATTGTCAAATTATTATCGAAGAACCTCATTCATTGTCTTCTTGACTGGTGGAAAATACAGTGAAATAGACAATCTCTGTTTGGTGAGGCATGGATTGTCTTTTATAATGCAGAGTAATGTTGCTGGAGACGGGCTTACAAAATGATTTTTTTACCTTAGAGTTGATTTAACAAGCACTTGAGTGTCAGACAACATTAGATTATAAATTGTGGCCTGAATTCTGGTTCTTCTCTTTCCACTAAATAATTACATGTCCTTGAATTAGGTTTTTTTTTTCCTTACTATAAAAATGAAGGTGCAGTATTAAATGATTTCTTCAAGGAAAAATTTTATGATTTCAAGTAGTTATGTATTCTAGAGGAGTAATACAAAAGAAATGAAAATGTGGTCCTTCCTTTCAAAAAGTTTGCAGTTCTAACCGAAGGACTGGAACTAAATAAGCAATTGAAATTTGAGAATTATTTGGGGCTCTACTTACATTACACAAAGTCAGGTTACATGTAAATTTGTTGCATTTGATGAACATTTCTATACATTGGTAGATAAGGATTCAGAATGACAGGGAGGAAGGAGTGAGAAAATTATTCTAGGCAAGGAAAACAGTATGGGCAAAAGCATGGAAAAGGGAATTATGCGAGTTTGGAGGAATACTAATGAGGCTGGTTGGAATAATTGAGTTAGCAGGAGAAAATAAGGAGGCTGTTGAGGGTCTTGAATTTTAACCTGAGGTATCTGCATGATGTTCAGTTAGGAATAATAGTTACGTAATAGGAGATGCTGACAGGAAGAAAGCGTGATTTTTTAGCATGATTAGTGGGGTAGTGGTATCATAGATGAAAAGAATGGACCAAGTAAACTTCACAGAAAATTATTAATCCATATAAGTAGTAAAGTGAATCCAAAACAGGGTTGGCAGAATGGGAATTGGAGAAGGGCTTGACTTGTTTGTATAAAATCTTAGGGAGTAACTAAAGATGATAAAGTTTTGCAAGTAAAGTAATGAGGCAATTACAAGCGAAGTGAAAAACTTGGCAAAGAAGTGGCAGAGAAATGTTGAGTTTGAAATTATGTTATCTTTAACTTTTATTGTATTATCATTCTGACAGAGTAGCCTAGACTTCTTACTTTAATGTGAGAATTTGATATACTTTCACTGTTTTGTTTTGGTTTTTTTTGGCTAGTCCTTGGTGATTTCCAGAATTTTGTTATTGAATTTATATTTAAGGTCATTAGTAGCTGTTTGGCATTGTCCATTTATTTTCTGTCAGTGTTTCTCAAAGTGGTAGCTTTTTGGGCAGGATAATTCTGTGAGTTTGTCCAGCACATTGGAGGATATTTAATATCCCCGTCTCCCACCTACTAAATGCCCATGTTGCCTCCCCTGTCAATGTGGCAACCCAGACCCTCCAACACACTTCCAGGTGCCCCTGGTTGAGAACCACTGCATTTAGCCCAAGTTCTTCACCAGTTAAATAAGAATAATAACCCTACCTAGCTTGTGAAGTTATTGTCACGATTAAATCTAATAAAATGTGTGTGTGTAGCTTTTACGATCATGAAGGAATATTGTGGATACATGATTATTACATTATTATAATACGTGATTATTATTAATATGAGAGTTTTTCTGTGGCTTTAATTTTCAGGTCCTTCATTTCTATCAGCGAATACTGAGTGGCAACTGTGTAGGAAGGCCTTCAATTCATTTATTTTTGTAGCTAATAACAAACTTTGAGGAAAAGATACTGAAAAGCCTTGTTCTTTTCTTTGAGTTTGTTTTTAAAATGGTTGTGTTCAGCTGGGCACGGAGGCTCATGCCTGTAATCCCAGCACTTTGGGAGGCCAAGGCAGGCGGGTCACGAGGTCAGGAGTTTGAGAACAGCCTGACCAACATGGTGAAACTCATCTCTACTAAAAACACAAAAATTAGCCTGGTGTGGTGGTGCGCGCCTATAATCCCAGCTACTCAGGAGGCTGAGGTAGGAGAATCGCTTGAACCCGGGAGGCAGAGGTTGCAGTGAGCCAAGATTGTGCCACCGTACTCCAGCCTGGGCAACAGAGCAAGACTCCGTGTCAAAAAAAAAAAAAATGGTTGTGTTCTTCTCAACCACAAGTTTTCAAAATTGCTACTTAGATGTAATAATAATGTATGCAAAAGTTTCTCACATATGGCAAATGCTAAATTGATTAATGACTTTCTGTACTGTACTTATAAGATAGCATTAGAATATTTTGACTTGCTACTTAATTTTATTCTATAAAACATAATTATACCATGGCAAAAAAATGGAAATGATTTTCATTTGAAATAGTTAAAAGTAAAATAATTAGTTTAGAATTTAGCCAGTGTTTTCTGTTTGTTTGTTTGTTTTGATTCGGGGTCTTACTCTGTTACCCTGGCGTGCAGTGGCAGAATTATAGCTCACTTTAACCTCCACCTTCTAGGCTCAAGCAATCCTCCTACCTTGACCTACCAAGTATTTGCGACCACAGGTGTGTGCCACCACTATTTTGTTTTTTTTTTTTGGTGGAGACCGAGTTTCACCATATTGTCCAGGCTGGTCTTGAACTCCTGAGTTCAACCTCCCAAACTGCTGAGATTACAGGCATGAGCCACCACGCCAGATTTTTATCCACTCTTCTCCCTCCCCATCATTTTTGTTCATAGCCACTTTCCTCCTCCTCCATCCTTTTTGTTCATGGAAGAGTTCTGGTCATTTGGAATTGTAGTTGTGCAGGAGAAACAAGGAGCTTGAAATACTCAGCTCATATCTCAACTCTTAGCTCCTCATTCAAGAGGACATTGCATAAAAGGAAGAATGAGTGCTGTATCAGCTATAAGTTGTGATTCTTAGCATGGACTACTGCAGCAGGAGGAATAGGCACATTTATTTCAGTACAACCAGAAATGGAATCTGCTTGGAAACAGTTTATTTTGCAATGGATTTCTTGTGGAGGGAAACAAATGTGATAGAAACCATGGAATTGAAAAGAATATGTTAACTGTTGGAGAATCAAGTCCGTGCTTTGTAAGCCTTTCTGCTTTAAGTAAGATGAGTTTTTGTCTCTGTTGGATATTCTCTTTGTTTTCTGTTTGGTTTTCAGTATGATTCATTTGAAATTACAACCTAACTTTGCCATCCTAAAGGAAAAAGTAAAGGCATTTTGGAAGAATTACCTTATTATTAGGAGATTCTTCCAATAATCTTCACACTTACTTTGTATAAGTGAACTAAAATCTCTGTGCTTCAGTTTCCTTTCTTGTAAAATGGGGAAATTGGGATGTGTTATTTCCAAGAATCCTTCCAACTTTTGGACCTTAGTATTTCTTTTTCTGTGGGGGATTCAGGAATTCTTTGGACTGTGTTCCTGTAAAGGGATCTTCTGGTTGATTGCTCTGAGTTCCTGTTAAAGAGAATGAAGTATTAGACTCCATACCATTGTGGCTCCCTCAGCTTTGTGTTCATTGACTACATTCATAATCCAAGTCAGTAGAAGCACAAGTGTAAACCTTTGTTTACACTTTGTTTACAGAAAGGACCAGGAAAGAGCATGTGAATGAACTAACACAAATGTCTTTCCTTGAAACAGTAGCTCACATTGAATACTAAGATGGTGGATTGTAGCATTTTCTGTGTATAACAGATAAGGTCTCATTATGAAATAGGAAACCAGGCCATTTTTTTAATACCATTAACAAAATTTACCTTCTTGGTTGTTAAATGTCAGGATGTAAAATTAAAATAAATTAACTTAAACAAGAATATTTAGTTCCTAATCACATGATCTTAAAAATCTTTAGAGATTTATTATAGAGACTATCTCCCTTGAATTGCTAGTATGTAATTTGAGTACTAAATTTGGTAATTGTATTGTATAATAACTTGGAGTAATAATTGTTGGGCATGTACATGTAAGTAACTAGACTATAGGCTTGATTATCACTAAAGAAAAGATAAGCTTAATTGTTGGATCAATTTGGCTTTACCTTTATGCACTGGAAGAGGCAATTACTTACAAGAAGAATTTTTTTTTTTTTTTTGAGATAGGTTTTCGTTCTGAAATACAGTGGCACAATCACAGCTCACTGCAGCCTAGACCTCCCAGGCTCAAACAATCTTCCTGCCTCAGCTTGCCAAGTAGTTGGGACCACAGATGTGAGCCACCTCACCTGGCTCACATAATTTTGTGTGTGTGTGTGTGTGTGTGTGTGTGTGTGTGTGTGTGTGTGCATATATATATATGTATTTCTTTTTTCTTTTTCTTTTTTTTCTTTTTTGCAAAGATGGGGTTGTACTATGTTGCTGAGGCTGGTCTCCTGGGCTCAAGCTGGGATTAAAGATTATGAGCTACTATGCCGAGCTACAATAAGAAAATTAATAATTAGGATATCAGTAGTGTAGCAGTAATAATTAGTAATAATCAGAATGTGTATTTGTTTTCGATGTTTAAATGGAAGTTTCCTGACCTGATTTGCTATATTAGCATTATCAGAAGGTATACTTGGTATTTTGGGATGGCAGATAAGGAAATAGTTTTTTGGTTTGACCTAAACAGATGTTTATCTGTTTAAGAGTATAACAGATTGATATAAAGAAAAGGGCATTTCACTATTAATACCTTTTAGTTTTGGATTTGAATTAAGATAGATTTTAAACATAATATAGTTCTACAAAAGTTCTTGGGAAGCAAAACAAAGTGATTACTGACTTGATTTTTATGAAATAAACTAAGAGTTCATAAAACTATAATAATAAAAAACTGCCAAAAGGTACTTGATACATTTCTCTTCCCTTAGTCATATGCAGCACACATTATTCTAAGGAGAAGTTACGGTGCTTTCTAATTTAATTACTCAGACTTCCTGTAGAGACATTCAGGTTTCTATACAATACAATTATTTTGCACTTTAATTTGAACACATTTCTGATTTTTATTAGCAGCAATAAAAATAAGGACTTTTTCATGATCTTCTGTATATCTGTATTATCATTTTTAATATTTCTGAATAATTTAAGTATATTGCCATCATCTGCTTTCAGATTTAGCAATTCTAGTTGGTTGGTTTAATCTCTTATTTTCCTCATATTAACTTTTAAATAAATTTTGGACACTAGCTCTGTTGACCATGTAACTTATCTTTTTTCTTTTGGCCATGAGTGGAAGGTAAGCTGAGGTGAAGGAGGTAGGGGTAAGAATTGTTGAGACAGTTTACTGCTTACTAGTCAGTGTTCCACAGTGGCCATGTGTTTAGTGATTCCTTAAGTCTAGAATAAACTTTTCTCTGTTTAAATAATTCTTATGTTTAAAACCCAGTGTCTTTGTCTTTGTGATACATGTTTTGGTTTGATTCCATCCCCACTTCCATCCTATTCAGCAATCTTTTTCTTAGTTGAGCCTTTAAAATTTTGATTTCTATATTGCCATTTCTTTATAAGTAATATGTGACATTAAATGTCTAAAAATAGACCTTTTGGAAATTATAGCTGTAATACGGAGTGGCATTTTCTTTTAAAATAAACTATGAAGAATGTTATAGGGTATGAAAAGATACCGTGCAGTCCAAAGTAATGCAAATCAGCAAAATCAGCCAGTATCCTCTCCTTTATCAAGAGTCCAGAAATTAGACAGTAGGAGTGTATAAATTATAAAAGATGAAGGAACATACAGATTCCTAAATGATCAACTTTATGTCCTTCAGTAAGGATCATAGGGTGGATGAGTATGTGTGTGTGTGCAGACATTTAAAGAGCGAACATTTCCTATAAAAGGCTAGATAGCAAATTATGGTAGGCTTTATGGTCTCTGTGACGGCTACTCAACTCTGCTTATATATAGCACAAATGCAACCATAAACAATATCTGACGAATAAGTATGTGTCAGTAAAACTTTATTTATAAAATCAAGCAGTTGGCTGGATTTGGCCCACAGGCCAAAGTTTTCCAATCTCTGCCTTAGTTTATCAGCCTGACTTGTTTTTAAAGGATATACAGAGAAGAACATTCAGTAAGAAATACATTTTTATATTTAAATTTCATTAATAGCGCTTGTTACTAGTTGAAATTTAACCTTTTGTCACAAATAAAAGAGTCTTAAAAGAATCAGTAATTTGGTTTTTTTTTTTTTTTTTTTTTGAGGCAAGGCCTGGCTGTGTCGCCCAGGTGGAGTCTAGTGGTGCTATCTCGGCTCACTACAACTTCTGCCTCCCAGGCTCAAGAGATCCTCCCACCTCAGTCCCCCAAGTAACTGGGACTCCAGGCACACGCCACCACGCCTGGTTAATTTTTGTATTTTTTTTGTAGAGATGGGGGTTTTCTCATGTTGCCTAGGCTGGTCTTGAACTCGTGAGCTCAAGCCATCCACCCACCTCAGCCTTCTAGAGTAATTGCATTATAGGCGTGAGCCACTGCGCCCAGTCAAGAATCAGTAATTTTTAATAATACGTAGTAATTCTATATATCAAAGTAAATTATTTTTATAGGTTTTTTTTTTTAATCTTGTGAGAGGTGTGTTATCTCTGTTGAATTATGATTAGTATAATAAGGTAGCTTAATTAGGCATCCTTTGAGGGTAGTTTAATGATTAGCTCAATTATTGAGGTGTTTAGCTTGACTTCCTAATTTTAATTAAAAATATACTTGCCTTTGTAGCTTTTTCTTAATATCTTTCTTAATATCATATACATATGTGTAGGTACATTTAGATAGATGCCTTTAAAGATAAAAGTGAATGTAAGCATTTTATTAAAATATTGTGACTTTTTTGATGTTACAGATGTTTGTCAGAAATAGCTGGGAAAAAACTACCTGAAAAATGAATAATGTATTTTTTAAAAATTCACGGCTGGGCACGGTTGCTCATGTCTGTAATCCCAGCACTTTGGGAGGCTGAGGCAGGAGGATCACTTGAGGTCAGGAGTTTGAGACCAGCCTGACCAACATGGTGAAACCCCGTCTCTACTAAAAATATAAAAATTAGCCGAGCGTGGTGGCAGGTGCCTGTAATCCTAGCTACTCGGGAGGCTGTGGCAGGAGAATCACTTGAACCTGGGAGGCGGAGGTTGCCATGAGCTGAGACTGTGCCACTGCACTCCAGCCTGGGCGATAGAGTGAGACTCCGTCTCAAAAACAAGCAAACAAACAAAAATTCATAAGGCTCCTAGAATAAAATTCAGATTCTTGGCCACTTTCTTTAGAATCAGATGTATTACATGCCTCTTGTTGGAAAGAACATACATGGTAATTTAATTGGAAACTGAAATTTTATCTACTTTTTGAAAATATTTTATAGTTGCCCACTGACCACTCTTTGCATTATTTTCCAGTAGCAGTAAATATAGATATAATTTTATTTAGTAAATGAGGCCAATTTTTACTTGGTTCCATTTCTCCAACTAGTATTCTTTTGGAAGTATATGTAAAAATATATATGAGACAAATAAATGAAATGATAACATGCTGAGCATATTTCTTTATATTTATTGGAGCTATGATTTTAACATGAGCATTCACCCAGAAAGGTTTTTAAATAAAAAATAGCTGATAATTTTTGTTTTACATTAATCTTCATTTGAAAAATAAGGTTTGCTTTATACAGCTTGTTATCTGTAAAATATATGACGAGTCCTAGAACTTACATGATCGTTATTGTTAAACAGCAAGTTTTAAACAATTGGAGGGGTTTCAATAATAGTGTTTGGTCTTGTTTTTTATTTTCAAATAAGTGCAGTCTGGAACTTTGAAGCTTTTCCTTGTGAAGTTGTTTGTTGAGTGCTTAATCCTGCTCTTTCTTGAAAGTACATAATCTTTTCTTGTGATGGCGGTACCTCTGCTTTTTCACAGCAGCACTCTGTCAAAGGTGACTATAAATCTGGCCGCATCAGCTGTTGCAGTACTTTCTGCTAGATGGTTTTCCTTTTGTGCATTTGTCTCTTTTTGTCTTTTGAAAAGGAAAAAAAAAGTGTTGAAACAGATTTTTCCATCTGTTCAGTCTTTGTACTGTATTTTTCATAATGTGTTGTATTTTTCTTTTAAAATTCACTTAACATACTTGAGAAAAGAACTTAGCCATTAGGCATCCGGGAATGGATGCTGGGATAAAAAGCTGTTTTTACTTATATGTGAGAATTTACATTCTTTCTTGTTCATTTAACCCAGACCGCTATTATTTATGACTACATAGTAAATAGTAGTTTGAGCAAGTGGTTCCTTTAAAAGTATATTTATCTATCAAAAGCTGTTCTAAAGAATTGCCTGTGATAATAAATATAATTCATTTTTGCCTCTTCAAAAACAGTCCTAACTCCAAAACAGTGAATATTAAGAATGATTGTTTTCAACCACTCTAATTTGTTTACAAATAATAAAAAATTCTTACTAAAAATAATAGTGGAAGGAGGTAACTAGAGGCTTATTCCAACCCAGTGAATACTATAATTATGTATTAGTCTGAATGTTGCAATTACTTTTCTGTTTTGGTGCTTGTTTTATTCACATTAAAACAGAAAAGCAGTTGACCGACCTAAATTTTCAAATACTGTTGGACATTTGTAAAATGTTAAAATTGTCTGGACTTAAAGTTTTAAATGTTGATGTACACATTTTTCAGGGCTATTCTTAGCATTTTGTTAAATTTTTACTGCAGACATAGTTCATTTTGTAGTTTTACTTAAATGAGATTAGCAGAATATTAGCATTGAGTAAGCAGTAAAAATTAATTTTGCCTACTCTTATTATCGTGATGATGTGGCTATCTTCATTTTTAATATATTTTCTAAATAGACTTCATTTTTTAGTGCAGTTTTAGGTTCACAGCAAAAATAAGTGGAAGGTACAGAGATATTATGTATACTCCCTGTCCCAAAACATTCGTAGCCTCCTCCATTATCAGCAGAGTGGTGCATTGAATCTACATTGACACATCATTTTCATCCGAAGTCCATAGTTTATGATAGGGTTCATTCTTTGTACATTTTATATGTTTAGACAAACATAATTACATGTCTTTCATCATTATAGTATCATACAGAATATTCTCACTCTCCAGAGTTTTGTGCTGTTCTTCATGTAGATCTTGTACATATTTGTTAGATTTATATTTATTTCATTTTTTGGGGTGCTAATATAAATTTCAAATAATTTCAAATTAATTATTTCAAATTCCACTGGTTCTTTTCTGGTATATAAGAAAGCGAATGACTATGTTGCTTTTTTCTTTTTTAGATACAGTCTTGCTCTGTTTCCCAGGCTGGAGTGCAGTGGCACAAACAGCTCACTGCAGCCTCGACCTCCTGGACTCGAGCAGTCCTTCCACCTCAGCCTCCTGAGTAACTGGGACCACAGGCACACACCACCACACCCAACTAATTTTTAAATTTGTTGTAGAGACAAGGTCCTGGCATGTCAGCCAGGCTTGTCTTGAACTCCTGGGCTCCAGTGATCTCACCTCCCAAAGTGCTGAGGTTTACAGGCATGAGCCACTGCGCCTGGTGTGAATGAGTTTTGTATGTTAACCTTGCATATCCTGGCCACCTTGCTATAATCACATATTGGTTGCAGGCATTTTTCTGTTAATTCTTTCTGATAGCTGCATAGTTGATCATGTTATCAATGAACAAAGAAAGTTTTCTTTCTTTCTTCCTAATCTATCTTGTATACCTTTTATTTCCTTTGCTCATTGCATTAGCTGGTGCTCCCATTACAGTGTTGAAAGGTGTGATAAGAGGGATATCCTTGCCTTGTTTCTGATTGTAGTGGAGAAGCTTTGAGTGTTTTGCTATTAAGCGTGTTAGCTGTAGTTTTTATATAGATGTTCTTTATCAAGTTGAGGAACTTCACCTGTCTTCCTAGTTTACTGACAGTGTTTATCTGGAATGAGTGTTGGATTTTCTTCATCAGTTGATATAATCATGTGATTTTTCTTTTTTTAGCCTGTTAATGTAATGGATTACATTAATTGGTTTTCAAATGTTGAACTAGACTTACATACCTGGTATAAATCCCATTTGGTCATGCTGTGTGATTCTTTTTATACATTATTGAATTCAGTTTGGTAAAAATTTTATTGAGAATTTTGCATCCATCTTCATGAGAGGGATTGATGTTAGTTTTCTTGTAATGCCTTTGGTGTTCATATTAGTGTAATGCTGGGCTCGTAAAATGAGTTAGGATATATTTCCTCTGCTTTTATCTTCTGAAAGAGACTAGACACTTGGTATAATTCACCAGTCAACCCATGTGGTCCTGGTACTTTCTGTTTTGGGAATCTATTAATTGATTCAGTTTCTTTAATGTATACAGGCCTATTCAGATTGTCTGTTTCTTCTTGTAGGAGTTTTGGTAGATTGTATCTTTTAAGGAGTTGGTCCATTTCATCTGTGTCATCAAAATTGTGGGCACAGATTTGTTTTTAGTATTCCTTTATTATCCTTTTAACGTCCATGAAATTAAAGTGATGTCTGTCTTTCATTTCTGATGTTAGTAATTTGTGTCCCCTCTTCTTTTTCCTTAGTGTGGCTAGAAGCTTATTGATTTTTTTTTTGAAAGAAGCAGCTTTTAGTTTTGTTGATTTTTCTCTTTTGATCTCTTATATTCAGTTTCACTGAATTCTTCCTTAACTGTTATTATTTATTTTCTTCTGTTTACTTTGGATTCAGTTTCCTCTTCTTTTTGTAGTTTCTTAAAGTGGAAGTGATTGATTTTAGCTGTTTCTTCTTTAATGTATATGAATTCAATGCTATAAATTCCCTTTAAGTAGTACTATTTTCTGTGTTTCGCATAAATTTTGATAAGTTGTTTTCATTTTTTAGTTCAAAACATTTAAAAAATTATCTCAATATCTTTTTTGACCCAAGTATTAATAGAATTGTTTTGTTTAATCTCCACATATTTTGGGATTTTCCAGCTCTCTTTTTGTTACCAATTTCTAGTTTACTTCCATTGTGTTCCAAGAGCTGACATTGTATAGTTTCTATTCTTTTAAATTTTTTGAGGTATATTTTATGGCCCAGAATATATTCTGTCTTGGTTAATGTTCCATGTGAGTTTGAGAAGAATGTGTATTTTGCTGTTATTAGATAACGTAGACTGTAGATGTCCCTTATATCTAGTTGGTAAAGGGTGGTATTGAGTTCAGCTCTGTTGGCTCTTTTTTTCTGCCTGCTGGATCTGTCCATTTCTGATAGAGGGATTTTTTACAACTGTAATAGCGGATTCATATATTTCTCCTTGCAGTTTTATGAGTTTTTGTCTCATATATTTTGACACTCTGTTCTTAGGTGCATGCACCTTAAGGACTGTTGTGCCTTCTTGGAGAATTGACTCTTTTTTCATTTTGTAATGCCCCTCTTTATCTCTGATAACTTTCCTTGGTCTGAAGTCTGTGTCTGAAATTAATATAGCTACTTTGCTTTCTTTTGATTAGTGATAGCATGGCATATCTTTCTTCATTTATTTACTTCTATACGTGTCTTTATATTTAGAGTGAATTTCTTGCAGACAGCGTATAGCTGGGTCTTAGTTTTAGATCCTCTTTGACAATCTGTCTTTTAATTGGTGCATTTAGACCATTGAAGTTTAAAGCGAATGTTGATATACTTCGAATAATACCTACCATATTTGTTACTGTTCTCTATTTGTCGCTCTTGTTTTTGTTTCCCATTCTTTTTATGCCTCTTGTGGTTTTAATTGAGCGTTTTATATGGTACCACATTTTCTTTCCTTTCGTAGCATATCAGTTTCTTAGCATATCAGTTGTACTTTTTT
Source organism: Nomascus leucogenys (assembly GCF_006542625.1). NCBI lineage: Eukaryota > Metazoa > Chordata > Mammalia > Primates > Hylobatidae > Nomascus > Nomascus leucogenys. The sequence continues at coordinate 133,250,447 of NC_044383.1, forward strand.
TATTTTTTTAAATAGTTGCTCTAGAATATGCAGTATATATTTACAGTTAATCTGGGTCTACTTTGAAAGAACACTATACTGCTTCACAGGTCATATGAGTACCTTATAATAACAAAAAGAAATTGTAATTCTTCACTCTCATCACTTACGTCATTGCTGTCATTCATTTCACCTATATATAGGCATATGTGTTTATATATATAAACATACATAAACTGGATACATTGTTGTTGTTATTATTTTGAACAAACTATTACTACTAGATCAATTAAGAAATAGAAAAGTTTTTATTTTTGCCTCTATTTATTTCTCTGATGCTGTCTTCCTTTATGTAGAGCTGAGTTTCTGATCTATGTCATTTTCTTTAAGAAAAAAACAACTTTGACGTTTTTTGCAGCGCAGGTCATTTCGTCAGTTTTTGTTTGAGCAAGTTTTCATTACTCCTTCAGTTTTGAAGGCTAATTTTGCAATGTACAGAATTGCAGTTTTTTTTTTTTTTTAACTTTCTGCACTTTACATGTTTTATTTCTCTCTCTTCTTGCCTGCATGGTGTCTTGTGAGAAGTCAGAAATAATTTTTATCTTTGCACCTCTGTTGGTAAGGTGTTTTTTCCAATGGCTTCTTTCAAGATTTTTTTTTAATCTTTGGATTTCTATAATTTGAATATAACATGTCTAAGTGTAGCTTTTGTTGTTGTTGTTGTTGTTAGCATTTATTCTGCTTGGTATTTTCTTAGCTTCTTGAATTTGTGATTGGTATCCGACATTGATTTAGAGGAAATTCGCAGTCATTATTGCTTAAATATTTCTTTCTGTTCCCTCTTCTCCTGGTTTTCCTGTTACATGTATGCGTTTTCTTGCTGTCTCACTGTTCTCAGATATTCTGTTCTGTTTTTCCAGTCTTTTTTCTCATTGCTTTTCAATTTTGGACATTTCTGTTGAGGTATCCTCAGGTTAAGAGACTATTTCCTTAGCTGTGTCCAGACTACTATTGAGTCTATCAAAGGCATTCTTTACTTCTGTTAAAGTGTTTTTGGACTCTGGCATTTCTTTTTGACTGGTTCTTAGAATTTCCATCTTTCTGCTTATATTGCCCATCTGTTACTTGGTATTGTGTACTTTATCCATTAGAGCCCTTAGCATATAAATCATGGTTGTTTTAAATTCCCAGTCTGATAATTCCAACATTACTGCCATTTTGAAGCCTGATTCTGAGGCTTGCTCCATCTCTTCCAACTGTATTTTTTGCCTTTTAATTTTTTCCTGTTATCTGGACATGATGCACTAAGTAAAAGGAACTGCTGCAAATAGGCCTTTGGTAATGGTGTGGGGGGAAGGGAAGTGTGCTATAGTCCTGTCATTAGGTGTCAGTTTTTTAGTGAGTCTGTGCTCTTGGACTGTGAACTTTAGGAGTGCTTCTTAATCTCTTCTTCCCACATTTCCTCCCACTCCCTTTTAGGTGGAATAGGATGGCTAAAGTGGGCTGTCGTTGTGTACTTCTCTTCCTCTTCTTGGAAAGCTTGGGCCCACTGGAGTGAGTGATTTTTCTTCTCTCAGGTTAGTTGGTCTCTGATAAAACCTCAGCAGGTTAGGCTCTGGTAAAAGTGTTATTTCTGAAGGCAGTCCTTTTTGTTAAGAACAGAATATGCTCTTACATGTTTAAAAATGGTTGCCTTTTCTCTTCCCTCTGCTGGTAGCATGAGGGAATTTTCTCCAATATTCATTGCGAGAACCTGCTCAAGCTTTAGAGGTAAAATTCACAAAGATGTGGGGACATCTCTATGACTGGGTTCCCCTGGAGTTTTTGACTTTCTGACTTGTCCATTTTGAGCCTTCAACTATTCCTCAGTTACAGTGCTTGCTTCCCTACCCAGACACTGGTTTTCACAGAGGTTCGTGCTTATGGGTTTCTGCTTTCAGCAAGTTGTGATTCTGTGTATCCACCTGTCTGTCTTTCCAGTTGAGGGGGCAGTGGTTTGTCTTGTGTCTCACTTCTCTTACAGATCTTTAAAAAGAGTTGTTGATTTTCCAGTTTCTTCAGCTTTTTACTTCTTGTTAAGATAAAATGATGATTTCCATGCTCCTTACACACTACGCTGGAAAAGAGAAGTTGATATTAATTTTTATTGGTGAAAACATACGTGGTCTTCAAAAAGAGGTTTTAAAACTAACGTTTATCAAGTAGGTGCAGCTATAGAATAGGGGTACTCTAAATCTGTAATTAATCAGTTGGCAAAGGCTTTGGATTGCAAGCACATTCATAGCCCATAATATACAAAATGAAGTGTTCTTCATTATGTTCATCTTTGGTAAAGACTTACTAAACTGTTGTTTTGAGCATATTTCTATTAAGTCAGTCAGAAGCTAATTTAGATGAGAGTAGGAAATTATTAAACATTTGGAAAATGAGACCTGGGAGGAGACAGGGAATTCATGATTATTCAGTTAGAAAAAAAGGAAATCTGAGAAGTTATTTAATAGATTATATGTATATAAATAGATTGTTTAGGGAAAGTAATGCTTAATTATACTTATGTCCACAAGGTTTCTCAGTGTTTCTCAACTATGGCTATACATTAGAATAATTTGTGGAGCTGAAAAAACCAAAATGTACAAACAATGCCCAAACATGCTTGGATTTCTTCTCTAGAGATTCTGATTCAGTGAGTCTGGCAAGGGGCATGACATCTGTAATTTTTTGTGTTTTAAATCTTTGTGGATGCTTGTGATATAGAGCCAAAATTGAGAAATACTGGTTTAAGTGTTTGACAGGCTGGGTAGCAGTATTCTTAGGCAGATGGTAGAAAAGAAACATGTTAATTACTGTATATAGAGAGGATGTCGTTTTAAAGCAGTCATAACATCTTGAGATCTGTGGTGTAACCATGAGGAAATACACTGCCTTTTTGTTCTGCCACTGCCTTTGGAGACAGGGCTGTGAAACTGTTACATGAAATATTTGGAAAGGAGCTGGAGTTCCAGGTCTTGAGTTATGGTGTTTTTCCTTCCTAGCAGTTTATCACTGGTCAAGAGAATGAGCAATATAAAAGACCTTGAAGTCTAATTATGGTTGAAAAGTCTATTCTTAAACATGCAGGGCTTGGCCAGGTGCGGTGGCACATGCCTGTAATCTCAGCACTGTGGGAGGCCAGGGCAGGCGGATCATTTGAGGCCAGGAGTTCAAGACCAGCCTGGCCAATATGGTGAAACCCTATCTCTACTAAAAATACAGAAATTTGCCGGGCGTGGTGGTGCATGCCTGTAATCCCAGCTACTGGGAGGCCCAGGCACTAGAATCACTTTCACACCCGGGAGGCAGAGGTTGTAGTGAACTGTGATTGCACCACTGAACTTCAGCCTGGGAGACAGAGTGAGACTGTGTCACCAGATAAATAAAATACAATAAACCAAACTAAACTAAACTAAATTAAAATAAAATAAAAAAATTAAGTTGCAGGTGATCCTCACATGGATCAGGTTAAGAATGCAAATGACGTTTCACAGATGAGAAAACTACAGCACCAGTAGATTGTTTTAGTTATTACAGATCGTTTAATGTGTTTTCATTTTTTCCTGGTAACCTGCTACTTACAGAAAGTTTATTATTTTTATCATTAGTAGGATAAATATATCATGTACTGCTGCTTTTATTTATCCCCTATAACAGTGTGGATGAAGAAATCAAAGGTTTCTGATGATGCTCAATTTTTTTTAATTGTTTTTATGTTCACACAAAATAAAGGACAGTATTGGTCCTAATCTAAAGCTCACCCTCTTTTCACAAATGCTTCCATCAATATTCTTTGGTCCCATTACAGTGGTATTTAGATTTTAACTTTGTTATTGAAAAATAATCACATTATGGTTAAATCTCTTCAAGACTTGGGCCATTAAAAGTAAAAATCGTCTACTGACTTTTTATTCAGAGTAGTAAGGCAATTCAGAGTAGTAACATTTTGAAGGCATATCAAAATACTTAAAAAGATTTAAATTACCCTTTTTGCCAAAAGTATAAAAGAATGTACTGAAAGAAGTGGTAAGAGAGGTTAACCTTTAGTGTTTCTGATGAATTAAAATTGTGCTGTTGGGTTTACCTTTTTTACTGTGGTAAGAAGGAACAGTTTTCCCTTAAATTTTTTTCTTGGTTTAGTAGGAGAATATCTGCTCAAAGAAATTTACTTTCACAGAATATGTAATTAAACATACACTATTATAGGATAATTTATTGTCATTTCTAAATGTAGTTCATAGAAAATATCATGATCCTTATTCTTATCTTTAAACTTTGCAAGATATAAATGTATTTCCAGAAACCTCACAGGATATCACAGTTCTCCAGTTGCTTTCTATTTTATGTGTACTCTAGTCTTCCATTCCTACGTTGGAAAATTGAATATGTCCCTTCTGTAGAGATTAGAATAATATTACTTTTCTTTGCCTTTTTCCTCATTGAAAATAATTGATGAACAGATTCTCTGAAAAGATACCTAATCTTAAAAAATTTAATAATTTATAACGAATATACCAGTTTTGATACTGTCTCATTCTTCATAAAAGTAGAGGTTGTCAGAATATGTGTGTCAGACATTTTCATAATATACAGTGGTAGTGACAGTAGTGAAAACTTACCCAGGAGCGATACTCTCAGACTTTATCACTGACTGGGGGCCCATGGCCTGTTTCTTTTACTATTTTTTGTTTCTACTTTGCTGACAGTACAAATCCCACAAGGAAGAATAAGCAATAAGAGGAAATATTGTTGTGATTGTAATAACAACCTAAAAAAATCATTGAAGATAAAATGAATGGGCTGGAAATGTAATTTATGGGATTTTAAGGGCTATAATGGATCCTAGAGAAAATCGAGTCCAATTTCCTGATAGTGACAGGATTAGAACATTTTTCCACTGTTGTGTACTTTTTATTGGTTTTCTGAAAAGTGAACTAATCTTACCTAAGAAGGTATGACTGGAGCGGACATGATGGCTCATGCATGTAATTCAGCATTTTGGGAGGCTTAACTCTGGAAGTTCAAGACCAGCCAAGGAAACATAGCGAGACCTTGGCTCTACCGAAACAAACAAACAAAACAAAAAAGCCAGGCATAGTGGCAAGTGCCTGTAGTCCCAGCTGCTCTGGACGCTGAGGCAGGAGGATCCCTTGAGCCCAAAAGTTTGAGGCTGCAGTGAGCCATGATTGTGCCTCTGTACTCTACCCTGGGTGACAGAGTGATACCCTTACAAAAAAAAAAAAAAAAAAGATATTACTGGACGTAAAACATGTTTCTTAGGTTTTAAGAAAACTCATTCATTCATTGAGTGTCTGCTATGTGCCATATGGTTTTCCAACCTTTGAGAGTAAAGAGAGCAGATTACCATGTTCTTATTACCTGAGACTGTTTGAAAGTCTTCCACACTCTAGGATGGAAGTATAGCATAGGCTGTCAAACATAGTTGTATAATTCAGCCAAAGATGGTCCCAACTGAAGGAAAAGGAAGTAGGTACAGAATTCAGTATGACTATAATGAGCAAGGAGGGAAATCAAAGAATGGCATGAACATATAAGAATAGCATAAGGCATGCTAAAATTTCAAATGAACTGATGTTTGTGAAAATAATTGAAAAGTTTTTTTCAAGTAATATTCAAGTAATATTGTATATTCAAGTAATATTGTTACCTACGAAATTCTTATCTACTTGGAGTAACTGAAGACTTAACTGTTATATTGCTTTTATAATTCTGTTGCTAAACTTTTGAGATTTGTACCCTCAGTGCCTATTAAAGTTCTCAAATAAGAAAAATTGAATGAGTTAAGCAAACATGGTTAAGGAATATCATTCTATAGCTTGCTATCTTTACCTCCTAGGAGCTACTAAATGAGTGAACATGGAGGCTAATTAGGATCATTAGTACAAGAAGCTGTGATTTGTTTCCCCTTAATGTGCCCATTTTTCTTGCCACACAAGTCTGTATAGTAGTGAATGAAAGCAGGTAGGGTTAGAAAGAAACTAGTGGTTATGGGGAAGAGAGAGAGACTAAGTAAGTGGTTTAAAATTCCAGAATGTGAGGAATGAAAACAAGGTTCTCTTGTGTGGGTCTAGAGAGAGGTCTTGATTCAAGTTTTCTAGTATTAATGGTATAAGTCAGTTAGAGGGATACAATAACATAATGAAATAAACCCAATAATTGTATGTCTGATTCTGTACTGCTACTTTTCTCCACTTTAGAAACACACTAAAGATAACCACCTTTCCAAAGGTATATACATGGTTTAAAGATTAAGTAGCATAGTGTAGTGGAGGCTGTGATGAAAAGTATATGCCCTACCTTGCCCATGCCTACCCCTGCTCCCCAGAAGGATCCATTTAACTGTTTCTGGTCATGTTGCTAACTCTAAATAAAATCTCTTGCCAATGTTTTTTGATTCCTCAACTTTAGAAATTATCAGTTGATTTCCTGCCTTAATAAATGAGCATTTGCCTCATATCTCCCCTCTCCTGTAGTCTTGTCCCTATTTTTACTTTGTTTCCTTGTTACCTTTGTAAATTTCAATAAGTATCTTATAGTTAATTCTGTATTTCTTGCTCTGTCAATTATGCATACTAGCTCTTGGCTCCCCACTATAAAATGAGAAAGTTAACCCATCACTTTTCCATGTTTGTTTCCTTTTTCTTCTTCCTTTCCTTTGCCAACTGTAGTCACGTGTAATTAATATGAACGTTTAGTTTGATTCTAAAAGTTGAAAATGGGTGAACAGTACGTATTATGCCTTTTTTTTCCTGTGATGACTTTTTTATTCCACAGTCAAGTGATATCTTGTGAGTACATTTCTTTTCTTGTACGGCTGCTTTTCTTCCTTCTCCCCCACTTCCCTTATGCATTGGCTGCTGTCATCTCATGCTTAAATGCCTGAGGCTTCTCAAGGATGGAGTCACATCTCTGGAGCCCTCTTGTTCTCATGAACCTGCCTCCAGTGAATACCTCCTTGTTCTTCTCTAAGCTGGACCAGTGTTGTTTATGTCAACTGTACTGTTTTTCTCCTGGGCTTTTTCATCTTTTTTCTGAGTTGAATTCAGTGTTTATTAGATTTTCCGTCATTGCCTTTGTGTGTGTGTGTGTGTGTGTGTGTGTGTGTGTGTGTGTGTGAGATTTACTCTTTCAGTTTATTGGAGCATAGTCTTAAATGACTTCCAAAAAGAATGATAAGAATATCTAAAAGTCTTTGTTCTATAATTAGATCTTGTCAGGGGTTTGCTTGAATGTCTTTATAACTCCAGGGACATTATTTCACTGTTTTCTAGCAACTAGCAAATATTGCTAGCAAACTAGCAATTTGATCATTTCTTTGCAGGTGGTCACTTGTTTGTTTTTTTGTTTCTTTTTACCTGGAAGTCTGTAGGAAGCCTTAAGGAACATTTTAGAGTGGTATATTTAGGTTGGGACTAATTTTGTTTATCATTTTGTGTACTTCCATCTAAGGACCCATGTTCATTAGAAGCTGAGTAAAATCTATTTTCTTCTATTATTTCTTTAATACCTTTCTCTTCTTCTTTTCCTTTGCTTTCTCTTATTGGATGTTACATGTTCTAAAATGATCCTTTATATTGCTTACTTTTTCTTTTATATTTTCTGGTCCTTCATTTTTTGGCTTTACTTTTTTAAAGGGATCTTGGAACAAAATGACAGCATACAAATTTGTTCAGCTTGGTATCTTGGACCAAAAACCTCTTTTCACTACTTTTCAGTCATTATAATATCCAAAATTTTTCCTGAGAAATTTTCATCAGCATGTTTTAGGAATTAATGTAGTTTTTAAATTATTAGTGAGAAACACGAATGATTGTAATTTACAAGGGAAAGATATTTTTCTTGGGACTTTTACTTACATGTATTTCTAAAACCATACTAATTCGTTACATAATCAATGTTCTTATTTGTTCACAAGAATATTGAATTTTCTTTGTTGTTTCTCATCTGTTAAATACGTCTTGTTTTTAAATCGTGGGTGAAATAAATTTAAGTCAAATGCAGGACAGAAGGTAATCAGTAGCTTGCAAAAATGCTAAACCGTAGTCTTGGTTTTTCCTCCTACTGTGCTGCATTTCATTTAGGTTGCTAAATACTTAAATTCATTCACTGCTTATGAAAAATATTTAAACGTTTCAGACAAAAATATATTTAAGACTATCATATGTTTTAATTTGTTTTTATGAATAATTCCAGTGTTTGCTTGCCTTAAATTCATTGCCTTTTATTATTACCTATTCATATAGGTAATAATAGGTGTTAGTATTTATCATTCATACAAGCTAATTCTTTTTTTTAACAGCTTTAGTGAGATATACTTACATGTAATGATATGGAAGTACTAGCTTGTCAATTTCTACAAACAGCTAGGATTCTGATAGAGATTGTTTAGGTTTTTTAGGTCAGTTTGGTGATTATTGCCATCTTAATAATATTGTCTTTGTTCCATGGATATGGGGTATCTTTTCATTTATTTAGGGTTTCTTTCAGCAGTACTTTCTAGTTTTTAATATTACAGGTCTTGCATTTCTTTGGATAAATTTATTTTTAAATATTCTATTCCTTATGATGTTGTTGTAAGTGGAATTATTTTCTTTTTTTTTTTTTTTTTTTTTTTTTTTTTTTTTTTTTTTTTTGAGACAGAGTCTCTCTCTGTTGCCCAGGCTGGAGTGCAGTGGTGCAATCTTTGCTCACTGCCAGCTCCGCCTCCCGGGTTCACACCATTCTCCTGCCTCAGCCTCTCCGAATAGCTGGGACTACAGGCGCCCGCCACCACGCCCGGCTAATTTTTTGTATTTTTAGTAGAGTCGGGGTTTCACCGTGGTCTCGATCTCCTAACCTCATGATCCGCCTGCCTCGGCCTCCCAAAGTGCTGGGATTACAAGCGTGAGCCACCGCTCCCGGCCGTAAGTGGAATTATTTTCTTAATTGCATTTACAGATTGTTCATTGCCAGAGTATTATTTTTATGTATATTGGTTTTGTATTATGCAACCTTGCTGAACTTTTTTATTCATTCCAGCTTTTTTAGTGGATTTCTTAGAATTTTCTATATATAAGATTATGTCACCTATGAATAAAGATAGTTCTACTTTTTTCTTTCTATTCTGAACACTTTCTTTTTTTTCTGGCATATTTCCATGGCTAGAACATTAGATTCCATGTTGAATAGACGAGTGATGAGAATGGACATGCTGTCTTTTTCCCTATCTTAGTGGGAAAGCATTCAGTCTTTCACCACTGGGAAGGATGTTAGCTGTGAGTTTTTCATAGATGCCTTTTGTCATGTTGAGGAAATTCCCTTCTATTTCTGGTTTTATTGAGTTGAGAGTTTTATCATAAAAGGGTATTGATTTTTGTCAGATTTTTTTTCTACACCCGTTGAGATATGTGGTTGTGCTCTGTATTCTAACGTCGTGTATTCCGTTGATCCCGTATACTTTTTAAAGATAAGATTGTTTGTTTATTTCTGTTTCTTATTTAATTTTGCCAAGTATTGTTCCTCTCAGTAGCTATAGGCTCTAAAATGTTTTTTGGCTGATCATTTTTTACGTGGAGATATTTGTAAGGAGGTTGTCTCAAAATTACAACTAGAATTAGAATACAGAATTCTAGCTTTTTGCTTATCTTGCTGGGCCATATTGCTTCATTATTAAAATTAATTTTTAAACGTGATACCCTCAGCTAACATGAAAAATGACTCTAGTATATTATTCTTTAAATCAGCATATTGTTTACTATCTAACTGGTGTATGATGTTCACTTACTACAAGTTACATTTGGTCTGGTTTTATAGAATTAGACCAATCTGGGTTTATTAAGTACTCAGTTGTGAAACATTGATTATAAATATATGTTCCTTTTCCAGTTTTAAGATGATTTACAATAAAGCAGGAAATAACATTTACATGTGAAAATTGTCTCTTAATATATTTTGCTGTGTGTGTGTGTGCATGTGTGTGTTTGCATGTATGCTATAAGGGTTGGTAATTTATACTGTGGGTTCTGGAATTAGACTGCCTTGGTTCAGATCTCAGCTTCTTTACTAAGTGAGTGGCCTTGGGCAAGTTACTTAAACGTTGCGCCTGAGTTTCCTTATTTGTAAAAACAAAGCTTATCATAGAGAACTATTGTGAGATAATACATATGTAGTATTGTACTTGACACATCTTAAGTGTTCAGTAAATCTCAGCTTCAGTGATGATGCTGGTGATGATGATGGTGACGTACTTAAAGGCCTCCCAATTCCTCATTTATTCCTCCCTTCCCAACCAATCAACCAGAAAAAGCCATTTAGGCAGTTAGATTAATGCTTGTTTTGAATTTGATATACACTACTGTAAAAAAAAAAAAAAAAGAGTTTACTGGCTCTGGCATTTGTTTCTCTGGCTCATGTGTCCTGTATACCTCTTCCTGCTTATTCATTAATTGCTAGTTTTATCATATTATTTTTTTCTGTAATTATTTCTTTTTTTCCTGTTGCTTACATAGAGGGTCATGTCTAAATTAATACAGCCTTGTGTTCAAAGACTGTGCTCCTGATCTGTTTTAACTTTGTCTCATACATCTTCTCTTCATAAATATGCCTGTGATAATGGTGCTTGTCTGGACATGGACCATGAGTCTAGCTGTGCAGGAATTATCTGACGTGTATCATGGGTCAGATAAATTAACTGATTTTCTTTAAAAACAAGAATTACTAGTGGGATTAGGTAGATATCATAGCTGTTAGTCAAGCAATAGAAAAATTGAGAGCAGAAATGTATCTGAGATAGAAATATTGTATTATCTTCAAAAGAATACATTGACGTTTAGAGTTACAAGCTCAGATACAGTGACAGAAAAAGATATTTACCTTTCCCTTATAATTGATGCATACATATATAAAAGAACAAATATTAGAATAGTAAGTGAATATTTCCTCACTTAATAAATTTGCAGGAATGTTCAGTGTATAATCTTTTGGTTTTTCTTCATTTTAGTTTCAGACATTTAATTTTTTTCATTTAATTGTGAACATAGCCACAGTAAGTGGAAATCACTTACTAAGCAGATCTTCATTATAGTGTTTGACTATAAAACACTTTAATAAAGCCGGGCGCGGTGGCTCACGCTTGTAATCCCAGCACTTTGGGAGGCCGAGGCGAGTGGATCACGAGGTCAGGAGATCGAGACCACGGTGAAACCCCGTCTCTACTAAAAATACAAAAAAATTAGCCGGGCGTGGTGGCGGGCGCCTGTAGTCCCAGCTACTCGGAGAGGCTGAGGCAGGAGAATGGCGTGAACCCGGGAGGCGGAGCTTGCAGTGAGCCGAGATCGCGCCACTGCACTCTAGCCTGGGTGCCTGGGTGACAGAGCGAGACTCCGTCTCAAAAAAAAAAAAAAAAAAAAAAACAAAAAAAACACTTTAATAAAAATGTTAACTCAATAATGTCAGTATTAGGAAAATCATGTGTGCAAGGAATAATAATTATAGATGTGAAAAGATATGAATGTTTTGTGATCTAATAAATTCAATGTTGACATTTTCTTGTATTATAATGGTATGTCCACTGTCAGGGAACATTTAGTTCTAGCCAACGTAGTGAATAATACATTGTCTTAAATAATAATGGATACCATTTGGTAAGTACACTCTATGTAGTTTAATCCTCACTGCAATTCTGCAAGCTAGTCTAGAGCAGTTTTATATGCATTTTATAGATTAGAGAGTTAAGACCTGTAATAATTCTCTCCAGATCACAGCATCTAATTGCAGAGCTGGCATATGAACTAACTTGAAAGTAGAGGTCTTCCAGTCTCATTATGCCTCAGATGGTTCCTGTGGTACAATAAGTAAATAAATAATAAATAATTGAACAAACAAACAACCTACCCAGGCATCTCCTCTGGAAATTTGGGTTTAGCAAGTTTGCATTGGGGCCAGAATTCTGATAAACTACCAGGATAGGGAACTACTTGCTCTGAAATTTGTGTCCTTTCTATGTTAGTATCTCAAGATTATAAGTAGGCATTATCTATTCTTTAAAACTTAATTTTAAATTTTTTGTTATGAAGTAATAACTTATGAATTTTTCTTCCACTCCATAGGGCAGTTTTGGTGGTAGAACCCCTTGGGGCTAGCTGCAGCTGTATAATACTGCCTTATTTACAGGAAAAGGGAATGAAATAAGTAACTTTGAGAAATAATCATTTTTCTGAGCCTTAGAAATATCGCCTGTAAAACATGAATAATAACTACCTTTCAGAATTACTGTGATGATTAGGTGCAATTATGTATTTAAGGCACAGTGCCTAACCACTTAGTAGTTACTCAGTAAGTGGTTCTTATTGTTTATTAAGAAGTTATTTTTATCATGTTAGCTAGAAGTTAAGGAACTATGTTGTATCGATTTAAAAGTACATTTTTTGTTTAGAGTAGTGTCATACGTAGCCTAAGAGTAAAACGTCTCTTGACCTCTGTGTAACTGACTTCCTGAATTTATAGACATTTTTCATTCTCTTTGGAGAAAACATTGATTGACACTCGTGGCAATTTGAAATTTCAACACCAGTAAACTATTTCTTAGAAGGCTCAAATTAGTAGACCTGTTGCTTATTCTTTACTTACCAAGAATCAGTTTTTCTGTATTCCCAATCTGTTTATGTCTATTATATTAGATATTCTAATCAAGTAGATCATCTTATCATCTTAATATTCTATAAAATGAAGTACAAATGCCAAAAGAGAGATTTTTTTTTTTTTTTTGAGGCGGAGTCTCACTCTGTCGCCCAGGCTGGAGTGCAGTGGCGCAATCTCGGCTCACTGCAAGCTCCGCCTCCCATGTGCACGCCATTCTCCTGCGTCAGCCTCTCCAAGTAGCTGGGACTACAGGCGCCCGCCACCACGCCCGGCTAATTTTTTGTATTTTTAGTAGAGACGGGGTTTTACCGTGGTCTCGATCTCCTGACCTCGTGATCCGCCCGCCTCGGCCTCCCAAAGTGCTGGGATTACAAGCGTGAGCCACCACGCCCGGCCTAAGAGAGATTTTTAAACAAGCATCTTTTAAACAAGCATCTAAGATGAATGCATTTGAAAGACTTCATGAAGTTCAGTCACTTAAAATTTCCCTCCTGATTTGGTGTGCATACCTATAAATGACTGGAAAAGAAATAGTAAGACTGTATATGAATGCTGCACTCGTATTGGTTGACATTGTCTTTAAAGTTCCTTTTAAGAAGTTAAACTGGAAATCGTATACCTGGATAGTCATAGCTATGTTTTACTCAAGAAAAACAACTCTGATTTTTAGTTAATAGATTCATACTTAAAGAAAATGTCTTTGCCTAATATCAAAAGATTAGCAATATTATGTATGTTTTGTGATAAAATAATATGAATGGTAAGTATAATTTTTATGATTTTCTACGGTAACTCACTTTAAAAAAAATCAGCTTATTCATTGATTCCGATCTGGTCTCAGAAGAGAGGTTTAACATTCATGTAAAATGGGAATTATAAAATATGCTGATTGGTGTCAGAAAGAATAATTTAGCTGAAGAAATTAGAATTAGAGTCACTATACTGGGTAGAAGGGCAGTTTCTTTTTCTGGAAAAAAAAAAAAATGGGTGAACAGAGATACAGACTTTTCTTTTTTATGGCCTGTCACAGTGTGATTTGCACATTGCCAGTACTATTAATTTGAATTCTAGTTTCCTGCAGTTGTATTTGAGCAACTGGTATAGCAAAAATACCACTACTGCTACTACTACTACTACTACTACTACTACTACTAACAATAATTCTAGGTGTTTGAAGAGTAGGATACTGTGAGCTAAACATACTCAACCTGTTAATTTATAAAATATATAATTAATTGCTAGTAATAAATAGAAAAAACTTTTGAAAATGAATACCATCTAGAAAATTTCTAGAAATCCAAAGGAAAAAATCATAGCCAATAGGAATTAAACCTATGGCACAATTTTTTCATTAAGAACTTTGTGGCATGTATTAATAGAATATAGAAACAGACCATACCCAAGTGTGAATTTATATACCGGCAACTATAATTTTATTAAATCCCACCAAATTTTATTTTTACATTTTGCTTTTTACTTTAGGGCATTAGTTAATAACTGGCAAAATGAGATTAGTTTAGCAGCCGGTTAAAATGACTACCTTCTTATTTCAAGTTTATGAAGGTAAAATGCATATAACAGTGCCTGGCACATAGTGAGTTCTACAAATGTACAGTTTTTGTTTTTCTGTTCTGTTTTGATGTTTTTACTCAGCATACTTTATTAATTTAGAGTGTAGACTCCGGAGCCAGAATGCTTATTTATATTCTATTTTCGCTATTTCTAGTTGTATGACTTGGGGCAGGTTAATTTCTTTGTACTTCAGTTTCTTTATCTGTTTAAGTGGGGGAAAATAACATATTCTTCGTGAGTTACGAGGATTAAATGAGTTGATGGAAATAACATTTTCGTAATAATGCCTAACCCGTGGAAAATGTTATATAAATATTTGCTGTTATTATTGTATGCCAATTCATTTTAATCAGTATCCACGCCTGTTGTAAAAGATAGACACGTTCATTTGGTGAAACAAAATCATGTTTCAATTAGAAACATAGTTATGTGGTTCTTCATTATATTTTTAGTGTTACTTAAAAATTACACTGCAGAAATGAAAAATGACAGTAAAATCATTACTGTTCCTAAAAGAACATTCCAAAATGACATTTGCCTACTTTTCAGATTTGTTTGCTGACTTCAGCAAAATTGGATGTTCTATAGATCCAACCACTTTGTGTCTTTTTGTTATTTTAAGATGAAGAAAATAATTTAGACCAGCATAAAATGTATTACCTATATATTATCTTGTTTTAATATGTTGCTGATGTTAATAATTCATTGTCTTCTAATTTGCTTATTTTGTTTGAACTTGTAATCTCTGAGACTTCTCAACAGAAACTATTAGATTGATGTGTAACAAACCTAACTCTAAATCTCAACTTCAGTAAATAGCCTGTATTGAATATGAGGTCATTGAAATATTTATCAGACTATTATATAACTTACCAGTTTCACAAAACCAAACAAATACCATAAATTCCTTAATGGAATTAATTACAGCTTTGGTCGTCCAGGAGTAGAATGTTATTGCCAGCATGACAGTGGAGCTGCAGTAATCCAGCTCCAGTTCCTGATTAATGAGGTTAGTGAATTGTTTTAATCATTTCTACTTATATCTAAAATATGGCCACTTCTAGTCTTTCAGATTTCTTATATGCATTCACATTTTATTTAAATATTTGAACAAACATTAATTTATAATGAATCATAAATAGTAGTAATTCGTTTTAAGGTACCATCATGGACAGTTACATAAATAATGTAAAATGTTTTCTCAAAACAGGGTTGTAAATTGAATGGCCTAAGGTAAATGCTTTTGGTAAAAGGTCCTGCATTTAAATTTTAGGGATATTGAATACTGTGTAACATAGAAATCTATAGTAAAATATTTTTTCAAAGATTGAGCTTATTACAAATCAAAGAGTGTTCTTTAATGAATTGCTTTGAAATACAACCAAGAAACCAACATCCACTCATTAGAAAGTGATTACTGCCCAGAGTTCTTAAATAACACCCAAATGTGTCACTTAATTGCTTTAAGTAATTGATGTTGCCTTTCTTTTTGAAAGTATAGAAGGAGCTAGAGAAAACAGCATTTTATCGGCATAGGAAACACTGTTTTTGCATATTTTAAGAACATAGGAGCAGCTCTGACAATAGATGTTTACTGCAAGTATTGATAGAGAGGGAAAGCTAGTCGTAGAAGGAAGAAAGAGAAATTGCTTCAGAAAAGGCTCTGATCTCCTTAGATATGAGGATAGATTGTGGACATTATTTTAGTCCCTAAACCCTTAGGCTCCATGGAATAATTTCTCAAATGTATGCAAGAGAAAATAAATTCCTGAATACCTCTGGCTTTTGATAAATGTTTTATTCATACCAGGGGATTTAAGAAAGGCATCACGGGTGTAAAAAGATAATTATGACAACGTAAAAACCTCCATAAAACTGTAAGCCAAATAATTTGCAGTTGTCTAGATTTTTCAAGGTCAGAGGATGTGTTTTTAAAAACTTCAGTATCCTGTATAGAACTGTATATTAGGCATTTTAAGATGTTAAATTTTTTTTAATTGTAGAAAGTTGTCGAAGCCATATATGAAGACTCAGATTATTTTTCCTCCTTGAAAGAATGTTTTATTATGGAATCATTATATTCATGGTTAAGTTTAAAAGTAGTTTCACAGAGAGCCTGTGTACCCTTCTTTTAGCTTCTCCCAGTAGTAACATTTTATATAACAGTAGTACGATAGCAAACCAGGAAAATGACATCAAAACAATACTATTAACTAGACTATAGACCTTTATTTAGATTCTCTAGTTCATATATGGGCTCATCTGTGTGTTTGTGCGTGTAGTTCAGTTTTATCACATGTACAGATGCATGTAAGGACTACCACATCAAGATACAGGTCAGTTCCCTCAGCACTAAGGGAAAATAAAGAAGTACCTTCAGCACTAAGGGAATCCCTTTATAATTGAACTCCTGCTCACCCTCAGTCCCTGGCAACTATTAACCTGTTCTCTCTTTTTTTTTTGAGACGGAGTCTCAGTCTGTCACCCAGGCTGGCATGCAATAGTGTGGTCTTGACTCACTGCAACCTCTGCCTCCTGGGTTCAAATGATTCTCCTGCCTCAGCCTCCTGAGTAGCT
The DNA here is from genome assembly GCF_006542625.1 of Nomascus leucogenys. Lineage (NCBI taxonomy): Eukaryota > Metazoa > Chordata > Mammalia > Primates > Hylobatidae > Nomascus > Nomascus leucogenys. Next base: position 133,267,244 of record NC_044383.1, read on the forward strand.
GGGACTACAGGTGCTTGCCACCACACCGGCCAATTTTTGTATTTTTAGTAGAGACAGGGTTTCACTCTGTTGGCCAGGCTGGTCTCTAACTCCTGACCTCGTGATCCGCCCACCTCAGTCTCCCAAAGTGTTGGGATTATAGATGTGAGCTACCATGCCTGGCCTGTTCTTCATTTTTATACTTGTGTTAAGATTATTTTTTAAAGCAACATTTGAGCCAATGTTAATAAAATACGGCAAATCATTTACTGTACACCTAAATTTTAGAGATCTTAAATTTATGCTGTTTTTATTCGTATTAAGTATTCTTTTTCTCTTCAGTAAGATTGATCATAGACTTCTTTGGAAGGGCCATTTTTTTTGACCTGTTAAATTATAAATACATTATAAATACATAAAGTTACTTTTTTTTGTTTTAAAAAGTGGAAATCTGACAATTAGGCGCACCTGTTTGCTTTCAGATTTGGAAAACTATATACTGTATAGATGAAGGAGCCACCATAAGAAGAGGTTAGCTGTTACTGCTATTTTGGCTGTATGTCTTCTCTTCTTCCTTGAGATTTTAAGATGTGGTAAACATTAAGAAAGAAGATGACATGGCCTGATATTTGATGGAAATAAGAAATAGCAGTACAAATCTTTGACACCCTAAATCCTTTGAGTTTCTCTACTTCAAAGTGATGTAGATAAGATGATGCTTTTAGTGAAATGGAGAGAGTGTGGACTTTATGTATTTCTGCTTTCCAGTTGTCCTGTCCTGGCAACAGAAGTTACACACTAGGGTAGCCCTCATAAAATTTTGAAGGTGGAAAGGAGTTGGAGAGATAATTTAATATAAATCTTGTCCTGACAGCTGTTTTAATTCTTCTGAGTAGATGAGAAACTCTTATTTTGAAAGGGGGAGACTTTACAATTTCTTACAATACCCTGAAAGATTGGTCTTGCAAATCTTTTTTGAAATTAGTGTAAATTCTGCATGTTACATCTCCTGTCTTATTCTTTCAGTATTGATGATAGATTTCTAAGTCCTTTGAGGAAAAACATTCAGATGTCTTGATAAATCAGCTCTAGTTTAGAGAGTCTTAATTTTATTCACAATTATCACATTGCATTCACAATTTTATATCAGAATCATCTCAGAGGTTTTTCAAAATATACTTCCATAGGTCTTTGCTCTATGTCTTTGGCCGTTTTCTGTTGCTACAACTGAATACCTGAGTCTGGGTAATTTATAAAGAAAAGTTTATTTAACTTTTGATTCTGGAGGCTGGAAAGTCCAAGATTGCGCAGCTGCATCTGGCTGACTTCTGGTGAGGGCCTCATGCTGCCTCATAACGTGGTAGAGAAGCAGAAAGGGAAGCTGGTGCCTGCCAGGAGAGCAAAGAGGTCAGCCTCACTTTATAACAACTCACTAGCATAAGAACTAATCCATCCTGTGAGGGAAAAAACTCCCTCCCTGGAGACTGCATTAAACCCTTCACAGAGGCAGATCTTTTATGACCCAAATGAGGGATGGTTCACCACCTCTCAGCACCACTTCACTGGCAATTAAATTTCAACATGATGCGTTTTGGCATTGCAAACCACGTCTAAACCATAGCACTCTGGAAATTCTGATTTGTTGGGTTTGGGTGAGAATGAGCCACATAAATGATTCTCAAATACTGGCAGGCCTTTTCTTCCCTATAAATAATAATATTTAGTTGTATCAGATATTTTAACATTCTAAATTAGTCAGATTTCAAACCTTCAGACATGGATGTTACAGTGTGCCAAATGCTATGTTTATTTTCCGTACCATTCTAGTAGTAGAATTATGATCTGGGTATAGTACTTCCATAAGAATTTGTCTTAAGCCAAATGAAATGAGGAGGTTACTTCATACCATATTTTGCTCTGCTAATCAAGGAAGTATGTATAATAGTTACAAAGTAACTTACAGTCTGACCTCTAATTTTAAATAACTAGATCTTAACCATACTATTCCACTAGATTCTAGTATACTTTTGGCTTATAAGATACTAAATTATACTTTAAATTATTGAAGAAGTTAACATATTTACATACATGTAATACATGTACACTTTTTACATCTGCTATTTTGAATTTTAGTGAGGCAAATGTTTCTTAGATCTAAATCTGTTGGTAGAAAGTTTTGAAATTTGGGAAGGAGATATTTCTGGCAACTATTGCATAGAATTCATGTTTATAAAATATATATGAAATGTGTTATACTTGATTTTTAAGGGAGCTCTTGTGAGTGCCTTGGCTGATGACACCTTACACTTATGGAATTTACGTCAGAAGAGGCCTGCCATACTACATTCGCTTAAATTTTGCAGAGAAAGGTAAGAATTCTCCCAGTTGTCTTATGTATAGGATGTTTACTATTATATTTTCTTGAATTTCAGTCTTTGATTTTTTGTGTGTGATGGACCTTATGCACAATCTAAAAACTGATTCAGAAACTTCAAAGGATATACAGTAAAAGCAAGATTGCTTCTTTTTTAGAACCATCTTACTTTCTTCAGGCAACCACATAAATTTCTTTTGTGTCCTTCTGGAAGGATTTACAGTGTATGTATAAAAGAAAAAATCTCTGTATAGCTCCCTTGCTTTTTTTTGCATAAAAGGGAAGCTATTACATATCTTTCTATAACTTGTATTTACTTAACATATCCCATAGATTGTCTCATATCAGCACATTTAAATCTCCTGAATCATTTTCATAACCGCATAATATTCTGTTCTGTATAAGTGCCATGATTTATTCAGCCAGTCCTCATCAGTGGACACATAATGATTTTCAGCCTGCTGTTCATTTTACTCTGTTGTGATGTTATGTTACATATGTCTTTGTCTACATATACAAGTATATCCATAAGATAAATTTGTAGTAGTAGGTTAGCTTCGTCATAGAAATCTCTTCTAATATGACTTGTGAATTTGGGGCTTTGATTGGAAAAACTTTTTCACCCCAATTTTTTAACCATCGTCCCCTATGTGTTTTTGTAGTACTCTTTTTTTTTTTTTTTTCTGAGACATAGTCTTGCTCTTTCGCCCAGGCTGGAGTGCGGTGGCACAATCTGGGCTCACTGCAACCTCTGCCCCCCAGGTTCAAGCGATTCTCGTGCCTCAGCCACCTGAGTAGCTGGGACTACAGCATGCACCACAACACCCGGCTAATTTTTGTATTTTTAGTAGAAACGGAGTTTCGCCATGTTGGCCAGGCTGGTCTTGAACTCCTGACCTCAAGTGATCTGCCCGCCTCAGCCTCCTGAAGAGCTGGGATTACAGGCATGAGCCACCAAGCCTAGCCTTTGTAGTACTCTTAAAGTTTTATTTTTTATACTTAATCTTTGACTTATATGGAACTTATTTTGGCATGAAATATGAGTAAGGATATAGTCCCTTCCCTCAATAGTTTTTAGAGACATATATTGTTTATTTTATATACATGTGTAGTTGTATATATGTATGTATATAATATTTATGTAGTTAGCATTAAAAGCACAATCTTTTTTAATATATATTTTGAGGAAATTTTTAAAATTTTGAATCTTGTAGGAATACCAAAAGGGAAGTACTTGATTCTTGTATTTTAATTTCTAAGGAAAAGTTGATTTGTTTTCTTAAGTGGCTACTTTTTTCCAGTCAAGTTTTAGTGTTTAATGTCTAAAATTTTGATTAAAACCTGTTGACAATAAAGGCGGGAGAAGAGAATGTGAGAACAATATAGTTATAACAACTGTACAGTAGAGGTAAGAAGTGTGAACTTAAAGTAGAGGAAGGAAACCTGTGAGTTCTAGGGCTTTATCTTAGACTGTCTTATTTGATTCTCATGACATTTCATGGAATTAGTGAGAAACGTGGTTTGGGAGAAATGAAACTTGGAATAAGGCAAAGGGTAAAAAGCAAGCATAGAGACTAGAGAGTTGGGAGATCTAAGGAAAAATCGGTATAATCACAGCTAAGTCATGACGAGGTGACTGGTGACTTTTTTGACATAGTAGGTACTTAGTAAGTATTTGATTGTTAAACAGAAAATGGGATATCTTGAAGTTTGTAGTTGTAGTCTTAGGTCTGTCTCTCTATTTCTAACTCTTACTGTATTATGATATCCAAAAAAGGGAACCATATCACATTTCTTTAATTTTAACTTGCACAGTTTTTAAATTAACAGACTTTATTTTTAGAACAATTTTAGATTTATAGAATAATTGAGCAGATACTACAGAGAATTTCCATATACCTCATATACCACCCTCATTCCCCCAACTCAATCCCCCCATTCATGGTGTTCTCTGATAGTAACATGCATTAGTGTGGTAAGTTTGTCACAATTAATGAACCAAAATTGATACATTGTTGTTAACTAATGTTCATAACATAATAAGGTTCACTATTTGTGTTGAACAATTCTGTGTATTTTGACAAGTGCATAATGTCATGTATCTACCATTACAGTATCATGTGGAATAGTTTTACTGACCTAAAAACCAGTATGTGTCACCTGTTTATCCATACTCTTTCTCTAATCCTCAACCCCTGTCAGCCACTTATCTGTTTCCTGTCTGTGTAGTTTTTGCTTTTTCCGAAATGTCATATATATAGCCATGTGTTGCATAATGATGTTACACTCAGTGACAATTGTATATATGATGGTGGTCCCAAAAGATTATAATGGAGCTGAAATACCCCTATAGCTTAGGGATGTTATGGCTGTCATAACATCATAGCATCTTAGTGCAATACATTATTCACGTGTTTGTAGTAATGCTAGTATAAACTAACCTATTGTGCTACCAGTTGTCTAAAAGTATAGCACATATAATTGTGTACAGTACATAATATTTGATAATGATAACGAATGACTATGTTACTGTCTTATATATTTATTAGAATATACATTTTATTATTTTAGAGTTTATTCCTTCTACTTATTTAAGAAAAACAGCCTCAGGCAGGTCCTTCAGGAAATATTCCAGAAGGCATTGTTATCATAGGAGACGATCGCTCCATGTGTGTTACTGTCCCTGAAGACCTTCCAGTGGGACAAGATCTAGAGGTGGAAGACACGGTGAGATTGATGATCCTGATCCTGTGTAGGCCTAGGCTAATGTGTGTGATTGTGTCTTAGTTTTCTTTTAAAAAAAAAAGTTTAAAAAGTAAAAGTAAAAATAAATTAAAAATATAAAAAAGCTTATGGAATAAAGATATAAAGAAAAAATATTTTTGTATAGTTTTACATTGTGTTTGTAAGTGAAGGGTTATTATAAAAGGGTCAGAAAGTTAAAACATTTAAAATGTTTATGAAGTAAAAAAGTTTACAGTAAGCTGAGGTTAATTTATTATTGAAGAAAGAAATTTTTTAAAATAAATTTAGTCTGGACTAAGTGTCCAGTATTTATGAAGTCTATACTAGGGTACAGTAATGTCCTAGGCCTTCACAGTCACTTGCCACTCACAGACTCACCCAGAGCAACTTCCATTCCTGCAAGCTCCATTCATGATAACTGCCCTCTATGGGTGTACTATTTTTTAATCTTTTATACTACATTTTTACTGTATCTTTTTATGTTTAGATACACAGATACTTAACCTTTGTGTTACAGTTGCCTACAGTATTCAATATGTAATACACAGTAACATGCTTTCCAGGTTTGTAGCTTAGGAGCAATAGGCTGTACTATACAGCCTAGGTGTGTAGTAGGCTATACCATCTAGGTTCGTATGCTCTATGATGTTCACGCAATGTTGAACTCACCTGCTGATGAGTTTCTTAGAACATAGCCATCTGTAAGTGACACATGACTGTAACTGGAATCATACATATAGCATGTAGCTTTTTTAGACTATCTTCTTTCACTGAGCAATATGCATTTAATGTTACTAGTCTTCTGGCTTGCTAAATCATTTCTTTTTATCAGTAACAGTTTGTATTTCCATTCACCTGTTGAAGGATATCTTAGTTTTTGCTTTTTTTGGCCATTATGAATAAAGCTGTTATAAATATTCACATGCAGTTTTTTTGTGGATGTACATTTTCAACACAGTTGGATACCTGGGAGTGCTATTGCTGGATCATATGCTAGACTATCTTTGGCTTTGTGAAAACTGCCAAGCTGTCTTCCTTAATGGCTATACTATTTTGCATTCCCACTAGTATTGAGTAAGAGGTCCTTTTGCTCCATATCCTTACTAACATTTGGTATTGCCAGTTTATGGACGTTAGCCATTTTAATACGTGTGTAGTGTTACCTCATTGTTACTTTAATTTGCAGTTCCCTAGTGACACATAATATGGGTTATCTTTTCATATTCTTCTTTGTTTCACGTGCTGCTTTGATGAGTTGTCCAGATTTTTTGCCCATTTTTAAGTTGGGCTGTTTATTTCTTATTGATAGGTTTTAATAATTCTTTGTATGTTTTGGGTACCTTTACCAGATAGGTATTTTACAAATATTTTGTCCTAGTCTGTGACTTTTATTTTTATTCTCTGCACAGTGTCTTTGTAGAGCAGATATTTCCTATTTAATAAAGTTTAGCTGATTAATTTTTCTTTCAGAGATTACACTTTTGCTGTTTGTATCTAAAACATCCATCACCAAACTCAACATCACTACCTAGATTTCCTCCTGTGTTATGTTGTAGAAGTTTTAGAGTTTTGCATTTTACATGTAGGTCTGTGATCCATGTTGATTTAAATTTTTTGAAATATGTAAGTTCTATGTCTAGAGTTTTTTTCTTTTTTCTTTTTTTTTTTTTTTTTTGCTTATGATTGTCCAGTTGTTCCAGCACCATTTGTTGAAAAGATTATCTGTTTCCCATTGAATTGTATTTGCTCCTTTATCAGAGAGCAATTTACTGTATTTAAGTAGATCTGTTTCTGGTTCTCTATTCTGTTTAAGATAGATCAATTGATCTATTTGTCTGTTATTTTTCTAATACAATCAGCTTTTTGTATCTATGGGACCCACATCTGGATTCAACCATCAGCAGACTGAAAATATTTGGGAGAAAAATAAAAAGATAATAAAAATAAAAATACAAGATAACAATCATTTACTTAGCATTTAAATTGTATTAAATATTAGGAGTAATCAAGAGATTATTTAATGTGCATAGGATGTGCATAGGCTATATGCAGATACGATACAGTTTTATATAAGGGACTTGAGCGTTATTGGATTTTGGTATCTGAGGGGCTTCTGTAACCAATCCCCCACAGATATGAAGGGATGACTGATCGACTTGATTACTGTATTTTTATAGCAAGTCTTGAAGATGGGTAGTGTCAGCCCTCCAACTTTAGTCTTCTTGTTCAGTATGATGTTGACTATTGCGGGTTTTATGCCTTTTCATATAAACTTTAGAATCAGTTTGTCAATATCCACACAATAGCTTGCTGGGATTTTGATTTGGCTTTTTGAAAGAGGACTATTGACTTTATTTAGCATTTACTTGTTTTGTACTTTTAACATTTTTACGTCTCTGAAATTGCAATGTTTTTATTAATGAATGGTGTCTTATGATTAATTGAAAATGTTTTGTGAATTTTATTAATACTAAATAAAAATAATGGCATACCCTAGAGTCAATAGCATTTAGAATCAGTGAAATATAGTATTTGGTGATTTTGAAATTACATGAAATGACAGTTTGTAATTAATTTGAAGCATTTGTAGTGGACTTTCTGATTATGAGTTTTATGACCTACCAGTGGTTTTCCTTCAACACTTTGAAGTTGCTATCCCACGATTTTCTGCCCTCCTTTTTGTTTGTATGAGAAATTAGTGGTTATTTGAATTTTTACTCCCGTGTGTGAAATGAGTCCTGTTTCTCTGGCTGCTTTCAAAATTATCACTTTATCTTTGGTTTTTAGCACTTCGACAATGATATGCGTAGCTATTATTTTCTTCATATTTATACTGCTTGAGGTTTGCTGAGCTGCCTTTTTTTTTTTTTTTTGAGAGGGAATCCTGGTCTGTTGCCCAGGCTGGAGTTCAGTGGCGTGATCTTGGCTCACTGCAACCTCTGCCTCCTGGGTTCAGGTGATTCTTCTGAGCCTCACGAGTAGCTGGGATTACAGGTGCCCACCACCACGCCCGGCTAATTTTTGTTTGAATTGAAGGCACTATCTCTAAATACTGTCACATTGGGTTCTGGAGGTTAGGACTTCACCATATAATTGAGGAGGGCAGCACACAATTAAGCTGTAAAAGACAAGTAGGCTAAAACCAACCAGGATGCAAGATGGAATTTTTTTAAATCAGCAAACAAAAGAAAAAGTAAATATACTTGGAAAGTTGAGGAAAAACATACAATTTTAAATATCCTCCTTAATTAGCATGTAGCTTATTATACCAATTGCCAGATTCAGCTCAGGAATTTGTCTGCTGTATAATTTTTATCACAGGGACAAATTTGCCGATAGTAGTAGCTACAGCATCTCAATCTTCTGTAGCCTGAAAGGAATTGGTAGCAGCAGTATGTCATAGTAGAATACTAGAGGTGTGTACTTTACTTACCCATCCTCTGTTACAGATTGAATTGTTTTCCCAAAAAAGATAATCTTGAAGTCCTAACCTCTGGTACCTATGAATGTGACCTTAGTTAGAAACGGGGTCTTGGCAGATGTAGTCAAGTTAATATGAGATTATTAAGGTGGAGACTAATCTGGTGTCCACATAAGAAGAGGTGAAGAGACACAGACACAGAAACTCAGAGAATACCACGTGATGAAGGAGGTAGAAACTGAGTGATGCAGCTATAAGCCAAGGAATGCAAAGGATAGCTGCCAATACCAGCAACCAGGGGAGAGGCATGTAACAGATTCTCCCCTAGAGTCCTCAGAGACGGCAGCGCCCTGCTGACACCTTGATCTCAGACTTCTAGCCTCCAGAACTGTGAGAGAATCAATTCCTGTTGTTTTAAGCCACCCATGCTGTGGTGATTTGTTTTAGCAGCTCTAGGAAACACATATCACCTTTGTTTCTCTTCCTTGATATTGGTGAGCCTTGTTAATATGTGCCATTAGGTTTATACATGCGAAAGAGAGGTTCTTTGCTCCCATAGAAACTGAGAATTTGATAAGTAAAATAGATAAGTTGCAGTATCAGAATATGTTCCATTTAGCTTATACGTTGTTTTTTCCTTTAAAGAAGTTTAAATAGGAGCAAGTCATGGGTTGATAAGAAGCTACAACTGTCTTCTAGTCTTTTTTCATCACCATGAGTTAGTATGACCAGTATTCTCAATCACGTTAAGTTTTTGCATAAGTTTATAACTAACGATATGTGAAGCATTTTAAGACTGAAAACTAAATTATATGTGGACTTTTTTAGGACCTAATATTATTGTCTAATATTTATACCTCTTGATTTATATAATGCTTTATTGTTTGTAAAACCTTTTCACATAAATAATTATTTATTCTCAGGGGTTAAAATTTCCCTTAATGAAATTTTATAGAATATTTTCCCCTGTAAGTATGTTAAACACCTGAAAAGCTGAATCTTGATATTAAAGTTAATATATTTCTAAAGACATGTTTTTTCTTTATTCTAATACGCTGATTTACAGTTTCTATATGATTTTTATTATTTGATGATAGATGCATCATTGTTTAGAGAATAACATAAGTGTGCTTTCATTCTAAAGTAATGAAACGGAAGGAAAATTATTATATGAAATACATTAATAATCAAGATTTTATAACTTAAATATCAATGGAGAATTCATGTTCAAAGTCCTCTCATGGAAAAAAAACAACTGTATGACAAATGAAGTTAATCTGTTCAGATTCCAGCATAGTGAGGGGAGATTTGGTGCTTATAATGTACTGTAGCAATGAGTTGACACCCTAGCATCAGATTTTCCCAGTATCGTAAATAAATGTATATAGAAACAAAAACTCATTTATTACATTATACCCTTATTATTTTATTACAGTACTGTGCTTTGCATATTTATAAAGCTTGTAATTTGCTCAGTATCCACATAAATAGGGCATAACCTTAGACAGTTGTAAAAGAGTGTTTGGCTGAGTACCAGCCCCCAAAATATCTATACAGGTCTTAATAAGATTTTGAATTAACTAATTGTACATGTTGAACAAGGAAAAAATTAATCACAGTGTTGAAACAAAGACCCAGAATTATAGTTTCTCTGGTAGTCGCATAATATTATCAAAATACTTTTCTTTGAAAACAGCTTAATGAAAAGTGTACAGGCATTAGAAATGAGAGTGATTTGATGGGATGAAATTAAGGACTAGAACATAGGCATGTTATGGTGCCCAATCCTGTTGGGAAGACGGGGGGATCTACTACCCTGGACCTAATTCTGATCTACAAAGAGAATTGGTTGGTGACATGGAAATGATGAGTCATCTTGGAAATTCTAGGTATAGAGTATCACGTATTCAAGCACAATTTTAAAATAAAAGAAAAATTCTCTTAATATTCAGAGGAAAGACAGTTATGATTTGATAAATTTGAAACCGTTAAAGGAAAGATGTTCAGGCAGTATTGGATCACCTCCTAGAATAAAATTATCCATAGTAAGGAGCCTCTTTTAATACCTCTACCCTTTTCCTTGTCAGAATTTCTCCTACAATTTTGCATCTTTTAATTTGTTTCAATATTGTGATTAATTTTGTCCTTGTTTAACATGTGCAGTTAATTTAAAATCTTTGTTATACTTATATAGATTTTTAGGGGCTGGTACTCAGCAAAACACTCTCTTACAACTTCCTGACAGGAATTTCTTCTGTCAAGGAAAAGGGGAGATATATTTAAAGAGACTGTTCTAGTTCCAAAAGGGCCTTACAATGTATTAAAGGTATAAAAAGATTATATAAAAAGACATTAAAAGATTATATGGAAGGAGGAGGTATATAACCAAAGGCGAATATAAGAGTACTTAGCTTGGCCGGGTGCGGTGGCTGAAGCCTGTAATCCCAGAACTTTGGGAGGCCAAGGTGGGCAGATCACCTGAGGTCAGGAGTTCAAGATCAGACTGGCCAACATGGCGAAACCCCGTCTCTACTAAAAATACAAAAATTAGCCAGGCGTGGAAGTGGACGCCTGTAATCCCAGCTACTCGGGAGGCTGAGGCGGGAGAATTGCTTGAACCCGGGAAGCAGAGGTTGCAATGAGGTGAGATCACACCACTGCACTCCAGCCTGGGCGGCAAAGTGAGACTCCATCTCAAAAAAAAAAAAACTACTTAGCTCTGCCAATGAACCAATAAACAGGATGAGCTTTTTATTAATGCATGAATAGCTTACATTAAAGTAGAGCTGCAAATGTGTATTACAATATGAGTGAATGTTATTTTAGAGGTTTATATGAAAACATATGATGAAATAATTGAGTTTTTTTTTTTTAAAGAAGACACAAGTCAGTCATCAGGAAAATGCAGACTAAAACGACAACTACTCATCAGAATGGCTAAAATGTTAGTTAGATTGTGATGCAGCCGGAGCTTCTCATAACTTACTATGTGAGTTTTAAGTGTTGTAGTCATTTCAGAAGTTTCTTGGGCAGTATTCACATCCTCCATGACCCAGCAATTTTACTCCTAAACATATACCTGTGGTAGGCAGAAGTCTAAGATGGGCCCCAAGGTATCTACCCTTTGATGTGCACATACCTATTCCTTGTTAATTAATCAGACACTTACCTTGGTGAAGGCATTTTGCCAGATGTATTTCAGTTCCCAAATTAGTTGGGAACTGAAGATGATCCTCAGTAGAATACGAAGGATCCTCAGTAGGATCTTCAGTAAACCTAATATGAAGGAGTATGATAGAAAAGCACATATTGCCCAAAACAAGCTGTTTGTAGGACTCAGTACTTAAGTCTTTTGCTAGGGAGAGGCTGGAGAAAGTGGTTCCTTGTTGTATAGTGGGAGAACAGAATGCTTAACAGAATTGTCCCCTATACAGTATGTAAGTGATTAACTTGGATATTTAGCTGAAGAGATTTCCAAGGAAAGTATTGAGGGTGCGAGCCAATTCTTCTTGCTGCTTTATAATAAAATGCAAGAGGAGAGAGAAATTGAGTGAAGAAGTTTTAAAGGAACCAGGACTTGACAATTTGGGGAATTCCTACTGTGATGCAGCTGGCGAAAGAGAGATTGTTTCTAAAAGTGTGGCACAGAGAAAAATGTGAGAGTGCACCTGTATAATTTTTCACTAAAAACCCCTTAAAGACCAAAAGGTCAGAGCATTCAGTCACACAGAGGGCCCTTTTTAAGAGATTAACAGTGTACTCCACAGATCTTTTCAAGAAACCAGAGCATCTAGAAAGTTTTTAAAAGTATCATCCCACAGGCATTTCAGCAGGAGCCAAAATAGAGAAAGGGTTATCCGAAAAAAGATTTGTGAGTGTGACTTTTGTCTAATGGAGTAAAACCCAATAAAATATATTTAAGACCTGCAAGTTTCTTGAGAAGGTTGCATCAGTAGAAACATTGCCAGCTTGGACTGAAAAGGACAGAGAGAGTACAAAATAAAAGGAAGCTGTAGCCAGAAGCAGGCTGATAAAAGAACTCAGCTGCAAATAAGTGGTAACTTACATGAAAAAGGAACAATGATTAAGAGAGTAGAGCTTAGACCCACAGAGAATTATTCCCTGGCCTTGAATCCTAAGAAAAATCCACCATTTGCCAAAACAAATTTCAAGACTGTTATGGACTAATAAACTCCTTTTTACCTTCCACTTTCTCTCAGTTTCAATGGGAATTTGTATACAGTCAGCCTTTCATATCTGTAGGTTGTGTATCCCTGGACTCAACCAACTATGGCTTGAAAATATTTGGGGAAAAATACAAATTAAAAAAACTTAGTATATTTGCATTGCACTTACATTGTATTGGCATTATAAGTAATCTAGAAATGATTTAAAGTATATAGGAAGATTTGTGTAGGTTATATGTAAATATTATACCATTTTATATGAGGGACTTGAATGTCTTTGCATTTTGGTATTCATGGGGCTCCTGGAACCAATCCCCCATGGATACCAAGGGAGAACTGTAACCAGTAACCTATATCCATCCCACCTCTGCATGCTGGGTGTGTTTGGGAGCAGATAATTTTTTTCTTTGGTTACTCCAGGACAGAGAAATTAATAGAAAAATCGTATTCCATTGTTGGATGTATCATGACAGTTCTACTCTTTTATTGGTATCTAATTTATTAATATCAATTTTTATATCTATTCTTCTCCCTACTTCTTGTATTTAAAATCAAAATTCATTTATTTGCTTAAGAATAAATGCTTTAGGAGAATTGCTTGAACCTGGGAGGTGGAGGTTGCAGCAAGCTGAGATCACATCACTGCACTCCAGCCTGGGCAACAAGAGTGAAATCCTGTCTCAAAAAAAAAAAAAGGCCGAATAGAAACAGCTCCAATCTGCAGCTCCCAGCAAGATCAACACAGAAGGGAAATGATTTCTGCATTTCCAACAGAGGTACCAGCTCATCTCATTGGGATTGGTTAGACAGTGGGTGCAGCCCACAGAGAGTGAGCTGAAGCAGGGTGTGGCGTTGCCTCACCCAGAAGCGGAAAGGATCGGGAAACTCCCTCCCCTAGCCACGGGAAGCCATGAGGTATGGTGCCATGAGGGACGGTGCATTTCAGCCCAGATACTATGCTTTTCCCACAGTATTCACAACCCACAGACCAGGAGATTCCCATGGGTGCCTATACCACCAGGGCCTTGGGTTTCCAGCACAAAACTGGCCAGCTGTTTGGGCAGATACCGAGCTAGCTACAGGAGTTTTTTTTCATACCCCAGTGGCACCTGAAATGCCAGTGAGACAGAACCGTTCACTCCCCTGGAAAGGGGGCTGAAGCCAGGGAGCCAAGTGGTCTAGCTCAGCAGATCCCATCCCCACAGAGCCCAGCCAGACTGCCTCTCTGGATTTCTCCTCTCTGGGCAGGGCATCTCTGAAAGGAAGGCTGCAGCCCCAGTCAGGGGCTTATAGATGAAACTCCCATCTCCCTGTGACAGAGCACCTGGGGAAAGGAGCGGCTGTGGGTGCAGCTTCAGCAGACTTAAACATTCCTGCCTGCCGGCTCTGAAGAGAGCAGCAGATCTCCTAGCACAGTGCTCAAGTTCTGCTAAGGGACAGACTGCCTCCTCAAGTGGATCCCTGACCCCCATGTATCCTTACTGGGAGACACCTCCCAGCAGGGGTCGACAGACTCCTCATATAGGAGAGCTCTGGCTGGCATCCGGCGGGTGCCCCTTCTGGGATGAAGCATCCAGAGGAAGGAACAGGCAGTAATCTTTGCTGGTCTTCAGCCTCTGCTGGTGATACCCAGGCAAACAGGGTCTGGAGTGGACCTCCAGCAAACTCCAGCAGCCCTGCAGCCTGACTGTTAGAAGGAAAACTAACAAACAGAAAGGAATAGCATCAACATCAACAAAAAGGGCATCCACACAGAAACACCATCTTAAAATTACCAACATCAAAGACCAAAGGTAGATAAATCAACAAAGATGAGGAAAAACCAGCGCAAAAAGGCTGAAAATTCCAAAAACCAAAATGTCCCTTCTCTTTCAAAGGATCACAACTCCTTGCCAGCAAGGGAACAAAACTGGACAGAGAATGAGTTTGACGAATTGACAGAAGTAGATTTCAGAAGGTGTGTAATAACAAACTTCTCAGAGCTAAAGGAGCATGTTCTAACCCAATGCAAGGAAGCTAAGAACCTTGAAAAAAGGTTAGAGGAATTGCTAACTAGAATAACCAGTTAAGAGAAGAACATAAATGACCTGATAGAGCTGAAAAGCACAGCATGAGAACTTCATGAAGCGTATACAAGTATCAATAGCCAAATCGATCAAGTAGAAGAAAGGATATCAGGGATTGAAGATCAACTTAAAGAAATAAAGCAAGAAGACAAGATTAGAGAAAAAAGAATGAAAAGGAATGAACAAAGCCTCTAAGAAATGTGGGACTATGTGAAAAGACCAAACCTGTGTTTGATTGGTGTACCTAAAAGTGATGGGGAGAATGGAACCAAGTGGAAAAACACTCTTCAGGATATTATCCAGAAGAACTTCCCCAACCTAGCAAGACAGGCCAACATTCAAATTCAGGAAATTCAGAGAACACCACAAAGATACTCCTCGAGAAGTGCAACCCCAAGACACATAATTGTCAGATTCACCAATAACAAGTTCTGAAATTGAGGCAGTAATTAATAGCCTACCAAACAAAGAAAGCCCAGGACCAAGTGGATTCACAGCCGAATTCTACCAGAGATACAAAGAGAAGCTAGTACCTTTCCTTCTGCAACTATTCCAAACAATAGAAAAAGAGGGACTCCTCTCTAACTCATTTTATGAGGCCAGCCATCACCCTGATACCACAACCTTTCAGAGACACAACAAAAAAAAAATTTCAAGACAATATCCCTGATGAAAATTGATGCAAAAATCCTCAGTAAAATACTGGCAAACCAAATCCAGCAGCACATCAAAAAGCTTATCCACCATGATCAAATCGGCTTCATCCCTGGGATGCAAGGCTGGTTCAACCTACGCAAATCAATAAAACTAATCCATCACACAAACAGAACCTATGAAAAAAACCATGATTATCTCAATAGATGCAGAGAAGGCCTTCGACAAAATTCAACACCGCTTCATGCTAAAAACTCTCAATAAACTAGGTATTGATGGAACGTATCTCAAAATAATGGCTATATATGAGAAACCTATAGCCAACATCATACTGAATGGGCAAAAGCTGGAAGCATTCCCTTTGAAAACCAGCACAAGACAAGGATGCCCTCTCTCCCCACTCCTGTCCAACATAGTATTGGAAATTCTGGCTGAGGCAATCAGGCAAGAGAAAGAAATAAAGGATATTCAAATAGGAAGAGAGGAAGTCAAATTGTCTCTGTTTGTAGATGACATGATTGTATATTTAGAAAACCCCATCGTCTCAGCCCAAAATCTCCTTAAGCTGATAAGCAACTTCAGCAAAGTTTCAGGATACAAAATCATTGTGCAAAAATCATAAGCATTCCTAGACAAATAGAGACAAACAGAGAGCCAAATCATAAGTGAAATCCCACTCACCATAGCTACAAAGAGAATAAAATACCTAGGAATATAACTTACAAGGGATGTGAAAGACCTCTTCAAGGAGAACTGCAAACCACTCCTCAAGGAAATAAGAGAGGACACAAACAAATGGAAAACATCCATGCTGATGGATAGGAAGAATCAATATCGTGAAAATGGCCATACTGCCCAAAGTAATTTATAGATTCAGTGCTGTCCCCATCGAGCTACCATTGACTTTCTTCACAGAATTAGAAAAAAACTTTAAATTTTATAACCAAAAAGCCTGTATAGCCAAGACAATCCTAAGCAAAAAGAACAAAGTTGGAGGCATCACGCTACCTGACTTCAAACTATTCTACAAGGCTACAGTAACCAAAATAGCATGGTACTGGTACCAAAACAGATACATAGACAGATCTTCCAATGTAACAGAACAGAGGCCTCAGAAACAACCCACACATCTACAACCATCTGATCTTTGACAAACCTGACAAAAACAAGCAATGGGGAAAGGATTCTCTATTTAATAAATGGTGTTGGGAAAACTGGATAGCCATATGCAGAAAACTGAAACTGGACCCCTTCCTTATACCTTATACAGAAATTAACTCAAGATGGATTAAAGACTTTAATGTAAGACCTAAAACCATAAAAACCGTAGAAGAAAACCTATTCAAAACCATTCAGGACATAGGCATGGGCAAAGACTTCGTGACTAGAACACCAAAAGCAATGGCAACAAAAGCCAAAATTGACAAATGGGATCTAATCACACTGAAGAGCTTCTGCAGAGCAAAAGAAACTGTCATCAGAGTGAACAGGCAGCCTACAGAATGGGAGAAGATTTTTGCAGTCTATCCGTCTGGCAAAGGGCTAATATCCAGAATCTACAAAGAACTTAAACAAATTTACAAGAAAAAAACAACCCCATCAAAAAGTGGGCAAAGGATATGAACAGACACTTCTCCAATGAAGACATTTATGCAGCCAACAAACGTATGAAAAAAAGATCATCATCACTGGTCATTAGAGAAATGCAAATCAAAACCACAATGAGATATCATCTCACACCAGTTAGAATGGTGATCATTAAAAGTCAGAAAACAACGGATGCTGGAGAGGATGTGGAGAAATAGGAATGCGTTTACTTTGTTGGTGGGAGTGTAAATTAGTTCAACCATTGTGGAAGACAGTATGGTGATTCCTGAAGGATCTACAACCAGAAATACCATTTGACCCAGCAATCCCATTACTGGGTATGTACCCAAAGGATTATAAATCATTTGACTGTAAAGACAAATGCACACATGTTTATTGCAGCACTATTCACAATAGTAAAGATGTGGAACCAACCCAAATGCCCATCAGTGATAAGACTGGATAAAGAAAATGTGGCACATATACACCATGGAATACCATGCAGCCGTAAAAAAGGATGAGATTATGTCCTTTGCAGGGACATGAATGAAGCTGGAAACCATCATTCTCAGCAGACTAACACAGGAACAGAAAACCAAACACCACATTTTCTCACTCATAAGTGGGAGCTGAACAATGAGAACATAGAAGTAAACATCATACGCTGAGGCCTGTCAGAGGGTGGGAGGCTAGGGGAGGGATAGCATTAGGAAAAATACCTAATGTAGATGATGATTTGATGGGTGCAGGAAACTACCATGGCATGTGTGTACCCGTGTAACAGACCTGCACATTCTGCACATGTATCCCAGAACTTAAAGTATAATTAAAAAAGAGTAAACGCTTCACAGTGATGTAATAAATATAATGAGAGAGACAGTGATAGACACAAAGGACAAAGGATAGAGATTTCAGCCTGAGAATTATAGGGTTTTCAGGGTGTGTGTGTGTGTGTGTGTGTGTGTGTGGAGAAGGCAAGAGAAAACAGTGGTAGGAGAAGTAATGATCAAAGGCATAACTGAAGAAAATTTCGTAAAACTAAAATATCTTTACATTGAAAGATGTAACTCCTGGCCCAATTGTTAGGTTTAAAAACACTTTGCAAATTATATTCTGACGACATTATCATCTCTGATAGAACTCAAAAAATAAAGCACTTACCTGACACTCGCATTCCCCCCCATCCTTTTAGACATTAGTAAAAGCTATAAAGTTAAGCATGTGTCTTAAAAGTAACCATTAAAAGGATTGAAAATATAAAACATTAGGACCATTAGAGGACAAAAAAAAAGAATGAAAATAAATCAGTAATGGTCAGAAAAAGACATAAAACGATGGAAATAAAAAGGACAGTTAAACAAGATGAAAGAAAGGTTAACTTAATCAGTAATGAAAAACATTGTAAATGTATGAAATTTGTTTAAAATTTTGAGATTTGCAAATTGGACTTAAAAGATACTCCACAAAACGTAGCTGTAAATTGCTTATAATAGATATACTTAAAGCATAATTATGCAAAGTCTGAAAGCAAATGGAAGGAAATAGGAAAAAATGTACAGATTATATAAAAAATATATACTGTCTATATGGTGAAAATATTAAAATTATTTTGAAAAATAAAATCAAATAGCATGAGGAAAAATATCTAATGTAGATGAATGACTTCACAGGAAGGAATAATCAAATTTTAAATCATCACTTCCATCCAAATTAATTTATAAATTTAACATTTTTAGTATTTAGTAGTGTTCCAATCAAAACTTTTAAATTGTTCACGGGACTTAATAAACTGATTTTAAAATTCATGTGGAAAAAAGAAACACCCAGAATAGTCAAGACAATTTTGCAAAAGAAGTAAGAGATGGGGGGACTTACTTTATTTGATATTGCAAATTTTTATAAAGCTCTAGAAATTAAAATAATTTACTGATTACAAGTGGCAGGCAAATAGGCCAAAACACAGTGTACAGTGTTCAGGAACGTGTATATCAAGAGAGAGACACATTTAATATATGATAGAGGTGGCTTTGCAGGCAAGAAAATGATGCAGTAAATAAAAGACACTATGACAATTCTTAGCTAAATGGGGAAGAGTGGCCTCTACCTCACAGTTAAAATAAATTGCAAGCCAATTAAATACTTAACTGAATCATCTACAGAAAAACTGAAATTAAAACATAGAAGAAAATGGTGTAAGGAGTATCTGTAAGACCTTGGCAAGGAGTGCTTAGCAATATATGCAAAGCACAAGGTATGTAAGGGAGATAAAGTTTTTGTATTAAAATTTGAAAGTTTTGTGCAGTATACTTACGACAGTTAAAAGATGAACCCCACCTACCAGGTACTGATGGATAAGAAGAAGAACAAGAGAAAACGTAACGATGGGTCACACCTGTAATCCCAGCACTGTGGGAGTCCAAGGCTGGAGGATCACAAGATTCAGAAAAATTTATGCATCTTCCTTTTTAAAAATAACTTTCTTCCCACTCAGAATTTCTCATCATATTTGTGTTTTTTATGAAAATGAAAATGTGGAAACGTATGTTCCAGGTTGTTAATAAAACTTATGGAGAGAGTAAATTTTGGGGGAGGGAGAGGCAAACAGTAAAATAAGACAAAAATTATTTAAGATAGTAAGTTTACATATATGTACAAATAGGGTGATGTGTTTATATGTGTATGTGTGTGGAGAGAGAAACTTTAAATAATAAAACATAAGCCATAGACTGTAAGACATTTTGAATACTCCTATCCAGTAAAGTACAATAGAGGGATAATTTCATATGAAAGTGAAAAAAGAAAGTGAGATTTTTTCATTGGAAAGTACAGTTTAACAGTGCACTGATGAATACCAGGTTACTTCAGTTTATCATAGCATTTGTTATGTAAAAATGTCCTGGCATCTTACATTCCCCAAGATAATTACAAACACATCTTTAAGAAATCCCTTATACAACAGGGAACAGTTTTTTCATATGTTATTAATTATTTCTTTAGTTGAGACATAGGATTTTCCTGTTTGATATTCACTGTTTCACCTGATATTAAGTTGATAGTTATTTTGATAGTTATTAATACTGTTATGCTAAGGTCTCATTTCACAAGAAATGTTAATATTGTGATTTATTTGGATATCTTTCTAAAAGTTTAAATTATTTTATAAAAATTAAGATATAATTAATAAGGAATATAGTAAATCAGTACAAATATAAAACAACATTCAAAGATCTCTAAAGCTTATATTGTGGAACAATATTATACTTCTGGGTGACATAGATATCAATATTTTTATAAAGTAGCTATGACAGTTTCTCAGAAAAGATATATGGGACTACAAATAAATCCTTGCAAGAGATTTATAAATTGCTTTCTCTTGACCGCTGTTTTTTAAAATATATTCCAAAAAAGATATTTTTTTTTTTTTTTTTTTTTTTTTGAGATGAAGTCTCGCTTTGTCGCCCAGGCTGGAGTGCAGTGGTGCTATCTCGGCTCACTGCAAGCTCCGCCTCCCAGGTTCACACCATTCTCCTGCCTCAGCCTCCCGAGTAGCTGGGACTACAGGCGACTGCCACTACGCCCAGCTAATTTTTTTGTATTTTTAGTAGAGACAGGGTTTCACCGTGTTAGCCAAGATGGTCTTGATATCCTGACCTCGTGATCCGCCTGCCTCAGCCTCCCAAAGTGCTGGGATTACAGGCGTGAGCCACCGCGCCTGGCCCAAAAAACATATTTTATAAACATTTTTTTAAATACGTTTTTTAAAATCTGTGTTCATTAATGCATGTTTAAAATTTTCATTTCATAGCAGGAGAGTACCAGGTACAATTAAGAAAATTACCAAATAATATCTGCTTCTTTCCTATTTCCTGTTTGTTTCTGGTCATTGCAAATACTGTGATAAATTGTGGAGAGACATAGAAGTTGTTATTGACTAAGGGAGATAAAATGGAAGATTATAATGCAGTGGAAAGCATAATATGAATGTAATGAAATTTTCTATGTGAAATTTTAAAGGGTAACTGGAGGAAAGATGCATCATCCTGTTTTGTGAATTTTAGGTAAAAGGTTACAAAAGAGCCAATATGAACAGATTTTCAGGATTACTAGGAAATTCCTAGATGACAAAGAGCAAAGGAACTTTCCATTATGTTCAGAGTCACAAAGTCATGAAGCAGTCTCCCTTATTTAAGGAACATTGCTGGGTGGGTAGTCAAGAGCAAATAAAGCAAGAAAGGTCTACTTCATGAAAGTCTTTCTTTCTTCCTTTTTTTTTTTTTTTTTTTTTTTTTTAGGAGGGAGGGGTGGTGCAGTCATGGCTCATTGCTCAAGCAATTTCCCACCTCAAGCAATCCTCCTGCCTCAGCCTCCTGAGTAGCTGGGACTACAAGCATGAATCTCCAAACCAAGCCATACATTTCTTGTACAGACAAGTTTCTCACTATATTGCCCGGGCTCATCTTGAACTCCTAAGCTCAAGTGATCCTCCAGCCTTGGCCTCCCACAGTGCTGGAATTACAGATGTGAGCCACTGTGCCCAGCCATGAAAAGGCCTTCTGTACAATATAAGAAAGTTAGATTCTCAACCTTTTTTCAGCTTTAAATAATTAATCTAATAACGTCATCTTAAGATACATTATAAGCAGGTATTTTTTGGAGTATAGACTATCATATAAATTGCAGATTATTTCCTTGCTGTATTTCAATGCAGGAACAGAAACCACTGCAGATATTTTACACATAAGAGGATTTAACACAAGAACCTAGCTGTTTAAAAAAATGTTTGTAAGGGTACAGACTTACTGAGTTTTAGAACGTATTGCCATAGCTTCAATTCAGGGAATAGGAAACAGGGCTGCTTTTATGATTACCTCCTCTCACCACATGAAGCTCATGGGCAGACTTGGAACACTGTGTTTGGTCCCCACTGCTGCTCCTCCGTAAGTGTCTTCTACCGTTCAGATCTCTGTAAACATCCTTGTCAGCAGAGAGAGCAACAGAAAGATGGTCTCTGCCTCACTTCTGCCTACACATTTCAAACACATCCAATTAGTAGAAATGTAATATCATCTAGAACCATAGCTGAAAGGAGGAGTATGTTTTAGTTTTCCAGTATCTGCAGTATAGAAGGACATATGGGAGGAAGTGCAAATCCTGCAATCCCAGCACTTTGGTACTGAGTACCAAGTGACCAAATCCTGCACACTGTGTATCTCTACCCATTTTTTCTAGATATAGGTACCACAAAATGTCACTAAATATGGTTTCACTAAACATGGTTTAAGAAGCATTATGGTAGAAGGGAGGAAGCTATTAGAGTCTTTCAAGTAGATAATGTGAACTTTCTTGGCTTCAAAAAGATAACTCTTGTGTCAGTTTAGAATGGATTTGACGATCAATGATAGTGGTTTAAATTAGGCTCAGGACGTAAGGATGGAGAAGGAGTACACTGGGAATATCTGATTGTTTTATTAATTACTATAATAGGTTCCCATGTTTTGTATAGTTCACTTGCTTATTTAATAAAGACTCACTGAATACTCATTAGGTGTAAGATACTATGATATTTGCTGAGAATATAAATGAGATGACATTTTCTATTATGTTGGGTTAATCTAATGGTTAATTTCAACATTACTTAGGAAGCTGTACATATTCTGTCAAAGAAAATTGGTAATAATAAAATCTTCCAAATTTGGTGCTTGACTACATAATATTTGACAGGCTGCTGTCACAGCTAAATATTGTAGCAAATAGGATGTATGTGTTACTCCCTAGTACTTAACATTTATACATATTTTAAATTCCTTAAGCAAATACAGAACTGTCATATTCCCAGTAACACTATTTGTAAGATACGTTTAAGTCAAGTGCAGTATAGGGATTTAGAATACAAGTTGTATTCTACAAGAATCCCCTCAGTATACCACAAGAATACAAGTTGTATTTAGTGGCATACTGAGGGGATTCAACTTCATTATCTGTGTATTTCTGTTACGTTATTTCAATCGTTTTCTTTTCTCTTGGTTCAGCTTATCCATTTTAAGGTAACTTTTCAGTCTCAATTTAATGTGCTGTTCTTATAATATTAAAATAAATAAGCTTATTAGTGTTTCCTAAGTTTTAAAGTTTCTCATGTGGGTTTCAACTATATATATTATTAAATAATGTTACTATTTTCAGTATGATTTTATGTTTTACTAATAGACACCAGCACTACAAAACTTATCTTGGTCTCTTGATATTAGTAAAAGATATACGTAAAAATATAAGTCATTGTTATTTATTATCATCAATGAAAAAATTAATCTTTAAGAAAAACAAGTGAAGAGTTGATTTTGATCCAAGGCAGTATTTTAGCTTCATGAAATATACACTGTTTGCATTCCTGAAAAGTTTTGCTGGGGTCTTCTTAACTCTAGAACTATAAGAATTTGTTTTCCTATATGTTTTTTAGCTTTATTTTAGTTGAGTTTATTTTATTAGTAATAGGTCAATTTTCTATTTCTGCATAGGAGAACATCCCCAAATTTAGAGGCTAAAATAACAGCCATTTTGTTGGCTCATAGTTCTGTTGGGTCGGCAACCTGGGTTGGCTCAGCAGGAGTGGCCTTCCCCTGCCCTGAAGTCACTTACACAACTGTAGTTATCTGGCTGCACAACTAGGTCGGATGATCTAGCTTGCCTTACTCATATGTCTGGTGGTTGGTTCTGGCTATGGGCCAGGCCAGGGTCTCCAACAGGCTAGTCTGGGCTTCATCACATGGCACTTGGGTTCTGAAAGTATTAAAAAAGAGACCAAGCCCCTCTTCCTTGCAAGGACTTTTCAAACTATGCCTGTGGCACAACTGCTAATAATTCATTGGCCAATGCAAGCCACACGATCAATCCTAGAGTCAGTGTGGGAGGGGAATGTAATCTGAAATCTTCTACGTTTGAAATCTGTTTGTCCCAAAGCTGTTCAGTGCCATTTGTTTCATGACTACTTTCACTAAAAAATGTTAGATTTCTATTGCATGTGACTCAAACATTTCCTTAAGAAAAGATTTCTTGTGGATTACTTTCTTAAAATGATTGAATAACAATACCTTTCTGTCTTGTCTGTCTCTCTCTCTGTATAAACACGCACATGCATAACACATAGTTTTTTGTTTTTTTTTTTGAGACAGAGTCTTGCTCTGTCGCCCAGGCCGGAGTGCAGTGGCTGGATCTTGGCTCACTGCAAGCTCCGCCTCCCAGGTTCACGCCATTCTCCTGCCTCAGCCTCCCAAGTAGCTGGAACTACAGGCACCCACCATCTCACCTGGCTAATCTTTGTATTTTTTAGTACAGACGGGGTTTCACCATGTTAGCCAGGATGGTCTCAATCTCCTGACCTCATGATCCGCCTGCCTCGGCCTCCCAAAGTGCTGGGATTACAGGCGTGAGCCACCACACCCGGCCCATAACTCATAATTTTAAGTACTCTAACACATTACTCCTTTTAAGTAGTCAATATATTTTTTAATTTATTATTATATAAAACCTTTCATATTCTTTAATTATTTTATCATTTAAACCCTCCATAAGGTAACGATTCTAATATCACTGGCATGGTATTATTTTGTTTGGTTGCAACTGGAAGTTTAGTTTTTCCACTCTTCCTGTTCCTACATGTTCAGAGCCATGACAATTTGCCAGTTAAGAAATTGTTGAGTTCATTGTGATTTAACAAACATAAAACTTTTCTCTCTCCTCAGTTTACTTAAATGATGACAGTAGTTATAGAGCAGAGTAATTTTTAAGTTTGGTGGTGCTTTGTACAAATACACTCCCATTATTTATATACATTTTTAAAAAATATATGAGTCATTCTAGAGACCTTATTGAAGTGTTGGTGCCAAACTGGTTAAGTGAATGTTTAAGTTTCTTGTTAATGTATTAAATACTAAATATTTTGTTCTTCTCACTTCTGGAAAACATAGTGATGCTTAAAGTATCGCAGTCATGTAAGTTTTATAGTTGACTGAGGAAAAAAATCTTAGGATGGTAGCTAATATTGAGAAAGTGAGCCTTGTGAGTAACAAAGTACTATCAAATGATTTTGTTTATTCAGTAGACATGTCTATACTTGGTTAAACGTACATAAATTCTTTAGAAAGAGAATGTTATCATATAAAACACTCAACAGAAATTACAAGTAGATGAAGCTTAAGTAATTATCTAACTGAACATTACCTCTAAGAAAGAATGAGAGTGAGTTGCATGTGTATTTATTTGGTAAGTGTTTTCGTCTTGAAAATCTCTGTAATAAAATTGTGTGTTAATGGAAATATAAAATACTCTGTATGCTTTGCCAAGTGCCTAATGTTAGTATTGACAGTCTGGCAGTCATTATTATCATTTGTGTTATTTTAAGTGCTATTTATTTAAATTGTAAAGTCTATTCTGAGAGACGAAATGGAGGGTCTGTAGGAAAAAAAATAAGCATTATAGATTTTCACAAGATATCTTTTTTTAAACTAAAAATAAGTGCTATGAAAAGGACAAGAGAAAAAAACAGGACAAGATGGTATTCATTCTTTACCTTGAAATTAAATGAGCCAATATGAAAGCTGTCTGCAGTTGTCAGAATGATAAATTTTAGCAAATGCATGTAAATTATTGTAATTTGTTAATGAAGGCCTGCCATATCATCAGAACATAGGAAGAAATAGTTCAAATATATTTCAGAAACATTGTCTAAGGCTGAGTACAGGGGATCTCAGTCCTTCAAAAGGACCACAGGTTAATGAGAAAGATGGACCTTGACAATCATATAAGGCAAGCCCGATAGAGATGCAAAAGTATCACATCAGTTTAAATGCAAGTGGTATTTGAATTGGATCTTTGAAGAGAAGAAAAATATCAAGGAGGTGCATTTTGCCTGGAAGGAGTAGTAAGCACAGGTACTGAGATGGATTAGTGTGCTTAGTAATGCCTGAGAAACACAGTAGTACTCAGGGGTGATGTAGATGTTGAAATCATAGCTTATGGCCTAAAGGGTAAATTTGTGGTATGCTCAAGGTTACACAGTTAGTGGAGGACAGCCAGATTTGAAACACATTCTGACTTCAAAACTCATCTTCTGTCATGCCATGCTATCTATTTGCTGTAAGGCCTTATGTTTGATGTATAAGCTGAATTAGCATAATTAAATATTAGTCACAATGAGTAGATAAATCTGATGATTATATCCCAGTTTTGCTGTTTCTGAATTATATATCATAATCAACCCTGTAATGCAATCAGTAAAATTTGCCATTTTTCAAATTTCTTTTTTGAGTATATTTTTCTCTTGCAGGGTTACATTTTGCCATCTGCCTTTCCAGAGTAAGTGGCTCTATGTGGGCACTGAACGAGGTAATATACATATTGTCAATGTGGAGTCCTTCACACTCTCAGGCTACGTCATTATGTGGAATAAAGCCATTGAACTGTGAGTTTGAACAAATATTTTGTATCTGAAAGCATCAGTTCTATGTATAATAATACCATTACATCACAGCCAATCAGTAAATCTGTATGGAATTAAATATGTGACAGATGTTCTTAATATTAAGTACAGATTTATTAGTTTTTTATGAGTATTCTTTTGACGTGGCAATTTGTAAATTTAAATTATGCGTATGTATATAGAGATATATGCACATTACATATGTATATATTTACATTTGTGTACACTGTAACACTAGTTTAAGGAAACAGTCATTCCTACTAATGAAAATCACTCTAATTTTTTCTGTTCTTTTATCTTCTAATTATTTTTCTTTCAAATGATGGTCATGACCCACAAATGAGTTGCCACCAGTGTTTGGAAAACACTGATTTACACTACTACTCGATGTGTTTTAATAATCATCAAATATAATGTTTGCTAAAGTTAATATATTATCAAATTAATTTTGATTTTACTGAATTTTGATAAATTTTTAATTTTTGATAAATTTGATAAATAATGATTGTTTTCATTTACTAATATTAGTAACAAAAACTAGGTTAAACTATAGGGCCCTAAGGATCTTTAGTGCTAACTCTTCACTCTGTCTTAAATTTTTTGTATCTTATCTCTTTCTATAAGTTTCTTCTTACATTTCTGGAACACTAAAATCAAAGTTTAAGGATATCGGCAAGACCCTTTTGAATGTTTCTTTTTGTTTTTAAGCAAATGGTCTTGTATTGTTGCATTCCACGGTGTTTACCTCTTTTTGAGATAAGGATAATTCTGTGACATATCTCTTAAGTCATGTGTTAGTATAGCTGTAATAGTGTATTAATCCTGATTTTTCTTCCTGTAGCAAGAATGTTATTATCATATATCAGTCCTTTGGTAGTATGGGTTTTCATGGTCTGTTCTTTGAATTGATCATGACATCTAGTAGGTAGGCCTAGTGCAGGTGTCTGTATAGTTTCACAGATGGCTCTCATGAAATGGAGTGATCTGTCAAACTTGGGAGTTTCTGAGTTAGGGGTGTGCTTATTTTTACTCTATAGGCATCAGTTCAACCATATTCTTATTTGTAGAACTTCTTTTTCACTGAGCAGATACAGTGGCATTACTTTTTTTTTTAATAGAATGTTTTTCTATTTCTATTGAAACTAAATGGGATGCCTAAATTGGAGGCTAGAATTGAGTAAAATAAGATAGGTGCTGCATTATTCAAAAACAGTAATTTTGAGAATTCTGCCTTGACAATAGATTTCCTGTACTCAAATCTTTGACTAAATTGAAGATTCTTTCCTATGCAGAAGGTGTACTTAATTGTGAATTTTGCTTATTTATATGAGTCACCACTTCTTCCCTGATCCCTGTTTTGATCCATATTAAGAACTATGTGCCTATTATTTATCACTTGCTGAAATCCTTTCTTTCCTTATAAATATAACTTATTTTCTATTTATTTTTATTGGAATAAAATATGTAGCCATATTAAAATTTTTAATTGAAGAGAAAATCTTACTAACTTTTTCTTTTTCAGGTCATCTAAATCTCACCCAGGACCTGTGGTCCATATAAGTGATAATCCAATGGACGAGGGAAAGGTAGAATTTTTTGTAAAAAATTATATATTAAATGCACAAATTTTAGTGTTTTTCAATAAACATACTATTTCAGGATCACACTTATTACAAATTGAGATTACCATTGAAGGTTGTATGTCATATACACTTAATGCTTATTATTAATTATGAAGAACAAATGAAAGCATTAGAATCATTTACAATTTTAAAGGACAAAAAAAACCTTAAAACATAAGTCAAACTTAATGCATATAATTACAGGTTATTAATTTCTATTTGGCTTATTCAGACTGTTTTCCCTGATTTTCTGTTAATCCTGGTAAAACGTTTTCTTTTGGTTTTTGGCCTCTTTTGAATGCTTTGTACAATTTTTGTAGCACTAATCACAGATTGCCTTATGTTATAGTTGTCTTGATATCTCATCTCCCCTAAATTTTTTTGTCATAAATAGTTCTAATTAATAATGTAGAGTTTTTTTAATGTTATTTAATTTTTAATACTCTGAAACCAGTTTCATGTAATCACTATCTAGCTATTGTTAATTTAGATTATTTAAATCTTTTAAAACAATAAATGTTTTTGGATGAATATTTATTTTCTATTTCAAACCGGTCTTTCAGGTAGTTCTATTTAATGATATTTTTCTACCTGTATAATTTTATGATCTTAAGCTAAGTAAATACCAGGAAGTTTATTGCTATCAGAAATCAGTAAAGTGAAACCTCTGGATTTTGTGCAGGAGTTTAACCAGGTTTTTCATTTCCTCAATTGTGGGAGAGGTTGAGCTGACATATTGTTTAACACTGTTCTCTCAGTTTGCCATTGGGTAAACAAAAGGATAATTAGACCATTTGGAGTTAGGTCATAATTATAGCATTGTATGCTTTGAAAGAAACTTTACATAAAGCAAATATAAAGTAACTTAGATCTTACTTTATCTTCTTTTTATACAAGATACTTATTTAAAAGCCAAGTCTTTGAATGGGAGGCATGGTAGGAGGATTCAAAACTTCCTTTCCACCTCTAATTGGTCATCAAGTCATTTTAATTCTTCCTGTGCTTTTTGCTTTTCTTTTTCTTTCTTTTTTTTTTTTTTTTAATTTTTTAATTTTCCTAAAAGTCTCACTATGTTGCCCAAGCCGGTCTTGAACACCTGGGCTCAAGTGATCCTCCTGCCTTGTAATCCCAAACTGCTGGGATGATAAGCACAAGCCACTGTGCCTGGCTTAGAGTGCCATTTTAATCTTACTGTTCTACTGTTTCAAAGCTTTCAGTGGGTCTGTAGTATCTAACAAATAAAATCAGTTTTTCTTGAAATATAGCCCTAGATTTCCTTATTTTTCAGGATATCTTTACCTGAATGTTGTGCTGAAGCAAATAGTTATATTTTCAGTTATGAAGTGCTCTTTGATGTTTCCATACTTTTGTTTATGTGAGTCCTTCTGTTTGGAATTCTCTTTCCATCTCTCTGTTGAATTCCTACCCACACTTTAAGACCCAGATTAAATATTTTTCGTTTGTGATTTCTTCCCTGATAATCCTGACAGAAAATGCTTTTTCTTTCTTTCACATTTATTAGTACTTTAGTTATGAAATTTTGTGGTATTTATCACATAATGCTTTGTATTAGAAATGTGTGCGTATCTCACCTCCCCTGAATTTGAAAGACTCCTTGAGCACAAAGGTAATGTTTATACGGGTTTCTATTTTCCATAGCATCTAACTTATAATAAAAATACCAACTACTCGATATACAATTATATGAATTATATATATAATTCATTCCATAAATAATGAGGATGGAGTAAATAAGTTATATATATATGTATATATATAAAATTTAAAAATATTAGGGTGCTAGAATAAACTATATTATCTAAACTTTGGTTTCTTTTAGACTCTTTCCTGTTTGCAAAGAACTCCTAGACATTTTGTCATTGAAAAGTGATGTAAGGTGACAGGGCAATTTCCTTCAATGCTAGCCTTACAGGTGGATACTGCCACATTAAGTGAAGGTCTTGGCCCAAGGAAAGTTAGACATTAGATAGGTTAGACTTATGATAGGAATAGCTACCATTTATTTAATTCTATGTGTCAAGCACTGTGCTGGCCACTTTATATACACGATTTCATTTGATCTTTTCAACAAATTGTAAATTAGCAATTTCCCTTAGTTTACAAATTATAAAGCAGAGACTGGGTGACATTGTGTGTTCCATAGATACAGAGCTAGACTTTGGCGGATCTGAGATTCGAAGACCAATTTCTTTAATTTCAACCCAGGAGTACTCTCTGTTATGCTAAGCTTTCTTTCTAGATATAGATTGGTTATATATGTTATAGAGAAATGTATTCATATTCCACATACACACTAATGCTTTTTCAAAGAGAAAAATTAGACGGGAATTAGTCATTAGTATGTAAGCTAATTAACATCTCTGTGGGTTATAAAAGATTCTAGTAGGAATAAGCATTGAAGAATTTCCAATTTTAATTAAGTACTCTAGTTTTCTATTTTTAAATATTTATTATTCTCTTGCTTTTGTAGAGAAAGGAATTGAAAAGCTAGAAGATTATGGGCATAAAACTCTAACCTGTTGTCACATATTTCTAATATCCTTAGAATACTAGAGCTGGCTAGAGAGGTTAAAGTTTAACCCTCTTAAGTTATTAAGGTCTGGATAGATAAAATTATTTCCTTAAAGTTATATGGCTATTAAGTGGCAGATTTAATACTAGAACTCAGGTTACTTAGGTTCTAAGCAGTGCAGTGCTGTTTACAGTGTACATCAACCCTTACATTTTATTCTTTTTCTTCTCTTTCCTTATTCTCAAATTCTGTATCACATGTCCAAGATATTTGAAAAGACTGGGAAAAGAGAGAGGAAACAAATACCATTTTTTTCCAAAAGATGTATGTATCTCAGATTGCCTAGGAAAGAAGAGGAAAGTTAGAAAAATTGACTGTATTCTGTACTAAAGTAGGAAAACTTATTTTGTTAGTTTTGATAGCTAGCCCCTCCAGCTGCCCCTGTACTCTGGAATCTTCTAAATTTGTCCTATTAAAATTACTGGTTCTGCCCAAATTTTGTTTATATCCCCAGATTACCCAAACAGATATAGACTAATCATTTTTCTGATTATTAAACAAATATTTATTGTGTGTCTACTATGTATTAGGAAGTGTATTAGATATTAGAGACATATAGATGAAAATGCATGGTACTAGCTTAAGAAAAGGAGCATCTTAATTTGTCTAGAGGAACTGGGTAGACTTAACCAGGAAGCAACACTGAATGTAGGCTTAAAATATTAGTAGAGGATTGCTTATTGAATGAAAGGAGAGGAGGTTTTAAGCAGAGGAAATCTCATACTGAGATTTGGAAAATACTGAGGTGGGGCCTGGGGGTACACTGTGGTACACTGTGGGCAGTGTACGTAGTTTGTGAGGCAGGAACATGTATTCCATTCTGAAACAGATGCATTTCATAAGAAGTATTTACAACATACCTGGCCCTGTGTGTTATGTTAGAGGTATTGTGGTAAACAAGATAAAAACTAATCCTTGCCCAGATATACCAATTTTACAGACTGCACAATAATTCAAATAAGGAAAAGTCCATTAGTATATTGTGTGGTGGTCCTTCAAATTAAAAAAAAAAAAGTAAAGTGTTATTGGAGCACATAGGAAGGGTATTGACTTACATTTGGTAGGTCACAGAAGGCTTCCCAGAGGAAATGATCACTAAAATGACATCTGAAAGATAAGTAGGACTAGTCAGGCAAAAAGGATGACATTCAAATGGAGTGGCCCAGGTAGCGAGGCAGCATGTACAAAGACTCAAAGGTGAGAGAGAGTATGAACTTAAGAATATACTGTAGTGTATTGAGTGGCCATGGTGTGGTAAGGGATGGAACTGGAGAGGTAAACAGACGTCATACCATGATGGATCTTGTAGGTCATATTACTGAATTTGCAATTTATCCTAAAAATAATGGTGTGGCATTTGAAAGTTTTAAACAGAAGCATACATTACCCCATTCGGTTTGTATTCTAGAACTCTTACTCTAGCTACAATAAGAAATGGGTTAAAATAGGAGCAAGACTGGAGTCAAGGAGACCCGAAAGGGAATCTTTGTGTCTTGAACCAGAGAAGAGGCACCAGAGATGGAGAGAAGTAAATTAGATAATAGAATGTAATTTAAATTTACATGGTGATTTTACCTGCTGGAGGAGAGACTAGTTAAGAATGACCTCCAGGTTTCTAGCTGGTGCCACTGAATAGACGTGATAAGGAATGGTGAGAGACACTGCAACAGGGAATTCCAGAGAAGCAGATTAGAGAAGAATGTAATTAATTCAATTTGGGGTACATTTACTTTGAGGCTTTTGTGTAGGTAAGTGGAGATGTGGCCACTGGAATTATGTGTCTGAATCTCACCAGAGGGATGTAGGCTGGATATGATTTGGAACTAATGAACATATAGATGGAATAGATGAGATTACCTCATAATGTGTAGAGTTTGAAAAGTTTGTAAACTTGAAAATACATTCAAAAGTTTTGAAGACTTCAAAATGTACTGTTTTTGTTTTTAAAAGTCAGTTGTATGTTGAATCCCTAATCATCAAAGACATATAAATATGCCATGCAGTATTCTCATTTGTCATTTACGTGATTACTAATTAGCAATGCAGATGTTTGTTTATATTATACATTTGTACTCAACGCATTTGAATGATAGTAGTTATTTTCATTGCCAGCAAATGTTTTATAATTGATATCATTCCTAGGTAATGTGCCTTTTTCTTTTATCACAGCTTTTGATTGGCTTTGAATCTGGAACAGTAGTTTTGTGGGACCTCAAATCAAAGAAAGCCGACTACAGATACACATATGATGAGGTAATATTATTTTTCGAGTAAAAGCTATGGTCATTTCTCTAATATAAAGCAGTTTCTCTAAAAACTTAATTGGTAATTTTAGTTTAGGCAAGCTTTGTAATTGCAGTAACACACAATTTATTTTTTACAATAGATAATATGTTCACACAATTCAAAAGATAACCAAAATCTTCTTCCCACCTGCCATTTGGTTATCTAGTTTCCTTACAGGTAGCATGTTACCAGTTTCTCTCATGTTCTTCCAAAGAGACTCTGTGCATTTACAAGCAAATTCATAAATATATTCTATTTTTTCTTTTGTACGAATGATAGTATACTATAGACATTTATAATCCACTTACTTTAAGAACCAGTAAGGATTAATTGTGATTGACAGATAAGTCTTTTCTCTCCATTTGCTCCTCACTTCCCTTCCTTACCTTACCTCTCCTTTTTTGGCATTTATTTGTTGAAGATAGAGTCTTCCAGATGCTGGCTTTTTCTGGCTGCATCCCCATTGTCTTTAACGTGTTTTTTTGTTTTTGCCCTCAGATTTCCTATAAATTGGATACTTTACTGAAGCTTGATCAAATGCAGGTTTATTTTTCATTTTTGGCAAGACTACTTCATAGATGATACTGATACTCATTTAGCTGGTGGAACCTTAGTGTCTATTTCAGATGTTGGAAGCCAGCGGTGGTTGAGGCCGAGATCTGTTACTGTATAGTAGTTGCAAAATAGGAGACATTCTAATTCTGCCTTTCCTTCTCTACTTATTAT
Organism: Nomascus leucogenys; assembly: GCF_006542625.1. Lineage (NCBI taxonomy): Eukaryota > Metazoa > Chordata > Mammalia > Primates > Hylobatidae > Nomascus > Nomascus leucogenys. The sequence continues at coordinate 133,300,956 of NC_044383.1, forward strand.
GTAGGTCACTTCAGTAAAGAGAACGTTCCTCTTATCTGCTATTTGTTTATATAATAGGACAGCTCATATAGCAAAGGCAGGATAAATATGTGATTCTTTCCCTTTGTTTTAGTATTCATCCTAAGGGGTTGTTCTCTAATAGTTTCCATGATGACCAATTTATTCTTACTTTTAGTTTCACTATGTGCTCAACAACTTAAACATACTTGATATACTTCAGTCCACTGAAGTTATTGTTGCTTTTCACATTATCCTAACTTTGGTCAGTGTACCTCCTCCCTACTAATCTGTATATTTCTGAATCAAATTTAGAACAAGGTATTTTTCTATGAAACTATGACTTCTTTCAGTGCCATGTCTGGTGGCCATAATTTAGACATCAGGAATGTTCATGGTTTCCAATTCAGTGAGTAGAGCTATATCTAGGAAATGTGTAAGTGGTCGTTTAAGATAAAATACATCATAATCTTAATGATAATCATATTGGTATGTTCAGTTACTGAAACATCAGAGTCTATTGAGTAATTATAGCAACACTTGAATACTTTGCACATGTTTGTACATTATGTTTTTAGGCATGACTGAAAGGGAATTCCCTTTGTTTTTATGACTGTATACTTTTTGCTGCTCACTAGTCAGGATCTTCAAATTAAACAAACATGTTTTGAATAAATAGAGTTCCTGTCATTTCTGTGTAGTTGTGATCCATAGTTGTGGTCTGCAGATGAAAGCAGATTTTAAAAATTGGACATTTTGGTTTTGCTTATTATTTTAAATAGTGATCTAGGCTTGAGCTACTATGGAGTCACAGGGACTAGTTTACCTTCTTGCTTTAAACAAAGAAACTGGACAGGATATATGAAACAACAGTTTTCAGCAGTTAGACAGCAGGTCATGTAGAACAGTATTTTTTAGAGAGGAGAAACAAAGAAGGTAAACCCCTCAATTGCTTTAGCTAATGGCCTGAAGAGATTTTCCAGTTCTTGGAACAGGAAGAGGGAACCTAGGTGGAAACTGAGAAGTCTCCCTGAGTTGAAAAGTCAGAGTTGGGAAATTGGGGAAACTAAGACGTCTTCAGCTTAGAAGGCAAGGTGTTAGAGAGCAAAGAGCTTAGAAAGAGAGTTGTAGAAGTCTACAAAAGGACCCCTGCCCTGAGTCGTCAGTTGAATATGATTATTGCATGGGTATAAGGCTTGGATAACATCCACCAAAAAGGAAACAGTAGAACCATTTCTGTAGTACAGACAGGACTGGGAATAGTTCACATTCCCAACAGAGTAGAGAAACTTTGTAATACACAGGGTATAAGAAAGAGTATTCAGAAGGCTATTGTTTCAGTGGTGGAACTAAACTAGCCTATACTAAAGGCTGGCTTAGTTTATCCTAACAAATCTTGAATGCAAACTTTGAAAGGACTGAAAGGACTAAACTGTTTTTAAGTACGTAACTACATCCTAGGAAAAACACCCAAAAACATTCAGAAGAGTATGAATAGTAGCCCGATATAAATTTTACAATGTCTAGCATCCAAATAGAAATATATGAAATATGCAGAAAGCCAGGATATACAACCTGTAATGAGAAGAAAATGAAAATAGAACAGACTCAGAAATGACAAAGATGATACCATTGGCATCAAGGATATTAAAACAAGTATTATTAAATAGACTCCATATGCTTAAGAAGGTAGATGAAAGCATGAACATGTTGAAGAAATACATGGAAGGCAAAAATCACACAAGTGGATTTTTTACAGATGAAAAATAAAATAAGGTGAAAAATACTCTGAACAGTACTGCCAAAGGATTAATAAGCTTCAGGAAATAGCAGTAGAAACAACTTGTTGTGAAAGAATGGAGGAAGAAAGGACAGATCATTAGTGAACTGTGGTACAGCTTCAAGCAGACTAATATGTGTATTTTGAATCCTAGGAGGAGAGTGGAGAGAAAGTATGTTTGAAGAAACAATGATCAAAAGTTTCAAATTTGATTAAAACTATATACTCAGAGATTTTAAGAGTTGAATGAACTCTAGGCAGAAGAAACACGAAACAAACTACATAAAAGCACAATTTTCAATTCCTAGAAACTAGTAATAGAGAAGATTGTGAGAACAATTAGAGGAATTTTAAAAGCCACATTAAATACAGGGGAGCAAAGATAAAAATGACAGCAGAGGCTGGGTGCGGTGGCTCATGCCTGTAATCCCAGCACTTTGGGAGGCCAAGGCGGGTGGATCACGAGGTCAGGAAATCGAGACCATCCTGGCTAACATGGTGAAACCTCGTCTCTACTAAAAAATACAAAAAATTAGCTGGGCATGGTGATGGGCGCCTGTAGTCCCAGCTACTCTGGAGGTTGAGGCAGGAGAATGGCGTGAACCTGGGAGACAGAGCTTGCAGTGAACTGAGATCACACCACTGCACTCCTGCCTGGGTGACAGAGCGAGACTCTGTCAAAAAAAAAAATTACAGCAAATTTTGTTTTCTTAGATACAATGTAAGCGAGAACACAGTGGAACACCACCTTCACAGTACTGAAAGAAAAATTTGTCAACCTAGAATTTTATACCTGGTGAAATTTTTTTTTTCAAAAATAAAGGCAAAATAAAGACTTTTATAGACATAAAAATTGAAAGAAAGAATCACTTGCAGACCTCAACTATAAGATATGTTAAAAGAAGTCCTGCATGCAGAAGACAAATGTTATGAGATGGAAATTTGGATCTACTCAAAGAATGAAAGACTCTGGACATGGCAAATATGTGATAGATATAAAAACTTTCTTATTTTCTAAATCTAAGAGATCATTAATTATCCAAGCCAAATATAATAAAAATGTAGGATTTTTGACATACATAGAGTTAACAAACAGACAACAGTAGCACAATGGTCAGAAGACATGGTCAGAAGACAGAGGACCATTAATAGATTATTATTTTATACATAAAGTAGTGTAATATTATATGATGGTAGACTATGGTAAAGATATGTATTGTAAATCCTAAAGGAAATACCAAAGCAACAGCAGCAACTCAGAAAGTTAAGCTAAGTAGGAAATAAATTGAGATTTTAAAAATATTCAATCCAGAGGAAGGTAGAAGGGAACAAAGAATAGATGGAAGCAACAGTGAACAAACAGCAAGATGGTAGATTTAAATCTAGCTATGTCAATAATCAGATTAATAGTTTAAACACCCCATTAAAAGACAGCGATTATCATATTGGATAAAAAAGCAAGATGTAACCACATACTGTCTGTAAGAAACCCCCTTTTAAAGATACAGATATGTTGGAAAAAAAGATAGATGGAAAAAGTAATATTAGCAGTAATCAAAAGGAAGCCGAAATGACTATATTAATATCAAACAAGTAGGTATCAGAGTGTTTCACCCACCAACAGAGTACACATTCTTTTCAGCTGTACACGGAACATCACCAAGACATACTATATTTAATGTCATAAAATCAATCTCAATAAATTTTAAAAGATTAAACTCATATAAAATGTTGTTTTACTATACTATAAATTAGAAATCAGTTACATAGATGGAAAAATCTGTAAATATTGAAAAGGGAAGCAACATACTTCTAAATAACCCATGAGTCAAAGAAGAAAACATAAGGAAAATTATTTTGAACTGAAAAAAAAGAAAAAAAGATTTACCAAGTCCTGTAGGATACAGCTAAATTATCCATTATAGCATTAAATGCTTTGTATTAGAAAACAAGAATGGTTTCAAGTGAGTGGCCTCAGCTTTCACCACAAGAAACTAGAAGAAAAAGAGCAGATTAAATCTATAGTAAGCTGAAGAACTGAAATAATAAAGAGCCGAAATCAACGAAATAGCTAACAGAAAAATAGAGAAAAGTGATAAAATTAAAAGCTGGATTTTTGTGAAGATCAATAAAATTAATAAACATGTAGTCAGAGTGGTGAGGAAAAAAAAGGCACAGATTACCCATTGTAGAGGTGAAAAAGGATATCATTCCAGTTTCTACAGAAATACAGAGGGACTGATAACGAAATATGTACTTAATGCCAATAAATCCAGCAATTTAGTTGAAATGGAGAATTTCCTTGAAAGATCCCAAATTTCTTGGAAGTTCCGAAGCTCACTCTGAAACAAATACTTAACCTAAGTAGCTCTGTAATTTAAGAATCAAAGTTGTAATGAAAATGTTTCCCACAAAGAAAACACCAGGCTCAGAAAGCTTGCTGGTGAATTTTACCAAATAATACCTGTTGTACTCAGACTCTTCTTAAAAATAGAAGAGAAGGGCACACTTTGCAACTCACTTCATGAGGCAAGCATTACCCTTTAACAAAACTGGAAAAAAAAATTATAAGGAGACTACAGACCAGTATCCTTGGTGAACACAGATGCCTGTCATAAAACTTATTCTTAACACATATTAATATACAAAATGAAAATCATGTGTTTTAAATGACAGTGGTGCTTAGTTAGGTATAAATTCTAACTTCTAAATTAACTTGTTGTAATGTAAACTGAGTAAAAATTTCTGGCTTTGTTTCCATGAGTTTATGCTATTCTGTCATAGAATTTGATTCTCAGTGCCGTTTTTGCCAGGTGTACAATTTCAGATACTCAAATTATTATAGGCATAATTCTTCCTCACTAGTGAGGGTTAAAAATTTAAGATTTTGACAAAATACTACCTTTCCCCTCCCCTAATATTTATGTTCTATTCAATGGTATATTACTGTATTCAAATTCATTTTTATTACACAGGCACAAATGTATTAAATGACATAACAATTTAGAACATTTCTAATATAATTAAAGTTCTACTCAGTACAGCTTTAATTGTTCATTTAATCTCTTGAGGGTGATTCACATGGGTGGGAGTAATGGGAACAGAAATGTATCTTTGCACTCTTGAGCTTTTGTTGCTTTGTAACCATAGTTATTATTTTTTTAATTGACAAACTCTACTCTCCCCTGGTTGTGTCTCAGTGATAGATTTTGAGTGTGCTTGAATAGCGTTCTTAATATTTTACAGATACTTTCTACAGATGATGCTTCATCTATATAAAATTTTATCTCTTTAGTGGACATTCCATTTTTTTAAGCTATAATGTATTAAAATATGAAGTATTGGCCAGGTGCAAAGGCACATGTCTGTAATCCCAGCTCTTTGAGAGGCAGGGGTAGGAGGATCACTTGAGGCCAGGAGATTGAGATCGGCATGGGCAACATAGCAAGACCCTGCCTCTACAAAAAGTAAAAAAAAAAAAAAAAATTAGCTAGGCCTGGTAGCATGTACCTGTAGTCCTAGCTACTTAAGAAGCTGAAGTGGGAGGATAGGTTAAGCCCCAGAGTTCAAGGCTGCAGTGAGCTCTGATCACGACACCGCATTCCAGCCCTGGTGATGGAGCAAGACCCTGTTTCTGAAAATAAAGTATCAATATTCCTTTTGTAGTAATCAGTGTGGCAGGAAAGAAATGCAGTATTACTGATATTTTAAGACAATAATACTTATGAACTTCTTTATTTTATGATTATTCTTTGTCATATGTCTAGCATCATCTATCAGTGACTTTTGTATTTGGGTTTCATGTTGGTTTTTCCTGGTAGATTGAGAAGCATCAGAAATATTGGTAGTATAATACGAAGAAACAATAATTTGTGTTTTGCTAGCTCTCTAGGCACACTGAAGTCTCAAGACCATCAGAAACCTTTTAAAAAAAAAAAACGTTGAGGCCGGGCGTGGTGGCTCACTCCTGTAATCCCAGCACTTTGGGAGGCCAAGGCGGGCAGATCATGATTTCAGGAGATCGAGACCATCCTGGCAAACAGGGTGAAACCCCGTCTCTACTAAAAATACGAAAAAACTAGCCGGGCGTGGTGGTGGGCACCTGTAGTCCCAGCTACTCGGGAGGCTGAGGCAGAAGAATGGCATGAACCCGGGAGACAGAGCTTGCAGTGAGATGAGATCGCACCACTGCACTCCAGCCTAGGCGACAGAGCAAGACTCTGTCAAAAAAAAAAAAAAGTTGAAATAATATGTTTGCAACTCACAGCACAGGAATCATAACAGCTTTAAATGAATTATTTTTTTGCACTATGTATATTCATGGAACCATTTATTCCCTTAAGGGTTTTTTTCTCCCATATTTAGACTGGTGCTTTTAAGTCAGCTTATTTTCTGCTTATTTTTACAGACATACACATGCACACACACAAATACACTTTCCTAAAGGTAAAACAGTACTTAAAACAATGAATAATTTGGTCACATTTTCAAAATAATGGAAGAAAGTTCCACTTGGATTATGTGTTCATTCATTCATTCATTCATTCATTCATCTTTAGAGGCAGTCTTACTCTTTTGCCCAAGCTGGAGTGCAATGGGGTTGGGGGAGGTTATTTTTAATGGAAAGGGCAGTGGTTTCAGTTTATAACTGTTTATAATCTTTAGAGAGAAAGGAAACAAAGCTATAAATCATTTAATGTCCAATGTATAATAACTTTTATCAACTACCTTACAAAATGTATGATTCAATAATTGTCTCATTTAATTATATAGTATTATGGTTGTCTCCCGTCTATGGTGTAACTAATGTTGAAAAGTTCACAAGTTTAAAATACTAGGACAAAAGCTGTACAATTTAATGTATTATTCATACATGTAAGAAATCATACGGGCTATAAGCATGTACTTTATTTGATTATATAATAATAATAAAACTACAGAGTATTTTCAAGTATTTGCAAATGTAATTTTAAATGAAAGTCTATATTATACATTTTCTTTTGTCATTTTTTGGCATTTTTCTGAGGGCTTTGACAATAATAGATAGTTACATTGGGGATCAATGCAGCTTTTAAATAGAATGTTAAAATAACATCTATAAGAAAAATTATTTTAAAATAAAATTAAAAATATTAATTAGTATATGTGTAATGTAAGAGCAGCTGGATTAGGATTTATTAATATATACATTTACTGTGAAATGATTCTGACAATACTGATTTGTTTGCAAAACCAGTAAGTAGAGAATTTATTCAGTTTCCATACAGTTTTGAGTTAGTGAATGTAAAATTTGATAGGTAAGCAGTTAGCCTGTTTTGTCTTCCTAGAAAATTATTCTACAAGATGCTGTCTTGTCTAATAAGAATAGCAGAAGCATCATAGTACTACTTTTGTGAAAGCCTAATAATTAAATATTACTGCTTTTGAAAAATGTGTCACAGTAGGCAGTGCTTTTGATTTTTCTTTAATTTTATCAAAAATGAAAATACTGATGTCAGACTCTTAATTATCTTCATGAACCTTTTTATAGTTATGATTTTTGTCAGATACTACATCTTTTAAAGAGCTTTTAGAATTGCATGCACTGTTGTTTTGTGGATTATGTGAACAGCTATATCATCTGCGTTCGTTCTGTCTTCACTTTTTTTTCTCTACCCTGGATTCATCTTGCCCTCCATGACTTTTGTATGTCTTCTATTTATTGTGTTCTATTTTCCATTCATCTGTCCTTTATTCCTCTTTCTAACATGATCCCGTTATTCATATATATGTATAATTTTCAGGTTTTTTTAAACAAGTAAATATTCTTTTTTTTTTTTTTTTGAGATGGAGTCTCGCTCCGTCGCCCAGGCTGGAGTGCAGTGGCGCAATCTCAGCTCACTGCAAGCTCCACCTCCCGGGTTCACACCATTCTTCTGCCTCAGCCTCCCAAGTAGCTGGGACTACAGGCGCCCCACCAGCACACCTGGCTAATTTTTTGTATTTTTTGGTAGAAACGGGGTTTCACCGTGTTAGCCAGGATGGTCTTGATCTCCTGACCTCATGATCCGCCCACCTTGGCCTCCCAAAGTGCTGGGATTACAGGCCTGAGCCACTGTGCCCGGCCATAAACAAGTAAATATTCTTAATCACCTGGAAATTTTATATCTTCTCCTTGGAAAAACAGATAAGCCAATTTACACACAAAATTTATCAACCCCAATTTATGTTTCCTACATTATATCTCATATCTTCTCCCATGAATTATTCAGATTTGCTCCTAACCCACCTTGCTTCTGATTTTGAGCATGTGTCAGATTTGCTGGTGAGATTTGATTTTCTCACTTTATGTAAATTTCTATGTCATTTTCTCAAGAAGACTAAAGAAAAAGTATAAATTGTATGTTTTATACATGGTAGATACTGTATACATATTTTTCAATACTCGTGATACTACATATGTTCTACATATATACTTAGTATTAGAAAGAAAATGCATCTTGTATCAAGTTGGATTTGCATATAGAAAATTGTATAAATAAATAGTGCATGTTTGTTGCATGTCCATATTTGGTTATTTCTTTGCTTTTTTGTGGGGTGTTTTCTGTTATTTGTTTCTATTGTCCAAAATAATTGTGAATCATTGGTTTCAGTAATTAGATAGTATTTGTTTTTGGAATGCCTAATAATTTAATAATATTTTATAAATAGAAGGCACTTTTAAACAAAGATACACATTGTTTTCTTTAGCAAAGTAGAAATATTTCTCTACATATGATACATATTTATATACATGATATACATTTATACATGATACTATTAAGATGTTTTTATCTATAGGTTCCAGATAGCACTGTAGACCTCTTTTGTATTTTCCCTTATCAATTTTTTAAAAAACGTTTAAAAGCTTTTTAGCGCTGCTCATGTTTTTGCAGAAATAATTTTACTTGTAAAGGCTACTAAGGGATTGCTTATTTTAAAATTGAGTTTTCAAAATGTCATATGTATATGTCAGTTTATTATCGTTTTAAGATTTTATTTAGAATTTTGTAAGAGATGCAGATGGTCCCTGACTTACAATATTTCGACTTATGATTTTTTTGACTTTACAGTTGGTTTATCAAGACATAAAAAGGAAAGGAGCTCCTTAGGAATTAGAATGCAATTATGGTTTCTGCTGAATGTATATTGCTTTTGTACCATCTTAAAGCTGAAAAATTGCATATTGAACCATTGTAAGTAAGGGATCATCTGCTGTGTTGGTAGCATTAAATGCATTTTTGACTTATGATATTTTTGACTTATGATGAGTTTATCAGGGTATAACTTCATCGTAAATTGAGGACCATCTGTACTCTGAATAGAAAACATTGTATTAAATATTGGCATTCAGAAGTATAGCTGATTATCTGTATCTGTCTGATTTTATGCTAAGATATTTTATAATATTTAGCTTAAATTTTTAAGTATAGAAAGAACCCAAATAAATAGATGACATGATAGAAAATGTTGACTTTATATGTGACAGAAGTTTTGAGTTTCAGTTATATGATTTTTGCGCTATACTCTGCAATTCTTGCATTCCAGTAGGGTAGCTTTAAGTCAGTTGACCATTAAGAACTAAAATTGTATCAACTTGAGTTGAAAAGAAATAATTCAAAGGACGCATGGGAGAGTGATTTAAAATTTTTTTTTTACATACCAAAATTTAAATAATATTAGAGCAAAAAAATGAGGGGTATCATACTTTGGTGATATAAAAATATTTTCCAAATAGTTTTTAAGTGACCCAGAAGTACAAAATAAATTTCTTATCAGAAGAGGGTCCCCTGAGATCAAAATTGCCTCAGTAATTACTGTGAGAGATGAGGAGCATGTCTTGTAGCTCAACCTGAAGCATTTGTATTGATCTTAATTCCAGATCCATATTTTGGCTCTTAGGAGTGTGGTCAATTAACACATTTTATTCTAATCTTGTCATTGCAACTAGTTTTTCCATTGGGACATTGGTTGTAATAATTTGGTAATTTATGTTTAGGTATTGTTTATGCTAAAAATAATGCAAGAAAACATTTTGTTTTACTGAACTTGTCCGTAGATGTCACTATCATGCCTTCTTTATGCTGATTTAAGGAGTAAAGTAAGTACAGAGAATTAAAACAGTGTTAGTATGAAGAAAAATCTCATTTGTATTACAAGAGGGCCAAATTATTATGGAAATATTAAGTTCACATATTAACCTTAGGAAATAAAGAAAAGTTAAAAATGAAAATTAGTAGATTATGAGATCATTTACAAATAGTTTGCTATTTAAATAGATTTTTTAAATGGTATTTTTCATCCTTCTATAGGCTATCCACTCTGTTGCTTGGCATCATGAAGGAAAACAATTTATCTGCAGTCATTCAGATGGCACCTTGACTATATGGAATGTAAGGTCCCCTGCTAAACCTGTACAGACAATCACTCCACATGGTAAGAATGCAACAATTTTAAATACCACCTAATTGTAATGTACAGTAAACTGTTTTGTTTGACTTTGCATTCTGATTTGTTTGATTTTTAGGATAAGGGTGGGTTTCCTTTCATTTTTAGGGAATTAAAAATATTTACACTTATAGAAATAGTATCTAACAACCAGTTAATAAAATTTCAGATTAAGCATATTTAACAGTTGAAATTGCAAATTTGAAATTTTAGAAAATGTTATGTTACTTTCTGAATGTCATATCTCCAGTAGTCCAAAAAATAATAGTTTTGTGAATGAAAATGATGCAAGATTTACATTCTTTTCCATCTCAAAGCTATCAGTTGCCTGTTGTTAATATATAAATAACAGTGAACTTGAAATACTTGGAACCCTGTAGAAGGTAATTTTATATATTAAAATACGGTGTCAGGAGTCCTCAGAATCACCCCAGGTTTAATGATTCACTAGGAAGACTCACAGGACTCAGCATATAGTCATATTCATTGCTGTGATTTATTACAACAAAAAGGCATAAAGCAGAATCTGCAAAGGAAGAAGACACATGAAGTCTAGAGGAAACCAGGCTCAAGCTTTTCAGAGTTATTTCCTTAGGGAGTCACACAGGATATGCTTAATTCCACTAGCAAGGGATTGTTATCACATGTGTGAAATATTGTCTACCAGAGAAGCTCACCTGAGCCTTGGAGTCCAGGGTTTTTATTGGGGTCAGTCATGCAGGCATCCTCTGCTTTAGCAAATACCACAATTCTAGACTCCCAGAAGCAAGACAGGGGTTTAGCATAAACTATATTCTTTGTACAAACCAATTAGGCAGAGTAAATCACCCTCCTCAGGGAATAATGAGCGTTTTCTTGAAAACCAAGTTCCTAGACATCAGCCAAAGGCCAACCTTGTAAGCAGATCTTTGTAGGGATAGCAGTTGCAGACCTGCTGTGTTAACGATTTTCTGTATAAGTAGTACTTACAAAACTTATAAGAAACTTTTATTAGAATATTTATTAAAAACAGATTACGAAGGCCACCTTTTTTGTTTTAGAATTTGTATTTCTTTATTAATCTGCATTCTCCACCATCACCCCAAGAGAATCCTTCCTGGCAAGTTTAGAGAACTCATATTAAAGGAACTGTTCTATAAATTGATAGTATATTCAAGAGTATCTTTGTAGCTATTGCTAATATTTCATTGTTTGCTTTAAAATTTGAATACCTACTTTTTTAAAAAGTTGATATATTTTGACTTACTACAATATAGAAATGAAAGAAACAGTAAAATTAAAAACAAGTTTTATCTATCTGTGGCATATGGGATTTTAGGCTTGTTTGTTTTCTGGGAAAAATAACAGTTCTCAAAACCACATATTGTGAAATACTTTACCACTGCTTTGTGACAGCAATCATCTTCTTGGAAAGCACTTACTTTAAATTCCCTACACATCTATTTATGAGTGTATCTAGAGGATATTTCTTATGATAGTAGGTTCAAGTTTTTCTTACTATATTTTGTTCCTTCCTTCTATTAGTATCTAGATTCCTCATCTCGACACTCCTAAAAATTCCCATAATCTTAGAATCTCCCAACCCTGCTGGAACCTACGAATCCAGATAAACAAAAAAGTACCAATAAGGTGTGGTTAGTTCAAAAATCTTTCGTTTCAAATCCAGAAGAAAATGAAACTCATGTCAAAGATGATAGAAATATATAATGCTAGTTTTGCAGCTTGAAGATTATCTGTTTTTATCTTGTTTTGTGAGAATAGTACAAAGGGTCTTTTTTTCTTTTGATCTGTTTGAGATTAAGTTGTCAATATGGTGCTGATTCACTCGCAAATATTGCATGGTCTTTTTTTTTTTTTAATTAGGACATTTTTCTATGTAACCAAGTTTTGCCTTTATTCAAAAGAGTTTTATGTGGATTAGATTTGGTTGTCATGTTTCTTTTTGAAACTGGAACAGTTCCTGAACGTTTTGACTTTCATATATGGTAAATTACAAAGATTATAGGTCAGTTATTTTATAGAAAGTGCCTCAGTATGGTTTTGTCTCATGTTTATTCACGATGAGATTTAGATTGCACGTTTTTAGCAGGAGTATCCCAAAAGGATTGAGGTGTTCTTTTTGCATCCTCTCAAGTGGAACTCGTTTTTGATTTGTCCCATATTGGTGGTATCTCATATCCTGATCCTTTGGTTAAAGTTCTATCTTCTGCTAGTTTTCTCCATTATTAAAAAGGTTTTCTTTTTACTTTTGAAATTGAGAAATAAATTTTATGTGTATTTATAATTGTTAAGTATTTTGATTTGAAGGAAGTTCCCCAAGACTCTATGAACATATTATACTTCATCAAACTTTTCCCCTCTAGTTTTAGCATCTGTTGAGGTTTCTTAGCTGAATTCACTATTACTGTGGTGGTTGCCAAATAATGATTGTCTAGCTGGTCTTAATCTTTTTTTATTTTACAAGCTTTGGTCATTGAGAGCAGACTCTAGGAAGTGGTATAAGTTAGTTTCTACAGTGTTTATATTGTCTTAGCAGAAAAGGGTCACTAGCTAAAATTATTTTTAAATAAAAAAAGACACTATATGACTTAATGTTTTCTCAAAATTAAAATCCAAATGAAATGTAAATAAAATGGATTTTTTTCTGTGGCTGGTTTTAAAAATTAGGATGGTATATGTGTATAGTGTAGCAGTCTAATAGTAGATGGCCAGAATTTTATATAAAGCAAGGCATATTTATTTTATATAAACTACATGTAGAAAATCTGAATTCCTTTCAAGTGTAATAGGGTTTCCAGCTTTCTTTTTGGCAGTAAAAACTACCAAGTGACAGGTAACTAACCAAAGCTAAATTCATGTTGACTCTACAACTGAATTCATGACAAAGCTGAGTATTTTTTTTTTTTTTTTTTTTTTTTTTTTTGAGAGAGTCTTGCTCTTGTCACCCAGGCTGGAGTGCAGTGGCGCGATGTTGGCACACTGCTACCTCTGCTTCCCAGGTTCAAGCGATTCTCCTGCCCCAGCCTCCTGAGGGGCTGGGATTACAGGCGCCCGCCACCATGCCTGGCTAATTGTTTGTATTTTTAGTAGAGACGGGGTTTCACCATGTTGTCCAGGCTGGTCTCGAACTCCTGACCTCAGGTGATCCACCCGCCTCAGCCTCCCAAAGTGCTGGGATTACAGGCATGAGCCACCACGCCTGGCCAGCTGAGTACATTTTTATACATTAAAGTACAAAGCTACATTCTGCATACCATAACAAGGGTATCATCTATTCCATAGAGATGACATTTGTGGTATATCATTTTCGTTATGTTAACTGTTTTGATGGATTGAAATTTTGTTCTACTTTCCCATTACTATTGTCTGTTATGGTTTCTTGCTCTTAATTTCTAACCAAACAGTTACAGTTTGATTGTCAAGAGCTGATTATAATTTAAGACTCCTACCAGTACGTTACGATGAGTTTTAGTGTTAGGGTGTTTAGTGTTAAAAATAGGTTAATATATCCTTGAAGAATCTGTTCAGAAGATATTATGTTGCATTTATATAACATGGGATTTTGAAGCCAGAAGAGTCGTAGTTAAGCCCTAATTCCATAGTTTCTGGCTCTGTGACCTTTAGGAAGTCATTTAACATTTCTGAGCCTTAATATTCTCATCCATGAATACAAATAATAATGAAACTTGACCTAGTCTCATACAGTTGTTGTGAGGATTGTATTTACTCATTCTACAAATATTTATTGGTTCTACTGTGTGATAGGCACTTTTCTTAGCTGTGGCTCAGATAATCAAAATGTAAGTGAAATTACCCAGAAATTATGATGTGCTATTCATATACGGCTCTAGGAAATGTGTGTATGGAACTTGTTATTTACTTGGTAGAATAGATTAGTGAACCCCCAAAGTATATTCCACAAAGACCAGTTTTTCTTATATTGATGATTTGTTTGGTGGAAAAGGTATGTCATAGTGAAAGAAGTTTTAGAAATACTGAATTAAAGATGAGCACTTTTCTTCACTTTAAGACTCAACAGGTTATTTTTGACTACCAAAAACAAACAGAAAGTGATAGGTCCCTTTAATCTCACTTTTGTGAGTCTCAAACATTTCCCTGGCAGTCAGACAACCTGTAATCTAATTGTAAGTGCTATGTGTGAAATACTTTGTGGAGATTCCTTTTCTCTGAGACTTAAGCTTTATTATTTGTAAAATGGCAAGATTGAATAGGATTTTTAAGCTACAAAGTTTAGTGAATATGTGAAAATTAAGCAGGATTTGGTTCCATATAACGACTCTGCAGTTATTTCCTTTCAGTGGGCCATAGATTCTGCATCTCTGTATGGTACGTCTAGGAGTAAGCTGTTTCTCTTTTGGCTTGTTTCTCTCCCATGGCAGATAGGGTTTCATTACTTAGGAGGGAATAACTTCGGCAGTATTGGCGTGGCTCACATTCTTACCCTGAAGCACTCATCTTGGTTTTGTAATTTGCTGGGCCAGGGCCTCACAGGACCTCCCCTGTAGCGCAGGGTTGGGGGTGATGTGTTGCAGAGTAAGATTTTCTGTGATTGTCAGCTTTACCAGAATGAGATGGTTTCCTAAGGAAATGGAGATGCTAGACCAGGGGTGCCTTCCCTGGGCCACATTAGAAGGAGGGGAATTGTCTAGGACCACGCATAAAATACACTAACACTAATGATAGCTGATGAGCTACAAAAAAAAAAAAAAAAAAAAAAATCTCATAATGTTTTAAGAAAATTTACCAATTTGTGTTGGGCCACATTCAAAGCTGTCCTGGGCTACATGTAGCCTGCAGGCCGTGGGTTGGACAAGCTTGTGCTAGACAGTCAAAATCCATAGATTTTTATTATAGGAAATGATATTTTAAATTTAGTTTCTGAAGCTTATTCATCAATGCAATCAATCTACTTATCAAAAAGTAAACCAAGATTGGGGAACTTTTATTCTGTTGAAGGTCACTGAGGGAAAAATAAAATTCAAATTCACCTAAGTACGTCAGCTTAATATGTTAAGGATGAGACGTGCAAAGAATTTCATTAATCTGCTTTTAAGATTCACCCGAAACCTAAAACATTCAGTAAATAATAAAATTATACCTCAGTTCCTTATGATTCATCACAAACCTTTCCCCAGTTTATGTATTTGAAAAGACTTACCAGACTCCACAGAGCATACTCAAACAAGACCATGATTTAAAGGCGAAGGATATGATACAGGAGGAGAAAGAGAATGCAGGCAGGTACACTGAAACATCCCTCCCCTATAGGAGCTCCCAGTGAGCACTTACACACGAGGATTGTGCTGAGTCCACCTCAAGTCACCAAGATCTGGCTTCTGAAGAGCTCCAGAGAAACTCTCAGGAAGGCCCTTGTAATGATCAAGCCAGTCTTGCTAATAAATCAACTAGGCTGGTTGCCAACCTTCAGCAAAACTATACACTGGTGGTTACCAGGGAAGTTTTGGGCCTTGAACAACACATCATAAATCCCACTGTCCTTTTCTTGGCCAAAAGTAAAAAAACAGATATTCAGGGGTCCAAGTCCAGCCGTAAATCAACTTTGTACGCTCATTTAGGAGGGAACAACCCTCCTCCCCATTTCAGACTAGTATTATTAGCAATGCGATTCTTCAGTTTGTCTTTTTATTTTCTAGAACATCACTGTCCAATAGAAAGGTAACATGAGCTGCGTGTGTAATTCTAAATTTACTAGGAACCATATTAAAAAACAGTAATAAGAAACAGGTAAAACTAATTTTAATAACATGTTCTTTAATCCCAAATATGCAAAATATTAGTTCATCATGTAATCAACGTATAAAATTGAGATATTTTATTCTTTTTTGTACTAAATCTTTGAAATCTAATGTGTATTTAGCACATCTTAACTTGGACTAGCTACATTTTAAGTGCCCCGCTGTCCATGCATTTTAAGTGCATGGTAGACTTATGGCTACCCTATTGGATAGCCACGCTAGACTGAGAACATAACTGCAGTGTAACAAGCGTAACACTTAAAATATGTTCCTCATCCTAACTGGCAAAATTAAAACTTTAGAAAGCAACTGTTTTTATCAGTAATCTTTATTCATTTTTAATAAATCTTTATACATTGAATAAACATTTATTGAGCACCTCCCACCTACCAGAGATTAAATACTGATATGTCCTGAAGAGCTCATCGTCAAGTGAATAAAAATGATCTATAAACTGATAAATATAATGCATTGCGATAAGTACTGATAAAGGCATATATAACATGATATGGAAACAAATAAGTGGTGACTGGTTTTGGGTAAAAGGTGTTGGACTATTTCACAAATTCAGTGTATATGAAGTTGGTCTTAAAGGATGGTAGTGGTGGTATAAGATAGCAAAGAGCAGGGCAAAGTTATCTTAGAAGGCACAAAGGTACAAAGACATAAACAAAAGTGGGGTGTTCTTGGAAAACTGCTAATAGTTTAATATGACCAGAGTTTAAAACACATTTGGGCAAGGAGCAGGAAATGAAAACAGAACCATGTACAGAGGCAAGATTATATATCAAAGTATGATAAAAAGTTTGGAGACCTAGTAATTGAGTTTATAGTGAGAAGCATTAAGTTTACATCTTAAAAATATCACTTTAATGATAGTACATCAGGTGGGCTGGAGGCAGAAGAGGGTGGCTAATTAGGAAGCTATTGCATTAATAAATAATGGAAATTTCATTAGAGGAAATGGGAAGAAATGGACATGTATGAATGAAATTCTGGAATTAGAATCAATAAGACTTAAACCAATTATTTGTGGCTTGGTAGTTTGAGGGGTGGGGAAATAGGTCATAGTAAGAAGGAGAAATCAGATGTGGCATGGAAGTTTATGTGAGTTACTAAGTTAGGTTTTATAATTAATCAGATCTTTTAACTGACTGGTCAAGGTAGTTCACGGATAGTTAAAAGAACAAGCATATTTTTGTCCCTCTGGTGGCATAGCATTTAAGAAGTAAAATGACACCTAGTGGTGAAATCCTCTAAATGTCTTTCCATTTATATGTGCTTAAAATCATGGGTAGTACCTTATTATTTGAGTTGATTTAGAAAATGCTTAGCCTAGAATTATAGATGAATAAACCTATCTAGACCATAAGCAGTAATTAGGGACATTATTTAAAACATCTTAGTTGGAAAGATATCAGAATATGCAGATCAAGGATTTGTTGTTTTTTTCAAGCAGAATTAATACAGGATGATCACTCTAAACACTGCAACATTTTTCATTTACAGAGAAAATGAAACTACTCTATTAGCATCCTCTCAGAGGGACAGAAATAAAAGTTAACTTATAAAGGAATAGAAATCAGACTGACTTAGAAGTCTGAATGTTAGAACACAATAGAGCAATATCAAAGGACTATTGAGCAAGAAGAAAGTTAAGAATTTTGTACCTAGCCAGGTTTTTTGCAAGATATAGAAGCTCAGACTTGGAAGGGTTTAGCAAATACCATCAAATGTCCTTTAGAATTTGTTCCAACCTCTGAAAGATTGATGTTGAATATTGAAATAAGTTCAAGGAGTTATTTCTGAATAATTGTTTCACTTCATAAAACAAAATCATGTTTGAACCTAAATGTAAAATTTGTGTCTATAATCCTAAATTCTGTCAGCCTGACTCTCCCGCTAGAACTCTGCATGGTAGAAAGAGGATAAAAGCCAGCTGACCTTCTTCAGAGCAAACATTTAAATTTTTTACCGAAAGGTCATATACGTCTCTATATAGATTGGAATAGAGGTTGAAGTTCTTAATTTATTCCTTGTATAACACAAGGGACTACTTTTCAGATTTAAGCCTCCTTTTTTTGATACCTTTTATTTTCCTTGCAATTCTCTCTCCACCTCAACAATCCTTTCCTTTCTCCTGGCAGTTCTTTCCAGTTCCTTGGTCACTTCTGTACTTCTTGGTTTTTGTAAATTGGGCTGCTAGAGATTCAAGATTCCATGTACAATCATTTCTTCATAAGGAGGGGAAAGGGATTATTCTCTAGGATCTTAAATTAAGACAGGATTAAATGTTCCATTACCAGTTAGTGTACAGGTATATATTTATAAAAATTTAATATGGGTGATATTTCATACTAGTGAGGAGAGAATGATGGTTCAATAAATTGAGCTGGCAAGTAAATATTTATGTCAAAACTCATCTGATTGTACACTTTAAATATGTGTTTAGCAGTTATAGCTCAGTAGAGCTATTAAACTGGCACTCAGATGATTGATAGCTTATTAAGAGGAAAATGTCTTCCTTGTATCAAAATACACATCAGAAAATAATGTAATAAATGAATCTATTCAAAATTATAATAGAAAGCAGATTTATGTGATTTTGGTGTAGGGAAGAACTTTCCAAGCATAAAACCAAAGAGGGGAGTGACCAGAAAGACTGATAGTTTTTTTATACACATGTATCGTTATACATAAATGAGATCCTATCATACCAGTTCCTTCTCCCTCAGCCTTTTCCCATGTTAGCAGCCCAATCTCCTTTCTTATCCCGCCAGGTAAGCTATGTCAAAAATCTTACAGATATTCTTCTAAAATATAGATATTTCTAAAATCATGTATATTAACACATACACACAAATAAACATGAGATTATTTTTCTGATCATTGTTTTACAAAAATTAGGATTATGTTAGTCTTTTTGCATCTTTAAATTGTTTTTAAATTTTTGTGAGTATATAATAGGTATATATATTTATGAGGTACATGAGATATTTTGATACAGGCATACAGTGTGAAATAAGCACATCATAGAGAATGGGGTATTAATCCCCTCAAACATTTATCCTTTGAGTTACAATAGGGTGACTATAGTTCAGTAATAATTGTACATTTTAAAATAACTTTTAAAGAGTGGAACTGGATTGTTTGTAACTCCTTTTTTGCATCTTAATCACTGTACTTTAGGAAGATTCCTCCAAATGTTCTGGCATTTCTTTTATGTTAATGGCTGTGTAAGAGCCAGTTGTTTATATCACAACTTATTCAGCTATTTCAAATTAATGGGCATTCCCTTTGTTTTCATTTCTTAAACATTGCAAATTATACTGCAGCTACCATCTTTGTACATATGCCATAGGAATTGGTCCTTTTGTTTCTATGGAATAAATGGTTCAGAGTACAGTTTCCACCCCTAAATATTGAAGTTTTATTATTTCTAATAAATGTTCTCAAACCATTTTTCAAAGAAGCTATATCCTTCAGATTTCTACCAGCCATGTATGAGTATCCCTTTTCCAATGTCCTTGCCAGTAATAGGTGTTATAAGTCATTTTACTTTTTTTTTTTTTTAAGTTCCTATTTGCTCAGGATCTCAAAGTTGGCCAGAAATGAGTGACTGGGGCCTTCTCCTTTCCTCACTCTTTCCTGGGCAGGCAGCCTTTTAGACCCCCATGAATGTGTCTATTTCTCAGAGCTTTTATTTTAAAGTTCTGCCTGAGTTCCATTTGCCTCAACTGAAACTATAGCCTTAGGCAGCTGTAATACTTCCAACAGATTGCTATTATTCTGGAATGCCCTGGGGGTAGGGATTTTTGTCTCCCATATTTGAGGTCTGTGTCAAGTGAGATAGCCACAGCACTTTGGGAATAGAGTTTTCCAGGGAGCTGCAAGTTCACACAAAATGTTGATTGTGCTGTAGCAAAAGTAGTTTTAACAGAGCTCCAAGAAAACTTCAGTCCTCTCTGTTGGCTGATACTACTGCATTTTCATGGCTAGCCTACCACTGAGCTGGGTAGCCAGGGGATAGAAATAGACCTTCCTTAAAAATATCACAGTTCCCTGTCCCTGAACCCCTCATGTTACTGAAGTTCAGTAGTTTCTATTGGGTAGATGATTTTTCATCTTGTTAGTGGCTTGGTCATTCTCCAGAGTTTTAAAGTGTTTAACTTTAGTTGTTTTAATAGTACTTTCATTTTTGTGGGAGAGCAAGTTCATCGAGGTCCTCCTGTTACTGGTGGCATATATCTGAGTTACCAGTAGTGTATCTGTATGGGTCTGCAGTAACCTCAATTCTTGCTTCCTCAGAAGAAAGAATTCAACTGAGGGGCATAAAGCAGAAAAAGAGACCAAGGCAAGTTTCAGAGCAGGAGTGGAAGTTTATTAAAAAGTCTTTAGAACAGGGAAGAAACGCTTGAAAGAGATCCAGGTGGGCAACTTGGAGAACAAGCGCAGTGTTTAACTCTGACCCTAGGACTTCATAGGCTTGCCCCTTTCCCCTGATTCTTCCCTTAGGGTGGGCTGTATGTGTGGTGCCCTTCTTACCCATGGTAGGTGAACACGTGCAGTGTGTTTAAGAATTCGTACACATGTCCGTCTGAGGCTTTCCTCTGTTTTCCAGTGGAGTGCCCCCACGAAGGTCATACTCCACCATTTTGTTACTTACTGCCCATGCCTGGGAAGTTGCGTCTCCCTGGCGCTTGCATTCAGTTAACGCTTTAGTGCAGCAGGTGTGGACCATCAAGAAATGGGTTCTCCCTCGCGCCGACTGCCAATTTATCACTTTTAGTGAGGCAGTGTGATAATTGTCGAACCATCACCCGACATTTCTAGAGCCCTCTCCTGCCCCACTCATGCCTGTCTGCCTACCTATAGTATTCACTGTATCATCTTGGAAGTTGATCTTTTTGGTAGTTTACTTAGCCATTCATAGGCATTTAGTCTACCAGGTGAACTTTAAGATCATTTTGTCCAAATTCAAGAAAAGCTGTTGAGATTCTAATTACATTAAATTTATAAATTAATTTTGGAAGAATCGATATTTTAGGATTTCATATTTTCTTAAATTGCAACATATTAAGGCTGATAGACGATTATTTAGATGTGTATTTCTGTACAATTTTTTTTAATTTGTAAGAATTCATTAGGGAAAATATTTGCAACATACAGGATTGACAGAATGTTAATAAACCTGGAATATAAAATTTATTTTCTAATACAAGGAAGATGACATGGAAGCATTGATAAAGAACAGCAAGCTATTTTTTAAAAGAAGTATACAAGACCAGTTAGGGATCCAAACACATCAGATTAAAGTAAGTTACCCTTTTTATTTAACAATCAGCAAAATGAAAAAAAAAAACATTGCTAGGGGAGGATATGGCAAAATACGGTCTTACGCTGCTGATAGAAATATAAATTGGCACAACCTCTTTAGAATAAAACTTTACCCAGATATACTATATGCTAAACAATGTTTGTCACCAGGGATACCACAACAGAAAACAAATACACTAAAAAAGTTCACTTTCCTGGCTGGTTGCGGTGGCTCATGCCTGTAATCCCAGCACTTCAGGAGACTGAGGCGGGCAGCTCCCTTGAGCCCAGAGTTCGAGACCAGCCTGGGTAACATGGTAAAACCCCATCTGTCATCTCTACAAAAAATTTTTAAAAATGTATCCAGACGTGGTAGTATGCACCCGTGGTCTAATTACTTGAGAGGCTGAGATGGGAGGCTCACTTAAGCCCAGGAGGTTGAGGCTGAAGTGAGCCATGATCATGCCACTGTACTCCATCCTGGGCTACAGGAGTGAGACCTTGTCTCAAAAAAAAGAAAAAAAAAATTTGCTTGCCTAGAATTTACATACATGCCAGTTAGGCAAACAGTAAACAAAGAAATTAAATATAAAGGATACTAGAATGTGACAAGTGCTATGGAGAAAAAGTAAAGCTGTGAAAGAGGGTAAGAAGTGTTAGGTTAGGGGTGAGTGTCAGGAATTCCTCAGACCATTCCCAAGTTAGTTGATTTGCCAGAAGAAATATTATAATGTGGACAGTGGTTAATCTCTGAAATAGGGGAAATAAATGTTTTATTTTCTTCAATTTTTACTTTTCCATAGTTTCTGCAGTGAATGTAGAAATAGATAACTGAAATCAACATTTTAAGAAATAATTAGAATTCTTTGACAAAATGAGTCTCTGACACATTTTATAGAGGTTGGTGTATTTTAGCAGTCTTTTGGGTATTACAGTGGATGTATTTACTTAAGGAGAATAAATATAAATGATTTTATTAGCCTAAGGCTTAATATTACAGCCTGTTACACTGAGGTGAAAATGTGATGTAGATTTATTTTTCTCAAATCTTGCTGTTTTAAAATGAATTCATTTAGCAAGTTGAAATTCTATTTTGCTTATCTGCAATTAAGAACATTGGAAAAACTATCAGTTTCTCCTGCTAGAATTTTGTCACATAAATGTTCTTACCAAGTTATTAATTATATTTGCTTTTTAGCACTGAATTTCAAATGGTAACTTTGCTTGATCGTTTAAAAAATATCTTACTGTGTATTAAATGCCTCTTTCAGAATCACTTTAAAGTGTTTCATGGTGGATTTCATTATATTTCACTTTGATTTTATAAACTATCAATGTAAGAATGTAGAGTAACTTAGAATTTTAGAATTTAATGCAGGAAAATATATTTTAGGAAAACAGTTAAAGGATGGGAAGAAGCCAGAACCATGCAAACCTATCCTCAAGGTGGAATTCAAAACGACTAGATCTGGGTAAGATTTTACTTCATTGCCAATGTTCATTGTATATAATTCCTCAAATAGCATGGAAGGCTATTTTATCATTAATTTTGAAAGCCTATTTTAGAATGGTCTACACCATTCTTAAATTTTATGCTTTTTTTTATTTAACAAAAGGAGTAAAATTGGTAAATTTAGGATAAAATACTTTTTTGTGTTCTTGTCTTTAGTACTTTTACACATTATCTTGGAAAGTTTGAATTATTTTTCCTGTTAAACTTTGTACCTTCTCTAGATCAGTCTTCAGTAGCAGTAATGTTTATTCACTAGTGATCATTGTGGAGTAAGCAATGAAGAAAAAAAGATTTAAAATTGAACTTATTTTTACTATATGTGTTATGAAAGTTATATGTATTCTTCAGAAATTAAATCTCATATGAGTATCTGCCAATTATGAAAATAAATACAGTTTAATATTAAAGGGAGTTTGTTGGTTGTAGTTGAAGACATTGATTGTAACTATATGAATTATGTATGAAAATTGGATTGCTTCAACATTTATATATTTTACATATATTTTTGTGTCAAATGTTAGATTAAAAAATATAAAGAAAAAAATATCTGAAAATTCCACATCTCTTTAACTTCTAAAAGAAACCCTTTTATTTATGTTCTAGTTCCCCAGGAAAAGTATATGGTTTTATTTACTATGGCTTTTATTTGCTATAGCTAAGTTGGACAGGGAATATATATAGTATAGTGCAGAGGTTCTGAAATTGTGGTCCCTTGGCCAACAGCATTAGCTGAGAACTTGTTTGAAATGCAAATTCTCAGATTCCACCCTAGACCTACTGAATCAGAAACTCTGGGGTTGGGACTCAGCAATCTGTGTTTTAACTAGACCTACAAGAAATGCTGATGCACTCTAACATTTAGAAACACTGGCGTATTTTTTGTATACCAGTTTATAACCACTGGTTGTTACATCTGGCCCACTCACTTTTTAATCTCCCCTCCCATTTCAATTCAACTCATTTGAGTAAAGGTACCAGGCTAAAATATATATAAAAATGTCGTTATCTTTTCCTTCCTTCTTTTTAGCCTTTGTTGAGATCCAACAGATATATTCCAACAATAGCTGTATTCCAACAATAGATTAAGTGAATTCTAAGAGGTGTAGCATCTGTTTGACTCTTGCATCCTTCATTGTGTGACCTGTAGCATAGTTATCTGACTTCTTTGTGCTTCATTTTCCTCACTTATGACATAGATGGATAAAATATCAGACATTAGTTGTGACTAATTGAGATGATAATGTATGTAAAACATTTCAAGCAGTTCCTGGTATATAATAAACTCTATTTCTAAGGAAATCCCCTGCCACCAATTGATTTTTATTTGTTACATTTGTCCTATGGCAAAGGAATTAAAATAGGAAAAGCATGGTAGCAAAGGAAGAAAAACAGGAAGAAAACCTGAAAAAAAATCTATGATTATAATACAAAATGAATTGGCTAAATATTTAAATTAATAGTGACTAATTAAGTTCTATTCTTATCTAGTTATTTTAACAAATATTGACTGGCAACAAAGGCAACAGTTCAGGGAAGATTTTTTCCTCTGTGCTTCACCTGTTCCAGTTTTTACTCCTAAATAATGTTAATATTTATGAGTTCAGGTTTCTTCAAGATGGCAGTAATACTTTTCCTTTCATAGAATTAGAAATGGAAATTTAAAATGTTGCTCTTTTGTAGGCATTTGTAAATACAGTCATCCACTGCCTAACAGCGTCATGATCAGTGGTGGACTGTATATACAATGATGGTCCCAATAAATTATAATATTGTATTTTACTGTACCTTTTCTATGTTTATATACACAAATACTTACCATTGTGTTACAGTTGCCTACAATACTTAGTACAGTAATACGCTATATAGGTTTGTAACCTAGGAGTAATAGGCTATACAATATAGCCTAGATATGTGGTATATCATCGAGATTTGTGTAAGTTACACTCTATGATATTCATACAATGACAAAATTGTCCAATGATGCATTCCTCAGAAGGTATCCTTTGTCGTTAAATGACATAGTTATACTGTTAACTGGATCAGTAAGATCACCATTTCGTAACAGTGTTCTCTACTTTCTCAATTTCTTTTGTCACCTAAGATGGGAAATTCAGTAAATTCAACATATTCTTCTTTTCTGTCAGTCCCTGGCCTCTTTCCTTGAAATAGCTTTCCACATTATACTATGCAACCAAAATCGAGAACTGTGCTACCCACTCCACCTAGAGCAGAATCAGCCTCTATTCATTAAGCTGGGCAGCACTCATCTTTTTCCTGTTCCTATCAGGTATCATAAGAAGATGCCAACAGAATGTATTGTACAGTTCCTGTTGGCAAGTTACCAAATTTTATAAAAAGCCATCCTTTTATTCGCAGGGTCTTCTACATTTTCTTCTCTTTGCTTAGAAATAATTTGAGGTGGATTCCCTATCATCCTTTGTGGCTCAGCAAAAATATGCAACCTTAAAGATACTCTAGCCTCATTGGCCAGGTTAGGTCCTCCAATAATATACTCTGAAAACATCCAGTACTTTTTCTTTCTACAACCCATACGTATCGTTAGTAATGAAATTATTTATTGAATATATGTCACCCACATTAAACATTCACCTCAATGAAAGCATGGTGGTGCTGAATGTGAAGAAGAAGATAGGCAGGTGTATTGAAAAGATAGTGATAAAGCGCTAACTATTAAAAATGCTTACCTTAACTCTGAGGTAAAGGCAAATTCTGACAAAAAATGGAATTGAGATGTTACATAGCTTTTATTTTCTGATGAAATAAAGCAAATAAAACTTAGATCTAGAGAAACCAGATGTTCTCTAGCATAGGGAAATAAAGTATTTTAGTAGCAGTTTTATTATGGAACCAGTTCTTTCTTTATAAGAAGTCAGAAGTTAAATGTTAAGTCAATTCCATTGAAGTTGTTTCTTTGAGAAACTAATGTGAATCAGGTATGAAGTCCCATGGTGAATGGCAGTCAGCACAGTGTTGTGTGAACTCTGGAGTCAGACTACCTGGGTCTGAATCCCACCTCAGGTGTTTACTCATTGTGTAATCTTAGGCAAACCAAATAAGCCTTCTCTGCTTGTTGCTTTATCTGTAAGATGGGAATAATAATATTGTCTACCTCATTGAGTTGTTAAAAAATTAGATAAATATATAAAGCACTTGTAACGTGCTGTTTATACCAGTTGTCTCACATACACCACTGGTATATGTCTCACACATACTGGTTGTCCCAGATGTTTGATTACCTCTGACAAACACCTAAAATGCAGTTGTTCACTTATCGTGCTTCCACAAAGCAAGTGTACAAGTGGCAAGGTTAACTAAATTTTATAACTGAAGAATCTAGTATTCCTTCCTAAATTGAGAATCATATTTATCTGAAAGAGAAAGGCTGTGATGTAAAAAAATATTTTAGTCCTTTTTGATGTCAAAAAAAATTTTTAGATATTACATATGATGGTTCATTAGTGGGTTGTGAAAATAGTTTTGCCAGTTGTGACCATCAATTTCTAACTTATAAACTAGAATAGGAAATAGCACTGCATACTTTAAGGGTAAGTATTGATTCCTGAAACTTTTATTCAGTGGTATATATTTGTCTGTATACTGCATTATGAAGTAAAATGCACTTCTTCCTATGGGGCATTATTAAAATATTTGAAAGTCCCTGATTTAGTAGAAATAATTGACGATTTGGATTATTAGACTGGGGTCCAAATCCCAGTTCTGCCACTTACTAACTGTATTATCTTTGGTAGGTTACCTAACCTCGCTGACCTTTTTACCTTACCTTAATAAAACAGAGACAGTAATTCCCACTTTATGAAATTCTTCATGAAGGACTAAATGAAATAATATGTGTCTGGCACATTATAGGTGTTTGTTAAACTCTAGTTTCTTTTCATTTCTACTTCTACACTTTTCTTTTCACTAGTAGACTATATAAGAAGTTGTCAGTGGGGCCAGATTTTCAACAAGAAACAACTTTGGATGGGTTCAAATAGGTACTCAGATGAACTCTCGAGTTTTGAGCTACAGAGCATTAGAAGATCATTCAAAAATGATCACCATTCAAATAATTACCAGCTTTGGGAGAAGCACCTCTTTATTATGGAACCTAAAAGCGAATATTGGATCCTTGAGCAAGACGTCTGACTAGAGGTGCCCGGTGTTAATCACCATCCCCCCAATACACGCACACACAAAAGGACCAAAAAGATCAGACAACTAAAATTTGACTAGAGCCTCTGAAGAAAAGTGATGGAGCGCAGAAAGTGAGTGGCCAATTCCCCGTGGAGTATGGCAACCCAGGATGACAGCATAGAGGGGGAGCAAAACACCCTGACTCTGCTGCCCTGTCTCCCACTTTGAGCCAGGAGGCACTTCCCCTTATGGGGAAAACGTAAGCCATAGGCCCCCAACAGTCCCTGTTACCACTGCAGGCACATGCAGTCCTTCTCTGATAGAATTCTACAGTACTCATAGGCCCTGAGCCCAGTTTGTAGAGCCTCAAGGAATTTCCATGAAGCTGCATTGCTCCAGAGAATGAACAATGTGTGTACCCTCACCACCCCATGATCCAAGCTGCTATAGTATGGTGCCATCTTGAAATTGGAGCCAGTGCTTGAGTGGTCTCCTCAGGGGACCAGTAGCCACTTCATTTGTCCACTCTTCAGGCTCCACTGTCATTCCACCATGCTCACATGGGTGACTACAATGCCATGATCCCAGCTGTTCAGTGCCTGTGGCCAGGAACAGTTGTGGCTCTGGTGCCCACACCTATGCAGCATGCTACCCCCCAAAAAAACAGATGGTCCTGTACAATGAGGGAGACAGCCCTGGGCTGGCTGCAGTACTACATGTCCTTGCTCCTCACTGGAAAAACAGCCCAGCAGACCCTCACCTGGCAGATCAGTGCCTGAACCAGTTGAACTGGCATGAACCTGTGCCTTCAGTAGGAAAAAAAAAAGCTCAGCAAACCTGCCTTTAGTAGGTTCACCCCCCAAGTCAACCTGAAAATCAGCCCATCAAGCCTAAACCTGGCTAAGCTGTACCACTCTTGCCACAGACATCTGCAGCCTAAGCCACTAAGGCATTCACAGACATTGCTGACATGGATTACAGCTGAAGAAATTGCATGGAGACTACATGATGTCTCCACCCAGCACCAAAACCAACACACCCTACCCAACTAGCATAAGACCCATATGCAGGAATAAATCTTTCCCTAAAAAGCTACTCCATAAAATTGGAACAGGTGACTGTTCAACCAAATGTGTAGATTCAGTGTAGGAACACAAATATGAAAAAGCAAGGAAACATGACATCCCCAGAGGAACACAATAATTCTCCAGTGACAGAATCCAAAGAAGAGGAAATTTACAATATGCCCATAAAGAAATTCAAAATAATGGTTTATTAAAAACAAAACTCAGCAAGATACAAGAGAATACAGATAAACAATTCAACAAAATCAGAAAAAGGCAATTCAACAAAGTTAGCATTTTTGAAAAGTGCAAACAGAAATCTTGGAACTGAAGAACTTAAATGAAAAATACAATTGAGAGTTTCAGCAACAGACTACATCAAGCAAAAGAAAGAATTTCTGAATTTGAAGGTAGGTCTTTTGAAATAATCCAGCCAGAGGGTGGAAAAAAAAAGAATAAAAAAGAATGAAGCAAACCTATGGAACTTGAGAGTTGCATTTAAATATACAAATATTCACATAATTGTAGAGGGTGAGAAGAGATGGAGGAAAGGCACAGAAAACATATTTAATGAAATAGTAGCTGAAAATTGCTCAAGTTGGGATAGAGATGTATATTCAGATCCAGGAAGCTCGAGAGTTTCAAATAGATTAAATTCAAAAGGTCCTCTCCAAGACACATTATAATCAAACTGTCAGAAGTCAAAGAGAATTCTAAAAGCAGAAAGAGAAAAGTGTCTTGTCACATGTAAGGATATCTTCATTAGATTATCAACGATTTCTCAGCAGAAACCTTGCAGGTCAGTAGAGAATGGATGATATATTCAAAATGCTGAAAGAACAAAACCTGTCAGCTAAGAATACTATACCCAGCAAAGCTATCCTTCAGAAATGAACATGAAATAAACTCTTTCCCAGACAAGCAAAAGCTGAGATAATGCATCACCACTAGATTGGCCTAACAAGAAATGATTACGCTGAGTCTTACAGCAAGAAGTGAAAAGCAGGTAATTACTGTCATGAAAACATCAGAAATTATAAAACTCACA
The DNA here is from genome assembly GCF_006542625.1 of Nomascus leucogenys. Classification (NCBI taxonomy): domain Eukaryota; kingdom Metazoa; phylum Chordata; class Mammalia; order Primates; family Hylobatidae; genus Nomascus; species Nomascus leucogenys. The sequence goes on from NC_044383.1 coordinate 133,330,072, forward strand.
GGCAGAGATAAATTTGTAATCAAACTCATAATATTCCAATACTATGATGATGCTATGTAAATCTTTCAAACCTCAACTATGAAGGTTAAAAGTCAAAATAGTCAGTAATAACTACAGCCACAAGTAGTTGTTAAGGAGCACCCAATAAATAAGGAGATATATAACAAAAATGTTACTTTGTTGAGAGAAGGGTTGAGAAATGTTGAGAGAAGGGTAAAAGTCTAGAATATTATTATGCAGCTAAAGTTAAGTTGTTACCAGCTTAAAATACTCTGTTATAACCACTTGATTATTTATGTTACACTCATGATAACCATCAAGAAAGAAATCACAGCAGATGCACAAACAAGAAGGAGAAAGGAATCAAAGCTTAGTACCATACAAAAACCATCAAACCACAAAGCCAAACAACAAGAAAGGAAGAATATAACAAAGGATACAGAAAAACAAGAAAGTGGTTAACGAAATGGCAAGAGTAAGTTTTACCTGTCAGTAATTACCTTGAATGTAAATGGATTAAATTTCCCAATTATAAAAGATATAGTGTGAATGTAAAAAGAAAAACTTTATGCTACCTACTATAGACTCACGTCACTTGTACAGATACACATAGACTGAAAGTGAAAGTATGGAAAAAGATATTTCATGCAAACCGAAACCAAAAATGAGCAGGTTTATAAAATATCAGATAAAATAGACGTTAAATCAAAAACTGTAAAAAATGACCAAAAAAGTCATTATGTAACAACGAAGGGATCAATTTAGCATGAGGATATAAGAATTATAAATATATATGCATTGAACACTAGAGCACAGAAATTATTACTACATCTAAAGGGAGAGATAAACTGCAATACGTAAGTAGTAGAGGAATTCAACACCCTACTTTCAGCAATAGACATATTATCCAGGCAGAAAATCAACAAAGAAACAATGGATTTAAATTGCAATGTCGACCAAGTGGATCTAACATACATTTACAGAATATTCCATCCAATAGCTGCAGATGCATATTCTTCTCCACTGTGCATGGAACATTCTTGAGGAGAGATCATATGTTAGGTCAAGAGCAAGTATTAACACATATGAGAAGATAGAGATCGTATCAAGTAGCTTTTTTGGCCACAGTGGTATAAAACTAGAAATGAATAACAAGAGAAACTTTGGAAACTAAAAATACGTGGACATTACACATCATGCTGTGAATAGCCAATGAGTCAATAAAGACGTTGAAAATGGAAAATAAATGATTCTTGAGACAACATGGGAAAACACAATATACTGAGGCCTATGGAATACAGCAAAAGCAGTCCTAAGAGGAAAATTTATAGCAATAAATGCTTACATCAGAAAAGCAGAATAATCTCAAACAGACAACCTAACACTGCACCTCAAGGAACTAGAAAAAAGTGAACAAACCCAAAATTGGTAGGAAGAAAGAAATAATAATTATCAGAGCCGAAATATACAAAATAGAGACTAAATAAAAATACGAAGTAGCAATGAAACACAATTTGTACAAAATAGAGACTAAATAAAAATACCAAATATCAATGAAACACAGTTTGTTTTTTGAAGTTAAACAAAATCAAACCTTTAGTAAGATTAAGAAAAAAAGATGACTCAAATTAATAAATTCAGAGATGAAAAAGGAAACATTACGACCCGTACAATAGAAACAATCACAAGAAACTATGATGAATAATTATATGCCAACAAATTGAGTAATCTAAAAAAAAAGTGTATAAAGTTCTGGGCACATACAGCCTACCAAGATTGACTTAGGAAGAAATGGAAAATTTCAACAGACCAATAACAAGTGAGGGAATTGAATCAGTAATAAAAGTAGTCTCCCAGTAAAGAAAAGCCCAGACCCGGACATATTCAGTGCTGAGTTTTAGTAAACATACAAAGAAGAATATCAGCCCACCTCAAACTGTTTCAAAAAATTGAAGAGAAGGGAATTCTTCCAAACTCATTATATGAAACCAACATTATTCTCATACCAATACTAATTCCTGAAACTATTCTAAAAAATTGAAGAGAAGAGAATTCTCCCTAGCTCATTCTATGAGGCCAGCATCACCCTGATAACAAAACCCAGTAACACACAACAAAAAAAGAAAACTATCAACAGTACCTCTCTGACCAACATAGATGCAGAAATTTTTAACAAAGTACTAGCAAACTGAATTAAACAGTACATTAAAAAGATCATGTACCACAATCAAGTGGGATTCATCCTAGGGAATTTCTTGTGCACTTTCACCAGTTCTATCCAACATAGTACTGGAAGTCTTAGCCAGAGCAATTAAGCAAGACAAAGACATCCAGATTGGAAAGGAGAGAGTCAAATTATCCCTCTTTGCAAACAGAATGACGTTTTATTTATATAGAAAATCCTAAAGACTCAACTGAAAAACTGTCAAAACTAATAAGTGAATTTAGTAAAGTTGCAGGATAGAAAACGTACGGTAGTCAGTAACATTTCTATATGCTAATAGTGAACTAACTGAAAAAGAAGTCAAGAAAATCTCATTTACAATAGCTACTGAAAAAAGATAGCTAGGATTAAATTTAACAAAGGAGATAAAAGATCTCTACACTGATAACTATAAAACATTGAGGAAAGAAATTGAAGAGCACAAATGGAAGTGTATCTTTTTCATGGATTGGAAGAATTATATTTTTAAAATGTCCATACTAACCAAAGTGAGCTACAGATTCCATGTATTTCCTATCAAAAACCAATGACATTGTTGATAAAAATAGGAAACTTTCTAAAATTTATATGAAACCACAAAAAATGTGAATAGTGAAAGTAATATTTATCCAAACAAGTAAACACAAAACACGGAGCTGAAGACATCACACTACCAGACTTCAAAATATACTATAAAACTGTGGTAATCAAAACAGCATGGTATTGGCATAAAAAGAGATGCATAGACCAATGGTGCGGAATAGAGAGCCCAGAAATAAATCTATGTATCTGTAGCCAGTTGATTTCCAAGAAAGATATGAAGAACAAAAATTGGAAGGACATGCTTTTCAATAAATGCTGCTGGGAAAATAGGATATCCACATGCATAAGACTAAAACCACACCCCTTTCACCAAATACAAAAATCTGCTAAAAAATGTGTTAAAGACTTAAATGTAAGACCTGAAAGTATGAAACTACTGGAAGAATACATGGGAAATGCTTCACTATATGGGACTGGGCAAAGATTTTTTTGGATAGAACCTCAAAAGTGTAGGTAACAAAAGCCAAAATAGAAAAATGGAATTACATCCAATTAAAAAGTTTCTTCAGAGCAAAGGAAACAGTCAACCGAGTGAAGAGACAGTCTGCAGAATGGGAGAAAATATTTGTAAACTATACATCTAACTAAAGATTAATATACAGAATATATAAGGAACTCAGTTCAATAGCCAAAAAAAAAAAAAATCTGATAAAAATGGGCAGAAAACCTTTAACAGACATTCTTCAAAAGAAGAAATACAAATGACCAACCAGGCATATGAAGAAATGTTCAACATCACTAATCATCAGGGAAATACAAATAATACCACAATAAGATATCACCTCACTCTGATTAGAATGGCAGTTATCAAACAAGACAAAAGATAAAAGTGTTAGTATATGGAGAAAAGGGAACCTATACATACAATTGATGGAATGTAAATTAGTGAAGCCATTATGGAAAATCATATGGAGGTTCCCCAAAAAGTTAAAAATAGAACTACTATATGATCCAACAGTGTCATTACTTGGTACATATCTGAGGGAAATGAAATCAGTATGTTGAAGCAATATCTGCACTCCCATGTTCCCTTTGTGATTATGGCACTTGGTCTTACATCTGTTAAGAAAAAGTCCACAGGCATATTTGTATGTAATTTCATCTAATGAGTGAAGATCTCTTTGAGTCTATGGACTTTTACAATTTGAAGTGCCTCATCAGTTAACCTAACCCTTTTTCATGTTACTTTTGGTATGTCAGTCAAAAAGTTTTAACCTTAAATGATTGATTTTTACTTTATCACTGTCTTCAGAAATAGTCATTCTACAACCCAGCCCAAATTTATCTATATTATCTTTATTCTCTCAAAACTAGAATATTTTCTCCCAGTCTTAATCCCCAAATCTCACACCTAACTATGATAAACTGCCATTCACTTTCTTGTTTTTAAGATAACATTTTGACTTTCATTTGCTTAGCACAATTCTGAAGTCTTCTCCCTACACTGTATAATAAACTAGTGGCTAATTCTACCTGTAGTAAGTGGTCAAATACAGGGAGCAATCAAGCCAGCTCACATGGTGAGATTACCACACTACTTTGTGTTCTTGTGACTTCAGACCTGCTACTGCTGTATTTTTAATCACTTGTCTGGGGAAAGGTGACTATTACAGCTTTGTGTTACAATCCCGTATTGCCAGAAAATTATGTCTACTAGATTGATAACTCTGTCTTTTGACACAAGAACACCTCTTTTAGTAGCTGTGTAAGTATATGCCCAAGATTGGGCTTATCCATGACTCAATTTGAAGTGCTAAAATCCTTGCCCCTCTATTTTTAGGATATTCCCTATATTTGTTTTTTAATTCATCACTGTTGAATTTAAACTGATATTACATATATAATGAAGCCTACTGTTATATGCCTACTGTTAGCACCTACAGAATGATTTCCTGCCAGTTCCAAACCCTTTAGAGTCAAAACTCCCAACACTGGTATTTTATCTTGAAAGACACCAAAATAAACAAGTAGAAAAGAGGACTAGGAGATTCTGAACAGGCACACACATACAAAAAGAAAGCCAGCATAATACGCTCTGAGGCTAAGATAGTTTGGTTTGATAGTTTGGGGCTACAGAACAATTGATGAGAATGATAACAGAAGGAAGGCCAGGAGATATATTGTAGGAAGGATTAATTTGTGAGAGTGCCTTATTAGCATCATTTCCAACACAAGCCAGGATGTAGGGACATTAAAAGAAAGAAAAACAAGGCCGGGCATGGTGCCTCATGCCTGTAATCCCAGCACTTTGGGAGGCCTAGGTGGGCGGATCATGAGGTCAGGAGTTCGAGACCAGCCTGGCCAATATGGTGAAACCCTGACTCTCCTAAAAATGGAGAAATTAGCCAGGCATGGTGGCATGTACCTGTAATCCCAGCTACTCAGGAGGCTGAGGCAGGAGAATCACTTGAACCCAGGAGGCGGAGGTTACAGTGAGACAAGATGGTGCCATTGCACTCCAAATTGGTGGATTCACAAGGGAAAATGCATACTGGCGTGTAACGTGTATTTGGTGAGATACAGGTATCAATTATGTCTTTATTGATTTTTATAATCAGGTTTTTTACACAGTAAATACAAATATAGGAGTGAGTATGCTTTCCTTTTTGATGTCATAGATAATACAGTAATGAAAATCTTTTGTTGAATTATTTCATTATAATGAATTTCCCATGGTGAAATTTTGAAGGAAAGAGGTTTTTCTGTGGCTCTTAACAAATTGCCATGTTGCTTTTCAGTAGTATCTGTGTATACTTTAAAGAAGTGAGTATAAAATATACCAATGTCATAAATAATCTGATCAGTATAGGATGATTTTTGTTTTATTTTGTCAATACTGATACGGTTTGACTGTGTCCTCACCCACATCTCATCTTGAGTTGTAGTTCCCTTAATCCCCATGTGAAGTGGGAGGGATTTGGTGGGAGGTAATTAAATCATGAGGGTGGATCCCTCATGCTATTCTCTTGATAGAGAGTAAGTTCTCATGAGATCTGATAGTTTTGTAAGAGGCTTCCCCCCTTTGCTTGGCTCTCTGTCATGCAAAGAAGGACATATTTGCTGCATCTTCCACCATGATGGTAAGTTCCCTGAGGCCTCCCCAGCCATGCTGAACTGTGAGTCAATTAAACCTCTTTTCTTTGTGAATTACTCAGTCTCAGATATGTCTTTATTAGCAGCATGAGAACTAACTAATACAGTAAATTGGCACCAGGAGTGGGGTGCTGCTGAAAAGATATCCAAAAATGTGGAAGTGACTATGGAACTGGGTAACACGCAGAAGTTGGAACAGTTTGGAGGGTTCGGAAAAAGACAGAAAGATGTAGGCAAGTTTGCAACTTCCTAGAGACTTGAAGGACTCAGAAGACCGAAAGATATGGGAAAGTTTCGAACTTCCTAGAGACTTGTTGAATGGGTTTGACCAAAATGCTGATAGTCATACGGACAATGAAGTCCAGGCTGAGGTGGTCTCAGATGGAGCTGAGGGACTTGTTGGAAACTGGATCTATGGTGAGTCTTACTGTGCTTTAGCAAAGAGACTGGTGGCTTTTTGCCTCTGTCCTAGAGATCTGTGGAACTTTGAACTTGAGAGGGATTATTTGGGGTATCTGGTGGAAGAAATTTCTAAGTGGCAAAATGTTCAAGAGGAAGCAGAGCATAAAAGTTTGGAAACTTTGCAGCCTGATGATGTGCTAGGGGAGAAAAACCCATTTTCTGGGAAGAAATTCAAGCCTGCTGTAGAAATTTGCACAAGTAATGAGGAGTTGAATGTTAATCAACAAGACAATAGGGTAAATGCCTCTGGGCCATGTCAGAAACCTTCACAGCAGTCCCTTCCATCACAGGCCCAGAGGCCTAGGAGAAAAAATGTTTTCAAGGGCCAGATCCAAGGTCTTGCTGCTTTGTGCAGTCTCTGGACCTGGTGCCCTATGTCCCAGCCATGGCTAAAAGGGGTCAACATAGAGCTCAGGCCATTGCTTCAGAGGGTGCAAGCCCCAAGCCTTGGCAGCTTATATGTGGTGTTGGGTCTGCAAATACTCAAAGGTCAAGAATTGAGATTTGGGAACCTCCACCTAGATTTCAGAGCATGTTTGGAAATCCCTGGATGTCCAGGCAGAAGTTTGCTGCAGGGGTGAAAGCCTTGTGGAGAACCTCCACTAGGGCAGTGTGGACGGGAAATGTGGAGTCGGTGCCTCCACACAGAGCCCCCAGTGGAACACTGCCTAGTAGGGCTGTGAGAAGAGGGCCACCATCCTCCAGACCCCAGAATGGTAGATCCACTGACAGCTTGCACCGTGCATTTGGACAAGCTGCAGACACTCAACGCCAACCCATGAAAGCAACCAGGAGGTATCTGTACCGGGGTCTGTACCTTGCAAAGCCACAGGGGCAGAGCTGTCAAGACCATGAGAACCCACTTCTTCCATCAGAGTGACCTGGATGTGAGAGATGAAGTCAAAGGGGGTCATTTTGGAAATTTAAGGTTTAATGATGGCCCTTTTGGATTTTGGATTTGCATGGGGCCTGTAGCCCCTTAATTTTGGCCAATTTCTCCCATTTGGAATGGGAGAAATTGGAATTTACCCAATGCCTGTATCCCCATCGTATCTAGCTAGAGTTATGTGGTTTCAGATTACATCCAGAGTGTGAGGGGGTATGAGGCTTGGATTGAGATCCTCAATAGCATCCTCACATTCCTCCCACAAACCCACAGTGATAGAATAAGTCAAGTAATAGTATTAGAAGTCTCAACTTTTGTGCTAGGCTAGTGTTGCTCAAATTATGGCTGTAAAGAGTTCGCGTGTGCTAAATGATCTGAAACAAGATAAGTACAGAAATCAAGACTGAATGTAGACACTTGAGTGCCACTTGACCTTGTTGCAGCATTTACATGCACATTCACAGTTTGTGTTTGTTTGTTTTACAAAAGCATAGCTTTTCAACAAATTTTAAAAAAAATTTAAATACTTCTTGACCACAGTTTGGAAAGCAGTGTTCAAGACAGCATGTATTTAGACAAGTACTTCAAATTCATCTTCTGATATTTTCAATTTTATTTCTTTTTTCCTCTCAGCCCTTCTATTAGAGAGATTTTTGAAAATGTTGTTTTGGATCATTTCATTTTGATTTGATAGATTAAAAAACTTAGTAGAAAAAAATTATTAATATTTTTTGAGTGTCCTTCACAAGTTTGGTTTTTACTCTAACAATTTATGCATATGAACCTATTTTAATTGACATATAATCTGCAAAATAAATCTAAACTTTTTTATTTTGTGTGAAAAATAATACCGAATAGGAGAGTGTGAATTTCTATTAGACTTCTCAAATTAGGTATTAATAGTTTATATTTGAAATTTGAGTTCGGAATTTTAGGAATTTGATATAGGGTCTTGTAAAATCAATAATTATTTATTCATTTAGTAAATACATATGTCTCTGGACTTTCTGCTAAGCACTAGGAATAGAGTGGTAAAGTTTAGGTATTAGTTACCAGGTAGCTCTCAAGAGCTAAGGTATAATTCTGCTTACCAAATATATAGTTATTAAGTGTTCCCTCTAAAATGGAATTGTACATTTCCATTTGAAAAAAAATTGTTGAGGGTTTGGTAAAATCAGTAATGCAGACAATTAGTAGTGTAGACAATGTCATATGAGATTGACTAGAGCTTAAATCCCAATTTTTTAAATACATGGAGATATTGAATAATATAGGTACTAATTATGCAGAACAGTTATTAAAATGGCACAGCAATTAAATTTCACCCTGCTGTAGGTATGTTCCCCAAATCTGGCCATGTGTGGGAAGCATCTGAAATGCTGGGCCCCATGCTCCAGCATTTCCAGTCCATTAAGTCTGGTGAGGCAGTGATCAGCTCAGCTGTAGGGTTAGTGGTATTTTAAGTATTTCTTTGACAAGCACCTTGGGGTACCTAGCTGTGGTTTTGGGGATGCAAAACTAAAACATGCAAAGCAGATAAACAATGACAGTGAAGTGTGGTAATGCTGAGTAGAGGTATGCAGAAGGTAGCTAGGAACATGGAGGGGGCCCCCAACTCTGTCAGGGTGGCTGGGCTGGGAAAGGTTTCTCTAAGGAGATGATGATTGGAATGAGTTTTGAAGGAGGAACAGGAACTGACTAAACAGAAAACGAGGAAAAGTACATCTGTCAATGAACAACTCAAGTGAATGCTATCATACAAAAGTAATTGTGGAGATGAAAAGGAGGAGACACATTCTAGAGATCCTAATGGAGTAAACAGGATGTGTCTGCATGATTTGGAGTCCTTTCACCCATTATCATGTCCTGGCTTACTCACTGTCCTGCAGCCCCACTGGCCTGTTAGTTCCTCAGGTACAGCCAGCTCGTTTCTGACCTCTGGTCTTTGCGGTGGCTACTCCTGCTGACTAGAGTAGACCTCCTTCCACAAACCCAGTTCTTTGAATGGCTGGCTCCTTTTCATTTAGGTCCCAGCCCAACTGCCATCCCTTCTGGGGTCTGTCCTTGTCATGCTGTCTCACCATCGCTCCTGTGGCCCTGCCCTCACAGTCAGCCTACCACTAAGCCTTGTATTCATCTTCATAATATTAATACCTATCACAGTGTGTTGTCTGCCTAGACTAGACGTAGGAGCACTGCTTTATTCCCTGGAACACAGGTCCTAAAAATACTTCAGTGAATGAATATGTAGTAGTATGGAACTGAGTTTAACTAATTAGTTATACAAATGGCTTTTTGGATAGAAGTGGCACTTTTTGAAGAAGGCATCATATGGAAACAGCTTCAGCTGAAATTATTGTTAAGGCAGGCCTGGGAAGGTAATCATTGGCAGAAAGCATGTTTACTCCATCAAGTGTCTAGTTTCTTAAAAAAATCTAATCAAACTAGAAGGCTTCCAAACTGATGTCTTTCTAACCTGGCTGTCTTCCAAAATGAGAAGGGTCTTGGTTAACACCCAATATCATTAAAAGGGATTTTACTAAAATTCTACTTAATCAAGTAAA